>NW_026577998.1:0-1477434 GCF_029603195.1 Condylostylus longicornis
ATTTTCAATTTTTTGACAAGGTCGTCCAAAATTTTAAAAAAATTTCAATTTGGTGACAAGATAGGAAGTCGTCCAAAATTTTAAAAAATTTTAAATGTTTTGACAAGGTAGGAAGTCGTCCAAAATTTTAAAAAATTTTCAATTTTTTGACAAGGTCGTCCAAAATTTTAAAAAATTTTCAATTTGTTGACAAGGTAGGAAGTCGTCCAAAATCTTAAAAAATTTTCAATTTTTTGACAAGGTAGGAGGTCGTCCAAAATTTTAAAAATTTTCAATGTTTTGACAAGGTAGGAAGTCGTCCAAAATTTTAAAAAATTTTCAATTTTTTGACAAGGTCGTCCAAAATTGTAAAAAATTTTCAATTTGTTGACAAGGTAGGAAGTCGTCCAAAATTTTAAAAAATTTTCAATTTTTTGACAAGGTCGTCCAAAATTTTAAAAAATTTTCAATTTGTTGACAAGGTAGGAAGTCGTCCAAAATTTTAAAAAATTTTCAATTTTTTGACAAGGTCGTCCAAAATTTTAAAAAATTTTCAATTTGTTGACAAGGTAGGAAGTCGTCCAAAATTTTAAAAAATTTTCAATTTTTTGACAAAGTCGTCCAAAATTTTAAAAAATTTTCAATTTGTTGACAAGGTAGGAAGTCGTCCAAAATTTTAAAAAATTTTCAATTTTTTGACAAGGTAGGAAGTCGTCCAAAATTTTAAAAAATTTTCAATTTTTTGACAAGGTCGTCCAAAATTTTAAAAAATTTGCAATTTGTTGACAAGGTAGGAAGTCGTCCAAAATTTTAAAAAATTTTCAATTTTTTGACAAAGTCGTCCAAAATTTTAAAAAATTTTCAATTTGTTGACAAGGTAGGAAGTCGTCCAAAATTTTAAAAAATTTTCAATTTTTTGACAAGGTAGGAAGTCGTCCAAAATTTTAAAAAAATTTCAATTTGGTGACAAGATAGGAAGTCGTCCAAAATTTTAAAAAATTTTCAATGTTTTGACAAGGTAGGAAGTCGTCCAAAATTTTAAAAAATTTTCAATTTTTTGACAAGGTCGTCCAAAATTTTAAAAAATTTTCAATTTGTTGACAAGGTAGGAAGTCGTCCAAAATCTTAAAAAATTTTCAATTTTTTGACAAGCTAGGAAGTCGTCCAAAATTTTAAAAAATTTTCAATTTGTTGACAAGGTAGGAAGTCGTCCAAAATTTTAAAAAATTTTCAATTTGGTGACAAGATAGGAAGTCGTCCAAAATTTTAAAAAATTATCAATGTTTTGACAAGGTAGGAAGTCGTCCAAAATTTTAAAAAATTTTCAATTTTTTGACAAGGTCGTCCAAAATTTTAAAAAATTTTCAATTTGTTGACTAGGTAGGAAGTCGTCCAAAATCTTAAAAAATTTTCTATTTTTTGACAAGGTAGGAGGTCGTGAAAAATTTTAAAAAATTTTCAATTTTTTGACAAGGGGTGAAGTCGTCCAAAATTTTAAAAAATTTTCAATATGGTGACAAGATAGGAAGTCGTCCAAAATTTTAAAAAATTTTCAATGTTTTGACCAGGTAGGAAGTCGTCCAAAATTTTAAAAAATTTTCAATTTTTTGACAAGGTCGTCCAAAATTTTAAAAAATTTTCAATTTGTTGACAAGGTAGGAAGTCGTCCAAAATCTTAAAAAATTTTAAATTTTTTGACAAGGTAGGAAGTCGTCCAAAATCTTAAAAAATTTTCAATTTTTTGACAAGGTAGGAGGTCGTGAAAAATTTTAAAAAATTTTCAATTTTTTGACAAGGGAGGAAGTTGTCCAAAATTTTAAAAAATTTTCAATTTGTTGACAAGATAGGAAGTCGTCCAAAATTTTAAAAAATTTTCAATTTGCTGACAAGGCAGTGGGTCGTGCAAAATTTTAAAAAATTTTAAATTTGTTGACAAGGTAGGAAGTCGTCCAATATTTTAAAAAATTTTCAATTTTTTGACAAGGTAGGAAGTCGTCCAAAATTTTAAAAATTTTCAATTTTTTGACAAGGTAGGAAGTCGTCCAAAATTTTAAAAAATTTTCAATTTGTTGACAAGGTAGGAAGAAGTCCAAAATTTTAAAAAATTTTCAATTTGTTGACAAGGTAGGAAGTCGCTCAAAATTTTAAAAAATTTTCAATTTGTTGACAAGATAGTGGGTCGTGCAAAATTTTAAAAAATTTTCAAGTTTTTGACAAGGTAGGAAGTCGTCCAAAATTTTAAAAAATTTTCAATTTTTTGACAAGGTAGGAAGTCGTCCAAAATTTTAAAAAAATTTCAATTTGGTGACAAGATAGGAAGTCGTCCAAAATTTTAAAAAATTTTCAATGTTTTGACAAGGTAGGAAGTCGTCCAAAATTTTAAAAAATTTTCAATTTTTTGACAAGGTCGTCCAAAATTTTAAAAAATTTTCAATTTGTTGACAAGGTAGGAAGTCGTCCAAAATCTTAAAAAATTTTCAATTTTTTGACAAGCTAGGAAGTCGTCCAAAATTTTAAAAAATTTTCAATTTGTTGACAAGGTAGGAAGTCGTCCAAAATTTTAAAAAATTTTCAATTTGGTGACAAGATAGGAAGTCGTCCAAAATTTTAAAAAATTTTCAATGTTTTGACAAGGTAGGAAGTCGTCCAAAATTTTAAAAAATTTTCAATTTTTTGACAAGGTCGTCCAAAATTTTAAAAAATTTTCAATTTGTTGACTAGGTAGGAAGTCGTCCAAAATCTTAAAAAATTTTCTATTTTTTGATAAGGTAGGAGGTCGTGAAAAATTTTAAAAAATTTTCAATTTTTTGACAAGGGGTGAAGTCGTCCAAAATTTTAAAAAATTTTCAATTTGGTGACAAGATAGGAAGTCGTCCAAAATTTTAAAAAATTTTCAATGTTTTGACCAGGTAGGAAGTCGTCGAAAATTTTAAAAAATTTTCAATTTTTTGACAAGGTCGTGAAAAATTTTAAAAAATTTTCAATTTTTTGACAAGGGAGGAAGTTGTCCAAAATTTTAAAAAATTTTCAATTTGTTGACAAGATAGGAAGTCGTCCAAAATTTTAAAAAATTTTCAATTTGCTGACAAGGCAGTGGGTCGTGCAAAATTTTAAAAAATTTTCAATTTGTTGACAAGGTAGGAAGTCGTCCAATATTTTAAAAAATTTTAAATTTTTTGACAAGGTAGGAAGTCGTCCAAAATTTTAAAAATTTTCAATTTTTTGACAAGGTAGGAAGTCGTCCAAAATTTTAAAAAATTTTCAATTTGTTGACAAGGTAGGAAGAAGTCCAAAATTTTAAAAAATTTTCAATTTGTTGACAAGGTAGGAAGTCGCTCAAAATTTTAAAAAATTTTCAATTTGTTGACAAGATAGTGGGTCGTGCAAAATTTTAAAAAATTTTCAAGTTTTTGACAAGGTAGAAAGTCGTCCAAAATTTTAAAAAACTTTCAATTTGTTGACAAGGTAGGAAGTTGTCCAAAATTTTAAAAAAATTTCAATTTTTTGACAAGGTAGGAAGTCGTCCAAAATTGTAAAAAATTTTCAATTTGTTGACAAGGTAGGAAGTCGTCCAAAATTTTAAAAAATTTTCAATTTTTTGACAAGGTAGGAAGTCGTCCAAAATTTTAAAAAAATTTCAATTTATTGACATGGTACGACAGCGCCCAAAATTGTAAAAAATTTTCAGTTTGTTGACAAGATGGAAGTCGTCCAAAATTTTAAAAAATTTTCAATTTGTTGACAAGGAGGGAGTCGTCCAAAATTTTAAAAAATTTTCAATTTGTTGACAAGGTAGGAAGTCGTCCAAAATTTTAAAAAATTTTCAATTTGTTGACAAGGTAGGAAGTCGTCCAAAATTTTAAAAAATTTTCAATTTGTTGACAAGGTAGTGGGTCGTGCAAAATTTTAAAAAATTTTCAATTTTTTCACAAGGTAGGAAGTCGTCCAAAATTTTAAAAAATTTTCAATTTTCTGACAAGGTAGGAAGTCGTCCAAAATTTTAAAAAACTTTCAATTTTTTGACAAGGTAGGAAGTCGTCCAAAATTTTAAAAAAATTTCAATTTGTTGACAAAGTAGGAAGTCGCCCAAAATTTTAAAAAATTTTCAATTTGTTGACAAGGTAGGAAGTCGTCCAAAATCTTAAAAAATTTTCAATTTTTTGACAAGGTAGGAGGTCGTCCAAAATTTTAAAAAATTTTCAATTTGTTGACAGAAAGGAAGTCTCCCAAAATTTTAAAAAATTTTCAATTTGTTGACAAGGTAGGAGGTCGTGAAAAATTTTAAAAAATTTTCAATTTTTTGACATGGTAGGAAGTCGTCCAAAATTATAAAAAATTTTCAATTTTTTGACAAGGTAGGAAGTCGTCCAAAATTTTAAAAAATTTTCAATTTGTTGACAAGGTAGTGGGTCGTGCAAAATTTTAAAAAATTTTCAATTTTTTCACAAGGTAGGAAGTCGTCCAAAATTTTAAAAAATTTTCAATTTTTTTGACAAGGTAGGAAGTCGTCCAAAATTTTAAAAAACTTTCAATTTTTTGACAAGGTAGGAAGTCGTCCAAAATTTTAAAAAATTTTCAATTTGTTGACAAGGTAGGAAGTCGTCCAAAATTTTAAATAATTTTCAATTTTTTGACAAGCTAGGAAGTCGTCCCAAATTTTAAAAAATTTTCAATTTTTTGACAAGGTAGGAGGTCGTGAAAAATTTTAAAAAATTTTCAATTTTTTGACAAGGGGTGAAGTCGTCCAAAATTTTAAAAAATTTTCAATTTGTTGACAAGGTAGTGGGTCGTGCAAAATTTTAAAAAATTTTCAATTTTTTCACAAGGTAGGAAGTCGTCCAAAATTTTAAAAAATTTTCAATTTTTTTGACAAGGTAGGAAGTCGTCCAAAATTTTAAAAAACTTTCAATTTTTTGACAAGGTAGGAAGTCGTCCAAAATTTTAAAAAATTTTCAATTTGTTGACAAGGTAGGAAGTCGTCCAAAATTTTAAAAAATTTTCAATTTTTTGACAAGCTAGGAAGTCGTCCAAAATTTTAAAAAATTTTCAATTTGTTGACAAGGTAGGAATTCGTCCAATATTTTAAAAAATTTACAATTTGTTGATAAGGCAGGGTGTCGTGAAAAATTTTAAAAAATTTTCAATTTTTTGACATGGTAGGAAGTCGTCCAAAATTTTAAAAAATTTTCAATTTGTTGACAAGGTAGGAAGTCGTCCAAAATTTTAAAAAATTTTCAATTTGTTGACAAGGTAGGAATTCGTCCAATATTTTAAAAAATTTACAATTTGTTGATTAGGCAGGGTGTCGTGAAAAATTTTAAAAAATTTTCAATTTTTTGACATGGTAGGAAGTCGTCCAAAATTTTTAAAAATTTTCAATTTTTTGACAAGGTAGGAAGTCGTCCAAAATTTTAAAAAATTTTCAATTTTTTGACAAGCTAGGAAGTCGTCCAAAATTTTAAAAAATTTTCAATTTGTTGACAAGGTAGGAAGTCGTCCAAAATCTTAAAAAATTTTCAATTTTTTGACAAGGTAGGAGGTCGTGAAAAATTTTAAAAAATTTTCAATTTTTTGACAAGGGGTGAAGTCGTCCAAAATTTTAAAAAATTTTCAATTTGGTGACAAGATAGGAAGTCGTCCAAAATTTTAAAAAATTTTCAATGTTTTGACAAGGTAGGAAGTCGTCCAAAATTTTAAAAAATTTTCAATTTTTGACAAGGTCGTCCAAAATTTTAAAAAATTTTCAATTTGTTGACAAGGTAGGAAGTCGTCCAAAATCTTAAAAAATTTTCAATTTTTTGACAAGGTAGGAAGTCGTCCAAAATTTTAAAAAAATTTCAATTTTTTGACAAGGTAGGGTCGTGCAAAATTTTAAAAAATTTTCAATTTTTTTACAAGGTAGGAAGTCGTCCAAAATTTTAAAAAATTTTAAATGTTTTGACAAGGTAGGAAGTCGTCCAAAATTTTAAAAAACTTTCAATTTTTTGACAAGGTAGGAAGTCGCCCAAAATTTTAAAAAAATTTCAATTTTTTGACAAGGTAGGAAGTCGTCCAAAATTGTAAAAAATTTTCAATTTGTTGACAAGGTAGGAAGTCGTCCAAAATTTTAAAAAATTTTCAATTTTTTGACAAGGTAGGAAGTCGTCCAAAATTTTAAAAAAATTTCAATTTATTGACATGGTACGACAGCGCCCAAAATTGTAAAAAATTTTCAGTTTGTTGACAAGATGGAAGTCGTCCAAAATTTTAAAAAATTTTCAATTTGTTGACAAGGAGGGAGTCGTCCAAAATTTTAAAAAATTTTCAATTTGTTGACAAGGTAGGAAGTCGTCCAAAATTTTAAAAAATTTTCAATTTGTTGACAAGGTAGGAAGTCGTCCAAAATTTTAAAAAATTTTCAATTTGTTGACAAGGTAGTGGGTCGTGCAAAATTTTAAAAAATTTTCAATTTTTTCACAAGGTAGGAAGTCGTCCAAAATTTTAAAAAATTTTCAATTTTTTGACAAGGTAGGAAGTCGTCCAAAATTTTAAAAAACTTTCAATTTTTTGACAAGGTAGGAAGTCGTCCAAAATTTTAAAAAAATTTCAATTTGTTGACAAAGTAGGAAGTCGCCCAAAATTTTAAAAAATTTTCAATTTGTTGACAAGGTAGGAAGTCGTCCAAAATCTTAAAAAATTTTCAATTTTTTGACAAGGTAGGAGGTCGTCCAAAATTTTAAAAAATTTTCAATTTGTTGACAGAAAGGAAGTCTCCCAAAATTTTAAAAAATTTTCAATTTGTTGACAAGGTAGGAGGTCGTGAAAAATTTTAAAAAATTTTCAATTTTTTGACATGGTAGGAAGTCGTCCAAAATTATAAAAAATTTTCAATTTTTTGACAAGGTAGAAAGTCGTCCAAAATTTTAAAAAATTTTCAATTTGTTGACAAGGTAGTGGGTCGTGCAAAATTTTAAAAAATTTTCAATTTTTTCACAAGGTAGGAAGTCGTCCAAAATTTTAAAAAATTTTCAATTTTTTTGACAAGGTAGGAAGTCGTCCAAAATTTTAAAAAACTTTCAATTTTTTGACAAGGTAGGAAGTCGTCCAAAATTTTAAAAAATTTTCAATTTGTTGACAAGGTAGGAAGTCGTCCAAAATTTTAAATAATTTTCAATTTTTTGACAAGCTAGGAAGTCGTCCCAAATTTTAAAAAATTTTCAATTTTTTGACAAGGTAGGAGGTCGTGAAAAATTTTAAAAAATTTTCAATTTTTTGACAAGGGGTGAAGTCGTCCAAAATTTTAAAAAATTTTCAATTTGTTGGCAAGGTAGTGGGTCGTGCAAAATTTTAAAAAATTTTCAATTTTTTCACAAGGTAGGAAGTCGTCCAAAATTTTAAAAAATTTTCAATTTTTTTGACAAGGTAGGAAGTCGTCCAAAATTTTAAAAAACTTTCAATTTTTTGACAAGGTAGGAAGTCGTCCAAAATTTTAAAAAATTTTCAATTTGTTGACAAGGTAGGAAGTCGTCCAAAATTTTAAAAAATTTTCAATTTTTTGACAAGCTAGGAAGTCGTCCAAAATTTTAAAAAATTTTCAATTTGTTGACAAGGTAGGAATTCGTCCAATATTTTAAAAAATTTACAATTTGTTGATAAGGCAGGGTGTCGTGAAAAATTTTAAAAAATTTTCAATTTTTTGACATGGTAGGAAGTCGTCCAAAATTTTAAAAAATTTTCAATTTGTTGACAAGGTAGGAAGTCGTCCAAAATTTTAAAAAATTTTCAATTTGTTGACAAGGTAGGAATTCGTCCAATATTTTAAAAAATTTACAATTTGTTGATTAGGCAGGGTGTCGTGAAAAATTTTAAAAAATTTTCAATTTTTTGACATGGTAGGAAGTCGTCCAAAATTTTTAAAAATTTTCAATTTTTTGACAAGGTAGGAAGTCGTCCAAAATTTTAAAAAATTTTCAATTTTTTGACAAGCTAGGAAGTCGTCCAAAATTTTAAAAAATTTTCAATTTGTTGACAAGGTAGGAAGTCGTCCAAAATCTTAAAAAATTTTCAATTTTTTGACAAGGTAGGAGGTCGTGAAAAATTTTAAAAAATTTTCAATTTTTTGACAAGGGGTGAAGTCGTCCAAAATTTTAAAAAATTTTCAATTTGGTGACAAGATAGGAAGTCGTCCAAAATTTTAAAAAATTTTCAATGTTTTGACAAGGTAGGAAGTCGTCCAAAATTTTAAAAAATTTTCAATTTTTGACAAGGTCGTCCAAAATTTTAAAAAATTTTCAATTTGTTGACAAGGTAGGAAGTCGTCCAAAATCTTAAAAAATTTTCAATTTTTTGACAAGGTAGGAAGTCGTCCAAAATTTTAAAAAAATTTCAATTTTTTGACAAGGTAGGGTCGTGCAAAATTTTAAAAAATTTTCAATTTTTTTACAAGGTAGGAAGTCGTCCAAAATTTTAAAAAATTTTAAATGTTTTGACAAGGTAGGAAGTCGTCCAAAATTTTAAAAAACTTTCAATTTTTTGACAAGGTAGGAAGTCGCCCAAAATTTTAAAAAATTTTCAATTTGTTGACAAGGTAGGAAGTCGTCCAAAATCTTAAAAAATTTTCAATTTTTTGACAAGGTAGGAAGTCGTCCAAAATTTTAAAAAATTTTCAATTTGGTGACAAGATAGGAAGTCGTCCAAAATTTTAAAAAATTTTCAATTTTTTGACAAGGTCGTGAAAAATTTTAAAAAATTTTCAATTTGTTGACAAGGTAGGAAGTCGTCCAAAATCTTAAAAAATTTTCAATTTTTTGACAAGGTAGGAAGTCGTCCAAAATCTTAAAAAATTTTCAATTTTTTGACAAGCTAGGAAGTCGTCCAAAATTTTAAAAAATTTTCAATTTGTTGACAAGGTAGGAAGTCGTCCAAAATTTTAAAAAATTTTCAATTTGGTGACAAGATAGGAAGTCGTCCAAAATTTTAAAAAATTTTCAATTTTTTGACAAGGTCGTGAAAAATTTTAAAAAATTTTCAATTTTTTGACAAGGGAGGAAGTTGTCCAAAATTTTAAAAAATTTTCAATTTGTTGACAAGATAGGAAGTCGCCCAAAATTTTAAAAAATTTTCAATGTTTTGACAAGGTAGGAAGTCGTCCAAAATTTTAAAAAATTTCCAATTTTTGACAAGGTCGTCCAAAATTTTAAAAAATTTTCAATTTGTTGACAAGGTAGGAAGTCGTCCAAAATTTTAAAAAATTTTCAATGTTTTGACAAGGTAGGAAGTCGTCCAAAATTTTAAAAAATTTTCAATTTTTTGACAAGGTCGTCCAAAATTTTAAAAAATTTTCAATTTGTTGACAAGGTAGGAAGTCGTCCAAAATCTTAAAAAATTTTCAATTTTTTGACAAGCTAGGAAGTCGTCCAAAATTTTAAAAAATTTTCAATGTTTTGACAAGGTAGGAAGTCGTCCAAAATTTTAAAAAATTTTCAATTTGGTGACAAGATAGGAAGTCGTCCAAAATTTTAAAAAATTTTCAATGTTTTGACAAGGTAGGAAGTCGTTCAAAATTTTAAAAAATTTTCAATTTGGTGACAAGATAGGAAGTCGTCCAAAATTTTAAAAAATTTTCAATGTTTTGACAAGGTAGGAAGTCGTCCAAAATCTTAAAAAATTTTCAATTTTTTGACAAGCTAGGAAGTCGTCCAAAATTTTAAAAAATTTTCAATTTGCTGACAAGGCAGTGGGTCGTGCAAAATTTTAAAAAATTTTCAATTTGTTGACAAGGTAGGAAGTCGTCCAATATTTTAAAAAATTTTCAATTTTTTGACAAGGTAGGAAGTCGTCCAAAATTTTAAAAATTTTCAATTTTTTGACAAGGTAGGAAGTCGTCCAAAATTTTAAAAAATTTTTAATTTGTTGACAAGGTAGGAAGAAGTCCAAAATTTTAAAAAATTTTCAATTTTTTGACAAGGTAGGAAGTCGCTCAAAATTTTAAAAAATTTTCAATTTGTTGACAAGATAGTGGGTCGTGCAAAATTTTAAAAAATTTTCAAGTTTTTGACAAGGTAGGAAGTCGTCCAAAATTTTAAAAAATTTTCAATTTTTTGACAAGGTAGGAAGTCGTCCAAAATTTTAAAAAAATTTCAATTTGGTGACAAGATAGGAAGTCGTCCAAAATTTTAAAAAATTTTCAATGTTTTGACAAGGTAGGAAGTCGTCCAAAATTTTAAAAAATTTTCAATTTTTTGACAAGGTCGTCCAAAATTTTAAAAAATTTTCAATTTGTTGACAAGGTAGGAAGTCGTCCAAAATCTTAAAAAATTTTCAATTTTTTGACAAGCTAGGAAGTCGTCCAAAATTTTAAAAAATTTTCAATTTGTTGACAAGGTAGGAAGTCGTACAAAATTTTAAAAAATTTTCAATTTGGTGACAAGATAGGAAGTCGTCCAAAATTTTAAAAAATTTTCAATGTTTTGACAAGGTAGGAAGTCGTCCAAAATTTTAAAAAATTTTCAATTTTTTGACAAGGTCGTCCAAAATTTTAAAAAATTTTCAATTTGTTGACTAGGTAGGAAGTCGTCCAAAATCTTAAAAAATTTTCTATTTTTTGACAAGGTAGGAGGTCGTGAAAAATTTTAAAAAATTTTCAATTTTTTGACAAGGGGTGAAGTCGTCCAAAATTTTAAAAAATTTTCAATTTGGTGACAAGATAGGAAGTCGTCCAAAATTTTAAAAAATTTTCAATTTGCTGACAAGGCAGTGGGTCGTGCAAAATTTTAAAAAATTTTCAATTTGTTGACAAGGTAGGAAGTCGTCCAATATTTTAAAAAATTTTCAATTTTTTGACAAGGTAGGAAGTCGTCCAAAATTTTAAAAATTTTCAATTTTTTGACAAGGTAGGAAGTCGTCCAAAATTTTAAAAAATTTTCAATTTGTTGACAAGGTAGGAAGAAGTCCAAAATTTTAAAAAATTTTCAATTTGTTGACAAGGTAGGAAGTCGCTCAAAATTTTAAAAAATTTTCAATTTGTTGACAAGATAGTGGGTCGTGCAAAATTTTAAAAAATTTTCAAGTTTTTGACAAGGTAGAAAGTCGTCCAAAATTTTAAAAAACTTTCAATTTGTTGACAAGGTGGGAAGTTGTCCAAAATTTTAAAAAAATTTCAATTTTTTGACAAGGTAGGAAGTCGTCCAAAATTGTAAAAAATTTTCAATTTGTTGACAAGGTAGGAAGTCGTCCAAAATTTTAAAAAATTTTCAATTTTTTGACAAGGTAGGAAGTCGTCCAAAATTTTAAAAAAATTTCAATTTATTGACATGGTACGACAGCGCCCAAAATTGTAAAAAATTTTCAGTTTGTTGACAAGATGGAAGTCGTCCAAAATTTTAAAAAATTTTCAATTTGTTGACAAGGAGGGAGTCGTCCAAAATTTTAAAAAATTTTCAATTTGTTGACAAGGTAGGAAGTCGTCCAAAATTTTAAAAAATTTTCAATTTGTTGACAAGGTAGGAAGTCGTCCAAAATTTTAAAAAATTTTCAATTTGTTGACAAGGTAGTGGGTCGTGCAAAATTTTAAAAAATTTTCAATTTTTTCACAAGGTAGGAAGTCGTCCAAAATTTTAAAAAATTTTCAATTTTTTGACAAGGTAGGAAGTCGTCCAAAATTTTAAAAAACCTTCAATTTTTTGACAAGGTAGGAAGTCGTCCAAAATTTTAAAAAAATTTCAATTTGTTGACAAAGTAGGAAGTCGCCCAAAATTTTAAAAAATTTTCAATTTGTTGACAAGGTAGGAAGTCGTCCAAAATCTTAAAAAATTTTCAATTTTTTGACAAGGTAGGAGGTCGTCCAAAATTTTAAAAAATTTTCAATTTGTTGACAGAAAGGAAGTCTCCCAAAATTTTAAAAAATTTTCAATTTGTTGACAAGGTAGGAGGTCGTGAAAAATTTTAAAAAATTTTCAATTTTTTGACATGGTAGGAAGTCGTCCAAAATTATAAAAAATTTTCAATTTTTTGACAAGGTAGGAAGTCGTTCAAAATTTTAAAAAATTTTCAATTTGTTGACAAGGTAGTGGGTCGTGCAAAATTTTAAAAAATTTTCAATTTTTTCACAAGGTAGGAAGTCGTCCAAAATTTTAAAAAATTTTCAATTTTTTTGACAAGGTAGGAAGTCGTCCAAAATTTTAAAAAACTTTCAATTTTTTGACAAGGTAGGAAGTCGTCCAAAATTTTAAAAAATTTTCAATTTGTTGACAAGGTAGGAAGTCGTCCAAAATTTTAAAAAATTTTCAATTTTTTGACAAGCTAGGAAGTCGTCCCAAATTTTAAAAAATTTTCAATTTTTTGACAAGGTAGGAGGTCGTGAAAAATTTTAAAAAATTTTCAATTTTTTGACAAGGGGTGAAGTCGTCCAAAATTTTAAAAAATTTTCAATTTGTTGACAAGGTAGTGGGTCGTGCAAAATTTAAAAAATATTCAATGTTTTGACAAGGTAGGAAGTCGTTCAAAATTTTAAAAAATTTTCAATTTTTGACAAGGTCGTCCAAAATTTTAAAAAATTTTCAATTTGTTGACAAGGTAGGAAGTCGTCCAAAATTTTAAAAAACTTTCAATTTTTTGACAAGGTAGGAAGTCGTCCAAAATTTTAAAAAATTTTCAATTTGTTGACAAGGTAGGAAGTCGTCCAAAATCTTAAAAAATATTCAATTTTTTGACAAGGTAGGAAGTCGTCCAAAATTTTAAAAAAATTTCAATTTTTTGACAAGGTAGGGTCGTGCAAAATTTTAAAAAATTTTCAATTTTTTTACAAGGTAGGAAGTCTTCCAAAATTTTAAAAAATTTTCAATTTTTTGACAAGGTAGGAAGTCGTCCAAAATTTTAAAAAACTTTCAATTTTTTGACAAGGTAGGAAGTCGCCCAAAATTTTAAAAAATTTTCAATTTGTTGACAAGGTAGGAAGTCGTCCAAAATCTTAAAAAATTTTCAATTTTTTGACAAGGTAGGAGGTCGTGAAAATTTTTAAAAAATTTTCAATTTTTTGACAAGGGAGGAAGTTGTCCAAAATTTGAAAAAATTTTCAATTTGTTGACAAGATAGGAAGTCGCCCAAAATTTTAAAAAATTTTCAATGTTTTGGCAAGGTAGGAAGTCGTCCAAAATTTTAAAAAATTTCCAATTTTTGACAAGGTCGTCCAAAATTTTAAAAAATTTTCAATTTGTTTACAAGGTAGGAAGTCGTCCAAAATCTTAAAAAATTTTCAATTTTTTGACAAGGTAGGAAGTCGTCCAAAATTTTAAAAAAATTTCAATTTTTTGACAAGGTAGGGTCGGGCAAAATTTTAAAAAATTTTCAATTTTTTCACAAGGTAGGAAGTCGTCCAAAATTTTAAAAAATTTTCAATTTTTTGACAAGGTAGGAAGTCGTCCAAAATTTTAAAAAACTTTCAATTTTTTGACAAGGTAGGAAGTCGCCCAAAATTTTAAAAAATTTTCAATTTGTTGACAAGGTAGGAAGTCGTCCAAAATTTTAAAAAATTTTCAATTTTTTGACAAGGTAGGAGGTCGTGAAAATTTTTAAAAAATTTTCAATTTTTTGACAAGGGAGGAAGTTGTCCAAAATTTTAAAAAATTTTCAATTTGTTGACAAGATAGGAAGTCGCCCAAAATTTTAAAAAATTTTCAATTTGTTGACAAGGTAGTGGGTCGTGCAAAATTTTAAAAAATTTTCAATTAGTTGACAAGGTAGGAAGTCGTCCAATATTTTAAAAAATTTTCAATTTTTTGACAAGGTAGGAAGTCGTCCAAAATTTTAAAAATTTTCAATTTTTTGACAAGGTAGGAAGTCGTCCAAAATTTTAAAAAATTTTCAATTTGTTGACAAGGTAGGAAGTCGTCCAAAATTTTAAAAAATTTTCAATTTGTTGACAAGGTACTGGGTCGTGCAAAATTTTAAAAAATTTTCAATTTGTTGGCAAGGTAGTGGGTCGTCCAAAATTTTAAAAAATTTTCAAGTTTTTGAAAAGGTAGAAAGTCGTCCAAAATTTTAAAAAACTTTCAATTTGTTGACAAGGTAGGAAGTCGTCCAAAATTTTAAAAAATTTTCAATTTGCTGACAAGGTAGTGGGTCGTGCAAAATTTTAAAAAATTTTCAATTTGTTGACAAGGTAGGAAGTCGTCCAATATTTTAAAAAATTTTCAATTTTTTGACAAGGTAGGAAGTCGTCCAAAATTTTTAAAAAATTTTCAATTTTTTGACAAGGTAGGGTCGTGCAAAATTTTAAAAAATTTTCAATTTTTTCACAAGGTAGGAAGTCGTCCAAAATTTTAAAAAATTTTCAATTTTTTGACAATTAGGAAGTCGTCCAAAATTTTAAGAAACTTTCAATTTTTTGACAAGGTAGGAAGTCGCCCAAAATTTTAAAAAATTTTCAATTTGTTGACAAGGTAGGAAGTCGTCCAAAATTTTAAAAAATTTTCACTTTTTTGACAAGGTCGTCCAAAATTTTAAAAAATTTTCAATTTGTTGACAAGGAGTGAGTCGTCCAAAATTTTAAAAAATTTTCAATTTGTTGACAAGGTAGGAAGTCGTCCAAAATCTTAAAAAATTTTCAATTTTTTGACAAGGTAGGAGGTCGTGAAAAATTTTAAAAAATTTTCAATTTTTTGACAAGAGAGGAAGTTGTCCAAAATTTTAAAAAATTTTCAATTTTTTGACAAGGTAGGAAGTCGTCCAAAATTTTAAAAAAATTTCAATTTGTTGACAAAGTAGGAAGTCGCCCAAAATTTTAAAAAATTTTCAATTTGTTGACAAGGTAGGAAGTCGTCCAAAATCTTAAAAAATTTTCAATTTTTTGACAAGGTAGGAGGTCGTCCAAAATTTTAAAAAATTTTCAATTTGTTGACAGAAAGGAAGTCTCCCAAAATTTTAAAAAATTTTCAATTTGTTGACAAGGTAGGAGGTCGTGAAAAATTTTAAAAAATTTTCAATTTTTTGACATGGTAGGAAGTCGTCCAAAATTATAAAAAATTTTCAATTTTTTGACAAGGTAGGAAGTCGTTCAAAATTTTAAAAAATTTTCAATTTGTTGACAAGGTAGTGGGTCGTGCAAAATTTTAAAAAATTTTCAATTTTTTCACAAGGTAGGAAGTCGTCCAAAATTTTAAAAAATTTTCAATTTTTTTGACAAGGTAGGAAGTCGTCCAAAATTTTAAAAAACTTTCAATTTTTTGACAAGGTAGGAAGTCGTCCAAAATTTTAAAAAATTTTCAATTTGTTGACAAGGTAGGAAGTCGTCCAAAATTTTAAAAAATTTTCAATTTTTTGACAAGCTAGGAAGTCGTCCCAAATTTTAAAAAATTTTCAATTTTTTGACAAGGTAGGAGGTCGTGAAAAATTTTAAAAAATTTTCAATTTTTTGACAAGGGGTGAAGTCGTCCAAAATTTTAAAAAATTTTCAATTTGTTGACAAGGTAGTGGGTCGTGCAAAATTTAAAAAATATTCAATGTTTTGACAAGGTAGGAAGTCGTTCAAAATTTTAAAAAATTTTCAATTTTTGACAAGGTCGTCCAAAATTTTAAAAAATTTTCAATTTGTTGACAAGGTAGGAAGTCGTCCAAAATTTTAAAAAACTTTCAATTTTTTGACAAGGTAGGAAGTCGTCCAAAATTTTAAAAAATTTTCAATTTGTTGACAAGGTAGGAAGTCGTCCAAAATCTTAAAAAATATTCAATTTTTTGACAAGGTAGGAAGTCGTCCAAAATTTTAAAAAAATTTCAATTTTTTGACAAGGTAGGGTCGTGCAAAATTTTAAAAAATTTTCAATTTTTTTACAAGGTAGGAAGTCTTCCAAAATTTTAAAAAATTTTCAATTTTTTGACAAGGTAGGAAGTCGTCCAAAATTTTAAAAAACTTTCAATTTTTTGACAAGGTAGGAAGTCGCCCAAAATTTTAAAAAATTTTCAATTTGTTGACAAGGTAGGAAGTCGTCCAAAATCTTAAAAAATTTTCAATTTTTTGACAAGGTAGGAGGTCGTGAAAATTTTTAAAAAATTTTCAATTTTTTGACAAGGGAGGAAGTTGTCCAAAATTTGAAAAAATTTTCAATTTGTTGACAAGATAGGAAGTCGCCCAAAATTTTAAAAAATTTTCAATGTTTTGGCAAGGTAGGAAGTCGTCCAAAATTTTAAAAAATTTCCAATTTTTGACAAGGTCGTCCAAAATTTTAAAAAATTTTCAATTTGTTTACAAGGTAGGAAGTCGTCCAAAATCTTAAAAAATTTTCAATTTTTTGACAAGGTAGGAAGTCGTCCAAAATTTTAAAAAAATTTCAATTTTTTGACAAGGTAGGGTCGGGCAAAATTTTAAAAAATTTTCAATTTTTTCACAAGGTAGGAAGTCGTCCAAAATTTTAAAAAATTTTCAATTTTTTGACAAGGTAGGAAGTCGTCCAAAATTTTAAAAAACTTTCAATTTTTTGACAAGGTAGGAAGTCGCCCAAAATTTTAAAAAATTTTCAATTTGTTGACAAGGTAGGAAGTCGTCCAAAATTTTAAAAAATTTTCAATTTTTTGACAAGGTAGGAGGTCGTGAAAATTTTTAAAAAATTTTCAATTTTTTGACAAGGGAGGAAGTTGTCCAAAATTTTAAAAAATTTTCAATTTGTTGACAAGATAGGAAGTCGCCCAAAATTTTAAAAAATTTTCAATTTGTTGACAAGGTAGTGGGTCGTGCAAAATTTTAAAAAATTTTCAATTAGTTGACAAGGTAGGAAGTCGTCCAATATTTTAAAAAATTTTCAATTTTTTGACAAGGTAGGAAGTCGTCCAAAATTTTAAAAATTTTCAATTTTTTGACAAGGTAGGAAGTCGTCCAAAATTTTAAAAAATTTTCAATTTGTTGACAAGGTAGGAAGTCGTCCAAAATCTTAAAAAATTTTCAATTTTTTGACAAGGTAGGAAGTCGTCCAAAATTTTAAAAAAATTTCAATTTTTTGACAAGGTAGGGTCGTGCAAAATTTTAAAAAATTTTCAATTTTTTCACAAGGTAGGAAGTCGTCCAAAATTTTAAAAAATTTTCAATTTTTTGACAAGGTAGGAAGTCGTCCAAAATTTTAAAAAACTTTCAATTTTTTGACAAGGTAGGAAGTCGCCCAAAATTTTAAAAAATTTTCAATTCGTTGACAAGGTAGGAAGTCGTCCAAAATTTTGAAAAATTTTCAATTTTTTGACAAGATAGGAAGTCGCCCAAAATTTTAAAAAATTTTCAATTTGTTGACAAGGTAGTGGGTCGTGCAAAATTTTAAAAAATTTTCAATTAGTTGACAAGGTAGGAAGTCGTCCAATATTTTAAAAAATTTTCAATTTTTTGACAAGGTAGGAAGTCGTCCAAAATTTTAAAAATTTTCAATTTTTTGACAAGGTAGGAAATCGTCCAAAATTTTAAAAAATTTTCAATTTGTTGACAAGGTAGGAAGTCGTCCAAAATTTTAAAAAATTTTCAATTTGTTGACAAGGTAGTGGGTCGTGCAAAATTTTAAAAAATTTTCAATTTGTTGACAAGGTAGTGGGTCGTGCAAAATTTTAAAAAATTTTCAAGTTTTTGAAAAGGTAGAAAGTCGTCCAAAATTTTAAAAAATTTTCAATTTTTGACAAGGTCGTCCAAAATTTTAAAAAATTTTCAATTTGTTGATAAGGTAGGAAGTCGTCCAAAATCTTAAAAAATTTTCAATTTTTTGACAAGGTAGGAAGTCGTCCAAAATTTTAAAAAAATTTCAATTTTTTGACAAGGTAGGGTCGTGCAAAATTTTAAAAAATTTTCAATTTTTTCACAAGGTAGGAAGTCGCCCAAAATTTTAAAAAATTTTCAATTTGTTGACAAGGTAGGAAGTCGTCCAAAATTTTAAAAATTTTCAATTTTTTGACAAGGTAGGAAGTCGTCCAAAATTTTAAAAAATTTTCAATTTGTTGACAAGGTAGTGGGTCGTGCAAAATTTTAAAAAATTTTCAAGTTTTTGAAAAGGTAGAAAGTCGTCCAAAATTTTAAAAAACTTTCAATTTGTTGACAAGGTAGGAAGTCGTCCAAAATTTTAAAAATTTTCAATTTTTTGACAAGGTAGGAAGTCGTCCAAAATTTTAAAAATTTTCAATTTTTTGACAAGGTAGGAAGTCGTCCAAAATTTTAAAAAATTTTCAATTTGTTGACAAGGTAGGAAGTCGTCCAAAATTTTAAAAAATTTTCAATTTGTTGACAAGGTAGTGGGTCGGGCAAAATTTTAAAAAATTTTCAATTTTTTGACAAGGTAGGAGGTCGTCCAAAATTTTAAAAAATTTTCAATTTTTGACAAGGTCGTCCAAAATTTTAAAAAATTTTCAATTTGTTGATAAGGTAGAATCTTAAAAAATTTTCAATTTTTTGACAAGGTAGCAAGTCGTCCAAAATTTTAAAAAAATTTCAATTTTTTGACAAGGTAGGGTCGTGCAAAATTTTAAAAAATTTTCAATTTTTTCACAAGGTAGGAAGTCGTCCAAAATTTTAAAAAATTTTCAATTTTTTGACAAGGTAGGAAGTCGTCCAAAATTTTAAAAAACTTTCAATTTTTTGACAAGGTAGGAAGTCGTCCAATATTTTAAAAAATTTTCAATTTTTTGACAAGGTAGGAAGTCGTCCAAAATTTTAAAAATTTTCAATTTTTTGACAAGGTAGGAAGTCGTCCAAAATTTTAAAAAATTTTCAATTTGTTGACAAGGTAGTGGGTCGTGCAAAATTTCAAAAAATTTTCAAGTTTTTGAAAAGGTAGAAAGTCGTCCAAAATTTTAAAAAACTTTCAATTTGTTGACAAGGTAGGAAGTCGTCCAAAATTTTAAAAAATTTTCAATTTTTTGACAAGGTAGGAAGTCGTCCAAAATTTTAAAAAAATTTCAATTTATTGACATGGTACGAAGTCGCCCAAAATTTTAAAAAATTTTCAGTTTGTTGACAAGATGGAAGTCGTCCAAAATTTTAAAAAATTTTCAATTTGTTGACAAGGAGGGAGTCGTCCAAAATTTTAAAAAATTTTCAATTTGTTGACAAGGTAGGAAGTCGTCCAAAATTTTAAAAAATTTTCAATTTGTTGACAAGGTAGGAAGTCGTCCAAAATTTTAAAAAATTTTCAATTTGTTGACAAGGTAGTGGGTCGTGCAAAATTTTAAAAAATTTTCAATTTTTTCACAAGGTAGGAAATCGTCCAAAATTTTAAAAAATTTTCAATTTGTTGACAAGGAGTGAGTCGTCCAAAATTTTAAAAAATTTTCAATTTGTTGACAAGGTAGGAAGTCGTCCAAAATTTTAAAAAATTTTCAATTTCTTGACAAGGTAGGAAGTCGTCCAAAATTTTAAAAAATTTTCAATTTGTTGACAAGGTAGTGGGTCGTGCAAAATTTTAAAAAATTTTCAATTTTTTCACAAGGTAGGAAGTCGTCCAAAATTTTAAAAAATTTTCAATTTTTTGACAAGGTAGGAAGTCGTCCAAAATTTTAAAAAACTTTCAATTTTTTGACAAGGTAGTGGGTCGTGCAAAATTTTAAAAAATTTTCAATTTTTTCACAAGGTAGGAAGTCGTCCAAAATTTTAAAAAATTTTCAATTTTTTGACAAGGTAGGAAGTCGTCCAAAATTTTAAAAAATTTTCAATTTCTTGACAAGGTAGGAAGTCGTCCAAAATTTTAAAAAATTTTCAATTTGTTGACAAGGTAGTGGGTCGTGCAAAATTTTAAAAAATTTTCAATTTTTTCACAAGGTAGGAAGTCGTCCAAAATTTTAAAAAATTTTCAATTTTTTGACAAGGTAGGAAGTCGTCCAAAATTTTAAAAAACTTTCAATTTTTTGACAAGGTAGGAAGTCGTCCAAAATTTTAAAAAAAATTCAATTTGTTGACAAAGTAGGAAGTCGCCCAAAATTTTAAAAAATTTTCAATTTGTTGACAAGGTAGTAAGTCGTCCAAAATCTTAAAAAATTTTCAATTTTTTGACAAGGTAGGAGGTCGTCCAAAATTTTAAAAAATTTTCAATTTGTTGACAAGATAGGAAGTCTCCCAAAATTTTAAAAAATTTTCAATTTGTTGACAAGGTAGTGGGTCGTGCAAAATTTTAAAAAATTTTCAATTTGTTGACAAGGTAGTGGGTCGTGCAAAATTTTAAAAAATTTTCAATTTTTTCACAAGGTAGGAAGTCTTCCAAAATTTTAAAAAAATTTTAATGTTGTGACAAGGTAGGAAGTCGTCCAAAATTTTAAAAAATTTTCAATTTTTTGACAAGGTCGTCCAAAATTTTAAAAAATTTTCAATTTGTTGACAAGGTAGGAAGTCGTCCAAAATCTTAAAAAATTTTCAATTTTTTGACAAGGTAGGAAGTCGTCCAAAATTTTAAAAAATTTTCAATTTGTTGACAAGGAGGGAGTCGTCCAAAATTTTAAAAAATTTTCAATTTGTTGACAAGGTAGGAAGTCGTCCAAAATTTTAAAAAATTTTCAATGTTTTGACAAGGTAGGAAGTCGTCCAAAATTTTAAAAAATTTTCAATGTTTTGACAAGGTAGGAAGTCGTCCAAAATTTTAAAAAATTTTCAATTTTTTGACAAGGTCGTCCAAAATTTTAAAAAATTTTCAATTTGTTGACAAGGTAGGAAGTCGTCCAAAATGTTAAAAAATTTTCAATTTTTTGACAAGGTAGGAAGTCGTCCAAAATTTTAAAAAATTTTCAATGTTTTGACAAGGTAGGAAGTCGACCAAAATTTTAAAAAATTTTCAATTTTTTGACAAGGTAGGAAGTCGTCCAAAATTCTAAAAAACTTTCAATTTTTTGACAAGGTAGGAAGTCGTCCAAAATTTTAAAAAATTTTCAATATTTTGATAAGGTAGGAAATCGTCCAAAATTTTAAAAAATTTTCAATTTGTTGACAAGATAGGAAGTCGCCCAAAATCTTAAAAAATTTTCAATTTGTTAACATAGTAGGAAGTCGTCCAAAATTTTAAAAATTTTTCAATTTGTTGACAAGGTAGGAAGTCGTCCAAAATTTTAAAAAATTTTCAATGTTTTGACAAGGTAGGAAGTCGTCCAAAATTTTAAAAAATTTTCAATTTTTTGACAAGGTAGGAAGTCGTCCAAAATTTTAAAAAATTTTCAATATTTTGACAGGTAGTGGGTCATGCAAAATTTTAAAAAATTTTCAATTTGTTGACAAGGTAGGAATTCGTCCAATATTTTAAAAAATTTACAATTTGTTGATTAGGCAGGGTGTCGTGAAAAATTTTAAAAAATTTTCAATTTGTTGACAAGGATGGAATTCGTCCAATATTTTAAAAAATTTACATTTTGTTGATTAGGCAGGGTGTCGTGAAAAATTTTAAAAAATTTTCAATTTTTTGACAAGGTAGGAAGTCGTCCAAAATTTTAAAAAATTTTCAATTTGTTGACAAGATAGGAAGTCGCCCAAAATTTTAAAAAATTTTCAATTTGTTGACAAAGTAGGAAGTCGTCCAAAATTTTAAAAACTTTTCAATGTTTTGACAAGGTAGGACGTCGTCCAAAATTTTTAAAAATTTTCAATGTTTTGACAAGGTAGGAAGTCGTCCAAAATTTTAAAAAATTTTCAATTTGTTGACAAGGTAGGAAGTCGTCCAAAATTTTAAAAAATTTTCAATGTTTTGACAAGGTAGGAAGTCGTCCAAAATTTTAAAAAATTTTCAATGTTTTGACAAGGTAGGAAGTCGTCCAAAATTTTAAAAAAATTTCAATTTTTTGACAAGGTCGTCCAAAATTTTAAAAAATTTTCAATTTGTTGACAAGGTAGGAAGTCGTCCAAAATGTTAAAAAATTTTCAATTTTTTGACAAGGTAGGAAGTCGTCCAAAATTTTAAAAAATTTTCAATGTTTTGACAAGGTAGGAAGTCGTCCAAAATTTTAAAAATTTTCAATTTTTTGACAAGGTAGGAAGTCGTCCAAAATTTTAAAAAATTTTCAATTTGTTGACAAGGTAGGAAGTCGCCCAAAATTTTAAAAAATTTTCAATTTGTTGACAAGGTAGTAAGTCGTCCAATATTTTAAAAAATTTTCAATTTTCTGACAAGGTAGGAAGTCGTCCAAAATTTTAAAAATTTTCAATTTTTTGACAAGGTAGGAAGTCGTCCAAAATTTTAAAAAATTTTCAATTTGTTGACAAGGTAGGAAGTCGTCCAAAATTTTAAAAAATTTTCAATTTGTTGACAAGGTAGGAAGTCGCTCAAAATTTTAAAAAATTTTCAATTTGTTGACAAGGTAGTGGGTCGTGCAAAATTTTAAAAAATTTTCAAGTTTTTGAAAAGGTAGAAAGTCGTCCAAAATTTTAAAAAACTTTCAATTTGTTGACAAGGTAGGAAGTCGTCCAAAATTTTAAAAAAATTTCAATTTTTTGACAAGGTAGGAAGTCGTCCAAAATTGTAAAAAATTTTCAATTTGTTGACAAGGTAGGAAGTCGTCCAAAATTTTAAAAAATTTTCAATTTTTTGACAAGGTAGGAAGTCGTCCAAAATTTTAAAAAAATTTCAATTTATTGACATGGTACGAAGTCGCCCAAAATTTTAAAAAATTTTCAGT
Organism: Condylostylus longicornis; assembly: GCF_029603195.1. Classification (NCBI taxonomy): domain Eukaryota; kingdom Metazoa; phylum Arthropoda; class Insecta; order Diptera; family Dolichopodidae; genus Condylostylus; species Condylostylus longicornis. Next base: position 22,561 of record NW_026577998.1, read on the forward strand.
TTGTTGACAAGATGGAAGTCGTCCAAAATTTTAAAAAATTTTCAATTTGTTGACAAGGAGGGAGTCGTCCAAAATTTTAAAAAATTTTCAATTTGTTGACAAGGTAGGAAGTCGTCCAAAATTTTAAAAAATTTTCAATTTGTTGACAATGTAGGAAGTCGTCCAAAATTTTAAAAAATTTTCAATTTGTTGACAAGGTAGGAAGTCGTCCAAAATTTTAAAAAATTTTCAATTTGTTGACAAGGTAGAGGGTCGTGCAAAATTTTAAAAAATTTTCAATTTTTTCACAAGGTAGGAAGTCGTCCAAAATTTTAAAAAATTTTCAATTTTTTGACAAGGTCGTCCAAAATTTTAAAAAATTTTCAATTTGTTGACAAGGTAGGAAGTCGTCCAAAATGTTAAAAAATTTTCAATTTGTTGACAAGGTAGTGGGTCGTGCAAAATTTGAAAAAATTTTCAAGTTTTTGAAAAGGTAGAAAGTCGTCCAAAATTTTAAAAAACTTTCAATTTGTTGACAAGGTAGGAAGTCGTCCAAAATTTTAAAAAAATTTCAATTTTTTGACAAGGTAGGAAGTCGTCCAAAATTGTAAAAAATTTTCAATTTGTTGACAAGGTAGGAAGTCGTCCAAAATTTTAAAAAATTTTCAATTTTTTGACAAGGTAGGAAGTCGTCCAAAATTTTAAAAAAATTTCAATTTATTGACATGGTACGAAGTCGCCCAAAATTTTAAAAAATTTTCAGTTTGTTGACAAGATGGAAGTCGTCCAAAATTTTAAAAAATTTTCAATTTGTTGACAAGGAGGGAGTCGTCCAAAATTTTAAAAAATTTTCAATTTGTTGACAAGGTAGGAAGTCGTCCAAAATTTTAAAAAATTTTCAATTTGTTGACAATGTAGGAAGTCGTCCAAAATTTTAAAAAATTTTCAATTTGTTGACAAGGTAGGAAGTCGTCCAAAATTTTAAAAAATTTTCAATTTGTTGACAAGGTAGAGGGTCGTGCAAAATTTTAAAAAATTTTCAATTTTTTCACAAGGTAGGAAGTCGTCCAAAATTTTAAAAAATTTTCAATTTTTTGACAAGGTCGTCCAAAATTTTAAAAAATTTTCAATTTGTTGACAAGGTAGGAAGTCGTCCAAAATGTTAAAAAATTTTCAATTTGTTGACAAGGTAGTGGGTCGTGCAAAATTTGAAAAAATTTTCAATTTTTTCACAAGGTAGGAAGTCGTCCAAAATTTTAAAAAATTTTCAATTTGTTGACAAGGTAGGAAGTCGTCCAAAATTTTAAAAAATTTTCAATTTGTTGACAAGGTAGTGGGTCGTGCAAAATTTTAAAAAATTTTCAATTTTTTCACAAGGTAGGAAGTCGCCCAAAATTTTAAAAAATTTTCAATTTTTTGACAAAGTAGGAAGTCGCCCAAAATTTTAAAAAATTTTCAATTTGTTGACAAGGTAGGAAGTCGTCCAAAATCTTAAAAAATTTTCAAATTTTTGACAAGGTAGGAGGTCGTCCAAAATTTTAAAAAATTTTCAATTTGTTGACAAGATAGGAAGTCTCCCAAAATTTTAAAAAATTTTCAATTTGTTGACAAGGTAGTGGGTCGTGCAAAATTTTAAAAAATTTTCAATTTGTTGACAAGGTAGTGGGTCGTGCAAAATTTTAAAAAATTTTCAATTTTTTCACAAGGTAGGAAGTCCTCCAAAATTTTAAAAAAATTTCAATGTTTTGACAAGGTAGGAAGTCGTCCAAAATTTTAAAAAATTTTCAATTTTTTGACAAGGTCGTCCAAAATTTTAAAAATTTTCAATTTTTTGACAAGGTAGGAAGTCGTCCAAAATTTTAAAAAATTTTCAATTTGTTGACAAGGTAGGAAGTCGCCCAAAATTTTAAAAAATTTTCAATTTGTTGACAAGGTAGGAAGTCGTCCAATATTTTAAAAAATTTTCAATTTTCTGACAAGGTAGGAAGTCGTCCAAAATTTTAAAAATTTTCAATTTTTTGACAAGGTAGGAAGTCGTCCAAAATTTTAAAAAATTTTCAATTTGTTGACAAGGTAGGAAGTCGTCCAAAATTTTAAAAAATTTTCAATTTGTTGACAAGGTAGGAAGTCGCTCAAAATTTTAAAAAATTTTCAATTTGTTGACAAGGTAGTGGGTCGTGCAAAATTTTAAAAAATTTTCAAGTTTTTGAAAAGGTAGAAAGTCGTCCAAAATTTTAAAAAACTTTCAATTTGTTGACAAGGTAGGAAGTCGTCCAAAATTTTAAAAAAATTTCAATTTTTTGACAAGGTAGGAAGTCGTCCAAAATTGTAAAAAATTTTCAATTTGTTGACAAGGTAGGAAGTCGTCCAAAATTTTAAAAAATTTTCAATTTTTTGACAAGGTAGGAAGTCGTCCAAAATTTTAAAAAATTTTGAATTTGTTGACAAGGTAGGAAGTCGTCCAAAATTTTAAAAAATTTTCAATGTTTTGACAAGGTAGGAAGTCGTCCAAAATTTTAAAAAATTTTCAATGTTTTGACAAGGTAGGAAGTCGTCCAAAATTTTAAAAAATTTTCAATTTGTTGACAAGGTAGGAAGTCGTCCAAAATGTTAAAAAATTTTCAATTTTTTGACAAGGTAGGAAGTCGTCCAAAATTTTAAAAAATTTTCAATGTTTTGACAAGGTAGGAAGTCGTCCAAAATTTTAAAAAATTTTCAATTTTTTGACAAGGTAGGAAGTCGTCCAAAATTCTAAAAAACTTTCAATTTTTTGACAAGGTAGGAAGTCGTCCAAAATTTTAAAAAATTTTCAATATTTTGATAAGGTAGGAAGTCGTCCAAAATTTTAAAAAATTTTCAATTTGTTGACAAGATAGGAAGTCGCCCAAAATTTTAAAAAATTTTCAATTTGTTAACATAGTAGGAAGTCGTCCAAAATTTTAAAAAATTTTCAATTTGTTGACAAGGTAGGAAGTCGTCCAAAATTTTAAAAAGTTTTCAATGTTTTGACAAGGTAGGAAGTCGTCCAAAATTTTAAAAAATTTTCAATTTTTTGACAAGGTCGTCCAAAATTTTAAAAAATTTTTAATTTGTTGACACGGTAGGAAGTCGTCCAAAATCTTAAAAAATTTTCAATTTTTTGACAAGGTAGGAAGTCGTCCAAAATTTTAAAAAAAAATCAATTTTTTGACAAGGTAGGGTCGTGCAAAATTTTAAAAAATTTTCAATATTTTGATAAGGTAGGAAGTCGTCCAAAATTTTAAAAAATTTTCAATTTGTTGACAAGATAGGAAGTCGCCCAAAATTTTAAAAAATTTTCAATTTGTTAACATAGTAGGAAGTCGTCCAAAATTTTAAAAAATTTACATTTTGTTGATTAGGCAGGGTGTCGTGAAAAATTTTAAAAAATTTTCAAGTTTTTGAAAAGGTAGAAAGTCGTCCAAAATTTTAAAAAACTTTCAATTTGTTGACAAGGTAGGAAGTCGTCCAAAATTTTAAAAAAATTTCAATTTTTTGACAAGGTAGGAAGTCGTCCAAAATTGTAAAAAATTTTCAATTTGTTGACAAGGTAGGAAGTCGTCCAAAATTTTAAAAAATTTTCAATTTTTTGACAAGGTAGGAAGTCGTCCAAAATTTTAAAAAAATTTCAATTTATTGACATGGTACGAAGTCGCCCAAAATTTTAAAAAATTTTCAGTTTGTTGACAAGATGGAAGTCGTCCAAAATTTTAAAAAATTTTCAATTTGTTGACAAGGAAGGAGTCGTCCAAAATTTTAAAAAATTTTCAATTTGTTGACAAGGTAGGAAGTCGTCCAAAATTTTAAAAAATTTTCAATTTGTTGACAATGTAGGAAGTCGTCCAAAATTTTAAAAAATTTTCAATTTGTTGACAAGGTAGTGGGTCGTGCAAAATTTGAAAAAATTTTCAATTTTTTCACAAGGTAGGAAGTCGTCCAAAATTTTAAAAAATTTTCAATTTTTTGACAAGGTAGGAAGTCGTCCAAAATTTTAAAAAATTTTCAATTTGTTGACAAGGTAGGAAGTCGTCCAAAATTTTAAAAAATTTTCAATTTGTTGACAAGGTAGGAAGTCGTCCAAAATTTTAAAAAATTTTCAATTTGTTGACAAGGTAGGAAGTCGTCCAAAATTTTAAAAAATTTTCAATTTGTTGACAAGGTAGTGGGTCATGCAAAATTTTAAAAAATTTTCAATTTTTTGACAAGGTAGGAAGTCGTGCAAAATTTTAAAAAATTTTCAATTTTTTCACAAGGTAGGAAGTCGTCCAAAATTTTAAAAAATTTTCAATTTTTTGACAAGGTCGTCCAAAATTTTAAAAAATTTTCAATTTGTTGACAAGGTAGGAAGTCGTCCAAAATGTTAAAAAATTTTCAATTTGTTGACAAGGTAGTGGGTCGTGCAAAATTTTAAAAAATTTTCAATTTTTTCACAAGGTAGGAAGTCGTCCAAAATTTTAAAAAATTTTCAATTTGTTGACAAGGTAGGAAGTCGTCCAAAATTTTAAAAAATTTTCAATTTGTTGACAAGGTAGTGGGTCGTGCAAAATTTTAAAAAATTTTCAATTTTTTGACAAGGTAGGAAGTCGTCCAAAATTTTAAAAAATTTTCAATTTGTTGACAAGGTAGGAAGTCGTCCAAAATTTTAAAAAATTTTCAATTTGTTGACAAGGTAGGAAGTCGTCCAAAATTTTAAAAAATTTTCAATTTGTTGACAAGGTAGAGGGTCGTGCAAAATTTTAAAAAATTTTCAATTTTTTCACAAGGTAGGAAGTCGTCCAAAATTTTAAAAAATTTTCAATTTTTGGACAAGGTCGTCCAAAATTTTAAAAAATTTTCAATTTGTTGACAAGGTAGGAAGTCGTCCAAAATGTTAAAAAATTTTCAATTTGTTGACAAGGTAGTGGGTCTTGCAAAATTTTAAAAAATTTTCAATTTGTTGACAAGGTAGGAAGTCGTCCAAAATTTTAAAAAATTTTCAATTTGTTGACAAGGTAGGAAGTCGTCCAAAATTTTAAAAAATTTTCAATTTGTTGACAAGGTAGTGGGTCGTGCAAAATTTTAAAAAATTTTTAATTTGTTGACAAGGTAGGAAGTCGTCCAAAATTTTAAAAAATTTTCAATTTTTTGACAAGGTAGGAAGTCGCTCAAAATTTTAAAAAATTTTCAATTTGTTGACAAGGTAGTGGGTCGTGCAAAATTTTAAAAAATTTTCAAGTTTTTGAAAAGGTAGAAAGTCGTCCAAAATTTTAAAAAACTTTCAATTTGTTGACAAGGTAGGAAGTCGTCCAAAATTTTAAAAAAATTTCAATTTTTTGACAAGGTAGGAAGTCGTCCAAAATTGTAAAAAATTTTCAATTTGTTGACAAGGTAGGAAGTCGTCCAAAATTTTAAAAAATTTTCAATTTTTTGACAAGGTAGGAAGTCGTCCAAAATTTTAAAAAAATTTCAATTTATTGACATGGTACGAAGTCGCCCAAAATTTTAAAAAATTTTCAGTTTGTTGACAAGATGGAAGTCGTCCAAAATTTTAAAAAATTTTCAATTTGTTGACAAGGAGGGAGTCGTCCAAAATTTTAAAAAATTTTCAATTTGTTGACAAGGTAGGAAGTCGTCCAAAATTTTAAAAAATTTTCAATTTGTTGACAATGTAGGAAGTCGTCCAAAATTTTAAAAAATTTTCAATTTGTTGACAAGGTAGTGGGTCGTGCAAAATTTGAAAAAATTTTCAATTTTTTCACAAGGTAGGAAGTCGTCCAAAATTTTAAAAAATTTTCAATTTTTTGACAAGGTAGGAAGTCGTCCAAAATTTTAAAAAATTTTCAATTTGTTGACAAGGTAGGAAGTCGTCCAAAATTTTAAAAAATTTTCAATTTGTTGACAAGGTAGGAAGTCGTCCAAAATTTTAAAAAATTTTCAATTTGTTGACAAGGTAGAGGGTCGTGCAAAATTTTAAAAAATTTTCAATTTTTTCACAAGGTAGGAAGTCGTCCAAAATTTTAAAAAATTTTCAATTTTTTGACAAGGTCGTCCAAAATTTTAAAAAATTTTCAATTTGTTGACAAGGTAGGAAGTCGTCCAAAATGTTAAAAAATTTTCAATTTGTTGACAAGGTAGTGGGTCGTGCAAAATTTTAAAAAATTTTCAATTTTTTCACAAGGTAGGAAGTCGTCCAAAATTTTAAAAAATTTTCAATTTGTTGACAAGGTAGGAAGTCGTCCAAAATTTTAAAAAATTTTCAATTTTTTGACAAGGTCGTCCAAAATTTTAAAAAATTTTCAATTTGTTGACAAGGTAGGAAGTCGTCCAAAATCTTAAAAAATTTTCAATTTTTTGACAAGGTAGGAAGTCGTCCAAAATTTTAAAAAATTTTCAATTTGTTGACAAGGAGGGAGTCGTCCAAAATTTTAAAAAATTTTCAATTTGTTGACAAGGTAGGAAGTCGTCCAAAATTTTAAAAAATTTTCAATGTTTTGACAAGGTAGGAAGTCGTCCAAAATTTTAAAAAATTTTCAATGTTTTGACAAGGTAGGAAGTCGTCCAAAATTTTAAAAAATTTTCAATTTGTTGACAAGGTAGGAAGTCGTCCAAAATGTTAAAAAATTTTCAATTTTTTGACAAGGTAGGAAGTCGTCCAAAATTTTAAAAAATTTTCAATGTTTTGACAAGGTAGGAAGTCGTCCAAAATTTTAAAAAATTTTCAATTTTTTGACAAGGTAGGAAGTCGTCCAAAATTCTAAAAAACTTTAAATTTTTTGACAAGGTAGGAAGTCGTCCAAAATTTTAAAAAATTTTCAATATTTTGATAAGGTAGGAAGTCGTCCAAAATTTTAAAAAATTTTCAATTTGTTGACAAGATAGGAAGTCGCCCAAAATTTTAAAAAATTTTCAATTTGTTAACATAGTAGGAAGTCGTCCAAAATTTTAAAAAATTTTCAATTTGTTGACAAGGTAGGAAGTCGTCCAAAATTTTAAAAAATTTTCAATTTGTTGACAAGGTAGAGGGTCGTGCAAAATTTTAAAAAATTTTCAATTTTTTCACAAGGTAGGAAGTCGTCCAAAATTTTAAAAAATTTTCAATTTTTGGACAAGGTCGTCCAAAATTTTAAAAAATTTTCAATTTGTTGACAAGGTAGGAAGTCGTCCAAAATGTTAAAAAATTTTCAATTTGTTGACAAGGTAGTGGGTCTTGCAAAATTTTAAAAAATTTTCAATTTTTTCACAAGGTAGGAAGTCGTCCAAAATTTTAAAAAATTTTCAATTTGTTGACAAGGTAGGAAGTCGTCCAAAATTTTAAAAAATTTTCAATTTGTTGACAAGGTAGTGGGTCGTGCAAAATTTTTAAAAATTTTCAATTTTTTCACAAGGTAGGAAGTCGCCCAAAATTTTGAAAAATTTTCAATTTTTTGACAAGGTAGGAAGTCGTCCAAAATTTTAAAAAATTTTCAATTTGTTGACAAGGTAGGAAGTCGTCCAAAATTTTAAAAAATTTTCAATTTGTTGACAAGGTAGTGGGTCGTGCAAAATTTTAAAAAATTTTTAATTTGTTGACAAGGTAGGAAGTCGTCCAAAATCTTAAAAAATTTTCAATTTTTTGACAAGGTAGGAAGTCGCTCAAAATTTTAAAAAATTTTCAATTTGTTGACAAGGTAGTGGGTCGTGCAAAATTTTAAAAAATTTTCAAGTTTTTGAAAAGGTAGAAAGTCGTCCAAAATTTTAAAAAACTTTCAATTTGTTGACAAGGTAGGAAGTCGTCCAAAATTTTAAAAAAATTTCAATTTTTTGACAAGGTAGGAAGTCGTCCAAAATTGTAAAAAATTTTCAATTTGTTGACAAGGTAGGAAGTCGTCCAAAATTTTAAAAAATTTTCAATTTTTTGACAAGGTAGGAAGTCGTCCAAAATTTTAAAAAAATTTCAATTTATTGACATGGTACGAAGTCGCCCAAAATTTTAAAAAATTTTCAGTTTGTTGACAAGATGGAAGTCGTCCAAAATTTTAAAAAATTTTCAATTTGTTGACAAGGAGGGAGTCGTCCAAAATTTTAAAAAATTTTCAATTTGTTGACAAGGTAGGAAGTCGTCCAAAATTTTAAAAAATTTTCAATTTGTTGACAATGTAGGAAGTCGTCCAAAATTTTAAAAAATTTTCAATTTGTTGACAAGGTAGTGGGTCGTGCAAAATTTGAAAAAATTTTCAATTTTTTCACAAGGTAGGAAGTCGTCCAAAATTTTAAAAAATTTTCAATTTTTTGACAAGGTAGGAAGTCGTCCAAAATTTTAAAAAATTTTCAATTTGTTGACAAGGTAGGAAGTCGTCCAAAATTTTAAAAAATTTTCAATTTGTTGACAAGGTAGGAAGTCGTCCAAAATTTTAAAAAATTTTCAATTTGTTGACAAGGTAGAGGGTCGTCCAAAATTTTAAAAAATTTTCAATTTTTTGACAAGGTCGTCCAAAATTTTAAAAAATTTTCAATTTGTTGACAAGGTAGGAAGTCGTCCAAAATTTTAAAAAATTTTCAATTTTTTGACAAGGTCGTCCAAAATTTTAAAAAATTTTCAATTTGTTGACAAGGTAGGAAGTCGTCCAAAATGTTAAAAAATTTTCAATTTGTTGACAAGGTAGTGGGTCGTGCAAAATTTTAAAAAATTTTCAATTTTTTCACAAGGTAGGAAGTCGTCCAAAATTTTAAAAAATTTTCAATTTGTTGACAAGGTAGGAAGTCGTCCAAAATTTTAAAAAATTTTCAATTTGTTGACAAGGTAGTGGGTCGTGCAAAATTTTAAAAAATTTTCAATTTTTTCACAAGGTAGGAAGTCGCCCAAAATTTTAAAAAATTTTCAATTTTTTGACAAGGTAGGAAGTCGTCCAAAATTTTAAAAAATTTTCAATTTGTTGACAAGGTAGGAAGTCGTCCAAAATTTTAAAAAATTTTCAATTTGTTGACAAGGTAGTGGGTCGTGCAAAATTTTAAAAAATTTTCAATTTTTTCACAAGGTAGGAAGTCGTCCAAAATTTTAAAAAATTTTCAATTTTTTGACAAGGTAGGAAGTCGTCCAAAATTTTAAGAAACTTTCAATTTTTTGACAAGGTAGGAAGTCGTCCAAAATTTTAAAAAAATTTCAATTTGTTGACAAAGTAGGAAGTCGCCCAAAATTTTAAAAAATTTTCAATTTGTTGACAAGGTAGGAAGTCGTCCAAAATCTTAAAAAATTTTCAAATTTTTGACAAGGTAGGAGGTCGTCCAAAATTTTAAAAAATTTTCAATTTGTTGACAAGATAGGAAGTCTCCCAAAATTTTAAAAAATTTTCAATTTGTTGACAAGGTAGTGGGTCGTGCAAAATTTTAAAAAATTTTCAATTTGTTGACAAGGTAGTGGGTCGTGCAAAATTTTAAAAAATTTTCAATTTTTTCACAAGGTAGGAAGTCCTCCAAAATTTTAAAAAAATTTAAATGTTTTGACAAGGTAGGAAGTCGTCCAAAATTTTAAAAAATTTTCAATTTTTTGACAAGGTCGTCCAAAATTTTAAAAAATTTTCAATTTGTTGACAAGGTAGGAAGTCGTCCAAAATCTTAAAAAATTTTCAATTTTTTGACAAGGTAGGAAGTCGTCCAAAATTTTAAAAAATTTTCAATTTGTTGACAAGGAGGGAGTCGTCCAAAATTTTAAAAAATTTTCAATTTGTTGACAAGGTAGGAAGTCGTCCAAAATTTTAAAAAATTTTCAATGTTTTGACAAGGTAGGAAGTCGTCCAAAATTTTAAAAAATTTTCAATGTTTTGACAAGGTAGGAAGTCGTCCAAAATTTTAAAAAATTTTCAATTTGTTGACAAGGTAGGAAGTCGTCCAAAATGTTAAAAAATTTTCAATTTTTTGACAAGGTAGGAAGTCGTCCAAAATTTTAAAAAATTTTCAATGTTTTGACAAGGTAGGAAGTCGTCCAAAATTTTAAAAAATTTTCAATTTTTTGACAAGGTAGGAAGTCGTCCAAAATTCTAAAAAACTTTCAATTTTTTGACAAGGTAGGAAGTCGTCCAAAATTTTAAAAAATTTTCAATATTTTGATAAGGTAGGAAGTCGTCCAAAATTTTAAAAAATTTTCAATTTGTTGACAAGATAGGAAGTCGCCCAAAATTTTAAAAAATTTTCAATTTGTTAACATAGTAGGAAGTCGTCCAAAATTTTAAAAAATTTTCAATTTGTTGACAAGGTAGGAAGTCGTCCAAAATTTTAAAAAATTTTCAATGTTTTGACAAGGTAGGAAGTCGTCCAAAATTTTAAAAAATTTTCAATTTTTTGACAAGGTCGTCCAAAATTTTAAAAAATTTTTAATTTGTTGACAAGGTAGGAAGTCGTCCAAAATCTTAAAAAATTTTCAATTTTTTGACAAGGTAGGAAGTCGTCCAAAATTTAAAAAAAAAATCAATTTTTTGACAAGGTAGGGTCGTGCAAAATTTTAAAAAATTTGCAATTTGTTGACAAGGTAGGAAGTCGTCCAAAATTTTAATAAATTTTCAATATTTTGAAAGGTAGTGGGTCATGCAAAATTTTAAAAAATTTTCAATTTGTTGACAAGGTAGGAATTCGTCCAATATTTTAAAAAATTTACAATTTGTTGATTAGGCAGGGTGTCGTGAAAAATTTTAAAAAATTTTCAATTTGTTGACAAGGTAGGAATTCGTCCAATATTTTAAAAAATTTACATTTTGTTGATTAGGCAGGGTGTCGTGAAAAATTTTAAAAAATTTTCAATTTTTTGACAAGGTAGGAAGTCGTCCAAAATTTTAAAAAATTTTCAATTTGTTGACAAGATAGGAAGTCGCCCAAAATTTTAAAAAATTTTCAATTTGTTGACAAAGTAGGAAGTCGTCCAAAATTTTAAAAAATTTTCAATGTTTTGACAAGGTAGGACGTCGTCCAAAATTTTAAAAAATTTTCAATGTTTTGACAAGGTAGGAAGTCGTCCAAAATTTTAAAAAATTTTCAATTTGTTAACAAGGTAGGAAGTCGTCCAAAATTTTAAAAAATTTTCAATGTTTTGACAAGGTAGGAAGTCGTCCAAAATTTTAAAAAATTTTCAATGTTTTGACAAGGTAGGAAGTCGTCCAAAATTTTAAAAAATTTTCAATTTTTTGACAAGGTAGTCCAAAATTTTAAAAAATTTTCAATTTGTTGACAAGGTAGGAAGTCGTCCAAAATGTTAAAAAATTTTCAATTTTTTGACAAGGTAGGAAGTCGTCCAAAATTCTAAAAAATTTTCAATGTTTTGACAAGGTAGGAAGTCGTCCAAAATTTTAAAAAATTTTCAATTTTTTGACAAGGTAGGAAGTCGTCCAAAATTCTAAAAAACTTTCAATTTTTTGACAAGGTAGGAAGTCGTCCAAAATTTTAAAAAATTTTCAAAATTTTGATAAGGTAGGAAGTCGTCCAAAATTTTAAAAAATTTTCAATTTGTTGACAAGATAGGAAGTCGCCCAAAATTTTAAAAAATTTTCAATTTGTTAACATAGTAGGAAGTCGTCCAAAATTTTAAAAAATTTTCAATTTGTTGACAAGGTAGGAAGTCGTCCAAAATTTTAAAAAATTTTCAATGTTTTGACAAGGTAGGAAGTCGTCCAAAATTTTAAAAAATTTTCAATTTTTTGACAAGGTAGGAAGTCGTCCAAAATTTTAAAAAATTTTCTATATTTTGACAGGTAGGAAGTCGTCCAAAATTGTAAAAAATTTTCAATTTGTTGACAAGGTAGGAAGTCGTCCAAAATTTTAAAAAATTTTCAATTTTTTGACAAGGTAGGAAGTCGTCCAAAATTTTAAAAAAATTTCAATTTATTGACATGGTACGAAGTAGCCCAAAATTTTAAAAAATTTTCAGTTTGTTGACAAGATGGAAGTCGTCCAAAATTTTAAAAAATTTTCAATTTGTTGACAAGGAGGGAGTCGTCCAAAATTTTAAAAAATTTTCAATTTGTTGACAAGGTAGGAAGTCGTCCAAAATTTTAAAAAATTTTCAATTTGTTGACAATGTAGGAAATCGTCCAAAATTTTAAAAAATTTTCAATTTGTTGACAACGTAGTGGGTCGTGCAAAATTTTAAAAAATTTTCAATTTTTTCACAAGGTAGGAAGTCGTCCAAAATTTTAAAAAATTTTCAATTTAGGAAGTCGTCCAAAATTTTAAAAAATTTTCAATTTGTTGACAAGGTAGGAAGTCGTCCAAAATTTTAAAAAATTTTCAATTTGTTGACAAGGTAGGAAGTCGTCCAAAATTTTAAAAAATTTTCAATTTGTTGACAAGGTAGAGGGTGGTGCAAAATTTTAAAAAATTTTCAATTTTTTCACAAGGTAGGAAGTCGTCCAAAATTTTAAAAAATTTTCAATTTGTTGACAAGGTAGGAAGTCGTCCAAAATTTTAAAAAATTTTCAATTTGTTGACAAGGTAGTGGGTCGTGCAAAATTTTAAAAAATTTTCAATTTTTTCACAAGGTAGGAAGTCGCCCAAAATTTTAAAAAATTTTCAATTTTTTGACAAGGTCGTCCAAAATTTTAAAAAATTTTCAATTTGTTGACAAGGTAGGAAGTCGTCCAAAATGTTAAAAAATTTTCAATTTTTTGACAAGGTAGGAAGTCGTCCAAAATTTTAAAAAATTTTCAATGTTTTGACAAGGTAGGAAGTCGTCCAAAATTTTAAAAAATTTTCAATTTTTTGACAAGGTAGGAAGTCGTCTAAAATTCTAAAAAACTTTCAATTTTTTGACAAGGTAGGAAGTCGTCCAAAATTTTAAAAAATTTTCAATATTTTGATAAGGTAGGAAGTCGTCCAAAATTTTAAAAAATTTTCAATTTGTTGACAAGATAGGAAGTCGCCCAAAATTTTAAAAAATTTTCAATTTGTTGACAAGGTAGGAAGTCGTCCAAAATTTTAAAAAATTTTCAATGTTTTGACAAGGTAGGAAGTCGTCCAAAATTTTAAAAAATTTTCAATTTTTTGACAAGGTCGTCCAAAATTTTAAAAAATTTTTAATTTGTTGACAAGGTAGGAAGTCGTCCAAAATCTTAAAAAATTTTCAATTTTTTGACAAGGTAGGAAGTCGTCCAAAATTTAAAAAAAAAATCAATTTTTTGACAAGGTAGGGTCGTGCAAAATTTTAAAAAATTTTCAATTTTTGACAAGGTAGGAAGTCGTCCAAAATTTTAATAAATTTTCAATATTTTGACAGGTAGTGGGTCATGCAAAATTTTAAAAAATTTTCAATTTGTTGACAAGGTAGGAATTCGTCCAATATTTTAAAAAATTTACAATTTGTTGATTAGGCAGGGTGTCGTGAAAAATTTTAAAAAATTTTCAATTTGTTGACAAGGTAGGAATTCGTCCAATATTTTAAAAAATTTACATTTTGTTGATTAGGCAGGGTGTCGTGAAAAATTTTAAAAAATTTTCAATTTTTTGACAAGGTAGGAAGTCGTCCAAAATTTTAAAAAATTTTCAATTTGTTGAGAAGATAGGAAGTCGCCCAAAATTTTAAAAAATTTTCAATTTGTTGACAAAGTAGGAAGTCGTCCAAAATTTTAAAAAATTTTCAATGTTTTGACAAGGTAGGACGTCGTCCAAAATTTTAAAAAATTTTCAATGTTTTGACAAGGTAGGAAGTCGTCCAAAATTTTAAAAAATTTTCAATTTGTTGACAAGGTAGGAAGTCGTCCAAAATTTTAAAAAATTTTCAATGTTTTGACAAGGTAGGAAGTCGTCCAAAATTTTAAAAAATTTTCAATGTTTTGACAAGGTAGGAAGTCGTCCAAAATTTTAAAAAATTTTCAATTTTTTGACAAGGTCGTCCAAAATTTTAAAAAATTTTCAATTTGTTGACAAGGTAGGAAGTCGTCCAAAATGTTAAAAAATTTTCAATTTTTTGACAAGGTAGGAAGTCGTCCAAAATTTTAAAAAATTTTCATTGTTTTGACAAGGTAGGAAGTCGTCCAAAATTTTAAAAAATTTTCAATTTTTTGACAAGGTAGGAAGTCGTCCAAAATTCTAAAAAACTTTCAATTTTTTGACAAGGTAGGAAGTCGTCCAAAATTTTAAAAAATTTTCAATATTTTGATAAGGTAGGAAGTCGTCCAAAATTTTAAAAAATTTTCAATTTGTTGACAAGATAGGAAGTCGCCCAAAATTTTAAAAAATTTTCAATTTGTTAACATAGTAGGAAGTCGTCCAAAATTTTAAAAAATTTTCAATTTGTTGACAAGGTAGGAAGTCGTCCAAAATTTTAAAAAATTTTCAATGTTTTGACAAGGTAGGAAGTCGTCCAAAATTTTAAAAAATTTTCTATATTTTGACAGGTAGTGGGTCATGCAAAATTTTAAAAAATTTTCAATTTGTTGACAAGGTAGGAATTCGTCCAATATTTTAAAAAATTTACAATTTGTTGATTAGGCAGGGTGTCGTGAAAAATTTTAAAAAATTTTCAATTTGTTGACAAGGTAGGAATTCGTCCAATATTTTAAAAAATTTACATTTTGTTGATTAGGCAGGGTGTCGTGAAAAATTTTTAAAAATTTTCAATTTTTTGACAAGGTAGGAAGTCGTCCAAAATTTTAAAAAATTTTCAATTTGTTGACAAGATAGGAAGTCGCCCAAAATTTTAAAAAATTTTCAATTTGTTGACAAAGTAGGAAGTCGTCCAAAATTTTAAAAAAATTTCAATGTTTTGACAAGGTAGGACGTCGTCCAGAATTTTAAAAAATTTTCAATGTTTTGACAAGGTAGGAAGTCGTCCAAAATTTTAAAAAATTTTCAATTTTTTGACAAGGTAGGAGGTCGTGAAAAATTTTAAAAAATTTTCAATTTGTTGAAGAGGTAGGAAGTCGTCCAAAATCTTAAAAAATTTTCAATTTTTTGACAAGGTAGGAAGTCGTCCAAAATTTTAAAAAATTTTCAATTTTTTGACAAGGTAGGAAGTCGTCCAAAATTTTAAAAAAATTTCAATTTTTTGGCAAGGTAGGAAGTCGTCCAAAATTTTAAAAAATTTTCAATTTGTTGACAAAGTAGGAAGTCGTCCAAAATTTTAAAAAATTCTCAATTTTTTGACAAGGTAGGAAGCCGTCCAAAATTTTAAAAAATTTTAAATTTTTTGACAAGGTAGGAAGTCGTCCAAAATTTTAAAAAATTTTCAATGTTTTGACAAGGTAGGAAGTCGTCCAAAATTTTAAAAAATTTTCAATATTTTGACAAGGTAGGAAGTCGTCCAAAATTTTAAAAAATTTTCAATTTGTTGACAAGGTAGGAAGTCGTCCAAAATTTAAAAAAAAATTTCAATTTTTTGACAAGGTAGGGTCGCGCAAAATTTTAAAAAATTTTCAATTTTTTGACAAGGTAGGAAGTCGTCCAAAATTTTAAAAAATTTTCAATTTTTTGACAAGGTAGGAAGTCGTCCAAAATTTTAAAAAACTTTCAATTTTTTGACAAGGTAGGAAGTCGTCCAAAATTTTAAAAAAATTTCAATTTGTTGACAAAATAGGAAGTCGCCCAAAATTTTAAAAAATTTTCAATTTGTTGACAAGGTAGGAAGTCGTCCAAAATCTTAAAAAATTTTCAATTTTTTGACAAGGTAGGAGGTCGTGAAAAATTTTAAAAAATTTTCAATTTTTTGACAAGGTAGGAAGTCGTCCAAAATTTTAAAAAATTTTCAATGTTTTGACAAGGTAGGAAGTCGTCCAAAATTTTAAAAAATTTTCAATTTTTTGACAAGGTCGTCCAAAATTTTAAAAAATTTTCAATTTGTTGACAAATTAGGAAGTCGTCCAAAATCTTAAAAAATTTTCAATTTTTTGACAAGGTAGGAAGTCGTCCAAAATTTTAAAAAATTTTCAATTTTTTGACAAGGTAGGAAGTCGTCCAAAATTTTAAAAAAATTTCAATTTTTTGGCAAGGTAGGAAGTCGTCCAAAATTTTAAAAAATTTTCAATTTGTTGACAAAGTAGGAAGTCGTCCAAAATTTTAAAAAATTCTCAATTTTTTGACAAGGTAGGAAGGCGTCCAAAATTTTAAAAAATTTTAAATTTTTTGACAAGGTAGGAAGTCGTCCAAAATTTTAAAAAATTTTCAATGTTTTGACAAGGTAGGAAGTCGTCCAAAATTTTAAAAAATTTTCAATATTTTGACAAGGTAGGAAGTCGTCCAAAATTTTAAAAAATTTTCAATTTGTTGACAAGGTAGGAAGTCGTCCAAAATTTAAAAAAAAATTTCAATTTTTTGACAAGGTAGGGTCGCGCAAAATTTTAAAAAATTTTCAATTTTTTGACAAGGTAGGAAGTCGTCCAAAATTTTAAAAAATTTTCAATTTTTTGACAAGGTAGGAAGTCGTCCAAAATTTTAAAAAACTTTCAATTTTTTGACAAGGTAGGAAGTCGTCCAAAATTTTAAAAAAATTTCAATTTGTTGACAAAATAGGAAGTCGCCCAAAATTTTAAAAAATTTTCAATTTGTTGACAAGGTAGGAAGTCGTCCAAAATCTTAAAAAATTTTCAATTTTTTGACAAGGTAGGAGGTCGTGAAAAATTTTAAAAAATTTTCAATTTTTTGACAAGGTAGGAAGTCGTCCAAAATTTTAAAAAATTTTCAATGTTTTGACAAGGTAGGAAGTCGTCCAAAATCTTAAAAAATTTTCAATTTTTTGACAAGGTAGGAGGTCGTGAAAAATTTTAAAAAATTTTCAATTTTTTGACAAGGTAGGAAGTCGTCCAAAATTTTAAAAAATTTTCAATGTTTTGACAAGGTAGGAAGTCGTCCAAAATTTTAAAAAATTTTCAATTTTTTGACAAGGTCGTCCAAAATTTTAAAAAATTTTCAATTTGTTGACAAATTAGGAAGTCGTCCAAAATCTTAAAAAATTTTCAATTTTTTGACAAGGTAGGAAGTCGTCCAAAATTTTAAAAAATTTTCAATTTTTTGACAAGGTAGGAAGTCGTCCAAAATTTTAAAAAAATTTCAATTTTTTGGCAAGGTAGGAAGTCGTCCAAAATTTTAAAAAATTTTCAATTTGTTGACAAAGTAGGAAGTCGTCCAAAATTTTAAAAAATTCTCAATTTTTTGACAAGGTAGGAAGGCGTCCAAAATTTTAAAAAATTTTAAATTTTTTGACAAGGTAGGAAGTCGTCCAAAATTTTAAAAAATTTTCAATGTTTTGACAAGGTAGGAAGTCGTCCAAAATTTTAAAAAATTTTCAATATTTTGACAAGGTAGGAAGTCGTCCAAAATTTTAAAAAATTTTCAATTTGTTGACAAGGTAGGAAGTCGTCCAAAATTTAAAAAAAAATTTCAATTTTTTGACAAGGTAGGGTCGCGCAAAATTTTAAAAAATTTTCAATTTTTTGACAAGGTAGGAAGTCGTCCAAAATTTTAAAAAATTTTCAATTTTTTGACAAGGTAGGAAGTCGTCCAAAATTTTAAAAAACTTTCAATTTTTTGACAAGGTAGGAAGTCGTCCAAAATTTTAAAAAAATTTCAATTTGTTGACAAAATAGGAAGTCGCCCAAAATTTTAAAAAATTTTCAATTTGTTGACAAGGTAGGAAGTCGTCCAAAATCTTAAAAAATTTTCAATTTTTTGACAAGGTAGGAGGTCGTGAAAAATTTTAAAAAATTTTCAATTTTTTGACAAGGTAGGAAGTCGTCCAAAATTTTAAAAAATTTTCAATGTTTTGACAAGGTAGGAAGTCGTCCAAAATTTTAAAAAATTTTCAATTTTTTGACAAGGTCGTCCAAAATTTTAAAAAATTTTCAATTTGTTGACAAATTAGGAAGTCGTCCAAAATTTTAAAAAATTTTCAATGTTTTGACAAGGTAGGAAGCCGTCCAAAATTTTAAAAAATTTTCAATGTTTTGACAAGGTAGGAAGTCGTCCAAAATTTTAAAAAATTTTCAATTTTTTGACAAGGTCGTCCAAAATTTTAAAAAATTTTCAATTTGTTGACAAGGTAGGAAGTCGTCCAAAATCTTAAAAAATTTTCAATTTTTTGACAAGGTAGGAAGTCGTCCAAAATTTTAAAAAATTTTCAATTTTTTGACGAGGTAGGAAGTCGTCCAAAATTTTAAAAAAATTTCAATTTTTTGACAAGGTAGGAAGTCGTCCAAAATTTTAAAAAATTTTCAATTTTTTGACAAGGTAGGAAGTCGTCCAAAATTTTAAAAAATTTTCAATTTGTTGACAAGGTAGGAAGTCGTCCAAAATTTAAAAAAAAATTTCAATTTTTTGACAAGGTAGGGTCGCGCAAAATTTTAAAAAATTTTCAATTTTTTGACAAGGTAGGAAGTCGTCCAAAATTTTAAAAAATTTTCAATTTTTTGACAAGGTAGGAAGTCGTCCAAAATTTTAAAAAACTTTCAATTTTTTGACAAGGTAGGAAGTCGTCCAAAATTTTAAAAAAATTTCAATTTGTTGACAAAATAGGAAGTCGCCCAAAATTTTAAAAAATTTTCAATTTGTTGACAAGGTAGGAAGTCGTCCAAAATCTTAAAAAATTTTCAATTTTTTGACAAGGTAGGAGGTCGTGAAAAATTTTAAAAAATTTTCAATTTTTTGACAAGGTAGGAAGTCGTCCAAAATTTTAAAAAATTTTCAATGTTTTGACAAGGTAGGAAGTCGTCCAAAATTTTAAAAAATTTTCAATTTTTTGACAAGGTCGTCCAAAATTTTAAAAAATTTTCAATTTGTTGACAAATTAGGAAGTCGTCCAAAATTTTAAAAAATTTTCAATGTTTTGACAAGGTAGGAAGCCGTCCAAAATCTTAAAAAATTTTCAATGTTTTGACAAGGTAGGAAGTCGTCCAAAATTTTAAAAAATTTTCAATTTGTTGACAAGGTAGGAAGTCGTCCAAAATTTAAAAAAAAATTTCAATTTTTTGACAAGGTAGGGTCGCGCAAAATTTTAAAAAATTTTCAATTTTTTGACAAGGTAGGAAGTCGTCCAAAATTTTAAAAAATTTTCAATTTTTTGACAAGGTAGGAAGTCGTCCAAAATTTTAAAAAACTTTCAATTTTTTGACAAGGTAGGAAGTCGTCCAAAATTTTAAAAAAATTTCAATTTGTTGACAAAATAGGAAGTCGCCCAAAATTTTAAAAAATTTTCAATTTGTTGACAAGGTAGGAAGTCGTCCAAAATCTTAAAAAATTTTCAATTTTTTGACAAGGTAGGAGGTCGTGAAAAATTTTAAAAAATTTTCAATTTTTTGACAAGGTAGGAAGTCGTCCAAAATTTTAAAAAATTTTCAATGTTTTGACAAGGTAGGAAGTCGTCCAAAATTTTAAAAAATTTTCAATTTTTTGACAAGGTCGTCCAAAATTTTAAAAAATTTTCAATTTGTTGACAAATTAGGAAGTCGTCCAAAATTTTAAAAAATTTTCAATGTTTTGACAAGGTAGGAAGCCGTCCAAAATTTTAAAAAATTTTCAATGTTTTGACAAGGTAGGAAGTCGTCCAAAATTTTAAAAAATTTTCAATTTTTTGACAAGGTCGTCCAAAATTTTAAAAAATTTTCAATTTGTTGACAAGGTAGGAAGTCGTCCAAAATCTTAAAAAATTTTCAATTTTTTGACAAGGTAGGAAGTCGTCCAAAATTTTAAAAAATTTTCAATTTTTTGACGAGGTAGGAAGTCGTCCAAAATTTTAAAAAAATTTCAATTTTTTGACAAGGTAGGAAGTCGTCCAAAATTTTAAAAAATTTTCAATTTTTTGACAAGGTAGGAAGTCGTCCAAAATTTTAAAAAATTTTCAATTTGTTGACAAGGTAGGAAGTCGTCCAAAATTTAAAAAAAAATTTCAATTTTTTGACAAGGTAGGGTCGCGCAAAATTTTAAAAAATTTTCAATTTTTTGACAAGGTAGGAAGTCGTCCAAAATTTTAAAAAATTTTCAATTTTTTGACAAGGTAGGAAGTCGTCCAAAATTTTAAAAAACTTTCAATTTTTTGACAAGGTAGGAAGTCGTCCAAAATTTTAAAAAAATTTCAATTTGTTGACAAAATAGGAAGTCGCCCAAAATTTTAAAAAATTTTCAATTTGTTGACAAGGTAGGAAGTCGTCCAAAATCTTAAAAAATTTTCAATTTTTTGACAAGGTAGGAGGTCGTGAAAAATTTTAAAAAATTTTCAATTTTTTGACAAGGTAGGAAGTCGTCCAAAATTTTAAAAAATTTTCAATGTTTTGACAAGGTAGGAAGTCGTCCAAAATTTTAAAAAATTTTCAATTTTTTGACAAGGTCGTCCAAAATTTTAAAAAATTTTCAATTTGTTGACAAATTAGGAAGTCGTCCAAAATTTTAAAAAATTTTCAATGTTTTGACAAGGTAGGAAGCCGTCCAAAATTTTAAAAAATTTTCAATGTTTTGACAAGGTAGGAAGTCGTCCAAAATTTTAAAAAATTTTCAATTTTTTGACAAGGTCGTCCAAAATTTTAAAAAATTTTCAATTTGTTGACAAGGTAGGAAGTCGTCCAAAATCTTAAAAAATTTTCAATTTTTTGACAAGGTAGGAAGTCGTCCAAAATTTTAAAAAATTTTCAATTTTTTGACGAGGTAGGAAGTCGTCCAAAATTTTAAAAAAATTTCAATTTTTTGACAAGGTAGGAAGTCGTCCAAAATTTTAAAAAATTTTCAATTTTTTGACAAGGTAGGAAGTCGTCCAAAATTTTAAAAAATTTTCTATGTTTTAACAAGGTAGGAAGTCGTCCAAAATTTTAAAAAATTTTCAATGTTTTGACAAGGTAGGAAGTCGTCCAAACTTTTAAAAAATTTTCAATTTTTTGACAAGGTCGTCCAAAATTTTAAAAAATTTTCAATTTGTTAACAAGGTAGGAAGTCGTCCAAAATCTTAAAAAATTTTCAATTTTTTGACAAGGTAGGAAGTCGTCCAAAATTTTAAAAAATTTTCAATGTTTTGACAAGGTAGGAAGTCGTCCAAAATTTTAAAAAATTTTCAATTTTTTGACAAGGTAGGAAGTCGTCCAAAATTTTAAAAAACTTTCAATTTTTTGACAAGGTAGGAAGTCGTCCAAAATTTTAAAAAATTTTCAATATTTTGACAAGGTAGGAAGTCGTCCAAAATTTTAAAAAATTTTCAATTTGTTGACAAGATAGGAAGTCGCCCAAAATTTTAAAAAATTTTCAATTTGTTAACATAGTAGGAAGTCGTCCAAAATTTTAAAAAAATTTCAATTTGTTGACAAAATAGGAAGTCGCCCAAAATTTTAAAAAATTTTCAATTTGTTGACAAGGTAGGAAGTCGTCCAAAATTTTAAAAAACTTTCAATGTTTTGACAAGGTAGGAAGTCGTCCAAACTTTTAAAAAATTTTCAATTTTTTGACAAGGTCGTCCAAAATTTTAAAAAATTTTCAATTTGTTAACAAGGTAGGAAGTCGTCCAAAATCTTAAAAAATTTTCAATTTTTTGACAAGGTAGGAAGTCGTCCAAAATTTTAAAAAATTTTCAATGTTTTGACAAGGTAGGAAGTCGTCCAAAATTTTAAAAAATTTTCAATTTTTTGACAAGGTAGGAAGTCGTCCAAAATTTTAAAAAACTTTCAATTTTTTGACAAGGTAGGAAGTCGTCCAAAATTTTAAAAAATTTTCAATATTTTGACAAGGTAGGAAGTCGTCCAAAATTTTAAAAAATTTTCAATTTGTTGACAAGATAGGAAGTCGCCCAAAATTTTAAAAAATTTTCAATTTGTTAACATAGTAGGAAGTCGTCCAAAATTTTAAAAAAATTTCAATTTGTTGACAAAATAGGAAGTCGCCCAAAATTTTAAAAAATTTTCAATTTGTTGACAAGGTAGGAAGTCGTCCAAAATTTTAAAAAACTTTCAATTTTTTGACAAGGTAGGAAGTCGTCCAAAATTTTAAAAAAATTTCAATTTGTTGACAAAATAGGAAGTCGCCCAAAATTTTAAAAAATTTTCAATTTGTTGACAAGGGAGGAAGTCGCCCAAAATTTTAAAAAATTTTCAATTTGTTAACATAGTAGGAAGTCGTCCAAAATTTTAAAAAATTTTCAATTTGTTGACAAGATAGGAAGTCGCCCAAAATTTTAAAAAATTTTCAATATTTTGACAAGGTAGGAAGTCGTCCAAAATTTTAAAAAATTTTCAATTTGTTGACAAGATAGGAAGTCGCCCAAAATTTTAAAAAATTTTCAATTTGTTAACATAGTAGGAAGTCGTCCAAAATTTTAAAAAAATTTCAATTTGTTGACAAAATAGGAAGTCGCCCAAAATTTTAAAAAATTTTCAATTTGTTGACAAGGTAGGAAGTCGTCCAAAATTTTAAAAAACTTTCAATTTTTTGACAAGGTAGGAAGTCGTCCAAAATTTTAAAAAAATTTCAATTTGTTGACAAAATAGGAAGTCGCCCAAAATTTTAAAAAATTTTCAATTTGTTGACAAGGGAGGAAGTCGTCCAAAATCTTAAAAAATTTTCAATTTTTTGACAAGGTAGGAGGTCGTGCAAAATTTTAAAAAAATTTGAATTTGTTGACAAAATAGGAAGTCGCCCAAAATTTTAAAAAATTTTCAATTTGTTGACAAGGTAGGAAGTCGTCCAAAATTTTAAAAAAATTTCAATTTGTTGACAAAATAGGAAGTCGCCCAAAATTTTAAAAAATTTTCAATTTGTTGACAAGGTAGGAAGTCGTCCAAAATTTTAAAAAACTTTCAATGTTTTGACAAGGTAGGAAGTCGTCCAAACTTTTAAAAAATTTTCAATTTTTTGACAAGGTCGTCCAAAATTTTAAAAAATTTTCAATTTGTTAACAAGGTAGGAAGTCGTCCAAAATCTTAAAAAATTTTCAATTTTTTGACAAGGTAGGAAGTCGTCCAAAATTTTAAAAAATTTTCAATGTTTTGACAAGGTAGGAAGTCGTCCAAAATTTTAAAAAATTTTCAATTTTTTGACAAGGTAGGAAGTCGTCCAAAATTTTAAAAAACTTTCAATTTTTTGACAAGGTAGGAAGTCGTCCAAAATTTTAAAAAATTTTCAATATTTTGACAAGGTAGGAAGTCGTCCAAAATTTTAAAAAATTTTCAATTTGTTGACAAGATAGGAAGTCGCCCAAAATTTTAAAAAATTTTCAATTTGTTAACATAGTAGGAAGTCGTCCAAAATTTTAAAAAAATTTCAATTTGTTGACAAAATAGGAAGTCGCCCAAAATTTTAAAAAATTTTCAATTTGTTGACAAGGTAGGAAGTCGTCCAAAATTTTAAAAAACTTTCAATTTTTTGACAAGGTAGGAAGTCGTCCAAAATTTTAAAAAAATTTCAATTTGTTGACAAAATAGGAAGTCGCCCAAAATTTTAAAAAATTTTCAATTTGTTGACAAGGGAGGAAGTCGCCCAAAATTTTAAAAAATTTTCAATTTGTTAACATAGTAGGAAGTCGTCCAAAATTTTAAAAAATTTTCAATTTGTTGACAAGATAGGAAGTCGCCCAAAATTTTAAAAAATTTTCAATATTTTGACAAGGTAGGAAGTCGTCCAAAATTTTAAAAAATTTTCAATTTGTTGACAAGATAGGAAGTCGCCCAAAATTTTAAAAAATTTTCAATTTGTTAACATAGTAGGAAGTCGTCCAAAATTTTAAAAAAATTTCAATTTGTTGACAAAATAGGAAGTCGCCCAAAATTTTAAAAAATTTTCAATTTGTTGACAAGGTAGGAAGTCGTCCAAAATTTTAAAAAACTTTCAATTTTTTGACAAGGTAGGAAGTCGTCCAAAATTTTAAAAAAATTTCAATTTGTTGACAAAATAGGAAGTCGCCCAAAATTTTAAAAAATTTTCAATTTGTTGACAAGGGAGGAAGTCGTCCAAAATCTTAAAAAATTTTCAATTTTTTGACAAGGTAGGAGGTCGTGCAAAATTTTAAAAAAATTTGAATTTGTTGACAAAATAGGAAGTCGCCCAAAATTTTAAAAAATTTTCAATTTGTTGACAAGGTAGGAAGTCGTCCAAAATCTTAAAAAATTTTAAATTTTTTGACAAGGTAGGAGGTCGTGAATAATTTTGAAAAATTTTCAATTTTTTGACAAGGGAGGAAGTCGTCAAAAATTTTAAGAAATGTTCAATTTGTTGACAAAGTAGGAAGTCGTCCAAAATTTTAAAAAATTTTCAATTTGTTGACAAGATAGGAAGTCGCCCAAAATTTTAAAAAATTTTCAATTTTTTGACAAGGTAGGAAGTCGTCCAAAATTTTAAAAAATTTTCAATTTTTTGACAAGGTAGGAGGTCGTGAAAAATTTTGAAAAATTTTCAATTTTTTGACAAGGGAGGAAGTCGTCAAAAATTTTAAGAAATTTTCAATTTGTTGACAAAGTAGGAAGTCGCCCAAAATTTTAAAAAATTTTCAATTTTTTGACAAGGTAGGAAGTCGTCCAAAATTTTAAAAAATTTTCAATTTTTTGACAAGGTAGGAGGTCGTGAAAAATTTTGAAAAATTTTCAATTTTTTGACAAGGGAGGAAGTCGTCAAAAATTTTAAGAAATTTTCAATTTGTTGACAAGGTAGGAAGTCGTCCAAAATTTTAAAAAATTTTCAATGTTTTGACAAGGTAGGAAGTCGTCCAAAATTTTAAAAAATTTTCAATTTTTTGACAAGGTAGGAAGTCGTCCAAAATTCTAAAAAACTTTCAATTTTTTGACAAGGTAGGAAGTCGTCCAAAATTTTAAAAAATTTTCAATATTTTGATAAGGTAGGAAGTCGTCCAAAATTTTAAAAAATTTTCAATTTGTTGACAAGATAGGAAGTCGCCCAAAATTTTAAAAAATTTTCAATTTGTTAACATAGTAGGAAGTCGTCCAAAATTTTAAAAAATTTTCAATTTGTTGACAAGGTAGGAAGTCGTCCAAAATTTTAAAAATTTTTCAATGTTTTGACAAGGTAGGAAGTCGTCCAAAATTTTAAAAAATTTTCAATTTTTTGACAAGGTAGGAAGTCGTCCAAAATTTTAAAAAATTTTCAATGTTTTGACAAGGTAGGAAGTCGTCCAAAATTTTAAAAAATTTTCAATTTTTTGACAAGGTCTTCCAAAATTTTAAAAAATTTTCAATTTGTTGACAAGGTAGGAAGTCGTCCAAAATGTTAAAAAATTTTCAATTTTTTGACAAGGTAGGAAGTCGTCCAAAATTTTAAAAAATTTTCAATGTTTTGACAAGGTAGGAAGTCGTCCAAAATTTTAAAAAATTTTCAATTTGTTGACAAGGTAGGAAGTCGTCCAAAATTTTAAAAAATTTTCAATGTTTTGACAAGGTAGGAAGTCGTCCAAAATTTTAAAAAATTTTCAATGTTTTGACAAGGTAGGAAGTCGTCCAAAATTTTAAAAAATTTTCAATGTTTTGACAAGGTAGGAAGTCGTCCAAAATTTTAAAAAATTTTCAATTTTTTGACAAGATCGTCCAAAATTTTAAAAAATTTTCAATTTGTTGACAAGGTAGGAAGTCGTCCAAAATGTTAAAAAGTTTTCAATTTTTTGACAAGGTAGGAAGTCGTCCAAAATTTTAAAAAATTTTCAATGTTTTGACAAGGTAGGAAGTCGTCCAAAATTTTAAAAAATTTTCAATTTTTTGACAAGATCGTCCAAAATTTTAAAAAATTTTCAATTTTTTGACAAGGTAGGAAGTCGTCCAAAATTCTAAAAAACTTTCAATTTTTTGACAAGGTAGGAAGTCGTCCAAAATTTTAAAAAATTTTCAATGTTTTGACAAGGTAGGAAGTCGTCCAAAATTTTAAAAAATTTTCAATTTTTTGACAAGATCGTCCAAAATTTTAAAAAATTTTCAATTTGTTGACAAGGTAGGAAGTCGTCCAAAATGTTAAAAAGTTTTCAATTTTTTGACAAGGTAGGAAGTCGTCCAAAATTTTAAAAAATTTTCAATGTTTTGACAAGGTAGGAAGTCGTCCAAAATTTTAAAAAATTTTCAATTTTTTGACAAGATCGTCCAAAATTTTAAAAAATTTTCAATTTTTTGACAAGGTAGGAAGTCGTCCAAAATTCTAAAAAACTTTCAATTTGTTGACAAGATAGGAAGTCGCCCAAAATTTTAAAAAATTTTCAATTTGTTAACATAGTAGGAAGTCGTCCAAAATTTTAAAAAATTTTCAATTTGTTGACAAGGTAGGAAGTCGTCCAAAATTTTAAAAAATTTTCAATGTTTTGACAAGGTAGGAAGTCGTCCAAAATTTTAAAAAATTTTCAATTTTTTGACAAGGTAGGAAGTCGTCCAAAATTTTAAAAAATTTTCTATATTTTGACAGGTAGTGGGTCATGCAAAATTTTAAAAAATTTTCAATTTGTTGACAAGGTAGGAATTCGTCCAATATTTTAAAAAATTTACAATTTGTTGATTAGGCAGGGTGTCGTGAAAAATTTTAAAAAATTTTCAATTTGTTGACAAGGTAGGAATTCGTCCAATATTTTAAAAAATTTACATTTTGTTGATTAGGCAGGGTGTCGTGAAAAATTTTAAAAAATTTTCAATTTTTTGACAAGGTAGGAAGTCGTCCAAAATTTTAAAAAATTTTCAATTTGTTGAGAAGATAGGAAGTCGCCCAAAATTTTAAAAAATTTTCAATTTGTTGACAAAGTAGGAAGTCGTCCAAAATTTTAAAAAAATTTCAATGTTTTGACAAGGTAGGACGTCGTCCAAAATTTTAAAAAATTTTCAATGTTTTGACAAGGTAGGAAGTCGTCCAAAATTTTAAAAAATTTTCAATTTTTTGACAAGGTAGGAGGTCGTGAAAAATTTTAAAAAATTTTCAATTTGTTGACAAAGTAGGAAGTCGTCCAAAATTTTAAAAAAATTTCAATGTTTTGACAAGGTAGGACGTCGTCCAAAATTTTAAAAAATTTTCAATGTTTTGACAAGGTAGGAAGTCGTCCAAAATTTTAAAAAATTTTCAATTTTTTGGCAAGGTAGGAAGTCGTCCAAAATTTTAAAAAAATTTAAATTTTTTGGCAAGGTAGGAAGTCGTCCAAAATTTTAAAAAATTTTCAATTTGTTGACAAAGTAGGAAGTCGTCCAAAATTTTAAAAAATTCTCAATTTTTTGACAAGGTAGGAAGCCGTCCAAAATTTTAAAAAATTTTAAATTTTTTGACAAGGTAGGAAGTCGTCCAAAATTTTAAAAAATTTTCAATGTTTTGACAAGGTAGGAAGTCGTCCAAAATTTTAAAAAACTTTCAATTTTTTGACAAGGTAGGAAGTCGTCCAAAATTTTAAAAAAATTTCAATTTGTTGACAAAATAGGAAGTCGCCCAAAATTTTAAAAAATTTTCAATTTGTTGACAAGGTAGGAAGTCGTCCAAAATCTTAAAAAATTTTCAATTTTTTGACAAGGTAGGAGGTCGTGAAAAATTTTAAAAAATTTTCAATTTTTTGAATAGGTAGGAAGTCGTCCAAAATTTTAAAAAATTTTCAATGTTTTGACAAGGTAGGAAGTCGTCCAAAATTTTAAAAAATTTTCAATTTTTTGACAAGGTCGTCCAAAATTTTAAAAAATTTTCAATTTGTTGACAAATTAGCAAGTCGTCCAAAATTTTAAAAAATTTTCAATGTTTTGACAAGGTAGGAAGCCGTCCAAAATTTTAAAAAATTTTCAATGTTTTGACAAGGTAGGAAGTCGTCCAAAATTTTAAAAAATTTTCAATTTTTTGACAAGGTCGTCCAAAATTTTAAAAAATTTTCAATTTGTTGACAAGGTAGGAAGTCGTCCAAAATCTTAAAAAATTTTCAATTTTTTGACAAGGTAGGAAGTCGTCCAAAATTTTAAAAAATTTTCAATTTTTTGACGAGGTAGGAAGTCGTCCAAAATTTTAAAAAAATTTCAATTTTTTGACAAGGTAGGAAGTCGTCCAAAATTTTAAAAAATTTTCAATTTGTTGACAAAGTAGAAAGTCGTCCAAAATTTTAAAAAATTCTCAATTTTTTGACAAGGGAGGAAGTCGTCCAAAATTTTAAAAAATTTTCAATTTTTTGACAAGGTAGGAAGTCGTCCAAAATTTTAAAAAATTTTCAATTTGTTGACAAGGTAGGAAGTCGTCCAAAATCTTAAAAAATTTTCAATTTTTTGACAAGGTAGGAAGTCGTCCAAAATTTTAAAAAATTTTCAATGTTTTGACAAGGTAGGAAGTCGTCCAAAATTTTAAAAAATTTTCAATTTTTTGACAAGGTAGGAAGTCGTCCAAAATTTTAAAAAACTTTCAATTTTTTGACAAGGTAGGAAGTCGTCCAAAATTTTAAAAAATTTTCAATATTTTGACAAGGTAGGAAGTCGTCCAAAATTTTAAAAAATTTTCAATTTGTTGACAAGATAGGAAGTCGCCCAAAATTTTAAAAAATTTTCAATTTGTTAACATAGTAGGAAGTCGTCCAAAATTTTAAAAAAATTTCAATTTGTTGACAAAATAGGAAGTCGCCCAAAATTTTAAAAAATTTTCAATTTGTTGACAAGGTAGGAAGTCGTCCAAAATTTTAAAAAACTTTCAATTTTTTGACAAGGTAGGAAGTCGTCCAAAATTTAAAAAAAATTTCAATTTGTTGACAAAATAGGAAGTCGCCCAAAATTTTAAAAAATTTTCAATTTGTTGACAAGGTAGGAAGTCGTCCAAAATCTTAAAAAATTTTCAATTTTTTGACAAGGTAGGAGGTCGTGCAAAATTTTAAAAAAATTTGAATTTGTTGACAAAATAGGAAGTCGCCCAAAATTTTAAAAAATTTTCAATTTGTTGACAAGGTAGGAAGTCGTCCAAAATCTTAAAAAATTTTAAATTTTTTGACAAGGTAGGAGGTCGTGAAAAATTTTGAAAAATTTTCAATTTTTTGACAAGGGAGGAAGTCGTCAAAAATTTTAAGAAATTTTCAATTTGTTGACAAAGTAGGAAGTCGTCCAAAATTTTAAAAAATTTTCAATTTGTTGACAAGATAGGAAGTCGATCAAAATTTTAAAAAATTTTCAATTTTTTGACAAGGTAGGAAGTCGTCCAAAATTTTAAAAAATTTTCAATTTTTTGACAAGGTAGGAGGTCGTGAAAAATTTTGAAAAATTTTCAATTTTTTGACAAGGGAGGAAGTCGTCAAAAATTTTAAGAAATTTTCAATTTGTTGACAAAGTAGGAAGTCGCCCAAAATTTTAAAAAATTTTCAATTTTTTGACAAGGTAGGAAGTCGTCCAAAATTTTAAAAAATTTTCAATTTTTTGACAAGGTAGGAGGTCGTGAAAAATTTTGAAAAATTTTCAATTTTTTGACAAGGGAGGAAGTCGTCAAAAATTTTAAGAAATTTTCAATTTGTTGACAAAGTAGGAAGTCGTCCAAAATTTTAGAAAATTTTCAATTTTTTGACAAGGTAGGAAGTCGTCCAAAATTTTAAAAAAATTTCAATTTTTTGACAAGGTAGGAAGTCGTCCAAAATTTTAAAAAATTTTCAATTTGTTGACAAAGTAGGAAGTCGTCCAAAATTTTAAAAAATTCTCAATTTTTTGACAAGGTAGGAAGTCGTCCAAAATTTTAAAAAATTTTCAATTTTTTGACAAGGTAGGAAGTCGTCCAAAATTTTAAAAAATTTTCAATGTTTTGACAAGGTAGGAAGTCGTCCAAAATTTTAAAAAATTTTCAATATTTTGACAAGGTAGGAAGTCGTCCAAAATTTTAAAAAATTTTCAATGTTTTGACAAGGTAGGAAGTCGTCCAAAATTTTAAAAACTTTTCAATGTTTTGACATGGTAGGAAGTCGTCCAAAATTTTAAAAAATTTTCAATTTTTTGACAAGGTAGGAAGTCGTCCAAAATTTTAAAAAATTTTCAATTTGTTAACGTAGTAGGAAGTCGTCCAAAATCTTAAAAAATTTTCAATTTTTTGACAAGGTAGGAGGTCGTGAAAAATTTTGAAAAATTTTCAATTTTTTGACAAGGGAGGAAGTCGTCAAAAATTTTAAGAAATTTTCAATTTGTTGACAAAGTAGGAAGTCGTCCAAAATTTTCAATTTGTTGACAAGATAGGAAGTCGCCCAAAATTTTAAAAAAATTTCAATTTTTTGACAAGGTAGGAAGTCGTTCAAAATTTTGAAAAATTTTCAATTTTTTGACAAGGGAGGAAGTCGTCAAAAATTTTAAGAAATTTTCAATTTGTTGACAAAGTAGGAAGTCGTCCAAAATTTTAAAAAATTTTCAATTTTTTGACAAGGTAGGAAGTCGTCCAAAATTTTGAAAAAATTTCAATTTCTTGACAAAATAGGAAGTCGCCCAAAATTTTAAAAAATACCTTGACAAGGTAGGAAGTCGTCCAAAATCTTAAAAAATTTTAAATTTTTTGACAAGGTAGGAGGTCGTGAAAAATTTTGAAAAATTTTCAATTTTTTGACAAGGGAGGAAGTCGTCAAAAATTTTAAGAAATTTTCAATTTGTTGACAAAGTAGGAAGTCTTCCAAAATTTTAAAAAATTTTCAATTTGTTGACAAGATAGGAAGTCGCCCAAAATTTCAAAAAATTTTCAATTGTTTGACAAGGTAGGAAGTCGTCCAAAATTTTAAAAAATTTTCAATTTTTTGACAAGGAAGGAGGTTTTGAAAAATTTTGAAAAATTTTCAATTTTTTGACAAGGGAGGAAGTCGTCAAAAATTTTAAGAAATTTTCAATTTGTTGACAAAGTAGGAAGTCGCCCAAAATTTTTAAAAATTTTCAATTTTTTGACAAGGTAGGAAGTCGTCCAAAATTTTAAAAAATTTTCAATTTTTTGACAAGGTAGGAGGTCGTGAAAAATTTTGAAAAATTTTCAATTTTTTGACAAGGGAGGAAGTCGTCAAAAATTTTAAGAAATTTTCAATTTGTTGACAAAGTAGGAAGTCGTCCAAAATTTTAAAAAATTTTCAATTTTTTGACAAGATAGGAAGTCGTCCAAAATTTTAAAAAAATTTCAATTTTTTGACAAGGTAGGAAGTCGTCCAAAATTTTAAAAAATTTTCTATTTGTTGGCAAAGTAGGAAGTCGTCCAAAATTTTAAAAAAATTTCAATTTTTTGACAAGATAGGAAGTCGTCCAAAATTTTAAAAAAATTTCAATTTTTTGATAAGGTAGGAAGTCGTCCAAAATTTTAAAAAATTTTCAATTTTTTGACAAGGTAGGAAGTCGTCCAAAATTTTAAAAAAATTTCAATTTTTTGACAAGGTAGGGTCGTGCAAAATTTTAAAAAATTTTCAATTTTTTCACAAGGTAGGAAGTCGTCCAAAATTTTAAAAAATTTTCAATTTTTTGACAAGGTAGGAAGTCGTCCAAAATTTTAAAAAACTTTCAATTTTTTGACAAGGTAGGAAGTCGCCCAAAATTTTAAAAAATTTTCAATTTGTTGACAAGGTAGGAAGTCGTCCAAAATTTTAAAAAATTTTCAATTTTTTGACAAGGTCGTCCAAAATTTTAAAAAATTTTCAATTTGTTGACAAGGTAGGAAGTCGTCCAAAATCTTAAAAAATTTTCAATTTGTTGACAAGATAGGAAGTCGCCCAAAATTTTAAAAAATTTTCCATTTGTTGACAAGGTAGTGGGTCGTGCAAAATTTTAAAAAATTTTCAATTTGTTGACAAGGTAGGAAGTCGTCCAATATTTTAAAAAATTTTCAATTTTTTGACAAGGTAGGAAGTCGTCCAAAATTTTAAAAATTTTCAATTTTTTGACAAGGTAGGAAGTCGCTCAAAATTTTAAAAAATTTTCAATTTGTTGACAAGGTAGTGGGTCGTGCAAAATTTTAAAAAATTTTCAAGTTTTTGAAAAGGTAGAAAGTCGTCCAAAATTTTAAAAAACTTTCAATTTGTTGACAAGGTAGGAAGTCGTCCAAAATTTTAAAAAAATTTCAATTTTTTGACAAGGTAGGAAATCGTCCAAAATTGTAAAAAATTTTCAATTTGTTGACAAGGTAGGAAGTCGTCCAAAATTTTAAAAAAATTTCAATTTATTGACATGGTACGAAGTCGCCCAAAATTTTAAAAAATTTTCAGTTTGTTGACAAGATGGAAGTCGTCCAAAATTTTAAAAAATTTTCAATTTGTTGACAAGGAGGGAGTCGTCCAAAATTTTAAAAAATTTTCAATTTGTTGACAAGGTAGGAAGTCGTCCAAAATTTTAAAAAATTTTCAATTTGTTGACAAGGTAGGAAGTCGTCCAAAATTTTAAAAAATTTTCAATTTGTTGACAAGGTAGTGGGTCGTGCAAAATTTTAAAAAATTTTCAATTTTTTCACAAGGTAGGAAGTCGTCCAAAATTTTAAAAAATTTTCAATTTTTTGACAAGGTAGGAAGTCGTCCAAAATTTTAAAAAATTTTCAATTTGTTGACAAGGTAGGAAGTCGTCCAAAATTTTAAAAAATTTTCAATTTGTTGACAAGGTAGTGGGTCGTGCAAAATTTTAAAAAATTTTCAATTTTTTCACAAGGTAGGAAGTCGTCCAAAATTTTAAAAAATTTTCAATTTGTTGACAAGGAGGGAGTCGTCCAAAATTTTAAAAAATTTTCAATTTGTTGACAAGGTAGGAAGTCGTCCAAAATTTTAAAAAATTTTCAATTTGTTGACAAGGTAGGAAGTCGTCCAAAATTTTAAAAAATTTTCTATTTGTTGACAAGGTAGTGGGTCGTGCAAAATTTTAAAAAATTTTCAATTTTTTCACAAGGTAGGAAGTCGTCCAAAATTTTAAAAAATTTTCAATTTTTTGACAAGGTAGGAAGTCGTCCAAAATTTTAAAAAACTTTCAATTTTTTGACAAGGTAGGAAGTCGTCCAAAATTTTAAAAAAATTTCAATTTGTTGACAAAGTAGGAAGTCGCCCAAAATTTTAAAAAATTTTCAATTTGTTGACAAGGTAGGAAGTCGTCCAAAATTTTAAAAAATTTTCAATTTTTTCACAAGGTAGGAAGTCTTCCAAAATTTTAAAAAAATTTCAATGTTTTGACAAGGTAGGAAGTCGTCCAAAATTTAAAAAAATTTTCAATTTTTTGACAAGGTCGTCCAAAATTTTAAAAAATTTTCAATTTGTTGACAAGGTAGGAAGTCGTCCAAAATCTTAAAAAATTTTCAATTTTTTGACAAGGTAGGAAGTCGTCCAAAATTTTAAAAAATTTTCAATTTGTTGACAAGGAGGGAGTCGTCCAAAATTTTAAAAAATTTTCAATTTGTTGACAAGGTAGGAAGTCGTCCAAAATTTAAAAAAATTTTCAATGTTTTGACAAGGTAGGAAGTCGTCCAAAATTTTAAAAAATTTTCAATTTTTTGACAAGGTCGTCCAAAATTTTAAAAAATTTTCAATTTGTTGACAAGGTAGGAAGTCGTCCAAAATGTTAAAAAATTTTCAATTTGTTGACAAGGTAGGAAGTCGTCCAAAATTTTAAAAAATTTTCAATTTGTTGACAAGGTAGTGGGTCGTGCAAAATTTTAAAAAATTTTCAATTTTTTCACAAGGTAGGAAGTCGTCCAAAATTTTAAAAAATTTTCAATTTTTTGACAAGGTAGGAAGTCGTCCAAAATTTTAAAAAATTTTCAATTTGTTGACAAGGTAGGAAGTCGTCCAAAATCTTAAAAAATTTTCAATTTTTTGACAAGGTAGGAAGTCGTCCAAAATTTTAAAAAATTTTCAATTTGTTGACAAGGAGGGAGTCGTCCAAAATTTTAAAAAATTTTCAATTTGTTGACAAGGTAGGAAGTCGTCCAAAATTTTAAAAAATTTTCAATGTTTTGACAAGGTAGGAAGTCGTCCAAAATTTTAAAAAATTTTCAATTTTTTGACAAGGTCGTCCAAAATTTTAAAAAATTTTCAATTTGTTGACAAGGTAGGAAGTCGTCCAAAATGTTAAAAAATTTTCAATTTGTTGACAAGGTAGGAAGTCGTCCAAAATTTTAAAAAATTTTCAATTTGTTGACAAGGTAGTGGGTCGTGCAAAATTTTAAAAAATTTTCAATTTTTTCACAAGGTAGGAAGTCGTCCAAAATTTTAAAAAATTTTCAATTTTTTGACAAGGTAGGAAGTCGTCCAAAATTTTAAAAAATTTTCAATTTGTTGACAAGGTAGGAAGTCGTCCAAAATTTTAAAAAATTTTCAATTTGTTGACAAGGTAGGAAGTCGTCCAAAATTTTAAAAAATTTTCAATTTGTTGACAAGGTAGTGGGTCGTGCAAAATTTTAAAAAATTTTCAATTTGTTGACAAGGTAGGAAGTCGTCCAATATTTTAAAAAATTTTCAATTTTTTGACAAGGTAGGAAGTCGTCCAAAATTTTAAAAATTTTCAATTTTTTGACAAGGTAGGAAGTCGCTCAAAATTTTAAAAAATTTTCAATTTGTTGACAAGGTAGTGGGTCGTGCAAAATTTTAAAAAATTTTCAAGTTTTTGAAAAGGTAGAAAGTCGTCCAAAATTTTAAAAAACTTTCAATTTGTTGACAAGGTAGGAAGTCGTCCAAAATTTTAAAAAAATTGCAATTTTTTGACAAGGTAGGAAATCGTCCAAAATTGTAAAAAATTTTCAATTTGTTGACAAGGTAGGAAGTCGTCCAAAATTTTAAAAAAATTTCAATTTATTGACATGGTACGAAGTCGCCCAAAATTTTAAAAAATTTTCAGTTTGTTGACAAGATGGAAGTCGTCCAAAATTTTAAAAAATTTTCAATTTGTTGACAAGGAGGGAGTCGTCCAAAATTTTAAAAAATTTTCAATTTGTTGACAAGGTAGGAAGTCGTCCAAAATTTTAAAAAATTTTCAATTTGTTGACAAGGTAGGAAGTCGTCCAAAATTTTAAAAAATTTTCAATTTGTTGACAAGGTAGTGGGTCGTGCAAAATTTTAAAAAATTTTCAATTTTTTCACAAGGTAGGAAGTCGTCTAAAATTTTAAAAAATTTTCAATTTTTTGACAAGGTAGGAAGTCGTCCAAAATTTTAAAAAATTTTCAATTTGTTGACAAGGTAGGAAGTCGTCCAAAATTTTAAAAAATTTTCAATTTGTTGACAAGGTACGAAGTCGCCCAAAATTTTAAAAAATTTTCAGTTTGTTGACAAGATGGAAGTCGTCCAAAATTTTAAAAAATTTTCAATTTGTTGACAAGGAGGGAGTCGTCCAAAATTTTAAAAAATTTTCAATTTGTTGACAAGGTAGGAAGTCGTCCAAAATTTTAAAAAATTTTCAATTTGTTGACAAGGTAGGAAGTCGTCCAAAATTTTAAAAAATTTTCAATTTGTTGACAAGGTAGTGGGTCGTGCAAAATTTTAAAAAATTTTCAATTTTTTCACAAGGTAGGAAGTCGTCTAAAATTTTAAAAAATTTTCAATTTTTTCACAAGGTAGGAAGTCGTCTAAAATTTTAAAAAATTTTCAATTTTTTGACAAGGTAGGAAGTCGTCCAAAATTTTAAAAAATTTTCAATTTGTTGACAAGGTAGGAAGTCGTCCAAAATTTTAAAAAATTTTCAATTTGTTGACAAGGTAGGAAGTCGTCCAATATTTTAAAAAATTTACATTTTGTTGATTAGGCAGGGTGTCGTGAAAAATTTTAAAAAATTTTCAATTTGTTGACAAGGTAGGAATTCGTCCAATATTTTAAAAAATTTACATTTTGTTGATTAGGCAGGGTGTCGTGAAAAATTTTAAAAAATTTTCAATTTGTTGACAAGGTAGGAAGTCGTCCAAAATTTTAAAAAATTTTCAATGTTTTGACAAGGTAGGAAGTCGTCCAAAATTTTAAAAAATTTTCAATTTTTTGACAAGGTCGTCCAAAATTTTAAAAAATTTTCAATTTGTTGACAAGGTAGGAAGTCGTCCAAAATGTTAAAAAATTTTCAATTTGTTGACAAGGTAGGAAGTCGTCCAAAATTTTAAAAAATTTTCAATTTGTTGACAAGGTAGTGGGTCGTGCAAAATTTTAAAAAATTTTCAATTTTTTCACAAGGTAGGAAGTCGTCCAAAATTTTAAAAAATTTTCAATTTTTTGACAAGGTAGGAAGTCGTCCAAAATTTTAAAAAATTTTCAATTTGTTGACAAGGTAGGAAGTCGTCCAAAATTTTAAAAAATTTTCAATTTGTTGACAAGGTAGGAAGTCGTCCAAAATTTTAAAAAATTTTCAATTTGTTGACAAGGTAGTGGGTCGTGCAAAATTTTAAAAAATTTTCAATTTGTTGACAAGGTAGGAAGTCGTCCAATATTTTAAAAAATTTTCAATTTTTTGACAAGGTAGGAAGTCGTCCAAAATTTTAAAAATTTTCAATTTTTTGACAAGGTAGGAAGTCGCTCAAAATTTTAAAAAATTTTCAATTTGTTGACAAGGTAGTGGGTCGTGCAAAATTTTAAAAAATTTTCAAGTTTTTGAAAAGGTAGAAAGTCGTCCAAAATTTTAAAAAACTTTCAATTTGTTGACAAGGTAGGAAGTCGTCCAAAATTTTAAAAAAATTGCAATTTTTTGACAAGGTAGGAAATCGTCCAAAATTGTAAAAAATTTTCAATTTGTTGACAAGGTAGGAAGTCGTCCAAAATTTTAAAAAAATTTCAATTTATTGACATGGTACGAAGTCGCCCAAAATTTTAAAAAATTTTCAGTTTGTTGACAAGATGGAAGTCGTCCAAAATTTTAAAAAATTTTCAATTTGTTGACAAGGAGGGAGTCGTCCAAAATTTTAAAAAATTTTCAATTTGTTGACAAGGTAGGAAGTCGTCCAAAATTTTAAAAAATTTTCAATTTGTTGACAAGGTAGGAAGTCGTCCAAAATTTTAAAAAATTTTCAATTTGTTGACAAGGTAGTGGGTCGTGCAAAATTTTAAAAAATTTTCAATTTTTTCACAAGGTAGGAAGTCGTCTAAAATTTTAAAAAATTTTCAATTTTTTGACAAGGTAGGAAGTCGTCCAAAATTTTAAAAAATTTTCAATTTGTTGACAAGGTAGGAAGTCGTCCAAAATTTTAAAAAATTTTCAATTTGTTGACAAGGTACGAAGTCGCCCAAAATTTTAAAAAATTTTCAGTTTGTTGACAAGATGGAAGTCGTCCAAAATTTTAAAAAATTTTCAATTTGTTGACAAGGAGGGAGTCGTCCAAAATTTTAAAAAATTTTCAATTTGTTGACAAGGTAGGAAGTCGTCCAAAATTTTAAAAAATTTTCAATTTGTTGACAAGGTAGGAAGTCGTCCAAAATTTTAAAAAATTTTCAATTTGTTGACAAGGTAGTGGGTCGTGCAAAATTTTAAAAAATTTTCAATTTTTTCACAAGGTAGGAAGTCGTCTAAAATTTTAAAAAATTTTCAATTTTTTCACAAGGTAGGAAGTCGTCTAAAATTTTAAAAAATTTTCAATTTTTTGACAAGGTAGGAAGTCGTCCAAAATTTTAAAAAATTTTCAATTTGTTGACAAGGTAGGAAGTCGTCCAAAATTTTAAAAAATTTTCAATTTGTTGACAAGGTAGGAAGTCGTCCAAAATTTTAAAAAATTTTCAATTTGTTGACAAGGAGGGAGTCGTCCAAAATTTTAAAAAATTTTCAATTTGTTGACAAGGTAGGAAGTCGTCCAAAATTTTAAAAAATTTTCAATTTGTTGACAAGGTAGGAAGTCGTCCAAAATTTTAAAAAATTTTCAATTTGTTGACAAGGTAGGAAGTCGTCCAAAATCTTAAAAAATTTTCAATTTTTTGACAAGGTAGGAAGTCGTCCAAAATTTTAAAAAATTTTCAATTTGTTGACAAGGAGGGAGTCGTCCAAAATTTTAAAAAATTTTCAATTTGTTGACAAGGTAGGAAGTCGTCCAAAATTTTAAAAAATTTTCAATGTTTTGACAAGGTAGGAAGTCGTCCAAAATTTTAAAAAATTTTCAATTTTTTGACAAGGTCGTCCAAAATTTTAAAAAATTTTCAATTTGTTGACAAGGTAGGAAGTCGTCCAAAATGTTAAAAAATTTTCAATTTGTTGACAAGGTAGGAAGTCGTCCAAAATTTTAAAAAATTTTCAATTTGTTGACAAGGTAGTGGGTCGTGCAAAATTTTAAAAAATTTTCAATTTTTTCACAAGGTAGGAAGTCGTCCAAAATTTTAAAAAATTTTCAATTTTTTGACAAGGTAGGAAGTCGTCCAAAATTTTAAAAAATTTTCAATTTGTTGACAAGGTAGGAAGTCGTCCAAAATTTTAAAAAATTTTCAATTTGTTGACAAGGTAGGAAGTCGTCCAAAATTTTAAAAAATTTTCAATTTGTTGACAAGGTAGTGGGTCGTGCAAAATTTTAAAAAATTTTCAATTTGTTGACAAGGTAGGAAGTCGTCCAATATTTTAAAAAATTTTCAATTTTTTGACAAGGTAGGAAGTCGTCCAAAATTTTAAAAATTTTCAATTTTTTGACAAGGTAGTAAGTCGCTCAAAATTTTAAAAAATTTTCAATTTGTTGACAAGGTAGTGGGTCGTGCAAAATTTTAAAAAATTTTCAAGTTTTTGAAAAGGTAGAAAGTCGTCCAAAATTTTAAAAAACTTTCAATTTGTTGACAAGGTAGGAAGTCGTCCAAAATTTTAAAAAAATTTCAATTTTTTGACAAGGTAGGAAATCGTCCAAAATTGTAAAAAATTTTCAATTTGTTGACAAGGTAGGAAGTCGTCCAAAATTTTAAAAAAATTTCAATTTATTGACATGGTACGAAGTCGCCCAAAATTTTAAAAAATTTTCAGTTTGTTGACAAGATGGAAGTCGTCCAAAATTTTAAAAAATTTTCAATTTGTTGACAAGGAGGGAGTCGTCCAAAATTTTAAAAAATTTTCAATTTGTTGACAAGGTAGGAAGTCGTCCAAAATTTTAAAAATTTTCAATGTTTTGACAAGGTAGGAAGTCGTCCAAAATTTTAAAAAATTTTCAATTTGTTGACAAGGAAGTGGGTCGTGCAAAATTTTAAAAAATTTTCAATTTTTTCACAAGGTAGGAAGTCGTCCAAAATTTTAAAAAATTTTCAATTTTTTGACAAGGTAGGAAGTCGTCCAAAATTTTAAAAAATTTTCAATTTGTTGACAAGGTAGGAAGTCGTCCAAAATTTTAAAAAATTTTCAATTTGTTGACAAGGTAGGAAGTCGTCCAAAATTTTAAAAAATTTTCAATTTGTTGACAAGGTAGTGGGTCGGGCAAAATTTTAAAAAATTTTCAATTTTTTCACAAGGTAGGAAGTCGTCCAAAATTTTAAAAAATTTTCAATTTGTTGACAAGGAGGGAGTCGTCCAAAATTTTAAAAAATTTTCAATTTGTTGACAAGGTAGGAAGTCGTCCAAAATTTTAAAAAATTTTCAATTTGTTGACAAGGTAGGAAGTCGTCCAAAATTTTAAAAAATTTTCAATTTTTTGACAAGGTAGGAAGTCGTCCAAAATTTTAAAAAACTTTCAATTTTTTGACAAGGTAGGAAGTCGTCCAAAATTTTAAAAAAATTTCAATTTGTTGACAAAGTAGGAAGTCGCCCAAAATTTTAAAAAATTTTCAATTTGTTGACAAGGTAGGAAGTCGTCCAAAATCTTAAAAAATTTTCAATTTTTTGACAAGGTAGAAGGTCGTGCAAAATTTTAAAAAATTTTCAATTTGTTGACAAGATAGGAAGTCTTCCAAAATTTTAAAAAAATTTCAATGTTTTGACAAGGTAGGAAGTCGTCCAAAATTTTAAAAAATTTTCAATTTTTTGACAAGGTCGTCCAAAATTTTAAAAAATTTTCAATTTGTTGACAAGGTAGGAAGTCGTCCAAAATCTTAAAAAATTTTCAATTTTTTGACAAGGTAGGAAGTCGTCCAAAATTTTAAAAAATTTTCAATTTGTTGACAAGGAGGGAGTCGTCCAAAATTTTAAAAAATTTTCAATTTGTTGACAAGGTAGGAAGTCGTCCAAAATTTTAAAAAATTTTCAATGTTTTGACAAGGTAGGAAGTCGTCCAAAATTTTAAAAAATTTTCAATATTTTGATAAGGTAGGAAGTCGTCCAAAATTTTAAAAAATTTTCAATTTGTTGACAAGATAGGAAGTCGCCCAAAATTTTAAAAAATTTTCAATTTGTTAACATAGTAGGAAGTCGTCCAAAATTTTAAAAAATTTTCAATCTGTTGAGAAGGTAGGAAGTCGTCCAAAATTTTAAAAAATTTTCAATTTGTTGAGAAGGTAGGAAGTCGTCCAAAATTTTAAAAAATTTTCAATGTTTTGACAAGGTAGGAAGTCGTCCAAAATTTTAAAAAATTTTCAATATTTTGATAAGGTAGGAAGTCGTCCAAAATTTTAAAAAATTTTCAATTTGTTGACAAGGTAGGAATTCGTCCAATATTTTAAAAAATTTACAATTTGTTGATTAGGCAGGGTGTCGTGAAAAATTTAAAAAATTTTCAATTTGTTGACAAGGTAGGAATTCGTCCAATATTTTAAAAAATTTACATTTTGTTGATTAGGCAAGGTGTCGTGAAAAATTTTAAAAAATTTTCAATTTTTTGACAAGGTAGGAAGTCGTCCAAAATTTTAAAAAAATTTCAATTTGTTGACAAGATAGGAAGTCGCCCAAAATTTTAAAAAATTTTCAATTTGTTAACATAGTAGGAAGTCGTCCAAAATTTTAAAAAATTTTCAATGTTTTGACAAGGTAGGAAGTCGTCCAAAATTTTAAAAAATTTTCAATGTTTTGACAAGGTAGGAAGTCGTCCAAAATTTTAAAAAATTTTCAATTTTTTGACAAGGTCGTCCAAAATTTTAAAAAATTTTTAATTTGTTGACAAGGTAGGAAGTCGTCCAAAATCTTAAAAAATTTTCAATTTTTTGACAAGGTAGGAAGTCGTCCAAAATTTTAAAAAATTTTAAATTTTTTGACAAGGTAGGAAGTCGTCCAAAATTTTAAAAAACTTTCAATTTTTTGACAAGGTAGGAAGTCGTCCAAAATTTTAAAAAAATTTCAATTTGTTGACAAAATAGGAAGTCGCCCAAAATTTTAAAAAATTTTCAATTTGTTGACAAGGTAGGAAAACGTCCAAAACCTTAAAAAATTTTCAATTTTTTGACAAGGTAGGAAGTCGTCCAAAATTTTAAAAAATTTTCAATGTTTTGACAAGGTAGGAAGTCGTCCAAAATTTTAAAAAATTTTCAATTTTTTGACAAGATCGTCCAAAATTTTAAAAAATTTTCAATTTGTTGACAAAGTAGGAAGTCGTCCAAAATTTTAAAAAATTTTCAATGTTTTGACAAGGTAGGACGTCGTCCAAAATTTTAAAAAATTTTCAATGTTTTGACAAGGTAGGAAGTCGTCCAAAATTTTAAAAAATTTTCAATGTTTTGACAAGGTAGGAAGTCGTCCAAAATTTTAAAAAATTTTCAATTTTTTGACAAGGTCGTCCAAAATTTTAAAAAATTCTCAATTTGTTGACAAAGTAGGAAGTCGTCCAAAATTTTAAAAAATTTTCAATGTTTTGACAAGGTAGGACGTCGTCCAAAATTTTAAAAAATTTTCAATTTTTTGACAAGGTAGGAAGTCGTCCAAAATTTTAAAAAATTTTCAATGTTTTGACAAGGTAGGAAGTCGTCCAAAATTTTAAAAAATTTTCAATATTTTGACAAGGTAGGAAGTCGTCCAAAATTTTAAAAAATTTTCAATTTGTTGACAAGGTAGGAAGTCGTCCAAAATTTAAAAAAACTTTCAATTTTTTGACAAGGTAGGAAGTCGTCCAAAATTTTAAAAAAATTTTCAATTTGTTGACAAGGTAGGAAGTCGTCCAAAATTTTAAAAAATTTTCAATGTTTTGACAAGGTAGGAAGTCGTCCAAAATTTTAAAAAATTTTCAATTTTTTGACAAGGTCCTCCAAAATTTTAAAAAATTTTCAATTTGTTGAAGAGGTAGGAAGTCGTCCAAAATCTTAAAAAATTTTCAATTTTTTGACAAGGTAGGAAGTCGTCCAAAATTTTAAAAAATTTTCAATTTTTTGACAAGGTAGGAAGTCGTCCAAAATTTTAAAAAAATTTCAATTTTTTGACAAGGTAGGAAGTCGTCCAAAATTTTAAAAAATTTTCAATTTGTTGACAAAGTAGGAAGTCATCCAAAATTTTAAAAAATTCTCAATTTTTTGACAAGGTAGGAAGCCGTCCAAAATTTTAAAAAATTTTCAATTTTTTGACAAGGTAGGAAGTCGTCCAAAATTTTAAAAAATTTTCAATGTTTTGACAAGGTAGGAAGTCGTCCAAAATTTTAAAAAATTTTCAATATTTTGACAAGGTAGGAAGTCGTCCAAAATTTTAAAAAATTTTCAATTTGTTGACAAGGTAGGAAGTCGTCCAAAATTTAAAAAAACTTTCAATTTTTTGACAAGGTAGGAAGTCGTCCAAAATTTTAAAAAAATTTTCAATTTGTTGACAAGGTAGGAAGTCGTCCAAAATTTTAAAAAATTTTCAATGTTTTGACAAGGTAGGAAGTCGTCCAAAATTTTAAAAAATTTTCAATTTTTTGACAAGGTAGGAAGTCGTCCAAAATTTTAAAAAATTTTCAATATTTTGACAGGTAGTGGGTCATGCAAAATTTTAAAAAATTTTCAATTTGTTGACAAGGTACGAATTCGTCCAATATTTTAAAAAATTTACAATTTCTTGATTAGGCAGGGTGTCGTGAAAAATTTTAAAAAATTTTCAATTTGTTGACAAGGTAGGAATTCGTCCAATATTTTAAAAAATTTACATTTTGTTGATTAGGCAGGGTGTCGTGAAAAATTTTAAAAAATTTTCAATTTTTTGACAAGGTAGGAAGTCGTCCAAAATTTTAAAAAATTTTCAATTTGTTGACAAGATAGGAAGTCGCCCAAAATTTTAAAAAATTTTCAATTTGTTAACATAGTAGGAAGTCGTCCAAAATTTTAAAAAATTTTCAATGTTTTGACAAGGTAGGAAGTCGTCCAAAATTTTAAAAAATTTTCAATGTTTTGACAAGGTATTAAGTCGTCCAAAATTTTAAAAAATTTTCAATTTTTTGACAAGGTCGTCCAAAATTTTAAAAAATTTTCAATTTGTTGACAAAGTAGGAAGTCGTCCAAAATTTTAAAAAATTTTCAATTTTTTGACAAGGTAGGAAGTCGTCCAAAATTTTAAAAAATTTTAAATTTTTTGACAAGGTAGGAGGTCGTCCAAAATTTTAAAAAACTTTCAATTTTTTGACAAGGTAGGAAGTCGTCCAAAATTTTAAAAAAATTTCAATTTGTTGACAAAATAGGAAGTCGCCCAAAATTTTAAAAAATTTTCAATTTGTTGACAAGGTAGGAAAACGTCCAAAATCTTAAAAAATTTTCAATTTTTTGACAAGGTAGGAGGTCGTGAAAAATTTTAAAAAATTTTCAATTTTTTGACAAGGTAGGAAGTCGTCCAAAATTTTAAAAAATTTTCAATGTTTTGACAAGGTAGGAAGTCGTCCAAAATTTTAAAAAATTTTCAATTTTTTGACAAGGTCGTCCAAAATTTTAAAAAATTTTCAATTTGCTGACAAAGTAGGAAGTCGTCCAAAATTTTAAAAAATTTTCAATGTTTTGACAAGGTAGGACGTCGTCCAAAATTTTAAAAAATTTTCAATGTTTTGACAAGGTAGGAAGTCGTCCAAAATTTTAAAAAATTTTCAATGTTTTGACAAGGTAGGAAGTCGTCCAAAATTTTAAAAAATTTTCAATTTTTTGACAAGGTCGTCCAAAATTTTAAAAAATTTTCAATTTGTTGACAAAGTAGGAAGTCGTCCAAAATTTTAAAAAATTTTCAATGTTTTGACAAGGTAGGACGTCGTCCAAAATTTTAAAAAATTTTCAATGTTTTGACAAGGTAGGACGTCGTTCAAAATTTTAAAAAATTTTCAATGTTTTGCCAAGGTAGGAAGTCGTCCAAAATTTTAAAAAATTTTCAATTTTTTGACAAGGTAGGAAGTCGTCCAAAATTTTAAAAAATTTTCAATGTTTTGACAAGGTAGGAAGTCGTCCAAAATTTTAAAAAATTTTCAATTTTTTGACAAGGTCGTCCAAAATTTTAAAAAAATTTCAATTTGCTGACAAAGTAGGAAGTCGTCCAAAATTTTAAAAAATTTTCAATGTTTTGACAAGGTAGGACGTCGTCCAAAATTTTAAAAAATTTTCAATGTTTTGACAAGGTAGGACGTCGTTCAAAATTTTAAAAAATTTTCAATGTTTTGACAAGGTAGGAAGTCGTCCAAAATTTTAAAAAATTTTCAATTTGTTGAAGAGGTAGGAAGTCGTCCAAAATCTTAAAAAATTTTCAATTTTTTGAAAAGGTAGGAAGTCGTCCAAAATTTTAAAAAATTTTCAATTTTTTGACAAGGTAGGAAGTCGTCCAAAATTAAAAAATTAAAAAATTTTCAATTTGTTGAAGAGGTAGGAAGTCGTCCAAAATCTTAAAAAATTTTCAATTTTTTGAAAAGGTAGGAA
The DNA here is from genome assembly GCF_029603195.1 of Condylostylus longicornis. Taxonomy (NCBI): domain Eukaryota; kingdom Metazoa; phylum Arthropoda; class Insecta; order Diptera; family Dolichopodidae; genus Condylostylus; species Condylostylus longicornis. The sequence continues at coordinate 66,978 of NW_026577998.1, forward strand.
GTCGTCCAAAATTTTAAAAAATTCTCAATTTTTTGACAAGGTAGGAAGCCGTCCAAAATTTTAAAAAATTCTCAATTTTTTGACAAGGTAGGAAGTCGTCCAAAATTTTAAAAAATTTTCAATGTTTTGACAAGGTAGGAAGTCGTCCAAAATTTTAAAAAATTTTCAATATTTTGACAAGGTAGGAAGTCGTCCAAAATTTTAAAAAATTTTCAATTTGTTGACAAGGTAGGAAGTCGTCCTAAATTTAAAAAAACTTTCAATTTTTTGACAAGGTAGGAAGTCGTCCAAAATTTTAAAAAATTTTCAATTTGTTGACAAGATAGGAAGTCGCCCAAAATTTTAAAAAATTTTCAATTTGTTAACATAGTAGGAAGTCGTCCAAAATTTTAAAAAATTTTCAATTTGTTGAGAAGGTAGGAAGTCGTCCAAAATTTTAAAAAATTTTCAATGTTTTGACAAGGTAGGAAGTCGTCCAAAATTTTAAAAAATTTTCAATTTTTTGACAAGGTAGGAAGTCGTCCAAAATTTTAAAAAATTTTCAATATTTTGACATTTAGTGGGTCATGCAAAATTTTAAAAAATTTTCAATTTGTTGACAAGGTAGGAATTCGTCCAATATTTTAAAAAATTTACAATTTGTTGATTAGGCAGGGTGTCGTGAAAAATTTAAAAAATTTTCAATCTGTTGACAAGGTAGGAATTCGTCCAATATTTTAAAAAATTTACATTTTGTTGATTAGGCAAGGTGTCGTGAAAAATTTTAAAAAATTTTCAATTTTTTGACAAGGTAGGAAGTCGTCCAAAATTTTAAAAAAATTTCAATTTGTTGACAAGATAGGAAGTCGCCCAAAATTTTAAAAAATTTTCAATTTGTTAACATAGTAGGAAGTCGTCCAAAATTTTAAAAAATTTTCAATGTTTTGACAAGGTAGGAAGTCGTCCAAAATTTTAAAAAATTTTCAATGTTTTGACAAGGTAGGAAGTCGTCCAAAATTTTAAAAAATTTTCAATTTTTTGACAAGGTCGTCCAAAATTTTAAAAAAGTTTCAATTTGTTGACAAGGTAGGAAGTCGTCCAAAATCTTAAAAAATTTTCAATTTTTTGACAAGGTAGGAAGTCGTCCAAAATTTTAAAAAATTTTAAATTTTTTGACAAGGTAGGAAGTCGTCCAAAATTTTAAAAAACTTTCAATTTTTTGACAAGGTAGGAAGTCGTCCAAAATTTTAAAAAAATTTCAATTTGTTGACAAAATAGGAAGTCGCCCAAAATTTTAAAAAATTTTCAATTTGTTGACAAGGTAGGAAAACGTCCAAAATCTTAAAAAATTTTCAATTTTTTGACAAGGTAGGAGGTCGTGAAAAATTTTAAAAAATTTTCAATTTTTTGACAAGGTAGGAAGTCGTCCAAAATTTTAAAAAATTTTCAATGTTTTGACAAGGTAGGAAGTCGTCCAAAATTTTAAAAAATTTTCAATTTTTTGACAAGATCGTCCAAAATTTTAAAAAATTTTCAATTTGTTGACAAAGTAGGAAGTCGTCCAAAATTTTAAAAAATTTTCAATGTTTTTACAAGGTAGGATGTCGTCCAAAATTTTACAAAATTTTCAATGTTTTGACAAGGTAGGAAGTCGTCCAAAATTTTAAAAAATTTTCAATGTTTTGACAAGGTAGGAAGTCGTCCAAAATTTTAAAAAATTTTCAATTTTTTGACAAGGTCGTCCAAAATTTTAAAAAATTTTCAATTTGTTGACAAAGTAGGAAGTCGTCCAAAATTTTAAAAAATTTTCAATGTTTTGACAAGGTAGGACGTCGTCCAAAATTTTAAAAAATTTTCAATGTTTTGACAAGGTAGGAAGTCGTCAAAAATTTTAAAAAATTTTCAATTTTTTGACAAGGTCGTCCAAAATTTTAAAAAATTTTCAATTTGTTGAAGAGGTAGGAAGTCGTCCAAAATCTTAAAAAATTTTCAATTTTTTGACAAGGTAGGAAGTCGTCCAAAATTTTAAAAAATTTTCAATTTTTTGACAAGGTAGGAAGTCGTCCAAAATTTTAAAAAAATTTAAATTTTTTGACAAGGTAGGAAGTCGTCCAAAATTTTAAAAAATTTTCAATTTGTTGACAAAGTAGGAAGTCATCCAAAATTTTAAAAAATTCTCAATTTTTTGACAAGGTAGGAAGCCGTCCAAAATTTTAAAAAATTTTCAATTTTTTGACAAGGTAGGAAGTCGTCCAAAATTTTAAAAAATTTTCAATGTTTTGACAAGGTAGGAAGTCGTCAAAAATTTTAAAAAATTTTCAATATTTTGACAAGGTAGGAAGTCGGCCAAAATTCTAAAAAATTTTCAATTTGTTGACAAGGTAGGAAGTCGTCCAAAATTTAAAAAAACTTTCAATTTTTTGACAAGGTAGGAAGTCGTCCAAAATTTTAAAAAAATTTTCAATTTGTTGACAAGGTAGGAAGTCGTCCAAAATTTTAAAAAATTTTCAATGTTTTGACAAGGTAGGAAGTCGTCCAAAATTTTAAAAAATTTTCAATTTTTTGACAAGGTAGGAAGTCGTCCAAAATTTTAAAAAATTTTCAATATTTTGACAGGTAGTGGGTCATGCAAAATTTTAAAAAATTTTGAATTTGTTGACAAGGTAGGAATTCGTCCAATATTTTAAAAAATTTACAATTTTTTGATTAGGCAGGGTGTCGTGAAAAATTTTAAAAAATTTTCAATTTGTTGACAAGGTAGGAATTCGTCCAATATTTTGAAAAATTTACATTTTGTTGATTAGGCAGGGTGTCGTGAAAAATTTTAAAAAATTTTCAATTTTTTGACAAGGTAGGAAGTCGTCCAAAATTTTAAAAAATTTTCAATTTGTTGACAAGATAGGAAGTCGCCCAAAATTTTAAAAAATTTTCAATTTGTTAACATAGTAGGAAGTCGTCCAAAATTTTAAAAAATTTTCAATGTTTTGACAAGGTAGGAAGTCGTCCAAAATTTTAAAAAATTTTCAATGTTTTGACAAGGTAGGAAGTCGTCCAAAATTTTAAAAAATTTTCAATTTTTTGACAAGGTCGTCCAAAATTTTAAAAAATTTTCAATTTGTTGACAAAGTAGGAAGTCGTCCAAAATTTTAAAAAATTTTCAATGTTTTGACAAGGTAGGATGTCGTCCAAAATTTTAAAAAATTTTCAATGTTTTGACAAGGTAGGAAGTCGTCCAAAATTTTAAAAAATTTTCAATGTTTTGACAAGGTAGGAAGTCGTCCAAAATTTTAAAAAATTTTCAATTTTTTGACAAGGTCGTCCAAAATTTTAAAAAATTTTCAATTTGTTGACAAAGTAGGAAGTCGTCCAAAATTTTAAAAAATTTTCAATGTTTTGACAAGGTAGGACGTCGTCCAAAATTTTAAAAAATTTTCAATGTTTTGACAAGGTAGGAAGTCGTCAAAAATTTTAAAAAATTTTCAATTTTTTGACAAGGTCGTCCAAAATTTTAAAAAATTTTCAATTTGTTGAAGAGGTAGGAAGTCGTCCAAAATCTTAAAAAATTTTCAATTTTTTGACAAGGTAGGAAGTCGTCCAAAATTTTAAAAAATTTTCAATTTTTTGACAAGGTAGGAAGTCGTCCAAAATTTTAAAAAAATTTAAATTTTTTGACAAGGTAGGAAGTCGTCCAAAATTTTAAAAAATTTTCAATTTGTTGACAAAGTAGGAAGTCATCCAAAATTTTAAAAAATTCTCAATTTTTTGACAAGGTAGGAAGCCGTCCAAAATTTTAAAAAATTTTCAATTTTTTGACAAGGTAGGAAGTCGTCCAAAATTTTAAAAAATTTTCAATGTTTTGACAAGGTAGGAAGTCGTCAAAAATTTTAAAAAATTTTCAATATTTTGACAAGGTAGGAAGTCGGCCAAAATTCTAAAAAATTTTCAATTTGTTGACAAGGTAGGAAGTCGTCCAAAATTTAAAAAAACTTTCAATTTTTTGACAAGGTAGGAAGTCGTCCAAAATTTTAAAAAAATTTTCAATTTGTTGACAAGGTAGGAAGTCGTCCAAAATTTTAAAAAATTTTCAATGTTTTGACAAGGTAGGAAGTCGTCCAAAATTTTAAAAAATTTTCAATTTTTTGACAAGGTAGGAAGTCGTCCAAAATTTTAAAAAATTTTCAATATTTTGACAGGTAGTGGGTCATGCAAAATTTTAAAAAATTTTGAATTTGTTGACAAGGTAGGAATTCGTCCAATATTTTAAAAAATTTACAATTTGTTGATTAGGCAGGGTGTCGTGAAAAATTTTAAAAAATTTTCAATTTGTTGACAAGGTAGGAATTCGTCCAATATTTTGAAAAATTTACATTTTGTTGATTAGGCAGGGTGTCGTGAAAAATTTTAAAAAATTTTCAATTTTTTGACAAGGTAGGAAGTCGTCCAAAATTTTAAAAAATTTTCAATTTGTTGACAAGATAGGAAGTCGCCCAAAATTTTAAAAAATTTTCAATTTGTTAACATAGTAGGAAGTCGTCCAAAATTTTAAAAAATTTTCAATGTTTTGACAAGGTAGGAAGTCGTCCAAAATTTTAAAAAATTTTCAATGTTTTGACAAGGTATTAAGTCGTCCAAAATTTTAAAAAATTTTCAATTTTTTGACAAGGTCGTCCAAAATTTTAAAAAATTTTCAATTTGTTGACAAAGTAGGAAGTCGTCCAAAATTTTAAAAAATTTTCAATTTTTTGACAAGGTAGGAAGTCGTCCAAAATTTTAAAAAATTTTAAATTTTTTGACAAGGTAGGAAGTCGTCCAAAATTTTAAAAAACTTTCAATTTTTTGACAAGGTAGGAAGTCGTCCAAAATTTTAAAAAAAATTTCAATTTGTTGACAAAATAGGAAGTCGCCCAAAATTTTAAAAAATTTTCAATTTGTTGACAAGGTAGGAAAACGTCCAAAATCTTAAAAAATTTTCAATTTTTTGACAAGGTAGGAGGTCGTGAAAAATTTTAAAAAATTTTCAATTTTTTGACAAGGTAGGAAGTCGTCCAAAATTTTAAAAAATTTTCAATGTTTTGACAAGGTAGGAAGTCGTCCAAAATTTTAAAAAATTTTCAATTTTTTGACAAGGTCGTCCAAAATTTTAAAAAATTTTCAATTTGTTGACAAAGTAGGAAGTCGTCCAAAATTTTAAAAAATTTTCAATGTTTTGACAAGGTAGGACGTCGTCCAAAATTTTAAAAAATTTTCAATGTTTTGACAAGGTAGGAAGTCGTCCAAAATTTTAAAAAATTTTCAATGTTTTGACAAGGTAGGAAGTCGTCCAAAATTTTAAAAAATTTTCAATTTTTTGACAAGGTCGTCCAAAATTTTAAAAAATTTTCAATTTGTTGACAAAGTAGGAAGTCGTCCAAAATTTTAAAAAATTTTCAATGTTTTGACAAGGTAGGACGTCGTCCAAAATTTTAAAAAATTTTCAATGTTTTGACAAGGTAGGAAGTCGTCCAAAATTTTAAAAAATTTTCAATTTGTTGAAGAGGTAGGAAGTCGTCCAAAATCTTAAAAAATTTTCAATTTTTTGAAAAGGTAGGAAGTCGTCCAAAATTTGAAAAAATTTTCAATTTTTTGACAAGGTAGGAAGTCGTCCAAAATTTTAAAAAAATTTCAATTTTTTGACAAGGTAGGAAGTCGTCCAAAATTTTAAAAAATTTTCAATTTGTTGACAAAGTAGGAAGTCATCCAAAATTTTAAAAAATTTTCAATTTTTTGACAAGGTAGGAAGCCGTCCAAAATTTTAAAAAATTCTCAATTTTTTGACAAGGTAGGAAGTCGTCCAAAATTTTAAAAAATTTTCAATGTTTTGACAAGGTAGGAAGTCGTCCAAAATTTTAAAAAATTTTCAATATTTTGACAAGGTAGGAAGTCGTCCAAAATTTTAAAAAATTTTCAATTTGTTGACAAGGTAGGAAGTCGTCCAAAATTTAAAAAAACTTTCAATTTTTTGACAAGGTAGGAAGTCGTCCAAAATTTTAAAAAAATTTCAATTTGTTGACAAAATAGGAAGTCGCCCAAAATTTTAAAAAATTTTCAATTTGTTGACAAGGTAGGAAGTCGTCCAAAATCTTAAAAAATTTTCAAGTTGTTGACAAGGTAGGAAGTCGTCCAAAATTTTAAAAAATTTTAAATTTTTTGACAAGGTAGGAGGTCGTGAAAAATTTTAAAAAATTTTCAATTTTTTGACAAGGTAGGAAGTCGTCCAAAATTTTAAAAAATTTTCAATGTTTTGACAAGGTAGGAAGTCGTCCAAAATTTTAAAAAATTTTCAATTTTTTGACAAGGTCGTCCAAAATTTTAAAAAATTTTCAATTTGTTGACAAAGTAGGAAGTCGTCCAAAATTTTAAAAAATTTTCAATTTTTTGACAAGGTAGGAAGTCGTCCAAAATTTTAAAAAATTTTCAATTTTTTGACAAGGTCGTCCAAAATTTTAAAAAATTTTCATTTTGTTGAAGAGGTAGGAAGTCGTCCAAAATCTTAAAAAATTTTCAATTTTTTGACAAGGTAGGAAGCCGTCCAAAATTTTAAAAAATTTTCAATTTTTTGACAAGGTAGGAAGTCGCCCAAAATTTTAAAAAATTTTCAATGTTTTGACAAGGTAGGAAGTCGTCCAAAATTTTAAAAAATTTTCAATATTTTGACAAGGTAGGAGGTCGTCCAAAATTTTAAAAAAATTTCAATTTGTTGACAAAATAGGAAGTCGCCCAAAATTTTAAAAAATTTTCAATTTGTTGACAAGGTAGGAAAACGTCCAAAATCTTAAAAAATTTTCAATTTTTTGACAAGGTAGGAGGTCGTGAAAAATTTTAAAAAATTTTCAATTTTTTGACAAGGTAGGAAGTCGTCCAAAATTTTAAAAAATTTTCAATGTTTTGACAAGGTAGGAAGTCGTCCAAAATTTTAAAAAATTTTCAATTTTTTGACAAGGTCGTCCAAAATTTTAAAAAATTTTCAATTTGTTGACAAAGTAGGAAGTCGTCCAAAATTTTAAAAAATTTTCAATGTTTTGACAAGGTAGGACGTCGTCCAAAATTTTAAAAAATTTTCAATGTTTTGACAAGGTAGGAAGTCGTCCAAAATTTTAAAAAATTTTCAATTTTTTGACAAGGTCGTCCAAAATTTTAAAAAATTTTCAATTTGTTGACAAAGTAGGAAGTCGTCCAAAATTTTAAAAAATTTTCAATGTTTTGACAAGGTAGGACGTCGTCCAAAATTTTAAAAAATTTTCAATGTTTTGACAAGGTAGGAAGTCGTCCAAAATTTTAAAAAATTTTCAATGTTTTGACAAGGTAGGAAGTCGTCCAAAATTTTAAAAAATTTTCAATTTTTTGACAAGGTCGTCCAAAATTTTAAAAAATTTTCAATTTGTTGACAAAATAGGAAGTCGTCCAAAATTTTAAAAAATTTTCAATGTTTTGACAAGGTAGGACGTCGTCCAAAATTTTAAAAAATTTTCAATGTTTTGACAAGGTAGGAAGTCGTCCAAAATTTTAAAAAATTTTCAATTTGTTGAAGAGATAGGAAGTCGTCCAAAATCTTAAAAAATTTTCAATTTTTTGAAAAGGTAGGAAGTCGTCCAAAATTTTAAAAAATTTTCAATTTTTTGACAAGGTAGGAAGTCGTCCAAAATTTTAAAAAAATTTCAATTTTTTGACAAGGTAGGAAGTCGTCCAAAATTTTAAAAAATTTTCAATTTGTTGACAAAGTAGGAAGTCATCCAAAATTTTAAAAAATTCTCAATTTTTTGACAAGGTAGGAAGCCGTCCAAAATTTTAAAAAATTTTCAATTTTTTGACAAGGTAGGAAGTCGTCCAAAATTTTAAAAAATTTTCAATGTTTTGACAAGGTAGGAAGTCGTCCAAAATTTTAAAAAATTTTCAATATTTTGACAAGGTAGGAAGTCGTCCAAAATTTTAAAAAATTTTCAATTTGTTGACAAGGTAGGAAGTCGTCCAAAATTTAAAAAAACTTTCAATTTTTTGACAAGGTAGGAAGTCGTCCAAAATTTTAAAAAAATTTCAATTTGTTGACAAAATAGGAAGTCGCCCAAAATTTTAAAAAATTTTCAATTTGTTGACAAGGTAGGAAGTCGTCCAAAATCTTAAAAAATTTTCAAGTTGTTGACAAGGTAGGAAGTCGTCCAAAATTTTAAAAAACTTTCAATTTGTTGACAAGGTAGGAAGTCGTCCAAAATTTTAAAAAAATTTCAATTTTTTGACAAGGTAGGAAATCGTCCAAAATTGTAAAAAATTTTCAATTTGTTGACAAGGTAGGAAGTCGTCCAAAATTTTAAAAAAATTTCAATTTATTGACATGGTACGAAGTCGCCCAAAATTTTAAAAAATTTTCAGTTTGTTGACAAGATGGAAGTCGTCCAAAATTTTAAAAAATTTTCAATTTGTTGACAAGGAGGGAGTCGTCCAAAATTTTAAAAAATTTTCAATTTGTTGACAAGGTAGGAAGTCGTCCAAAATTTTAAAAATTTTCAATGTTTTGACAAGGTAGGAAGTCGTCCAAAATTTTAAAAAATTTTCAATTTGTTGACAAGGAAGTGGGTCGTGCAAAATTTTAAAAAATTTTCAATTTTTTCACAAGGTAGGAAGTCGTCCAAAATTTTAAAAAATTTTCAATTTTTTGACAAGGTAGGAAGTCGTCCAAAATTTTAAAAAATTTTCAATTTGTTGACAAGGTAGGAAGTCGTCCAAAATTTTAAAAAATTTTCAATTTGTTGACAAGGTAGGAGGTCGTCCAAAATTTTAAAAAATTTTCAATTTGTTGACAAGGTAGTGGGTCGGGCAAAATTTTAAAAAATTTTCAATTTTTTCACAAGGTAGGAAGTCGTCCAAAATTTTAAAAAATTTTCAATTTGTTGACAAGGAGGGAGTCGTCCAAAATTTTAAAAAATTTTCAATTTGTTGACAAGGTAGGAAGTCGTCCAAAATTTTAAAAAATTTTCAATTTGTTGACAAGGTAGGAAGTCGTCCAAAATTTTAAAAAATTTTCAATTTTTTGACAAGGTAGGAAGTCGTCCAAAATTTTAAAAAACTTTCAATTTTTTGACAAGGTAGGAAGTCGTCCAAAATTTTAAAAAAATTTCAATTTGTTGACAAAGTAGGAAGTCGCCCAAAATTTTAAAAAATTTTCAATTTGTTGACAAGGTAGGAAGTCGTCCAAAATCTTAAAAAATTTTCAATTTTTTGACAAGGTAGAAGGTCGTGCAAAATTTTAAAAAATTTTCAATTTGTTGACAAGATAGGAAGTCTTCCAAAATTTTAAAAAAATTTCAATGTTTTGACAAGGTAGGAAGTCGTCCAAAATTTTAAAAAATTTTCAATTTTTTAACAAGGTCGTCCAAAATTTTAAAAAATTTTCAATTTGTTGACAAGGTAGGAAGTCGTCCAAAATCTTAAAAAATTTTCAATTTTTTGACAAGGTAGGAAGTCGTCCAAAATTTTAAAAAATTTTCAATTTGTTGACAAGGAGGGAGTCGTCCAAAATTTTAAAAAATTTTCAATTTGTTGACAAGGTAGGAAGTCGTCCAAAATTTTAAAAAATTTTCAATGTTTTGACAAGGTAGGAAGTCGTCCAAAATTTTAAAAAATTTTCAATATTTTGATAAGGTAGGAAGTCGTCCAAAATTTTAAAAAATTTTCAATTTGTTGACAAGATAGGAAGTCGCCCAAAATTTTAAAAAATTTTCAATTTGTTAACATAGTAGGAAGTCGTCCAAAATTTTAAAAAATTTTCAATTTGTTGAGAAGGTAGGAAGTCGTCCAAAATTTTAAAAAATTTTCAATTTGTTGAGAAGGTAGGAAGTCGTCCAAAATTTTAAAAAATTTTCAATGTTTTGACAAGGTAGGAAGTCGTCCAAAATTTTAAAAAATTTTCAATATTTTGATAAGGTAGGAAGTCGTCCAAAATTTTAAAAAATTTTCAATTTGTTGACAAGGTAGGAATTCGTCCAATATTTTAAAAAATTTACAATTTGTTGATTAGGCAGGGTGTCGTGAAAAATTTAAAAAATTTTCAATTTGTTGACAAGGTAGGAATTCGTCCAATATTTTAAAAAATTTACATTTTGTTGATTAGGCAAGGTGTCGTGAAAAATTTTAAAAAATTTTCAATTTTTTGACAAGGTAGGAAGTCGTCCAAAATTTTAAAAAAATTTCAATTTGTTGACAAGATAGGAAGTCGCCCAAAATTTTAAAAAATTTTCAATTTGTTAACATAGTAGGAAGTCGTCCAAAATTTTAAAAAATTTTCAATGTTTTGACAAGGTAGGAAGTCGTCCAAAATTTTAAAAAATTTTCAATGTTTTGACAAGGTAGGAAGTCGTCCAAAATTTTAAAAAATTTTCAATTTTTTGACAAGGTCGTCCAAAATTTTAAAAAATTTTTAATTTGTTGACAAGGTAGGAAGTCGTCCAAAATCTTAAAAAATTTTCAATTTTTTGACAAGGTAGGAAGTCGTCCAAAATTTTAAAAAATTTTAAATTTTTTGACAAGGTAGGAAGTCGTCCAAAATTTTAAAAAACTTTCAATTTTTTGACAAGGTAGGAAGTCGTCCAAAATTTTAAAAAAATTTCAATTTGTTGACAAAATAGGAAGTCGCCCAAAATTTTAAAAAATTTTCAATTTGTTGACAAGGTAGGAAAACGTCCAAAATCTTAAAAAATTTTCAATTTTTTGACAAGGTAGGAAGTCGTCCAAAATTTTAAAAAATTTTCAATGTTTTGACAAGGTAGGAAGTCGTCCAAAATTTTAAAAAATTTTCAATTTTTTGACAAGATCGTCCAAAATTTTAAAAAATTTTCAATTTGTTGACAAAGTAGGAAGTCGTCCAAAATTTTAAAAAATTTTCAATGTTTTGACAAGGTAGGACGTCGTCCAAAATTTTAAAAAATTTTCAATGTTTTGACAAGGTAGGAAGTCGTCCAAAATTTTAAAAAATTTTCAATGTTTTGACAAGGTAGGAAGTCGTCCAAAATTTTAAAAAATTTTCAATTTTTTGACAAGGTCGTCCAAAATTTTAAAAAATTCTCAATTTGTTGACAAAGTAGGAAGTCGTCCAAAATTTTAAAAAATTTTCAATGTTTTGACAAGGTAGGACGTCGTCCAAAATTTTAAAAAATTTTCAATTTTTTGACAAGGTAGGAAGTCGTCCAAAATTTTAAAAAATTTTCAATGTTTTGACAAGGTAGGAAGTCGTCCAAAATTTTAAAAAATTTTCAATATTTTGACAAGGTAGGAAGTCGTCCAAAATTTTAAAAAATTTTCAATTTGTTGACAAGGTAGGAAGTCGTCCAAAATTTAAAAAAACTTTCAATTTTTTGACAAGGTAGGAAGTCGTCCAAAATTTTAAAAAAATTTTCAATTTGTTGACAAGGTAGGAAGTCGTCCAAAATTTTAAAAAATTTTCAATGTTTTGACAAGGTAGGAAGTCGTCCAAAATTTTAAAAAATTTTCAATTTTTTGACAAGGTCCTCCAAAATTTTAAAAAATTTTCAATTTGTTGAAGAGGTAGGAAGTCGTCCAAAATCTTAAAAAATTTTCAATTTTTTGACAAGGTAGGAAGTCGTCCAAAATTTTAAAAAATTTTCAATTTTTTGACAAGGTAGGAAGTCGTCCAAAATTTTAAAAAAATTTCAATTTTTTGACAAGGTAGGAAGTCGTCCAAAATTTTAAAAAATTTTCAATTTGTTGACAAAGTAGGAAGTCATCCAAAATTTTAAAAAATTCTCAATTTTTTGACAAGGTAGGAAGCCGTCCAAAATTTTAAAAAATTTTCAATTTTTTGACAAGGTAGGAAGTCGTCCAAAATTTTAAAAAATTTTCAATGTTTTGACAAGGTAGGAAGTCGTCCAAAATTTTAAAAAATTTTCAATATTTTGACAAGGTAGGAAGTCGTCCAAAATTTTAAAAAATTTTCAATTTGTTGACAAGGTAGGAAGTCGTCCAAAATTTAAAAAAACTTTCAATTTTTTGACAAGGTAGGAAGTCGTCCAAAATTTTAAAAAAATTTTCAATTTGTTGACAAGGTAGGAAGTCGTCCAAAATTTTAAAAAATTTTCAATGTTTTGACAAGGTAGGAAGTCGTCCAAAATTTTAAAAAATTTTCAATTTTTTGACAAGGTAGGAAGTCGTCCAAAATTTTAAAAAATTTTCAATATTTTGACAGGTAGTGGGTCATGCAAAATTTTAAAAAATTTTCAATTTGTTGACAAGGTACGAATTCGTCCAATATTTTAAAAAATTTACAATTTCTTGATTAGGCAGGGTGTCGTGAAAAATTTTAAAAAATTTTCAATTTGTTGACAAGGTAGGAATTCGTCCAATATTTTAAAAAATTTACATTTTGTTGATTAGGCAGGGTGTCGTGAAAAATTTTAAAAAATTTTCAATTTTTTGACAAGGTAGGAAGTCGTCCAAAATTTTAAAAAATTTTCAATTTGTTGACAAGATAGGAAGTCGCCCAAAATTTTAAAAAATTTTCAATTTGTTAACATAGTAGGAAGTCGTCCAAAATTTTAAAAAATTTTCAATGTTTTGACAAGGTAGGAAGTCGTCCAAAATTTTAAAAAATTTTCAATGTTTTGACAAGGTATTAAGTCGTCCAAAATTTTAAAAAATTTTCAATTTTTTGACAAGGTCGTCCAAAATTTTAAAAAATTTTCAATTTGTTGACAAAGTAGGAAGTCGTCCAAAATTTTAAAAAATTTTCAATTTTTTGACAAGGTAGGAAGTCGTCCAAAATTTTAAAAAATTTTAAATTTTTTGACAAGGTAGGAGGTCGTCCAAAATTTTAAAAAACTTTCAATTTTTTGACAAGGTAGGAAGTCGTCCAAAATTTTAAAAAAATTTCAATTTGTTGACAAAATAGGAAGTCGCCCAAAATTTTAAAAAATTTTCAATTTGTTGACAAGGTAGGAAAACGTCCAAAATCTTAAAAAATTTTCAATTTTTTGACACGGTAGGAAGTCGTCCAAAATTTTAAAAAATTTTCAATGTTTTGACAAGGTAGGAAGTCGTCCAAAATTTTAAAAAATTTTCAATTTTTTGACAAGGTCGTCCAAAATTTTAAAAAATTTTCAATTTGCTGACAAAGTAGGAAGTCGTCCAAAATTTTAAAAAATTTTCAATGTTTTGACAAGGTAGGACGTCGTCCAAAATTTTAAAAAATTTTCAATGTTTTGACAAGGTAGGAAGTCGTCCAAAATTTTAAAAAATTTTCAATGTTTTGACAAGGTAGGAAGTCGTCCAAAATTTTAAAAAATTTTCAATTTTTTGACAAGGTCGTCCAAAATTTTAAAAAATTTTCAATTTGTTGACAAAGTAGGAAGTCGTCCAAAATTTTAAAAAATTTTCAATGTTTTGACAAGGTAGGACGTCGTCCAAAATTTTAAAAAATTTTCAATGTTTTGACAAGGTAGGACGTCGTTCAAAATTTTAAAAAATTTTCAATGTTTTGCCAAGGTAGGAAGTCGTCCAAAATTTTAAAAAATTTTCAATTTTTTGACAAGGTAGGAAGTCGTCCAAAATTTTAAAAAATTTTCAATGTTTTGACAAGGTAGGAAGTCGTCCAAAATTTTAAAAAATTTTCAATTTTTTGACAAGGTCGTCCAAAATTTTAAAAAAATTTCAATTTGCTGACAAAGTAGGAAGTCGTCCAAAATTTTAAAAAATTTTCAATGTTTTGACAAGGTAGGACGTCGTCCAAAATTTTAAAAAATTTTCAATGTTTTGACAAGGTAGGACGTCGTCCAAAATTTTAAAAAATTTTCAATGTTTTGACAAGGTAGGAAGTCGTCCAAAATTTTAAAAAATTTTCAATTTGTTGAAGAGGTAGGAAGTCGTCCAAAATCTTAAAAAATTTTCAATTTTTTGAAAAGGTAGGAAGTCGTCCAAAATTTTAAAAAATTTTCAATTTTTTGACAAGGTAGGAAGTCGTCCAAAATTTTAAAAAAATTTCAATTTTTTGACAAGGTAGGAAGTCGTCCAAAATTTTAAAAAAATTTCAATTTTTTGACAAGGTAGGAAGTCGTCCAAAATTTTAAAAAATTTTCAATTTGTTGACAAAGTAGGAAGTCATCCAAAATTTTAAAAAATTCTCAATTTTTTGACAAGGTAGGAAGCCGTCCAAAATTTTAAAAAATTCTCAATTTTTTGACAAGGTAGGAAGTCGTCCAAAATTTTAAAAAATTTTCAATGTTTTGACAAGGTAGGAAGTCGTCCAAAATTTTAAAAAATTTTCAATATTTTGACAAGGTAGGAAGTCGTCCAAAATTTTAAAAAATTTTCAATTTGTTGACAAGGTAGGAAGTCGTCCTAAATTTAAAAAAACTTTCAATTTTTTGACAAGGTAGGAAGTCGTCCAAAATTTTAAAAAATTTTCAATTTGTTGACAAGATAGGAAGTCGCAAAAATTTTAAAAAATTTTCAATTTGTTAACATAGTAGGAAGTCGTCCAAAATTTTAAAAAATTTTCAATTTGTTGAGAAGGTAGGAAGTCGTCCAAAATTTTAAAAAATTTTCAATGTTTTGACAAGGTAGGAAGTCGTCCAAAATTTTAAAAAATTTTCAATTTTTTGACAAGGTAGGAAGTCGTCCAAAATTTTAAAAAATTTTCAATTTGTTGAGAAGGTAGGAAGTCGTCCAAAATTTTAAAAAATTTTCAATGTTTTGACAAGGTAGGAATTCGTCCAATATTTTAAAAAATTTACAATTTGTTGATTAGGCAGGGTGTCGTGAAAAATTTAAAAAATTTTCAATCTGTTGACAAGGTAGGAATTCGTCCAATATTTTAAAAAATTTACATTTTGTTGATTAGGCAAGGTGTCGTGAAAAATTTTAAAAAATTTTCAATTTTTTGACAAGGTAGGAAGTCGTCCAAAATTTTAAAAAAATTTCAATTTGTTGACAAGATAGGAAGTCGCCCAAAATTTTAAAAAATTTTCAATTTGTTAACATAGTAGGAAGTCGTCCAAAATTTTAAAAAATTTTCAATGTTTTGACAAGGTAGGAAGTCGTCCAAAATTTTAAAAAATTTTCAATGTTTTGACAAGGTAGGAAGTCGTCCAAAATTTTAAAAAATTTTCAATTTTTTGACAAGGTCGTCCAAAATTTTAAAAAAGTTTCAATTTGTTGACAAGGTAGGAAGTCGTCCAAAATCTTAAAAAATTTTCAATTTTTTGACAAGGTAGGAAGTCGTCCAAAATTTTAACAAATTTTAAATTTTTTGACAAGGTAGGAAGTCGTCCAAAATTTTAAAAAACTTTCAATTTTTTGACAAGGTAGGAAGTCGTCCAAAATTTTAAAAAAATTTCAATTTGTTGACAAAATAGGAAGTCGCCCAAAATTTTAAAAAATTTTCAATTTGTTGACAAGGTAGGAAAACGTCCAAAATCTTAAAAAATTTTCAATTTTTTGACAAGGTAGGAGGTCGTGAAAAATTTTAAAAAATTTTCAATTTTTTGACAAGGTAGGAAGTCGTCCAAAATTTTAAAAAATTTTCAATGTTTTGACAAGGTAGGAAGTCGTCCAAAATTTTAAAAAATTTTCAATTTTTTGACAAGATCGTCCAAAATTTTAAAAAATTTTCAATTTGTTGACAAAGTAGGAAGTCGTCCAAAATTTTAAAAAATTTTCAATGTTTTTACAAGGTAGGATGTCGTCCAAAATTTTAAAAAATTTTCAATGTTTTGACAAGGTAGGAAGTCGTCCAAAATTTTAAAAAATTTTCAATGTTTTGACAAGGTAGGAAGTCGTCCAAAATTTTAAAAAATTTTCAATTTTTTGACAAGGTCGTCCAAAATTTTAAAAAATTTTCAATTTGTTGACAAAGTAGGAAGTCGTCCAAAATTTTAAAAAATTTTCAATGTTTTGACAAGGTAGGACGTCGTCCAAAATTTTAAAAAATTTTCAATGTTTTGACAAGGTAGGAAGTCGTCCAAAATTTTAAAAAATTTTAAATTTTTTGACAAGGTCGTCCAAAATTTTAAAAAATTTTCAATTTGTTGAAGAGGTAGGAAGTCGTCCAAAATCTTAAAAAATTTTCAATTTTTTGACAAGGTAGGAAGTCGTCCAAAATTTTAAAAAATTTTCAATTTTTTGACAAGGTAGGAAGTCGTCCAAAATTTTAAAAAAATTTAAATTTTTTGACAAGGTAGGAAGTCGTCCAAAATTTTAAAAAATTTTCAATTTGTTGACAAAGTAGGAAGTCATCCAAAATTTTAAAAAATTCTCAATTTTTTGACAAGGTAGGAAGCCGTCCAAAATTTTAAAAAATTTTCAATTTTTTGACAAGGTAGGAAGTCGTCCAAAATTTTAAAAAATTTTCAATGTTTTGACAAGGTAGGAAGTCGTCAAAAATTTTAAAAAATTTTCAATATTTTGACAAGGTAGGAAGTCGGCCAAAATTCTAAAAAATTTTCAATTTGTTGACAAGGTAGGAAGTCGTCCAAAATTTAAAAAAACTTTCAATTTTTTGACAAGGTAGGAAGTCGTCCAAAATTTTAAAAAAATTTTCAATTTGTTGACAAGGTAGGAAGTCGTCCAAAATTTTAAAAAATTTTCAATGTTTTGACAAGGTAGGAAGTCGTCCAAAATTTAAAAAAATTTTCAATTTTTTGACAAGGTAGGAAGTCGTCCAAAATTTTAAAAAATTTTCAATATTTTGACAGGTAGTGGGTCATGCAAAATTTTAAAAAATTTTGAATTTGTTGACAAGGTAGGAATTCGTCCAATATTTTAAAAAATTTACAATTTGTTGATTAGGCAGGGTGTCGTGAAAAATTTTAAAAAATTTTCAATTTGTTGACAAGGTAGGAATTCGTCCAATATTTTGAAAAATTTACATTTTGTTGATTAGGCAGGGTGTCGTGAAAAATTTTAAAAAATTTTCAATTTTTTGACAAGGTAGGAAGTCGTCCAAAATTTTAAAAAATTTTCAATTTGTTGACAAGATAGGAAGTCGCCCAAAATTTTAAAAAATTTTCAATTTGTTAACATAGTAGAAAGTCGTCCAAAATTTTAAAAAATTTTCAATGTTTTGACAAGGTAGGAAGTCGTCCAAAATTTTAAAAAATTTTCAATGTTTTGACAAGGTATTAAGTCGTCCAAAATTTTAAAAAATTTTCAATTTTTTGACAAGGTCGTCCAAAATTTTAAAAAATTTTCAATTTGTTGACAAAGTAGGAAGTCGTCCAAAATTTTAAAAAATTTTCAATTTTTTGACAAGGTAGGAAGTCGTCCAAAATTTTAAAAAATTTTAAATTTTTTGACAAGGTAGGAAGTCGTCCAAAATTTTAAAAAACTTTCAATTTTTTGACAAGGTAGGAAGTCGTCCAAAATTTTAAAAAAATTTCAATTTGTTGACAAAATAGGAAGTCGCCCAAAATTTTAAAAAATTTTCAATTTGTTGACAAGGTAGGAAAACGTCCAAAATCTTAAAAAATTTTCAATTTTTTGACAAGGTAGGAGGTCGTGAAAAATTTTAAAAAATTTTCAATTTTTTGACAAGGTAGGAAGTCGTCCAAAATTTTAAAAAATTTTCAATGTTTTGACAAGGTAGGAAGTCGTCCAAAATTTTAAAAAATTTTCAATTTTTTGACAAGGTCGTCCAAAATTTTAAAAAATTTTCAATTTGTTGACAAAGTAGGAAGTCGTCTAAAATTTTAAAAAATTTTCAATGTTTTGACAAGGTAGGACGTCGTCCAAAATTTTAAAAAATTTTCAATGTTTTGACAAGGTAGGAAGTCGTCCAAAATTTTAAAAAATTTTCAATGTTTTGACAAGGTAGGAAGTCGTCCAAAATTTTAAAAAATTTTCAATTTTTTGACAAGGTCGTCCAAAATTTTAAAAAATTTTCAATTTGTTGACAAAGTAGGAAGTCGTCCAAAATTTTAAAAAATTTTCAATGTTTTGACAAGGTAGGACGTCGTCCAAAATTTTAAAAAATTTTCAATGTTTTGACAAGGTAGGAAGTCGTCCAAAATTTTAAAAAATTTTCAATTTGTTGAAGAGGTAGGAAGTCGTCCAAAATCTTAAAAAATTTTCAATTTTTTGAAAAGGTAGGAAGTCGTCCAAAATTTGAAAAAATTTTCAATTTTTTGACAAGGTAGGAAGTCGTCCAAAATTTTAAAAAAATTTCAATTTTTTGACAAGGTAGGAAGTCGTCCAAAATTTTAAAAAATTTTCAATTTGTTGACAAAGTAGGAAGTCATCCAAAATTTTAAAAAATTTTCAATTTTTTGACAAGGTAGGAAGCCGTCCAAAATTTTAAAAAATTCTCAATTTTTTGACAAGGTAGGAAGTCGTCCAAAATTTTAAAAAATTTTCAATGTTTTGACAAGGTAGGAAGTCGTCCAAAATTTTAAAAAATTTTCAATATTTTGACAAGGTAGGAAGTCGTCCAAAATTTTAAAAAATTTTCAATTTGTTGACAAGGTAGGAAGTCGTCCAAAATTTAAAAAAAACTTTCAATTTTTTGACAAGGTAGGAAGTCGTCCAAAATTTTAAAAAAATTTCAATTTGTTGACAAAATAGGAAGTCGCCCAAAATTTTAAAAAATTTTCAATTTGTTGACAAGGTAGGAAGTCGTCCAAAATCTTAAAAAATTTTCAAGTTGTTGACAAGGTAGGAAGTCGTCCAAAATTTTAAAAAATTTTAAATTTTTTGACAAGGTAGGAGGTCGTGAAAAATTTTAAAAAATTTTCAATTTTTTGACAAGGTAGGAAGTCGTCCAAAATTTTAAAAAATTTTCAATGTTTTGACAAGGTAGGAAGTCGTCCAAAATTTTAAAAAATTTTCAATTTTTTGACAAGGTCGTCCAAAATTTTAAAAAATTTTCAATTTGTTGACAAAGTAGGAAGTCGTCCAAAATTTTAAAAAATTTTCAATTTTTTGACAAGGTAGGAAGTCGTGCAAAATTTTAAAAAATTTTCAATTTTTTGACAAGGTCGTCCAAAATTTTAAAAAATTTTCATTTTGTTGAAGAGGTAGGAAGTCGTCCAAAATCTTAAAAAATTTTCAATTTTTTGACAAGGTAGGAAGCCGTCCAAAATTTTAAAAAATTTTCAATTTTTTGACAAGGTAGGAAGTCGCCCAAAATTTTAAAAAATTTTCAATGTTTTGACAAGGTAGGAAGTCGTCCAAAATTTTAAAAAATTTTCAATATTTTGACAAGGTAGGAGGTCGTCCAAAATTTTAAAAAAATTTCAATTTGTTGACAAAATAGGAAGTCGCCCAAAATTTTAAAAAATTTTCAATTTGTTGACAAGGTAGGAAAACGTCCAAAATCTTAAAAAATTTTCAATTTTTTGACAAGGTAGGAGGTCGTGAAAAATTTTAAAAAATTTTCAATTTTTTGACAAGGTAGGAAGTCGTCCAAAATTTTAAAAAATTTTCAATGTTTTGACAAGGTAGGAAGTCGTCCAAAATTTTAAAAAATTTTCAATTTTTTGACAAGGTCGTCCAAAATTTTAAAAAATTTTCAATTTGTTGACAAAGTAGGAAGTCGTCCAAAATTTTAAAAAATTTTCAATGTTTTGACAAGGTAGGACGTCGTCCAAAATTTTAAAAAATTTTCAATGTTTTGACAAGGTAGGAAGTCGTCCAAAATTTTAAAAAATTTTCAATTTTTTGACAAGGTCGTCCAAAATTTTAAAAAATTTTCAATTTGTTGACAAAGTAGGAAGTCGTCCAAAATTTTAAAAAATTTTCAATGTTTTGACAAGGTAGGACGTCGTCCAAAATTTTAAAAAATTTTCAATGTTTTGACAAGGTAGGAAGTCGTCCAAAATTTTAAAAAATTTTCAATGTTTTGACAAGGTAGGAAGTCGTCCAAAATTTTAAAAAATTTTCAATTTTTTGACAAGGTCGTCCAAAATTTTAAAAAATTTTCAATATTTTGACAAGGTAGGAAGTCGTCCAAAATTTTAAAAAATTTTCAATTTGTTGACAAGGTAGGAAGTCGTCCAAAATTTAAAAAAACTTTCAATTTTTTGACAAGGTAGGAAGTCGTCCAAAATTTTAAAAAAATTTCAATTTGTTGACAAAATAGGAAGTCGCCCAAAATTTTAAAAAATTTTCAATTTGTTGACAAGGTAGGAAGTCGTCCAAAATCTTAAAAAATTTTCAAGTTGTTGACAAGGTAGGAAGTCGTCCAAAATTTTAAAAAATTTTAAATTTTTTGACAAGGTAGGAGGTCGTGAAAAATTTTAAAAAATTTTCAATTTTTTGACAAGGTAGGAAGTCGTCCAAAATTTTAAAAAATTTTCAATGTTTTGACAAGGTAGGAAGTCGTCCAAAATTTTAAAAAATTTTCAATTTTTTGACAAGGTCGTCCAAAATTTTAAAAAATTTTCAATTTGTTGACAAAGTAGGAAGTCGTCCAAAATTTTAAAAAATTTTCAATTTTTTGACAAGGTAGGAAGTCGTCCAAAATTTTAAAAAATTTTCAATTTTTTGACAAGGTCGTCCAAAATTTTAAAAAATTTTCATTTTGTTGAAGAGGTAGGAAGTCGTCCAAAATCTTAAAAAATTTTCAATTTTTTGACAAGGTAGGAAGCCGTCCAAAATTTTAAAAAATTTTCAATTTTTTGACAAGGTAGGAAGTCGCCCAAAATTTTAAAAAATTTTCAATGTTTTGACAAGGTAGGAAGTCGTCCAAAATTTTAAAAAATTTTCAATATTTTGACAAGGTAGGAGGTCGTCCAAAATTTTAAAAAAATTTCAATTTGTTGACAAAATAGGAAGTCGCCCAAAATTTTAAAAAATTTTCAATTTGTTGACAAGGTAGGAAAACGTCCAAAATCTTAAAAAATTTTCAATTTTTTGACAAGGTAGGAGGTCGTGAAAAATTTTAAAAAATTTTCAATTTTTTGACAAGGTAGGAAGTCGTCCAAAATTTTAAAAAATTTTCAATGTTTTGACAAGGTAGGAAGTCGTCCAAAATTTTAAAAAATTTTCAATTTTTTGACAAGGTCGTCCAAAATTTTAAAAAATTTTCAATTTGTTGACAAAGTAGGAAGTCGTCCAAAATTTTAAAAAATTTTCAATGTTTTGACAAGGTAGGACGTCGTCCAAAATTTTAAAAAATTTTCAATGTTTTGACAAGGTAGGAAGTCGTCCAAAATTTTAAAAAATTTTCAATTTTTTGACAAGGTCGTCCAAAATTTTAAAAAATTTTCAATTTGTTGACAAAGTAGGAAGTCGTCCAAAATTTTAAAAAATTTTCAATGTTTTGACAAGGTAGGACGTCGTCCAAAATTTTAAAAAATTTTCAATGTTTTGACAAGGTAGGAAGTCGTCCAAAATTTTAAAAAATTTTCAATGTTTTGACAAGGTAGGAAGTCGTCCAAAATTTTAAAAAATTTTCAATTTTTTGACAAGGTCGTCCAAAATTTTAAAAAATTTTCAATTTGTTGACAAAGTAGGAAGTCGTCCAAAATTTTAAAAAATTTTCAATGTTTTGACAAGGTAGGACGTCGTCCAAAATTTTAAAAAATTTTCAATGTTTTGACAAGGTAGGAAGTCGTCCAAAATTTTAAAAAATTTTCAATTTGTTGAAGAGATAGGAAGTCGTCCAAAATCTTAAAAAATTTTCAATTTTTTGAAAAGGTAGGAAGTCGTCCAAAATTTTAAAAAATTTTCAATTTTTTGACAAGGTAGGAAGTCGTCCAAAATTTTAAAAAAATTTCAATTTTTTGACAAGGTAGGAAGTCGTCCAAAATTTTAAAAAATTTTCAATTTGTTGACAAAGTAGGAAGTCATCCAAAATTTTAAAAAATTCTCAATTTTTTGACAAGGTAGGAAGCCGTCCAAAATTTTAAAAAATTTTCAATTTTTTGACAAGGTAGGAAGTCGTCCAAAATTTTAAAAAATTTTCAATGTTTTGACAAGGTAGGAAGTCGTCCAAAATTTTAAAAAATTTTCAATATTTTGACAAGGTAGGAAGTCGTCCAAAATTTTAAAAAATTTTCAATTTGTTGACAAGGTAGGAAGTCGTCCAAAATTTAAAAAAACTTTCAATTTTTTGACAAGGTAGGAAGTCGTCCAAAATTTTAAAAAAATTTCAATTTGTTGACAAAATAGGAAGTCGCCCAAAATTTTAAAAAATTTTCAATTTGTTGACAAGGTAGGAAGTCGTCCAAAATCTTAAAAAATTTTCAAGTTGTTGACAAGGTAGGAAGTCGTCCAAAATTTTAAAAAATTTTCAATTTTTTGACAAGGTAGGAGGTCGTGAAAAATTTTAAAAAATTTTCAATTTTTTGACAAGGTAGGAAGTCGTCCAAAATTTTAAAAAATTTTCAATGTTTTGACAAGGTAGGAAGTTGTCCAAAATTTTAAAAAATTTTCAATTTTTTGACAAGGTCGTCCAAAATTTTAAAAAATTTTCAATTTGTTGACAAAGTAGGAAGTCGTCCAAAATTTTAAAAAATTTTCAATTTTTTGACAAGGTAGGAAGTCGTCCAAAATTTTAAAAAATTTTCAATTTTTTGACAAGGTCGTCCAAAATTTTAAAAAATTTTCAATTTGTTGAAGAGGTAGGAAGTCGTCCAAAATCTTAAAAAATTTTCAATTTTTTGACAAGGTAGGAAGTCGTCCAAAATTTTAAAAAATTTTCAATTTTTTGACAAGGTAGGAAGTCGTCCAAAATTTTAAAAAAATTTCAATTTTTTGACAAGGTAGGAAGTCGTCCAAAATTTTAAAAAATTTTCAATTTGTTGACAAAGTAGGAAGTCGTCCAAAATTTTAAAAAATTCTCAATTTTTTGACAAGGTAGGAAGCCGTCGAAAATTTTAAAAAATTTTCAATTTTTTGACAAGGTAGGAAGTCGCCCAAAATTTTAAAAAATTTTCAATGTTTTGACAAGGTAGGAAGTCGTCCAAAATTTTAAAAAATTTTCAATATTTTGACAAGGTAGGAGGTCGTCCAAAATTTTAAAAAAATTTCAATTTGTTGACAAAATAGGAAGTCGCCCAAAATTTTAAAAAATTTTCAGTTTGATGACAAGGTAGGAAAACGTCCAAAATCTTAAAATAATTTTCAATTTTTTGACAAGGTAGGAGGTCGTGAAAAATTTTAAAAAATTTTCAATTTTTTGACAAGATAGGAAGCCGTCCAAAATTTTAAAAAATTTTCAATGTTTTGACAAGGTAGGAAGTCGTCCAAAATTTTAAAAAATTTTCAATTTTTTGACAAGGTCGTCCAAAATTTTAAAAAATTTTCAATTTGTTGACAAAGTAGGAAGTCGTCCAAAATTTTAAAAAATTTTCAATGTTTTGACAAGGTAGGACGTCGTCCAAAATTTTAAAAATTTTTCAATGTTTTGACAAGGTAGGAAGTCGTCCAAAATTTCAAAAAATTTTCAATGTTTTGACAAGGTAGGAAGTCGTCCAAAATTTTAAAAAATTTTCAATTTTTTGACAAGGTCGTCCAAAATTTTAAAAAATTTTCAATTTGTTGACAAAGTAGGAAGCCGTCCAAAATTTTAAAAAATTTTCAATGTTTTGACAAGGTAGGACGTCGTCCAAAATTTTAAAAAATTTTCAATGTTTTGACAAGGTAGGAAGTCGTCCAAAATTTTAAAAAATTTTCAATTTGTTGACAAAGTAGGAAGTCATCCAAAATTTTAAAAAATTCTCAATTTTTTGACAAGGTAGGAAGCCGTCCAAAATTTTAAAAAATTATTAATTTTTTGACAAGGTAGGAAGTCGTCCAAAATTTTAAAAAATTTTCAATATTTTGACAAGGTAGGAAGTCGTCCAAAATTGTAAAAAATTTTCAATTTGTTGACAAGGTAGGAAGTCGTCCAAAATTTAAAAAAACTTTCAATTTTTTGACAAGGTAGGAAGTCGTCCAAAATTTTAAAAAAATTTCAATTTGTTGACAAAATAGGAAGTCGCCCAAAATTTTAAAAAATTTTCAATTTGTTGACAAGGTAGGAAGTCGTCCAAAATCTTAAAAAATTTTCAATTTGTTGACAAGGTAGGAAGTCGTCCAAAATTTTAAAAAATTTTCAATTTTTTGGCAAGGTAGGAGGTCGTGAAAAATTTTAAAAAATTTTCAATTTTTTGACAAGGTCGTCCAAAATTTTAAAAAATTTTCAATTTGTTGACAAAGTAGGAAGCCGTCCAAAATTTTAAAAAATTTTCAATGTTTTGACAAGGTAGGAAGTCGTCCAAAATTTTAAAAAATTTTCAATTTTTTGACAAGGTCGTCCAAAATTTTAAAAAATTTTCAATTTGTTGACAAAGTAGGAAGTCGTCCAAAATTTTAAAAAATTTTCAATGTTTTGACAAGGTAGGACGTCGTCCAAAATTTTAAAAATTTTTCAATGTTTTGACAAGGTAGGAAGTCGTCCAAAATTTCAAAAAATTTTCAATGTTTTGACAAGGTAGGAAGTCGTCCAAAATTTTAAAAAATTTTCAATTTTTTGACAAGGTCGTCCAAAATTTTAAAAAATTTTCAATTTGTTGACAAAGTAGGAAGCCGTCCAAAATTTTAAAAAATTTTCAATGTTTTGACAAGGTAGGACGTCGTCCAAAATTTTAAAAAATTTTCAATGTTTTGACAAGGTAGGAAGTCGTCCAAAATTTTAAAAAATTTTCAATTTGTTGAAGAGGTAGGAAGTCGTCCAAAATCTTAAAAAATTTTCAATTTTTTGAAAAGGTAGGAAGTCGTCCAAAATTTTAAAAAATTATTAATTTTTTGACAAGGTATTAAGTCGTCCAAAATTTTAAAAAAATTTCAATTTTTTGACAAGGTAGGAAGTCGTCCAAAATTTTAAAAAATTTTCAATTTGTTGACAAAGTAGGAAGTCATCCAAAATTTTAAAAAATTCTCAATTTTTTGACAAGGTAGGAAGCCGTCCAAAATTTTAAAAAATTTTCAATTTTTTGACAAGGTAGGAAGTCGTCCAAAATTTTAAAAAATTTTCAATGTTTTGACAAGGTAGGAAGTCGTCCAAAATTTTAAAAAATTTTCAATATTTTGACAAGGTAGGAAGTCGTCCAAAATTGTAAAAAATTTTCAATTTGTTGACAAGGTAGGAAGTCGTCCAAAATTTAAAAAAACTTTCAATTTTTTGACAAGGTAGGAAGTCGTCCAAAATTTTAAAAAAATTTCAATTTGTTGACAAAATAGGAAGTCGCCCAAAATTTTAAAAAATTTTCAATTTGTTGACAAGGTAGGAAGTCGTCCAAAATCTTAAAAAATTTTCAATTTGTTGACAAGGTAGGAAGTCGTCCAAAATTTTAAAAAATTTTCAATTTTTTGGCAAGGTAGGAGGTCGTGAAAAATTTTAAAAAATTTTCAATTTTTTGACAAGGTCGTCCAAAATTTTAAAAAATTTTCAATTTGTTGACAAAGTAGGAAGCCGTCCAAAATTTTAAAAAATTTTCAATGTTTTGACAAGGTAGGACGTCGTCCAAAATTTTAAAAAATTTTCAATGTTTTGACAAGGTAGGAAGTCGTCCAAAATTTTAAAAAATTTTCAATTTGTTGAAGAGGTAGGAAGTCGTCCAAAATCTTAAAAAATTTTCAATTTTTTGAAAAGGTAGGAAGTCGTCCAAAATTTTAAAAAATTATTAATTTTTTGACAAGGTATTAAGTCGTCCAAAATTTTAAAAAAATTTCAATTTTTTGACAAGGTAGGAAGTCGTCCAAAATTTTAAAAAATTTTCAATTTGTTGACAAAGTAGGAAGTCATCCAAAATTTTAAAAAATTCTCAATTTTTTGACAAGGTAGGAAGCCGTCCAAAATTTTAAAAAATTTTCAATTTTTTGACAAGGTAGGAAGTCGTCCAAAATTTTAAAAAATTTTCAATGTTTTGACAAGGTAGGAAGTCGTCCAAAATTTTAAAAAATTTTCAATATTTTGACAAGGTAGGAAGTCGTCCAAAATTTTAAAAAATTTTCAATTTGTTGACAAGGTAGGAAGTCGTCCAAAATTTAAAAAAACTTTCAATTTTTTGACAAGGTAGGAAGTCGTCCAAAATTTTAAAAAAATTTCAATTTGTTGACAAAATAGGAAGTCGCCCAAAATTTTAAAAAATTTTCAATTTGTTGACAAGGTAGGAAGTCGTCCAAAATCTTAAAAAATTTTCAATTTGTTGACAAGGTAGGAAGTCGTCCAAAATTTTAAAAAATTTTCAATTTTTTGGCAAGGTAGGAGGTCTTGAAAAATTTTAAAAAATTTTCAATTTTTTGACAAGGTAGGAAGTCGTCCAAAATTTTAAAAAATTTTCAATGTTTTGACAAGGTAGGAAGTCGTCCAAAATTTTAAAAAATTTTCAATTTTTTGACAAGGTCGTCCAAAATTTTAAAAAATTTTCAATTTGTTGACAAAGTAGGAAGTCGTCCAAAATTTTAAAAAATTTTCAATTTTTTGACAAGGTAGGAAGTCGTCCAAAATTTTAAAAAATTTTCAATTTTTTGACAAGGTCGTCCAAAATTTTAAAAAATTTTCAATTTGTTGACAAAGTAGGAAGTCGTCCAAAATTTTAAAAAATTCTCAATTTTTTGACAAGGTAGGAAGCCGTCCAAAATTTTAAAAAATTTTCAATTTTTTGACAAGGTAGGAAGTCGCCCAAAATTTTAAAAAAATTTTCAATGTTTTGACAAGGTAGGAAGTCGTCCAAAATTTTAAAAAATTTTCAATATTTTGACAAGGTAGGAAGTCGTCCAAAATTTTAAAAAATTTTCAATTTGTTGACAAGGTAGGAAGTCGTCCAAAATTTAAAAAAACTTTCAATTTTTTGACAAGGTAGGAAGTCGTCCAAAATTTTAAAAAAATTTCAATTTGTTGACAAAATAGGAAGTCGCCCAAAATTTTAAAAAATTTTCAATTTGTTGACAAGGTAGGAAGTCGTCCAAAATCTTAAAAAATTTACAATTTTTTTACAAGGTAGGAGGTCGTGAAAAATTTTAAAAAATTTTCAATTTTTTGACAAGGTAGGAAGTCGTCCAAAATTTTAAAAAATTTTCAATGTTTTGACAAGGTAGGAAGTCGTCCAAAATTTTAAAAAATTTCAATTTTTTGACAAGGTCGTCCAAAATTTTAAAAAATTTTCAATTTGTTGACAAAGTAGGAAGTCGTCCAAAATTTTAAAAAATTTTCAATGTTTTGACAAGGTAGGAAGTCGTCCAAAATTTTAAAAAATTTTCAATGTTTTGACAAGGTAGGAAGTCGTCCAAAATTTTAAAAAATTTTCAATTTTTTGACAAGGTCGTCCAAAATTTTAAAAAATTTTCAATTTGTTGACAAGGTAGGAAGTCGTCCAAAATCTTAAAAAATTTTCAATTTTTTGACAAGGTAGGAAGTCGTCCAAAATTTTAAAAAATTTTTAATTTTTTGACGAGGTAGGAAGTCGTCCAAAATTTTAAAAAAATTTCAATTTTTTGACAAGGTAGGAAGTCGTCCAAAATTTTAAAAAATTTTCAATTTGTTGACAAAGTAGAAAGTCGTCCGAAATTTTAAAAAATTCTCAATTTTTTGACAAGGTAGGAATTCGTCCAATATTTTAAAAAATTTACATTTTGTTGATTAGGCAGGGTGTCGTGAAAAATTTTAAAAAATTTTCATTTTTTTGACAAGGTAGGAAGTCGTCCAAAATTTTAAAAAATTTTCAATTTGTTGACAAGATAGGAAGTCGCCCAAAATTTTAAAAAATTTTCAATTTGTTAACATAGTAGGAAGTCGTCCAAAATTTTAAAAAATTTTCAATGTTTTGACAAGGTAGGAAGTCGTCCAAAATTTTAAAAAATTTTCAATATTTTGACAAGGTAGGAAGTCGTCCAAAATCTTAAAAAATTTACAATTTTTTGACAAAATAGGAAATCGCCCAAAATTTTAAAAAATTTTCAATTTTTTGACAAGGTAGGAAGTCGTCCAAAATTTTAAAAAATTTTCAATGTTTTGACAAGGTAGGAAGTCGTCCAAAATTTTAAAAAATTTTCAATATTTTGACAAGGTAGGAAGTCGTCCAAAATTTTAAAAAATTTTCAATTTGTTGACAAGGTAGGAAGTCGTCCAAAATTTAAAAAAACTTTCAATTTTTTGACAAGGTAGGAAGTCGTCCAAAATTTTAAAAAAATTTCAATTTGTTGACAAAATAGGAAGTCGCCCAAAATTTTAAAAAATTTTCAATTTGTTGACAAGGTAGGAAGTCGTCCAAAATCTTAAAAAAATTTCAATTTGTTGACAAGGTAGGAAGTCGTCCAAAATTTTAACAAATTTTCAATTTTTTGACAAGGTAGGAGGTCGTGAAAAATTTTAAAAAATTTTCAATTTTTTGACAAGGTCGTCCAAAATTTTAAAAAATTTTCAATTTGTTGACAAAGTAGGAAGTCGTCCAAAATTTTAAAAAATTTTCAATTTTTTGACAAGGTAGGAAGTCGTCCAAAATTTTAAAAAATTTTCAATTTTTTGACAAGGTCGTCCAAAATTTTAAAAAATTTTCAATTTGTTGAAGAGGTAGGAAGTCGTCCAAAATCTTAAAAAATTTTCAATTTTTTCACAAGGTAGGAAGTCGTCCAAAATTTTAAAAAATTTTCAATTTTTTGACAAGGTAGGAAGTCGTCCAAAATTTTAAAAAAATTTCAATTTTTTGACAAGGTAGGAAGTCGTCCAAAATTTTAAAAAATTTTCAATTTGTTGACAAAGTAGGAAGTCGTCCAAAATTTTAAAAAATTCTCAATTTTTTTACAAGGTAGGAGGTCGTGAAAAATTTTAAAAAATTTTCAATTTTTTGACAAGGTAGGAAGTCGTCCAAAATTTTAAAAAATTTTCAATGTTTTGACAAGGTAGGAAGTCGTCCAAAATTTTAAAAAATTTTCAATTTTTTGACAAGGTCGTCCAAAATTTTAAAAAATTTTCAATTTGTTGACAAAGTAGGAAGTCGTCCAAAATTTTAAAAAATTTTCAATTTTTTGACAAGGTAGGAAGTCGTCCAAAATTTTAAAAAATTTTCAATTTTTTGACAAGGTCGTCCAAAATTTTAAAAAATTTTCAATTTGTTGAAGAGGTAGGAAGTCGTCCAAAATCTTAAAAAATTTTCAATTTTTTGACAAGGTAGGAAGTCGTCCAAAATTTTAAAAAATTTTCAATTTTTTGACAAGGTAGGAAGTCGTCCAAAATTTTAAAAAAATTTCAATTTTTTGACAAGGTAGGAAGTCGTCCAAAATTTTAAAAAATTTTCAATTTGTTGAAAAAGTAGGAAGTCGTCCAAAATTTTAAAAAATTCTCAATTTTTTGACAAGGTAGGAAGCCGTCCAAAATTTTAAAAAATTTTCAATTTTTGACAAGGTAGGAAGTCGCCCAAAATTTTAAAAAATTTTCAATGTTTTGACAAGGTAGGAAGTCGTCCAAAATTTTAAAAAATTTTCAATATTTTGACAAGGTAGGAAGTCGTCCAAAATTTTAAAAAATTTTCAATTTGTTGACAAGGTAGGAAGTCGTCCAAAATTTAAAAAAACTTTCAATTTTTTGACAAGGTAGGAAGTCGTCCAAAATTTTAAAAAAATTTCAATTTGTTGACAAAATAGGAAGTCGCCCAAAATTTTAAAAAATTTTCAATTTGTTGACAAGGTAGGAAGTCGTCCAAACTCTTAAAAAATTTACAATTTTTTTACAAGGTAGGAGGTCGTGAAAAATTTTAAAAAATTTTCAATTTTTTGACAAGGTAGGAAGTCGTCCAAAATTTTAAAAAATTTTCAATGTTTTGACAAGGTAGGAAGTCGTCCAAAATTTTAAAAAATTTTCAATTTTTTGACAAGGTCGTCCAAAATTTTAAAAAATTTTCAATTTGTTGACAAAGTAGGAAGTCGTCCAAAATTTTAAAAAATTTTCAATGTTTTGACAAGGTAGGAAGTCGTCCAAAATTTTAAAAAATTTTCAATGTTTTGACAAGGTAGGAAGTCGTCCAAAATTTTAAAAAATTTTCAATTTTTTGACAAGGTCGTCCAAAATTTTAAAAAATTTTCAATTTGTTGACAAGGTAGGAAGTCGTCCAAAATCTTAAAAAATTTTCAATTTTTTGCCAAGGTAGGAAGTCGTCCAAAATTTTAAAAAATTTTTAATTTTTTGACGAGGTAGGGATTCGCCAAAATTTTAAAAAAATTTCAATTTTTTGACAAGGTAGGAAGTCGTCCAAAATTTTAAAAAATTTTCAATTTGTTGACAAAGTAGAAAGTCGTCCGAAATTTTAAAAAATTCTCAATTTTTTGACAAGGTAGGAAGTCGTCCAAAATTTTAAAAAATTTTCAATTTGTTGACAAGATAGGAAGTCGCCCAAAATTTTAAAAAATTTTCAATTTGTTAACATAGTAGGAAGTCGTCCGAAATTTTAAAAAATTTTCAATGTTTTGACAAGGTAGGAAGTCGTCCAAAATTTTAAAAAATTTTCAATTTTTTGACAAGGTCGTCCAAAATTTTAAAAAATTTTCAATTTGTTGACAAAGTAGGAAGTCGTCCAAAATTTTAAAAAATTTTCAATGTTTTGACAAGGTAGGAAGTCGTCCAAAATTTTAAAAAATTTTCAATGTTTTGACAAGGTAGGAAGTCGTCCAAAATTTTAAAAAATTTTCAATTTTTTGACAAGGTCGTAAAAAATTTTAAAAAATTTTCAATTTGTTGACAAGGTAGGAAGTCGTCCAAAATCTTAAAAAATTTTCAATTTTTTGACAAGGTAGGAAGTCGTCCAAAATTTTAAAAAATTTTCAATTTTTTGACGAGGTAGGAAGTCGTCCAAAATTTTAAAAAAATTTCAATTTTTTGACAAGGTAGGAAGTCGTCCAAAATTTTAAAAAATTTTCAATTTGTTGACAAAGTAGAAAGTCGTCCGAAATTTTAAAAAATTCTCAATTTTTTGACAAGGTAGGAAGTCGTCCAAAATTTTAAAAAATTTTCAATTTTTTGACAAGGTAGGAAGTCGTCCAAAATTTTAAAAAATTTTCAATGTTTTGACAAGGTAGGAAGTCGTCCAAAATTTTAAAAAATTTTCAATGTTTTGACAAGGTAGGAAGTCGTCCAAAATTTTAAAAAATTTTCAATTTTTTGACAAGGTCGTCCAAAATTTTAAAAAATTTTCAATTTGTTGACAAGGTAAGAAGTCGTCCAAAATTTTAAAAAATTTTCAATTTTTTGACAAGGTAGGAAGTCGTCCAAAATTTTAAAAAACTTTCAATTTTTTGACAAGGTAGGAAGTCGTCCAAAATTTTAAAAAATTTTCAATATTTTGACAAGGTAGGAAGTCGTCCAAAATTTTAAAAAATTTTCAATTTGTTGACAAGATAGGAAGTCGCCCAAAATTTTAAAAAATTTTCAATTTGTTAACATAGTATTAAGTCGTCCAAAATTTTAAAAAAATTTCAATTTGTTGACAAAATAGGAAGTCGCCCAAAATTTTAAAAAATTTTCAATTTGTTGACAAGGTAGGAAGTCGTCCAAAATCTTAAAAAATTTACAATTTTTTTACAAGGTAGGAGGTCGTGAAAAATTTTAAAAAATTTTCAATTTTTTGACAAGGTAGGAAGTCGTCCAAAATTTTAAAAAATTTTCAATGTTTTGACAAGGTAGGAAGTCGTCCAAAATTTTAAAAAATTTTCAATTTTTTGACAAGGTCGTCCAAAATTTTAAAAAATTTTCAATTTGTTGACAAAGTAGGAAGTCGTCCAAAATTTTAAAAAATTTTCAATGTTTTGACAAGGTAGGAAGTCGTCCAAAATTTTAAAAAATTTTCAATGTTTTGACAAGGTAGGAAGTCGTCCAAAATTTTAAAAAATTTTCAATTTTTTGACAAGGTCGTCCAAAATTTTAAAAAATTTTCAATTTGTTGACAAGGTAGGAAGTCGTCCAAAATCTTAAAAAATTTTCAATTTTTTGACAAGGTAGGAAGTCGTCCAAAATTTTAAAAAATTTTTAATTTTTTGACGAGGTAGGAAGTCGTCCAAAATTTTAAAAAAATTTCAATTTTTTGACAAGGTAGGAAGTCGTCCAAAATTTTAAAAAATTTTCAATTTGTTGACAAAGTAGAAAGTCGTCCGAAATTTTAAAAAATTCTCAATTTTTTGACAAGGTAGGAATTCGTCCAATATTTTAAAAAATTTACATTTTGTTGATTAGGCAGGGTGTCGTGAAAAATTTTAAAAAATTTTCATTTTTTTGACAAGGTAGGAAGTCGTCCAAAATTTTAAAAAATTTTCAATTTGTTGACAAGATAGGAAGTCGCCCAAAATTTTAAAAAATTTTCAATTTGTTAACATAGTAGGAAGTCGTCCAAAATTTTAAAAAATTTTCAATGTTTTGACAAGGTAGGAAGTCGTCCAAAATTTTAAAAAATTTTCAATATTTTGACAAGGTAGGAAGTCGTCCAAAATCTTAAAAAATTTACAATTTTTTGACAAAATAGGAAGTCGCCCAAAATTTTAAAAAATTTTCAATTTTTTGACAAGGTAGGAAGTCGTCCAAAATTTTAAAAAATTTTCAATGTTTTGACAAGGTAGGAAGTCGTCCAAAATTTTAAAAAATTTTCAATATTTTGACAAGGTAGGAAGTCGTCCAAAATTTTAAAAAATTTTCAATTTGTTGACAAGGTAGGAAGTCGTCCAAAATTTAAAAAAACTTTCAATTTTTTGACAAGGTAGGAAGTCGTCCAAAATTTTAAAAAAATTTCAATTTGTTGACAAAATAGGAAGTCGCCCAAAATTTTAAAAAATTTTCAATTTGTTGACAAGGTAGGAAGTCGTCCAAAATCTTAAAAAAATTTCAATTTGTTGACAAGGTAGGAAGTCGTCCAAAATTTTAACAAATTTTCAATTTTTTGACAAGGTAGGAGGTCGTGAAAAATTTTAAAAAATTTTCAATTTTTTGACAAGGTCGTCCAAAATTTTAAAAAAATTTTCAATTTGTTGACAAAGTAGGAAGTCGTCCAAAATTTTAAAAAATTTTCAATTTTTTGACAAGGTAGGAAGTCGTCCAAAATTTTAAAAAATTTTCAATTTGTTGAAGAGGTAGGAAGTCGTCCAAAATCTTAAAAAATTTTCAATTTTTTCACAAGGTAGGAAGTCGTCCAAAATTTTAAAAAATTTTCAATTTTTTGACAAGGTAGGAAGTCGTCCAAAATTTTAAAAAAATTTCAATTTTTTGACAAGGTAGGAAGTCGTCCAAAATTTTAAAAAATTTTCAATTTGTTGACAAAGTAGGAAGTCGTCCAAAATTTTAAAAAATTCTCAATTTTTTTACAAGGTAGGAGGTCGTGAAAAATTTTAAAAAATTTTCAATTTGTTGACAAAGTAGGAAGTCGTCCAAAATTTTAAAAAATTTTCAATTTTTTGACAAGGTAGGAAGTCGTCCAAAATTTTAAAAAATTTTCAATTTTTTGACAAGGTCGTCCAAAATTTTAAAAAATTTTCAATTTGTTGAAGAGGTAGGAAGTCGTCCAAAATCTTAAAAAATTTTCAATTTTTTGACAAGGTAGGAAGTCGTCCAAAATTTTAAAAAATTTTCAATTTTTTGACAAGGTAGGAAGTCGTCCAAAATTTTAAAAAAAATTCAATTTTTTGACAAGGTAGGAAGTCGTCCAAAATTTTAAAAAATTTTCAATTTGTTGAAAAAGTAGGAAGTCGTCCAAAATTTTAAAAATTCTCAATTTTTTGACAAGGTAGGAAGCCGTCCAAAATTTTAAAAAAATTTTCAATTTTTTGACAAGGTAGGAAGTCGCCCAAAATTTTAAAAAATTTTCAATGTTTTGACAAGGTAGGAAGTCGTCCAAAATTTTAAAAAATTTTCAATATTTTGACAAGGTAGGAAGTCGTCCAAAATTTTAAAAAATTTTCAATTTGTTGACAAGGTAGGAAGTCGTCCAAAATTTAAAAAAACTTTCAATTTTTTGACAAGGTAGGAAGTCGTCCAAAATTTTAAAAAAATTTCAATTTGTTGACAAAATAGGAAGTCGCCCAAAATTTTAAAAAATTTTCAATTTGTTGACAAGGTAGGAAGTCGTCCAAACTCTTAAAAAATTTACAATTTTTTTACAAGGTAGGAGGTCGTGAAAAATTTTAAAAAATTTTCAATTTTTTGACAAGGTAGGAAGTCGTCCAAAATTTTAAAAAATTTTCAATGTTTTGACAAGGTAGGAAGTCGTCCAAAATTTTAAAAAATTTTCAATTTTTTGACAAGGTCGTCCAAATTTTAAAAAATTTTCAATTTGTTGACAAAGTAGGAAGTCGTCCAAAATTTTAAAAAATTTTCAATGTTTTGACAAGGTAGGAAGTCTTCCAAAATTTTAAAAAATTTTCAATGTTTTGACAAGGTAGGAAGTCGTCCAAAATTTTAAAAAATTTTCAATTTTTTGACAAGGTCGTCCAAAATTTTAAAAAATTTTCAATTTGTTGACAAGGTAGGAAGTCGTCCAAAATCTTAAAAAATTTTCAATTTTTTGCCAAGGTAGGAAGTCGTCCAAAATTTTAAAAAATTTTTAATTTTTTGACGAGGTAGGGATTCGCCAAAATTTTAAAAAAATTTCAATTTTTTGACAAGGTAGGAAGTCGTCCAAAATTTTAAAAAATTTTCAATTTGTTGACAAAGTAGAAAGTCGTCCGAAATTTTAAAAAATTCTCAATTTTTTGACAAGGTAGGAAGTCGTCCAAAATTTTAAAAAATTTTCAATTTGTTGACAAGATAGGAAGTCGCCCAAAATTTTAAAAAATTTTCAATTTGTTAACATAGTAGCAAGTCGTCCGAAATTTTAAAAAATTTTCAATGTTTTGACAACGTAGGAAGTCGTCCAAAATTTTAAAAAATTTTCAATTTTTTGACAAGGTCGTCCAAAATTTTAAAAAATTTTCAATTTGTTGACAAAGTAGGAAGTCGTCCAAAATTTTAAAAAATTTTCAATGTTTTGACAAGGTAGGAAGTCGTCCAAAATTTTAAAAAATTTTCAATGTTTTGACAAGGTAGGAAGTCGTCCAAAATTTTAAAAAATTTTCAATTTTTTGACAAGGTCGTAAAAAATTTTAAAAAATTTTCAATTTTTTGACAAGGTAGGAAGTCGTCCAAAATCTTAAAAAATTTTCAATTTTTTGACAAGGTAGGAAGTCGTCCAAAATTTTAAAAAATTTTCAATTTTTTGACGAGGTAGGAAGTCGTCCAAAATTTTAAAAAAATTTCAATTTTTTGACAAGGTAGGAAGTCGTCCAAAATTTTAAAAAATTTTCAATTTGTTGACAAAGTAGAAAGTCGTCCGAAATTTTAAAAAATTCTCAATTTTTTGACAAGGTAGGAAGTCGTCCAAAATTTTAAAAAATTTTCAATTTTTTGACAAGGTAGGAAGTCGTCCAAAATTTTAAAAAATTTTCAATGTTTTGACAAGGTAGGAAGTCGTCCAAAATTTTAAAAAATTTTCAATGTTTTGACAAGGTAGGAAGTCGTCCAAAATTTTAAAAAATTTTCAATTTTTTGACAAGGTCGTCCAAAATTTTAAAAAATTTTCAATTTGTTGACAAGGTAAGAAGTCGTCCAAAATTTTAAAAAATTTTCAATTTTTTGACAAGGTAGGAAGTCGTCCAAAATTTTAAAAAACTTTCAATTTTTTGACAAGGTAGGAAGTCGTCCAAAATTTTAAAAAATTTTCAATATTTTGACAAGGTAGGAAGTCGTCCAAAATTTTAAAAAAATTTTCAATTTGTTGACAAGATAGGAAGTCGCCCAAAATTTTAAAAAATTTTCAATTTGTTAACATAGTATTAAGTCGTCCAAAATTTTAAAAAAATTTCAATTTGTTGACAAAATAGGAAGTCGCCCAAAATTTTAAAAAATTTTCAATTTGTTGACAAGGTAGGAAGTCGTCCAAAATTTTAAAAAACTTTCAATTTTTTGACAAGGTAGGAAGTCGTCCAAAATTTTAAAAAAATTTCAATTTGTTGACAAGATAGGAAGTCGCCCAAAATTTTAAAAAATTTTCAATTTTTTGACAAGGTAGGAAGTCGTCCAAAATTTTAAAAAATTTTCAATTTTTTGACAAGGGAGGAAGTCGTCAAAAATTTTAAGAAATTTTCAATTTGTTGACAAAGTAGGAAGTCGTCCAAAATTTTAAAAAATTTTCAATTTTTTGACAAGGTAGGAAGTCGTCCAAAATTTTAAAAAATTTTAAATTTTTTGACAAGGTAGGAAGTCGTCCAAAATTTTAAAAAATTTTAAATTTTTTGACAAGGTAGGAAGTCGTCCAAAATTTTAAAAAATTTTCAATTTGCTAACATAGTAGGAAGACGTCCAAAATTTTAAAAAATTTTCAATTTGTTGACAAGGTAGGAAGTCGTCCAAAATTTTAAAAAATTTTCAATGTTTTGACAAGGTAGGAAGTCGTCCAAATTTTAAAAAATTTTCAACTTTTTGACAAGGTAGGAAGTCGTCCAAAATTTTAAAAAATTTTCAATTTGTTAACATAGTAGGAAGACGTCCAAAATTTTAAAAAATTTTCAATTTTTTGACAAGGTAGGAAGTCGTCCAAAATTTTAAAAAAATTTCAATTTGTTAACATAGTAGGAAGACGTCCAAAATTTTAAAAAATTTTCAATTTGTTGACAAGATAGGAAGTCGCCCAAAATTTTAAAAAATTTTCAATTTGTTAACGTAGTAGGAAGTCGTCCAAAATTTTAAAAAAATTTCAATTTGTTGACAAAATAGGAAGTCGCCCAAAATTTTAAAAAATTTTCAATTTGTTGACGAGGTAGGAAGTCGTCCAAAATCTTAAAAAATTTTCAATTTTTTGACAAGGTAGGAGGTCGTGCAAAATTTTAAAAAAATTTCAATTTGTTGACAAAATAGGAAGTCGCCCAAAATTTTAAAAAATTTTCAATTTGTTGACAAGGTAGGAAGTCGTCCAAAATCTTAAAAAATTTTAAATTTTTTGACAAGGTAGGAGGTCGTGAAAAATTTTGAATAATTTTCAATTTTTTGACAAGGGAGGAAGTCGTCAAAAATTTTAAGAAATTTTCAATTTGTTGACAAAGTAGGAAGTCGTCCAAAATTTTAAAAAATTTTCAATTTGTTGACAAGATAGGAAGTCGCCCAAAATTTTAAAAAATTTTCAATTTTTTGACAAGGTAGGAAGTCGTCCAAAATTTTAAAAAATTTTCAATTTTTTGACAAGGTCGTCCAAAATTTTAAAAAATTTTCAATTTGTTGACAAGGTAGGAAGTCGTCCAAAATCTTAAAAAATTTTCAATTTTTTGACAAGGTAGGAAGTCGTCCAAAATTTTAAAAAATTTTCAATTTTTTGACGAGGTAGGAAGTCGTCCAAAATTTTAAAAAAATTTCAATTTTTTGACAAGGTAGGAAGTCGTCCAAAATTTTAAAAAATTTTCAAATTGTTGACAAAGTAGAAAGTCGTCCGAAATTTTAAAAAACTTTCAATTTTTTGACAAGGTAGGAAGTCGTCCAAAATTTTAAAAAATTTTCAATATTAATTTGACAAGGTAGGAAGTCGTCCAAAATTTTAAAAAATTTTCAATTTGTTGACAAGATAGGAAGTCGCCCAAAATTTTAAAAAATTTTCAATTTGTTAACATAGTAGGAAGTCGTAAAAAATTTTAAAAAAATTTCAATTTGTTGACAAAATAAGAAGTCGCCCAAAATTTTAAAAAATTTTCAATTTGTTGACAAGGTAGGAAGTCGTCCAAAATTTTAAAAAATTTTCAATGTTTTGACAAGGTCGTCCAAAATTTTAAAAAATTTTCAATTTGTTGACAAGGTAGGAAGTCGTCCAAAATCTTAAAAAATTTTCAATTTTTTGACAAGGTAGGAAGTCGTCCAAAATTTTAAAAAATTTTCAATTTTTTGACAAGGTAGGAAGTCGTCCAAAATTTTAAAAAACTTTCAATTTTTTGACAAGGTAGGAAGTCGTCCAAAATTTTAAAAAATTTTCAATATTTTGACAAGGTAGGAAGTCGTCCAAAATTTTAAAAAATTTTCAATTTGTTGACAAAGTAGGAAGTCATCCAAAATTTTAAAAAATTCTCAATTTTTTGACAAGGTAGGAAGCCGTCCAAAATTTTAAAAAATTTTCAATTTTTTGACAAGGTAGGAAGTCGTCCAAAATTTTAAAAAATTTTCAATGTTTTGACAAGGTAGGAAGTCGTCAAAAATTTTAAAAAACTTTCAATTTTTTGACAAGGTAGGAAGTCGTCCAAAATTTTAAAAAAAATTCAATTTGTTGACAAAGTAGGAAGTCGCCCAAAATTTTAAAAAATTTTCAATTTGTTGACAAGGTAGGAAGTCGTCCAAAATCTTAAAAAATTTTCAATTTTTTGACAAGGTAGGAGGTCGTGCAAAATTTTAAAAAAATTTCAATTTGTTGACAAAATAGGAAGTCGCCCAAAATTTTAAAAAATTTTCAATTTGTTGACAAGGTAGGAAGTCGTCCAAAATCTTAAAAAATTTTAAATTTTTTGACAAGGTAGGAGGTCGTGAAAAATTTTGAAAAATTTTCAATTTTTTGACAAGGGAGGAAGTCGTCAAAAATTTTAAGAAATTTTCAATTTGTTGACAAAGTAGGAAGTCGTCCAAAATTTTAAAAAATTTTCAATTTGTTGACAAGATAGGAAGTCGCCCAAAATTTTAAAAAATTTTCAATTTTTTGACAAGGTAGGAAGTCGTCCAAAATTTTAAAAAATTTTCAATTTTTAGACAAGGTAGGAGGTCGTGAAAAATTTAAAAAAACTTTCAATTTTTTGACAAGGGAGGAAGTCGTCAAAAATTTTAAGA
The DNA here is from genome assembly GCF_029603195.1 of Condylostylus longicornis. Lineage (NCBI taxonomy): Eukaryota > Metazoa > Arthropoda > Insecta > Diptera > Dolichopodidae > Condylostylus > Condylostylus longicornis. The sequence continues at coordinate 105,772 of NW_026577998.1, forward strand.
AATTTTCAATTTGTTTACAAAGTAGGAAGTCGCCCAAAATTTTAAAAAATTTTAAATTTTTTGACAAGGTAGGAAGTCGTCCAAAATTTTAAAAAATTTTCAATTTTTTGACAAGGTAGGAAGTCGTCCAAAATTTTAAAAAATTTTCAATTTTTTGACAAGGTAGGAAGTCGTCCAAAATTTTAAAAATTTTTAATGTTGTGACAAGGTAGGAAGTCGTCCAAAATTTTAAAAAAATTTCAATTTTTTGACAAGGTAGGGAGTCGTCCAAAATTTTAAAAAATTTTCAATTTGTTGACAAAGTAGGAAGTCGTCCAAAATTTTAAAAAATTCTCAATTTTTTGACAAGGTAGGAAGTCGTCCAAAATTTTAAAAAATTTTCAATTTTTTGACAAGGTAGGAAGTCGTCCAAAATTTTAAAAAATTTTCAATGTTGTGACAAGGTAGGAAGTCGTCCAAAATTTTAAAAAATTTTCAATGTTTTGACAAGGTAGGAAGTCGTCCAAAATTTTAAAAAATTTTCAATGTTTTGACAAGGTAGGAAGTCGTCCAAAATTTTAAATACTTTTCAATGTTTTGACAAGGTAGGAAGTCGTCCAAAATTTTAAAAAATTTTCAATTTTTTGACAAGGTAGGAAGTCGTCCAAAATTTTAAAGAATTTTCAATGTTTTGACAAGGTAGGAAGTCGTCCAAAATTTTAAAAAACTTTCAATATTTTGACAAGGTAGGAAGTCGTCCAAAATTTTAAAAAATTTTCAATATTTTGACAAGGTAGGAAGTCGTCCAAAATTTTAAAAAATTTTCAATTTGTTGACAAGATAGGAAGTCGCACAAAATTTTAAAAAATTTTCAATTTGTTAACATAGTAGGAAGTCGTCCAAAATTTTAAAAAAATTTCAATTTGTTGACAAAATAGGAAGTCGCCCAAAATTTTAAAAAATTTTCAATTTGTTGACAAGGTAGGAAGTCGTCCAAAATTTTAAAAAACTTTCAATTTTTTGACAAGGTAGGAAGTCGTCCGAAATTCTAAAAAAATTTCAATTTGTTGACAAAATAGGAAGTCGCCCAAAATTTTAAAAAATTTTCAATTTGTTGACAAGGTAGGAAGTCGTCCAAAATCTTAAAAAATTTTCAATTTTTTGACAAGTTAGGAAGTCGTGCAAAATTTTAAAAAAAATTTCAATTTGTTGACAAAATAGGAAGTCGCCCAAAATTTTAAAAAATTTTCAATTTGTTGACAAGGTAGGAAGTCGTCCAAAATCTTAAAAAATTTTAAATTTTTTGACAAAGTAGGAGGTCGTGAAAAATTTTAAAAAATTTTCAATTTGTTAACATAGTAGGAAGTCGTTCAAAATTTTAAAAAAATTTCAATTTGTTGACAAGGTAGGAAGTCGTCCAAAATTTAAAAAAAAATTCAATTTGTTGACAAAGTAGGAAGTCGCCCAAAATTTTAAAAAATTTTCAATTTGTTGACAAGGTAGGAAGTCGTCCAAAATCTTAAAAAATTTTCAATTTTTTGACAAGGTAGGAGGTCGTGCAAAATTTTAAAAAAATTTCAATTTGTTGACAAAATAGGAAGTCGCCCAAAATTTTAAAAAATTTTCAATTTTTTGACAAGGTAGGAAGTCGTCCAAAATTTTAAAAAATTTTCAATTTTTAGACAAGGTAGGAGGTCGTGAAAAATTTTGAAAAATTTTCAATTTTTTGACAAGGGAGGAAGTCGTCAAAAATTTTAAGAAATTTTCAATTTGTTTACAAAGTAGGAAGTCGCCCAAAATTTTAAAAAATTTTAAATTTTTTGACAAGGTAGGAAGTCGTCCAAAATTTTAAAAAATTTTCAATTTTTTGACAAGGTAGGAAGTCGTCCAAAATTTTAAAAAATTTTCAATTTTTTGACAAGGTAGGAAGTCGTCCAAAATTTTAAAAAATTTTCAATGTTGTGACAAGGTAGGAAGTCGTCCAAAATTTTAAAAAAATTTCAATTTTTTGACAAGGTAGGAAGTCGTCCAAAATTTTAAAAAATTCTCAATTTTTTGACAAGGTAGGAAGTCGTCCAAAATTTTAAATACTTTTCAATGTTTTGACAAGGTAGGAAGTCGTCCAAAATTTTAAAAAATTTTCAATTTTTTGACAAGGTAGGAAGTCGTCCAAAATTTTAAAGAATTTTCAATGTTTTGACAAGGTAGGAAATCGTCCAAAATTTTAAAAAACTTTCAATATTTTGACAAGGTAGGAAGTCGTCCAAAATTTTAAAAAATTTTCAATATTTTGACAAGGTAGGAAGTCGTCCAAAATTTTAAAAAATTTTCAATTTGTTGACAAGGTAGGAAGTCGTCCAAAATTTTAAATACTTTTCAATGTTTTGACAAGGTAGGAAGTCGTCCAAAATTTTAAAAAATTTTCAATTTGTTGACAAAGTAGGAAGTCGTCCAAAATTTTAAAAAATTCTCAATTTTTTGACAAGGTAGGAAGTCGTCCAAAATTTTAAATACTTTTCAATGTTTTGACAAGGTAGGAAGTCGTCCAAAATTTTAAAAAATTTTCAATTTTTTGACAAGGTAGGAAGTCGTCCAAAATTTTAAATACTTTTCAATGTTTTGACAAGGTAGGAAGTCGTCCAAAATTTTAAAAAATTTTCAATTTTTTGACAAGGTAGGAAGTCGTCCAAAATTTTAAAAAATTTTCAATTTTTTGACAAGGTAGGAAGTCGTCCAAAATTTTAAAAAATTTTCAATTTTTTGACAAGGTAGGAAGTCGTCCAAAATTTTAAAAAATTTTCAATGTTGTGACAAGGTAGGAAGTCGTCCAAAATTTTAAAAAAATTTCAATTTTTTGACAAGGTAGGAAGTCGTCCAAAATTTTAAAAAATTCTCAATTTTTTGACAAGGTAGGAAGTCGTCCAAAATTTTAAAAAATTTTCAATTTGTTGACAAAGTAGGAAGTCGTCCAAAATTTTAAAAAATTCTCAATTTTTTGACAAGGTAGGAAGTCGTCCAAAATTTTAAATACTTTTCAATGTTTTGACAAGGTAGGAAGTCGTCCAAAATTTTAAAAAATTTTCAATTTTTTGACAAGGTAGGAAGTCGTCCAAAATTTTAAAGAATTTTCAATGTTTTGACAAGGTAGGAAATCGTCCAAAATTTTAAAAAACTTTCAATATTTTGACAAGGTAGGAAGTCGTCCAAAATTTTAAAAAATTTTCAATATTTTGACAAGGTAGGAAGTCGTCCAAAATTTTAAAAAATTTTCAATTTGTTGACAAGATAGGAAGTCGCACAAAATTTTAAAAAATTTTCAATTTGTTAACATAGTAGGAAGTCGTCCAAAATTTTAAAAAAATTTCAATTTTTTGACAAGGTAGGAAGTCGTCCAAAATTTTAAAGAATTTTCAATGTTTTGACAAGGTAGGAAATCGTCCAAAATTTTAAAAAACTTTCAATATTTTGACAAGGTAGGAAGTCGTCCAAAATTTTAAAAAATTTTCAATTTGTTGACAAAATAGGAAGTCGCCCAAAATTTTAAAAAATTTTCAATTTGTTGACAAGGTAGGAAGTCGTCCAAAATCTTAAAAAATTTTCAATTTTTTGACAAGTTAGGAAGTCGTGCAAAATTTTAAAAAAATTTCAATTTGTTGACAAAATAGGAAGTCGCCCAAAATTTTAAAAAATTTTCAATTTGTTGACAAGGTAGGAAGTCGCACAAAATTTTAAAAAATTTTCAATTTGTTAACATAGTAGGAAGTCGTCCAAAATTTTAAAAAAATTTCAATTTGTTGACAAAATAGGAAGTCGCCCAAAATTTTAAAAAATTTTCAATTTGTTGACAAGGTAGGAAGTCGTCCAAAATTTTAAAAAACTTTCAATTTTTTGACAAGGTAGGAAGTCGTCCGAAATTCTAAAAAAATTTCAATTTGTTGACAAAATAGGAAGTCGCCCAAAATTTTAAAAAATTTTCAATTTGTTGACAAGGTAGGAAGTCGTCCAAAATCTTAAAAAATTTTCAATTTTTTGACAAGTTAGGAAGTCGTGCAAAATTTTAAAAAAATTTCAATTTGTTGACAAAATAGGAAGTCGCCCAAAATTTTAAAAAATTTTCAATTTGTTGACAAGGTAGGAAGTCGTCCAAAATCTTAAAAAATTTTAAATTTTTTGACAAAGTAGGAGGTCGTGAAAAATTTTGAAAAATTTTCAATTTTTTGACAAGGGAGGAAGTCGTCAAAAATTTTAAGAAATTTTCAATTTGTTGACAAAGTAGGAAGTCGTCCAAAATTTTAAAAAATTTTCAATTTGTTGACAAGATAGGAAGTCGCCCAAAATTTTAAAAAATTTTCAATTTTTTGACAAGGTAGGAAGTCGTCCAAAATTTTGAAAAATTTTCAATTTTTTGACAAGGTAGGAGGTCTTGAAAAATTTTAAAAAATTTTCAATTTGTTAACATAGTAGGAAGACGTCCAAAATTTTAAAAAATTTTCAATTTGTTGACAAGGTAGGAAGTCGTCCAAAATTTTAAAAAATTTTCAATTTTTTGACAAGGTAGGAAGTCGTCCAAAATTTTAAAGAATTTTCAATGTTTTGACAAGGTAGGAAATCGTCCAAAATTTTAAAAAACTTTCAATATTTTGACAAGGTAGGAAGTCGTCCAAAATTTTAAATACTTTTCAATGTTTTGACAAGGTAGGAAGTCGTCCAAAATTTTAAAAAATTTTCAATTTTTTGACAAGGTAGGAAGTCGTCCAAAATTTTAAAGAATTTTCAATGTTTTGACAAGGTAGGAAATCGTCCAAAATTTTAAAAAACTTTCAATATTTTGACAAGGTAGGAAGTCGTCCAAAATTTTAAATACTTTTCAATGTTTTGACAAGGTAGGAAGTCGTCCAAAATTTTAAAAAATTTTCAATTTTTTGACAAGGTAGGAAGTCGTCCAAAATTTTAAAGAATTTTCAATGTTTTGACAAGGTAGGAAGTCGTCCAAAATTTTAAAAAATTTTCAATTTTTTGACAAGGTAGGAAGTCGTCCAAAATTTTAAAGAATTTTCAATGTTTTGACAAGGTAGGAAATCGTCCAAAATTTTAAAAAACTTTCAATTTTTTGACAAGGTAGGAAGTCGTCCAAAATTTTAAATACTTTTCAATGTTTTGACAAGGTAGGAAGTCGTCCAAAATTTTAAAAAATTTTCAATTTTTTGACAAGGTAGGAAGTCGTCCAAAATTTTAAAGAATTTTCAATGTTTTGACAAGGTAGGAAATCGTCCAAAATTTTAAAAAACTTTCAATATTTTGACAAGGTAGGAAGTCGTCCAAAATTTTAAAAAATTTTCAATATTTTGACAAGGTAGGAAGTCGTCCAAAATTTTAAAAAATTTTCAATTTGTTGACAAGATAGGAAGTCGCACAAAATTTTAAAAAATTTTCAATTTGTTAACATAGTAGGAAGTCGTCCAAAATTTTAAAAAAATTTCAATTTGTTGACAAAATAGGAAGTCGCCCAAAATTTTAAAAAATTTTCAATTTGTTGACAAGGTAGGAAGTCGTCCAAAATTTTAAAAAACTTTCAATTTTTTGACAAGGTAGGAAGTCGTCCGAAATTCTAAAAAAATTTCAATTTGTTGACAAAATAGGAAGTCGCCCAAAATTTTAAAAAAATTTTCAATTTGTTGACAAGGTAGGAAGTCGTCCAAAATCTTAAAAAATTTTCAATTTTTTGACAAGTTAGGAAGTCGTGCAAAATTTTAAAAAAATTTCAATTTGTTGACAAAATAGGAAGTCGCCCAAAATTTTAAAAAATTTTCAATTTGTTGACAAGGTAGGAAGTCGTCCAAAATCTTAAAAAATTTTAAATTTTTTGACAAAGTAGGAGGTCGTGAAAAATTTTGAAAAATTTTCAATTTTTTGACAAGGGAGGAAGTCGTCAAAAATTTTAAGAAATTTTCAATTTGTTGACAAAGTAGGAAGTCGTCCAAAATTTTAAAAAATTTTCAATTTGTTGACAAGATAGGAAGTCGCCCAAAATTTTAAAAAATTTTCAATTTTTTGACAAGGTAGGAAGTCGTCCAAAATTTTGAAAAATTTTCAATTTTTTGACAAGGTAGGAGGTCTTGAAAAATTTTAAAAAATTTTCAATTTGTTAACATAGTAGGAAGACGTCCAAAATTTTAAAAAATTTTCAATTTGTTGACAAGGTAGGAAGTCGCCCAAAATTTTAAAAAATTTTCAATGTTTTGACAAGGTAGGAAGTCGTCCAAAATTTTAAAAAATTTTCAATTTTTTGACAAGGTAGGAAGTCGTCCAAAATTTTAAAAAATTTTCAATTTGTTAACATAGTAGGAAGACGTCCAAAATTTTAAAAAATTTTCAATTTGTTAACATAGTAGGAAGACGTCCAAAATTTTAAAAAATTTTCAATTTGTTGACAAGGTAGGAAGTCGTCCAAAATTTTAAAAAATTTTCAATTTGTTAACATAGTAGGAAGACGTCCAAAATTTTAAAAAATTTTCAATTTGTTAACATAGTAGGAAGACGTCCAAAATTTTAAAAAATTTTCAATTTGTTGACAAGGTAGGAAGTCGTCCAAAATTTTAAAAAATTTTCAATTTGTTAACATAGTAGGAAGACGTCCAAAATTTTAAAAAATTTTCAATTTGTTAACATAGTAGGAAGACGTCCAAAATTTTAAAAAATTTTCAATTTGTTGACAAGGTAGGAAGTCGTCCAAAATTTTAAAAAATTTTCAATTTGTTAACATAGTAGGAAGTCGTCCAAAATTTTAAAAAAATTTCAATTTGTTGACAAAATAGGAAGTCGCCCAAAATTTTAAAAAATTTTCAATTTGTTGACAAGGCAGGAAGTCGTCCAAAATTTTAAAAAACTTTCAATTTTTTGACAAGGTAGGAAGTCGTCCAAAATCTTAAAAAATTTTAAATTTTTTGACAAGGTAGGAGGTCGTGAAAAATTTTGAATAATTTTCAATTTTTTGACAAGGGAGGAAGTCGTCAAAAATTTTAAGAAATTTTCAATTTGTTGACAAAGTAGGAAGTCGTCCAAAATTTTAAAAAATTTTCAATTTGTTGACAAGATAGGAAGTCGCCCAAAATTTTAAAAAATTTTCAATTTTTTGACAAGGTAGGAAGTCGTCCAAAATTTTAAAAAATTTTCAATTTTTTGACAAGGTTTTGAAAAATTTTCAATTTTTTGACAAGGGAGGAAGTCGTCAAAAATTTTAAGAAATTTTCAATTTGTTGACAAAGTAGGAAGTCGCCCAAAATTTTAAAAAATTTTCAATTTTTTGACAAGGTAGGAAGTCGTCCAAAATTTTAAAAAATTTTCAATTTTTTGACAAGGTAGGAGGTCGTGAAAAATTTTGAAAAATTTTCAATTTTTTGACAAGGGAGGAAGTCGTCAAAAATTTTAAGAAATTTTCAATTTGTTGACAAAGTAGGAAGTCGTCCAAAATTTTAAAAAATTTTCAATTTTTTGACAAGGTAGGAAGTCGTCCAAAATTTTAAAAAAATTTCAATTTGTTGACAAAGTAGGAAGTCGTCCAAAATTTTAAAAAATTCTCAATTTTTTGACAAGGTAGGAAGTCGTCCAAAATTTTAAAAAAATTTCAATTTTTTGACAAGGTAGGAAGTCGTCCAAAATTTTAAAAAAATTTCAATTTTTTGACAAGGTAGGAAGTCGTCCAAAATTTTAAAAAATTTTCAATTTGTTGACAAAGTAGGAAGTCGTCCAAAATTTTAAAAAATTCTCAATTTTTTGACAAGGTAGGAAGTCGTCCAAAATTTTAAAAAATTTTCAATGTTGTGACAAGGTAGGAAGTCGTCCAAAATTTTAAAAAATTTTCAATGTTTTGACAAGGTAGGAAGTCGTCCAAAATTTTAAAAAATTTTCAATGTTTTGACAAGGTAGGAAGTCGTCCAAAATTTTAAATACTTTTCAATGTTTTGACAAGGTAGGAAGTCGTCCAAAATTTTAAAAAATTTTCAATTTTTTGACAAGGTAGGAAGTCGTCCAAAATTTTAAAGAATTTTCAATGTTTTGACAAGGTAGGAAATCGTCCAAAATTTTAAAAAACTTTCAATATTTTGACAAGGTAGGAAGTCGTCCAAAATTTTAAAAATTTTTCAATATTTTGACAAGGTAGGAAGTCGTCCAAAATTTTAAAAAATTTTCAATTTGTTGACAAGATAGGAAGTCGCAAAAAATTTTAAAAAATTTTCAATTTGTTAACATAGTAGGAAGTCGTCCAAAATTTTAAAAAAATTTCAATTTGTTGACAAAATAGGAAGTCGCCCAAAATTTTAAAAAATTTTCAATTTGTTGACAAGGTAGGAAGTCGTCCAAAATTTTAAAAAACTTTCAATTTTTTGACAAGGTAGGAAGTCGTCCGAAATTCTAAAAAAATATCAATTTGTTGACAAAATAGGAAGTCGCCCAAAATTTTAAAAAATTTTCAATTTGTTGACAAGGTAGGAAGTCGTCCAAAATCTTAAAAAATTTTCAATTTTTTGACAAGTTAGGAAGTCGTGCAAAATTTTAAAAAAATTTCAATTTGTTGACAAAATAGGAAGTCGCCCAAAATTTTAAAAAATTTTCAATTTGTTGACAAGGTAGGAAGTCGTCCAAAATCTTAAAAAATTTTAAATTTTTTGACAAAGTAGGAGGTCGTGAAAAATTTTGAAAAATTTTCAATTTTTTGACAAGGGAGGAAGTCGTCAAAAATTTTAAGAAATTTTCAATTTGTTGACAAAGTAGGAAGTCGTCCAAAATTTTAAAAAATTTTCAATTTGTTGACAAGATAGGAAGTCGCCCAAAATTTTAAAAAATTTTCAATTTTTTGACAAGGTAGGAAGTCGTCCAAAATTTTGAAAAATTTTCAATTTTTTGACAAGGTAGGAGGTCTTGAAAAATTTTAAAAAATTTTCAATTTGTTAACATAGTAGGAAGACGTCCAAAATTTTAAAAAATTTTCAATTTGTTGACAAGGTAGGAAGTCGTCCAAAATTTTAAAAAATTTTCAATGTTTTGACAAGGTAGGAAGTCGTCCAAAATTTTAAAAAATTTTCAATTTTTTGACAAGGTAGGAAGTCGTCCAAAATTTTAAAAAATTTTCAATTTGTTAACATAGTAGGAAGACGTCCAAAATTTTAAAAAATTTTCAATTTGTTAACATAGTAGGAAGACGTCCAAAATTTTAAAAAATTTTCAATTTGTTGACAAGGTAGGAAGTCGTCCAAAATTTTAAAAAATTTTCAATTTGTTAACATAGTAGGAAGACGTCCAAAATTTTAAAAAATTTTCAATTTGTTGACAAGGTAGGAAGTCGTCCAAAATTTTAAAAAATTTTCAATGTTTTGACAAGGTAGGAAGTCGTCCAAAATTTTAAAAATTTTTCAATTTTTTGACAAGGTAGGAAGTCGTCCAAAATTTTAAAAAATTTTCAATTTGTTAACATAGTAGGAAGACGCCCAAAATTTTAAAAAATTTTCAATTTGTTGACAAGGTAGGAAGTCGTCCAAAATTTTAAAAAATTTTCAATTTGTTGACAAAGTAGGAAGTCGTCCAAAATTTTAAAAAATTTTCAATTTGTTGACAAGGTAGGAAGTCGTCCAAAATTTTAAAAAACTTTCAATTTTTTGACAAGGTAGGAAGTCGTCCAAAATCTTAAAAAATTTTAAATTTTTTGACAAGGTAGGAGGTCGTGAAAAATTTTGAATAATTTTCAATTTTTTGACAAAGTAGGAAGTCGTCCAAAATTTTAAAAAATTTTCAATTTGTTGACAAGGTAGGAAGTCGTCCAAAATTTTGAAAAATTTTCAATTTTTTGACAAGGTAGGAGGTCTTGAAAAATTTTAAAAAATTTTCAATTTGTTAACATAGTAGGAAGACGTCCAAAATTTTAAAAAATTTTCAATTTGTTGACAAGGTAGGAAGTCGTCCAAAATTTTAAAAAATTTTCAATGTTTTGACAAGGTAGGAAGTCGTCCAAAATTTTAAAAAATTTTCAATTTTTTGACAAGGTAGGAAGTCGTCCAAAATTTTAAAAAATTTTCAATTTGTTAACATAGTAGGAAGACGTCCAAAATTTTAAAAAATTTTCAATTTGTTAACATAGTAGGAAGACGTCCAAAATTTTAAAAAATTTTCAATTTGTTGACAAGATAGGAAGTCGCCCAAAATTTTAAAAAATTTTGAATTTGTTAACATAGTAGGAAGTCGTCCAAAATTTTAAAAAATTTTCAATTTTTTGACAAGGTTTTGAAAAATTTTCAATTTTTTGACAAGGGAGGAAGTCGTCAAAAATTTTAAGAAATTTTCAATTTGTTGACAAAGTAGGAAGTCGCCCAAAATTTTAAAAAATTTTCAATTTTTTGACAAGGTTTTGAAAAATTTTCAATTTTTTGACAAGGGAGGAAGTCGTCAAAAATTTTAAGAAATTTTCAATTTGTTGACAAAGTAGGAAGTCGCCCAAAATTTTAAAAAATTTTCAATTTTTTGACAAGGGAGGAAGTCGTCAAAAATTTTAAGAAATTTTCAATTTGTTGACAAAGTAGGAAGTCGTCCAAAATTTTAAAAAATTTTCAATTTGTTGACAAGGTAGGAAGTCGTCCAAAATTTTAAAAAACTTTCAATTTTTTGACAAGGTAGGAAGTCGTCCAAAATCTTAAAAAATTTTAAATTTTTTGACAAGGTAGGAGGTCGTGAAAAATTTTGAATAATTTTCAATTTTTTGACAAAGTAGGAAGTCGTCCAAAATTTTAAAAAATTTTCAATTTGTTGACAAGGTAGGAAGTCGTCCAAAATTTTGAAAAATTTTCAATTTTTTGACAAGGTAGGAGGTCTTGAAAAATTTTAAAAAATTTTCAATTTGTTAACATAGTAGGAAGACGTCCAAAATTTTAAAAAATTTTCAATTTGTTGACAAGGTAGGAAGTCGTCCAAAATTTTAAAAAATTTTCAATGTTTTGACAAGGTAGGAAGTCGTCCAAAATTTTAAAAAATTTTCAATTTTTTGACAAGGTAGGAAGTCGTCCAAAATTTTAAAAAATTTTCAATTTGTTAACATAGTAGGAAGACGTCCAAAATTTTAAAAAATTTTCAATTTGTTAACATAGTAGGAAGACGTCCAAAATTTTAAAAAATTTTCAATTTGTTGACAAGATAGGAAGTCGCCCAAAATTTTAAAAAATTTTGAATTTGTTAACATAGTAGGAAGTCGTCCAAAATTTTAAAAAAATTTCAATTTGTTGACAAAATAGGAAGTCGCCCAAAATTTTAAAAAATTTTCAATTTGTTGACAAGGTAGGAAGTCGTCCAAAATTTTAAAAAACTTTCAATTTTTTGACAAGGTAGGAAGTCGTCCAAAATCTTAAAAAATTTTAAATTTTTTGACAAGGTAGGAGGTCGTGAAAAATTTTGAATAATTTTCAATTTTTTGACAAGGGAGGAAGTCGTCAAAAATTTTAAGAAATTTTCAATTTGTTGACAAAGTAGGAAGTCGTCCAAAATTTTAAAAAATTTTCAATTTGTTGACAAGATAGGAAGTCGCCCAAAATTTTAAAAAATTTTCAATTTTTTGACAAGGTTTTGAAAAATTTTCAATTTTTTGACAAGGGAGGAAGTCGTCAAAAATTTTAAGAAATTTTCAATTTGTTGACAAAGTAGGAAGTCGCCCAAAATTTTAAAAAATTTTCAATTTTTTGACAAGGTAGGAAGTCGTCCAAAATTTTAAAAAATTTTCAATTTTTTGACAAGGTAGGAGGTCGTGAAAAATTTTGAAAAATTTTCAATTTTTTGACAAGGGAGGAAGTCGTCAAAAATTTTAAGAAATTTTCAATTTGTTGACAAAGTAGGAAGTCGTCCAAAATTTTAAAAAATTTTCAATTTTTTGACAAGGTAGGAAGTCGTCCAAAATTTTAAAAAAATTTCAATTTTTTGACAAGGTAGGAAGTCGTCCAAAATTTTAAAAAATTTTCGATTTGTTGACAAAGTAGGAAGTCGTCCAAAATTTTAAAAAATTCTCAATTTTTTGACAAGGTAGGAAGTCGTCCAAAATTTTAAAAAATTTTCAATTTTTTGACAAGGTAGGAAGTCGTTCAAAATTTTAAAAAATTTTCAATGTTTTGACAAGGTAGGAAGTCGTCCAAAATTTTAAAAAATTTTCAATGTTTTGACAAGGTAGGAAGTCGTCCAAAATTTTAAAAAATTTTCAATGTTTTGACAAGGTAGGAAGTCGTTCAAAATTTTAAAAACTTTTCAATGTTTTGACAAGGTAGGAAGTCGTCCAAAATTTTAAAAAATTTTCAATTTTTTGACAAGGTAGGAAGTCGTCCAAAATTTTAAAAAATTTTCAATGTTTTGACAAGGTAGGAAGTCGTCCAAAATTTTAAAAAATTTTCAATTTTTTGACAAGGTAGGAAGTCGTCCAAAATTTTAAAAATTTTTCAATTTTTTGACAAGGTAGGAAGTCGTCCAAAATTTTAAAAAATTTTCAATTTGTTAACATAGTAGGAAGACGCCCAAAATTTTAAAAAATTTTCAATTTGTTGACAAGATAGGAAGTCGCCCAAAATTTTAAAAAATTTTGAATTTGTTAACATAGTAGGAAGTCGTCCAAAATTTTAAAAAAATTTCAATTTGTTGACAAAATAGGAAGTCGCCCAAAATTTTAAAAAATTTTCAATTTGTTGACAAGGTAGGAAGTCGTCCAAAATTTTAAAAAACTTTCAATTTTTTGACAAGGTAGGAAGTCGTCCAAAATCTTAAAAAATTTTAAATTTTTTGACAAGGTAGGAGGTCGTGAAAAATTTTGAATAATTTTCAATTTTTTGACAAGGGAGGAAGTCGTCAAAAATTTTAAGAAATTTTCAATTTGTTGACAAAGTAGGAAGTCGTCCAAAATTTTAAAAAATTTTCAATTTGTTGACAAGATAGGAAGTCGCCCAAAATTTTAAAAAATTTTCAATTTTTTGACAAGGTTTTGAAAAATTTTCAATTTTTTGACAAGGGAGGAAGTCGTCAAAAATTTTAAGAAATTTTCAATTTGTTGACAAAGTAGGAAGTCGCCCAAAATTTTAAAAAATTTTCAATTTTTTGACAAGGTAGGAAGTCGTCCAAAATTTTAAAAAATTTTCAATTTTTTGACAAGGTAGGAGGTCGTGAAAAATTTTGAAAAATTTTCAATTTTTTGACAAGGGAGGAAGTCGTCAAAAATTTTAAGAAATTTTCAATTTGTTGACAAAGTAGGAAGTCGTCCAAAATTTTAAAAAATTTTCAATTTTTTGACAAGGTAGGAAGTCGTCCAAAATTTTAAAAAAATTTCAATTTTTTGACAAGGTAGGAAGTCGTCCAAAATTTTAAAAAATTTTCGATTTGTTGACAAAGTAGGAAGTCGTCCAAAATTTTAAAAAATTCTCAATTTTTTGACAAGGTAGGAAGTCGTCCAAAATTTTAAAAAATTTTCAATTTTTTGACAAGGTAGGAAGTCGTTCAAAATTTTAAAAAATTTTCAATGTTTTGACAAGGTAGGAAGTCGTCCAAAATTTTAAAAAATTTTCAATGTTTTGACAAGGTAGGAAGTCGTCCAAAATTTTAAAAAATTTTCAATGTTTTGACAAGGTAGGAAGTCGTTCAAAATTTTAAAAACTTTTCAATGTTTTGACAAGGTAGGAAGTCGTCCAAAATTTTAAAAAATTTTCAATTTTTTGACAAGGTAGGAAGTCGTCCAAAATTTTAAAAAATTTTCAATGTTTTGACAAGGTAGGAAGTCGTCCAAAATTTTAAAAAATTTTCAATTTTTTGACAAGGTAGGAAGTCGTCCAAAATTTTAAAAAACTTTCAATATTTTGACAAGGTAGGAAGTCGTCCAAAATTTTAAAAAATTTTCAATATTTTGACAAGGTAGGAAGTCGTCCAAAATTTTAAAAAAATTTCAATTTGTTGATAAGATAGGAAGTCGCCCAAAATTTTAAAAAATTTTCAATTTGTTAACATAGTAGGAAGTCGTCCAAAATTTTAAAAAAATTTCAAGTTGTTGACAAAATAGGAAGTCGCCCAAAATTTTTAAAAATTTTCAATTTGTTGACAAGATAGGAAGTCGCCCAAAATTTTAAAAAATTTTCAATTTTTTGACAAGGTAGGAAGTCGTCCAAAATTTTGAAAAATTTTCAATTTTTTGACAAGGTAGGAGGTCGTGAAAAATTTTGAAAAATTTTCAATTTTTTGACAAGGGAGGAAGTCGTCAAAAATTTTAAGAAATTTTCAATTTGTTGACAAAGTAGGAAGTCGTCCAAAATTTTAAAAAATTTTCAATTTTTTGACAAGGTAGGAAGTCGTCCAAAATTTTAAAAAATTTTCAATTTTTTGACAAGGTAGAAGGTCGTGAAAAATTTTGAAAAATTTTCAATTTTTTGACAAGGGAGGAAGTCGTCAAAAATTTTAAGAAATTTTCAATTTGTTGACAAAGTACGAAGTCGTCCAAAATTTTAAAAAATTTTCAATTTTTTGACAAGGTAGGAAGTCGTCCAAAATTTTAAAAAATTTTCAATTTTTTGACAAGGTAGGAAGTCGTCCAAAATTTTAAAAAATTTTCAATTTTTTGACAAGGTAGGAGGTCGTGAAAAATTTTGAAAAATTTTCAATTTTTTGACAAGGTAGGAAGTCGTCCAAAATTTTAAAAAATTTTCAATTTGTTAACATAGTAGGAAGACGTCCAAAATTTTAAAAAATTTTCAATTTGTTGACAAGGTAGGAAGTCGTCCAAAATTTTAAAAAATTTTCAATGTTTTCACAAGGTAGGAAGTCGTCCAAAATTTTAAAAAATTTTCAATTTTTTGACAAGGTAGGAAGTCGTCCAAAATTTTAAAAAATTTTCAATTTGCTAACATAGTAGGAAGACGTCCAAAATTTTAAAAAATTTTCAATTTTTTGACAAGGTAGGAAGTCGTCCAAAATTTTAAAAAAATTTCAAATTGTTGACAAAATAGGAAGTCGCCCAAAATTTTAAAAAATTTTCAATTTGTTTACAAGGTAGGAAGTCGTCCAAAATCTTAAAAAATTTTCAATTTTTTGACAAGGTAGGAAGTCGTGCAAAATTTTAAAAAAATTTCAATTTGTTGACAAAATAGGAAGTCGCCCAAAATTTTAAAAAATTTTCAATTTGTTGACAAGGTAGGAAGTCGTCCAAAATTTTAAAAAATTTTCAATTTTTTGACAAGGTCGTCCAAAATTTTAAAAAATTTTCAATTTGTTGACAAGGTAGGAAGTCGTCCAAAATCTTAAAAAATTTTCAATTTTTTCACAAGGTAGGAAGTCGTCCAAAATTTTAAAAAATTTTCAATTTTTTGACAAGGTAGGAAGTCGTCCAAAATTTTAAAAAACTTTCAATTTTTTGACAAGGTAGGAAGTCGTCCAAAATTTTAAAAAAATTTCAATTTGTTGACAAAATAGGAAGTCGCCCAAAATTTTAAAACATTTTCAATTTGTTGACAAGGTAGGAAGTCGTCCAAAATCTTAAAAAAATTTTCAATTTTTTGACAAGGTAGGAAGTCGTCCAAAATTTTAAAAAATTTTCAATTTGTTGACAAGGTAGGAAGTCGCTCAAAATTTTAAAAAATTTTCAATTTGTTGACAAGGAGGGAGTCGTCCAAAATTTTAAAAAATTTTCAATTTGTTGACAAGGTAGGAAGTCGTCCAAAATTTTAAAAAATTTTCAATTTGTTGACAAGGTAGGAAGTCGTCCAAAATTTTAAAAAATTTTCAATTTGTTGACAAGGTAGTGGGTCGTGCAAAATTTTAAAAAATTTTCAGTTTGTTGACAAGATGGAAGTCGTCCAAAATTTTAAAAAATTTTCAATTTGTTGACAAGGAGGGAGTCGTCCAATTTTAAAAAAATTTCAATTTATTGACAAGGTAGGAAGTCGTCCAAAATTTTAAAAAATTTTCAGTTTGTTGACAAGATGGAAGTCGTCCAAAATTTTAAAAAATTTTCAATTTGTTGACAAGGAGGGAGTCGTCCAATTTTAAAAAAATTTTCAATTTTTTGACAAGGTAGGAAGTCGTCCAAAATTTTAAAAAATTTTCAATTTGTTGACAAGGTAGGAAGTCGCTCAAAATTTTAAAAAATTTTCAATTTGTTGACAAGGAGGGAGTCGTCCAAAATTTTAAAAAATTTTCAATTTGTTGACAAGGTAGGAAGTCGTCCAAAATTTTAAAAAATTTTCAATTTGTTGACAAGGTAGGAAGTCGTCCAAAATTTTAAAAAATTTTCAATTTGTTGACAAGGTAGTGGGTCGTGCAAAATTTTAAAAAATTTTCAGTTTGTTGACAAGATGGAAGTCGTCCAAAATTTTAAAAAATTTTCAATTTTTTGACAAGGTCGTCCAAAATTTTAAAAAATTTTCAATTTGTTTACAAGGTAGGAAGTCGTCCAAAATCTTAAAAAATTTTCAATTTTTTGACAAGGTAGGAAGTCGTCCAAAATTTTAAAAAATTTTCAATTTTTTGACAAGGTAGGAAGTCGTCCAAAATTTTAAAAAAATTTCAATTTTTTGACAAAGTAGGAAGTCGTCCAAAATTTTAAAAAATTTTCAATTTTTTGACAAGGTAGGAAGTCGTCCAAAATTTTAAAAAATTTTCAATTTTTTGACAAGGTCGTCCAAAATTTTAAAAAATTTTCAATTTGTTGACAAGGTAGGAAGTCGTCCAAAATTTTAAAAAATTTTTTATTTGTTAACATAGTAGAAGTCGTCCAAAATTTTAAAAAATTTTCAATTTGTTGGCAAGGTAGGAAGTCGTCCAAAATTTTAAAAAATTTTCAATGTTTTGACAAGGTAGGAAGTCGTCCAAAATTTTTAAAATTTTTCAATGTTTTGACAAGGTAGGAAGTCGTCCAAAATTTTAAAAAATTTTCAATTTTTTGACAAGGTCGGCCAAAATTTTAAAAAATTTTCAATTTGTTTACAAGGTAGGAAGTCGTCCAAAATCTTAAAAAATTTTCAATTTGTTGACAAGGTAGGAAGTCGTCCAAAATTTTAAAAAATTTTCAATGTTTTGACAAGGTAAAAATTTTAAAATATTTTCAGTTTTTTGACAAGGTCGTCCAAAATTTTAAAAAATTTTCAATTTGTTGACAAGGTAGGAAGTCGTCCAAAATCTTAAAAAATTTTTAATTTTTTCACAAGGTAGGAAGTCGTCCAAAATTTTAAAAAATTTTTAATTTTTTGACATGGTAGGAAGTCGTCCAAAATTTTAAAAAATTTTCAATTTTTTGACAAGGTAGGAAGTCGTCCAAAATTTTAAAAAATTTTCAATTTTTTGACAAGGTAGGAAGTCGTCCAAAATTTTAAAAAATTTTTTATTTGTTAACATAGTAGAAGTCGTCCAAAATTTTAAAAAATTTTCACTTTGTTGGCAAGGTAGGAAGTCGTCCAAAATTTTAAAAAATTTTCAATGTTTTGACAAGGTAGGAAGTCGTCCAAAATTTTAAAAAATTTTCAATGTTTTGACAAGGTAGGAAGTCGTCCAAAATTTTAAAAAATTTTCAATTTTTTGACAAGGTCGTCCAAAATTTTAAAAAATTTTCAATTTCTTTACAAGGTAGGAAGTCGTCCAAAATCTTAAAAAATTTTCAATTTGTTGACAAGGTAGGAAGTCGTCCAAAATTTAAAAAAATTTTCAATGTTTTGACAAGGTAAAAATTTTAAAAAATTTTCAGTTTTTTGACAAGGTCGTCCAAAATTTTAAAAAATTTTCAATTTGTTGACAAGGTAGGAAGTCGTCCAAAATTTTAAAAAATTTTCAATGTTTTGACAAGGTAAAAATTTTAAAAAATTTTCAGTTTTTTGACAAGGTCGTCCAAAATTTTAAAAAATTTTCAATTTTTTGACAAGGTAGGAAGTCGTCGAAAATTGTAAAAAATTTTCAATTTGTTGACAAAGTTGGAAGTCGTCCAAAATTTTAAAAAATTTTCAATTTTTTGACAAGGTCGTCCAAAATTTTAAAAAATTTTCAATTTGTTGACAAGGTAGGAAGTCGTCCAAAATCTTAAAAAATATTCAATTTTTTCACAAGGTAGGAAGTCGTCCAAAATTTTTAAAAATTTTCAATTTTTTGACAAGATAGGAAGTCGTCCAAAATTTTAAAAAATTTTCAATTTTTTGACAAGGTAGGAAGTCGTCCAAAATTTTAAAAAATTTTCAATTTGTTAACATAGTAGGAAGACGTCCAAAATTTTAAAAAATTTTCAATTTGTTGACAAGGTAGGAAGTCGTCCAAAATTTTAAAAAATTTTCAATTTGTTGACAAGGTAAGAAGTCGCTCAAAATTTTAAAAAATTTTCAATTTGTTAACATAGTAGAAGTCGTCCAAAATTTTAAAAAATTTTCAATTTGTTGACAAGGTAGTGGGTCGTGCAAAATTTTAAAAAATTTTCAATTTGTTGACCAGGTAGGAAGTCGTCCAAAATCTTAAAAAATTTTCAATTTTTTGACAAGGTAGGAAGTCGTGCAAAATTTTAAAAAATTTTCAATTTTTTCACAAGGTAGGAAGTCGTCCAAAATTTTAAAAAAATTTCAATTTTTTGACAAGGTAGGGTGTCGTGCAAAATTTTAAAAAATTTTCAATTTGTTGACAAAGTAGGAAGTCGTCCAAAATTTTAAAAAATTTTCAATTTTTTGACAAAATAGGAAGTCGTCCAAAATTTTAAAAAATTTTAAATTTTTTGACAAGGTAGGAAGTCGTCCAAAATTTTAAAAAATTTTCAATTTTTTGACAAGGTAGGAAGTCGTCCAAAATTTTAAAAAATTTTTTATTTGTTAACATAGTAGAAGTCCTCCAAAATTTTAAAAAATTTTCAATTTGTTGACAAGGTAGGAAGTCGTCCAAAATTTTAAAAAATTTTCAATGTTTTGACAAGGTAGGAAGTCGTCCAAAATTTTAAAAAATTTTCAATGTTTTGACAAGGTAGGAAGTCGTCCGAAATTTTAAAAAATTTTCAATTTTTTGACAAGGTCGTCCAAAATTTTAAAAAATTTTCAATTTGTTTACAAGGTAGGAAGTCGTCCAAAATCTTAAAAAATTTTCAATTTTTTGACAAGGTAGGAAGTCGTCCAAAATTTTAAAAAATTTTCAATTTTTTGACAAGGTAGGAAGTCGTCCAAAATTTTAAAAAATTTTTTATTTGTTAACATAGTAGAAGTCGTCCAAAATTTTAAAAAATTTTCAATTTGTTGACAAGGTAGGAAGTCGTCCAAAATTTTAAAAAATTTTCAATGTTTTGACAAGGTAGGAAGTCGTCCAAAATTTTAAAAAATTTTCAATGTTTTGACAAGGTAGGAAGTCGTCCAAAATTTTAAAAAATTTTCAATTTTTTGACAAGGTCGTCCAAAATTTTAAAAAATTTTCAATTTGTTTACAAGGTAGGAAGTCGTCCAAAATCTTAAAAAATTTTCAATTTGTTGACAAGGTAGGAAGTCGTCCAAAATTTTAAAAAATTTTCAATGTTTTGACAAGGTAAAAATTTTAAAAAATTTTCAATTTTTTGACAAGGTCGTCCAAAATTTTAAAAAATTTTCAATTTGTTGACAAGGTAGGAAGTCGTCCAAAATCTTAAAAAATTTTCAATTTTTTGACAAAATTGGAAGTCGTCCAAAATTTTAAAAAATTTTAAATTTTTTGACAAGGTAGGAAGTCGTCCAAAATTTTAAAAAATTTTCAATTTTTTGACAAGGTAGGAAGTCGTCCAAAATTTTAAAAAATTTTTTATTTGTTAACATAGTAGAAGTCCTCCAAAATTTTAAAAAATTTTCAATTTGTTGACAAGGTAGGAAGTCGTCCAAAATTTTAAAAAATTTTCAATGTTTTGACAAGGTAGGAAGTCGTCCAAAATTTTAAAAAATTTTCAATTTTTTGACAAGGTCGTCCAAAATTTTAAAAAATTTTCAATTTGTTGACAAGGTAGGAAGTCGTCCAAAATCTTAAAAAATATTCAATTTTTTCACAAGGTAGGAAGTCGTCCAAAATTTTTAAAAATTTTCAATTTTTTGACAAGATAGGAAGTCGTCCAAAATTTTAAAAAATTTTCAATTTTTTGACAAGGTAGGAAGTCGTCCAAAATTTTAAAAAATTTTCAATTTGTTAACATAGTAGGAAGACGTCCAAAATTTTAAAAAATTTTCAATTTGTTTACAAGGTAGGAAGTCGTCCAAAATCTTAAAAAATTTTCAATTTTTTGACAAGGTAGGAAGTCGTCCAAAATTTTAAAAAATTTTCAATTTTTTGACAAGGTAGGAAGTCGTCCAAAATTTTAAAAAATTTTTTATTTGTTAACATAGTAGAAGTCGTCCAAAATTTTAAAAAATTTTCAATTTGTTGACAAGGTAGGAAGTCGTCCAAAATTTTAAAAAATTTTCAATGTTTTGACAAGGTAGGAAGTCGTCCAAAATTTTAAAAAATTTTCAATGTTTTGACAAGGTAGGAAGTCGTCCAAAATTTTAAAAAATTTTCAATTTTTTGACAAGGTCGTCCAAAATTTTAAAAAATTTTCAATTTGTTTACAAGGTAGGAAGTCGTCCAAAATCTTAAAAAATTTTCAATTTGTTGACAAGGTAGGAAGTCGTCCAAAATTTTAAAAAATTTTCAATGTTTTGACAAGGTAGGAAGTCGTCCAAAATTTTAAAAAATTTTCAATGTTTTGACAAGGTAGGAAGTCGTCCAAAATTTTAAAAAAATTTCAATTTTTTGACAAGGTAGGGTGTCGTGCAAAATTTTAAAAAATTTTCAATTTGTTGACAAAGTAGGAAGTCGTCCAAAATTTTAAAAAATTTTCAATTTTTTGACAAAATAGGAAGTCGTCCAAAATTTTAAAAAATTTTAAATTTTTTGACAAGGTAGGAAGTCGTCCAAAATTTTAAAAAATTTTCAATTTTTTGACAAGGTAGGAAGTCGTCCAAAATTTTAAAAAATTTTTTATTTGTTAACATAGTAGAAGTCCTCCAAAATTTTAAAAAATTTTCAATTTGTTGACAAGGTAGGAAGTCGTCCAAAATTTTAAAAAATTTTCAATGTTTTGACAAGGTAGGAAGTCGTCCAAAATTTTAAAAAATTTTCAATGTTTTGACAAGGTAGGAAGTCGTCCGAAATTTTAAAAAATTTTCAATTTTTTGACAAGGTCGTCCAAAATTTTAAAAAATTTTCAATTTGTTTACAAGGTAGGAAGTCGTCCAAAATCTTAAAAAATTTTCAATTTTTTGACAAGGTAGGAAGTCGTCCAAAATTTTAAAAAATTTTCAATTTTTTGACAAGGTAGGAAGTCGTCCAAAATTTTAAAAAATTTTTTATTTGTTAACATAGTAGAAGTCGTCCAAAATTTTAAAAAATTTTCAATTTGTTGACAAGGTAGGAAGTCGTCCAAAATTTTAAAAAATTTTCAATGTTTTGACAAGGTAGGAAGTCGTCCAAAATTTTAAAAAATTTTCAATGTTTTGACAAGGTAGGAAGTCGTCCAAAATTTTAAAAAATTTTCAATTTTTTGACAAGGTCGTCCAAAATTTTAAAAAATTTTCAATTTGTTTACAAGGTAGGAAGTCGTCCAAAATCTTAAAAAATTTTCAATTTGTTGACAAGGTAGGAAGTCGTCCAAAATTTTAAAAAATTTTCAATGTTTTGACAAGGTAAAAATTTTAAAAAATTTTCAATTTTTTGACAAGGTCGTCCAAAATTTTAAAAAATTTTCAATTTGTTGACAAGGTAGGAAGTCGTCCAAAATCTTAAAAAATTTTCAATTTTTTCACAAGGTAGGAAGTCGTCCAAAATTTTAAAAAATTTTCAATTTTTTGACAAGGTAGGAAGTCGTCCAAAATTTTAAAAAACTTTCAATTTTTTGACAAGGTAGGGAGTCGTCCAAAATTTTAAAAAAAATTCCATTTTTTGACAAGGTAGGAAGTCGTCGAAAATTGTAAAAAATTTTCAATTTGTTGACAAGGTTGGAAGTCGTCCAAAATTTTAAAAAATTTTCAATTTTTTGACAAGGTCGTCCAAAATTTTAAAAAATTTTCAATTTGTTGACAAGGTAGGAAGTCGTCCAAAATCTTAAAAAATTTTCAATTTTTTCACAAGGTAGGAAGTCGTCCAAAATTTTAAAAAATTTTCAATTTTTTGACAAGGTAGGAAGGAAGTCGTCCAAAATTTTAAAAAATTTTCAATTTGTTAACATAGTAGGAAGACGTCCAAAATTTTAAAAAATTTTCAATTTGTTGACAAGGTAGGAAGTCGTCCAAAATTTTAAAAAATTTTCAATTTGTTGACAAGGTAGGAAGTCGCTCAAAATTTTAAAAAATTTTCAATTTGTTAAAATAGTAGAAGTCGTCCAAAATTTTAAAAAATTTTCAATTTGTTGACAAGGTAGGAAGTCGTCCAAAATTTTAAAAAATTTTCAATGTTTTGACAAGGTAGGAAGTCGTCCAAAATTTTAAAAAATTTTCAATGTTTTGACAAGGTAGGAAGTCGTCCAAAATTTTAAAAAATTTTCAATTTTTTGACAAGGTCGTCCAAAATTTTAAAAAATTTTCAATTTGTTTACAAGGTAGGAAGTCGTCCAAAATCTTAAAAAATTTTCAATTTGTTGACAAGGTAGGAAGTCGTCCAAAATTTTAAAAAATTTTCAATGTTTTGACAAGGTAAAAATTTTAAAAAATTTTCAATTTTTTGACAAGGTCGTCCAAAATTTTAAAAAATTTTCAATTTGTTGACAAGGTAGGAAGTCGCCCAAAATCTTAAAAAATTTTCAATTTTTTCACAAGGTAGGAAGTCGTCCAAAATTTTAAAAAATTTTCAATTTTTTGACAAGGTAGGAAGTCGTCCGAAATTTTAAAAAACTTTCAATTTTTTGACAAGGTAGGAAGTCGTCCAAAATTTTAAAAAAATTTCAATTTGTTGACAAAATAGGAAGTCGCCCAAAATTTTAAAAAATTTTCAATTTGTTGACAAGGTAGGAAGACGTCCAAAATTTTAAAAAATTTTCAATTTGTTGACAAGGTAGGAAGTCGCTCAAAATTTTAAAAAATTTTCAATTTGTTGACAAGGTAGTGGGTCGTGCAAAATTTTAAAAAATTTTCAAGTTTTTGACAAGGTAGAAAGTCGTCCAAAATTTTAAAAAACTTTCAATTTTTTGACAAGGTAGGAAGTCGTCCAAAATTTTAAAAAACTTTCAATTTTTTGACAAGGTAGGAAGTCGTCGAAAATTGTAAAAAATTTTCAATTTGTTGACAAGGTTGGAAGTCGTCCAAAATTTTAAAAAATTTTCAATTTTTTGACAAGGTCGTCCAAAATTTTAAAAAATTTTCAATTTGTTAACCAGGTAGGAAGTCGTCCAAAATCTTAAAAAATTTTCAATTTTTTCACAAGGTAGGAAGTCGTCCAAAATTTTAAAAAATTTTCAATTTTTTGACAAGATAGGAAGTCGTCCAAAATTTTAAAAAATTTTCAATTTTTTGACAAGGTAGGAAGTCGTCCAAAATTTTAAAAAATTTTAAATTTTTTGACAAGGTAGGGTGTCGTGCAAAATTTTAAAAAAATTTCAATTTGTTGACAAGGTGGGAAGTCATCAAAAATTTTAAAAAATTTTCAATGTTTTGACAAGGTAGGAAGTCGTCCAAAATTTTAAAAAATTTTCAATATTTTGACAAGGTAGTGCAAAATTTAAAAAAATTTTCAATTTTTTGACAAGGTAGGAAGTCGTCCAAAATTTTAAAAAATTTTCAATTTGTTGACAAAGTAGGTAGTCGTCAAAAATTTTAAGAAATTTTCAATTTGTTGACAAGGTAGGAAGTCGTCCAAAATTTTAAAAAATTTTCAATTTGTTGACAAGGTAGGAAGTCGCTCAAAATTTTAAAAAATTTTCAATTTGTTGACAAGGTAGGAAGTCGTCCAAAATTTTAAAAAATTTTTAATTTTTTGACAAGGTAGGAAGTCGTCCAAAATTTTTAAAAAATTTCAATTTATTGACAAGGTAGGAAGTCGCCCAAAATTTTAAAAAAATTTCAGTTTGTTGACAAGATGGAAGTCGTCCAAAATTTTAAAAAATTTTCAATTTGTTGACAAGGAGGGAGTCGTCCAAAATTTTAAAAAATTTTCAATTTGTTGACAATGTAGGAAGTCGTCCAAAATTTTAAAAAATTTTCAATTTGTTGACAAGGTAGGAAGTCGTCCAAAATTTTAAAAAATTTTCAATTTGTTGACAAGGTAGTGGTTCGTGCAAAATTTTAAAAAATTTTCAATTTTTTCACGAGGTAGGAAGTCGTCCAAAATTTTAAAAAATTTTCAATTTCTTTACAAGGTAAGAAGTCGTCCAAAATTTTAAAAAACTTTCAATTTTTTGACAAGGTAGGAAGTCGTCCAAAATTTTAAAAAAATTTCAATTTGTTGACAAAGTAGGAAGTCGCCCAAAATTTTAAAAAAATTTCAATTTTTTGACGAGGTAGGAAGTCGTCCAAAATCTTAAAAAATTTTCAATTTTTTGAGAAGGTAGGAGGTCGAGAAAAATTTTAAAAAATTTTCAATTTTTTGACAAGTGAGGAAGTCGTCCAAAATTTTAAAAAATTTTCAATTTGTTGACAAGGTAGGAAGTCGTCCAAAATTTTAAAAAATTTTCAATTTTTTGACAAGGTCGTCCAAAATTTTAAAAAATTTTCAATTTGTTGACAAGGTAGGAAGTCGTCCAAAATCTTAAAAAATTTTCAATTTTTTCACAAGGTAGGAAGTCGTCCAAAATTTTAAAAGATTATCAATTTTTTGACAAGGTAGGAAGTCGTCTAAAATTTTAAAAAACTTTCAATTTTTTGACAAGGTAGGAAGTCGTCCAAAATTTTAAAAAAATTTCAATTTGTTGACAAAATAGGAAGTCGCCCAAAATTTTAAAACATTTTCAATTTGTTGACAAGGTAGGAAGTCGTCCAAAATCTTAAAAAAAATTTCAATTTTTTGACAAGGTAGGAGGTCGTGCAAAATTTTAAAAAATTTTCAGTTTGTTGACAAGATGGAAGTCGTCCAAAATTTTAAAAAATTTTCAATTTGTTGACAAGGAGGGAGTCGTCCAAAATTTTAAAAAAATTTCAATTTATTGACAAGGTAGGAAGTCATCCAAAATTTTAAAAAATTTTCAGTTTGTTGACAAGATGGAAGTCGTCCAAAATTTTAAAAAACTTTCAATTTTTTGACAAGGTAGGAAGTCGTCTAAAATTGTAAAAAATTTTCAATTTGTTGACATGGTAGGAAGTCGTCCAAAATTTTAAAAAATTTTCAATTTGTTGACAAGGAGGGAGTCGTCCAAAATTTTAAAAAATTTTCAATTTGTTGACAAGGTAGTGGGTCGTGCAAAATTTTAAAAAATTTTCAATTTTTTCACAAGGTAGGAAGTCGTCCAAAATTTTAAAAAAATTTCAATTTTTTGACAAGGTAGGGTGTCGTGCAAAATTTTAAAAAATTTTCAATTTGTTGACAAAGCAGGAAGTCGTCCAAAATTTTAAAAAATTTTCAATTTTTTGACAAAGTAGGAAGTCGTCCAAAATTTTAAAAAATTTTCAATTTGTTGACAAGGTAGGAAGTCGTCCAAAATTTTAAAAAATTTTCAATTTTTTGACAAAGTAGGAAGTCGTCCAAAATTTTAAAAAATTTTCAATTTTTTGACAAGGTAGGAAGTCGTCCAAAATTTTAAAAAATTTTCAATGTTTTGACAAGGTAGGAAGTCGTCCAAAATTTTAAAAAATTTTCAATGTTTTGACAAGGTAGGAAGTCGTCCAAAATTTTAAAAAATTTTCAATTTTTTGACAAGGTCGTCCAAAATTTTAAAAAATTTTCAATTTGTTTACAAGGTAGGAAGTCGTCCAAAATCTTAAAAAATTTTCAATTTTTTGACAAGGTAGGAAGTCGTCCAAAATTTAAAAAAATTTTCAATTTTTTGACAAGGTAGGAAGTCGTCCAAAATTTTAAAAAAATTTCAATTTTTTGACAAGGTAGGAAGTCGCCCAAAATTTTAAAAAATTTTCAATTTGTTGACAAGATAGTGGGTCGTGCAAAATTTTAAAAAATTTTCAATTTGTTGACAAGGTAGTGGGTCGTGCAAAATTTTAAAAAATTTTCAATTTTTTCACAAGGTAGGAAGTCGTCCAAAATTTTAAAAAAATTTCAATTTTTTGACAAGGTAGGGTGTCGTGCAAAATTTTAAAAAATTTTCAATTTGTTGACAAAGTAGGAAGTCGTACAAAATTTTAAAAAATTTTCAATTTTTTGACAAGGTAGGAAGTCGTCCAAAATTTTAAAAAATTTTCAATTTTTTGACAAGGTAGGAAGTCGTCCAAAATTTTAAAAAATTTTCAATTTTTTGACAAGGTAGGAAGTCGTCCAAAATTTTAAAAAATTTTCAATTTTTTGACAAGGTAGGAAGTCGTCCAAAATTTTAAAAAACTTTCAATTTTTTGACAAGGTAGGAAGTCGTCCAAAATTTTAAAAAAATTTCAATTTGTTGACAAAATAGGAAGTCGCCCAAAATTTTAAAAAATTTTCAATTTGTTGACAAGGTAGGAAGACGTCCAAAATTTTAAAAAATTTTCAATTTGTTGACAAGGTAGGAAGTCGCTCAAAATTTTAAAAAATTTTCAATTTGTTGACAAGGTAGTGGGTCGTGCAAAATTTTAAAAAATTTTCAAGTTTTTGACAAGGTAGAAAGTCGTCCAAAATTTTAAAAAACTTTCAATTTTTTGACAAGGTAGGAAGTCGTCCAAAATTTTAAAAAACTTTCAATTTTTTGACAAGGTAGGAAGTCGTCGAAAATTGTAAAAAATTTTCAATTTGTTGACAAGGTTGGAAGTCGTCCAAAATTTTAAAAAATTTTCAATTTTTTGACAAGGTCGTCCAAAATTTTAAAAAATTTTCAATTTGTTAACAAGGTAGGAAGTCGTCCAAAATCTTAAAAAATTTTCAATTTTTTCACAAGGTAGGAAGTCGTCCAAAATTTTAAAAAATTTTCAATTTTTTGACAAGATAGGAAGTCGTCCAAAATTTTAAAAAATTTTCAATTTTTTGACAAGGTAGGAAGTCGTCCAAAATTTTAAAAAATTTTCAATTTTTTGACAAGGTAGGGTGTCGTGCAAAATTTTAAAAAAATTTCAATTTGTTGACAAGGTGGGAAGTCATCAAAAATTTTAAAAAATTTTCAATGTTTTGACAAGGTAGGAAGTCGTCCAAAATTTTAAAAAATTTTCAATATTTTGACAAGGTAGTGCAAAATTTAAAAAAATTTTCAATTTTTTGACAAGGTAGGAAGTCGTCCAAAATTTTAAAAAATTTTCAATTTGTTGACAAAGTAGGTAGTCGTCAAAAATTTTAAGAAATTTTCAATTTGTTGACAAGGTAGGAAGTCGTCCAAAATTTTAAAAAATTTTCAATTTGTTGACAAGGTAGGAAGTCGCTCAAAATTTTAAAAAATTTTCAATTTGTTGACAAGGTAGTGGGTCGTGCAAAATTTTAAAAAATTTTCAAGTTTTTGACAAGGTAGAAAGTCGTCCAAAATTTTAAAAAACTTTCAATTTTTTGACAAGGTAGGAAGTCGTCCAAAATTTTAAAAAACTTTCAATTTTTTGACAAGGTAGGAAGTCGTCCAAAATTGTAAAAAATTTTCAATTTGTTGACAAGGTAGGAAGTCGTCCAAAATTTTAAAAAATTTTCAATTTTTTGACAAGGTAGGAAGTCGTCCAAAATTTTTAAAAAATTTCAATTTATTGACAAGGTAGGAAGTCGTGCAAAATTTTAAAAAATTTTCAATTTTTTCACAAGGTAGGAAGTCGTCCAAAATTTTAAAAAAATTTCAATTTTTTGACAAGGTAGGGTGTCGTGCAAAATTTTAAAAAATTTTCAATTTGTTGACAAAGTAGGAAGTCGTCCAAAATTTTAAAAAATTTTCAATTTTTTGACAAAATAGGAAGTCGTCCAAAATTTTAAAAAATTTTAAATTTTTTGACAAGGTAGGAAGTCGTGCAAAATTTTAAAAAATTTTCAATTTTTTCACAAGGTAGGAAGTCGTCCAAAATTTTAAAAAAATTTCAATTTTTTGACAAGGTAGTGGGTCGTGCAAAATTTTAAAAAATTTTCAAGTTTTTGACAAGGTAGAAAGTCGTCCAAAATTTTAAAAAACTTTCAATTTTTTGACAAGGTAGGAAGTCGTCCAAAATTTTAAAAAACTTTCAATTTTTTGACAAGGTAGGAAGTCGTCCAAAATTGTAAAAAATTTTCAATTTGTTGACAAGGTAGGAAGTCGTCCAAAATTTTAAAAAATTTTCAATTTTTTGACAAGGCAGGAAGTCGTCCAAAATTTTTAAAAAATTTCAATTTTTTGACAAGGTAGGAAGTCGTGCAAAATTTTAAAAAATTTTCAATTTTTTCACAAGGTAGGAAGTCGTCCAAAATTTTAAAAAAATTTCAATTTTTTGACAAGGTAGGGTGTCGTGCAAAATTTTAAAAAATTTTCAATTTGTTGACAAAGTAGGAAGTCGTCCAAAATTTTAAAAAATTTTCAATTTTTTGACAAAATAGGTAGTCGTCCAAAATTTTAAAAAATTTTAAATTTTTTGACAAGGTAGGAAGTCGTCCAAAATTTTAAAAAATTTTCAATTTTTTGACAAGGTAGGAAGTCGTCCAAAATTTTAAAAAATTTTTTATTTGTTAACATAGTAGAAGTCCTCCAAAATTTTAAAAAATTTTCAATTTGTTGACAAGGTAGGAAGTCGCCCAAAATTTTAAAAAAATTTCAGTTTGTTGACAAGATGGAAGTCGTCCAAAATTTTAAAAAATTTTCAATTTGTTGACAAGGAGGGAGTCGTCCAAAATTTTAAAAAATTTTCAATTTGTTGACAATGTAGGAAGTCGTCCAAAATTTTAAAAAATTTTCAATTTGTTGACAAGGTAGGAAGTCGTCCAAAATTTTAAAAAATTTTCAATTTGTTGACAAGGTAGTGGGTCGTGCAAAATTTTAAAAAATTTTCAATTTTTTCACGAGGTAGGAAGTCGTCCAAAATTTTAAAAAATTTTCAATTTCTTTACAAGGTAGGAAGTCGTCCAAAATTTTAAAAAACTTTCAATTTTTTGACAAGGTAGGAAGTCGTCCAAAATTTTAAAAAAATTTCAATTTGTTGACAAAGTAGGAAGTCGCCCAAAATTTTAAAAAAATTTCAATTTTTTGACGAGGTAGGAAGTCGTCCAAAATCTTAAAAAATTTTCAATTTTTTGACAAGGTAGGAGGTCGAGAAAAATTTTAAAAAATTTTAAATTTTTTGACAAGTGAGGAAGTCGTCCAAAATTTTAAAAAATTTTCAATTTGTTGACAAGGTAGGAAGTCGTCCAAAATTTTAAAAAATTTTCAATTTTTTGACAAGGTCGTCCAAAATTTTAAAAAATTTTCAATTTGTTGACAAGGTAGGAAGTCGTCCAAAATCTTAAAAAATTTTCAATTTTTTCACAAGGTAGGAAGTCGTCCAAAATTTTAAAAAATTTTCAATTTTTTGACAAGGTAGGAAGTCGTCCAAAATTTTAAAAAACTTTCAGTTTTTTGACAAGGTAGGAAGTCGTCCAAAATTTTAAAAAAATTTCAATTTGTTGACAAAATAGGAAGTCGCCCAAAATTTTAAAAAATTTTCAATTTGTTGACAAAGTAGGAAGTCGTCCAAAATCTTAAAAAAAATTTCAATTTTTTGACAAGGTAGGAGGTCGTGCAAAATTTTAAAAAATTTTCAGTTTGTTGACAAGATGGAAGTCGTCCAAAATTTTAAAAAATTTTCAATTTGTTGACAAGGAGGGAGTCGTCCAAAATTTTAAAAAAATTTCAATTTATTGACAAGGTAGGAAGTCATCCAAAATTTTAAAAAATTTTCAGTTTGTTGACAAGATGGAAGTCGTCCAAAATTTTAAAAAACTTTCAATTTTTTGACAAGGTAGGAAGTCGTCCAAAATTGTAAAAAATTTTCAATTTGTTGACATGGTAGGAAGTCGTCCAAAATTTTAAAAAATTTTCAATTTGTTGACAAGGAGGGAGTCGTCCAAAATTTTAAAAAATTTTCAATTTGTTGACAAGGTAGTGGGTCGTGCAAAATTT
This sequence comes from Condylostylus longicornis, assembly GCF_029603195.1. NCBI lineage: Eukaryota > Metazoa > Arthropoda > Insecta > Diptera > Dolichopodidae > Condylostylus > Condylostylus longicornis. The sequence continues at coordinate 135,905 of NW_026577998.1, forward strand.
TAAAAAATTTTCAATTTTTTCACAAGGTAGGAAGTCGTCCAAAATTTTAAAAAAATTTCAATTTTTTGACAAGGTAGGGTGTCGTGCAAAATTTTAAAAAATTTTCAATTTGTTGACAAAGTAGGAAGTCGTCCAAAATTTTAAAAAATTTTCAATTTTTTGACAAAGTAGGAAGTCGTCCAAAATTTTAAAAAATTTTCAATTTTTTGACAAGGTAGGAAGTCGTCCAAAATTTTAAAAAATTTTTTATTTGTTAACATAGTAGAAGTCGTCCAAAATTTTAAAAAATTTTCAATTTGTTGACAAGGTAGGAAGTCGTCCAAAATTTTAAAAAATTTTCAATTTTTTGACAAAGTAGGAAGTCGTCCAAAATTTTAAAAAATTTTCAATTTTTTGACAAGGTAGGAAGTCGTCCAAAATTTTAAAAAATTTTCAATGTTTTGACAAGGTAGGAAGTCGTCCAAAATTTTAAAAAATTTTCAATGTTTTGACAAGGTAGGAAGTCGTCCAAAATTTTAAAAAATTTTCAATTTTTTGACAAGGTCGTCCAAAATTTTAAAAAATTTTCAATTTGTTTACAAGGTAGGAAGTCGTCCAAAATCTTAAAAAATTTTCAATTTTTTGACAAGGTAGGAAGTCGTCCAAAATTTAAAAAAATTTTCAATTTTTTGACAAGGTAAGAAGTCGTCCAAAATTTTAAAAAAATTTCAATTTTTTGACAAGGTAGGAAGTCGCCCAAAATTTTAAAAAATTTTCAATTTGTTGACAAGATAGTGGGTCGTGCAAAATTTTAAAAAATTTTCAATTTGTTGACAAGGTAGTGGGTCGTGCAAAATTTTAAAAAATTTTCAATTTTTTAACAAGGTAGGAAGTCGTCCAAAATTTTAAAAAAATTTCAATTTTTTGACAAGGTAGGGTGTCGTGCAAAATTTTAAAAAATTTTCAATTTGTTGACAAAGTAGGAAGTCGTACAAAATTTTAAAAAATTTTCAATTTTTTGACAAGGTAGGAAGTCGTCCAAAATTTTAAAAAATTTTCAATTTTTTGACAAGGTAGGAAGTCGTCCAAAATTTTAAAAAATTTTCAATTTTTTGACAAGGTAGGAAGTCGTCCAAAATTTTAAAAAATTTTCAATTTGTTAACATAGTAGGAAGTCGTCCAAAATTTTAAAAAATTTTCAATTTGTTGACAAAGTAGGAAGTCGTCCAAAATTTTAAAAAATTTTCAATGTTTTGACAATGTAGGAAGTCGTCCAAAATTTTAAAAAATTTTCAATGTTTTGACAAGGTAGGAAGTCGTCCAAAATTTTAAAAAATTTTCCATTTTTTGACAAGGTAGGAAGTCGTCCAAAATTTTAAAAAAATTTCAATTTTTTGACAAGGTAGTGGGTCGTGCAAAATTTTAAAAAATTTTCAATTTGTTGACAAGGTAGGAATTCGTCCAATATTTTAAAAAATTTACATTTTGTTGATTAGGCAGGGTGTCGTGAAAAATTTTAAAAAATTTTCAAGTTTTTGACAAGGTAGGAAGTCGCCCAAAATTTTAAAAAATTTTCAATTTGTTGACAAGATAGGAAGTCGCAGAAAATATTAAAAAATTTTCAATTTGTTAACATAGTAGGAAGTCGTCCAAAATTTTGAAAAATTTTCAATTTGTTGACAAGGTAGGAAGTCGCCCAAAATTTTAAAAAATTTTCAATTTGTTGACAAGGTAGTGGGTCGTGCAAAATTTTAAAAAATTTTCAATTTGTTGACAAGGTAGGAATTCGTCCAATATTTTAAAAAATTTACATTTTGTTGATTAGGCAGGGTGTCGTCAAAAATTTTAAAAAATTTTCAAGTTTTTGACAAGGTAGGAAGTCGTCCAAAATTTTTAAAAAATTTCAATTTATTGACAAGGTATTAAGTCGCCCAAAATTTTAAAAAAATTTCAGTTTGTTGACAAGATGGAAGTCGTCCAAAATTTTAAAAAATTTTCAATTTGTTGACAAGGAGGGAGTCGTCCAAAATTTTAAAAAATTTTCAATTTGTTGACAATGTAGGAAGTCGTCCAAAATTTTAAAAAAATTTCAGTTTGTTGACAAGATGGAAGTCGTCCAAAATTTTAAAAAATTTTCAATTTTTTGACAAGGTAGGGTGTCGTGCAAAATTTTAAAAAAATTTCAATTTGTTGACAAGGTGGGAAGTCATCAAAAATTTTAAAAAATTTTCAATGTTTTGACAAGGTAGGAAGTCGTCCAAAATTTTAAAAAATTTTCAATATTTTGACAAGGTAGTGCAAAATTTAAAAAAATTTTCAATTTTTTGACAAGGTAGGAAGTCGTCCAAAATTTTAAAAAATTTTCAATTTGTTGACAAAGTAGGTAGTCGTCAAAAATTTTAAGAAATTTTCAATTTGTTGACAAGGTTTCAATTTCTTTACAAGGTAGGAAGTCGTCCAAAATTTTAAAAAATTTTCAATTTGTTGACAAGGTAGGAAGTCGCTCAAAATTTTAAAAAATTTTCAATTTGTTGACAAGGTAGTGGGTCGTGCAAAATTTTAAAAAATTTTCAAGTTTTTGACAAGGTAGAAAGTCGTCCAAAATTTTAAAAAACTTTCAATTTTTTGACAAGGTAGGAAGTCGTCCAAAATTTTAAAAAACTTTCAATTTTTTGACAAGGTAGGAAGTCGTCCAAAATTGTAAAAAATTTTCAATTTGTTGACAAGGTAGGAAGTCGTCCAAAATTTTAAAAAATTTTCAATTTTTTGACAAGGTAGGAAGTCGTCCAAAATTTTTAAAAAATTTCAATTTATTGACAAGGTAGGAAGTCGCCCAAAATTTTAAAAAAATTTCAGTTTGTTGACAAGATGGAAGTCGTCCAAAATTTTAAAAAATTTTCAATTTGTTGACAAGGAGGGAGTCGTCCAAAATTTTAAAAAATTTTCAATTTGTTGACAATGTAGGAAGTCGTCCAAAATTTTAAAAAATTTTCAATTTGTTGACAAGGTAGGAAGTCGTCCAAAATTTTAAAAAATTTTCAATTTGTTGACAAGGTAGTGGGTCGTGCAAAATTTTAAAAAATTTTCAATTTTTTCACGAGGTAGGAAGTCGTCCAAAATTTTAAAAAATTTTCAATTTCTTTACAAGGTAGGAAGTCGTCCAAAATTTTAAAAAACTTTCAATTTTTTGACAAGGTAGGAAGTCGTCCAAAATTTTAAAAAAATTTCAATTTGTTGACAAAGTAGGAAGTCGCCCAAAATTTTAAAAAAATTTCAATTTTTTGACGAGGTAGGAAGTCGTCCAAAATCTTAAAAAATTTTCAATTTTTTGACAAGGTAGGAGGTCGAGAAAAATTTTAAAAAATTTTAAATTTTTTGACAAGTGAGGAAGTCGTCCAAAATTTTAAAAAATTTTCAATTTGTTGACAAGGTAGGAAGTCGTCCAAAATTTTAAAAAATTTTCAATTTTTTGACAAGGTCGTCCAAAATTTTAAAAAATTTTCAATTTGTTGACAAGGTAGGAAGTCGTCCAAAATCTTAAAAAATTTTCAATTTTTTCACAAGGTAGGAAGTCGTCCAAAATTTTAAAAAATTTTCAATTTTTTGACAAGGTAGGAAGTCGTCCAAAATTTTAAAAAACTTTCAGTTTTTTGACAAGGTAGGAAGTCGTCCAAAATTTTAAAAAAATTTCAATTTGTTGACAAAATAGGAAGTCGCCCAAAATTTTAAAAAATTTTCAATTTGTTGACAAAGTAGGAAGTCGTCCAAAATCTTAAAAAAAATTTCAATTTTTTGACAAGGTAGGAGGTCGTGCAAAATTTTAAAAAATTTTCAGTTTGTTGACAAGATGGAAGTCGTCCAAAATTTTAAAAAATTTTCAATTTGTTGACAAGGAGGGAGTCGTCCAAAATTTTAAAAAAATTTCAATTTATTGACAAGGTAGGAAGTCATCCAAAATTTTAAAAAATTTTCAGTTTGTTGACAAGATGGAAGTCGTCCAAAATTTTAAAAAACTTTCAATTTTTTGACAAGGTAGGAAGTCGTCCAAAATTGTAAAAAATTTTCAATTTGTTGACATGGTAGGAAGTCGTCCAAAATTTTAAAAAATTTTCAATTTGTTGACAAGGAGGGAGTCGTCCAAAATTTTAAAAAATTTTCAATTTGTTGACAAGGTAGTGGGTCGTGCAAAATTTTAAAAAATTTTCAATTTTTTCACAAGGTAGGAAGTCGTCCAAAATTTTAAAAAAATTTCAATTTTTTGACAAGGTAGGGTGTCGTGCAAAATTTTAAAAAATTTTCAATTTGTTGACAAAGTAGGAAGTCGTCCAAAATTTTAAAAAATTTTCAATTTTTTGACAAAGTAGGAAGTCGTCCAAAATTTTAAAAAATTTTCAATTTTTTGACAAGGTAGGAAGTCGTCCAAAATTTTAAAAAATTTTTTATTTGTTAACATAGTAGAAGTCGTCCAAAATTTTAAAAAATTTTCAATTTGTTGACAAGGTAGGAAGTCGTCCAAAATTTTAAAAAATTTTCAATTTTTTGACAAAGTAGGAAGTCGTCCAAAATTTTAAAAAATTTTCAATTTTTTGACAAGGTAGGAAGTCGTCCAAAATTTTAAAAAATTTTCAATGTTTTGACAAGGTAGGAAGTCGTCCAAAATTTTAAAAAATTTTCAATGTTTTGACAAGGTAGGAAGTCGTCCAAAATTTTAAAAAATTTTCAATTTTTTGACAAGGTCGTCCAAAATTTTAAAAAATTTTCAATTTGTTTACAAGGTAGGAAGTCGTCCAAAATCTTAAAAAATTTTCAATTTTTTGACAAGGTAGGAAGTCGTCCAAAATTTAAAAAAATTTTCAATTTTTTGACAAGGTAAGAAGTCGTCCAAAATTTTAAAAAAATTTCAATTTTTTGACAAGGTAGGAAGTCGCCCAAAATTTTAAAAAATTTTCAATTTGTTGACAAGATAGTGGGTCGTGCAAAATTTTAAAAAATTTTCAATTTGTTGACAAGGTAGTGGGTCGTGCAAAATTTTAAAAAATTTTCAATTTTTTAACAAGGTAGGAAGTCGTCCAAAATTTTAAAAAAATTTCAATTTTTTGACAAGGTAGGGTGTCGTGCAAAATTTTAAAAAATTTTCAATTTGTTGACAAAGTAGGAAGTCGTACAAAATTTTAAAAAATTTTCAATTTTTTGACAAGGTAGGAAGTCGTCCAAAATTTTAAAAAATTTTCAATTTTTTGACAAGGTAGGAAGTCGTCCAAAATTTTAAAAAATTTTCAATTTTTTGACAAGGTAGGAAGTCGTCCAAAATTTTAAAAAATTTTCAATTTGTTAACATAGTAGGAAGTCGTCCAAAATTTTAAAAAATTTTCAATTTGTTGACAAAGTAGGAAGTCGTCCAAAATTTTAAAAAATTTTCAATGTTTTGACAATGTAGGAAGTCGTCCAAAATTTTAAAAAATTTTCAATGTTTTGACAAGGTAGGAAGTCGTCCAAAATTTTAAAAAATTTTCCATTTTTTGACAAGGTAGGAAGTCGTCCAAAATTTTAAAAAAATTTCAATTTTTTGACAAGGTAGTGGGTCGTGCAAAATTTTAAAAAATTTTCAATTTGTTGACAAGGTAGGAATTCGTCCAATATTTTAAAAAATTTACATTTTGTTGATTAGGCAGGGTGTCGTGAAAAATTTTAAAAAATTTTCAAGTTTTTGACAAGGTAGGAAGTCGCCCAAAATTTTAAAAAATTTTCAATTTGTTGACAAGATAGGAAGTCGCAGAAAATATTAAAAAATTTTCAATTTGTTAACATAGTAGGAAGTCGTCCAAAATTTTGAAAAATTTTCAATTTGTTGACAAGGTAGGAAGTCGCCCAAAATTTTAAAAAATTTTCAATTTGTTGACAAGGTAGTGGGTCGTGCAAAATTTTAAAAAATTTTCAATTTGTTGACAAGGTAGGAATTCGTCCAATATTTTAAAAAATTTACATTTTGTTGATTAGGCAGGGTGTCGTCAAAAATTTTAAAAAATTTTCAAGTTTTTGACAAGGTAGGAAGTCGTCCAAAATTTTTAAAAAATTTCAATTTATTGACAAGGTATTAAGTCGCCCAAAATTTTAAAAAAATTTCAGTTTGTTGACAAGATGGAAGTCGTCCAAAATTTTAAAAAATTTTCAATTTGTTGACAAGGAGGGAGTCGTCCAAAATTTTAAAAAATTTTCAATTTGTTGACAATGTAGGAAGTCGTCCAAAATTTTAAAAAATTTTCAATTTGTTGACAAGGTAGGAAGTCGTCCAAAATTTTAAAAAATTTTCAATTTGTTGACAAGGTACTGGGTCGTGCAAAATTTTAAAAAATTTTCAATTTTTTCACGAGGTAGGAAGTCGTCCAAAATTTTAAAAAATTTTCAATTTCTTGACAAGGTAGGAAGTCGTCCAAAATTTTAAAGAACTTTCAATTTTTTGACAACGTAGGAAGTCGTCCAAAATTTTAAAAAAATTTCAATTTGTTGACAATGTAGGAAGTCGCCCAAAATTTTAAAAAAATTTCAATTTTTTGACGAGGTAGGAAGTCGTCCAAAATCTTAAAAAATTTTCAATTTTTTGACAAGGTAGGAGGTCGAGAAAAATTTTAAAAAATTTTCAATTTTTTGACAAGGTAGGAAGTCGTCCAAAATTTTAAAAAATTTTCAATTTGTTGACAAGGTAGGAAGTCGTCCAAAATTTTAAAAAATTTTCAATTTTTTGACAAGGTCGTCCAAAATTTTAAAAAATTTTCAATTTGTTGACAAGGTAGGAAGTCGTCCAAAATCTTAAAAAATTTTCAATTTTTTCACAAGGTAGGAAGTCGTCCAAAATTTTAAAAAATTTTCAATTTTTTGACAAGGTAGGAAGTCGTCCAAAATTTTAAAAAACTTTCAATTTTTTGACAAGGTAGGAAGTCGTCCAAAATTTTAAAAAAATTTCAATTTGTTGACAAAATAGGAAGTCGCCCAAAATTTTAAAACATTTTCAATTTGTTGACAAGGTAGGAAGTCGTCCAAAATCTTAAAAAAAATTTCAATTTTTTGACAAGGAGGTCGTGCAAAATTTTAAAAAATTTTCAGTTTGTTGACAAGATGGAAGTCGTCCAAAATTTTAAAAAATTTTCAATTTGTTGACAAGGAGGGAGTCGTCCAAAATTTTAAAAAAATTTCAATTTATTGACAAGGTAGGAAGTCGCCCAAAATTTTAAAAAATTTTCAGTTTGTTGACAAGATGGAAGTCGTCCAAAATTTTAAAAAACTTTAAATTTTTTGACAAGGTAGGAAGTCGTCCAAAATTGTAAAAAATTTTCAATTTGTTGACATGGTAGGAAGTCGTCCAAAATTTTAAAAAATTTTCAATTTGTTGACAAGGAGGGAGTCGTCCAAAATTTTAAAAAATTTTCAATTTGTTGACAAGGTAGGAAGTCGTCCAAAATTTAAAAAAATTTTCAATTTGTTGACAAGGTAGGAAGTCGTCCAAAATTTTAAAAAATTTTCAATTTGTTGACAAGGTAGTGGGTCGTGCAAAATTTTAAAAAATTTTCAATTTGTTAACATAGTAGAAGTCGTCCAAAATTTTAAAAAACTTTCAATTTGTTGACAAGGTAGGAAGTCGTCCAAAATTTTAAAAAATTTTCAATGTTTTGACAAGGTAGGAAGTCGTCCAAAATTTTAAAAAATTTTCAATTTGTTGACAAGATAGGAAGTCGCCCAAAATTTTAAAAAATTTTCAATTTGTTGACAAGGTAGTGGGTCGTGCAAAATTTTAAAAAATTTTCAATTTGTTGACAAGGTAGTGGGTCGTGCAAAATTTTAAAAAATTTTCAATTTTTTCACAAGGTAGGAAGTCGTCCAAAATTTTAAAAAAATTTCAATTTTTTGACAAGGTAGGGTGTCGTGCAAAATTTTAAAAAATTTTCAATTTGTTGACAAAGTAGGAAATCGTCCAAAATTTTAAAAAATTTTCAATTTTTTGACAAAGTAGGAAGTCGTCCAAAATTTTAAAAAATTTTCAATTTTTTGACAAGGTAGGAAGTCGTCCAAAATTTTAAAAAATTTTTTATTTGTTAACATAGTAGAAGTCGTCCAAAATTTTAAAAAATTTTCAATTTGTTGACAAGGTAGGAAGTCGTCCAAAATTTTAAAAAATTTTCAATTTTTTGACAAAGTAGGAAGTCGTCCAAAATTTTAAAAAATTTTCAATTTTTTGACAAGGTAGGAAGTCGTCCAAAATCTTAAAAAATTTTCAATTTTTTGACAAGGTAGGAAGCCGTCCAAAATTTTAAAAAATTTTCAATTTTTTGACAAGGTAGGAAGTCGTCCAAAATTTTAAAAAAATTTCAATTTTTTGACAAGGTAGGAAGTCGCCCAAAATTTTAAAAAATTTTCAATTTGTTGACAAGATAGTGGGTCGTGCAAAATTTTAAAAAATTTTCAATTTGTTGACAAGGTAGTGGGTCGTGCAAAATTTTAAAAAATTTTCAATTTTTTCACAAGGTAGGAAGTCGTCCAAAATTTTAAAAAAATTTCAATTTTTTGACAAGGTAGGGTGTCGTGCAAAATTTTAAAAAATTTTCAATTTGTTGACAAAGTAGGAAGTCGTACAAAATTTTAAAAAATTTTCAATTTTTTGACAAGGTAGGAAGTCGTCCAAAATTTTAAAAAATTTTCAATTTTTTGACAAGGTAGGAAGTCGTCCAAAATTTTAAAAAATTTTCAATTTTTTGACAAGGTAGGAAGTCGTCCAAAATTTTAAAAAATTTTCAATTTGTTAACATAGTAGGAAGTCGTCCAAAATTTTAAAAAATTTTCAATTTGTTGACAAAGTAGGAAGTCGTCCAAAATTTTAAAAAATTTTCAATGTTTTGACAAGGTAGGAAGTCGTCCAAAATTTTAAAAAATTTTCAATTTTTTGACAAGGTAGGAAGTCGTCCAAAATTTTAAAAAAATTTCAATTTTTTGACAAGGTAGGAATTCGTCCAATATTTTAAAAAATTTACATTTTGTTGATTAGGCAGGGTGTCGTGCAAAATTTTAAAAAATTTTCAATTTTTTCACAAGGTAGGAAGTCGCCCAAAATTTTAAAAAATTTTCAATTTGTTGACAAGGTAGTGGGTCGTGCAAAATTTTAAAAAATTTTCAATTTGTTGACAAGGTAGGAATTCGTCCAATATTTTAAAAAATTTACATTTTGTTGATTAGGCAGGGTGTCGTGAAAAATTTTAAAAAATTTTCAAGTTTTTGACAAGGTAGGAAGTCGTCCAAAATTTTAAAAAATTTTCAATTTGTTGACAAGGTAGTGGGTCGTGCAAAATTTTAAAAAATTTTCAATTTGTTGACAAGGTAGTGGGTCGTGCAAAATTTTAAAAAATTTTCAATTTTTTCACAAGGTAGGAAGTCGTCCAAAATTTTAAAAAAATTTCAATTTTTTGACAAGGTAGGGTGTCGTGCAAAATTTTAAAAAATTTTCAATTTGTTGACAAAGTAGGAAGTCGTCCAAAATTTTAAAAAATTTTCAATTTTTTGACAAGGTCGTCCAAAATTTTAAAAAATTTTCAATTTGTTTACAAGGTAGGAAGTCGTCCAAAATCTTAAAAAATTTTCAATTTTTTGACAAGGTAGGAAGCCGTCCAAAATTTTAAAAAATTTTCAATTTTTTGACAAGGTAGGAAGTCGTCCAAAATTTTAAAAAAATTTCAATTTTTTGACAAGGTAGGAAGTCGCCCAAAATTTTAAAAAATTTTCAATTTGTTGACAAGATAGTGGGTCGTGCAAAATTTTAAAAAATTTACATTTTGTTGATTAGGCAGGGTGTCGTGCAAAATTTTAAAAAATTTTCAATTTTTTCACAAGGTAGGAAGTCGCCCAAAATTTTAAAAAATTTTCAATTTGTTGACAAGGTAGTGGGTCGTGCAAAATTTTAAAAAATTTTCAATTTGTTGACAAGGTAGGAATTCGTCCAATATTTTAAAAAATTTACATTTTGTTGATTAGGCAGGGTGTCGTGAAAAATTTTAAAAAATTTTCAAGTTTTTGACAAGGTAGGAAGTCGTCCAAAATTTTAAAAAATTTTCAATTTGTTGACAAGGTAGTGGGTCGTGCAAAATTTTAAAAAATTTTCAATTTGTTGACAAGGTAGTGGGTCGTGCAAAATTTTAAAAAATTTTCAATTTTTTCACAAGGTAGGAAGTCGTCCAAAATTTTAAAAAAATTTCAATTTTTTGACAAGGTAGGGTGTCGTGCAAAATTTTAAAAAATTTTCAATTTGTTGACAAAGTAGGAAGTCGTCCAAAATTTTAAAAAATTTTCAATTTTTTGACAAAGTAGGAAGTCGTCCAAAATTTTAAAAAATTTTCAATTTTTTGACAAGGTAGGAAGTCGTCCAAAATTTTAAAAAATTTTTTATTTGTTAACATAGTAGAAGTCGTCCAAGATTTTAAAAAATTTTCAATTTGTTGACAAGGTAGGAAGTCGTCCAAAATTTTAAAAAATTTTCAATTTTTTGACAAAGTAGGAAGTCGTCCAAAATTTTAAAAAATTTTCAATTTTTTGACAAGGTAGGAAGTCGTCCAAAATTTTAAAAAATTTTCAATGTTTTGACAAGGTAGGAAGTCGTCCAAAATTTTAAAAAATTTTCAATGTTTTGACAAGGTAGGAAGTCGTCCAAAATTTTAAAAAATTTTCAATTTTTTGACAAGGTCGTCCAAAATTTTAAAAAATTTTCAATTTGTTTACAAGGTAGGAAGTCGTCCAAAATCTTAAAAAATTTTCAATTTTTTGACAAGGTAGGAAGCCGTCCAAAATTTTAAAAAATTTTCAATTTTTTGACAAGGTAGGAAGTCGTCCAAAATTTTAAAAAAATTTCAATTTTTTGACAAGGTAGGAAGTCGCCCAAAATTTTAAAAAATTTTCAATTTAATGACAATATAGTGGGTCGTGCAAAATTTTAAAAAATTTTCAATTTGTTGACAAGGTAGTGGGTCGTGCAAAATTTTAAAAAATTTTCAATTTTTTCACAAGGTAGGAAGTCGTCCAAAATTTTAAAAAAATTTCATTTTTTTGACAAGGTAGGGTGTCGTGCAAAATTTTAAAAAATTTTCAATTTGTTGACAAAGTAGGAAGTCGTACAAAATTTTAAAAAATTTTCAATTTTTTGACAAGGTAGGAAGTCGTCCAAAATTTTAAAAAATTTTCAATTTTTTGACAAGGTAGGAAGTCGTCCAAAATTTTAAAAAATTTTCAATTTTTTGACAAGGTAGGAAGTCGTCCAAAATTTTAAAAAATTTTCAATTTGTTAACATAGTAGGAAGTCGTCCAAAATTTTAAAAAATTTTCAATTTGTTGACAAAGTAGGAAGTCGTCCAAAATTTTAAAAAATTTTCAATGTTTTGACAAGGTAGGAAGTCGTCCAAAATTTTAAAAAATTTTCAATGTTTTGACAAGGTAGGAAGTCGTCCAAAATTTTAAAAAATTTTCAATTTTTTGACAAGGTAGGAAGTCGTCCAAAATTTTAAAAAATTTTCAATTTTTTGACAAGGTAGGAAGTCGACCAAAATTTTAAAAAAATTTCAATTTTTTGACAAGGTAGGAATTCGTCCAATATTTTAAAAAATTTACATTTTGTTGATTAGGCAGGGTGTCGTGCAAAATTTTAAAAAATTTTCAATTTTTTCACAAGGTAGGAAGTCGCCCAAAATTTTAAAAAATTTTCAATTTGTTGACAAGGTAGTGGGTCGTGCAAAATTTTAAAAAATTTTCAATTTGTTGACAAGGTAGGAATTCGTCCAATATTTTAAAAAATTTACATTTTGTTGATTAGGCAGGGTGTCGTGAAAAATTTTAAAAAATTTTCAAGTTTTTGACAAGGTAGGAAGTCGTCCAAAATTTTAAAAAATTTTCAATTTGTTGACAAGATAGGAAGTCGCCCAAAATTTTAAAAAATTTTCAATTTGTTAACATAGTAGGAAGTCGTCCAAAATTTTGAAAAATTTTCAATTTGTTGACAAGGTAGGAAGTCGTCCAAAATTTTAAAAAATTTTCAATATTTTGACAGGTATAGGGTCGTGCAAAATTTTAAAAAATTTTCAATTTGTTGACTAGGTAGGAAGTCGTCCAAAATCTTAAAAAATTTTCAATTTTTTGACAAGGCAGGAAGTCGTCCAAAATTTTAAAAAATTTTCAATTTTTTGACAAGGTAGGAAGTCGTCCAAAATTTTAAAAAAATTTCAATTTTTTGACAAGGTAGGGTGGTGCAAAATTTTAAAAAATTTTCAATTTTTTCACAAGGTAGGAAGTCGTCCAAAATTTTAAAAAATTTTCAATTTTTTGACAAGGTAGGAAGTCGCCCAAAATTTTAAAAAATTTTCAATTTGTTGACAAGATAGTGGGTCGTGCAAAATTTTAAAAAATTTTCAATTTGTTGACAAAGTAGGAAGTCGTACAAAATTTTAAAAAATTTTCAATTTTTTGACAAGGTAGGAAGTCGTCCAAAATTTTAAAAAATTTTCAATTTGTTAACATAGTAGGAAGTCGTCCAAAATTTTAAAAAATTTTCAATTTGTTGACAAAGTAGGAAGTCGTCCAAAATTTTAAAAAATTTTCAATGTTTTGACAAGGTAGGAAGTCGTCCAAAATTTTAAAAAATTTTCAATGTTTTGACAAGGTAGGAAGTCGTCCAAAATTTTAAAAAATTTTCAATTTTTTGACAAGGTAGGAAGTCGTCCAAAATTTTAAAAAATTTTCAATTTTTTGACAAGGTAGGAAGTCGTCCAAAATTTTAAAAAATTTTCAATTTTTTGACAAGGTAGGAAGTCGTCCAAAATTTTAAAAAATTTTCAATGTTTTGACAAGGTAGGAAGTCGTCCAAAATTTTAAAAAATTTTCAATGTTTTGACAAGGTAGGAAGTCGTCCAAAATTTTAAAAAATTTTCAATTTTTTGACAAGGTAGGAAGTCGTCCAAAATTTTAAAAAATTTTCAATTTTTTGACAAGGTAGGAAGTCGCCCAAAATTTTAAAAAATTTTCAATTTGTTGACAAGATAGTGGGTCGTGCAAAATTTTAAAAAATTTTCAATTTGTTGACAAAGTAGGAAGTCGTACAAAATTTTAAAAAATTTTCAATTTTTTGACAAGGTAGGAAGTCGTCCAAAATTTTAAAAAATTTTCAATTTGTTAACATAGTAGGAAGTCGTCCAAAATTTTAAAAAATTTTCAATTTGTTGACAAAGTAGGAAGTCGTCCAAAATTTTAAAAAAATTTCAATTTTTTGACAAGGTAGGGTGTCGTGCAAAATTTTAAAAAATTTTCAATTTGTTGACAAAGTAGGAAGTCGTACAAAATTTTAAAAAATTTTCAATTTTTTGACAAGGTAGGAAGTCGTCCAAAATTTTAAAAAATTTTCAATTTTTTGACAAGGTAGGAAGTCGTCCAAAATTTTAAAAAATTTTCAATTTTTTGACAAGGTAGGAAGTCGTCCAAAATTTTAAAAAATTTTCAATTTGTTAACATAGTAGGAAGTCGTCCAAAATTTTAAAAAATTTTCAATTTGTTGACAAAGTAGGAAGTCGTCCAAAATTTTAAAAAATTTTCAATGTTTTGACAAGGTAGGAAGTCGTCCAAAATTTTAAAAAATTTTCAATGTTTTGACAAGGTAGGAAGTCGTCCAAAATTTTAAAAAATTTTCAATTTTTTGACAAGGTAGGAAGTCGTCCAAAATTTTAAAAAAATTTCAATTTTTTGACAAGGTAGTGGGTCGTGCAAAATTTTAAAAAATTTTCAATTTGTTGACAAGGTAGGAATTCGTCCAATATTTTAAAAAATTTACATTTTGTTGATTAGGCAGGGTGTCGTGAAAAATTTTAAAAAATTTTCAAGTTTTTGACAAGGTAGGAAGTCGCCCAAAATTTTAAAAAATTTTCAATTTGTTGACAAGGTAGTGGGTCGTTCAAAATTTTAAAAAATTTTCAATTTGTTGACAAGGTAGGAATTCGTCCAATATTTTAAAAAATTTACATTTTGTTGATTAGGCAGGGTGTCGTGAAAAATTTTAAAAAATTTTCAAGTTTTTGACAAGGTAGGAAGTCGTCCAAAATTTTAAAAAATTTTCAATTTGTTGACAAGATAGGAAGTCGCAGAAAATATTAAAAAATTTTCAATTTGTTAACATAGTAGGAAGTCGTCCAAAATTTTGAAAAATTTTCAATTTGTTGACAAGGTAGGAAGTCGTCCAAAATTTTAAAAAATTTTCAATATTTTGACAGGTATAGGGTCGTGCAAAATTTTAAAAAATTTTCAATTTGTTGACTAGGTAGGAAGTCGTCCAAAATCTTAAAAAATTTTCAATTTTTTGACAAGGTAGGAAGTCGTCCAAAATTTTAAAAAATTTTCAATTTTTTGACAAGGTAGGAAGTCGTCCAAAATTTTAAAAAAATTTCAATTTTTTGACAAGGTAGGAATTCGTCCAATATTTTAAAAAATTTACATTTTGTTGATTAGGCAGGGTGTCGTGCAAAATTTTAAAAAATTTTCAATTTTTTCACAAGGTAGGAAGTCGCCCAAAATTTTAAAAAATTTTCAATTTGTTGACAAGGTAGTGGGTCGTGCAAAATTTTAAAAAATTTTCAATTTGTTGACAAGGTAGGAATTCGTCCAATATTTTAAAAAATTTACATTTTGTTGATTAGGCAGGGTGTCGTGAAAAATTTTAAAAAATTTTCAAGTTTTTGACAAGGTAGGAAGTCGTCCAAAATTTTAAAAAATTTTCAATTTGTTGACAAGATAGGAAGTCGCCCAAAATTTTAAAAAATTTTCAATTTGTTAACATAGTAGGAAGTCGTCCAAAATTTTAAAAAATTTTCAATTTGTTGACAAAGTAGGAAGTCGTCCAAAATTTTAAAAAATTTTCAATTTGTTGACAAGGTAGTGGGTCGTGCAAAATTTTAAAAAATTTTCAATTTGTTGACAAGGTAGGAAGTCGCCCAAAATTTTAAAAAATTTTCAATTTGTTGACAAGGTAGTGGGTCGTTCAAAATTTTAAAAAATTTTCAATTTTTTGACAAGGTAGGAAGTCGTCCAAAATTTTAAAAAATTTTCAATTTTTTGACAAGGTAGGAAGTCGTCCAAAATTTTAAAAAATTTTCAATTTGTTAACATAGTAGGAAGTCGTCCAAAATTTTAAAAAATTTTCAATTTGTTGACAAAGTAGGAAGTCGTCCAAAATTTTAAAAAATTTTCAATGTTTTGACAAGGTAGGAAGTCGTCCAAAATTTTAAAAAATTTTCAATTTTTTGACAAGGTAGGAAGTCGTCCAAAATTTTAAAAAAATTTCAATTTTTTGACAAGGTAGGAATTCGTCCAATATTTTAAAAAATTTACATTTTGTTGATTAGGCAGGGTGTCGTGCAAAATTTTAAAAAATTTTCAATTTTTTCACAAGGTAGGAAGTCGCCCAAAATTTTAAAAAATTTTCAATTTGTTGACAAGGTAGTGGGTCGTGCAAAATTTTAAAAAATTTTCAATTTGTTGACAAGGTAGGAATTCGTCCAATATTTTAAAAAATTTACATTTTGTTGATTAGGCAGGGTGTCGTGAAAAATTTTAAAAAATTTTCAAGTTTTTGACAAGGTAGGAAGTCGTCCAAAATTTTAAAAAATTTTCAATTTGTTGACAAGGTAGTGGGTCGTGCAAAATTTTAAAAAATTTTCAATTTGTTGACAAGGTAGTGGGTCGTGCAAAATTTTAAAAAATTTTCAATTTTTTCACAAGGTAGGAAGTCGTCCAAAATTTTAAAAAAATTTCAATTTTTTGACAAGGTAGGGTGTCGTGCAAAATTTTAAAAAATTTTCAATTTGTTGACAAAGTAGGAAGTCGTCCAAAATTTTAAAAAATTTTCAATTTTTTGACAAAGTAGGAAGTCGTCCAAAATTTTAAAAAATTTTCAATTTTTTGACAAGGTAGGAAGTCGTCCAAAATTTTAAAAAATTTTTTATTTGTTAACATAGTAGAAGTCGTCCAAGATTTTAAAAAATTTTCAATTTGTTGACAAGGTAGGAAGTCGTCCAAAATTTTAAAAAATTTTCAATTTTTTGACAAAGTAGGAAGTCGTCCAAAATTTTAAAAAATTTTCAATTTTTTGACAAGGTAGGAAGTCGTCCAAAATTTTAAAAAATTTTCAATGTTTTGACAAGGTAGGAAGTCGTCCAAAATTTTAAAAAATTTTCAATGTTTTGACAAGGTAGGAAGTCGTCCAAAATTTTAAAAAATTTTCAATTTTTTGACAAGGTCGTCCAAAATTTTAAAAAATTTTCAATTTGTTTACAAGGTAGGAAGTCGTCCAAAATCTTAAAAAATTTTCAATTTTTTGACAAGGTAGGAAGCCGTCCAAAATTTTAAAAAATTTTCAATTTTTTGACAAGGTAGGAAGTCGTCCAAAATTTTAAAAAAATTTCAATTTTTTGACAAGGTAGGAAGTCGCCCAAAATTTTAAAAAATTTTCAATTTGTTGACAAGATAGTGGGTCGTGCAAAATTTTAAAAAATTTTCAATTTGTTGACAAGGTAGTGGGTCGTGCAAAATTTTAAAAAATTTTCAATTTTTTCACAAGGTAGGAAGTCGTCCAAAATTTTAAAAAAATTTCAATTTTTTGACAAGGTAGGGTGTCGTGCAAAATTTTAAAAAATTTTCAATTTGTTGACAAAGTAGGAAGTCGTACAAAATTTTAAAAAATTTTCAATTTTTTGACAAGGTAGGAAGTCGTCCAAAATTTTAAAAAATTTTCAATTTTTTGACAAGGTAGGAAGTCGTCCAAAATTTTAAAAAATTTTCAATTTTTTGACAAGGTAGGAAGTCGTCCAAAATTTTAAAAAATTTTCAATTTGTTAACATAGTAGGAAGTCGTCCAAAATTTTAAAAAATTTTCAATTTGTTGACAAAGTAGGAAGTCGTCCAAAATTTTAAAAAATTTTCAATGTTTTGACAAGGTAGGAAGTCGTCCAAAATTTTAAAAAATTTTCAATGTTTTGACAAGGTAGGAAGTCGTCCAAAATTTTAAAAAATTTTCAATTTTTTGACAAGGTAGGAAGTCGTCCAAAATTTTAAAAAATTTTCAATTTTTTGACAAGGTAGGAAGTCGACCAAAATTTTAAAAAAATTTCAATTTTTTGACAAGGTAGGAATTCGTCCAATATTTTAAAAAATTTACATTTTGTTGATTAGGCAGGGTGTCGTGCAAAATTTTAAAAAATTTTCAATTTTTTCACAAGGTAGGAAGTCGCCCAAAATTTTAAAAAATTTTCAATTTGTTGACAAGGTAGTGGGTCGTGCAAAATTTTAAAAAATTTTCAATTTGTTGACAAGGTAGGAATTCGTCCAATATTTTAAAAAATTTACATTTTGTTGATTAGGCAGGGTGTCGTGAAAAATTTTAAAAAATTTTCAAGTTTTTGACAAGGTAGGAAGTCGCCCAAAATTTTAAAAAATTTTCAATTTGTTGACAAGGTAGTGGGTCGTTCAAAATTTTAAAAAATTTTCAATTTGTTGACAAGGTAGGAATTCGTCCAATATTTTAAAAAATTTACATTTTGTTGATTAGGCAGGGTGTCGTGAAAAATTTTAAAAAATTTTCAAGTTTTTGACAAGGTAGGAAGTCGTCCAAAATTTTAAAAAATTTTCAATTTGTTGACAAGATAGGAAGTCGCAGAAAATATTAAAAAATTTTCAATTTGTTAACATAGTAGGAAGTCGTCCAAAATTTTGAAAAATTTTCAATTTGTTGACAAGGTAGGAAGTCGTCCAAAATTTTAAAAAATTTTCAATATTTTGACAGGTATAGGGTCGTGCAAAATTTTAAAAAATTTTCAATTTGTTGACTAGGTAGAAAGTCGTCCAAAATCTTAAAAAATTTTCAATTTTTTGACAAGGTAGGAAGTCGTCCAAAATTTTAAAAAATTTTCAATTTTTTGACAAGGTAGGAAGTCGTCCAAAATTTTAAAAAAATTTCAATTTTTTGACAAGGTAGGAATTCGTCCAATATTTTAAAAAATTTACATTTTGTTGATTAGGCAGGGTGTCGTGCAAAATTTTAAAAAATTTTCAATTTTTTCACAAGGTAGGAAGTCGCCCAAAATTTTAAAAAATTTTCAATTTGTTGACAAGGTAGTGGGTCGTGCAAAATTTTAAAAAATTTTCAATTTGTTGACAAGGTAGGAATTCGTCCAATATTTTAAAAAATTTACATTTTGTTGATTAGGCAGGGTGTCGTGAAAAATTTTAAAAAATTTTCAAGTTTTTGACAAGGTAGGAAGTCGTCCAAAATTTTAAAAAATTTTCAATTTGTTGACAAGGTAGTGGGTCGTGCAAAATTTTAAAAAATTTTCAATTTGTTGACAAGGTAGTGGGTCGTGCAAAATTTTAAAAAATTTTCAATTTTTTCACAAGGTAGGAAGTCGTCCAAAATTTTAAAAAAATTTCAATTTTTTGACAAGGTAGGGTGACGTGCAAAATTTTAAAAAATTTTCAATTTGTTGACAAAGTAGGAAGTCGTCCAAAATTTTAAAAAATTTTCAATTTGTTAACATAGTAGGAAGTCGTCCAAAATTTTAAAAAATTTTCAATTTGTTGACAAAGTAGGAAGTCGTCCAAAATTTTAAAAAATTTTCAATTTGTTGACAAGGTAGTGGGTCGTGCAAAATTTTAAAAAATTTTCAATTTGTTGACAAGGTAGGAAGTCGCCCAAAATTTTAAAAAATTTTCAATTTGTTGACAAGGTAGTGGGTCGTTCAAAATTTTAAAAAATTTTCAATTTTTTGACAAGGTAGGAAGTCGTCCAAAATTTTAAAAAATTTTCAATTTTTTGACAAGGTAGGAAGTCGTCCAAAATTTTAAAAAATTTTCAATTTGTTAACATAGTAGGAAGTCGTCCAAAATTTTAAAAAATTTTCAATTTGTTGACAAAGTAGGAAGTCGTCCAAAATTTTAAAAAATTTTCAATGTTTTGACAAGGTAGGAAGTCGTCCAAAATTTTAAAAAATTTTCAATTTTTTGACAAGGTAGGAAGTCGTCCAAAATTTTAAAAAAATTTCAATTTTTTGACAAGGTAGGAATTCGTCCAATATTTTAAAAAATTTACATTTTGTTGATTAGGCAGGGTGTCGTGCAAAATTTTAAAAAATTTTCAATTTTTTCACAAGGTAGGAAGTCGCCCAAAATTTTAAAAAATTTTCAATTTGTTGACAAGGTAGTGGGTCGTGCAAAATTTTAAAAAATTTTCAATTTGTTGACAAGGTAGGAATTCGTCCAATATTTTAAAAAATTTACATTTTGTTGATTAGGCAGGGTGTCGTGAAAAATTTTAAAAAATTTTCAAGTTTTTGACAAGGTAGGAAGTCGTCCAAAATTTTAAAAAATTTTCAATTTGTTGACAAGGTAGTGGGTCGTGCAAAATTTTAAAAAATTTTCAATTTGTTGACAAGGTAGTGGGTCGTGCAAAATTTTAAAAAATTTTCAATTTTTTCACAAGGTAGGAAGTCGTCCAAAATTTTAAAAAAATTTCAATTTTTTGACAAGGTAGGGTGTCGTGCAAAATTTTAAAAAATTTTCAATTTGTTGACAAAGTAGGAAGTCGTCCAAAATTTTAAAAAATTTTCAATTTTTTGACAAAGTAGGAAGTCGTCCAAAATTTTAAAAAATTTTCAATTTTTTGACAAGGTAGGAAGTCGTCCAAAATTTTAAAAAATTTTTTATTTGTTAACATAGTAGAAGTCGTCCAAGATTTTAAAAAATTTTCAATTTGTTGACAAGGTAGGAAGTCGTCCAAAATTTTAAAAAATTTTCAATTTTTTGACAAAGTAGGAAGTCGTCCAAAATTTTAAAAAATTTTCAATTTTTTGACAAGGTAGGAAGTCGTCCAAAATTTTAAAAAATTTTCAATGTTTTGACAAGGTAGGAAGTCGTCCAAAATTTTAAAAAATTTTCAATGTTTTGACAAGGTAGGAAGTCGTCCAAAATTTTAAAAAATTTTCAATTTTTTGACAAGGTCGTCCAAAATTTTAAAAAATTTTCAATTTGTTTACAAGGTAGGAAGTCGTCCAAAATCTTAAAAAATTTTCAATTTTTTGACAAGGTAGGAAGCCGTCCAAAATTTTAAAAAATTTTCAATTTTTTGACAAGGTAGGAAGTCGTCCAAAATTTTAAAAAAATTTCAATTTTTTGACAAGGTAGGAAGTCGCCCAAAATTTTAAAAAATTTTCAATTTGTTGACAAGATAGTGGGTCGTGCAAAATTTTAAAAAATTTTCAATTTGTTGACAAGGTAGTGGGTCGTGCAAAATTTTAAAAAATTTTCAATTTTTTCACAAGGTAGGAAGTCGTCCAAAATTTTAAAAAAATTTCAATTTTTTGACAAGGTAGGGTGTCGTGCAAAATTTTAAAAAATTTTCAATTTGTTGACAAAGTAGGAAGTCGTACAAAATTTTAAAAAATTTTCAATTTTTTGACAAGGTAGGAAGTCGTCCAAAATTTTAAAAAATTTTCAATTTTTTGACAAGGTAGGAAGTCGTCCAAAATTTTAAAAAATTTTCAATTTTTTGACAAGGTAGGAAGTCGTCCAAAATTTTAAAAAATTTTCAATTTGTTAACATAGTAGGAAGTCGTCCAAAATTTTAAAAAATTTTCAATTTGTTGACAAAGTAGGAAGTCGTCCAAAATTTTAAAAAATTTTCAATTTTTTGACAAGGTAGGAAGTCGACCAAAATTTTAAAAAAATTTCAATTTTTTGACAAGGTAGGAATTCGTCCAATATTTTAAAAAATTTACATTTTGTTGACAAGGTAGTGGGTCGTGCAAAATTTTAAAAAATTTTCAATTTTTTCACAAGGTAGGAAGTCGTCCAAAATTTTAAAAAAATTTCAATTTTTTGACAAGGTAGGGTGTCGTGCAAAATTTTAAAAAATTTTCAATTTGTTGACAAAGTAGGAAGTCGTACAAAATTTTAAAAAATTTTCAATTTTTTGACAAGGTAGGAAGTCGTCCAAAATTTTAAAAAATTTTCAATTTTTTGACAAGGTAGGAAGTCGTCCAAAATTTTAAAAAATTTTCAATTTGTTAACATAGTAGGAAGTCGTCCAAAATTTTAAAAAATTTTCAATTTGTTGACAAAGTACTAAGTCGTCCAAAATTTTAAAAAATTTTCAATTTTTTGACAAGGTAGGAAGTCGACCAAAATTTTAAAAAAATTTCAATTTTTTGACAAGGTAGGAAGTCGCCCAAAATTTTAAAAAATTTTCAATTTGTTGACAAGATAGTGGGTCGTGCAAAATTTTAAAAAATTTTCAATTTGTTGACAAGGTAGTGGGTCGTGCAAAATTTTAAAAAATTTTCAATTTTTTCACAAGGTAGGAAGTCGTCCAAAATTTTAAAAAATTTTCAATGTTTTGACAAGGTAGGAAGTCGTCCAAAATTTTAAAAAATTTTCAATGTTTTGACAAGGTAGGAAGTCGTCCAAAATTTTAAAAAATTTTCAATTTTTTGACAAGGTAGGAAGTCGTCCAAAATTTTAAAAAATTTTCAATTTTTTGACAAGGTAGGAAGTCGACCAAAATTTTAAAAAAATTTCAATTTTTTGACAAGGTAGGAATTCGTCCAATATTTTAAAAAATTTACATTTTGTTGATTAGGCAGGGTGTCGTGCAAAATTTTAAAAAATTTTCAATTTTTTCACAAGGTAGGAAGTCGCCCAAAATTTTAAAAAATTTTCAATTTGTTGACAAGGTAGTGGGTCGTGCAAAATTTTAAAAAATTTTCAATTTGTTGACAAGGTAGGAATTCGTCCAATATTTTAAAAAATTTACATTTTGTTGATTAGGCAGGGTGTCGTGAAAAATTTTAAAAAATTTTCAAGTTTTTGACAAGGTAGGAAGTCGCCCAAAATTTTAAAAAATTTTCAATTTGTTGACAAGGTAGTGGGTCGTTCAAAATTTTAAAAAATTTTCAATTTGTTGACAAGGTAGGAATTCGTCCAATATTTTAAAAAATTTACATTTTGTTGATTAGGCAGGGTGTCGTGAAAAATTTTAAAAAATTTTCAAGTTTTTGACAAGGTAGGAAGTCGTCCAAAATTTTAAAAAATTTTCAATTTGTTGACAAGATAGGAAGTCGCAGAAAATATTAAAAAATTTTCAATTTGTTAACATAGTAGGAAGTCGTCCAAAATTTTGAAAAATTTTCAATTTGTTGACAAGGTAGGAAGTCGTCCAAAATTTTAAAAAATTTTCAATATTTTGACAGGTATAGGGTCGTGCAAAATTTTAAAAAATTTTCAATTTGTTGACTAGGTAGGAAGTCGTCCAAAATCTTAAAAAATTTTCAATTTTTTGACAAGGTAGGAAGTCGTCCAAAATTTTAAAAAATTTTCAATTTTTTGACAAGGTAGGAAGTCGTCCAAAATTTTAAAAAAATTTCAATTTTTTGACAAGGTAGGAATTCGTCCAATATTTTAAAAAATTTACATTTTGTTGATTAGGCAGGGTGTCGTGCAAAATTTTAAAAAATTTTCAATTTTTTCACAAGGTAGGAAGTCGCCCAAAATTTTAAAAAATTTTCAATTTGTTGACAAGGTAGTGGGTCGTGCAAAATTTTAAAAAATTTTCAATTTGTTGACAAGGTAGGAATTCGTCCAATATTTTAAAAAATTTACATTTTGTTGATTAGGCAGGGTGTCGTGAAAAATTTTAAAAAATTTTCAAGTTTTTGACAAGGTAGGAAGTCGTCCAAAATTTTAAAAAATTTTCAATTTGTTGACAAGATAGGAAGTCGCCCAAAATTTTAAAAAATTTTCAATTTGTTAACATAGTAGGAAGTCGTCCAAAATTTTGAAAAATTTTCAATTTGTTGACAAGGTAGGAAGTCGTCCAAAATTTTAAAAAATTTTCAATTTGTTGACAAGATAGGAAGTCGCAGAAAATATTAAAAAATTTTCAATTTGTTAACATAGTAGGAAGTCGTCAAAAATTTTAAAAAATTTTCAATATTTTGACAGGTATAGGGTCGTGCAAAATTTTAAAAAATTTTCAATTTGTTGACTGGTAGGAAGTCGTCCAAAATTTTGAAAAATTTTCAATTTGTTGACAAGGTAGGAAGTCGTCCAAAATTTTAAAAAATTTTCAATATTTTGACAGGTATAGGGTCGTGCAAAATTTTAAAAAATTTTCAATTTGTTGACTAGGTAGGAAGTCGTCCAAAATCTTAAAAAATTTTCAATTTTTTGACAAGGTAGGAAGTCGTCCAAAATTTTAAAAAATTTTCAATTTTTTGACAAGGTAGGAAGTCGTCCAAAATTTTAAAAAAATTTCAATTTTTTGACAAGGTAGGAATTCGTCCAATATTTTAAAAAATTTACATTTTGTTGATTAGGCAGGGTGTCGTGCAAAATTTTAAAAAATTTTCAATTTTTTCACAAGGTAGGAAGTCGCCCAAAATTTTAAAAAATTTTCAATTTGTTGACAAGGTAGTGGGTCGTGCAAAATTTTAAAAAATTTTCAATTTGTTGACAAGGTAGGAATTCGTCCAATATTTTAAAAAATTTACATTTTGTTGATTAGGCAGGGTGTCGTGAAAAATTTTAAAAAATTTTCAAGTTTTTGACAAGGTAGGAAGTCGTCCAAAATTTTAAAAAATTTTCAATTTGTTGACAAGATAGGAAGTCGCCCAAAATTTTAAAAAATTTTCAATTTGTTAACATAGTAGGAAGTCGTCCAAAATTTTGAAAAATTTTCAATTTGTTGACAAGGTAGGAAGTCGTCCAAAATTTTAAAAAATTTTCAATATTTTGACAGGTATAGGGTCGTGCAAAATATTAAAAAATTTTCAATTTGTTGACTAGGTAGGAAGTCGTCCAAAATCTTAAAAAATTTTCAATTTTTTGACAAGGCAGGAAGTCGTCCAAAATTTTAAAAAATTTTCAATTTGTTGACAAGGTAGTGGGTCGTGCAAAATTTTAAAAAATTTTCAATTTTTTCACAAGGTAGGAAGTCGTCCAAAATTTTAAAAAAATTTCAATTTTTTGACAAGGTAGGGTGTCGTGCAAAATTTTAAAAAATTTTCAATTTGTTGACAAAGTAGGAAGTTGTCCAAAATTTTAAAAAATTTTCAATTTTTTCAAAAGGTAGGAAGTCGTCCAAAATTTTAAAAAATTTTCAATTTTTTGACAAGGTAGGAAGTCGTCCAAAATTTTAAAAAATTTTCAATTTTTTGACAAGGTAGGAAGTCGTCCAAAATTTTAAAAAAATTTCAATTTTTTGACAAGGTAGGGTCGTGCAAAATTTTAAAAAATTTTCAATTTTTTCACAAGGTAGGAAGTCGCCCAAAATTTTAAAAAATTTTCAATTTGTTGACAAGGTAGTGGGTCGTGCAAAATTTTAAAAAATTTTCAATTTTTTCACAAGGTAGGAAGTCGTCCAAAATTTTAAAAAAATTTCAATTTTTTGACAAGGTAGGGTGTCGTGCAAAATTTTAAAAAATTTTCAATTTGTTGACAAAGTAGGAAGTTGTCCAAAATTTTAAAAAATTTTCAATTTTTTGACAAGGTAGGAAGTCGTCCAAAATTTTAAAAAATTTTCATTTTTTGACAAGGTAGGAAGTCGTCCAAAATTTTAAAAAAATTTCAATTTTTTGACAAGGTAGGAAGTCGTCCAAAATTTTAAAAAATTTTCAATTTGTTAACATAGTAGGAAGTCGTCCAAAATTTTAAAAAATTTTCAATTTGTTGACAAAGTAGAAAAAATTTTCAATTTGTTGACAAAGTAGGAAGTTGTCCAAAATTTTAAAAAAATTTCAATTTTTTGACAAGGTAGGGTCGTGCAAAATTTTAAAAAATTTTCAATTTTTTCACAAGGTAGGAAGTCGCCCAAAATTTTAAAAAATTTTCAATTTGTTGACAAGGTAGTGGGTCGTGCAAAATTTTAAAAAATTTTCAATTTGTTGACAAGGTAGGAATTCGTCCAATATTTTAAAAAATTTACATTTTGTTGATTAGGCAGGGTGTCGTGAAAAATTTTAAAAAATTTTCAATTTTTTGACAAGGTAGGAAGTCGTCCAAAATTTTAAAAAATTTTCAATTTGTTGACAAGATAGGAAGTCGCCCAAAATTTTAAAAAATTTTCAATTTGGTAACATAGTAGGAAGTCGTCCAAAATTTTGAAAAATTTTCAATTTGTTGACAAGGTAGGAAGTCGTCAAAAATTTTAAAAAATTTTCAATATTTTGACAGGTATAGGGTCGTGCAAAATTTTAAAAAATTTTCAATTTGTTGACTGGTAGGAAGTCGTCCAAAATCTTAAAAAATTTTCAATTTTTTGACAAGGTAGGGTCGAGCAAAATTTTAAAAAATTTTCATTTTTTTCACAAGGTAGGAAGTCGTCCAAAATTTTAAAAAATTTTCAATTTTTTGACAAGGTAGGAAGTCGTCCAAAATTTTAAAAAATTTTCAATTTTTTGACAAGGTAGGAAGTCGTCCAAAATTATAAAAAAATTTCAATTTTTTGACAAGGTAGGGTCGTGCAAAATTTTAAAAAATTTTCAATTTTTTCACAAGGTAGGAAGTCGCCCAAAATTTTAAAAAATTTTCAATTTGTTGACAAGGTATGGTCGTGCAAAATTTTAAAAAATTTTCAATTTTTTGACAAGGAAGTCGCCCAAAATTTTAAAAAATTTTCAATTTGTTGACAAGGTAGTGGGTCGTGCAAAATTTTAAAAAATTTTCAATTTGTTGACAAGGTAGTGGGTCGTGCAAAATTTTAAAAAATTTTCAATTTTTTGACAAGGTAGGAAGTCGTCCAAAATTTTAAAAAAATTTCAATTTTTTGACAAGGTATGGTCGTGCAAAATTTTAAAAAAATTTCAATTTTTTCACAAGGTAGGAAGTCGTCCAAAATTTTAAAAAATTTTCAATTTTTTGACAAGGTAGGAAGTCGCCCAAAATTTTAAAAAATTTTCAATTTTTTGACAAGGTAGGAAGTCGTCCAAAATTTTAAAAAATTTTCAATGTTTTGACAAGGTAGGAAGTCGTCCAAAATTTAAAAAATTTTCAATTTTTTAACAAGGTCGTCCAAAATTTTAAAAAATTTTCAATTTTTTGACAAGGTAGGAAGTCATCCAAAATTTTAAAAAATTTTCAATTTGTTGACAAGATATTAAGTCGCCCAAAATTTTAAAAAATTTTCAATTTGTTAACATAGTAGGAAGTCGTCCAAAATTTTGAAAAATTTTCAATTTGTTGACAAGGTAGGAAGTCGTCCAAAATTTTAAAAAATTTTCAATTTGTTGACAAGATAGGAAGTCGCCCAAAATTTTAAAAAATTTTCAATTTGTTAACATAGTAGGAAGTCGTCCAAAATTTTGAAAAATTTTCAATTTGTTGACAAGGTAGGAAGTCGTCCAAAATTTTAAAAAATTTTCAATATTTTGACAGGTATAGGGTCGTGCAAAATTTTAAAAAATTTTCAATTTGTTGACAAGGTAGGAAGTCGTGCAAAATTTTAAAAAATTTTCAATTTTTTCACAAGGTAGGAAGTCGTCCAAAATTTTAAAAAAATTTCAATTTTTTGACAAGGTAGGGTGTCGTGCAAAATTTTAAAAAATTTTCAATTTGTTGACAAAGTAGGAAGTCGTCCAAAATTTTAAAAAATTTTCAATTTTTTGACAAAGTAGGAAGTCGTCCAAAATTTTAAAAAATTTTCAATTTTTTGACAAGGTAGGAAGTCGTCCAAAATTTTAAAAAATTTTTTATTTGTTAACATAGTAGAAGTCGTCCAAAATTTTAAAAAATTTTCAATTTGTTGACAAGGTAGGAAGTCGTCCAAAATTTTAAAAAATTTTCAATTTTTTGACAAAGTAGGAAGTCGTCCAAAATTTTAAAAAATTTTCAATTTTTTGACAAGGTAGGAAGTCGTCCAAAATTTTAAAAAATTTTCAATGTTTTGACAAGGTAGGAAGTCGTCCAAAATTTTAAAAAATTTTCAATGTTTTGACAAGGTAGGAAGTCGTCCAAAATTTTAAAAAATTTTCAATTTTTTGACAAGGTCGTCCAAAATTTTAAAAAATTTTCAATTTGTTTACAAGGTAGGAAGTCGTCCAAAATTTTAAAAAATTTTCAATGTTTTGACAAGGTAGGAAGTCGTCCAAAATTTTAAAAAATTTTCGATTTTTTGACAAGGTAGGAAGTCGTCCAAAATTTTAAAAAAATTTCAATTTTTTGACAAGGTAGTGGGTCGTGCAAAATTTTAAAAAATTTTCAATTTGTTGACAAGGTAGGAATTCGTCCAATATTTTAAAAAATTTACATTTTGTTGATTAGGCAGGGTGTCGTGAAAAATTTTAAAAAATTTTCAAGTTTTTGACAAGGTAGGAAGTCGTCCAAAATTTTAAAAAATTTTCAATTTGTTGACAAGGTAGGGTCGTGCAAAATTTTAAAAAATTTTCAATTTGTTAACATAGTAGGAAGTCGTCCAAAATTTTGAAAAATTTTCAATTTGTTGACAAGGTAGGAAGTCGTCCAAAATTTTAAAAAATTTTCAATATTTTGACAGGTATAGGGTCGTGCAAAATTTTAAAAAATTTTCAATTTGTTGACTAGGTAGGAAGTCGTCCAAAATCTTAAAAAATTTTCAATTTTTTGACAAGGCAGGAAGTCGTCCAAAATTTTAAAAAATTTTCAATTTTTTGACAAGGTAGGAAGTCGTCCAAAATTTTAAAAAAATTTCAATTTTTTGACAAGGTAGGGTGGTGCAAAATTTTAAAAAATTTTCAATTTTTTCACAAGGTAGGAAGTCGTCCAAAATTTTAAAAAATTTTCAATTTTTTGACAAGGTAGGAAGTCGTCCAAAATTTTAAAAAATTTTCAATTTTTTGACAAGGTAGGAAGTCGTCCAAAATTTTAAAAAATTTTCAATTTTTTGACAAGGTAGGAAGTCGTCCAAAATTTTAAAAAATTTTCAATTTTTTGACAAGGTAGGAAGTCGTCCAAAATTTTAAAAAAATTTCAATTTTTTGACAAGGTAGGGTCGTCCAAAATTTTAAAAAAATTTCAATTTTTTGACAAGGTAGGGTGTCGTGCAAAATTTTAAAAAATTTTCAATTTGTTGACAAAGTAGGAAGTTGTCCAAAATTTTAAAAAATTTTCAATTTTTTGACAAGGTAGGAAGTCGTCCAAAATTTTAAAAAATTTTCAATTTGTTAACATAGTAGGAAGTCGTCCAAAATTTTAAAAAATTTTCAATTTGTTGACAAAGTAGAAAAAATTTTCAATTTGTTGACAAAGTAGGAAGTTGTCCAAAATTTTAAAAAAATTTCAATTTTTTGACAAGGTAGGGTCGTGCAAAATTTTAAAAAATTTTCAATTTTTTCACAAGGTAGGAAGTCGCCCAAAATTTTAAAAAATTTTCAATTTGTTGACAAGGTAGTGGGTCGTGCAAAATTTTAAAAAATTTTCAATTTGTTGACAAGGTAGGAATTCGTCCAATATTTTAAAAAATTTACATTTTGTTGATTAGGCAGGGTGTCGTGAAAAATTTTAAAAAATTTTCAATTTTTTGACAAGGTAGGAAGTCGTCCAAAATTTTAAAAAATTTTCAATTTGTTGACAAGATAGGAAGTCGCCCAAAATTTTAAAAAATTTTCAATTTGGTAACATAGTAGGAAGTCGTCCAAAATTTTGAAAAATTTTCAATTTGTTGACAAGGTAGGAAGTCGTCAAAAATTTTAAAAAATTTTCAATATTTTGACAGGTATAGGGTCGTGCAAAATTTTAAAAAATTTTCAATTTGTTGACTGGTAGGAAGTCGTCCAAAATCTTAAAAAATTTTCAATTTTTTGACAAGGTAGGGTCGTGCAAAATTTTAAAAAATTTTCATTTTTTTCACAAGGTAGGAAGTCGTCCAAAATTTTAAAAAATTTTAAATTTTTTGACAAGGTAGGAAGTCGTCCAAAATTTTAAAAAATTTTCAATTTTTTCACAAGGTAGGAAGTCGCCCAAAATTTTAAAAAATTTTCAATTTGTTGACAAGGTAGTGGGTCGTGCAAAATTTTAAAAAATTTTCAATTTGTTGACAAGGTAGGAATTCGTCCAATATTTTAAAAAATTTACATTTTGTTGATTAGGCAGGGTGTCGTGAAAAATTTTAAAAAATTTTCAAGTTTTTGACAAGGTAGGAAGTCGCCCAAAATTTTAAAAAATTTTCAATTTGTTGACAAGGTAGTGGGTCGTTCAAAATTTTAAAAAATTTTCAATTTGTTGACAAGGTAGGAATTCGTCCAATATTTTAAAAAATTTACATTTTGTTGATTAGGCAGGGTGTCGTGAAAAATTTTAAAAAATTTTCAAGTTTTTGACAAAGTAGGAAGTCGTCCAAAATTTTAAAAAATTTTCAATTTGTTGACAAGATAGGAAGTCGCAGAAAATATTAAAAAATTTTCAATTTGTTAACATAGTAGGAAGTCGTCCAAAATTTTGAAAAATTTTCAATTTGTTGACAAGGTAGGAAGTCGTCCAAAATTTTAAAAAATTTTCAATATTTTGACAGGTATAGGGTCGTGCAAAATTTTAAAAAATTTTCAATTTGTTGACTAGGTAGGAAGTCGTCCAAAATCTTAAAAAATTTTCAATTTTTTGACAAGGTAGGAAGTCGTCCAAAATTTTAAAAAATTTTCAATTTTTTGACAAGGTAGGAAGTCGTCCAAAATTTTAAAAAAATTTCAATTTTTTGACAAGGTAGGAATTCGTCCAATATTTTAAAAAATTTACATTTTGTTGATTAGGCAGGGTGTCGTGCAAAATTTTAAAAAATTTTCAATTTTTTCACAAGGTAGGAAGTCGCCCAAAATTTTAAAAAATTTTCAATTTGTTGACAAGGTAGTGGGTCGTGCAAAATTTTAAAAAATTTTCAATTTGTTGACAAGGTAGGAATTCGTCCAATATTTTAAAAAATTTACATTTTGTTGATTAGGCAGGGTGTCGTGAAAAATTTTAAAAAATTTTCAAGTTTTTGACAAGGTAGGAAGTCGTCCAAAATTTTAAAAAATTTTCAATTTGTTGACAAGATAGGAAGTCGCCCAAAATTTTAAAAAATTTTCAATTTGTTAACATAGTAGGAAGTCGTCCAAAATTTTGAAAAATTTTCAATTTGTTGACAAGGTAGGAAGTCGTCCAAAATTTTAAAAAATTTTCAATTTTTTGACAAGGTAGGAAGTCGTCCAAAATTTTAAAAAAATTTCAATTTTTTGACAAGGTAGGAATTCGTCCAATATTTTAAAAAATTTACATTTTGTTGATTAGGCAGGGTGTCGTGCAAAATTTTAAAAAATTTTCAATTTTTTCACAAGGTAGGAAGTCGCCCAAAATTTTAAAAAATTTTCAATTTGTTGACAAGGTAGTGGGTCGTGCAAAATTTTAAAAAATTTTCAATTTGTTGACAAGGTAGGAATTCGTCCAATATTTTAAAAAATTTACATTTTGTTGATTAGGCAGGGTGTCGTGAAAAATTTTAAAAAATTTTTAAGTTTTTGACAAGGTAGGAAGTCGTCCAAAATTTTAAAAAATTTTCAATTTGTTGACAAGATAGGAAGTCGCCCAAAATTTTAAAAAATTTTCAATTTGTTAACATAGTAGGAAGTCGTCCAAAATTTTGAAAAATTTTCAATTTGTTGACAAGGTAGGAAGTCGTCCAAAATTTTAAAAAATTTTCAATATTTTGACAGGTATAGGGTCGTGCAAAATTTTAAAAAATTTTCAATTTGTTGACTAGGTAGGAAGTCGTCCAAAATCTTAAAAAATTTTCAATTTTTTGACAAGGCAGGAAGTCGTCCAAAATTTTAAAAAATTTTCAATTTTTTGACAAGGTAGGAAGTCGTCCAAAATTTTAAAAAAATTTCAATTTTTTGACAAGGTAGGGTGGTGCAAAATTTTAAAAAATTTTCAATTTTTTCACAAGGTAGGAAGTCGTCCAAAATTTTAAAAAATTTTCAATTTTTTGACAAGGTAGGAAGTCGTCCAAAATTTTAAAAAATTTTCAATTTTTTGACAAGGTAGGAAGTCGTCCAAAATTTTAAAAAATTTTCAATTTTTTGACAAGGTAGGAAGTCGTCCAAAATTTTAAAAAATTTTCAATTTTTTGACAAGGTAGGAAGTCGTCCAAAATTTTAAAAAAATTTCAATTTTTTGACAAGGTAGGGTCGTCCAAAATTTTAAAAAAATTTCAATTTTTTGACAAGGTAGGGTGTCGTGCAAAATTTTAAAAAATTTTCAATTTGTTGACAAAGTAGGAAGTTGTCCAAAATTTTAAAAAATTTTCAATTTTTTGACAAGGTAGGAAGTCGTCCAAAATTTTAAAAAATTTTCAATTTGTTAACATAGTAGGAAGTCGTCCAAAATTTTAAAAAATTTTCAATTTGTTGACAAAGTAGAAAAAATTTTCAATTTGTTGACAAAGTAGGAAGTTGTCCAAAATTTTAAAAAAATTTCAATTTTTTGACAAGGTAGGGTCGTGCAAAATTTTAAAAAATTTTCAATTTTTTCACAAGGTAGGAAGTCGCCCAAAATTTTAAAAAATTTTCAATTTGTTGACAAGGTAAAGGGTCGTGCAAAATTTTAAAAAATTTTCAATTTGTTGACAAGGTAGGAATTCGTCCAATATTTTAAAAAATTTACATTTTGTTGATTAGGCAGGGTGTCGTGAAAAATTTTAAAAAATTTTCAATTTTTTGACAAGGTAGGAAGTCGTCCAAAATTTTAAAAAATTTTCAATTTGTTGACAAGATAGGAAGTCGCCCAAAATTTTAAAAAATTTTCAATTTGGTAACATAGTAGGAAGTCGTCCAAAATTTTGAAAAATTTTCAATTTGTTGACAAGGTAGGAAGTCGTCAAAAATTTTAAAAAATTTTCAATATTTTGACAGGTATAGGGTCGTGCAAAATTTTAAAAAATTTTCAATTTGTTGACTGGTAGGAAGTCGTCCAAAATCTTAAAAAATTTTCAATTTTTTGACAAGGTAGGGTCGTGCAAAATTTTAAAAAATTTTCATTTTTTTCACAAGGTAGGAAGTCGTCCAAAATTTTAAAAAATTTTAAATTTTTTGACAAGGTAGGAAGTCGTCCAAAATTTTAAAAAATTTTCAATTTTTTGACAAGGTAGGAAGTCGTCCAAAATTTTAAAAAAATTTCAATTTTTTGACAAGGTAGGGTCGTGCAAAATTTTAAAAAATTTTCAATTTTTTCACAAGGAAGGAAGTCGCCCAAAATTTTAAAAAATTTTCAATTTGTTGACAAGGTATGGTCGTGCAAAATTTTAAAAAATTTTCAATTTTTTGACAAGGAAGTCGCCCAAAATTTTAAAAAATTTTCAATTTGTTGACAAGGTAGTGGGTCGTGCAAAATTTTAAAAAATTTTCAATTTGTTGACAAGGTAGTGGGTCGTGCAAAATTTTAAAAAATTTTCAATTTTTTGACAAGGTAGGAAGTCGTCCAAAATTTTAAAAAAATTTCAATTTTTTGACAAGGTATGGTCGTGCAAAATTTTAAAAAATTTTCAATTTTTTCACAAGGTAGGAAGTCGTCCAAAATTTTAAAAAATTTTCAATTTTTTGACAAGGTAGGAAGTCGTCCAAAATTTTAAAAAATTTTCAATTTTTTGACAAGGTAGGAAGTCGTCCAAAATTTTAAAAAATTTTCAATGTTTTGACAAGGTAGGAAGTCGTCCAAAATTTTAAAAAATTTTCAATGTTTTGACAAGGTAGGAAGTCGTCCAAAATTTTAAAAAATTTTCAATTTTTTGACAAGGAAGTCGCCCAAAATTTTAAAAAATTTTCAATTTGTTGACAAGGTAGTGGGTCGTGCAAAATTTTAAAAAATTTTCAATTTTTTCACAAGGAAGGAAGTCGCCCAAAATTTTAAAAAATTTTCAATTTGTTGACAAGGTATGGTCGTGCAAAATTTTAAAAAATTTTCAATTTTTTGACAAGGAAGTCGCCCAAAATTTTAAAAAATTTTCAATTTGTTGACAAGGTAGTGGGTCGTGCAAAATTTTAAAAAATTTTCAATTTGTTGACAAGGTAGTGGGTCGTGCAAAATTTTAAAAAATTTTCAATTTTTTGACAAGGTAGGAAGTCGTCCAAAATTTTAAAAAAATTTCAATTTTTTGACAAGGTATGGTCGTGCAAAATTTTAAAAAATTTTCAATTTTTTCACAAGGTAGGAAGTCGTCCAAAATTTTAAAAAAATTTCAATTTTTTGACAAGGTATGGTCGTGCAAAATTTTAAAAAATTTTCAATTTTTTCACAAGGTAGGAAGTCGTCCAAAATTTTAAAAAATTTTCAATTTTTCACAAGGTAGGAAGTCGTCCAAAATTTTAAAAAATTTTCAATTTTTTGACAAGGTAGGAAGTCGTCCAAAATTTTAAAAAATTTTCAATTTTTTGACAAGGTAGGAAGTCATCCAAAATTTTAAAAAATTTTCAATTTGTTGACAAGATATTAAGTCGCCCAAAATTTTAAAAAATTTTCAATTTGTTAACATAGTAGGAAGTCGTCCAAAATTTTGAAAAATTTTCAATTTGTTGACAAGGTAGGAAGTCGTCCAAAATTTTAAAAAATTTTCAATTTGTTGACAAGATAGGAAGTCGCCCAAAATTTTAAAAAATTTTCAATTTGTTAACATAGTAGGAAGTCGTCCAAAATTTTGAAAAATTTTCAATTTGTTGACAAGGTAGGAAGTCGTCCAAAATTTTAAAAAATTTTCAATATTTTGACAGGTATAGGGTCGTGCAAAATTTTAAAAAATTTTCAATTTGTTGACAAGGTAGGAAGTCGTCCAAAATCTTAAAAAATTTTCAATTTTTTGACAAGGTAGGAAGTCGTCCAAAATTTTAAAAAATTTTCAATTTTTTGACAAGGTAGGAAGTCGTCCAAAATTTTAAAAAAATTTCAATTTTTTGACAAAGTAGGAAGTCGTACAAAATTTTAAAAAATTTTCAATTTTTTGACAAGGTAGGAAGTCGTCCAAAATTTTAAAAAATTTTCAATTTTTTGACAAGGTAGGAAGTCGTCCAAAATTTTAAAAAATTTTCAATTTTTTGACAAGGTAGGAAGTCGTCCAAAATTTTAAAAAATTTTCAATTTGTTAACATAGTAGGAAGTCGTCCAAAATTTTAAAAAATTTTCAATTTGTTGACAAAGTAGTAAGTCGTCCAAAATTTTAAAAAATTTTCAATTTTTTCACAAGGTAGGAAGTCGTCCAAAATTTTAAAAAATTTTCAATTTTTTGACAAGGTAGGAAGTCGTCCAAAATCTTAAAAAATTTTCAATTTTTTGACAAGGTAGGGTCGTGCAAAATTTTAAAAAATTTTCATTTTTTTCACAAGGTAGGAAGTCGTCCAAAATTTTAAAAAATTTTCAATTTTTTGACAAGGTAGGAAGTAGTCCAAAATTTTAAAAAATTTTCAATTTTTTGACAAGGTAGGAAGTCGTCCAAAATTTTAAAAAAATTTCAATTTTTTGACAAGGTAGGGTCGTCCAAAATTTTAAAAAAATTTCAATTTTTTGACAAGGTAGGGTGTCGTGCAAAATTTTAAAAAATTTTCAATTTGTTGACAAAGTAGGAAGTTGTCCAAAATTTTAAAAAATTTTCAATTTTTTGACAAGGTAGGAAGTCGTCCAAAATTTTAAAAAATTTTCAATTTGTTAACATAGTAGGAAGTCGTCCAAAATTTTAAAAAATTTTCAATTTGTTGACAAAGTAGAAAAAATTTTCAATTTGTTGACAAAGTAGGAAGTTGTCCAAAATTTTAAAAAAATTTCAATTTTTTGACAAGGTAGGGTCGTGCAAAATTTTAAAAAATTTTCAATTTTTTCACAAGGTAGGAAGTCGCCCAAAATTTTAAAAAATTTTCAATTTGTTGACAAGGTAGTGGGTCGTGCAAAATTTTAAAAAATTTTCAATTTGTTGACAAGGTAGGAATTCGTCCAATATTTTAAAAAATTTACATTTTGTTGATTAGGCAGGGTGTCGTGAAAAATTTTAAAAAATTTTCAATTTTTTGACAAGGTAGGAAGTCGTCCAAAATTTTAAAAAATTTTCAATTTGTTGACAAGATAGGAAGTCGCCCAAAATTTTAAAAAATTTTCAATTTGGTAACATAGTAGGAAGTCGTCCAAAATTTTGAAAAATTTTCAATTTGTTGACAAGGTAGGAAGTCGTCAAAAATTTTAAAAAATTTTCAATATTTTGACAGGTATAGGGTCGTGCAAAATTTTAAAAAATTTTCAATTTGTTGACTGGTAGGAAGTCGTCCAAAATCTTAAAAAATTTTCAATTTTTTGACAAGGTAGGGTCGTGCAAAATTTTAAAAAATTTTCATTTTTTTCACAAGGTAGGAAGTCGTCCAAAATTTTAAAAAATTTTAAATTTTTTGACAAGGTAGGAAGTCGTCCAAAATTTTAAAAAATTTTCAATTTTTTGACAAGGTAGGAAGTCGTCCAAAATTTTAAAAAAATTTCAATTTTTTGACAAGGTAGGGTCGTGCAAAATTTTAAAAAATTTTCAATTTTTTCACAAGGAAGGAAGTCGCCCAAAATTTTAAAAAATTTTCAATTTGTTGACAAGGTATGGTCGTGCAAAATTTTAAAAAATTTTCAATTTTTTGACAAGGAAGTCGCCCAAAATTTTAAAAAATTTTCAATTTGTTGACAAGGTAGTGGGTCGTGCAAAATTTTAAAAAATTTTCAATTTGTTGACAAGGTAGTGGGTCGTGCAAAATTTTAAAAAATTTTCAATTTTTTGACAAGGTAGGAAGTCGTCCAAAATTTTAAAAAAATTTCAATTTTTTGACAAGGTATGGTCGTGCAAAATTTTAAAAAATTTTCAATTTTTTCACAAGGTAGGAAGTCGTCCAAAATTTTAAAAAATTTTCAATTTTTTGACAAGGTAGGAAGTCGTCCAAAATTTTAAAAAATTTTCAATTTTTTGACAAGGTAGGAAGTCGTCCAAAATTTTAAAAAATTTTCAATGTTTTGACAAGGTAGGAAGTCGTCCAAAATTTTAAAAAATTTTCAATGTTTTGACAAGGTAGGAAGTCGTCCAAAATTTTAAAAAATTTTCAATTTTTTAACAAGGTCGTCCAAAATTTTAAAAAATTTTCAATTTTTTGACAAGGTAGGAAGTCATCCAAAATTTTAAAAAATTTTCAATTTGTTGACAAGATATTAAGTCGCCCAAAATTTTAAAAAATTTTCAATTTGTTAACATAGTAGGAAGTCGTCCAAAATTTTGAAAAATTTTCAATTTGTTGACAAGGTAGGAAGTCGTCCAAAATTTTAAAAAATTTTCAATTTGTTGACAAGATAGGAAGTCGCCCAAAATTTTAAAAAATTTTCAATTTGTTAACATAGTAGGAAGTCGTCCAAAATTTTGAAAAATTTTCAATTTGTTGACAAGGTAGGAAGTCGTCCAAAATTTTAAAAAATTTTCAATATTTTGACAGGTATAGGGTCGTGCAAAATTTTAAAAAATTTTCAATTTGTTGACAAGGTAGGAAGTCGTCCAAAATCTTAAAAAATTTTCAATTTTTTGACAAGGTAGGAAGTCGTCCAAAATTTTAAAAAATTTTCAATTTTTTGACAAGGTAGGAAGTCGTCCAAAATTTTAAAAAAATTTCAATTTTTTGACAAGGTAGGATCGTGCAAAATTTTAAAAAATTTTCAATTTTTTCACAAGGTAGGAAGTCGCCCAAAATTTTAAAAAATTTTCAATTTGTTGACAAGGTAGGGTGTCGTGCAAAATTTTAAAAAATTTTCAATTTGTTGACAAAGTAGGAAGTCGTACAAAATTTTAAAAAATTTTCAATTTTTTGACAAGGTAGGAAGTCGTCCAAAATTTTAAAAAATTTTCAATTTTTTGACAAGGTAGGAAGTCGTCCAAAATTTTAAAAAATTTTCAATTTTTTGACAAGGTAGGAAGTCGTCCAAAATTTTAAAAAATTTTCAATTTGTTAACATAGTAGGAAGTCGTCCAAAATTTTAAAAAATTTTCAATTTGTTGACAAAGTAGGAAGTCGTCCAAAATTTTAAAAAATTTTCAATTTTTTCACAAGGTAGGAAGTCGTCCAAAATTTTAAAAAATTTTCAATTTTTTGACAAGGTAGGAAGTCGTCCAAAATTTTAAAAAATTTTCAATTTGTTGACAAGATAGGAAGTCGCCCAAAATTTTAAAAAATTTTCAATTTGTTAACATAGTAGGAAGTCGTCCAAAATTTTGAAAAATTTTCAATTTGTTGACAAGGTAGGAAGTCGTCCAAAATTTTAAAAAATTTTCAATATTTTGACAGGTATAGGGTCGTGCAAAATTTTAAAAAATTTTCAATTTGTTGACAAGGTAGGAAGTCGTCCAAAATCTTAAAAAATTTTCAATTTTTTGACAAGGTAGGAAGTCGTCCAAAATTTTAAAAAATTTTCAATTTTTTGACAAGGTAGGAAGTCGTTCAAAATTTTAAAAAAATTTCAATTTTTTGACAAGGTAGGATCGTGCAAAATTTTAAAAAATTTTCAATTTTTTCACAAGGTAGGAAGTCGCCCAAAATTTTTAAAAATTTTCAATTTGTTGACAAGGTAGGGTGTCGTGCAAAATTTTAAAAAATTTTCAATTTGTTGACAAAGTAGGAAGTCGTACAAAATTTTAAAAAATTTTCAATTTTTTGACAAGGTAGGAAGTCGTCCAAAATTTTAAAAAATTTTCAATTTTTTGACAAGGTAGGAAGTCGTCCAAAATTTTAAAAAATTTTAAATTTTTTGACAAGGTAGGAAGTCGTCCAAAATTTTAAAAAATTTTCAATTTGTTAACATAGTAGGAAGTCGTCCAAAATTTTAAAAAATTTTCAATTTGTTGACAAAGTAGGAAGTCGTCCAAAATTTTAAAAAATTTTCAATGTTTTGACAAGGTAGGAAGTCGTCCAAAATTTTAAAAAATTTTCAATGTTTTGACAAGGTAGGAAGTCGTCCAATATATTAAAAAATTTTCAATTTTTTAACAAGGTCGTCCAAAATTTTAAAAAATTTTCAATTTTTTGACAAGGTAGGAAGTCATCCAAAATTTTAAAAAATTTTCAATTTGTTAACATAGTAGGAAGTCGTCCAAAATTTTGAAAAATTTTCAATTTGTTGACAAGGTAGGAAGTCGTCCAAAATTTTAAAAAATTTTCAATATTTTGACAGGTATAGGGTCGTGCAAAATTTTAAAAAATTTTCAATTTGTTGACAAGGTAGGAAGTCGTCCAAAATCTTAAAAAATTTTCAATTTTTTGACAAGGTAGGAAGTCGTCCAAAATTTTAAAAAATTTTCAATTTTTTGACAAGGTAGGAAGTCGTCCAAAATTTTAAAAAAATTTCAATTTTTTGACAAGGTAGGGTCGTGCAAAATTTTAAAAAATTTTCAATTTGTTGACAAGGTAGGAATTTGTCCAATATTTTAAAAAATTTACATTTTGTTGATTAGGCAGGGTGTCGTGAAAATTTTTAAAAAATTTTCAATTTTTTGACAAGGTAGGAAGTCGTCCAAAATTTTAAAAAATTTTCAATTTGTTGACATAGTAGGAAGTCGTCCAAAATTTTAAAAAAATTTCAATTTTTTGACAAGGTAGGGTCGTGCAAAATTTTAAAAAATTTTAAATTTTTTCACAAGGTAGGAAGTCGCCCAAAATTTTAAAAAATTTTCAATTTGTTGACAAGGTAGTGTGTCGTAATTAAAAAAAATTTTAAAAAATTTTCAATTTTTTGACAAGGTAGGAAGTCGTCCAAAATTTTAAAAAACTTTCAATTTTTTGACAAGGTAGGAAGTCGTCCAAAATTTTAAAAAACTTTCAATGTTTTGACAAGGTAGGAAGTCGTCCAAAATTTTAAAAAATTTTCAATTTTTTAACAAGGTCGTCCAAAATTTTAAAAAATTTTCAATTTTTTGACAAGGTAGGAAGTCATCCAAAATTTTAAAAAATTTTCAATTTGTTAACATAGTAGGAAGTCGTCCAAAATTTTGAAAAATTTTCAATTTGTTGACAAGGTAGGAAGTCGTCCAAAATTTTAAAAAATTTTCAATATTTTGACAGGTATAGGTCGTGCAAAATTTTAAAAAATTTTCAATTTGTTGACTAGGTAGGAAGTCGTCCAAAATCTTAAAAAATTTTCAATTTTTTGACAAGGTAGGAAGTCGTCCAAAATTTTAAAAAATTTTCAATTTTTTGACAAGGTAGGAAGTCGTCCAAAATTTTAAAAAAATTTCAATTTTTTGACAAGGTAGGGTCGTGCAAAATTTTAAAAAATTTTAAATTTTTTCACAAGGTAGGAAGTCGCCCAAAATTTTAAAAAATTTTCAATTTGTTGACAAGGTAGTGGGTCGTAATTAAAAAAAATTTTAAAAAATTTTCAATTTTTTGACAAGGTAGGAAGTCGTCCAAAATTTTAAAAAACTTTCAATTTTTTGACAAGGTAGGAAGTCGTCCAAAATTTTAAAAAAATTTTAATTTGTTGACAAAATAGGAAGTCGCCCAAAATTTTAAAAAATTTTCAATTTGTTGACAAGGTAGGAAGTCGTCCAAAATCTTAAAAAATTTTCAATTTTTTGACAAGGTAGGAGGTCGTGAAAAATTTTAAAAAATTTTCAATTTTTTGACAAGGGAAGTCGTCCAAAATTTTAAAAAATTTTCAATTTGGTGACAAGATAGGAAGTCGCCCAAAATTTTAAAAAATTTTCAATTTGTTGACAAGGTAGTGGGTCGTGTAAAATTTTAAAAAATTTTCAATTTGTTGACAAGGTAGTGGGTCGTGCAAAATTTTAAAAAATTTTCAATTTTTTCACAAGGTAGGAAGTCGTCCAAAATTTTAAAAAAATTTCAATTTTTTGATAAGGTAGGGTGTCGTGCAAAATTTTAAAAAATTTTCAATTTGTTGACAAAGTAGGAAGTCGTCCAAAATTTTAAAAAATTTTCAATTTTTTGACAAGCTAGGAAGTCGTCCAAAATTTTAAAATATTTTCAATTTTTTGACAAGGTAGGAAGTCGTCCAAAATTTTAAAAAATTTTCAATTTTTTGACAAGGTCGTCCAAAATTTTAAAAAATTTTCAATTTGTTGAAGAGGTAGGAAGTCGTGCAAAATTTTAAAAAATTTTCAATTTGTTGACAAGATAGGAAGTCGCCCAAAATTTTAAAAAATTTTCAATTTGTTAACATAGTAGGAAGTCGTCCAAAATTTTAAAAAATTTTCAATTTTTTGACAAGGTAGGGTCGTGCAAAATTTTAAAAAATTTTAAATTTTTTCACAAGGTAGGAAGTCGCCCAAAATTTTAAAAAATTTTCAATTTGTTGACAAGGTAGTGGGTCGTAATTAAAAAAAATTTTAAAAAATTTTCAATTTTTTGACAAGGTAGGAAGTCGTCCAAAATTTTAAAAAACTTTCAATTTTTTGACAAGGTAGGAAGTCGTCCAAAATTTTAAAAAAATTTTAATTTGTTGACAAAATAGGAAGTCGCCCAAAATTTTAAAAAATTTTCAATTTGTTGACAAGGTAGGAAGTCGTCCAAAATCTTAAAAAATTTTCAATTTTTTGACAAGGTAGGAGGTCGTGAAAAATTTTAAAAAATTTTCAATTTTTTGACAAGGGAAGTCGTCCAAAATTTTAAAAAATTTTCAATTTGGTGACAAGATAGGAAGTCGCCCAAAATTTTAAAAAATTTTCAATTTGTTGACTAGGTAGGAAGTCGTCCAAAATCTTAAAAAATTTTCAATTTTTTGACAAGGTAGGAAGTCGTCCAAAATTTTAAAAAATTTTCAATTTTTTGACAAGGTAGGAAGTCGTCCAAAATTTTAAAAAAATTTCAATTTTTTGACAAGGTAGGGTCGTGCAAAATTTTAAAAAATTTTAAATTTTTTCACAAGGTAGGAAGTCGCCCAAAATTTTAAAAAATTTTCAATTTGTTGACAAGGTAGTGGGTCGTAATTAAAAAAAATTTTAAAAAATTTTCAATTTTTTGACAAGGTAGGAAGTCGTCCAAAATTTTAAAAAACTTTCAATTTTTTGACAAGGTAGGAAGTCGTCCAAAATTTTAAAAAAATTTTAATTTGTTGACAAAATAGGAAGTCGCCCAAAATTTTAAAAAATTTTCAATTTGTTGACAAGGTAGGAAGTCGTCCAAAATCTTAAAAAATTTTCAATTTTTTGACAAGGTAGGAGGTCGTGAAAAATTTTAAAAAATTTTCAATTTTTTGACAAGGGAAGTCGTCCAAAATTTTAAAAAATTTTCAATTTGGTGACAAGATAGGAAGTCGCCCAAAATTTTAAAAAATTTTCAATTTGTTGACAAGGTAGTGGGTCGTGTAAAATTTTAAAAAATTTTCAATTTGTTGACAAGGTAGTGGGTCGTGCAAAATTTTAAAAAATTTTCAATTTTTTCACAAGGTAGGAAGTCGTCCAAAATTTTAAAAAAATTTCAATTTTTTGATAAGGTAGGGTGTCGTGCAAAATTTTAAAAAATTTTCAATTTGTTGACAAAGTAGGAAGTCGTCCAAAATTTTAAAAAATTTTCAATTTTTTGACAAGCTAGGAAGTCGTCCAAAATTTTAAAATATTTTCAATTTTTTGACAAGGTAGGAAGTCGTCCAAAATTTTAAAAAATTTTCAATTTTTTGACAAGGTCGTCCAAAATTTTAAAAAATTTTCAATTTGTTGAAGAGGTAGGAAGTCGTGCAAAATTTTAAAAAATTTTCAATTTGTTGACAAGATAGGAAGTCGCCCAAAATTTTAAAAAATTTTCAATTTGTTAACATAGTAGGAAGTCGTCCAAAATTTTAAAAAATTTTCAATTTGTTGACAAGGTAGGAAGTCGTCCAAAATTTTAAAAAATTTTCAATATTTTGACTGGTATAGGGTCGTGCAAAATTTTAAAAAATTTTCAATTTGTTGACTAGGTAGGAAGTCGTCCAAAATCTTAAAAAATTTTCAATTTTTTGACAAGGTAGGAAGTCGTCCAAAATTTTAAAAAATTTTCAATTTGTTGACAAGATAGGAAGTCGCCCAAAATTTTAAAAAATTTTCAATTTGTTAACATACTAGGAAGTCGTCCAAAATTTTAAAAAATTTTCAATTTTTTGACAAGGTAGGAAGTCGTCCAAATTTTTAAAAAATTTTCAATTAGTTAACATAGTAGGAAGTCGTCCAAAATTTTAAAAAATTTTCAATTTTTTGACAAGGGAGGAAGTCGTCCAAAATTTTAAAAAATTTTCAATTTTTTGACAAGGTAGGAAGTCGTCCAAAATTTTAAAAACCTTTAAATTTTTTGACAAGGTAGGAAGTCGTCCAAAATTTTAAAAAATTTTCAATTTTTTGACAATGTAGGAAGTCGTCCAAAATTTTAAAAAAATTTCTATTTTTTGACAAGGTAGGGTCGTGCAATATTTTAAAAAATTTACAATTTGTTGATTAGGCAGGGTGTCGTGAAAAATTTTAAAAAATTTTCAATTTTTTGACATGGTAGGAAATCGTCCAAAATTTTAAAAAATTTTCATTTTTTTTGACAAGGTAGGAAGTCGTCCAAAATTTTAAAAAATTTTCAATTTTTTGACAAACTAGGAAGTCGTCCAAAATTTTAAAAAATTTTCAATTTGTTGACAAGGTAGGAAATCGTCCAAAATTTTAAAAAATTTTCAATTTTTTGACAAGGTAGGAGGTCGTCCAAAATTTTAAAAAAATTTTAATTTGTTGACAAAATAGGAAGTCGCCCAAAATTTTAAAAAATTTTCAATTTTTTGACAAGGTAGGAAGTCGTCCAAAATTTTAAAAAAATTTCTATTTTTTGACAAGGTAGGATCGTGTAATATTTTAAAAAATTTACAATTTGTTGATTAGGCAGGGTGTCGTGAAAAATTTTAAAAAATTTTCAATTTTTTGACATGGTAGGAAATCGTCCAAAATTTTAAAAAATTTTCATTTTTTTTGACAAGGTAGGAAGTCGTCCAAAATTTTAAAAATTTTCAATTTTTTCACAAGGTAGGAAGTCGTCCAAAATTTTAAAAAATTTTCAATTTTTTGACAAGGTAGGAAATCGTCCAAAATTTTAAAAAACTTTCAATTTTTTGACAAGGTAGGAAGTCGTCCAAAATTTTAAAAAAATTTTAATTTGTTGACAAAATAGGAAGTCGCCCAAAATTTTAAAAAATTTTCAATTTTTTGACAAGGTAGGAAGTCGTCCAAAATTTTAAAAAAATTTCTATTTTTTGACAAGGTAGGGTCGTGCAATATTTTAAAAAATTTACAATTTTTTCACAAGGTAGGAAGTCGTCCAAAATTTTAAAAAATTTTCAATTTTTTGACAAGGTAGGGAGTCGCCCAAAATTTTAAAAATTTTCAATTTGTTGACAAGATAGTGGGTCGTGCAAAATTTTAAAAAATTTTCAATTTGTTGACAAAGTAGGAAGTCGATAAAAATTTTAAAAAATTTTCAATTTTTTGACAAGGTAGGAAGTCGTCCAAAATTTTAAAAATTATTTCAATTTTTTGACAAGGTAGGAAGTCGTCCAAAATTTTAAAAAATTTTCAATTTTTTGACAAGGGAGGAAGTCGTCCAAAATTTTAAAAATTATTTCAATTTTTTGACAAGGTAGGAAGTCGTCCAAA
This sequence comes from Condylostylus longicornis, assembly GCF_029603195.1. Taxonomy (NCBI): domain Eukaryota; kingdom Metazoa; phylum Arthropoda; class Insecta; order Diptera; family Dolichopodidae; genus Condylostylus; species Condylostylus longicornis. The sequence goes on from NW_026577998.1 coordinate 179,592, forward strand.
ATTTTAAAAAATTTTCAATTTTTTGACAAGGGAGGAAGTCGTCCAAAATTTTAAAAAATTTTCAATTTTTTGACAAGGTAGGAAGTCGTCCAAAATTTTAAAAAATTTTCAATTTTTTGACAAGCTAGGAAGTCGTCCAAAATTTTAAAAAATTTTCAATTTTTTGACAAGGGAGGAAGTCGTCCAAAATTTTAAAAAATTTACAATTTTTTCACAAGGTAGGAAGTCGTCCAAAATTTTAAAAAATTTTCAATTTTTTGACATGGTAGGAAATCATCCAAAATTTTAAAAAATTTTCATTTTTTTTGACAAGGTAGGAAGTCGTCCAAAATTTTAAAAAAATTTCAATTTTTTGACAAGGTATGGTCGTGCAAAATTTTAAAAAATTTTCAATTTTTTCACAAGGTAGGAAGTCGTCCAAAATTTTAAAAAATTTTCAATTTTTTGACAAGGTAGGGAGTCGCCCAAAATTTTAAAAATTTTCAATTTGTTGACAAGATAGTGGGTCGTGCAAAATTTTAAAAAATTTTCAATTTGTTGACAAAGTAGGAAGTCGATAAAAATTTTAAAAAATTTTCAATATTTTGACAGGTATAGGGTCGTGCAAAATTTTAAAAAATTTTCAATTTGTTGACAAGGTAGGAAGTCGTCCAAAATCTTAAAAAATTTTCAATTTTTTGACAAGGTAGGAAGTCGTCCAAAATTTTAAAAAATTTTCAATTTTTTGACAAGGTAGGAAGTCGTCCAAAATTTTAAAAAAATTTCAATTTTTTGACAAGGTAGGGTCGTGCAAAATTTTAAAAAATTTTCAATTTGTTGACAAGGTAGGAATTTGTCCAATATTTTAAAAAATTTACATTTTGTTGATTAGGCAGGGTGTCGTGAAAATTTTTAAAAAATTTTCAATTTTTTGACAAGGTAGGAAGTCGTCCAAAATTTTAAAAAATTTTCAATTTGTTGACATAGTAGGAAGTCGTCCAAAATTTTAAAAAAATTTCAATTTTTTGACAAGGTAGGGTCGTGCAAAATTTTAAAAAATTTTAAATTTTTTCACAAGGTAGGAAGTCGCCCAAAATTTTAAAAAATTTTCAATTTGTTGACAAGGTAGTGTGTCGTAATTAAAAAAAATTTTAAAAAATTTTCAATTTTTTGACAAGGTAGGAAGTCGTCCAAAATTTTAAAAAACTTTCAATTTTTTGACAAGGTAGGAAGTCGTCCAAAATTTTAAAAAACTTTCAATGTTTTGACAAGGTAGGAAGTCGTCCAAAATTTTAAAAAATTTTCAATTTTTTAACAAGGTCGTCCAAAATTTTAAAAAATTTTCAATTTTTTGACAAGGTAGGAAGTCATCCAAAATTTTAAAAAATTTTCAATTTGTTAACATAGTAGGAAGTCGTCCAAAATTTTGAAAAATTTTCAATTTGTTGACAAGGTAGGAAGTCGTCCAAAATTTTAAAAAATTTTCAATATTTTGACAGGTATAGGTCGTGCAAAATTTTAAAAAATTTTCAATTTGTTGACTAGGTAGGAAGTCGTCCAAAATCTTAAAAAATTTTCAATTTTTTGACAAGGTAGGAAGTCGTCCAAAATTTTAAAAAATTTTCAATTTTTTGACAAGGTAGGAAGTCGTCCAAAATTTTAAAAAAATTTCAATTTTTTGACAAGGTAGGGTCGTGCAAAATTTTAAAAAATTTTAAATTTTTTCACAAGGTAGGAAGTCGCCCAAAATTTTAAAAAATTTTCAATTTGTTGACAAGGTAGTGGGTCGTAATTAAAAAAAATTTTAAAAAATTTTCAATTTTTTGACAAGGTAGGAAGTCGTCCAAAATTTTAAAAAACTTTCAATTTTTTGACAAGGTAGGAAGTCGTCCAAAATTTTAAAAAAATTTTAATTTGTTGACAAAATAGGAAGTCGCCCAAAATTTTAAAAAATTTTCAATTTGTTGACAAGGTAGGAAGTCGTCCAAAATCTTAAAAAATTTTCAATTTTTTGACAAGGTAGGAGGTCGTGAAAAATTTTAAAAAATTTTCAATTTTTTGACAAGGGAAGTCGTCCAAAATTTTAAAAAATTTTCAATTTGGTGACAAGATAGGAAGTCGCCCAAAATTTTAAAAAATTTTCAATTTGTTGACAAGGTAGTGGGTCGTGTAAAATTTTAAAAAATTTTCAATTTGTTGACAAGGTAGTGGGTCGTGCAAAATTTTAAAAAATTTTCAATTTTTTCACAAGGTAGGAAGTCGTCCAAAATTTTAAAAAAATTTCAATTTTTTGATAAGGTAGGGTGTCGTGCAAAATTTTAAAAAATTTTCAATTTGTTGACAAAGTAGGAAGTCGTCCAAAATTTTAAAAAATTTTCAATTTTTTGACAAGCTAGGAAGTCGTCCAAAATTTTAAAATATTTTCAATTTTTTGACAAGGTAGGAAGTCGTCCAAAATTTTAAAAAATTTTCAATTTTTTGACAAGGTCGTCCAAAATTTTAAAAAATTTTCAATTTGTTGAAGAGGTAGGAAGTCGTGCAAAATTTTAAAAAATTTTCAATTTGTTGACAAGATAGGAAGTCGCCCAAAATTTTAAAAAATTTTCAATTTGTTAACATAGTAGGAAGTCGTCCAAAATTTTAAAAAATTTTCAATTTGTTGACAAGGTAGGAAGTCGTCCAAAATTTTAAAAAATTTTCAATATTTTGACTGGTATAGGGTCGTGCAAAATTTTAAAAAATTTTCAATTTGTTGACTAGGTAGGAAGTCGTCCAAAATCTTAAAAAATTTTCAATTTTTTGACAAGGTAGGAAGTCGTCCAAAATTTTAAAAAATTTTCAATTTGTTGACAAGATAGGAAGTCGCCCAAAATTTTAAAAAATTTTCAATTTGTTAACATACTAGGAAGTCGTCCAAAATTTTAAAAAATTTTCAATTTTTTGACAAGGTAGGAAGTCGTCCAAATTTTTAAAAAATTTTCAATTAGTTAACATAGTAGGAAGTCGTCCAAAATTTTAAAAAATTTTCAATTTTTTGACAAGGGAGGAAGTCGTCCAAAATTTTAAAAAATTTTCAATTTTTTGACAAGGTAGGAAGTCGTCCAAAATTTTAAAAACCTTTAAATTTTTTGACAAGGTAGGAAGTCGTCCAAAATTTTAAAAAATTTTCAATTTTTTGACAATGTAGGAAGTCGTCCAAAATTTTAAAAAAATTTCTATTTTTTGACAAGGTAGGGTCGTGCAATATTTTAAAAAATTTACAATTTGTTGATTAGGCAGGGTGTCGTGAAAAATTTTAAAAAATTTTCAATTTTTTGACATGGTAGGAAATCGTCCAAAATTTTAAAAAATTTTCATTTTTTTTGACAAGGTAGGAAGTCGTCCAAAATTTTAAAAAATTTTCAATTTTTTGACAAACTAGGAAGTCGTCCAAAATTTTAAAAAATTTTCAATTTGTTGACAAGGTAGGAAATCGTCCAAAATTTTAAAAAATTTTCAATTTTTTGACAAGGTAGGAGGTCGTCCAAAATTTTAAAAAAATTTTAATTTGTTGACAAAATAGGAAGTCGCCCAAAATTTTAAAAAATTTTCAATTTTTTGACAAGGTAGGAAGTCGTCCAAAATTTTAAAAAAATTTCTATTTTTTGACAAGGTAGGATCGTGTAATATTTTAAAAAATTTACAATTTGTTGATTAGGCAGGGTGTCGTGAAAAATTTTAAAAAATTTTCAATTTTTTGACATGGTAGGAAATCGTCCAAAATTTTAAAAAATTTTCATTTTTTTTGACAAGGTAGGAAGTCGTCCAAAATTTTAAAAATTTTCAATTTTTTCACAAGGTAGGAAGTCGTCCAAAATTTTAAAAAATTTTCAATTTTTTGACAAGGTAGGAAATCGTCCAAAATTTTAAAAAACTTTCAATTTTTTGACAAGGTAGGAAGTCGTCCAAAATTTTAAAAAAATTTTAATTTGTTGACAAAATAGGAAGTCGCCCAAAATTTTAAAAAATTTTCAATTTTTTGACAAGGTAGGAAGTCGTCCAAAATTTTAAAAAAATTTCTATTTTTTGACAAGGTAGGGTCGTGCAATATTTTAAAAAATTTACAATTTTTTCACAAGGTAGGAAGTCGTCCAAAATTTTAAAAAATTTTCAATTTTTTGACAAGGTAGGGAGTCGCCCAAAATTTTAAAAATTTTCAATTTGTTGACAAGATAGTGGGTCGTGCAAAATTTTAAAAAATTTTCAATTTGTTGACAAAGTAGGAAGTCGATAAAAATTTTAAAAAATTTTCAATTTTTTGACAAGGTAGGAAGTCGTCCAAAATTTTAAAAATTATTTCAATTTTTTGACAAGGTAGGAAGTCGTCCAAAATTTTAAAAAATTTTCAATTTTTTGACAAGGGAGGAAGTCGTCCAAAATTTTAAAAATTATTTCAATTTTTTGACAAGGTAGGAAGTCGTCCAAAATTTTAAAAAATTTTCAATTTTTTGACAAGGGAGGAAGTCGTCCAAAATTTTAAAAAATTTTCAATTTTTTGACAAGGTAGGAAGTCGTCCAAAATTTTAAAAAATTTTCAATTTTTTGACAAGCTAGGAAGTCGTCCAAAATTTTAAAAAATTTTCAATTTTTTGACAAGGGAGGAAGTCGTCCAAAATTTTAAAAAATTTACAATTTTTTCACAAGGTAGGAAGTCGTCCAAAATTTTAAAAAATTTTCAATTTTTTGACATGGTAGGAAATCATCCAAAATTTTAAAAAATTTTCATTTTTTTTGACAAGGTAGGAAGTCGTCCAAAATTTTAAAAAAATTTCAATTTTTTGACAAGGTATGGTCGTGCAAAATTTTAAAAAATTTTCAATTTTTTCACAAGGTAGGAAGTCGTCCAAAATTTTAAAAAATTTTCAATTTTTTGACAAGGTAGGGAGTCGCCCAAAATTTTAAAAATTTTCAATTTGTTGACAAGATAGTGGGTCGTGCAAAATTTTAAAAAATTTTCAATTTGTTGACAAAGTAGGAAGTCGATAAAAATTTTAAAAAATTTTCAATTTTTTGACAAGGTAGGAAGTCGTCCAAAATTTTAAAAATTATTTCAATTTTTTGACAAGGTAGGAAGTCGTCCAAAATTTTAAAAAATTTTCAATTTTTTGACAAGGTAGGGAGTCGCCCAAAATTTTAAAAATTTTCAATTTGTTGACAAGATAGTGGGTCGTGCAAAATTTTAAAAAATTTTCAATTTGTTGACAAAGTAGGAAGTCGATAAAAATTTTAAAAAATTTTCAATTTTTTGACAAGGTAGGAAGTCGTCCAAAATTTTAAAAATTATTTCAATTTTTTGACAAGGTAGGAAGTCGTCCAAAATTTTAAAAAATTTTCAATTTTTTGACAAGGGAGGAAGTCGTCCAAAATTTTAAAAATTATTTCAATTTTTTGACAAGGTAGGAAGTCGTCCAAAATTTTAAAAAATTTTCAATTTTTTGACAAGGGAGGAAGTCGTCCAAAATTTTAAAAAATTTTCAATTTTTTGACAAGGTAGGAAGTCGTCCAAAATTTTAAAAAATTTTCAATTTTTTGACAAGCTAGGAAGTCGTCCAAAATTTTAAAAAATTTTCAATTTTTTGACAAGGGAGGAAGTCGTCCAAAATTTTAAAAAATTTACAATTTTTTCACAAGGTAGGAAGTCGTCCAAAATTTTAAAAAATTTTCAATTTTTTGACATGGTAGGAAATCATCCAAAATTTTAAAAAATTTTCATTTTTTTTGACAAGGTAGGAAGTCGTCCAAAATTTTAAAAAAATTTCAATTTTTTGACAAGGTATGGTCGTGCAAAATTTTAAAAAATTTTCAATTTTTTCACAAGGTAGGAAGTCGTCCAAAATTTTAAAAAATTTTCAATTTTTTGACAAGGTAGGGAGTCGCCCAAAATTTTAAAAATTTTCAATTTGTTGACAAAGTAGGAAGTCGATAAAAATTTTAAAAAATTTTCAATTTTTTGACAAGGTAGGAAGTCGTCCAAAATTTTAAAAATTATTTCAATTTTTTGACAAGGTAGGAAGTCGTCCAAAATTTTAAAAAATTTTCATTTTTTTGACAAGGGAGGAAGTCGTCCAAAATTTTAAAAAATTTTCAATTTTTTGACAAGGTAGGAAGTCGTCCAAAATTTTAAAAAATTTTCAATTTTTTGACAAGCTAGGAAGTCGTCCAAAATTTTAAAATATTTTCAATTTTTTGACAAGGTAGGAAGTCGTCCAAAATTTTAAAAAATTTTCAATTTTTTGACAAGGTCGTCCAAAATTTTAAAAAATTTTCAATTTGTTGAAGAGGTAGGAAGTCGTGCAAAATTTTAAAAAATTTTCAATTTGTTGACAAGATAGGAAGTCGCCCAAAATTTTAAAAAATTTTCAATTTGTTAACATAGTAGGAAGTCGTCCAAAATTTTAAAAAATTTTCAATTTGTTGACAAGGTAGGAAGTCGTCCAAAATTTAAAAAAATTTTCAATATTTTGACTGGTATAGGGTCGTGCAAAATTTTAAAAAATTTTCAATTTGTTGACTAGGTAGGAAGTCGTCCAAAATCTTAAAAAATTTTCAATTTTTTGACAAGGTAGGAAGTCGTCCAAAATTTTAAAAAATTTTCAATTTGTTGACAAGATAGGAAGTCGCCCAAAATTTTAAAAAATTTTCAATTTGTTAACATAGTAGGAAGTCGTCCAAAATTTTAAAAAATTTTCAATTTTTTGACAAGGTAGGAAGTCGTCCAAATTTTTAAAAAATTTTCAATTAGTTAACATAGTAGGAAGTCGTCCAAAATTTTAAAAAATTTTCAATTTTTTGACAAGGGAGGAAGTCGTCCAAAATTTTAAAAAATTTTCAATTTTTTGACAAGGTAGGAAGTCGTCCAAAATTTTAAAAACCTTTAAATTTTTTGACAAGGTAGGAAGTCGTACAAAATTTTAAAAAATTTTCAATTTTTTGACAAGGTAGGAAGTCGTCCAAAATTTTAAAAAAATTTCTATTTTTTGACAAGGTAGGGTCGTGCAATATTTTAAAAAATTTACAATTTGTTGATTAGGCAGGGTGTCGTGAAAAATTTTAAAAAATTTTCAATTTTTTGACATGGTAGGAAATCGTCCAAAATTTTAAAAAATTTTCATTTTTTTTGACAAGGTAGGAAGTCGTCCAAAATTTTAAAAAATTTTCAATTTTTTGACAAACTAGGAAGTCGTCCAAAATTTTAAAAAATTTTCAATTTGTTGACCAGGTAGGAAATCGTCCAAAATTTTAAAAAATTTTCAATTTTTTGACAAGGTAGGAAGTCGTCCAAAATTTTAAAAAAATTTTAATTTGTTGACAAAATAGGAAGTCGCCCAAAATTTTAAAAAATTTTCAATTTTTTGACAAGGTAGGAAGTCGTCCAAAATTTTAAAAAAATTTCTATTTTTTGACAAGGTAGGGTCGTGCAATATTTTAAAAAATTTACAATTTGTTGATTAGGCAGGGTGTCGTGAAAAATTTTAAAAAATTTTCAATTTTTTGACATGGTAGGAAATCGTCCAAAATTTTAAAAAATTTTCATTTTTTTTGACAAGGTAGGAAGTCGTCCAAAATTTTAAAAATTTTCAATTTTTTCACAAGGTAGGAAGTCGTCCAAAATTTTAAAAAATTTTCAATTTTTTGACAAGGTAGGAAATCGTCCAAAATTTTAAAAAACTTTCAATTTTTTGACAAGGTAGGAAGTCGTCCAAAATTTTAAAAAAATTTTAATTTGTTGACAAAATAGGAAGTCGGCCAAAATTTTAAAAAATTTTCAATTTTTTGACAAGGTAGGAAGTCGTCCAAAATTTTAAAAAAATTTCTATTTTTTGACAAGGTAGGGTCGTGCAATATTTTAAAAAATTTACAATTTGTTGATTAGGCAGGGTGTCGTGAAAAATTTTAAAAAATTTTCAATTTTTTGACATGGTAGGAAATCGTCCAAAATTTTAAAAAATTTTCATTTTTTTTGACAAGGTAGGAAGTCGTCCAAAATTTTAAAAAAATTTCAATTTTTTGACAAGGTATGGTCGTGCAAAATTTTAAAAAATTTTCAATTTTTTCACAAGGTAGGAAGTCGTCCAAAATTTTAAAAAATTTTCAATTTTTTGACAAGGTAGGGAGTCGCCCAAAATTTTAAAAATTTTCAATTTGTTGACAAGATAGTGGGTCGTGCAAAATTTTAAAAAATTTTCAATTTGTTGACAGTGTAGGAAGTCGATAAAAATTTTAAAAAATTTTCAATTTTTTGACAAGGTAGGAAGTCGTCCAAAATTTTAAAAATTATTTCAATTTTTTGACAAGGTAGGAAGTCGTCCAAAATTTTAAAAAATTTTCAATATTTTGACAAGGGAGGAAGTCGTCCAAAATTTTAAAAAATTTTCAATTTTTTGACAAGGTAGGAAGTCGTCCAAAATTTTAAAAACCTTTAAATTTTTTGACAAGGTAGGAAGTCGTCCAAAATTTTAAAAAATTTTCAATTTTTTGACAAGGTAGGAAGTCGTCCAAAATTTTAAAAAAATTTCTATTTTTTGACAAGGTAGGGTCGTGCAATATTTTAAAAAATTTACAATTTGTTGATTAGGCAGGGTGTCGTGAAAAATTTTAAAAAATTTTCAATTTTTTGACATGGTAGGAAATCGTCCAAAATTTTAAAAAATTTTCATTCTTTTTGACAAGGTAGGAAGTCGTCCAAAATTTTAAAAAATTTTCAATTTTTTGACAAACTAGGAAGTCGTCCAAAATTTTAAAAAATTTTCAATTTGTTGACAAGGTAGGAAGTCGTCCAAAATCTTAAAAAATTTTCAATCTTTTGACAAGGTAGGAAGTCGTCCAAAATTTTAAAAAAATTTCAATTTTTTGACAAGGTAGGGTCGTGCAAAATTTTAAAAATTTTCAATTTTTTCACAAGGTATTAAGTCGTCCAAAATTTTAAAAAATTTTCAATTTTTTGACAAGGTAGGAAATCGTCCAAAATTTTAAAAAACTTTCAATTTTTTGACAAGGTAGGAAGTCGTCCAAAATTTTAAAAAAATTTTAATTTGTTGACAAAATAGGAAGTCGCCCAAAATTTTAAAAAATTTTCAATTTGTTGACAAGGTAGGAAGTCGTCCAAAATCTTAAAAAATTTTCAATTTTTTGACAAGGTAGGAAGTCGTGAAAAATTTTAAAAAATTTTCAATTTTTTGACAAGGGAAGTCGTCCAAAATTTTAAAAAATTTTCAATTTGTTGACAAGATAGGAAGTCGCCCAAAATTTTAAAAAATTTTCAATTTGTTGACAAGGTAGTGGGTCGTGTAAAATTTTAAAAAATTTTCAATTTGTTGACAAGGTAGTGGGTCGTGCAAAATTTTAAAAAAATTTCAATTTTTTGATAAGGTAGGGTGTCGTGCAAAATTTTAAAAAATTTTCAATTTGTTGACAAAGTAGGAAGTCGTCCAAAATTTTAAAAAATTTTAAATTTTTTGACAAGCTAGGAAGTCGTCCAAAATTTTAAAAAATTTTCAATTTGTTGACAAGGTAGGAAGTCGTCCAAAATCTTAAAAAATTTTCAATTTTTTGACAAGGTAGGAAGTCGTGAAAAATTTTAAAAAATTTTCAATTTTTTGACAAGGGAAGTCGTCCAAAATTTTAAAAAATTTTCAATTTGTTGACAAAGTAGGAAGTCGTCCAAAATTTTAAAAAATTTTCAATTTGTTGACAAAGTAGGAAGTCGTCCAAAATTTTAAAAAATTTTCAATTTGTTGACAAAGTAGGAAGTCGTCCAAAATTTTAAAAAATTTTCAATTTTTTGACAAGGTAGGGTGTCGTGCAAAATTTTAAAAAATTTTCAATTTGTTGACAAGGTAGGAAGTCGTCCAATATTTTAAAAAATTTTCAATTTTTTGACAAGTTAGGGTGTCGTGCAAAATTTTAAAAAATTTTCAATTTGTTGACAAGGTAGGAAGTCGTCCAATATTTTAAAAAATTTTCAATATTTTCACAAGGTAGGAAGTCGTCCAAAATTTTAAAAAAATTTCAATTTTTTGACAAGGTAGGGTGTCGTGCAAAATTTTAAAAAATTTTCAATTTGTTGACAAAGTAGGAAGTCGTCCAAAATTTTAAAAAATTTTCAATTTGTTAACATAGTAGGAAGTCGTCCAAAATTTTAAAAAATTTTCAATTTTTTCACAAGGTAGGTAGTCGTCCAAAATTTTAAAAAATTTTCAATTTTTTGACAAGGTATGGTGTCGTGCAAAATTTTAAAAAATTTTCAATTTGTTGACAAGGTAGGAAGTCGTCCAAAATTTTAAAAAATTTTCAATTTGTTGACAAAGTAGGAAGTCGTCCAAAATTTTAAAAAATTTTCAATTTGTTGACAAGGTAGGAAGTCGTCCAATATTTTAAAAAATTTTCAATTTTTTCACAAGGTAGGAAGTCGTCCAAAATTTTAAAAAATTTTCAATTTGTTGACAAAGTAGGAAGTCGTCCAAAATTTTAAAAAATTTTCAATTTTTTCACAAGGTAGGTAGTCGTCCAAAATTTTAAAAAATTTTCAATTTGTTGACAAAGTAGGAAGTCGTCAAAAATTTTAAAAAATTTTCAATTTTTTGACAAGGTAGGCAGTCGTCCAAAATTTTAAAAAATTTTCAATTTGTTGACAAGGTAGGAAGTCGTCCAAAATTTTAAAAAATTTTCAATTTTTTCACAAGGTAGGTAGTCGTCCAAAATTTTAAAAAATTTTCAATTTGTTGACAAAGTAGGAAGTCGTCCAAAATTTTAAAAACTTTTCAATGTTTTGACTAGGTAGGTAGTCGTCCAAAATTTTAAAAAATTTTCAATTTGTTGACAAGGTAGGAAGTCGTCCAATATTTTAAAAAATTTTCAATTTTTTGACAAGGTAGGAAGTCGTCCAAAATTTTAAAAAATTTTCAATTTTTTCACAAGGTAGGAAGTCGTCCAAAATTTTAAAAAAATTTCAATTTTTTGACAAGGTAGGGTGTCGTGCAAAATTTTAAAAAATTTTCAATTTGTTGACAAGGTAGGAACAAAGTCGCTCAAAATTTTAAAAAATTTTCAATTTTTTGACAAGGTAGGAAGTCGTCCAAAATTTTAAAAAATTTTCAATTTGTTAACATAGTAGGAAGTCGTCCAAAATTTTAAAAAATTTTCAATTTGTTGACAAAGTAGGAAGTCGTCCAAAATTTTAAAAACTTTTCAATGTTTTGACTAGGTAGGTAGTCGTCCAAAATTTTAAAAAATTTTCAATTTTTTGACAAGGTAGGGTGTCGTGCAAAATTTTAAAAAATTTTCAATGGTTTGACAAGGTAGGTAGTCGTCCAAAATTTTAAAAAATTTTCAATTTGTTGACAAGGTAGGAAGTCGTCCAAAATTTTAAAAACTTTTCAATGTTTTGACTAGGTAGGTAGTCGTCCAAAATTTTAAAAAATTTTCAATTTTTTGACAAGGTAGGGTGTCGTGCAAAATTTTAAAAAATTTTCAATTTTTTGACAAGGTAGGAAGTCGTCCAAAATTTTAAAAAATTTTCAATTTTTTCACAAGGTAGGTAGTCGTCCAAAATTTTAAAAAATTTTCAATTTTTTGACAAGGTAGGAAGTCGTCCAAAATTTTAAAAAATTTTCAATTTGTTAACATAGTAGGAAGTCGTCCAAAATTTTAAAAAATTTTCAATTTGTTGACAAAGTAGGAAGTCGTCCAAAATTTTAAAAACTTTTCAATGTTTTGACTAGGTAGGTAGTCGTCCAAAATTTTAAAAAATTTTCAATTTTTTGACAAGGTAGGGTGTCGTGCAAAATTTTAAAAAATTTTCAATTTTTTGACAAGGTAGGAAGTCGTCCAAAATTTTAAAAAATTTTCAATTTTTTCACAAGGTAGGAAGTCGTCCAAAATTTTAAAAAATTTTCAATTTGTTAACATAGTAGGAAGTCGTCCAAAATTTGAAAAAATTTTCAATTTGTTGACAAAGTAGGAAGTCGTCCAAAATTTTAAAAACTTTTCAATGTTTTGACTAGGTAGGTAGTCGTCCAAAATTTTAAAAAATTTTCAATTTTTTGACAAGGTAGGGTGTCGTGCAAAATTTTAAAAAATTTTCAATGTTTTGACAAGGTAGGTAGTCGTCCAAAATTTTAAAAAATTTTCAATTTGTTAACATAGTAGGAAGTCGTCCAAAATTTGAAAAAATTTTCAATTTGTTGACAAAGTAGGAAGTCGTCCAAAATTTTAAAAACTTTTCAATGTTTTGACAAGGTAGGTAGTCGTCCAAAATTTTAAAAAATTTTCAATTTTTTGACAAGGTAAGAAGTCGTCCAAAATTTTAAAAAATTTTCAATTTGTTGACATAGTAGGAAGTCGTCCAAAATTTTAAAATATTTTCAATTTGTTGACAAAGTAGGAAGTCGTCCAAAATTTTAAAAAATTTTCAATTTGTTGACATAGTAGGAAGTCGTCCAAAATTTTAAAATATTTTCAATTTGTTGACAAAGTAGGAAGTCGTCCAAAATTTTAAAAAATTTTCAATTTTTTCACCAGGTAGGAAGTCGTCCAAAATTTTAAAAAATTTTCAATTTTTTGACAAGGTAAGAAGTCGTCCAAAATTTTAAAAAATTTTCAATTTGTTGACATAGTAGGAAGTCGTCCAAAATTTTAAAATATTTTCAATTTGTTGACAAAGTAGGAAGTCGTCCAAAATTTTAAAAAATTTTCAATTTTTTCACAAGGTAGTCGTCCAAAATTTTAAAAAATTTTCAATTTTTTCACAAGGTAGGTAGTCGTCCAAAATTTTAAAAAATTTTCAATTTTTTGACAAGGTAGGGTGTCGTGCAAAATTTTAAAAAATTTTCAATTTGTTGACAAGGTAGGAAGTCGTCCAATATTTTAAAAAATTTTCAATTTTTTCACAAGGTAGGAAGTCGTCCAAAATTTTAAAAAATTTTCAATTTTTTGACAAGGTAGGGTGTCGTGCAAAATTTTAAAAAATTTTCAATTTGTTGACAAGATAGGAAGTCGTCCAATATTTTAAAAAATTTTCAATTTTTTGACAAGGTAGGAAGTCGTCCAAAATTTTAAAAATTTTTCAATTTGTTGACAAGGTAGGAAGTCGTCCAAAATTTTAAAAAATTTTCAATTTGTTGACAAAGTAGGAAGTCGCCCAAATTTTAAAAAATTTTCAATTTTTTGACAAGGTAGAAAGTCGTCCAAAATTTTAAAAAATTTTCAATTTGTTAACATAGTAGGAAGTCGTCCAAAATTTGAAAAAATTTTCAATTTGTTGACAAAGTAGGAAGTCGTCCAATATTTTAAAAAATTTTCAATTTTTTGACAAGGTAGGAAGTCGTCCAAAACTTTAAAAAATTTTCAATTTGTTGACAAAGTAGGAAGTCGTCCAAAATTTTAAAAAATTTTCAATTTGTTAACATAGTAGGAAGTCGTCCAAAATTTGAAAAAATTTACAATTTGTTGACAAAGTAGGAAGTCGTCCAAAATTTTAAAAAATTTTCAATTTGTTGACAAAGTAGGAAGTCGTCCAAAATTTTAAAAACTTTTCAATGTTTTGACAAGGTAGGAAGTCGTCCAAAATTTGAAAAAATTTTCAATTTGTTGACAAAGTAGGAAGTCGTCCAAAATTTTAAAAACTTTTCAATGTTTTGACTAGGTAGGTAGTCGTCCAAAATTTTAAAAAATTTTCAATTTGTTGACAAGGTAGGAAGTCGTCCAATATTTTAAAAATTTTCAATTTTTTGACAAGGTAGGGTGTCGTGCAAAATTTTAAAAAATTTTCAATGTTTTGACAAGGTAGGTAGTCGTCCAAAATTTTAAAAAATTTTCAATTTGTTGACAAGGTAGGAAGTCGTCCAATATTTTAAAAAATTTTCAATTTTTTGACAAGGTAGGAAGTCGTCCAAAATTTTAAAAAATTTTCAATTTTTTCACAAGGTAGGAAGTCGTCCAAAATTTTAAAAAAATTTCAATTTTTTGACAAGGTAGGGTGTCGTGCAAAATTTTAAAAAATTTTCAATTTGTTGACAAGGTAGGAAGTCGTCCAATATTTTAAAAATTTTCAATTTTTTGACAAGGTAGGGTGTCGTGCAAAATTTTAAAAAATTTTCAATGTTTTGACAAGGTAGGTAGTCGTCCAAAATTTTAAAAAATTTTCAATTTGTTGACAAGGTAGGAAGTCGTCCAATATTTTAAAAAATTTTCAATTTTTTGACAAGGTAGGAAGTCGTCCAAAATTTTAAAAAATTTTCAATTTTTTCACAAGGTAGGAAGTCGTCCAAAATTTTAAAAAAATTTCAATTTTTTGACAAGGTAGGGTGTCGTGCAAAATTTTAAAAAATTTTCAATTTGTTGACAAGGTAGGAACAAAGTCGCTCAAAATTTTAAAAAATTTTCAATTTTTTGACAAGGTAGGAAGTCGTCCAAAATTTTAAAAAATTTTCAATTTGTTAACATAGTAGGAAGTCGTCCAAAATTTGAAAAAATTTTCAATTTGTTGACAAAGTAGGAAGTCGTCCAAAATTTTAAAAACTTTTCAATGTTTTGAATAGGTAGGTAGTCGTCCAAAATTTTAAAAAATTTTCAATTTGTTGACAAGGTAGGAAGTCGTCCAATATTTTAAAAAATTTTCAATTTTTTGACAAGGTAGGGTGTCGTGCAAAATTTAAAAAAATTTTCAATGTTTTGACAAGGTAGGTAGTCGTCCAAAATTTTAAAAAATTTTCAATTTGTTGACAAGGTAGGAAGTCGTCCAATATTTTAAAAAATTTTCAATTTTTTGACAAGGTAGGAAGTCGTCCAAAATTTTAAAAAATTTTCAATTTGTTGACAAGGTAGGAAGTCGTCCAAAATTTTAAAAAAATTTCAATTTTTTGACAAGGTAGGGTGTCGTGCAAAATTTTAAAAAATTTTCAATTTGTTGACAAGGTAGGAACAAAGTCGCTCAAAATTTTAAAAATTTTTCAATGTTTTGACAAGGTAGGAAGTCGTCCAAAATTTTAAAAAATTTTCAATTTGTTAACATAGTAGGAAGTCGTCCAAAATTTGAAAAAATTTTCAATTTGTTGACAAAGTAGGAAGTCGTCCAAAATTTTAAAAACTTTTCAATGTTTTGACTAGGTAGGTAGTCGTCCAAAATTTTAAAAAATTTTCAATTTGTTGACAAGGTAGGAAGTCGTCCAATATTTTAAAAAATTTTCAATTTTTTGACCAGGTAGGGTGTCGTGCAAAACTTTAAAAAATTTTCAATTTGTTGACAAAGTAGGAAGTCGTCCAAAATTTTAAAAAATTTTCAATTTGTTAACATAGTAGGAAGTCTTCCAAAATTTGAAAAAATTTTCAATTTGTTGACAAAGTAGGAAGTCGTCCAAAATTTTAAAAAATTTTCAATTTTTTCACAAGGTAGGTAGTCGTCCAAAATTTTAAAAAATTTTCAATTTGTTGACAAAGTAGGAAGTCGTCCAAAATTTTAAAAAATTTTCAATTTTTTGACAAGGTAGGCAGTCGTCCAAAATTTTAAAAAATTTTCAATTTGTTGACAAGGTAGGAAGTCGTCCAAAATTTTAAAAAATTTTCAAATTTTTCACAAGGTAGGTAGTCGTCCAAAATTTTAAAAAATTTTCAATTTGTTGACAAAGTAGGAAGTCGTCCAAAATTTTAAAAACTTTTCAATGTTTTGACTAGGTAGGTAGTCGTCCAAAATTTTAAAAAATTTTCAATTTGTTGACAAGGTAGGAAGTCGTCCAATATTTTAAAAAATTTTCAATTTTTTGACAAGGTAGGAAGTCGTCCAAAATTTTAAAAAATTTTCAATTTTTTCACAAGGTAGGAAGTCGTCCAAAATTTTAAAAAAATTTCAATTTTTTGACAAGGTAGGGTGTCGTGCAAAATTTTAAAAAATTTTCAATTTGTTGACAAAGTAGGAAGTCGTCCAAAATTTTAAAAAATTTTCAATTTTTTGACAAGGTAGGAAGTCGTCCAAAATTTTAAAAAATTTTCAATTTGTTAACATAGTAGGAAGTCGTCCAAAATTTGAAAAAATTTTCAATTTGTTGACAAAGTAGGAAGTCGTCCAAAATTTTAAAAACTTTTCAATGTTTTGACTAGGTAGGTAGTCGTCCAAAATTTTAAAAAATTTTCAATTTTTTCACAAAGTAGGGTGTCGTGCAAAATTTTAAAAAATTTTCAATGGTTTGACAAGGTAGGTAGTCGTCCAAAATTTTAAAAAATTTTCAATTTGTTGACAAGGTAGGAAGTCGTCCAATATTTTAAAAAATTTTCAATTTTTTGACAAGGTAGGAAGTCGTCCAAAATTTTAAAAAATTTTCAATTTTTTCACAAGGTAGGAAGTCGTCCAAAATTTTAAAAAAATTTCAATTTTTTGACAAGGTAGGGTGTCGTGCAAAATTTTAAAAAATTTTCAATTTGTTGACAAGGTAGGAACAAAGTCGCTCAAAATTTTAAAAAATTTTCAATTTTTTGACAAGGTAGGAAGTCGTCCAAAATTTTAAAAAATTTTCAATTTGTTAACATAGTAGGAAGTCGTCCAAAATTTGAAAAAATTTTCAATTTGTTGACAAAGTAGGAAGTCGTCCAAAATTTTAAAAACTTTTCAATGTTTTGACTAGGTAGGTAGTCTTTCAAAATTTTAAAAAATTTTCAATTTTTTGACAAGGTAGGGTGTCGTGCAAAATTTTAAAAAATTTTCAATGTTTTGACAAGGTAGGAAGTCGTCCAAAATTTTAAAAAATTTTCAATTTTTTCACAAGGTAGGAAGTCGTACAAAATTTTAAAAAAATTTCAATTTTTTGACAAGGTAGGGTGTCGTTCAAAATTTTAAAAAATTTTCAATTTGTTGACAAAGTAGGAAGTCGTCCAAAATTTTAAAAAATTTTCAATTTTTTGACAAGGTAGGAAGTCGTCCAAAATTTTAAAAACTTTTCAATGTTTTGACAAGGTAGGTAGTCGTCCAAAATTTTAAAAAATTTTTAATTTTTTGACAAGGTAAGAAGTCGTCCAAAATTTTAAAAAATTTTCAATTTGTTGACATAGTAGGAAGTCGTCCAAAATTTTAAAAAATTTTCAATTTGTTGACAAAGTAGGAAGTCGTCCAAAATTTTAAAAAATTTTCAATTTTTTCACAAGGTAGGTAGTCGTCCAAAATTTTAAAAAATTTTCAATTTTTTCACAAGGTAGGTAGTCGTTCAAAATTTTAAAAAATTTTCAATTTTTTGACAAGGTAGGGTGTCGTGCAAAATTTTAAAAAATTTTCAATTTGTTGACAAGGTAGGAAGTCGTCCAATATTTTAAAAAATTTTCAATTTTTTCACAAGGTAGGAAGTCGTCCAAAATTTTAAAAAATTTTCAATTTTTTGACAAGGTAGGGTGTCGTGCAAAATTTTAAAAAATTTTCAATTTGTTGACAAGATAGGAAGTCGTCCAATATTTTAAAAAATTTTCAATTTTTTGACAAGGTAGGAAGTCGTCCAAAATTTTAAAAAATTTTCAATTTGTTGACAAGGTAGGAAGTCGTCCAAAATTTTAAAAAAATTTCAATTTTTTGACAACGTAGGGTGTCGTGCAAAATTTTAAAAAATTTTCAATTTGTTGACAAAGTAGGAAGTCGTCCAAAATTTTAAAAAATTTTCAATTTTTTGACAAGGTAGGAAGTCGTCCAAAATTTTAAAAAATTTTCAATTTGTTAACATAGTAGGAAGTCGTCCAAAATTTGAAAAAATTTTCAATTTGTTGACAAAGTAGGAAGTCGTCCAAAATTTTAAAAACTTTTCAATTTTTTCACAAGGTAGGTAGTCGTCCAAAATTTTAAAAAAATTTCAATTTTTTGACAAGGTAGGGTGTCGTGCAAAATTTTAAAAAATTTTCAATTTGTTGACAAAGTAGGAAGTCGTCCAAAATTTTAAAAAATTTTCAATTTGTTAACATAGTAGGAAGTCGTTCAAAATTTGAAAAAATTTTCAATTTGTTGACAAAGTAGGAAGTCGTCCAAAATTTTAAAAACTTTTCAATGTTTTGACAAGGTAGGTAGTCGTCCAAAATTTTAAAAAAATTTCAATTTTCTGACCAGGTAGGGTGTCGTGCAAAACTTTAAAAAATTTTCAATTTGTTGACAAAGTAGGAAGTCGTCCAAAATTTTAAAAAATTTTCAATTTGTTAACATCGTAGGAAGTCGTCCAAAATTTGAAAAAATTTTCAATTTGTTGACAAAGTAGGAAGTCGTCCAAAATTTTAAAAACTTTTCAATGTTTTGACAAGGTAGGTAGTCGTCCAAAATTTTAAAAAATTTTCAATTTGTTGACAAGGTAGGAAGTCGTCCAATATTTTAAAAAATTTTCAATTTTTTCACAAGGTAGGAAGTCGTCCAAAATTTTAAAAAAATTTCAATTTTTTGACAAGGTAGGGTGTCGTGCAAAATTTTAAAAAATTTTCAATTTGTTGACAAAGTAGGAAGTCGTCCAAAATTTTAAAAAATTTTCAATTTTTTGACAAGGTAGGAAGTCGTCCAAAATTTTAAAAAATTTTCAATTTGTTAACATAGTAGGAAGTCGTCCAAAATTTTAAAAAAATTTCAATTTTTTGACAAGGTAGGGTGTCGTGCAAAATTTTAAAAAATTTTCAATTTGTTGACAAGGTAGGAACAAAGTCGCTCAAAATTTTAAAAAATTTTCAATTTGTTGACAAGGTAGGAAGTCGTCCAATATTTTAAAAAATTTTCAATTTTTTGACAAGGTAGGAAGTCGTCCAAAATTTTAAAAAATTTTCAATTTTTTCACAAGGTAGGAAGTCGTCCAAAATTTTAAAAAAATTTCAATTTTTTGACAAGGTAGGGTGTCGTGCAAAATTTTAAAAAATTTTCAATTTGTTGACAAAGTAGGAAGTCGTCCAAAATTTTAAAAAATTTTCAATTTTTTGACAAGGTAGGAAGTCCTCCAAAATTTTAAAAAATTTTCAATTTGTTAACATAGTAGGAAGTCGTCCAAAATTTGAAAATATTTTCAATTTGTTGACAAAGTAGGAAGTCGTCCAAAATTTTAAAAACTTTTCAATGTTTTGACTAGGTAGGTAGTCGTCCAAAATTTTAAAAAATTTTCAATTTTTTGACAAGGTAGGGTGTCGTGCAAAATTTTAAAAAATTTTCAATGGTTTGACAAGGTAGGTAGTCGTCCAAAATTTTAAAAAATTTTCAATTTGTTGACAAGGTAGGAAGTCGTCCAAAATTTTAAAAAAATTTCAATTTTTTGACAAGGTAGGAAGTCGTCCAAAATTTTAAAAAATTTTCAATTTTTTCACAAGGTAGGTAGTCGTCCAAAATTTTAAAAAAATTTCAATTTTTTGACAAGGTAGGGTGTCGTTCAAAATTTTAAAAAATTTTCAATTTATTGACAAAGTAGGAAGTCGTCCAAAATTTTAAAAAAATTTCAATTTTTTGACAAGGTAGGTAGTCGTCCAAAATTTTAAAAAATTTTCAATTTGTTGACAAGGTAGGAAGTCGTCCAATATTTTAAAAAATTTTCAATTTTTTGACAAGGTAGGGTGTCGTGCAAAATTTTAAAAAATTTTCAATGTTTTGACAAGGTAGGTAGTCGTCCAAAATTTTAAAAAATTTTCAATTTGTTGACAAGGTAGGCAGTCGTCCAATATTTTAAAAAATTTTCAATTTTTTGACAAGGTAGGAAGTCGTCCAAAATTTTAAAAAATTTTCAATTTTTTCACAAGGTAGGAAGTCGTCCAAAATTTTAAAAAAATTTCAATTTTTTGACAAGGTAGGGTGTCGTGCAAAACTTTAAAAAATTTTCAATTTGTTGACAAAGTAGGAAGTCGTCCAAAATTTTAAAAAATTTTCAATTTGTTAACATAGTAGGAAGTCTTCCAAAATTTGAAAAAATTTTCAATTTGTTGACAAAGTAGGAAGTCGTCCAAAATTTTAAAAAATTTTCAATTTTTTCACAAGGTAGGTAGTCGTCCAAAATTTTAAAAAATTTTCAATTTGTTGACAAAGTAGGAAGTCGTCCAAAATTTTAAAAAAATTTCAATTTTTTGACAAGGTAGGGTGTCGTTCAAAATTTTAAAAAATTTTCAATTTGTTGACAAGGTAGGAAGTCGTCCAAAATTTGAAAAAATTTTCAATTTGTTGACAAAGTAGGAAGTCGTCCAAAATTTTAAAAACTTTTCAATGTTTTGACTAGGTAGGTAGTCGTGCAAAATTTTAAAAAGTTTTCAATTTGTTGACAAAGTAGGAAGTCGTCCAAAATTTTAAAAAATTTTCAATTTTTTGACAAGGTAGGAAGTCGTCCAAAATTTTAAAAAATTTTCAATTTGTTAACATAGTAGGAAGTCGTCCAAAATTTTAAAAACTTTTCAATGTTTTGACTAGGTAGGTAGTCGTGCAAAATTTTAAAAAGTTTTCAATTTGTTGACAAAGTAGGAAGTCGTCCAAAATTTTAAAAAATTTTCAATTTTTTGACAAGGTAGGAAGTCGTCCAAAATTTTAAAAAATTTTCAATTTGTTAACATAGTAGGAAGTCGTCCAAAATTTTAAAAAAATTTCAATTTTTTGACAAGGTAGGGTGTCGTGCAAAATTTTAAAAAATTTTCAATTTGTTGACAAAGTAGGAAGTCGTCCAAAATTTTAAAAAATTTTCAATTTGTTGACAAGGTAGGAAGTCGTCCAAAATTTTAAAAAATTTTCAATTTGTTAACATAGTAGAAAGTCGTCCAAAATTTGAAAAAATTTTCAATTTGTTGACAAAGTAGGAAGTCGTCCAAAATTTTAAAAACTTTTCAATGTTTTGACTAGGTAGGTAGTCGTCCAAAATTTTAAAAAATTTTCAATTTTTTGACAAGGTAGGGTGTCGTGCAAAATTTTAAAAAATTTTCAATTTGTTGACAAGGTAGGAAGTCGTCCAAAATTTTAAAAAATTTTCAATTTGTTGACAAGGTAGGAAGTCGTCCAAAATTTTAAAAAAATTTCAATTTTTTGACAAGGTAGGATGTCGTCCAAAATTTTAAAAAATTTTCAATTTTTTCACAAGGTAGGAAGTCGTCCAAAATTTTAAAAAAATTTCAATTTTTTGACAAGGTAGGGTGTCGTTCAAAATTTTAAAAAATTTTCAATTTGTTGACAAAGTAGGAAGTCGTCCAAAATTTTAAAAAAATTTCAATTTTTTGACAAGGTAGGTAGTCGTCCAAAATTTTAAAAAATTTTCAATTTGTTGACAAGGTAGGAAGTCGTCCAAAATTTTAAAAAAATTTCAATTTTTTGACAAGGTAGGGTGTCGTGCAAAATTTTAAAAAATTTTCAATTTGTTGACAAAGTAGGAAGTCGTCCAAAATTTTAAAAAATTTTCAATTTTTTGACAAGGTAGGAAGTCGTCCAAAATTTTAAAAAATTTTCAATTTGTTAACATAGTAGGAAGTCGTCCAAAATTTGAAAAAATTTTCAATTTGTTGACAAAGTAGGAAGTCGTCCAAAATTTTAAAAACTTTTCAATGTTTTGACTAGGTAGGTAGTCGTGCAAAATTTTAAAAAGTTTTCAATTTGTTGACAAAGTAGGAAGTCGTCCAAAATTTTAAAAAATTTTCAATTTTTTGACAAGGTAGGAAGTCGTCCAAAATTTTAAAAAATTTTCAATTTGTTAACATAGTAGGAAGTCGTCCAAAATTTTAAAAAAATTTCAATTTTTTGACAAGGTAGGGTGTCGTGCAAAATTTTAAAAAATTTTCAATTTGTTGACAAAGCAGGAAGTCGTCCAAAATTTTAAAAAATTTTCAATTTGTTGACAAGGTAGGAAGTCGTCCAATATTTTAAAAAATTTTCAATTTTTTGACAAGGTAGGGTCTCGTGCAAAATTTTAAAAAATTTTCAATGTTTTGACAAGGTAGGTAGTCGTCCAAAATTTTAAAAAATGTTCAATTTGTTGACAAGGTAGGCAGTCGTCCAATATTTTAAAAAATTTTCAATTTTTTGACAAGGTAGGAAGTCGTCCAAAATTTTTAAAAATTTTCAATTTTTTCACAAGGTAGGAAGTCGTCCAAAATTTTAAAAAATTTTCAATTTTTTGACAAGGTAGGAAGTCGTCCAAAATTTTAAAAAATTTTCAATTTGTTAACATAGTAGGAAGTCGTCCAAAATTTGAAAAAATTTTCAATTTGTTGACAAAGTAGGAAGTCGTCCAAAATTTTAAAAACTTTTCAATGTTTTGACTAGGTAGGTAGTCGTCCAAAATTTTAAAAAATTTTCAATTTTTTGACAAGGTAGGGTGTCGTGCAAAATTTTAAAAAATTTTCAATTTGTTGACAAGGTAGGAAGTCGTCCAAAATTTTAAAAAATTTTCAATTTGTTGACAAGGTAGGAAGTCGTCCAAAATTTTAAAAAAATTTCAATTTTTTGACAAGGTAGGGTGTCGTCCAAAATTTTAAAAAATTTTCAATTTTTTCACAAGGTAGGAAGTCGTCCAAAATTTTAAAAAAATTTCAATTTTTTGACAAGGTAGGGTGTCGTTCAAAATTTTAAAAAATTTTCAATTTGTTGACAAGGTAGGAAGTCGTCCAAAATTTTAAAAAATTTTCAATTTGTTGACAAGGTAGGAAGTCGTCCAAAATTTTAAAAAAATTTCAATTTTTTGACAAGGTAGGGTGTCGTCCAAAATTTTAAAAAATTTTCAATTTTTTCACAAGGTAGGAAGTCGTCCAAAATTTTAAAAAAATTTCAATGTTTTGACTAGGTAGGTAGTCGTGCAAAATTTTAAAAAGTTTTCAATTTGTTGACAAAGTAGGAAGTCGTCCAAAATTTTAAAAAATTTTCAATTTTTTGACAAGGTAGGAAGTCGTCCAAAATTTTAAAAAATTTTCAATTTGTTAACATAGTAGGAAGTCGTCCAAAATTTTAAAAAAATTTCAATTTTTTGACAAGGTAGGGTGTCGTGCAAAATTTTAAAAAATTTTCAATTTGTTGACAAAGTAGGAAGTCGTCCAAAATTTTAAAAAATTTTCAATTTGTTGACAAGGTAGGAAGTCGTCCAAAAATTTTAAAAAATTTTCAATTTGTTAACATAGTAGAAAGTCGTCCAAAATTTGAAAAAATTTTCAATTTGTTGACAAAGTAGGAAGTCGTCCAAAATTTTAAAAACTTTTCAATGTTTTGACTAGGTAGGTAGTCGTCCAAAATTTTAAAAAATTTTCAATTTTTTGACAAGGTAGGGTGTCGTGCAAAATTTTAAAAAATTTTCAATTTGTTGACAAGGTAGGAAGTCGTCCAAAATTTTAAAAAATTTTCAATTTGTTGACAAGGTAGGAAGTCGTCCAAAATTTTAAAAAAATTTCAATTTTTTGACAAGGTAGGATGTCGTCCAAAATTTTAAAAAATTTTCAATTTTTTCACAAGGTAGGAAGTCGTCCAAAATTTTAAAAAAATTTCAATTTTTTGACAAGGTAGGGTGTCGTTCAAAATTTTAAAAAATTTTCAATTTGTTGACAAAGTAGGAAGTCGTCCAAAATTTTAAAAAAATTTCAATTTTTTGACAAGGTAGGTAGTCGTCCAAAATTTTAAAAAATTTTCAATTTGTTGACAAGGTAGGAAGTCGTCCAAAATTTTAAAAAAATTTCAATTTTTTGACAAGGTAGGGTGTCGTGCAAAATTTTAAAAAATTTTCAATTTGTTGACAAAGTAGGAAGTCGTCCAAAATTTTAAAAAATTTTCAATTTTTTGACAAGGTAGGAAGTCGTCCAAAATTTTAAAAAATTTTCAATTTGTTAACATAGTAGGAAGTCGTCCAAAATTTGAAAAAATTTTCAATTTGTTGACAAAGTAGGAAGTCGTCCAAAATTTTAAAAACTTTTCAATGTTTTGACTAGGTAGGTAGTCGTGCAAAATTTTAAAAAGTTTTCAATTTGTTGACAAAGTAGGAAGTCGTCCAAAATTTTAAAAAATTTTCAATTTTTTGACAAGGTAGGAAGTCGTCCAAAATTTTAAAAAATTTTCAATTTGTTAACATAGTAGGAAGTCGTCCAAAATTTTAAAAAAATTTCAATTTTTTGACAAGGTAGGGTGTCGTGCAAAATTTTAAAAAATTTTCAATTTGTTGACAAAGTAGGAAGTCGTCCAAAATTTTAAAAAATTTTCAATTTGTTGACAAGGTAGGAAGTCGTCCAATATTTTAAAAAATTTTCAATTTTTTGACAAGGTAGGGTCTCGTGCAAAATTTTAAAAAATTTTCAATGTTTTGACAAGGTAGGTAGTCGTCCAAAATTTTAAAAAATTTTCAATTTGTTGACAAGGTAGGCAGTCGTCCAATATTTTAAAAAATTTTCAATTTTTTGACAAGGTAGGAAGTCGTCCAAAATTTTTAAAAATTTTCAATTTTTTCACAAGGTAGGAAGTCGTCCAAAATTTTAAAAAATTTTCAATTTTTTGACAAGGTAGGAAGTCGTCCAAAATTTTAAAAAATTTTCAATTTGTTAACATAGTAGGAAGTCGTCCAAAATTTGAAAAAATTTTCAATTTGTTGACAAAGTAGGAAGTCGTCCAAAATTTTAAAAACTTTTCAATGTTTTGACTAGGTAGGTAGTCGTCCAAAATTTTAAAAAATTTTCAATTTTTTGACAAGGTAGGGTGTCGTGCAAAATTTTAAAAAATTTTCAATTTGTTGACAAGGTAGGAAGTCGTCCAAAATTTTAAAAAATTTTCAATTTGTTGACAAGGTAGGAAGTCGTCCAAAATTTTAAAAAAATTTCAATTTTTTGACAAGGTAGGGTGTCGTCCAAAATTTTAAAAAATTTTCAATTTTTTCACAAGGTAGGAAGTCGTCCAAAATTTTAAAAAAATTTCAATTTTTTGACAAGGTAGGGTGTCGTTCAAAATTTTAAAAAATTTTCAATTTGTTGACAAAGTAGGAAGTCGTCCAAAATTTTAAAAAAATTTCAATTTTTTGACAAGGTAGGTAGTCGTCCAAAATTTTAAAAAATTTTCAATTTGTTGACAAGGTAGGAAGTCGTCCAAAATTTTAAAAAAATTTCAATTTTTTGACAAGGTAGGGTGTCGTGCAAAATTTTAAAAAATTTTCAATTTGTTGACAAAGTAGGAAGTCGTCCAAAATTTTAAAAAATTTTCAATTTTTTGACAAGGTAGGAAGTCGTCCAAAATTTTAAAAAATTTTCAATTTGTTAACATAGTAGGAAGTCGTCCAAAATTTGAAAAAATTTTCAATTTGTTGACAAAGTAGGAAGTCGTCCAAAATTTTAAAAACTTTTCAATGTTTTGACTAGGTAGGTAGTCGTGCAAAATTTTAAAAAGTTTTCAATTTGTTGACAAAGTAGGAAGTCGTCCAAAATTTTAAAAAATTTTCAATTTTTTGACAAGGTAGGAAGTCGTCCAAAATTTTAAAAAATTTTCAATTTGTTAACATAGTAGGAAGTCGTCCAAAATTTTAAAAAAATTTCAATTTTTTGACAAGGTAGGGTGTCGTGCAAAATTTTAAAAAATTTTCAATTTGTTGACAAAGTAGGAAGTCGTCCAAAATTTTAAAAAATTTTCAATTTGTTGACAAGGTAGGAAGTCGTCCAATATTTTAAAAAATTTTCAATTTTTTGACAAGGTAGGGTCTCGTGCAAAATTTTAAAAAATTTTCAATGTTTTGACAAGGTAGGAAGTCGTCCAAAATTTTAAAAAATTTTCAATTTGTTAACATAGTAGGAAGTCGTCCAAAATTTTAAAAAAATTTCAATTTTTTGACAAGGTAGGGTGTCGTGCAAAATTTTAAAAAATTTTCAATTTGTTGACAAAGTAGGAAGTCGTCCAAAATTTTAAAAAATTTTCAATTTGTTAACATAGTAGGAAGTCTTCCAAAATTTGAAAAAATTTTCAATTTGTTGACAAAGTAGGAAGTCGTCCAAAATTTTGAAAAATTTTCAATTTTTTCACAAGGTAGGTAGTCGTCCAAAATTTTAAAAAATTTTCAATTTGTTGACAAAGTAGGAAGTCGTCCAAAATTTTAAAAAAATTTCAATTTTTTGACAAGGTAGGGTGTCGTTCAAAATTTTAAAAAATTTTCAATTTGTTGACAAGGTAGGAAGTCGTCCAAAATTTGAAAAAATTTTCAATTTGTTGACAAAGTAGGAAGTCGTCCAAAATTTTAAAAACTTTTCAATGTTTTGACTAGGTAGGTAGTCGTGCAAAATTTTAAAAAATTTTCAATTTGTTGACAAAGTAGGAAGTCGTCCAAAATTTTAAAAAATTTTCAATTTTTTGACAAGGTAGGAAGTCGTCCAAAATTTTAAAAAATTTTCAATTTGTTAACATAGTAGGAAGTCGTCCAAAATTTTAAAAAAATTTCAATTTTTTGACAAGGTAGGGTGTCGTGCAAAATTTTAAAAAATTTTCAATTTGTTGACAAAGTAGGAAGTCGTCCAAAATTTTAAAAAATTTTCAATTTTTTGACAAGGTAGGAAGTCGTCCAAAATTTTAAAAAATTTTCAATTTGTTAACATAGTAGGAAGTCGTCCAAAATTTGAAAAAATTTTCAATTTGTTGACAAAGTAGGAAGTCGTCCAAAATTTTAAAAACTTTTCAATGTTTTGACTAGGTAGGTAGTCGTCCAAAATTTTAAAAAATTTTCAATTTTTTGACAAGGTAGGGTGTCGTGCAAAATTTTAAAAAATTTTCAATGGTTTGACAAGGTAGGTAGTCGTCCAAAATTTTAAAAAATTTTCAATTTGTTGACAAGGTAGGAAGTCGTCCAAAATTTTAAAAAAATTTCAATTTTTTGACAAGGTAGGAAGTCGTCCAAAATTTTAAAAAATTTTCAATTTTTTCACAAGGTAGGAAGTCGTCCAAAATTTTAAAAAAATTTCAATTTTTTGACAAGGTAGGGTGTCGTTCAAAATTTTAAAAAATTTTCAATTTGTTGACAAAGTAGGAAGTCGTCCAAAATTTTAAAAAAATTTCAATTTTTTGACAAGGTAGGTAGTCGTCCAAAATTTTAAAAAATTTTCAATTTGTTGACAAGGTAGGAAGTCGTCCAAAATTTTAAAAAAATTTCAATTTTTTGACAAGGTAGGGTGTCGTGCAAAATTTTAAAAAATTTTCAATTTGTTGACAAAGTAGGAAGTCGTCCAAAATTTTAAAAAATTTTCAATTTTTTGACAAGGTAGGAAGTCGTCCAAAATTTTAAAAAATTTTCAATTTGTTAACATAGTAGGAAGTCGTCCAAAATTTGAAAAAATTTTCAATTTGTTGACAAAGTAGGAAGTCGTCCAAAATTTTAAAAAATTTTCAATTTTTTGTCAAGGTAGGAAGTCGTCCAAAATTTTAAAAAATTTTCAATTTGTTAACATAGTAGGAAGTCGTCCAAAATTTTAAAAAAATTTCAATTTTTTGACAAGGTAGGGTGTCGTGCAAAATTTTAAAAAATTTTCAATTTGTTGACAAAGTAGGAAGTCGTCCAAAATTTTAAAAAATTTTCAATTTTTTGACAAGGTAGGAAGTCGTCCAAAATTTTAAAAAATTTTCAATTTGTTAACATAGTAGGAAGTCGTCCAAAATTTGAAAAAATTTTCAATTTGTTGACAAAGTAGGAAGTCGTCCAAAATTTTAAAAACTTTTCAATGTTTTGACTAGGTAGGTAGTCGTCCAAAATTTTAAAAAATTTTCAATTTTTTGACAAGGTAGGGTGTCGTGCAAAATTTTAAAAAATTTTCAATGGTTTGACAAGGTAGGTAGTCGTCCAAAATTTCAAAAAATTTTCAATTTGTTGACAAGGTAGGGAGTCGTCCAAAATTTTAAAAAAATTTCAATTTTTTGACAAGGTAGGAAGTTGTCCAAAATTTTAAAAAATTTTCAATTTTTTCACAAGGTAGGAAGTCGTCCAAAATTTTAAAAAAATTTCAATTTTTTGACAAGGTAGGGTGTCGTTCAAAATTTTAAAAAATTTTCAATTTGTTGACAAAGTAGGAAGTCGTCCAAAATTTTAAAAAAATTTCAATTTTTTGACAAGGTAGGTAGTCGTCCAAAATTTTAAAAAATTTTCAATTTGTTGACAAGGTAGGAAGTCGTCCAATATTTTAAAAAATTTTCAATTTTTTGACAAGGTAGGGTGTCGTTCAAAATTTTAAAAAATTTTCAATTTGTTGACAAGGTAGGAAGTCGTCCAAAATTTTAAAAAATTTTCAATTTGTTGACAAAGTAGGAAGTCGTCCAAAATTTTAAAAAATTTTCAATTTGTTGACAAAGTAGGAAGTCGTCCAAAATTTTAAAAACATTTCAATGTTTTGACTAGGTAGGTAGTCGTGCAAAATTTTAAAAAATTTTCAATTTGTTGACAAAGTAGGAAGTCGTCCAAAATTTTAAAAAAATTTCAATTTTTTGACAAGGTAGGTAGTCGTCCAAAATTTTAAAAAATTTTCAATTTTTTCACAAGGTAGGAAGTCGTCCAAAATTTTAAAAAAATTTCAATTTTTTGACAAGGTAGGGTGTCGTGCAAAACTTTAAAAAATTTTCAATTTGTTGACAAAGTAGGAAGTCGTCCAAAATTTTAAAAAATTTTCAATTTGTTGACAAAGTAGGAAGTCGTCCAAAATTTTAAAAACTTTTCAATGTTTTGACTAGGTAGGTAGTCGTCCAAAATTTTAAAAAATTTTCAATTTTTTGACAAGGTAGGGTGTCGTGCAAAATTTTAAAAAATTTTCAATGGTTTGACAAGGTAGGTAGTCGTCCAAAATTTCAAAAAATTTTCAATTTGTTGACAAGGTAGGGAGTCGTCCAAAATTTTAAAAAATTTTCAATTTGTTGACAAAGTAGGAAGTCGTCCAAAATTTTAAAAAATTATCAATTTTTTGTCAAGGTAGGAAGTCGTCCAAAATTTTAAAAAATTTTCAATTTGTTAACATAGTAGGAAGTCGTCCAAAATTTTAAAAAAATTTCAATTTTTTGACAAGGTAGGGTGTCGTGCAAAATTTTAAAAAATTTTCAATTTGTTGACAAAGTAGGAAGTCGTCCAAAATTTTAAAAAATTTTCAATTTTTTGACAAGGTAGGAAGTCGTCCAAAATTTTAAAAAATTTTCAATTTGTTAACATAGTAGGAAGTCGTCCAAAATTTGAAAAAATTTTCAATTTGTTGACAAAGTAGGAAGTCGTCCAAAATTTTAAAAACTTTTCAATGTTTTGACTAGGTAGGTAGTCGTCCAAAATTTTAAAAAATTTTCAATTTTTTGACAAGGTAGGGTGTCGTGCAAAATTTTAAAAAATTTTCAATGGTTTGACAAGGTAGGTAGTCGTCCAAAATTTCAAAAAATTTTCAATTTGTTGACAAGGTAGGGAGTCGTCCAAAATTTTAAAAAAATTTCAATTTTTTGACAAGGTAGGAAGTCGTCCAAAATTTTAAAAAATTTTCAATTTTTTCACAAGGTAGGAAGTCGTCCAAAATTTTAAAAAAATTTCAATTTTTTGACAAGGTAGGGTGTCGTTCAAAATTTTAAAAAATTTTCAATTTGTTGACAAAGTAGGAAGTCGTCCAAAATTTTAAAAAAATTTCAATTTTTTGACAAGGTAGGTAGTCGTCCAAAATTTTAAAAAATTTTCAATTTGTTGACAAGGTAGGAAGTCGTCCAATATTTTAAAAAATTTTCAATTTTTTGACAAGGTAGGGTGTCGTTCAAAATTTTAAAAAATTTTCAATTTGTTGACAAGGTAGGAAGTCGTCCAAAATTTGAAAAAATTTTCAATTTGTTGACAAAGTAGGAAGTCGTCCAAAATTTTAAAAACTTTTCAATGTTTTGACTAGGTAGGTAGTCGTGCAAAATTTTAAAAAATTTTCAATTTGTTGACAAAGTAGGAAGTCGTCCAAAATTTTAAAAAATTTTCAATTTTTTGACAAGGTAGGAAGTCGTCCAAAATTTTAAAAAATTTTCAATTTGTTAACATAGTAGGAAGTCGTCCAAAATTTTAAAAAAATTTCAATTTTTTGACAAGGTAGGGTGTCGTGCAAAATTTTAAAAAATTTTCAATTTGTTGACAAAGTAGGAAGTCGTCCAAAATTTTAAAAAATTTTCAATTTTTTGACAAGGTAGGAAGTCGTCCAAAATTTTAAAAAATTTTCAATTTGTTAACATAGTAGGAAGTCGTCCAAAATTTGAAAAAATTTTCAATTTGTTGACAAAGTAGGAAGTCGTCCAAAATTTTAAAAACTTTTCAATGTTTTGACTAGGTAGGTAGTCGTCCAAAATTTTAAAAAATTTTCAATTTTTTGACAAGGTAGGGTGTCGTGCAAAATTTTAAAAAATTTTCAATGGTTTGACAAGGTAGGTAGTCGTCCAAAATTTTAAAAAATTTTCAATTTGTTGACAAGGTAGGAAGTCGTCCAAAATTTTAAAAAAATTTCAATTTTTTGACAAGGTAGGAAGTCGTCCAAAATTTTAAAAAATTTTCAATTTTTTCACAAGGTAGGAAGTCGTCCAAAATTTCAAAAAAATTTCAATTTTTTGACAAGGTAGGGTGTCGTTCAAAATTTTAAAAAATTTTCAATTTGTTGACAAAGTAGGAAGTCGTCCAAAATTTTAAAAAAATTTCAATTTTTTGACAAGGTAGGAAGTCGTCCAAAATTTTAAAAAATTTTCAATTTGTTAACATAGTAGGAAGTCGTCCAAAATTTGAAAAAATTTTCAATTTGTTGACAAAGTAGGAAGTCGTCCAAAATTTTAAAAACTTTTCAATGTTTTGACTAGGTAGGTAGTCGTCCAAAATTTTAAAAAATTTTCAATTTTTTGACAAGGTAGGGTGTCGTGCAAAATTTCAAAAAAATTTCAATTTTTTGACAAGGTAGGGTGTCGTTCAAAATTTTAAAAAATTTTCAATTTGTTGACAAAGTAGGAAGTCGTCCAAAATTTTAAAAAAATTTCAATTTTTTGACAAGGTAGGAAGTCGTCCAAAATTTTAAAAAATTTTCAATTTTTTCACAAGGTAGGAAGTCGTCCAAAATTTTAAAAAAATTTCAATTTTTTGACAAGGTAGGGTGTCGTTCAAAATTTTAAAAAATTTTCAATTTGTTGACAAAGTAGGAAGTCGTCCAAAATTTTAAAAAAATTTCAATTTTTTGACAAGGTAGGTAGTCGTCCAAAATTTTAAAAAATTTTCAATTTGTTGACAAGGTAGGAAGTCGTCCAATATTTTAAAAAAATTTTCAATTTTTTGACAAGGTAGGGTGTCGTTCAAAATTTTAAAAAATTTTCAATTTGTTGACAAGGTAGGAAGTCGTCCAAAATTTTAAAAAATTTTCAATTTGTTGACAAAGTAGGAAGTCGTCCAAAATTTTAAAAACATTTCAACGTTTTGACTAGGTAGGTAGTCGTGCAAAATTTTAAAAAATTTTCAATTTGTTGACAAAGTAGGAAGTCGTCCAAAATTTTAAAAAATTTTCAATTTGTTGACAAAGTAGGAAGTCGTCCAAAATTTTAAAAACATTTCAATGTTTTGACTAGGTAGGTAGTCGTGCAAAATTTTAAAAAATTTTCAATTTGTTGACAAAGTAGGAAGTCGTCCAAAATTTTAAAAAAATTTCAATTTTTTGACAAGGTAGGTAGTCGTCCAAAATTTTAAAAAATTTTCAATTTTTTCACAAGGTAGGAAGTCGTCCAAAATTTTAAAAAAATTTCAATTTTTTGACAAGGTAGGGTGTCGTGCAAAACTTTAAAAAATTTTCAATTTGTTGACAAAGTAGGAAGTCGTCCAAAATTTTAAAAAATTTTCAATTTGTTGACAAAGTAGGAAGTCGTCCAAAATTTTAAAAACTTTTCAATGTTTTGACTAGGTAGGTAGTCGTCCAAAATTTTAAAAAATTTTCAATTTTTTGACAAGGTAGGGTGTCGTGCAAAATTTTAAAAAATTTTCAATGGTTTGACAAGGTAGGTAGTCGTCCAAAATTTCAAAAAATTTTCAATTTGTTGACAAGGTAGGGAGTCGTCCAAAATTTTAAAAAATTTTCAATTTGTTGACAAAGTAGGAAGTCGTCCAAAATTTTAAAAAATTTTCAATTTTTTGTCAAGGTAGGAAGTCGTCCAAAATTTTAAAAAATTTTCAATTTGTTAACATAGTAGGAAGTCGTCCAAAATTTTAAAAAAATTTCAATTTTTTGACAAGGTAGGGTGTCGTGCAAAATTTTAAAAAATTTTCAATTTGTTGACAAAGTAGGAAGTCGTCCAAAATTTTAAAAAATTTTCAATTTTTTGACAAGGTAGGAAGTCGTCCAAAATTTTAAAAAATTTTCAATTTGTTAACATAGTAGGAAGTCGTCCAAAATTTGAAAAAATTTTCAATTTGTTGACAAAGTAGGAAGTCGTCCAAAATTTTAAAAACTTTTCAATGTTTTGACTAGGTAGGTAGTCGTCCAAAATTTTAAAAAATTTTCAATTTTTTGACAAGGTAGGGTGTCGTGCAAAATTTTAAAAAATTTTCAATGGTTTGACAAGGTAGGTAGTCGTCCAAAATTTCAAAAAATTTTCAATTTGTTGACAAGGTAGGGAGTCGTCCAAAATTTTAAAAAAATTTCAATTTTTTGACAAGGTAGGAAGTCGTCCAAAATTTTAAAAAATTTTCAATTTTTTCACAAGGTAGGAAGTCGTCCAAAATTTTAAAAAAATTTCAATTTTTTGACAAGGTAGGGTGTCGTTCAAAATTTTAAAAAATTTTCAATTTGTTGACAAAGTAGGAAGTCGTCCAAAATTTTAAAAAAATTTCAATTTTTTGACAAGGTAGGTAGTCGTCCAAAATTTTAAAAAATTTTCAATTTGTTGACAAAGTAGGAAGTCGTCCAAAATTTTAAAAAATTTTCAATTTGTTGACAAAGTAGGAAGTCGTCCAAAATTTTAAAAACTTTTCAATGTTTTGACTAGGTAGGTAGTCGTGCAAAATTTTAAAAAATTTTCAATTTGTTGACAAAGTAGGAAGTCGTCCAAAATTTTAAAAAATTTTCAATTTGTTGACAAAGTAGGAAGTCGTCCAAAATTTTAAAAACTTTTCAATGTTTTGACTAGGTAGGTAGTCGTGCAAAATTTTAAAAAATTTTCAATTTGTTGACAAAGTAGGAAGTCGTCCAAAATTTTAAAAAATTTTCAATTTTTTGACAAGGTAGGAAGTCGTCCAAAATTTTAAAAAATTTTCAATTTGTTAACATAGTAGGAAGTCGTCCAAAATTTTAAAAAAATTTCAATTTTTTGACAAGGTAGGGTGTCGTGCAAAATTTTAAAAAATTTTCAATTTGTTGACAAAGTAGGAAGTCGTCCAAAATTTTAAAAAATTTTCAATTTTTTGACAAGGTAGGAAGTCGTCCAAAATTTTAAAAAATTTTCAATTTGTTAGCATAGTAGGAAGTCGTCCAAAATTTGAAAAAATTTTCAATTTGTTGACAAAGTAGGAAGTCGTCCAAAATTTTAAAAACTTTTCAATGTTTTGACTAGGTAGGTAGTCGTCCAAAATTTTAAAAAATTTTCAATTTTTTGACAAGGTAGGGTGTCGTGCATAATTTTAAAAAATTTTCAATGGTTTGACAAGGTAGGTAGTCGTCCAAAATTTCAAAAAATTTTCAATTTGTTGACAAGGTAGGGAGTCGTCCAAAATTTTAAAAAAATTTCAATTTTTTGACAAGGTAGGAAGTCGTCCAAAATTTTAAAAAATTTTCAATTTTTTCACAAGGTAGGAAGTCGTCCAAAATTTTAAAAAAATTTCAATTTTTTGACAAGGTAGGGTGTCGTTCAAAATTTTAAAAAATTTTCAATTTGTTGACAAAGTAGGAAGTCTTCCAAAATTTTAAAAAAATTTCAATTTTTTGACAAGGTAGGTAGTCGTCCAAAATTTTAAAAAATTTTCAATTTGTTGACAAGGTAGGAAGACGTCCAATATTTTAAAAAATTTTCAATTTTTTGACAAGGTAGGGTGTCGTGCAAAATTTTAAAAAATTTTCAATGTTTTGACAAGGTAGGTAGTCGTCCAAAATTTTAAAAAATTTTCAATTTGTTGACAAGGTAGGAAGTCGTCCAATATTTTAAAAAATTTTCAATTTTTTGACAAGGTAGGAAGTCGTCCAAAATTTTAAAAAATTTTCAATTTGTTGACAAGGTAGGAAGTCGTCCAATATTTTAAAAAAATTTCAATTTTTTGACAAGGTAGGGTGTCGTGCAAAACTTTAAAAAATTTTCAATTTGTTGACAAAGTAGGAAGTCGTCCAAAATTTTAAAAAATTTTCAATTTGTTAACATAGTAGGAAGTCTTCCAAAATTTGAAAAAATTTTCAATTTGTTGACAAAGTAGGAAGTCGTCCAAAATTTTAAAAAATTTTCAATTTTTTCACATGGTAGGTAGTCGTCCAAAATTTTAAAAAATTTTCAATTTTTTGACAAGGTAGGAAGTCGTCCAAAATTTTAAAAAATTTTTTATTTGTTAACATAGTAGAAGTCGTCCAAAATTTTAAAAAATTTTCAATTTGTTGACAAGGTAGGAAGTCGTCCAAAATTTTAAAAAATTTTCAATTTTTTGACAAAGTAGGAAGTCGTCCAAAATTTTAAAAAATTTTCAATTTTTTGACAAGGTAGGAAGTCGTCCAAAATTTTAAAAAATTTTCAATGTTTTGACAAGGTAGGAAGTCGTCCAAAATTTTAAAAAATTTTCAATGTTTTGACAAGGTAGGAAGTCGTCCAAAATTTTAAAAAATTTTCAATTTTTTGACAAGGTAGGAAGTCGTCCAAAATTTTAAAAAATTTTCAATGTTTTGACAAGGTAGGAAGTCGTCCAAAATTTTAAAAAATTTTCAATTTTTTGACAAGGTCGTCCAAAATTTTAAAAAATTTTCAATTTGTTTACAAGGTAGGAAGTCGTCCAAAATTTTAAAAAAATTTCAATTTTTTGACAAGGTAGGGTGTCGTTCAAAATTTTAAAAAATTTTCAATTTGTTGACAAGGTAGGAAGTCGTCCAAAATTTGAAAAAATTTTCAATTTTTTGACAAGGTAGGAAGTCGTCCAAAATTTTAAAAAATTTTCAATTTGTTAACATAGTAGGAAGTCGTTCAAAATTTTAAAAAATTTTCAATTTGTTGACAAAGTAGGAAGTCGTCCAAAATTTTAAAAAATTTTCAATGTTTTGACAAGGTAGGAAGTCGTCCAAAATTTTAAAAAATTTTCAATGTTTTGACAAGGTAGGAAGTCGTCCAAAATTTTAAAAAATTTTCAATTTTTTGACAAGGTAGGAAGTCGTCCAAAATTTTAAAAAATTTTCAATGTTTTGACAAGGTAGGAAGTCGTCCAAAATTTTAAAAAATTTTCAATTTTTTGACAAGGTCGTCCAAAATTTTAAAAAATTTTCAATTTGTTTACAAGGTAGGAAGTCGTCCAAAATTTTAAAAAAATTTCAATTTTTTGACAAGGTAGGGTGTCGTTCAAAATTTTAAAAAATTTTCAATTTGTTGACAAGGTAGGAAGTCGTCCAAAATTTGAAAAAATTTTCAATTTTTTGACAAGGTAGGAAGTCGTCCAAAATTTTAAAAAATTTTCAATTTGTTAACATAGTAGGAAGTCGTCCAAAATTTTAAAAAAATTTCAATTTTTTGACAAGGTAGGAAGTCGTCCAAAATTTTAAAAAATTTTCAATTTTTTCACAAGGTAGGAAGTCGTCCAAAATTTTAAAAAAATTTCAATTTTTTGACAAGGTAGGGTGTCGTTCAAAATTTTAAAAAATTTTCAATTTGTTGACAAAGTAGGAAGTCGTCCAAAATTTTAAAAAATTTTCAATTTTTTGACAAGGTAGGAAGTCGTCCAAAATTTTAAAAACTTTTCAATGTTTTGACAAGGTAGGTAGTCGTCCAAAATTTTAAAAAATTTTCAATTTTTTGACAAGGTAAGAAGTCGTCCAAAATTTTAAAAAATTTTCAATTTGTTGACATAGTAGGAAGTCGTCCAAAATTTTAAAATATTTTCAATTTGTTGACAAAGTAGGAAGTCGTCCAAAATTTTAAAAAATTTTCAATTTTTTCACAAGGTAGGTAGTCGTCCAAAATTTTAAAAAATTTTCAATTTTTTCACAAGGTAGGTAGTCGTTCAAAATTTTAAAAAATTTTCAATTTTTTGACAAGGTAGGGTGTCGTGCAAAATTTTAAAAAATTTTCAATTTGTTGACAAGGTAGGAAGTCGTCCAATATTTTAAAAAATTTTCAATTTTTTCACAAGGTAGGAAGTCGTCCAAAATTTTAAAAAATTTTCAATTTTTTGACAAGGTAGGGTGTCGTGCAAAATTTTAAAAAATTTTCAATTTGTTGACAAAGTAGGAAGTCGTCCAAAATTTTAAAAAATTTTCAATTTTTTGACAAGGTAGAAAGTCGTCCAAAATTTTAAAAAATTTTCAATTTGTTAACATAGTAGGAAGTCGACCAAAATTTGAAAAAATTTTCAATTTGTTGACAAAGTAGGAAGTCGTCCAAAATTTTAAAAACTTTTCAATTTTTTCACAAGGTAGGTAGTCGTCCAAAATTTTAAAAAAATTTCAATTTTTTGACAAGGTAGGGTGTCGTGCAAAATTTTAAAAAATTTTCAATTTGTTGACAAAGTAGGAAGTCGTCCAAAATTTTAAAAAATTTTCAATTTGTTAACATAGTAGGAAGTCGTCCAAAATTTGAAAAAATTTTCAATTTGTTGACAAAGTAGGAAGTCGTCCAAAATTTTAAAAACTTTTCAATGTTTTGACAAGGTAGGTAGTCGTCCAAAATTTTAAAAAAATTTCAATTTTTTGACAAGGTAGGGTGTCGTGCAAAACTTTAAAAAATTTTCAATTTGTTGACAAAGTAGGAAGTCGTCCAAAATTTTAAAAAATTTTCAATTTGTTAACATAGTAGGAAGTCGTCCAAAATTTGAAAAAATTTTCAATTTGTTGACAAAGTAGGAAGTCGTCCAAAATTTTAAAAACTTTTCAATGTTTTGACAAGGTAGGTAGTCGTCCAAAATTTTAAAAAATTTTCAATTTGTTGACAAGGTAGGAAGTCGTCCAATATTTTAAAAAATTTTCAATTTTTTCACAAGGTAGGAAGTCGTCCAAAATTTTAAAAAAATTTCAATTTTTTGACAAGGTAGGGTGTCGTGCAAAATTTTAAAAAATTTTCAATTTGTTGACAAAGTAGGAAGTCGTCCAAAATTTTAAAAAAATTTCAATTTTTTGACAAGGTAGGGTGTCGTTCAAAATTTTAAAAAATTTTCAATTTGTTGACAAAGTAGGAAGTCGTCCAAAATTTTAAAAAAATTTCAATTTTTTGACAAGGTAGGTAGTCGTCCAAAATTTTAAAAAATTTTCAATTTGTTGACAAGGTAGGAAGTCGTCCAATATTTTAAAAAATTTTCAATTTTTTGACAAGGTAGGGTGTCGTGCAAAATTTTAAAAAATTTTCAATGTTTTGACAAGGTAGGTAGTCGTCCAAAATTTTAAAAAATTTTCAATTTGTTGACAAGGTAGGAAGTCGTCCAATATTTTAAAAAATTTTCAATTTTTTGACAAGGTAGGAAGTCGTCCAAAATTTTAAAAAATTTTCAATTTGTTGACAAGGTAGGAAGTCGTCCAATATTTTAAAAAAATTTCAATTTTTTGACAAGGTAGGGTGTCGTGCAAAACTTTAAAAAATTTTCAATTTGTTGACAAAGTAGGAAGTCGTCCAAAATTTTAAAAAATTTTCAATTTGTTAACATAGTAGGAAGTCTTCCAAAATTTGAAAAAATTTTCAATTTGTTGACAAAGTAGGAAGTCGTCCAAAATTTTAAAAAATTTTCAATTTTTTCACAAGGTAGGTAGTCGTCCAAAATTTGAAAAAATTTTAAATTTGTTGACAAAGTAGGAAGTCGTCCAAAATTTTAAAAAAATTTCAATTTTTTGACAAGGTAGGGTGTCGTTCAAAATTTTAAAAAATTTTCAATTTGTTGACAAGGTAGGAAGTCGTCCAAAATTTGAAAAAATTTTCAATTTGTTGACAAAGTAGGAAGTCGTCCAAAATTTTAAAAACTTTTCAATGTTTTGACTAGGTAGGTAGTCGTGCAAAATTTTAAAAAATTTTCAATTTGTTGACAAAGTAGGAAGTCGTCCAAAATTTTAAAAAATTTTCAATTTTTTGACAAGGTAGGAAGTCGTCCAAAATTTTAAAAAAATTTCAATTTTTTGACAAGGTAGGGTGTCGTTCAAAATTTTAAAAAATTTTCAATTTGTTGACAAAGTAGGAAGTCGTCCAAAATTTTAAAAAATTTTCAATTTTTTGACAAGGTAGGAAGTCGTCCAAAATTTTAAAAACTTTTCAATGTTTTGACAAGGTAGGTAGTCGTCCAAAATTTTAAAAAATTTTCAATTTTTTGACAAGGTAAGAAGTCGTCCAAAATTTTAAAAAATTTTCAATTTGTTGACATAGTAGGAAGTCGTCCAAAATTTTAAAATATTTTCAATTTGTTGACAAAGTAGGAAGTCGTCCAAAATTTTAAAAAATTTTCAATTTTTTCACAAGGTAGGTAGTCGTCCAAAATTTTAAAAAATTTTCAATTTTTTCACAAGGTAGGTAGTCGTTCAAAATTTTAAAAAATTTTCAATTTTTTGACAAGGTAGGGTGTCGTGCAAAATTTTAAAAAATTTTCAATTTGTTGACAAGGTAGGAAGTCGTCCAATATTTTAAAAAATTTTCAATTTTTTCACAAGGTAGGAAGTCGTCCAAAATTTTAAAAAATTTTCAATTTTTTGACAAGGAAGGGTGTCGTGCAAAATTTTAAAAAATTTTCAATTTGTTGACAAGATAGGAAGTCGTCCAATATTTTAAAAAATTTTCAATTTTTTGACAAGGTAGGAAGTCGTCCAAAATTTTAAAAAATTTTCAATTTGTTGACAAGGTAGGAAGTCGTCCAAAATTTTAAAAAAATTTTAATTTTTTGACAAGGTAGGGTGTCGTGCAAAATTTTAAAAAATTTTCAATTTGTTGACAAAGTAGGAAGTCGTCCAAAATTTTAAAAAATTTTCAATTTTTTGACAAGGTAGAAAGTCGTCCAAAATTTTAAAAAATTTTCAATTTGTTAACATAGTAG
This sequence comes from Condylostylus longicornis, assembly GCF_029603195.1. Lineage (NCBI taxonomy): Eukaryota > Metazoa > Arthropoda > Insecta > Diptera > Dolichopodidae > Condylostylus > Condylostylus longicornis. The sequence goes on from NW_026577998.1 coordinate 218,684, forward strand.
GAAGTCGTCCAAAATTTTAAAAAATTTTCAATTTGTTGACAAGGTAGGAAGTCGTCCAAAATTTTAAAAAAATTTTAATTTTTTGACAAGGTAGGGTGTCGTGCAAAATTTTAAAAAATTTTCAATTTGTTGACAAAGTAGGAAGTCGTCCAAAATTTTAAAAAATTTTCAATTTTTTGACAAGGTAGAAAGTCGTCCAAAATTTTAAAAAATTTTCAATTTGTTAACATAGTAGGAAGTCGTCCAAAATTTGAAAAAATTTTCAATTTGTTGACAAAGTAGGAAGTCGTCCAAAATTTTAAAAACTTTTCAATTTTTTCACAAGGTAGGTAGTCGTCCAAAATTTTAAAAAAATTTCAATTTTTTGACAAGGTAGGGTGTCGTGCAAAATTTTAAAAAATTTTCAATTTGTTGACAAAGTAGGAAGTCGTCCAAAATTTTAAAAAATTTTCAATTTGTTAACATAGTAGGAAGTCGTCCAAAATTTGAAAAAATTTTCAATTTATTGACAAAGTAGGAAGTCGTCCAAAATTTTAAAAACTTTTCAATGTTTTGACAAGGTAGGTAGTCGTCCAAAATTTTAAAAAAATTTCAATTTTTTGACAAGGTAGGGTGTCGTGCAAAATTTTAAAAAATTTTCAATTTGTTGACAAAGTAGGAAGTCGTCCAAAATTTTAAAAAATTTTCAATTTGTTAACATAGTAGGAAGTCGTCCAAAATTTGAAAAAATTTTCAATTTGTTGACAAAGTAGGAAGTCGTCCAAAATTTTAAAAACTTTTCAATGTTTTGACAAGGTAGGTAGTCGTCCAAAATTTTAAAAAATTTTCAATTTGTTGACAAGGTAGGAAGTCGTCCAAAATTTTAAAAAAATTTCAATGTTTTGACAAGGTAGGTAGTCGTCCAAAATTTTAAAAAATTTTCAATTTTTTGACAAGGTAGGGTGTCGTGCAAAATTTTAAAAAATTTTCAATGTTTTGACAAGGTAGGTAGTCGTCCAAAATTTTAAAAAATTTTCAATTTTTTCACAAGGTAGGTAGTCGTCCAAAATTTTAAAAAATTTTCAATTTTTTGACAAGGTAGGGTGTCGTGCAAAATTTTAAAAAATTTTCAATTTTTGACAAGGTAGGAAGTCGTCCAAAATTTTAAAAAATTTTCAATTTTTTGACAAGGTAGGGTGTCGTGCAAAATTTTAAAAAATTTTCAATTTGTTGACAAAGTAGGAAGTCGTCCAAAATTTTAAAAACTTTTCAATGTTTTGACAAGGTAGGAAGTCGTCCAAAATTTTAAAAAATTTTCAATTTTTTGACAAGGAAGGGTGTCGTGCAAAATTTTAAAAAATTTTCAATTTGTTGACAAGATAGGAAGTCGTCCAATATTTTAAAAAATTTTCAATTTTTTGACAAGGTAGGAAGTCGTCCAAAATTTTAAAAAATTTTCAATTTGTTGACAAGGTAGGAAGTCGTCCAAAATTTTAAAAAAATTTTAATTTTTTGACAAGGTAGGGTGTCGTGCAAAATTTTAAAAAATTTTCAATTTGTTGACAAAGTAGGAAGTCGTCCAAAATTTTAAAAAATTTTCAATTTTTTGACAAGGTAGAAAGTCGTCCAAAATTTTAAAAAATTTTCAATTTGTTAACATAGTAGGAAGTCGTCCAAAATTTTAAAAAATTTTCAATTTGTTGACATGGTAGGAAGTCGTCCAAAATTTTAAAAAAATTTTAATTTTTTGACAAGGTAGGGTGTCGTGCAAAATTTTAAAAAATTTTCAATTTGTTAACATAGTAGGAAGTCGTCCAAAATTTTAAAAAATTTTCGATTTGTTGACAAAGTAGGAAGTCGTCCAAAATTTTAAAAACTTTTCAATGTTTTGACAAGGTAGGTAGTCGTCCAAAATTTTAAAAAATTTTCAATTTTTTCACAAGGTAGGTAGTCGTCCAAAATTTTAAAAAATTTTCAATTTTTTGACAAGGTAGGAAGTCGTCCAAAATTTTAAAAAATTTTCAATTTGTTGACAAAGTAGGAAGTCGTCCAAAATTTTAAAAAATTTTCAATTTTTTGACAAGGTAGGGTGTCGTGCAAAATTTTAAAAAATTTTCAATTTGTTAACATAGTAGGAAGTCGTCCAAAATTTTAAAAAATTTTCGATTTGTTGACAAAGTAGGAAGTCGTCCAAAATTTTAAAAACTTTTCAATTTTTTCACAAGGTAGGAAGTCGTCCAAAATTTTAAAAAAATTTCAATGTTTTGACAAGGTAGGTAGTCGTCCAAAATTTTAAAAAATTTTCAATTTTTTGACAAGGTAGGAAGTCGTCCAAAATTTTAAAAAATTTTCAATTTGTTGACAAAGTAGGAAGTCGTCCAAAATTTTAAAAAATTTTCAATTTTTTGACAAGGTAGGGTGTCGTGCAAAATTTTAAAAAATTTTCAATTTGTTAACATAGTAGGAAGTCGTCCAAAATTTTAAAAAATTTTCGATTTGTTGACAAAGTAGGAAGTCGTCCAAAATTTTAAAAACTTTTCAATGTTTTGACAAGGTAGGTAGTCGTCCAAAATTTTAAAAAATTTTCAATTTTTTCACAAGGTAGGTAGTCGTCCAAAATTTTAAAAAATTTTCAATTTTTTGACAAGGTAGGGTGTCGTGCAAAATTTTAAAAAATTTTCAATTTTTGACAAGGTAGGAAGTCGTCCAAAATTTTAAAAAATTTTCAATTTTTTGACAAGGTAGGGTGTCGTGCAAAATTTTAAAAAATTTTCAATTTGTTGACAAAGTAGGAAGTCGTCCAAAATTTTAAAAACTTTTCAATGTTTTGACAAGGTAGGAAGTCGTCCAAAATTTTAAAAAATTTTCAATTTTTTGACAAGGAAGGGTGTCGTGCAAAATTTTAAAAAATTTTCAATTTGTTGACAAGATAGGAAGTCGTCCAATATTTTAAAAAATTTTCAATTTTTTGACAAGGTAGGAAGTCGTCCAAAATTTTAAAAAATTTTCAATTTGTTGACAAGGTAGGAAGTCGTCCAAAATTTTAAAAAAATTTTAATTTTTTGACAAGGTAGGGTGTCGTGCAAAATTTTAAAAAATTTTCAATTTGTTGACAAAGTAGGAAGTCGTCCAAAATTTTAAAAACTTTTCAATGTTTTGACAAGGTAGGAAGTCGTCCAAAATTTTAAAAAATTTTCAATTTTTTGACAAGGAAGGGTGTCGTGCAAAATTTTAAAAAATTTTCAATTTGTTGACAAGATAGGAAGTCGTCCAATATTTTAAAAAATTTTCAATTTTTTGACAAGGTAGGGTGTCGTGCAAAATTTTAAAAAATTTTCAATTTGTTGACAAAGTAGGAAGTCGTCCAAAATTTTAAAAACTTTTCAATGTTTTGACAAGGTAGGAAGTCGTCCAAAATTTTAAAAAATTTTCAATTTTTTGACAAGGAAGGGTGTCGTGCAAAATTTTAAAAAATTTTCAATTTTTGACAAGGTAGGAAGTCGTCCAAAATTTTAAAAAATTTTCAATTTTTTGACAAGGTAGGGTGTCGTGCAAAATTTTAAAAAATTTTCAATTTGTTGACAAAGTAGGAAGTCGTCCAAAATTTTAAAAACTTTTCAATGTTTTGACAAGGTAGGAAGTCGTCCAAAATTTTAAAAAATTTTCAATTTTTTGACAAGGAAGGGTGTCGTGCAAAATTTTAAAAAATTTTCAATTTGTTGACAAGATAGGAAGTCGTCCAATATTTTAAAAAATTTTCAATTTTTTGACAAGGTAGGGTGTCGTGCAAAATTTTAAAAAATTTTCAATTTGTTAACATAGTAGGAAGTCGTCCAAAATTTTAAAAAATTTTCGATTTGTTGACAAAGTAGGAAGTCGTCCAAAATTTTAAAAACTTTTCAATGTTTTGACAAGGTAGGTAGTCGTCCAAAATTTTAAAAAATTTTCAATTTTTTGACAAGGTAGGGTGTCGTGCAAAATTTTAAAAAATTTTCAATTTGTTGACAAAGTAGGAAGTCGTCCAAAATTTTAAAAACTTTTCAATGTTTTGACAAGGTAGGAAGTCGTCCAAAATTTTAAAAAATTTTCAATGTTTTGACAAGGTAGGTAGTCGTCCAAAATTTTAAAAAATTTTCAATTTTTTGACAAGGTAGGAAGTCGTCCAAAATTTTAAAAAATTTTCAATTTGTTGACAAAGTAGGAAGTCGTCCAAAATTTTAAAAAATTTTCAATTTTTTGACAAGGTAGGGTGTCGTGCAAAATTTTAAAAAATTTTCAATTTGTTAACATAGTAGGAAGTCGTCCAAAATTTTAAAAAATTTTCGATTTGTTGACAAAGTAGGAAGTCGTCCAAAATTTTAAAAACTTTTCAATGTTTTGACAAGGTAGGTAGTCGTCCAAAATTTTAAAAAATTTTCAATTTTTTCACAAGGTAGGTAGTCGTCCAAAATTTTAAAAAATTTTCAATTTTTTGACAAGGTAGGGTGTCGTGCAAAATTTTAAAAAATTTTCAATTTTTGACAAGGTAGGAAGTCGTCCAAAATTTTAAAAAATTTTCAATTTTTTGACAAGGTAGGGTGTCGTGCAAAATTTTAAAAAATTTTCAATTTGTTGACAAAGTAGGAAGTCGTCCAAAATTTTAAAAACTTTTCAATGTTTTGACAAGGTAGGAAGTCGTCCAAAATTTTAAAAAATTTTCAATTTTTTGACAAGGAAGGGTGTCGTGCAAAATTTTAAAAAATTTTCAATTTGTTGACAAGATAGGAAGTCGTCCAATATTTTAAAAAATTTTCAATTTTTTGACAAGGTAGGAAGTCGTCCAAAATTTTAAAAAATTTTCAATGTTTTGACAAGGTAGGTAGTCGTCCAAAATTTTAAAAAATTTTCAATTTTTTCACAAGGTAGGTAGTCGTCCAAAATTTTAAAAAATTTTCAATTTTTTGACAAGGTAGGGTGTCGTGCAAAATTTTAAAAAATTTTCAATTTTTGACAAGGTAGGAAGTCGTCCAAAATTTTAAAAAATTTTCAATTTTTTGACAAGGTAGGAAGTCGTCCAAAATTTTAAAAACTTTTCAATGTTTTGACAAGGTAGGTAGTCGTCCAAAATTTTAAAAAATTTTCAATTTTTTCACAAGGTAGGTAGTCGTCCAAAATTTTAAAAAATTTTCAATTTTTTGACAAGGTAGGGTGTCGTGCAAAATTTTAAAAAATTTTCAATTTTTGACAAGGTAGGAAGTCGTCCAAAATTTTAAAAAATTTTCAATTTTTTGACAAGGTAGGGTGTCGTGCAAAATTTTAAAAAATTTTCAATTTGTTGACAAAGTAGGAAGTCGTCCAAAATTTTAAAAACTTTTCAATGTTTTGACAAGGTAGGAAGTCGTCCAAAATTTTAAAAAATTTTCAATTTTTTGACAAGGAAGGGTGTCGTGCAAAATTTTAAAAAATTTTCAATTTGTTGACAAGATAGGAAGTCGTCCAATATTTTAAAAAATTTTCAATTTTTTGACAAGGTAGGAAGTCGTCCAAAATTTTAAAAAATTTTCAATGTTTTGACAAGGTAGGTAGTCGTCCAAAATTTTAAAAAATTTTCAATTTTTTCACAAGGTAGGTAGTCGTCCAAAATTTTAAAAAATTTTCAATTTTTTCACAAGGTAGGTAGTCGTTCAAAATTTTAAAAAATTTTCAATTTTTTGACAAGGTAGGGTGTCGTGCAAAATTTTAAAAAATTTTCAATTTGTTGACAAGGTAGGAAGTCGTCCAATATTTTAAAAAATTTTCAATTTTTTCACAAGGTAGGAAGTCGTCCAAAATTTTAAAAAATTTTCAATTTTTTGACAAGGAAGGGTGTCGTGCAAAATTTTAAAAAATTTTCAATTTGTTGACAAGATAGGAAGTCGTCCAATATTTTAAAAAATTTTCAATTTTTTGACAAGGTAGGAAGTCGTCCAAAATTTTAAAAAATTTTCAATTTGTTGACAAGGTAGGAAGTCGTCCAAAATTTTAAAAAAATTTTAATTTTTTGACAAGGTAGGGTGTCGTGCAAAATTTTAAAAAATTTTCAATTTGTTGACAAAGTAGGAAGTCGTCCAAAATTTTAAAAAATTTTCAATTTTTTGACAAGGTAGAAAGTCGTCCAAAATTTTAAAAAATTTTCAATTTGTTAACATAGTAGGAAGTCGTCCAAAATTTTAAAAAATTTTCAATTTGTTGACATGGTAGGAAGTCGTCCAAAATTTTAAAAAAATTTTAATTTTTTGACAAGGTAGGGTGTCGTGCAAAATTTTAAAAAATTTTCAATTTGTTGACAAAGTAGGAAGTCGTCCAAAATTTTAAAAAATTTTCAATTTTTTGACAAGGTAGGAAGTCGTCCAAAATTTTAAAAAATTTTCAATTTGTTGACAAAGTAGGAAGTCGTCCAAAATTTTAAAAAATTTTCAATTTTTTGACAAGGTAGGGTGTCGTGCAAAATTTTAAAAAATTTTCAATTTGTTAACATAGTAGGAAGTCGTCCAAAATTTTAAAAAATTTTCGATTTGTTGACAAAGTAGGAAGTCGTCCAAAATTTTAAAAACTTTTCAATGTTTTGACAAGGTAGGTAGTCGTCCAAAATTTTAAAAAATTTTCAATTTTTTCACAAGGTAGGTAGTCGTCCAAAATTTTAAAAAATTTTCAATTTTTTGACAAGGTAGGGTGTCGTGCAAAATTTTAAAAAATTTTCAATTTTTGACAAGGTAGGAAGTCGTCCAAAATTTTAAAAAATTTTCAATTTTTTGACAAGGTAGGGTGTCGTGCAAAATTTTAAAAAATTTTCAATTTGTTGACAAAGTAGGAAGTCGTCCAAAATTTTAAAAACTTTTCAATGTTTTGACAAGGTAGGAAGTCGTCCAAAATTTTAAAAAATTTTCAATTTTTTGACAAGGAAGGGTGTCGTGCAAAATTTTAAAAAATTTTCAATTTGTTGACAAGATAGGAAGTCGTCCAATATTTTAAAAAATTTTCAATTTTTTGACAAGGTAGGAAGTCGTCCAAAATTTTAAAAAATTTTCAATGTTTTGACAAGGTAGGTAGTCGTCCAAAATTTTAAAAAATTTTCAATTTTTTCACAAGGTAGGTAGTCGTCCAAAATTTTAAAAAATTTTCAATTTTTTCACAAGGTAGGTAGTCGTTCAAAATTTTAAAAAATTTTCAATTTTTTGACAAGGTAGGGTGTCGTGCAAAATTTTAAAAAATTTTCAATTTGTTGACAAGGTAGGAAGTCGTCCAATATTTTAAAAAATTTTCAATTTTTTCACAAGGTAGGAAGTCGTCCAAAATTTTAAAAAATTTTCAATTTTTTGACAAGGAAGGGTGTCGTGCAAAATTTTAAAAAATTTTCAATTTGTTGACAAGATAGGAAGTCGTCCAATATTTTAAAAAATTTTCAATTTTTTGACAAGGTAGGAAGTCGTCCAAAATTTTAAAAAATTTTCAATTTGTTGACAAGGTAGGAAGTCGTCCAAAATTTTAAAAAAATTTTAATTTTTTGACAAGGTAGGGTGTCGTGCAAAATTTTAAAAAATTTTCAATTTGTTGACAAAGTAGGAAGTCGTCCAAAATTTTAAAAAATTTTCAATTTTTTGACAAGGTAGAAAGTCGCTCAAAATTTTAAAAAATTTTCAATTTTTTGACAAGGTAGGAAGTCGTCCAAAATTTTAAAAAATTTTCAATTTGTTGACATGGTAGGAAGTCGTCCAAAATTTTAAAAAAATTTTAATTTTTTGACAAGGTAGGGTGTCGTGCAAAATTTTAAAAAATTTTCAATTTGTTGACAAAGTAGGAAGTCGTCCAAAATTTTAAAAAATTTTCAATTTTTTGACAAGGTAGGAAGTCGTCCAAAATTTTAAAAAATTTTCAATTTGTTGACAAAGTAGGAAGTCGTCCAAAATTTTAAAAAATTTTCAATTTTTTGACAAGGTAGGGTGTCGTGCAAAATTTTAAAAAATTTTCAATTTGTTAACATAGTAGGAAGTCGTCCAAAATTTTAAAAAATTTTCGATTTGTTGACAAAGTAGGAAGTCGTCCAAAATTTTAAAAACTTTTCAATGTTTTGACAAGGTAGGTAGTCGTCCAAAATTTTAAAAAATTTTCAATTTTTTCACAAGGTAGGTAGTCGTCCAAAATTTTAAAAAATTTTCAATTTTTTGACAAGGTAGGGTGTCGTGCAAAATTTTAAAAAATTTTCAATTTTTGACAAGGTAGGAAGTCGTCCAAAATTTTAAAAAATTTTCAATTTTTTGACAAGGTAGGGTGTCGTGCAAAATTTTAAAAAATTTTCAATTTGTTGACAAAGTAGGAAGTCGTCCAAAATTTTAAAAACTTTTCAATGTTTTGACAAGGTAGGAAGTCGTCCAAAATTTTAAAAAATTTTCAATTTTTTGACAAGGAAGGGTGTCGTGCAAAATTTTAAAAAATTTTCAATTTGTTGACAAGATAGGAAGTCGTCCAATATTTTAAAAAATTTTCAATTTTTTGACAAGGTAGGAAGTCGTCCAAAATTTTAAAAAATTTTCAATGTTTTGACAAGGTAGGTAGTCGTCCAAAATTTTAAAAAATTTTCAATTTTTTCACAAGGTAGGTAGTCGTCCAAAATTTTAAAAAATTTTCAATTTTTTCACAAGGTAGGTAGTCGTTCAAAATTTTAAAAAATTTTCAATTTTTTGACAAGGTAGGGTGTCGTGCAAAATTTTAAAAAATTTTCAATTTGTTGACAAGGTAGGAAGTCGTCCAATATTTTAAAAAATTTTCAATTTTTTCACAAGGTAGGAAGTCGTCCAAAATTTTAAAAAATTTTCAATTTTTTGACAAGGAAGGGTGTCGTGCAAAATTTTAAAAAATTTTCAATTTGTTGACAAGATAGGAAGTCGTCCAATATTTTAAAAAATTTTCAATTTTTTGACAAGGTAGGAAGTCGTCCAAAATTTTAAAAAATTTTCAATTTGTTGACAAGGTAGGAAGTCGTCCAAAATTTTAAAAAAATTTTAATTTTTTGACAAGGTAGGGTGTCGTGCAAAATTTTAAAAAATTTTCAATTTGTTGACAAAGTAGGAAGTCGTCCAAAATTTTAAAAAATTTTCAATTTTTTGACAAGGTAGAAAGTCGTCCAAAATTTTAAAAAATTTTCAATTTGTTAACATAGTAGGAAGTCGTCCAAAATTTTAAAAAATTTTCAATTTGTTGACATGGTAGGAAGTCGTCCAAAATTTTAAAAAAATTTTAATTTTTTGACAAGGTAGGGTGTCGTGCAAAATTTTAAAAAATTTTCAATTTGTTGACAAAGTAGGAAGTCGTCCAAAATTTTAAAAAATTTTCAATTTTTTGACAAGGTAGAAAGTCGTCCAAAATTTTAAAAAATTTTCAATTTGTTAACATAGTAGGAAGTCGTCCAAAATTTGAAAAAATTTTCAATTTGTTGACAAAGTAGGAAGTCGTCCAAAATTTTAAAAACTTTTCAATTTTTTCACAAGGTAGGTAGTCGTCCAAAATTTTAAAAAAATTTCAATTTTTTGACAAGGTAGGGTGTCGTGCAAAATTTTAAAAAATTTTCAATTTGTTGACAAAGTAGGAAGTCGTCCAAAATTTTAAAAAATTTTCAATTTGTTGACAAGGTAGGAACAAAGTCGCTCAAAATTTTAAAAAATTTTCAATTTTTTGACAAGGTAGGAAGTCGTCCAAAATTTTAAAAAATTTTCAATTTGTTGACATGGTAGGAAGTCGTCCAAAATTTTAAAAAAATTTTAATTTTTTGACAAGGTAGGGTGTCGTGCAAAATTTTAAAAAATTTTCAATTTGTTGACAAAGTAGGAAGTCGTCCAAAATTTTAAAAAATTTTCAATTTTTTGACAAGGTAGGAAGTCGTCCAAAATTTTAAAAAATTTTCAATTTGTTGACAAAGTAGGAAGTCGTCCAAAATTTTAAAAAATTTTCAATTTTTTGACAAGGTAGGGTGTCGTGCAAAATTTTAAAAAATTTTCAATTTGTTAACATAGTAGGAAGTCGTCCAAAATTTTAAAAAATTTTCGATTTGTTGACAAAGTAGGAAGTCGTCCAAAATTTTAAAAACTTTTCAATGTTTTGACAAGGTAGGTAGTCGTCCAAAATTTTAAAAAATTTTCAATTTTTTCACAAGGTAGGTAGTCGTCCAAAATTTTAAAAAATTTTCAATTTTTTGACAAGGTAGGGTGTCGTGCAAAATTTTAAAAAATTTTCAATTTTTGACAAGGTAGGAAGTCGTCCAAAATTTTAAAAAATTTTCAATTTTTTGACAAGGTAGGGTGTCGTGCAAAATTTTAAAAAATTTTCAATTTGTTGACAAAGTAGGAAGTCGTCCAAAATTTTAAAAACTTTTCAATGTTTTGACAAGGTAGGAAGTCGTCCAAAATTTTAAAAAATTTTCAATTTTTTGACAAGGAAGGGTGTCGTGCAAAATTTTAAAAAATTTTCAATTTGTTGACAAGATAGGAAGTCGTCCAATATTTTAAAAAATTTTCAATTTTTTGACAAGGTAGGAAGTCGTCCAAAATTTTAAAAAATTTTCAATGTTTTGACAAGGTAGGTAGTCGTCCAAAATTTTAAAAAATTTTCAATTTTTTCACAAGGTAGGTAGTCGTCCAAAATTTTAAAAAATTTTCAATTTTTTGACAAGGTAGGGTGTCGTGCAAAATTTTAAAAAATTTTCAATTTTTGACAAGGTAGGAAGTCGTCCAAAATTTTAAAAAATTTTCAATTTTTTGACAAGGTAGGGTGTCGTGCAAAATTTTAAAAAATTTTCAATTTGTTGACAAAGTAGGAAGTCGTCCAAAATTTTAAAAACTTTTCAATGTTTTGACAAGGTAGGAAGTCGTCCAAAATTTTAAAAAATTTTCAATTTTTTGACAAGGAAGGGTGTCGTGCAAAATTTTAAAAAATTTTCAATTTGTTGACAAAGTAGGAAGTCGTCCAAAATTTTAAAAAATTTTCAATTTGTTAACATAGTAGGAAGTCGTCCAAAATTTGAAAAAATTTTCAATTTATTGACAAAGTAGGAAGTCGTCCAAAATTTTAAAAACTTTTCAATGTTTTGACAAGGTAGGTAGTCGTCCAAAATTTTAAAAAAATTTCAATTTTTTGACAAGGTAGGGTGTCGTGCAAAATTTTAAAAAATTTTCAATTTGTTGACAAAGTAGGAAGTCGTCCAAAATTTTAAAAAATTTTCAATTTGTTAACATAGTAGGAAGTCGTCCAAAATTTGAAAAAATTTTCAATTTATTGACAAAGTAGGAAGTCGTCCAAAATTTTAAAAACTTTTCAATGTTTTGACAAGGTAGGAAGTCGTCCAAAATTTTAAAAAATTTTCAATTTTTTGACAAGGTAGGGTGTCGTGCAAAATTTTAAAAAATTTTCAATTTGTTGACAAAGTAGGAAGTCGTCCAAAATTTTAAAAACTTTTCAATGTTTTGACAAGGTAGGAAGTCGTCCAAAATTTTAAAAAATTTTCAATTTTTTGACAAGGAAGGGTGTCGTGCAAAATTTTAAAAAATTTTCAATTTGTTGACAAAGTAGGAAGTCGTCCAAAATTTTAAAAAATTTTCAATTTGTTAACATAGTAGGAAGTCGTGCAAAATTTTAAAAAATTTTCAATTTGTTGACAAAGTAGGAAGTCGTCCAAAATTTTAAAAACTTTTCAATGTTTTGACAAGGTAGGAAGTCGTCCAAAATTTTAAAAAATTTTCAATTTTTTGACAAGGAAGGGTGTCGTGCAAAATTTTAAAAAATTTTCAATTTGTTGACAAAGTAGGAAGTCGTCCAAAATTTTAAAAAATTTTCAATTTGTTAACATAGTAGGAAGTCGTCCAAAATTTGAAAAAATTTTCAATTTATTGACAAAGTAGGAAGTCGTCCAAAATTTTAAAAACTTTTCAATGTTTTGACAAGGTAGGAAGTCGTCCAAAATTTTAAAAAATTTTCAATTTTTTGACAAGGTAGGGTGTCGTGCAAAATTTTAAAAAATTTTCAATTTGTTGACAAAGTAGGAAGTCGTCCAAAATTTTAAAAACTTTTCAATGTTTTGACAAGGTAGGAAGTCGTCCAAAATTTTAAAAAAATTTCAATTTTTTGACAAGGTAGGGTGTCGTGCAAAATTTTAAAAAATTTTCAATTTGTTGACAAAGTAGGAAGTCGTCCAAAATTTTAAAAAATTTTCAATTTGTTAACATAGTAGGAAGTCGTCCAAAATTTGAAAAAATTTTCAATTTATTGACAAAGTAGGAAGTCGTCCAAAATTTTAAAAACTTTTCAATGTTTTGACAAGGTAGGTAGTCGTCCAAAATTTTAAAAAAATTTCAATTTTTTGACAAGGTAGGGTGTCGTGCAAAATTTTAAAAAATTTTCAATTTGTTGACAAAGTAGGAAGTCGTCCAAAATTTTAAAAAATTTTCAATTTGTTAACATAGTAGGAAGTCGTCCAAAATTTGAAAAAATTTTCAATTTGTTGACAAAGTAGGAAGTCGTCCAAAATTTTAAAAACTTTTCAATGTTTTGACAAGGTAGGTAGTCGTCCAAAATTTTAAAAAATTTTCAATTTGTTGACAAGGTAGGAAGTCGTCCAATATTTTAAAAAATTTTCAATTTTTTCACAAGGTAGGAAGTCGTCCAAAATTTTAAAAAAATTTCAATTTTTTGACAAGGTAGGGTGTCGTGCAAAATTTTAAAAAATTTTCAATTTGTTGACAAAGTAGGAAGTCGTCCAAAATTTTAAAAAATTTTCAATTTTTTGACAAGGTAGGAAGTCGTCCAAAATTTTAAAAAATTTTCAATTTGTTAACATAGTAGGAAGTCGTCCAAAATTTTAAAAAAATTTCAATTTTTTGACAAGGTAGGGTGTCGTGCAAAATTTTAAAAAATTTTCAATTTGTTGACAAGGTAGGAACAAAGTCGCTCAAAATTTTAAAAAATTTTCAATTTTTTGACAAGGTAGGAAGTCGTCCAAAATTTTAAAAAATTTTCAATTTGTTAACATAGTAGGAAGTCGTCCAAAATTTGAAAAAATTTTCAATTTGTTGACAAAGTAGGTAGTCGTCCAAAATTTTAAAAAATTTTCAATTTTTTGACAAGGTAAGAAGTCGTCCAAAATTTTAAAAAATTTTCAATTTGTTGACATAGTAGGAAGTCGTCCAAAATTTTAAAATATTTTCAATTTGTTGACAAAGTAGGAAGTCGTCCAAAATTTTAAAAAATTTTCAATTTTTTCACAAGGTAGGTAGTCGTCCAAAATTTTAAAAAATTTTCAATTTTTTCACAAGGTAGGTAGTCGTTCAAAATTTTAAAAAATTTTCAATTTTTTGACAAGGTAGGGTGTCGTGCAAAATTTTAAAAAAATTTTCAATTTGTTGACAAGGTAGGAAGTCGTCCAATATTTTAAAAAATTTTCAATTTTTTCACAAGGTAGGAAGTCGTCCAAAATTTTAAAAAATTTTCAATTTTTTGACAAGGAAGGGTGTCGTGCAAAATTTTAAAAAATTTTCAATTTGTTGACAAGATAGGAAGTCGTCCAATATTTTAAAAAATTTTCAATTTTTTGACAAGGTAGGAAGTCGTCCAAAATTTTAAAAAATTTTCAATTTGTTGACAAGGTAGGAAGTCGTCCAAAATTTTAAAAAAATTTTAATTTTTTGACAAGGTAGGGTGTCGTGCAAAATTTTAAAAAATTTTCAATTTGTTGACAAAGTAGGAAGTCGTCCAAAATTTTAAAAAATTTTCAATTTTTTGACAAGGTAGAAAGTCGTCCAAAATTTTAAAAAATTTTCAATTTGTTAACATAGTAGGAAGTCGTCCAAAATTTTAAAAAATTTTCAATTTGTTGACATGGTAGGAAGTCGTCCAAAATTTTAAAAAAATTTTAATTTTTTGACAAGGTAGGGTGTCGTGCAAAATTTTAAAAAATTTTCAATTTGTTGACAAAGTAGGAAGTCGTCCAAAATTTTAAAAAATTTTCAATTTTTTGACAAGGTAGAAAGTCGTCCAAAATTTTAAAAAATTTTCAATTTGTTAACATAGTAGGAAGTCGTCCAAAATTTGAAAAAATTTTCAATTTGTTGACAAAGTAGGAAGTCGTCCAAAATTTTAAAAACTTTTCAATTTTTTCACAAGGTAGGTAGTCGTCCAAAATTTTAAAAAAATTTCAATTTTTTGACAAGGTAGGGTGTCGTGCAAAATTTTAAAAAATTTTCAATTTGTTGACAAAGTAGGAAGTCGTCCAAAATTTTAAAAAATTTTCAATTTGTTAACATAGTAGGAAGTCGTCCAAAATTTGAAAAAATTTTCAATTTGTTGACAAAGTAGGAAGTCGTCCAAAATTTTAAAAACTTTTCAATGTTTTGACAAGGTAGGTAGTCGTCCAAAATTTTAAAAAAATTTCAATTTTTTGACAAGGTAGGGTGTCGTGCAAAACTTTAAAAAATTTTCAATTTGTTGACAAAGTAGGAAGTCGTCCAAAATTTTAAAAAATTTTCAATTTGTTAACATAGTAGGAAGTCGTCCAAAATTTGAAAAAATTTTCAATTTGTTGACAAAGTAGGAAGTCGTCCAAAATTTTAAAAACTTTTCAATGTTTTGACAAGGTAGGTAGTCGTCCAAAATTTTAAAAAATTTTCAATTTGTTGACAAGGTAGGAAGTCGTCCAATATTTTAAAAAATTTTCAATTTTTTCACAAGGTAGGAAGTCGTCCAAAATTTTAAAAAAATTTCAATTTTTTGACAAGGTAGGGTGTCGTGCAAAATTTTAAAAAATTTTCAATTTGTTGACAAAGTAGGAAGTCGTCCAAAATTTTAAAAAATTTTCAATTTTTTGACAAGGTAGGAAGTCGTCCAAAATTTTAAAAAATTTTCAATTTGTTAACATAGTAGGAAGTCGTCCAAAATTTTAAAAAAATTTCAATTTTTTGACAAGGTAGGGTGTCGTGCAAAATTTTAAAAAATTTTCAATTTGTTGACAAGGTAGGAACAAAGTCGCTCAAAATTTTAAAAAATTTTCAATTTTTTGACAAGGTAGGAAGTCGTCCAAAATTTTAAAAAATTTTCAATTTGTTAACATAGTAGGAAGTCGTCCAAAATTTAAAAAAATTTTCAATTTGTTGACAAAGTAGGAAGTCGTCCAAAATTTTAAAAACTTTTCAATGTTTTGACTAGGTAGGTAGTCGTCCAAAATTTTAAAAAATTTTCAATTTGTTGACAAGGTAGGAAGTCGTCCAATATTTTAAAAAATTTTCAATTTTTTGACAAGGTAGGGTGTCGTGCAAAATTTTAAAAAATTTTCAATGTTTTGACAAGGTAGGTAGTCGTCCAAAATTTTAAAAAATTTTCAATTTGTTGACAAGGTAGGAAGTCGTCCAATATTTTAAAAAATTTTCAATTTTTTGACAAGGTAGGAAGTCGTCCAAAATTTTAAAAAATTTTCAATTTTTTCACAAGGTAGGAAGTCGTCCAAAATTTTAAAAAAATTTCAATTTTTTGACAAGGTAGGGTGTCGTGCAAAACTTTAAAAAATTTTCAATTTGTTGACAAAGTAGGAAGTCGTCCAAAATTTTAAAAAATTTTCAATTTGTTAACATAGTAGGAAGTCGTCCAAAATTTGAAAAAATTTTCAATTTGTTGACAAAGTAGGAAGTCGTCCAAAATTTTAAAAATTTTCAATGTTTTGACAAGGTAGGTAGTCGTCCAAAATTTTAAAAAATTTTCAATTTTTTGACAAGGTAGGGTGTCGTGCAAAATTTTAAAAAATTTTCAATTTGTTGACAAGGTAGGAAGTCGTCCAATATTTTAAAAAATTTTCAATTTTTTCACAAGGTAGGAAGTCGTCCAAAATTTTAAAAAAATTTCAATTTTTTGACAAGGTAGGGTGTCGTGCAAAATTTTAAAAAATTTTCAATTTGTTGACAAAGTAGGAAGTCGTCCAAAATTTTAAAAAATTTTCAATTTTTTGACAAGGTAGGAAGTCGTCCAAAATTTTAAAAAATTTTCAATTTGTTAACATAGTAGGAAGTCGTCCAAAATTTGAAAAAATTTTCAATTTGTTGACAAAATAGGAAGTCGTCCAAAATTTTAAAAACTTTTCAATGTTTTGACTAGGTAGGTAGTCGTCCAAAATTTTAAAAAATTTTCAATTTTTTGACAAGGTAGGGTGTCGTGCAAAATTTTAAAAAATTTTCAATGTTTTGACAAGGTAGGTAGTCGTCCAAAATTTTAAAAAATTTTCAATTTGTTGACAAGGTAGGAAGTCGTCCAATATTTTAAAAAATTTTCAATTTTTTGACAAGGTAGGAAGTCGTCCAAAATTTTAAAAAATTTTCAATTTTTTCACAAGGTAGGAAGTCGTCCAAAATTTTAAAAAAATTTCAATTTTTTGACAAGGTAGGGTGTCGTTCAAAATTTTAAAAAATTTTCAATTTGCTCACAAGGTAGGAAGTCGTCCAAAATTTTAAAAAAATTTCAATTTTTTGACAAGGTAGGGTGTCGTGCAAAACTTTAAAAAATTTTCAATTTGTTGACAAAGTTGGAAGTCGTCGAAAATTTTAAAAAATTTTCAATTTGTTAACATAGTAGGAAGTCGTCCAAAATTTGAAAAAATTTTCAATTTGTTGACAAAGTAGGAAGTCGTCCAAAATTTTAAAAACTTTTCAATGTTTTGACAAGGTAGGTAGTAGTCCAAAATTTTAAAAAATTTTCAATTTCTTGACAAAGTAGGAAGTCGTCCAAAATTTTAAAAAATTTTCAATTTTTTCACAAGGTAGGAAGTCGTCCAAAATTTTAAAAAAATTTCAATTTTTTGACAAGGTAGGGTGTCGTGCAAAACTTTAAAAAATTTTCAATTTGTTGACAAAGTAGGAAGTCGTCCAAAATTTTAAAAAATTTTCAATTTGTTAACATAGTAGGAAGTCGTCCAAAATTTGAAAAAATTTTCAATTTGTTGACAAAGTAGGAAGTCGTCCAAAATTTTAAAAATTTTCAATGTTTTGACAAGGTAGGTAGTCGTCCAAAATTTTAAAAAATTTTCAATTTTTTGACAAGGTAGGAAGTCGTCCAAAATTTTAAAAAATTTTCAATTTGTTGACAAAGTAGGAAGTCGTCCAAAATTTTAAAAAATTTTCAATTTTTTCACAAGGTAGGTAGTCGTCCAAAATTTTAAAAAATTTTCAATTTTTTCACAAGGTAGGTAGTCGTCCAAAATTTTAAAAAATTTTCAATTTTTTGACAAGGTAGGGTGTCGTGCAAAATTTTAAAAAATTTTCAATTTGTTGACAAGGTAGGAAGTCGTCCAATATTTTAAAAAATTTTCAATTTTTTCACAAGGTAGGAAGTCGTCCAAAATTTTAAAAAAATTTCAATTTTTGACAAAGTAGGGTGTCGTGCAAAATTTTAAAAAATTTTCAATTTGTTGACAAAGTAGGAAGTCGTCCAAAATTTTAAAAAATTTTCAATTTTTTGACAAGGTAGGAAGTCGTCCAAAATTTTAAAAAATTTTCAATTTGTTAACATAGTAGGAAGTCGTCCAAAATTTTAAAAAAAATTTCAATTTTTTGACAAGGTAGGGTGTCGTCCAAAATTTTAAAAAATTTTCAATTTTTTCACTTTTTTCGTTCAAAATTTTAAAAAATTTTCAATTTGCTGACAAAGTAGGAAGTCGTCCAAAATTTTAAAAAATTTTCAATTTTTTCACAAGGTAGGTAGTCGTCCAAAATTTTAAAAAATTTTCAATTTTTTGACAAGGTAGGGTGTCGTTCAAAATTTTAAAAAATTTTCAATTTGTTGATAAGGTAGGAAGTCGTCCAATATTTTAAAAAATTTTCAATTTTTTCACAAGGTAGGAAGTCGTCCAAAATTTTAAAAAAAATGCAATTTTTTGACAATGTAGGGTATCGTGCAAAATTTTAAAAAATTTTCAATTTGTTGACAAGGTAGGAAGTCGTCCAATATTTTAAAAAATTTTCAATTTTTTGACAAGGTAGGAAGTCGTCCAAAATTTTAAAAAATTTTCAATTTGTTGACAAGGTAGGAGGTCGTCCAAAATTTTAAAAAATTTTCAATTTGTTAACATAGTAGGAAGTCGTCCAAAATTTGAAAAAATTTTCAATTTGTTGACAAAGTAGGAAGTCGTCCAAAATTTTAAAAACTTTTCAATGTTTTGACAAGGTAGGTAGTCGTCCAAAATTTTAAAAAATTTTAAATTTTTTGACAAGGTAGGGTGTCGTGCAAAATTTTAAAAAATTTTCAATGTTTTGACAAGGTAGGTAGTCGTCCAAAATTTTAAAAAATTTTCAATTTTTTGACAAGGTAGGAAGTCGTCCAAAATTTTAAAAAATTTTCAATTTTTTCACAAGGTAGGAAGTCGTCCAAAATTTTAAAAAAATTTCAATTTTTTGACAAGGTAGGGTGTCGTGCAAAACTTTAAAAAATTTTCAATTTGTTGACAAAGTAGGTAGTCGTCCAAAATTTTAAAAAATTTTCAATTTTTTGACAAGGTAGGGTGTCGTGCAAAATTTTAAAAAATTTTCAATTTGTTGACAAGGTAGGAAGTCGTCCAATATTTTAAAAAATTTTCAATTTTTTCACAAGGTAGGAAGTCGTCCAAAATTTTAAAAAAATTTCAATGTTTTGACAAGGTAGGTAGTCGTCCAAAATTTTAAAAAATTTTCAATTTTTTGACAAGGTAGGAAGTCGTCCAAAATTTTAAAAAATTTTCAATTTGTTGACAAAGTAGGAAGTCGTCCAAAATTTTAAAAAATTTTCAATTTTTTGACAAGGTAGGGTGTCGTGCAAAATTTTAAAAAATTTTCAATTTGTTAACATAGTAGGAAGTCGTCCAAAATTTTAAAAAATTTTCGATTTGTTGACAAAGTAGGAAGTCGTCCAAAATTTTAAAAACTTTTCAATGTTTTGACAAGGTAGGTAGTCGTCCAAAATTTTAAAAAATTTTCAATTTTTTCACAAGGTAGGTAGTCGTCCAAAATTTTAAAAAATTTTCAATTTTTTGACAAGGTAGGGTGTCGTGCAAAATTTTAAAAAATTTTCAATTTTTGACAAGGTAGGAAGTCGTCCAAAATTTTAAAAAATTTTCAATTTTTTGACAAGGTAGGGTGTCGTGCAAAATTTTAAAAAATTTTCAATTTGTTGACAAAGTAGGAAGTCGTCCAAAATTTTAAAAAATTTTCAATTTGTTGACAAGGTAGGAAGTCGTCCAATATTTTAAAAAATTTTCAATTTTTTGAAAAGGTAGGAAGTCGTCCAAAATTTTAAAAAATTTTCAATTTGTTAACATAGTAGGAAGTCGTCCAAAATTTGAAAAAATTTTCAATTTGTTGACAAAGTAGGAAGTCGTCCAAAATTTTAAAAACTTTTCAATGTTTTGACTAGGTAGGTAGTCGTCCAAAATTTTAAAATATTTTCAATTTTTTGACAAGGTAGGGTGTCGTGCAAAATTTTAAAAAATTTTCAATGTTTTGACAAGGTAGGAAGTCGTCCAATATTTTAAAAAATTTTCAATTTTTTGACAAGGTAGGAAGTCGTCCAAAATTTTAAAAAATTTTCAATTTTTTCACAAGGTAGGAAGTCGTCCAAAATTTTAAAAAAATTTCAATTTTTTGACAAGGTAGGGTGTCGTTCAAAATTTTAAAAAATTTTCAATTTGCTGACAAAGTAGGAAGTCGTCCAAAATTTTAAAAAATTTTCAATTTTTTGACAAGGTAGGAAGTCGTCCAAAATTTTAAAAAATTTTCAATTTGTTAACATAGTAGGAAGTCGTCCAAAATTTGAAAAAATTTTCAATTTGTTGACAAAGTAGGAAGTCGTCCAAAATTTTAAAAACTTTTCAATGTTTTGACTAGGTAGGTAGTCGTCCAAAATTTTAAAATATTTTCAATTTTTTGACAAGGTAGGGTGTCGTGCAAAATTTTAAAAAATTTTCAATGTTTTGACAAGGTAGGAAGTCGTCCAATATTTTAAAAAATTTTCAATTTTTTGACAAGGTAGGAAGTCGTCCAAAATTTTAAAAAATTTTCAATTTTTTCACAAGGTAGGAAGTCGTCCAAAATTTTAAAAAAATTTCAATTTTTTGACAAGGTAGGGTGTCGTTCAAAATTTTAAAAAATTTTCAATTTGCTGACAAAGTAGGAAGTCGTCCAAAATTTTAAAAAATTTTCAATTTTTTGACAAGGTAGGAAGTCGTCCAAAATTTTAAAAAATTTTCAATTTTTTCACAAGGTAGGGTGTCGTGCAAAATTTTAAAAAATTTTCAATTTGTTGACAAAGTAGGAAGTCGTCCAAAATTTTAAAAAATTTTCAATTTGTTGACAAGGTAGGAAGTCGTCCAATATTTTAAAAAATTTTCAATTTTTTGAAAAGGTAGGAAGTCGTCCAAAATTTTAAAAAATTTTCAATTTGTTAACATAGTAGGAAGTCGTCCAAAATTTGAAAAAATTTTCAATTTGTTGACAAAGTAGGAAGTCGTCCAAAATTTTAAAAACTTTTCAATGTTTTGACTAGGTAGGTAGTCGTCCAAAATTTTAAAATATTTTCAATTTTTTGACAAGGTAGGGTGTCGTGCAAAATTTTAAAAAATTTTCAATGTTTTGACAAGGTAGGAAGTCGTCCAATATTTTAAAAAATTTTCAATTTTTTGACAAGGTAGGAAGTCGTCCAAAATTTTAAAAAATTTTCAATTTTTTCACAAGGTAGGAAGTCGTCCAAAATTTTAAAAAAATTTCAATTTTTTGACAAGGTAGGGTGTCGTTCAAAATTTTAAAAAATTTTCAATTTGCTGACAAAGTAGGAAGTCGTCCAAAATTTTAAAAAATTTTCAATTTTTTGACAAGGTAGGAAGTCGTCCAAAATTTTAAAAAATTTTCAATTTGTTGACAAAGTAGGAAGTCGTCCAAAATTTTAAAAAATTTTCAATTTTTTCACTTTTTTCGTTCAAAATTTTAAAAAATTTTCAATTTGCTGACAAAGTAGGAAGTCGTCCAAAATTTTAAAAAATTTTCAATTTTTTCACAAGGTAGGTAGTCGTCCAAAATTTTAAAAAATTTTCAATTTGTTGACAAAGTAGGAAGTCGTCCAAAATTTTAGAAACTTTTCAATGTTTTGACAAGGTAGGTAGTCGTCCAAAATTTTAAAAAATTTTCAATTTTTTGACAAGGTAAGAAGTCGTCCAAAATTTTAAAAAATTTTCAATTTGTTGACATAGTAGGAAGTCGTCCAAAATTTTAAAAAATTTTCAATTTGTTGACAAAGTAGGAAGTCGTCCAAAATTTTAAAAAATTTTCAATTTTTTCACTTTTTTCGTTCAAAATTTTAAAAATTTTCAATTTGCTGACAAAGTAGGAAGTCGTCCAAAATTTTAAAAAATTTTCAATTTTTTCACAAGGTAGGTAGTCGTCCAAAATTTTAAAAAATTTTCAATTTTTTGACAAGGTAGGGTGTCGTGCAAAATTTTAAAAAATTTTCAATTTGTTGATAAGGTAGGAAGTCGTCCAATATTTTAAAAAATTTTCAATTTTTTCACAAGGTAGGAAGTCGTCCAAAATTTTAAAAAAATTGCAATTTTTTGACAATGTAGGGTATCGTGCAAAATTTTAAAAAATTTTCAATTTGTTGACAAGGTAGGAAGTCGTCCAATATTTTAAAAAATTTTCAATTTTTTGACAAGGTAGGAAGTCGTCCAAAATTTTAAAAAATTTTCAATTTGTTGACAAGGTAGGAAGTCGTCCAAAATTTTAAAAAAATTTCAATTTTTTGACAAGGTAGGGTGTCGTGCAAAATTTTAAAAAATTTTCAATTTGTTGACAAAATAGGAAGTCGTCCAAAATTTTAAAAAATTTTCAATTTTTTGACAAGGTAGGAGGTCGTCCAAAATTTTAAAAAATTTTCAATTTGTTAACATAGTAGGAAGTCGTCCAAAATTTGAAAAAAATTTTCAATTTGTTGACAAAGTAGGAAGTCGTCCAAAATTTTAAAAACTTTTCAATGTTTTGACAAGGTAGGTAGTCGTCCAAAATTTTAAAAAATTTTAAATTTTTTGACAAGGTAGGGTGTCGTGCAAAATTTTAAAAAATTTTCAATGTTTTGACAAGGTAGGTAGTCGTCCAAAATTTTAAAAAATTTTCAATTTGTTGACAAGGTAGGAAGTCGTCCAATATTTTAAAAAATTTTCAATTTTTTGACAAGGTAGGAAGTCGTCCAAAATTTTAAAAAATTTTCAATTTTTTCACAAGGTAGGAAGTCGTCCAAAATTTTAAAAAAATTTCAATTTTTTGACAAGGTAGGGTGTCGTTCAAAATTTTAAAAAATTTTCAATTTGCTCACAAGGTAGGAAGTCGTCCAAAATTTTAAAAAAATTTCAATTTTTTGACAAGGTAGGGTGTCGTGCAAAACTTTAAAAAATTTTCAATTTGTTGACAAAGTTGGAAGTCGTCGAAAATTTTAAAAAATTTTCAATTTGTTAACATAGTAGGAAGTCGTCCAAAATTTGAAAAAATTTTCAATTTGTTGACAAAGTAGGAAGTCGTCCAAAATTTTAAAAACTTTTCAATGTTTTGACAAGGTAGGTAGTAGTCCAAAATTTTAAAAAATTTTCAATTTTTTGACAAGGTAGGAAGTCGTCCAAAATTTTAAAAAATTTTCAATTTTTTCACAAGGTAGGAAGTCGTCCAAAATTTTAAAAAAATTTCAATTTTTTGACAAGGTAGGGTGTCGTGCAAAACTTTAAAAAATTTTCAATTTGTTGACAAAGTAGGAAGTCGTCCAAAATTTTAAAAAATTTTCAATTTGTTAACATAGTAGGAAGTCGTCCAAAATTTGAAAAAATTTTCAATTTGTTGACAAAGTAGGAAGTCGTCCAAAATTTTAAAAATTTTCAATGTTTTGACAAGGTAGGTAGTCGTCCAAAATTTTAAAAAATTTTCAATTTTTTGACAAGGTAGGAAGTCGTCCAAAATTTTAAAAAATTTTCAATTTGTTGACAAAGTAGGAAGTCGTCCAAAATTTTAAAAAATTTTCAATTTTTTCACAAGGTAGGTAGTCGTCCAAAATTTTAAAAAATTTTCAATTTTTTCACAAGGTAGGTAGTCGTCCAAAATTTTAAAAAATTTTCAATTTTTTGACAAGGTAGGGTGTCGTGCAAAATTTTAAAAAATTTTCAATTTGTTGACAAGGTAGGAAGTCGTCCAATATTTTAAAAAATTTTCAATTTTTTCACAAGGTAGGAAGTCGTCCAAAATTTTAAAAAAATTTCAATTTTTTGACAAGGTAGGGTGTCGTGCAAAATTTTAAAAAATTTTCAATTTGTTGACAAAGTAGGAAGTCGTCCAAAATTTTAAAAAATTTTCAATTTTTTGACAAGGTAGGAAGTCGTCCAATATTTTAAAAAATTTTCAATTTTTTCACAAGGTAGGAAGTCGTCCAAAATTTTAAAAAAATTTCAATTTTTTGACAAGGTAGGGTGTCGTGCAAAATTTTAAAAAATTTTCAATTTGTTGACAAAGTAGGAAGTCGTCCAAAATTTTAAAAAATTTTCAATTTTTTCACAAGGTAGGTAGTCGTCCAAAATTTTAAAAAATTTTCAATTTTTTCACAAGGTAGGTAGTCGTCCAAAATTTTAAAAAATTTTCAATTTTTTCACAAGGTAGGTAGTCGTCCAAAATTTTAAAAAATTTTCAATTTTTTCACAAGGTAGGTAGTCGTCCAAAATTTTAAAAAATTTTCAATTTTTTGACAAGGTAGGGTGTCGTGCAAAATTTTAAAAAATTTTCAATTTGTTGACAAGGTAGGAAGTCGTCCAATATTTTAAAAAATTTTCAATTTTTTCACAAGGTAGGAAGTCGTCCAAAATTTTAAAAAAATTTCAATTTTTTGACAAGGTAGGGTGTCGTCCAAAATTTTAAAAAATTTTCAATTTTTTCACTTTTTTCGTTCAAAATTTTAAAAAATTTTCAATTTGCTGACAAAGTAGGAAGTCGTCCAAAATTTTAAAAAATTTTCAATTTTTTCACAAGGTAGGTAGTCGTCCAAAATTTTAAAAAATTTTCAATTTTTTGACAAGGTAGGGTGTCGTTCAAAATTTTAAAAAATTTTCAATTTGTTGATAAGGTAGGAAGTCGTCCAATATTTTAAAAAATTTTCAATTTTTTCACAAGGTAGGAAGTCGTCCAAAATTTTAAAAAAATTGCAATTTGTTGACAATGTAGGGTATCGTGCAAAATTTTAAAAAATTTTCAATTTGTTGACAAGGTAGGAAGTCGTCCAATATTTTAAAAAATTTTCAATTTTTTGACAAGGTAGGAAGTCGTCCAAAATTTTAAAAAATTTTCAATTTGTTGACAAGGTAGGAAGTCGTCCAAAATTTTAAAAAAATTTCAATTTTTTGACAAGGTAGGGTGTCGTGCAAAATTTTAAAAAATTTTCAATTTGTTGACAAAGTAGGAAGTCGTCCAAAATTTTAAAAAATTTTCAATTTTTTGACAAGGTAGGAGGTCGTCCAAAATTTTAAAAAATTTTCAATTTGTTAACATAGTAGGAAGTCGTCCAAAATTTGAAAAAATTTTCAATTTGTTGACAAAGTAGGAAGTCGTCCAAAATTTTAAAAACTTTTCAATGTTTTGACAAGGTAGGTAGTCGTCCAAAATTTTAAAAAATTTTAAATTTTTTGACAAGGTAGGTAGTCGTCCAAAATTTTAAAAAATTTTCAATTTGTTGACAAGGTAGGAAGTCGTCCAATATTTTAAAAAATTTTCAATTTTTTGACAAGTTAGGAAGTCGTCCAAAATTTTAAAAAATTTTCAATTTTTTCACAAGGTAGGAAGTCGTCCAAAATTTTAATAAAATTTCAATTTTTTGACAAGGTAGGGTGTCGTGCAAAACTTTAAAAAATTTTCAATTTGTTGACAAAGTAGGTAGTCGTCCAAAATTTTAAAAAATTTTCAATTTTTTGACAAGGTAGGGTGTCGTGCAAAATTTTAAAAAATTTTCAATTTGTTGACAAGGTAGGAAGTCGTCCAATATTTTAAAAAATTTTCAATTTTTTCACAAGGTAGGAAGTCGTCCAAAATTTTAAAAAAATTTCAATGTTTTGACAAGGTAGGTAGTCGTCCAAAATTTTAAAAAATTTTCAATTTTTTGACAAGGTAGGAAGTCGTCCAAAATTTTAAAAAATTTTCAATTTGTTGACAAAGTAGGAAGTCGTCCAAAATTTTAAAAAATTTTCAATTTTTTGACAAGGTAGGGTGTCGTGCAAAATTTTAAAAAATTTTCAATTTGTTAACATAGTAGGAAGTCGTCCAAAATTTTAAAAAATTTTCGATTTGTTGACAAAGTAGGAAGTCGTCCAAAATTTTAAAAACTTTTCAATGTTTTGACAAGGTAGGTAGTCGTCCAAAATTTTAAAAAATTTTCAATTTTTTCACAAGGTAGGTAGTCGTCCAAAATTTTAAAAAATTTTCAATTTTTTGACAAGGTAGGGTGTCGTGCAAAATTTTAAAAAATTTTCAATTTTTGACAAGGTAGGAAGTCGTCCAAAATTTTAAAAAATTTTCAATTTTTTGACAAGGTAGGGTGTCGTGCAAAATTTTAAAAAATTTTCAATTTGTTGACAAAGTAGGAAGTCGTCCAAAATTTTAAAAAATTTTCAATTTGTTGACAAGGTAGGAAGTCGTCCAATATTTTAAAAAATTTTCAATTTTTTGAAAAGGTAGGAAGTCGTCCAAAATTTTAAAAAATTTTCAATTTGTTAACATAGTAGGAAGTCGTCCAAAATTTGAAAAAATTTTCAATTTGTTGACAAAGTAGGAAGTCGTCCAAAATTTTAAAAACTTTTCAATGTTTTGACTAGGTAGGTAGTCGTCCAAAATTTTAAAATATTTTCAATTTTTTGACAAGGTAGGGTGTCGTGCAAAATTTTAAAAAATTTTCAATGTTTTGACAAGGTAGGAAGTCGTCCAATATTTTAAAAAATTTTCAATTTTTTGACAAGGTAGGAAGTCGTCCAAAATTTTAAAAAATTTTCAATTTTTTCACAAGGTAGGAAGTCGTCCAAAATTTTAAAAAAATTTCAATTTTTTGACAAGGTAGGGTGTCGTTCAAAATTTTAAAAAATTTTCAATTTGCTGACAAAGTAGGAAGTCGTCCAAAATTTTAAAAAATTTTCAATTTTTTGACAAGGTAGGAAGTCGTCCAAAATTTTAAAAAATTTTAAATTTGTTAACATAGTAGGAAGTCGTCCAAAATTTGAAAAAATTTTCAATTTGTTGACAAAGTAGGAAGTCGTCCAAAATTTTAAAAACTTTTCAATGTTTTGACTAGGTAGGTAGTCGTCCAAAATTTTAAAATATTTTCAATTTTTTGACAAGGTAGGGTGTCGTGCAAAATTTTAAAAAATTTTCAATGTTTTGACAAGGTAGGAAGTCGTCCAATATTTTAAAAAATTTTCAATTTTTTGACAAGGTAGGAAGTCGTCCAAAATTTTAAAAAATTTTCAATTTTTTCACAAGGTAGGAAGTCGTCCAAAATTTTAAAAAAATTTCAATTTTTTGACAAGGTAGGGTGTCGTTCAAAATTTTAAAAAATTTTCAATTTGCTGACAAAGTAGGAAGTCGTCCAAAATTTTAAAAAATTTTCAATTTTTTGACAAGGTAGGAAGTCGTCCAAAATTTTAAAAAATTTTCAATTTTTTCACAAGGTAGGGTGTCGTGCAAAATTTTAAAAAATTTTCAATTTGTTGACAAAGTAGGAAGTCGTCCAAAATTTTAAAAAATTTTCAATTTGTTGACAAGGTAGGAAGTCGTCCAATATTTTAAAAAATTTTCAATTTTTTGAAAAGGTAGGAAGTCGTCCAAAATTTTAAAAAATTTTCAATTTGTTAACATAGTAGGAAGTCGTCCAAAATTTGAAAAAATTTTCAATTTGTTGACAAAGTAGGAAGTCGTCCAAAATTTTAAAAACTTTTCAATGTTTTGACTAGGTAGGTAGTCGTCCAAAATTTTAAAATATTTTCAATTTTTTGACAAGGTAGGGTGTCGTGCAAAATTTTAAAAAATTTTCAATGTTTTGACAAGGTAGGAAGTCGTCCAATATTTTAAAAAATTTTCAATTTTTTGACAAGGTAGGAAGTCGTCCAAAATTTTAAAAAATTTTCAATTTTTTCACAAGGTAGGAAGTCGTCCAAAATTTTAAAAAAATTTCAATTTTTTGACAAGGTAGGGTGTCGTTCAAAATTTTAAAAAATTTTCAATTTGCTGACAAAGTAGGAAGTCGTCCAAAATTTTAAAAAATTTTCAATTTTTTGACAAGGTAGGAAGTCGTCCAAAATTTTAAAAAATTTTCAATTTGTTGACAAAGTAGGAAGTCGTCCAAAATTTTAAAAAATTTTCAATTTTTTCACTTTTTTCGTTCAAAATTTTAAAAAATTTTCAATTTGCTGACAAAGTAGGAAGTCGTCCAAAATTTTAAAAAATTTTCAATTTTTTCACAAGGTAGGTAGTCGTCCAAAATTTTAAAAAATTTTCAATTTGTTGACAAAGTAGGAAGTCGTCCAAAATTTTAGAAACTTTTCAATGTTTTGACAAGGTAGATAGTCGTCCAAAATTTTAAAAAATTTTCAATTTTTTGACAAGGTAAGAAGTCGTCCAAAATTTTAAAAAATTTTCAATTTGTTGACATAGTAGGAAGTCGTCCAAAATTTTAAAAAATTTTCAATTTGTTGACAAAGTAGGAAGTCGTCCAAAATTTTAAAAAATTTTCAATTTTTTCACTTTTTTCGTTCAAAATTTTAAAAAATTTTCAATTTGCTGACAAAGTAGGAAGTCGTCCAAAATTTTAAAAAATTTTCAATTTTTTCACAAGGTAGGTAGTCGTCCAAAATTTTAAAAAATTTTCAATTTTTTGACAAGGTAGGGTGTCGTGCAAAATTTTAAAAAATTTTCAATTTGTTGATAAGGTAGGAAGTCGTCCAATATTTTAAAAAATTTTCAATTTTTTCACAAGGTAGGAAGTCGTCCAAAATTTTAAAAAAATTGCAATTTTTTGACAATGTAGGGTATCGTGCAAAATTTTAAAAAATTTTCAATTTGTTGACAAGGTAGGAAGTCGTCCAATATTTTAAAAAATTTTCAATTTTTTGACAAGGTAGGAAGTCGTCCAAAATTTTAAAAAATTTTCAATTTGTTGACAAGGTAGGAAGTCGTCCAAAATTTTAAAAAAATTTCAATTTTTTGACAAGGTAGGGTGTCGTGCAAAATTTTAAAAAATTTTCAATTTGTTGACAAAGTAGGAAGTCGTCCAAAATTTTAAAAAATTTTCAATTTTTTGACAAGGTAGGAGGTCGTCCAAAATTTTAAAAAATTTTCAATTTGTTAACATAGTAGGAAGTCGTCCAAAATTTGAAAAAATTTTCAATTTGTTGACAAAGTAGGAAGTCGTAAAAAATTTTAAAAACTTTTCAATGTTTTGACAAGGTAGGTAGTCGTCCAAAATTTTAAAAAATTTTAAATTTTTTGACAAGGTAGGGTGTCGTGCAAAATTTTAAAAAATTTTCAATGTTTTGACAAGGTAGGTAGTCGTCCAAAATTTTAAAAAATTTTCAATTTGTTGACAAGGTAGGAAGTCGTCCAATATTTTAAAAAATTTTCAATTTTTTGACAAGGTAGGAAGTCGTCCAAAATTTTAAAAAATTTTCAATTTTTTCACAAGGTAGGAAGTCGTCCAAAATTTTAAAAAAATTTCAATTTTTTGACAAGGTAGGGTGTCGTGCAAAACTTTAAAAAATTTTCAATTTGTTGACAAAGTAGGTAGTCGTCCAAAATTTTAAAAAATTTTCAATTTTTTGACAAGGTAGGGTGTCGTGCAAAATTTTAAAAAATTTTCAATTTGTTGACAAGGTAGGAAGTCGTCCAATATTTTAAAAAATTTTCAATTTTTTCACAAGGTAGGAAGTCGTCCAAAATTTTAAAGAAATTTCAATGTTTTGACAAGGTAGGTAGTCGTCCAAAATTTTAAAAAATTTTCAATTTTTTGACAAGGTAGGAAGTCGCCAAAATTTTAAAAAATTTTCAATTTGTTGACAAAGTAGGAAGTCGTCCAAAATTTTAAAAAATTTTCAATTTTTTGACAAGGTAGGGTGTCGTGCAAAATTTTAAAAAATTTTCAATTTGTTAACATAGTAGGAAGTCGTCCAAAATTTTAAAAAATTTTCAATTTTTTGACAAGGTAGGGTGTCGTGCAAAATTTTAAAAAATTTTCAATTTGTTGACAAAGTAGGAAGTCGTCCAAAATTTTAAAAAATTTTCAATTTGTTGACAAGGTAGGAAGTCGTCCAATATTTTAAAAAATTTTCAATTTTTTCACAAGGTAGGAAGTCGTCCAAAATTTTAAAAAAATTTCAATTTTTTGACAAGGTAGGAAGTCGTCCAAAATTTTAAAAAATTTTCAATTTGTTAACATAGTAGGAAGTCGTCCAATATTTTAAAAAATTTTCAATTTTTTCACAAGGTAGGAAGTCGTCCAAAATTTTAAAAAAATTTCAATTTTTTGACAAGGTAGGGTGTCGTGCAAAATTTTAAAAAATTTTCAATTTGTTGACAAAGTAGGAAGTCGTCCAAAATTTTAAAAAATTTTCAATTTTTTGACAAGGTAGGAAGTCGTCCAAAATTTTAAAAAATTTTCAATTTGTTAACATAGTAGGAAGTCGTCCAAAATTTTAAAAAATTTTCAATTTGTTGACAAGGTAGGAAGTCGTCCAAAATTTTAAAAACTTTTCAATGTTTTGACAAGGTAGGAAGTCGTCCAATATTTTAAAAAATTTTCAATTTGTTGACAAAGTAGGAAGTCGTCCAAAATTTTAAAAAATTTTCAATTTTTTGACAAGGTAGGGTGTCGTGCAAAATTTTAAAAAATTTTCAATGTTTTGACAAGGTAGGTAGTCGTCCAAAATTTTAAAAAATTTTCAATTTGTTGACAAGGTAGGAAGTCGTCCAATATTTTAAAAAATTTTCAATTTTTTGACAAGGTAGGAAGTCGTCCAAAATTTTAAAAAACTTTCAATTTTTTGACAAGGTAGGAAGTCGCCCAAAATTTTAAAAAAATTTCAATTTTTTGACAAGGTAGGGTGTCGTTCAAAATTTTAAAAAATTTTCAATTTGCTCACAAGGTAGGAAGTCGTCCAAAATTTTAAAAAAATTTCAATTTTTTGACAAGGTAGGGTGTCGTGCAAAACTTTAAAAAATTTTCAATTTGTTGACAAAGTAGGAAGTCGTCCAAAATTTTAAAAAATTTTCAATTTGTTAACATAGTAGGAAGTCGTCCAAAATTTGAAAAAATTTTCAATTTGTTGACAAAGTAGGAAGTCGTCCAAAATTTTAAAAACTTTTCAATGTTTTGACAAGGTCGGTAGTCGTCCAAAATTTTAAAAAATTTTCAATTTTTTGACAAGGTAGGAAGTCGTCCAAAATTTTAAAAAATTTTCAATTTGTTGACAAAGTAGGAGGTCGTCCAAAATTTTAAAAAATTTTCAATTTGTTGACAAAGTAGGAAGTCGTCCAAAATTTTAAAAAATTTTCAATTTGTTAACATAGTAGGAAGTCGTCCAAAATTTTAAAAAAATTTCAATTTTTTGACAAGGTAGGGTGTCGTTCAAAATTTTAAAAAATTTTCAATTTGCTGACAAAGTAGGAAGTCGTCCAAAATTTTAAAAAATTTTCAATTTTTTGACAAGGTAGGAAGTCGTCCAAAATTTTAAAAAATTTTCAATTTTTTGACAAGGTAGGAAGTCGTCCAAAATTTTAAAAAATTTTCAATTTGTTGACAAAGTAGGAAGTCGTCCAAAATTTTAAAAAATTTTCAATTTTTTGACAAGGTAGGAAGTCGTCCAAAATTTTAAAAAATTTTCAATTTGTTAACATAGTAGGAAGTCGTCCAAAATTTTAAAAAAATTTCAATTTTTTGACAAGGTAGGGTGTCGTTCAAAATTTTAAAAAATTTTCAATTTGCTGACAAAGTAGGAAGTCGTCCAAAATTTTAAAAAATTTTCAATTTTTTGACAAGGTAGGAAGTCGTCCAAAATTTTAAAAAATTTTCAATTTGTTAACATAGTAGGAAGTCGTCCAAAATTTGAAAAAATTTTCAATTTGTTGACAAAGTAGGAAGTCGTCCAAAATTTTAAAAACTTTTCAATGTTTTGACAAGGTAGGTAGTCGTCCAAAATTTTAAAAAATTTTCAATTTTTTGACAAGGTAAGAAGTCGTCCAAAATTTTAAAAAATTTTCAATTTGTTGACATAGTAGGAAGTCGTTCAAAATTTTAAAAAATTTTCAATTTGTTGACAAAGTAG
The DNA here is from genome assembly GCF_029603195.1 of Condylostylus longicornis. Taxonomy (NCBI): domain Eukaryota; kingdom Metazoa; phylum Arthropoda; class Insecta; order Diptera; family Dolichopodidae; genus Condylostylus; species Condylostylus longicornis. Next base: position 250,041 of record NW_026577998.1, read on the forward strand.
GAAGTCGTCCAAAATTTTAAAAAATTTTCAATTTTTTCACTTTTTTCGTTCAAAATTTTAAAAAATTTTCAATTTGCTGACAAAGTAGGAAGTCGTCCAAAATTTTAAAAAATTTTCAATTTTTTCACAAGGTAGGTAGTCGTCCAAAATTTTAAAAAATTTTCAATTTTTTGACAAGGTAGGGTGTCGTGCAAAATTTTAAAAAATTTTCAATTTGTTGATAAGGTAGGAAGTCGTCCAATATTTTAAAAAATTTTCAATTTTTTCACAAGGTAGGAAGTCGTCCAAAATTTTAAAAAAATTGCAATTTTTTGACAAGGTAGGCTATCGTGCAAAATTTTAAAAAATTTTCAATTTGTTGACAAGGTAGGAAGTCGTCCAATATTTTAAAAAATTTTCAATTTTTTGACAAGGTAGGAAGTCGTCCAAAATTTTAAAAAATTTTCAATTTGTTGACAAGGTAGGAAGTCGTCCAAAATTTTAAAAAAATTTCAATTTTTTGACAAGGTAGGGTGTCGTGCAAAATTTTAAAAAATTTTCAATTTTTTGACAAGGTAGGAAGTCGTCCAAAATTTTAAAAAATTTTCAATTTTTTGACAAGGTAGGAAGTCGTCCAAAATTTTAAAAAACTTTCAATTTTTTGACAAGGTAGGAAGTCGCCCAAAATTTTAAAAAAATTTCAATTTTTTGACAAGGTAGGGTGTCGTTCAAAATTTTAAAAAATTTTCAATTTGCTCACAAGGTAGGAAGTCGTCCAAAATTTTAAAAAAATTTCAATTTTTTGACAAGGTAGGGTGTCGTGCAAAACTTTAAAAAATTTTCAATTTGTTGACAAAGTAGGAAGTCGTCCAAAATTTTAAAAAATTTTCAATTTGTTAACATAGTAGGAAGTCGTCCAAAATTTGAAAAAATTTTCAATTTGTTGACAAAGTAGGAAGTCGTCCAAAATTTTAAAAACTTTTCAATGTTTTGACAAGGTAGGTAGTCGTCCAAAATTTTAAAAAATTTTCAATTTTTTGACAAGGTAGGAAGTCGTCCAAAATTTTAAAAAATTTTCAATTTGTTGACAAAGTAGGAGGTCGTCCAAAATTTTAAAAAATTTTCAATTTGTTGACAAAGTAGGAAGTCGTCCAAAATTTTAAAAAATTTTCAATTTGTTAACATAGTAGGAAGTCGTCCAAAATTTTAAAAAAATTTCAATTTTTTGACAAGGTAGGGTGTCGTTCAAAATTTTAAAAAATTTTCAATTTGCTGACAAAGTAGGAAGTCGTCCAAAATTTTAAAAAATTTTCAATTTTTTGACAAGGTAGGAAGTCGTCCAAAATTTTAAAAAATTTTCAATTTTTTCACAAGGTAGGAAGTCGTCCAAAATTTTAAAAAATTTTCAATTTGTTGACAAAGTAGGAAGTCGTCCAAAATTTTAAAAAATTTTCAATTTTTTGACAAGGTAGGAAGTCGTCCAAAATTTTAAAAAATTTTCAATTTGTTAACATAGTAGGAAGTCGTCCAAAATTTTAAAAAAATTTCAATTTTTTGACAAGGTAGGGTGTCGTTCAAAATTTTAAAAAATTTTCAATTTGCTGACAAAGTAGGAAGTCGTCCAAAATTTTAAAAAATTTTCAATTTTTTGACAAGGTAGGAAGTCGTCCAAAATTTTAAAAAATTTTCAATTTGTTAACATAGTAGGAAGTCGTCCAAAATTTGAAAAAATTTTCAATTTGTTGACAAAGTAGGAAGTCGTCCAAAATTTTAAAAACTTTTCAATGTTTTGACAAGGTAGGTAGTCGTCCAAAATTTTAAAAAATTTTCAATTTTTTGACAAGGTAAGAAGTCGTCCAAAATTTTAAAAAATTTTCAATTTGTTGACATAGTAGGAAGTCGTTCAAAATTTTAAAAAATTTTCAATTTGTTGACAAAGTAGGAAGTCGTCCAAAATTTTAAAAAATTTTCAATTTTTTCACTTTTTTCGTTCAAAATTTTAAAAAATTTTCAATTTGCTGACAAAGTAGGAAGTCGTCCAAAATTTTAAAAAATTTTCAATTTTTTCACAAGGTAGGTAGTCGTCCAAAATTTTAAAAAATTTTCAATTTTTTGACAAGGTAGGGTGTCGTGCAAAATTTTAAAAAATTTTCAATTTGTTGATAAGGTAGGAAGTCGTCCAATATTTTAAAAAATTTTCAATTTTTTCACAAGGTAGGAAGTCGTCCAAAATTTTAAAAAAATTGCAATTTTTTGACAAGGTAGGAAGTCGTCCAAAATTTTAAAAAAATTTCAATTTTTTGACAAGGTAGGGTGTCGTGCAAAATTTTAAAAAATTTTCAATTTGTTGACAAGGTAGGAAGTCGTCCAAAATTTTAAAAAATTTTCAATTTGTTAACATAGTAGGAAGTCGTCCAAAATTTGAAAAAATTTTCAATTTGTTGACAAAGTAGGAAGTCGTCCAAAATTTTAAAAACTTTTCAATGTTTTGACAAGGTAGGTAGTCGTCCAAAATTTTAAAAAATTTTAAATTTTTTGACAAGGTAGGGTGTCGTGCAAAATTTTAAAAAATTTTCAATGTTTTGACAAGGTAGGTAGTCGTCCAAAATTTTAAAAAATTTTCAATTTGTTGACAAGGTAGGAAGTCGTCCAATATTTTAAAAAATTTTCAATTTTTTGACAAGGTAGGAAGTCGTCCAAAATTTTAAAAAATTTTCAATTTGTTGACAAGGTAGGAAGTCGTCCAATATTTTAAAAAATTTTCAATTTTTTGACAAGGTAGGGTGTCGTGCAAAATTTTAAAAAATTTTCAATGTTTTGACAAGGTAGGTAGTCGTCCAAAATTTTAAAAAATTTTCAATTTGTTGACAAGGTAGGAAGTCGTCCAATATTTTAAAAAATTTTCAATTTTTTGACAAGGTAGGAAGTCGTCCCAAATTTTAAAAAATTTTCAATTTTTTCACAAGGTAGGAAGTCGTCCAAAATTTTAAAAAATTTTCAATTTTTTGACAAGGTAGGGTGTCGTGCAAAATTTTAAAAAATTTTCAATTTGTTGACATAGTAGGAAGTCGTTCAAAATTTTAAAAAATTTTCAATTTGTTGACAAAGTAGGAAGTCGTCCAAAATTTTAAAAAATTTTCAATTTTTTCACAAGGTAGGAAGTCGTCCCAAATTTTAAAAAATTTTCAATTTTTTCACAAGGTAGGAAGTCGTCCAAAATTTTAAAAAATTTTCAATTTTTTGACAAGGTAAGAAGTCGTCCAAAATTTTTAAAAATTTTCAATTTTTTGACAAGGTAAGAAGTCGTCCAAAATTTTAAAAAATTTTCAATTTGCTGACAAAGTAGGAAGTCGTCCAAAATTTTAAAAAATTTTCAATTTTTTCACTTTTTTCGTTCAAAATTTTAAAAAATTTTCAATTTGCTGACAAAGTAGGAAGTCGTCCAAAATTTTAAAAAATTTTCAATTTTTTCACAAGGTAGGTAGTCGTCCAAAATTTTAAAAAATTTTCAATTTGTTGACAAAGTAGGAAGTCGTCCAAAATTTTAAAAAATTTTCAATTTTTTCACTTTTTTCGTTCAAAATTTTAAAAAATTTTCAATTTGCTGACAAAGTAGGAAGTCGTCCAAAATTTTAAAAAATTTTCAATTTTTTCACAAGGTAGGTAGTCGTCCAAAATTTTAAAAAATTTTCAATTTTTTGACAAGGTAGGGTGTCGTGCAAAATTTTAAAAAATTTTCAATTTTTTGACAAGGTAAGAAGTTGTCCAAAATTTTAAAAAATTTTCAATTTGTTGACATAGTAGGAAGTCGTTCAAAATTTTAAAAAATTTTCAATTTGTTGACAAAGTAGGAAGTCGTCCAAAATTTTAAAAAATTTTCAATTTTTTCACAAGGTAGGAAGTCGTCCCAAATTTTAAAAAATTTTCAATTTTTTCACAAGGTAGGAAGTCGTCCAAAATTTTAAAAAATTTTCAATTTTTTGACAAGGTAAGAAGTCGTCCAAAATTTTAAAAAATTTTCAATTTGTTGACAAGGTAGGAAGTCGTCCAATATTTTAAAAAATTTTCAATTTTTTGACAAGGTAGGAAGTCGTCCCAAATTTTAAAAAATTTTCAATTTTTTCACAAGGTAGGAAGTCGTCCAAAATTTTAAAAAATTTTCAATTTTTTGACAAGGTAGGGTGTCGTGCAAAATTTTAAAAAATTTTCAATTTGTTGACATAGTAGGAAGTCGTTCAAAATTTTAAAAAATTTTCAATTTGTTGACAAAGTAGGAAGTCGTCCAAAATTTTAAAAAATTTTCAATTTTTTCACTTTTTTCGTTCAAAATTTTAAAAAATTTTCAATTTGCTGACAAAGTAGGAAGTCGTCCAAAATTTTAAAAAATTTTCAATTTTTTCACAAGGTAGGTAGTCGTCCAAAATTTTAAAAAATTTTCAATTTTTTGACAAGGTAGGGTGTCGTGCAAAATTTTAAAAAATTTTCAATTTTTTGACAAGGTAAGAAGTCGTCCAAAATTTTAAAAAATTTTCAATTTGTTGACATAGTAGGAAGTCGTTCAAAATTTTAAAAAATTTTCAATTTGTTGACAAAGTAGGAAGTCGTCCAAAATTTTAAAAAATTTTCAATTTTTTCACAAGGTAGGAAGTCGTCCCAAATTTTAAAAAATTTTCAATTTTTTCACAAGGTAGGAAGTCGTCCAAAATTTTAAAAAATTTTCAATTTTTTGACAAGGTAAGAAGTCGTCCAAAATTTTAAAAAATTTTCAATTTTTTGACAAGGTAGGGTGTCGTGCAAAATTTTAAAAAATTTTCAATTTTTTGACAAGGTAAGAAGTCGTCCAAAATTTTAAAAAATTTTCAATTTGTTGACATAGTAGGAAGTCGTTCAAAATTTTAAAAAATTTTCAATTTGTTGACAAAGTAGGAAGTCGTCCAAAATTTTAAAAAAATTTCAATTTTTTGACAAGGTAGGGTGTCGTGCAAAATTTTAAAAAATTTTCAATTTTTTGACAAGGTAGGAAGTCGTCCAAAATTTTAAAAAATTTTCAATTTGTTAACATAGTAGGAAGTCGTCCAAAATTTGAAAAAATTTTCAATTTGTTGACAAAGTAGGAAGTCGTCCAAAATTTTAAAAACTTTTTAATGTTTTGACAAGGTAGGTAGTCGTCCAAAATTTTAAAAAATTTTAAATTTTTTGACAAGGTAGGGTGTCGTGCAAAATTTTAAAAAATTTTCAATGTTTTGACAAGGTAGGTAGTCGTCCAAAATTTTAAAAAAATTGCAATTTTTTGACAAGGTAGGCTATCGTGAAAAATTTTAAAAAATTTTCAATTTGTTGACAAGGTAGGAAGTCGTCCAATATTTTAAAAAATTTTCAATTTTTTGACAAGGTAGGAAGTCGTCCAAAATTTTAAAAAATTTTCAATTTGTTGACAAGGTAGGAAGTCGTCCAAAATTTTAAAAAATTTTCAATTTTTTGACAAGGTAAGAAGTCGTCCAAAATTTTAAAAAATTTTCAATTTTTTGACAAGGTAAGAAGTCGTCCAAAATTTTAAAAAATTTTCAATTTGCTGACAAAGTAGGAAGTCGTCCAAAATTTTAAAAAATTTTCAATTTTTTCACTTTTTTCGTTCAAAATTTTAAAAAATTTTCAATTTGCTGACAAAGTAGGAAGTCGTCCAAAATTTTAAAAAATTTTCAATTTTTTCACAAGGTAGGTAGTCGTCCAAAATTTTAAAAAATTTTCAATTTGTTGACAAAGTAGGAAGTCGTCCAAAATTTTAAAAAATTTTCAATTTTTTGACAAGGTAGGAAGTCGTCCAAAATTTTAAAAAATTTTCAATTTGTTAACATAGTAGGAAGTCGTCCAAAATTTTAAAAAAATTTCAATTTTTTGACAAGGTAGGGTGTCGTTCAAAATTTTAAAAAATTTTCAATTTGCTGACAAAGTAGGAAGTCGTCCAAAATTTTAAAAAATTTTCAATTTTTTGACAAGGTAGGAAGTCGTCCAAAATTTTAAAAAATTTTCAATTTGTTAACATAGTAGGAAGTCGTCCAAAATTTGAAAAAATTTTCAATTTGTTGACAAAGTAGGAAGTCGTCCAAAATTTTAAAAACTTTTCAATGTTTTGACAAGGTAGGTAGTCGTCCAAAATTTTAACAAATTTTCAATTTTTTGACAAGGTAAGAAGTCGTCCAAAATTTTAAAAAATTTTCAATTTGTTGACATAGTAGGAAGTCGTTCAAAATTTTAAAAAATTTTCAATTTGTTGACAAAGTAGGAAGTCGTCCAAAATTTTAAAAAATTTTCAATTTTTTCACTTTTTTCGTTCAAAATTTTAAAAAATTTTCAATTTGCTGACAAAGTAGGAAGTCGTCCAAAATTTTGAAAAATTTTCAATTTTTTCACAAGGTAGGTAGTCGTCCAAAATTTTAAAAAATTTTCAATTTTTTGACAAGGTAGGGTGTCGTGCAAAATTTTAAAAAATTTTCAATTTGTTGATAAGGTAGGAAGTCGTCCAATATTTTAAAAAATTTTCAATTTTTTCACAAGGTAGGAAGTCGTCCAAAATTTTAAAAAAATTGCAATTTTTTGACAAGGTAGGCTATCGTGCAAAATTTTAAAAAATTTTCAATTTGTTGACAAGGTAGGAAGTCGTCCAATATTTTAAAAAATTTTCAATTTTTTGACAAGGTAGGAAGTCGTCCAAAATTTTAAAAAATTTTCAATTTGTTGACAAGGTAGGAAGTCGTCCAAAATTTTAAAAAAATTTCAATTTTTTGACAAGGTAGGGTGTCGTGCAAAATTTTAAAAAATTTTCAATTTGTTGACAAGGTAGGAAGTCGTCCAAAATTTTAAAAAATTTTCAATTTGTTAACATAGTAGGAAGTCGTCCAAAATTTGAAAAAATTTTCAATTTGTTGACAAAGTAGGAAGTCGTCCAAAATTTTAAAAACTTTTCAATGTTTTGACAAGGTAGGTAGTCGTCCAAAATTTTAAAAAATTTTAAATTTTTTGACAAGGTAGGGTGTCGTGCAAAATTTTAAAAAATTTTCAATGTTTTGACAAGGTAGGTAGTCGTCCAAAATTTTAAAAAATTTTCAATTTGTTGACAAGGTAGGAAGTCGTCCAATAATTTAAAAAATTTTCAATTTTTTGACAAGGTAGGAAGTCGTCCAAAATTTTAAAAAATTTTCAATTTGTTGACAAGGTAGGAAGTCGTCCAAAATTTTAAAAAAATTTCAATTTTTTGACAAGGTAGGGTGTCGTGCAAAATTTTAAAAAATTTTCAATTTTTTGACAAGGTAGGAAGTCGTCCAAAATTTTAAAAAATTTTCAATTTGTTAACATAGTAGGAAGTCGTCCAAAATTTGAAAAAATTTTCAATTTGTTGACAAAGTAGGAAGTCGTCCAAAATTTTAAAAACTTTTCAATGTTTTGACAAGGTAGGTAGTCGTCCAAAATTTTAAAAAATTTTAAATTTTTTGACAAGGTAGGGTGTCGTGCAAAATTTTAAAAAATTTTCAATTTTTTGACAAGGTAGGGTGTCGTGCAAAATTTTAAAAAATTTTCAATGTTTTGACAAGGTAGGTAGTCGTCCAAAATTTTAAAAAATTTTAAATTTTTTGACAAGGTAGGGTGTCGTGCAAAATTTTAAAAAATTTTCAATGTTTTGACAAGGTAGGTAGTCGTCCAAAATTTTAAAAAATTTTCAATTTGTTGACAAGGTAGGAAGTCGTCCAATATTTTAAAAAATTTTCAATTTTTTGACAAGGTAGGAAGTCGTCCAAAATTTTAAAAAATTTTCAATTTTTTGACAAGGTAGGAAGTCGTCCAAAATTTTAAAAAAATTTCAATTTTTTGACAAGGTAGGGTGTCGTGCAAAATTTTAAAAAATTTTCAATTTGTTGACAAGGTAGGAAGTCGTCCAAAATTTTAAAAAATTTTCAATTTGTTAACATAGTAGGAAGTCGTCCAAAATTTGAAAAAATTTTCAATTTGTTGACAAAGTAGGAAGTCGTCCAAAATTTTAAAAACTTTTCAATTTTTTGACAAGGTAGGAAGTCGTCCAAAATTTTAAAAAATTTTCAATTTGTTAACATAGTAGGAAGTCGTCCAAAATTTGAAAAAATTTTCAATTTGCTCACAAGGTAGGAAGTCGTCCAAAATTTTAAAAAAAATTTCAATTTTTTGACAAGGTAGGGTGTCGTGCAAAACTTTAAAAAATTTTCAATTTGTTGACAAAGTAGGAAGTCGTCCAAAATTTTAAAAAATTTTCAATTTGTTAACATAGTAGGAAGTCGTCCAAAATTTGAAAAAATTTTCAATTTGTTGACAAAGTAGGAAGTCGTCCAAAATTTTAAAAACTTTTCAATGTTTTGACAAGGTAGGTAGTCGTCCAAAATTTTAAAAAATTTTCAATTTTTTGACAAGGTAGGAAGTCGTCCAAAATTTTAAAAAATTTTCAATTTGTTGACAAAGTAGGAGGTCGTCCAAAATTTTAAAAAATTTTCAATTTGTTGACAAAGTAGGAAGTCGTCCAAAATTTTAAAAAATTTTCAATTTGTTAACATAGTAGGAAGTCGTCCAAAATTTTAAAAAAATTTCAATTTTTTGACAAGGTAGGGTGTCGTTCAAAATTTTAAAAAATTTTCAATTTGCTGACAAAGTAGGAAGTCGTCCAAAATTTTAAAAAATTTTCAATTTTTTGACAAGGTAGGAAGTCGTCCAAAATTTTAAAAAATTTTCAATTTTTTCACAAGGTAGGAAGTCGTCCAAAATTTTAAAAAATTTTCAATTGGTTGACAAAGTAGGAAGTCGTCCAAAATTTTAAAAAATTTTCAATTTTTTGACAAGGTAGGAAGTCGTCCAAAATTTTAAAAAATTTTCAATTTGTTAACATAGTAGGAAGTCGTCCAAAATTTTAAAAAAATTTCAATTTTTTGACAAGGTAGGGTGTCGTTCAAAATTTTAAAAAATTTTCAATTTGCTGACAAAGTAGGAAGTCGTCCAAAATTTTAAAAAATTTTCAATTTTTTCACTTTTTTCGTTCAAAATTTTAAAAAATTTTCAATTTGCTGACAAAGTAGGAAGTCGTCCAAAATTTTAAAAAATTTTCAATTTTTTCACAAGGTAGGTAGTCGTCCAAAATTTTAAAAAATTTTCAATTTTTTGACAAGGTAGGGTGTCGTGCAAAATTTTAAAAAATTTTCAATTTGTTGATAAGGTAGGAAGTCGTCCAATATTTTAAAAAATTTTCAATTTTTTCACAAGGTAGGAAGTCGTCCAAAATTTTAAAAAAATTGCAATTTTTTGACAAGGTAGGCTATCGTGCAAAATTTTAAAAAATTTTCAATTTGTTGACAAGGTAGGAAGTCGTCCAATATTTTAAAAAATTTTCAATTTTTTGACAAGGTAGGAAGTCGTCCAAAATTTTAAAAAATTTTCAATTTGTTGACAAGGTAGGAAGTCGTCCAAAATTTTAAAAAAATTTCAATTTTTTGACAAGGTAGGGTGTCGTGCAAAATTTTAAAAAATTTTCAATTTGTTGACAAGGTAGGAAGTCGTCCAAAATTTTAAAAAATTTTCAATTTGTTAACATAGTATGAAGTCGTCCAAAATTTGAAAAAATTTTCAATTTGTTGACAAAGTAGGAAGTCGTCCAAAATTTTAAAAACTTTTCAATGTTTTGACAAGGTAGGTAGTCGTCCAAAATTTTAAAAAATTTTAAATTTTTTGACAAGGTAGGGTGTCGTGCAAAATTTTAAAAAATTTTCAATATTTTGACAAGGTAGGTAGTCGTCCAAAATTTTAAAAAATTTTCAATTTGTTGACAAGGTAGGAAGTCGTCCAATATTTTAAAAAATTTTCAATTTTTTGACAAGGTAGGAAGTCGTCCAAAATTTTAAAAAATTTTCAATTTGTTGACAAGGTAGGAAGTCGTCCAAAATTTTAAAAAAATTTCAATTTTTTGACAAGGTAGGGTGTCGTGCAAAATTTTAAAAAATTTTCAATTTTTTGACAAGGTAGGAAGTCGTCCAAAATTTTAAAAAATTTTCAATTTGTTAACATAGTAGGAAGTCGTCCAAAATTTTAAAAAATTTTCAATTTTTTGACAAGGTAGGAAGTCGTCCAAAATTTTAAAAAATTTTCAATTTGTTAACATAGTAGGAAGTCGTCCAAAATTTGAAAAAATTTTCAATTTGTTGACAAAGTAGGAAGTCGTCCAAAATTTTAAAAAATTTTCAATTTGTTAACATAGTAGGAAGTCGTCCAAAATTTGAAAAAATTTTCAATTTGTTGACAAAGTAGGAAGTCGTCCAAAATTTTAAAAACTTTTCAATGTTTTGACAAGGTAGGTAGTCGTCCAAAATTTTAAAAAATTTTCAATTTTTTGACAAGGTAGGAAGTCGTCCAAAATTTTAAAAAATTTTCAATTTGTTGACAAAGTAGGAGGTCGTCCAAAATTTTAAAAAATTTTCAATTTGTTGACAAAGTAGGAAGTCGTCCAAAATTTTAAAAAATTTTCAATTTGTTAACATAGTAGGAAGTCGTCCAAAATTTTAAAAAAATTTCAATTTTTTGACAAGGTAGGGTGTCGTTCAAAATTTTAAAAAATTTTCAATTTGCTGACAAAGTAGGAAGTCGTCCAAAATTTTAAAAAATTTTCAATTTTTTGACAAGGTAGGAAGTCGTCCAAAATTTTAAAAAATTTTCAATTTTTTCACAAGGTAGGAAGTCGTCCAAAATTTTAAAAAATTTTCAATTTGTTGACAAAGTAGGAAGTCGTCCAAAATTTTAAAAAATTTTCAATTTTTTGACAAGGTAGGAAGTCGTCCAAAATTTTAAAAAATTTTCAATTTGTTAACATAGTAGGAAGTCGTCCAAAATTTTAAAAAAATTTCAATTTTTTGACAAGGTAGGGTGTCGTTCAAAATTTTAAAAAATTTTCAATTTGCTGACAAAGTAGGAAGTCGTCCAAAATTTTAAAAAATTTTCAATTTTTTGACAAGGTAGGAAGTCGTCCAAAATTTTAAAAAATTTTCAATTTGTTAACATAGTAGGAAGTCGTCCAAAATTTGAAAAAATTTTCAATTTGTTGACAAAGTAGGAAGTCGTCCAAAATTTTAAAAACTTTTCAATGTTTTGACAAGGTAGGTAGTCGTCCAAAATTTTAAAAAATTTTCAATTTTTTGACAAGGTAAGAAGTCGTCCAAAATTTTAAAAAATTTTCAATTTGTTGACATAGTAGGAAGTCGTTCAAAATTTTAAAAAATTTTCAATTTGTTGACAAAGTAGGAAGTCGTCCAAAATTTTAAAAAATTTTCAAGTTTTTCACTTTTTTCGTTCAAAATTTTAAAAAATTTTCAATTTGCTGACAAAGTAGGAAGTCGTCCAAAATTTTAAAAAATTTTCAATTTTTTCACAAGGTAGGTAGTCGTCCAAAATTTTAAAAAATTTTCAATTTTTTGACAAGGTAGGGTGTCGTGCAAAATTTTAAAAAATTTTCAATTTGTTGATAAGGTAGGAAGTCGTCCAATATTTTAAAAAATTTTCAATTTTTTCACAAGGTAGGAAGTCGTCCAAAATTTTAAAAAAATTGCAATTTTTTGACAAGGTAGGCTATCGTGCAAAATTTTAAAAAATTTTCAATTTGTTGACAAGGTAGGAAGTCGTCCAATATTTTAAAAAATTTTCAATTTTTTGACAAGGTAGGAAGTCGTCCAAAATTTTAAAAAATTTTCAATTTGTTGACAAGGTAGGAAGTCGTCCAAAATTTTAAAAAAATTTCAATTTTTTGACAAGGTAGGGTGTCGTGCAAAATTTTAAAAAATTTTCAATTTGTTGACAAGGTAGGAAGTCGTCCAAAATTTTAAAAAATTTTCAATTTGTTAACATAGTAGGAAGTCGTCCAAAATTTGAAAAAATTTTCAATTTGTTGACAAAGTAGGAAGTCGTCCAAAATTTTAAAAACTTTTCAATGTTTTGACAAGGTAGGTAGTCGTCCAAAATTTTAAAAAATTTTAAATTTTTTGACAAGGTAGGGTGTCGTGCAAAATTTTAAAAAATTTTCAATGTTTTGACAAGGTAGGTAGTCGTCCAAAATTTTAAAAAATTTTCAATTTGTTGACAAGGTAGGAAGTCGTCCAATATTTTAAAAAATTTTCAATTTTTTGACAAGGTAGGAAGTCGTCCAAAATTTTAAAAAATTTTCAATTTGTTGACAAGGTAGGAAGTCGTCCAAAATTTTAAAAAAATTTCAATTTTTTGACAAGGTAGGGTGTCGTGCAAAATTTTAAAAAATTTTCAATTTTTTGACAAGGTAGGAAGTCGTCCAAAATTTTAAAAAATTTTCAATTTGTTAACATAGTAGGAAGTCGTCCAAAATTTGAAAAAATTTTCAATTTGTTGACAAAGTAGGAAGTCGTCCAAAATTTTAAAAACTTTTCAATGTTTTGACAAGGTAGGTAGTCGTCCAAAATTTTAAAAAATTTTAAATTTTTTGACAAGGTAGGGTGTCGTGCAAAATTTTAAAAAATTTTCAATGTTTTGACAAGGTAGGTAGTCGTCCAAAATTTTAAAAAATTTTCAATTTGTTGACAAGGTAGGAAGTCGTCCAATATTTTAAAAAATTTTCAATTTTTTGACAAGGTAGGGTGTCGTGCAAAATTTTAAAAAATTTTCAATGTTTTGACAAGGTAGGTAGTCGTCCAAAATTTTAAAAAATTTTCAATTTGTTGACAAGGTAGGAAGTCGTCCAATATTTTAAAAAATTTTCAATTTTTTGACAAGGTAGGAAGTCGTCCCAAATTTTAAAAAAATTTCAATTTTTTCACAAGGTAGGAAGTCGTCCAAAATTTTAAAAAATTTTCAATTTTTTGACAAGGTAGGGTGTCGTGCAAAATTTTAAAAAATTTTCAATTTGTTGACATAGTAGGAAGTCGTTCAAAATTTTAAAAAATTTTCAATTTGTTGACAAAGTAGGAAGTCGTCCAAAATTTTAAAAAATTTTCAATTTTTTCACTTTTTTCGTTCAAAATTTTAAAAAATTTTCAATTTGCTGACAAAGTAGGAAGTCGTCCAAAATTTTAAAAAATTTTCAATTTTTTCACAAGGTAGGTAGTCGTCCAAAATTTTAAAAAATTTTCAATTTTTTGACAAGGTAGGGTGTCGTGCAAAATTTTAAAAAATTTTCAATTTTTTGACAAGGTAAGAAGTCGTCCAAAATTTTAAAAAATTTTCAATTTGTTGACATAGTAGGAAGTCGTTCAAAATTTTAAAAAATTTTCAATTTGTTGACAAAGTAGGAAGTCGTCCAAAATTTTAAAAAATTTTCAATTTTTTCACTTTTTTCGTTCAAAATTTTAAAAAATTTTCAATTTGCTGACAAAGTAGGAAGTCGTCCAAAATTTTAAAAAATTTTCAATTTTTTCACAAGGTAGGTAGTCGTCCAAAATTTTAAAAAATTTTCAATTTGTTGACAAAGTAGGAAGTCGTCCAAAATTTTAAAAAATTTTCAATTTTTTGACAAGGTAGGAAGTCGTCCAAAATTTTAAAAAATTTTCAATTTGTTAACATAGTAGGAAGTCGTCCAAAATTTTAAAAAAATTTCAATTTTTTGACAAGGTAGGGTGTCGTTCAAAATTTTAAAAAATTTTCAATTTGCTGACAAAGTAGGAAGTCGTCCAAAATTTTAAAAAATTTTCAATTTTTTGACAAGGTAGGAAGTCGTCCAAAATTTTAAAAAATTTTCAATTTGTTAACATAGTAGGAAGTCGTCCAAAATTTGAAAAAATTTTCAATTTGTTGACAAAGTAGGAAGTCGTCCAAAATTTTAAAAACTTTTCAATGTTTTGACAAGGTAGGTAGTCGTCCAAAATTTTAAAAAATTTTCAATTTTTTGACAAGGTAAGAAGTCGTCCAAAATTTTAAAAAATTTTCAATTTGTTGACATAGTAGGAAGTCGTTCAAAATTTTAAAAAATTTTCAATTTGTTGACAAAGTAGGAAGTCGTCCAAAATTTTAAAAAATTTTCAATTTTTTCACTTTTTTCGTTCAAAATTTTAAAAAATTTTCAATTTGCTGACAAAGTAGGAAGTCGTCCAAAATTTTAAAAAATTTTCAATTTTTTCACAAGGTAGGTAGTCGTCCAAAATTTTAAAAAATTTTCAATTTTTTGACAAGGTAGGGTGTCGTGCAAAATTTTAAAAAATTTTCAATTTGTTGATAAGGTAGGAAGTCGTCCAATATTTTAAAAAATTTTCAATTTTTTCACAAGGTAGGAAGTCGTCCAAAATTTTAAAAAAATTGCAATTTGTTAACATAGTAGGAAGTCGTCCAAAATTTTAAAAAAATTTCAATTTTTTGACAAGGTAGGTTGTCGTGCAAAATTTTAAAAAATTTTCAATTTGTTGACAAGGTAGGAAGTCGTCCAAAATTTTAAAAAATTTTCAATTTGTTAACATAGTAGGAAGTCGTCCAAAATTTGAAAAAATTTTCAATTTGTTGACAAAGTAGGAAGTCGTCCAAAATTTTAAAAACTTTTCAATGTTTTGACAAGGTAGGTAGTCGTCCAAAATTTTAAAAAATTTTAAATTTTTTGACAAGGTAGGGTGTCGTGCAAAATTTTAAAAAATTTTCAATGTTTTGACAAGGTAGGTAGTCGTCCAAAATTTTAAAAAATTTTCAATTTGTTGACAAGGTAGGAAGTCGTCCAATATTTTAAAAAATTTTCAATTTTTTGACAAGGTAGGAAGTCGTCCAAAATTTTAAAAAATTTTCAATTTGTTGACAAGGTAGGAAGTCGTCCAAAATTTTAAAAAAATTTCAATTTTTTGACAAGGTAGGGTGTCGTGCAAAATTTTAAAAAATTTTCAATTTTTTGACAAGGTAGGAAGTCGTCCAAAATTTTAAAAAATTTTCAATTTGTTAACATAGTAGGAAGTCGTCCAAAATTTGAAAAAATTTTCAATTTGTTGACAAAGTAGGAAGTCGTCCAAAATTTTAAAAACTTTTCAATGTTTTGACAAGGTAGGTAGTCGTCCAAAATTTTAAAAAATTTTAAATTTTTTGACAAGGTAGGGTGTCGTGCAAAATTTTAAAAAATTTTCAATGTTTTGACAAGGTAGGTAGTCGTCCAAAATTTTAAAAAATTTTCAATTTGTTGACAAGGTAGGAAGTCGTCCAATATTTTAAAAAATTTTCAATTTTTTGACAAGGTAGGGTGTCGTGCAAAATTTTAAAAAATTTTCAATGTTTTGACAAGGTAGGTAGTCGTCCAAAATTTTAAAAAATTTTCAATTTGTTGACAAGGTAGGAAGTCGTCCAATATTTTAAAAAATTTTCAATTTTTTGACAAGGTAGGAAGTCGTCCCAAATTTTAAAAAAATTTCAATTTTTTCACAAGGTAGGAAGTCGTCCAAAATTTTAAAAAATTTTCAATTTTTTGACAAGGTAGGGTGTCGTGCAAAATTTTAAAAAATTTTCAATTTGTTGACATAGTAGGAAGTCGTTCAAAATTTTAAAAAATTTTCAATTTGTTGACAAAGTAGGAAGTCGTCCAAAATTTTAAAAAATTTTCAATTTTTTCACTTTTTTCGTTCAAAATTTTAAAAAATTTTCAATTTGCTGACAAAGTAGGAAGTCGTCCAAAATTTTAAAAAATTTTCAATTTTTTCACAAGGTAGGTAGTCGTCCAAAATTTTAAAAAATTTTCAATTTTTTGACAAGGTAGGGTGTCGTGCAAAATTTTAAAAAATTTTCAATTTTTTGACAAGGTAAGAAGTCGTCCAAAATTTTAAAAAATTTTCAATTTGTTGACATAGTAGGAAGTCGTTCAAAATTTTAAAAAATTTTCAATTTGTTGACAAAGTAGGAAGTCGTCCAAAATTTTAAAAAATTTTCAATTTTTTCACAAGGTAGGAAGTCGTCCCAAATTTTAAAAAATTTTCAATTTTTTCACAAGGTAGGAAGTCGTCCAAAATTTTAAAAAATTTTCAATTTTTTGACAAGGTAAGAAGTCGTCCAAAATTTTAAAAAATTTTCAATTTTTTGACAAGGTAAGAAGTCGTCCAAAATTTTAAAAAATTTTCAATTTGCTGACAAAGTAGGAAGTCGTCCAAAATTTTAAAAAATTTTCAATTTTTTCACTTTTTTCGTTCAAAATTTTAAAAAATTTTCAATTTGCTGACAAAGTAGGAAGTCGTCCAAAATTTTAAAAAATTTTTAATTTTTTCACAAGGTAGGTAGTCGTCCAAAATTTTAAAAAATTTTCAATTTGTTGACAAAGTAGGAAGTCGTCCAAAATTTTAAAAAATTTTCAATTTTTTGACAAGGTAGGAAGTCGTCCAAAATTTTAAAAAATTTTCAATTTGTTAACATAGTGGGAAGTCGTCCAAAATTTTAAAAAAATTTCAATTTTTTGACAAGGTAGGGTGTCGTTCAAAATTTTAAAAAATTTTCAATTTGCTGACAAAGTAGGAAGTCGTCCAAAATTTTAAAAAATTTTCAATTTTTTGACAAGGCAGGAAGTCGTCCAAAATTTTAAAAAATTTTCAATTTGTTAACATAGTAGGAAGTCGTCCAAAATTTGAAAAAATTTTCAATTTGTTGACAAAGTAGGAAGTCGTCCAAAATTTTAAAAACTTTTCAATGTTTTGACAAGGTAGGTAGTCGTCCAAAATTTTAAAAAATTTTCAATTTTTTGACAAGGTAAGAAGTCGTCCAAAATTTTAAAAAATTTTCAATTTGTTGACATAGTAGGAAGTCGTTCAAAATTTTAAAAAATTTTCAATTTGTTGACAAAGTAGGAAGTCGTCCAAAATTTTAAAAAATTTTCAATTTTTTCACTTTTTTCGTTCAAAATTTTAAAAAATTTTCAATTTGCTGACAAAGTAGGAAGTCGTCCAAAATTTTAAAAAATTTTCAATTTTTTCACAAGGTAGGTAGTCGACCAAAATTTTAAAAAATTTTCAATTTTTTGACAAGGTAGGGTGTCGTGCAAAATTTTAAAAAATTTTCAATTTGTTGATAAGGTAGGAAGTCGTCCAATATTTTAAAAAATTTTCAATTTTTTCACAAGGTAGGAAGTCGTCCAAAATTTTAAAAAAATTGCAATTTTTTGACAAGGTAGGCTATCGTGCAAAATTTTAAAAAATTTTCAATTTGTTGACAAGGTAGGAAGTCGTCCAATATTTTAAAAAATTTTCAATTTTTTGACAAGGTAGGAAGTCGTCCAAAATTTTAAAAAATTTTCAATTTGTTGACAAGGTAGGAAGTCGTCCAAAATTTTAAAAAAATTTCAATTTTTTGACAAGGTAGGGTGTCGTGCAAAATTTTAAAAAATTTTCAATTTGTTGACAAGGTAGGAAGTCGTCCAAAATTTTAAAAAATTTTCAATTTGTTGACAAAGTAGGAAGTCGTCCAATATTTTAAAAAATTTTCAATTTTTTGACAAGGTAGGAAGTCGTCCAAAATTTTAAAAAATTTTCAATTTGTTGACAAGGTAGGAAGTCGTCCAAAATTTTAAAAAAATTTCAATTTTTTGACAAGGTAGGGTGTCGTGCAAAATTTTAAAAAATTTTCAATTTTTTGACAAGGTAGGAAGTCGTCCAAAATTTTAAAAAATTTTCAATTTGTTAACATAGTAGGAAGTCGTCCAAAATTTGAAAAAATTTTCAATTTGTTGACAAAGTAGGAAGTCGTCCAAAATTTTAAAAACTTTTCAATGTTTTGACAAGGCAGGTAGTCGTCCAAAATTTTAAAAAATTTTAAATTTTTTGACAAGGTAGGGTGTCGTGCAAAATTTTAAAAAATTTTCAATGTTTTGACAAGGTAGGTAGTCGTCCAAAATTTTAAAAAATTTTCAATTTGTTGACAAGGTAGGAAGTCGTCCAATATTTTAAAAAATTTTCAATTTTTTGACAAGGTAGGGTGTCGTGCAAAATTTTAAAAAATTTTCAATGTTTTGACAAGGTAGGTAGTCGTCCAAAATTTTAAAAAATTTTCAATTTGTTGACAAGGTAGGAAGTCGTCCAATATTTTAAAAAATTTTCAATTTTTTGACAAGGTAGGAAGTCGTCCCAAATTTTAAAAAATTTTCAATTTTTTCACAAGGTAGGAAGTCGTCCAAAATTTTAAAAAATTTTCAATTTTTTGACAAGGTAGGGTGTCGTGCAAAATTTTAAAAAATTTTCAATTTGTTGACATAGTAGGAAGTCGTTCAAAATTTTAAAAAATTTTCAATTTGTTGACAAAGTAGGAAGTCGTCCAAAATTTTAAAAAATTTTCAATTTTTTCACTTTTTTCGTTCAAAATTTTAAAAAATTTTCAATTTGCTGACAAAGTAGGAAGTCGTCCAAAATTTTAAAAAATTTTCAATTTTTTCACAAGGTAGGTAGTCGTCCAAAATTTTAAAAAATTTTCAATTTTTTGACAAGGTAGGGTGTCGTGCAAAATTTTAAAAAATTTTCAATTTTTTGACAAGGTAAGAAGTCGTCCAAAATTTTAAAAAATTTTCAATTTGTTGACATAGTAGGAAGTCGTTCAAAATTTTAAAAAATTTTCAATTTGTTGACAAAGTAGGAAGTCGTCCAAAATTTTAAAAAATTTTCAATTTTTTCACAAGGTAGGAAGTCGTCCCAAATTTTAAAAAATTTTCAATTTTTTCACAAGGTAGGAAGTCGTCCAAAATTTTAAAAAATTTTCAATTTTTTGACAAGGTAAGAAGTCGTCCAAAATTTTAAAAAATTTTCAATTTTTTGACAAGGTAAGAAGTCGTCCAAAATTTTAAAAAATTTTCAATTTGCTGACAAAGTAGGAAGTCGTCCAAAATTTTAAAAAATTTTCAATTTTTTCACTTTTTTCGTTCAAAATTTTAAAAAATTTTCAATTTGCTGACAAAGTAGGAAGTCGTCCAAAATTTTAAAAAATTTTCAATTTTTTCACAAGGTAGGTAGTCGTCCAAAATTTTAAAAAATTTTCAATTTTTTGACAAGGTAGGGTGTCGTGCAAAATTTTAAAAAATTTTCAATTTGTTGATAAGGTAGGAAGTCGTCCAATATTTTAAAAAATTTTCAATTTTTTCACAAGGTAGGAAGTCGTCCAAAATTTTAAAAAAATTGCAATTTTTTGACAAGGTAGGCTATCGTGCAAAATTTTAAAAAATTTTCAATTTGTTGACAAGGTAGGAAGTCGTCCAATATTTTAAAAAATTTTCAATTTTTTGACAAGGTAGGAAGTCGTCCAAAATTTTAAAAAATTTTCAATTTGTTGACAAGGTAGGAAGTCGTCCAAAATTTTAAAAAAATTTCAATTTTTTGACAAGGTAGGGTGTCGTGCAAAATTTTAAAAAATTTTCAATTTGTTGACAAAGTAGGAAGTCGTCCAAAATTTTAAAAAATTTTCAATTTTTTGACAAGGTAGGAAGTCGTCCAAAATTTTAAAAAATTTTCAATTTGTTAACATAGTAGGAAGTCGTCCAAAATTTGAAAAAATTTTCAATTTGTTGACAAAGTAGGAAGTCGTCCAAAATTTTAAAAACTTTTCAATGTTTTGACAAGGTAGGTAGTCGTCCAAAATTTTAAAAAATTTTCAATTTGTTGACAAAGTAGGAAGTCGTCCAAAATTTTAAAAAATTTTCAATTTTTTCACAAGGTAGGAAGTCGTCCCAAATTTTAAAAAATTTTCAATTTTTTCACAAGGTAGGAAGTCGTCCAAAATTTTAAAAAATTTTCAATTTTTTGACAAGGTAAGAAGTCGTCCAAAATTTTAAAAAATTTTCAATTTTTTGACAAGGTAAGAAGTCGTCCAAAATTTTAAAAAATTTTCAATTTGCTGACAAAGTAGGAAGTCGTCCAAAATTTTAAAAAATTTTCAATTTTTTCACTTTTTTCGTTCAAAATTTTAAAAAATTTTCAATTTGCTGACAAAGTAGGAAGTCGTCCAAAATTTTAAAAAATTTTCAATTTTTTCACAAGGTAGGTAGTCGTCCAAAATTTTAAAAAATTTTCAATTTTTTGACAAGGTAGGGTGTCGTGCAAAATTTTAAAAAATTTTCAATTTGTTGATAAGGTAGGAAGTCGTCCAATATTTTAAAAAATTTTCAATTTTTTCACAAGGTAGGAAGTCGTCCAAAATTTTAAAAAAATTGCAATTTTTTGACAAGGTAGGCTATCGTGCAAAATTTTAAAAAATTTTCAATTTGTTGACAAGGTAGGAAGTCGTCCAATATTTTAAAAAATTTTCAATTTTTTGACAAGGTAGGAAGTCGTCCAAAATTTTAAAAAATTTTCAATTTGTTGACAAGGTAGGAAGTCGTCCAAAATTTTAAAAAAATTTCAATTTTTTGACAAGGTAGGGTGTCGTGCAAAATTTTAAAAAATTTTCAATTTGTTGACAAAGTAGGAAGTCGTCCAAAATTTTAAAAAATTTTCAATTTTTTGACAAGGTAGGAAGTCGTCCAAAATTTTAAAAAATTTTCAATTTGTTAACATAGTAGGAAGTCGTCCAAAATTTGAAAAAATTTTCAATTTGTTGACAAAGTAGGAAGTCGTCCAAAATTTTAAAAACTTTTCAATGTTTTGACAAGGTAGGTAGTCGTCCAAAATTTTAAAAAATTTTAAATTTTTTGACAAGGTAGGGTGTCGTGCAAAATTTTAAAAAATTTTCAATGTTTTGACAAGGTAGGTAGTCGTCCAAAATTTTAAAAAATTTTCAATTTGTTGACAAGGTAGGAAGTCGTCCAATATTTTAAAAAATTTTCAATTTTTTGACAAGGTAGGGTGTCGTGCAAAATTTTAAAAAATTTTCAATGTTTTGACAAGGTAGGTAGTCGTCCAAAATTTTAAAAAATTTTCAATTTGTTGACAAGGTAGGAAGTCGTCCAATATTTTAAAAAATTTTCAATTTTTTGACAAGGTAGGAAGTCGTCCCAAATTTTAAAAAATTTTCAATTTTTTCACAAGGTAGGAAGTCGTCCAAAATTTTAAAAAATTTTCAATTTGTTAACATAGTAGGAAGTCGTCCAAAATTTGAAAAAATTTTCAATTTGTTGACAAAGTAGGAAGTCGTCCAAAATTTTAAAAACTTTTCAATGTTTTGACAAGGTAGGTAGTCGTCCAAAATTTTAAAAAATTTTAAATTTTTTGACAAGGTAGGGTGTCGTGCAAAATTTTAAAAAATTTTCAATGTTTTGACAAGGTAGGTAGTCGTCCAAAATTTTAAAAAATTTTCAATTTGTTGACAAGGTAGGAAGTCGTCCAATATTTTAAAAAATTTTCAATTTTTTGACAAGGTAGGGTGTCGTGCAAAATTTTAAAAAATTTTCAATGTTTTGACAAGGTAGGGTGTCGTGCAAAATTTTAAAAAATTTTCAATTTGTTGACAAAGTAGGAAGTCGTCCAAAATTTTAAAAAATTTTCAATTTTTTGACAAGGTAGGGTGTCGTGCAAAATTTTAAAAAATTTTCAATTTGTTCACAAAGTAGGAAGTCGTCCAAAATTTTAAAAAATTTTCAATTTTTTGACAAGGTAGGAAGTCGTCCAAAATTTTAAAAAATTTTCAATTTGTTAACATAGTAGGAAGTCGTCCAAAATTTTAAAAAATTTTCAATTTGTTGACAAGGTAGGAAGTCGTCCAAAATTTTAAAAACTTTTCAATGTTTTGACAAGGTAGGTAGTCGTCCAAAATTTTAAAAAATTTTCAATTTTTTGACAAGGTAGGAAGTCGTCCAAAATTTTAAAAACTTTTCAATGTTTTGACAAGGTAGGAAGTCGTCCAATATTTTAAAAAATTTTCAATTTGTTGACAAAGTAGGAAGTCGTCCAAAATTTTAAAAAATTTTCAATTTTTTGACAAGGTAGGGTGTCGTCCAAAATTTTAAAAAATTTTCAATTTGTTGACAAGGTAGGAAGTCGTCCAATATTTTAAAAAATTTTCAATTTTTTGACAAGGTAGGAAGTCGTCCAAAATTTTAAAAAATTTTCAATGTTTTGACAAGGTAGGAAGTCGTCCAAAATTTTAAAAAATTTTCAATTTTTTCACAAGGTAGGTAGTCGTCCAAAATTTTAAAAAATTTTCAATTTGTTGACAAAGTAGGAAGTCGTCCAAAATTTTAAAAAATTTTCAATTTTTTGACAAGGTAGGAAGTCGTCCAAAATTTTAAAAAATTTTCAATTTGTTGACAAGGTAGGTAGTCGTCCAAAATTTTAAAAAATTTTCAATTTGTTGACAAAGTAGGAAGTCGTCCAAAATTTTAAAAAATTTTCAATTTTTTGACAAGGTAGGAAGTCGTCCAAAATTTTAAAAAATTTTCAATTTGTTGACAAGGTAGGAAGTCGTCCAAAATTTTAAAAAATTTTCAATTTTTTGACAAGGTAGGAAGTCGTCCAAAATTTTAAAAAATTTTCAATTTGTTGACAAGGTAGGAAGTCGTCCAATATATTAAAAAATTTTCAATTTTTTCACAAGGTAGGAAGTCGTCCAAAATTTTAAAAAATTTTCAATTTGTTAACATAGTAGGAAGTCGTCCAAAATTTTAAAAAATTTTCAATTTTTTCACAAGGTAGGTAGTCGTCCAAAATTTTAAAAAATTTTCAATTCGTTGACAAGGTAGGGTGTCGTGCAAAATTTTAAAAAATTTTCAATTTGTTGACAAGGTAGGTAGTCGTCCAAAATTTTAAAAAATTTTCAATTTGTTAACATAGTAGGAAGTCGTCCAAAATTTTAAAAAATTTTCAATTTGTTGACAAGGTAGGAAGTCGTCCAAAATTTTAAAAAAATTTCAATTTTTTGACAAGGTAGGGTGTCGTGCAAAATTTTAAAAAATTTTCAATTTGTTGACAAAGTAGGAAGTCGTCCAAAATTTTAAAAAATTTTCAATTTTTTGACAAGGTAGGAAGTCGTCCAAAATTTTAAAAAATTTTCAATTTGTTAACATAGTAGGAAGTCGTCCAAAATTTGAAAAAATTTTCAATTTGTTGACAAAGTAGGAAGTCGTCCAAAATTTTAAAAACTTTTCAATGTTTTGACAAGGTAGGTAGTCGTCCAAAATTTTAAAAAATTTTCAATTTTTTGACAAGGTAGGGTGTCGTGCAAAATTTTAAAAAATTTTCAATGTTTTGACAAGGTAGGTAGTCGTCCAAAATTTTAAAAAATTTTCAATTTGTTGACAAGGTAGGAAGTCGTCCAATATTTTAAAAAATTTTCAATTTTTTGACAAGGTAGGAAGTCGTCCAAAATTTTAAAAAATTTTCAATTTTTTCACAAGGTAGGAAGTCGTCCAAAATTTTAAAAAAATTTCAATTTTTTGACAAGGTAGGGTATCGTGCAAAACTTTAAAAAATTTTCAATTTGTTGATAAAGTAGGAAGTCGTCCAAAATTTTAAAAACTTTTCAATGTTTTGACAAGGTAGGTAGTCGTCCAAAATTTTAAAAAATTTTCAATTTTTTGACAAGGTAGGGTGTCGTGCAAAATTTTAAAAAATTTTCAATGTTTTGACAAGGTAGGTAGTCGTCCAAAATTTTAAAAAATTTTCAATTTGTTGACAAGGTAGGAAGTCGTTCAATATTTTAAAAAATTTTCAATTTTTTGACAAGGTAGGAAGTCGTCCAAAATTTTAAAAAATTTTCAATTTTTTCACAAGGTAGGAAGTCGTTCAAAATTTTAAAAAATTTTCAATTTGTTGACAAAGTAGGAAGTCGTCCAAAATTTTAAACAATTTTCAATTTGTTAACATAGTAGGAAATCGTCCAAAATTTTAAAAAATTTTCAATTTGTTGACAAGGTAGGAAGTCGTCCAAAATTTTAAAAACTTTTCAATGTTTTGACAAGGTAGGTAGTCGTGCAAAATTTTAAAAAATTTTCAATTTTTTGACAAGGTAGGAAGTCGTCCAAAATTTTAAAAAATTTTCAATTTGTTGACAAAGTACTAAGTCGTCCAAAATTTTAAAAAATTTTCAATTTTTTGACAAGGTAGGGTGTCGTGCAAAATTTTAAAAAATTTTCAATGTTTTGACAAGGTAGGTAGTCGTCCAAAATTTTAAAAAATTTTCAATTTGTTGACAAGGTAGGAAGTCGTCCAATATTTTAAAAAATTTTCAATTTTTTGACAAGGTAGGAAGTCGTCCAAAATTTTAAAAAATTTTCAATTTTTTCACAAGGTAGGAAGTCGTTCAAAATTTTAAAAAATTTTCAATTTTTTCACAAGGTAGGAAGTCGTTCAAAATTTTAAAAAATTTTCAATTTGTTGACAAAGTAGGAAGTCGTCCAAAATTTTAAAAAATTTTCAATTTGTTAACATAGTAGGAAATCGTCCAAAATTTTAAAAAATTTTCAATTTGTTGACAAGGTAGGAAGTCGTCCAAAATTTTAAAAACTTTTCAATGTTTTGACAAGGTAGGTAGTTGTCCAAAATTTTAAAAAATTTTCAATTTTTTCACAAGGTAGGTAGTCGTCCAAAATTTTAAAAAATTTTCAATTTGTTGACAAAGTAGGAAGTCGTCCAAAATTTTAAAAAATTTTCAATTTTTTGACAAGGTAGGAAGTCGTCCAAAATTTTAAAAAATTTTCAATTTGTTGACAAGGTAGGTAGTCGTCCAAAATTTTAAAAAATTTTCAATTTGTTGACAAAGTAGGAAGTCGTCCAAAATTTTAAAAAATTTTCAATTTTTTGACAAGGTAGGAAGTCGTCCAAAATTTTAAAAAATTTTCAATTTGTTGACAAGGTAGGAAGTCGTCCAAAATTTTAAAAAATTTTCAATTTTTTGACAAGGTAGGAAGTCGTCCAAAATTTTAAAAAATTTTCAATTTGTTGACAAGGTAGGAAGTCGTCCAATATATTCAAAAATTTTCAATTTTTTCACAAGGTAGGAAGTCGTCCAAAATTTTAAAAAATTTTCAATTTGTTAACATAGTAGGAAGTCGTCCAAAATTTTAAAAAATTTTCAATTTTTTCACAAGGTAGGTAGTCGTCCAAAATTTTAAAAAATTTTCAATTCGTTGACAAGGTAGGGTGTCGTGCAAAATTTTAAAAAATTTTCAATTTGTTGACAAGGTAGGTAGTCGTCCAAAATTTTAAAAAATTTTCAATTTGTTAACATAGTAGGAAGTCGTCCAAAATTTTAAAAAATTTTCAATTTGTTGACAAAGTAGGAAGTCGTCCAAAATTTTAAAAAATTTTCAATCTTTTCACAAGGTAGGTAGTCGTCCAAAATTTTAAAAAATTTTCAATTTGTTGACAAATTGGGAAGTCGTCCAAAATTTTAAAAAATTTTCAATTTTTTGACAAGGTAGGAAGTCGTCCAATATTTTAAAAAATTTTCAATTTTTTGACAAGGTAGGAAGTCGTCCAAAATTTTAAAAAATTTTCAATTTGTTAACATAGTAGGAAGTCGTCCAAAATTTTAAAAAATTTTCAATTTGTTGACAAAGTAGGAAGTCGTCCAAAATTTTAAAAAATTTTCAATCTTTTCACAAGGTAGGAAGTCGTCCAAAATTTTAAAAAAATTGCAATTTTTTGACAAGGTAGGCTATGGTGCAAAATTTTAAAAAATTTTCAATTTGTTGACAAGGTAGGAAGTCGTCCAATATTTTAAAAAATTTTCAATTTTTTGACAAGGTAGGAAGTCGTCCAAAATTTTAAAAAATTTTCAATTTTTTGACAAGGTAAGAAGTCGTCCAAAATTTTAAAAAATTTTCAATTTGTTGACATAGTAGGAAGTCGTTCAAAATTTTAAAAAATTTTCAATTTGTTGACAAAGTAGGAAGTCGTCCAAAATTTTAAAAAATTTTCAATTTTTTCACAAGGTAGGAAGTCGTCCCAAATTTTAAAAAATTTTCAATTTTTTCACAAGGTAGGAAGTCGTCCAAAATTTTAAAAAATTTTCAATTTTTTGACAAGGTAAGAAGTCGTCCAAAATTTTAAAAAATTTTCAATTTTTTGACAAGGTAAGAAGTCGTCCAAAATTTTAAAAAATTTTCAATTTGCTGACAAAGTAGGAAGTCGTCCAAAATTTTAAAAAATTTTCAATTTTTTCACTTTTTTCGTTCAAAATTTTAAAAAATTTTCAATTTGCTGACAAAGTAGGAAGTCGTCCAAAATTTTAAAAAATTTTCAATTTTTTCACAAGGTAGGTAGTCGTCCAAAATTTTAAAAAATTTTCAATTTGTTGACAAAGTAGGAAGTCGTCCAAAATTTTAAAAAATTTTCAATTTTTTGACAAGGTAGGAAGTCGTCCAAAATTTTAAAAAATTTTCAATTTGTTAACATAGTAGGAAGTCGTCCAAAATTTTAAAAAAATTTCAATTTTTTGACAAGGTAGAGTGTCGTTCAAAATTTTAAAAAATTTTCAATTTGCTGACAAAGTAGGAAGTCGTCCAAAATTTTAAAAAATTTTCAATTTTTTGACAAGGTAGGAAGGCGTCCAAAATTTTAAAAAATTTTCAATTTGTTAACATAGTAGGAAGTCGTCCAAAATTTGAAAAAATTTTCAATTTGTTGACAAAGTAGGAAGTCGTCCAAAATTTTAAAAAATTTTCAATTTTTTCACTTTTTTCGTTCAAAATTTTAAAAAATTTTCAATTTGCTGACAAAGTAGGAAGTCGTCCAAAATTTTGAAAAATTTTCAATTTTTTCACAAGGTAGGTAGTCGTCCAAAATTTTAAAAAATTTTCAATTTTTTGACAAGGTAGGGTGTCGTGCAAAATTTTAAAAAATTTTCAATTTGTTGATAAGGTAGGAAGTCGTCCAATATTTTAAAAAATTTTCAATTTTTTCACAAGGTAGGAAGTCGTCCAAAATTTTAAAAAAATTGCAATTTTTTGACAAGGTAGGCTATCGTGCAAAATTTTAAAAAATTTTCAATTTGTTGACAAGGTAGGAAGTCGTCCAATATTTTAAAAAATTTTCAATTTTTTGACAAGGTAGGAAGTCGTCCAAAATTTTAAAAAATTTTCAATTTGTTGACAAGGTAGGAAGTCGTCCAAAATTTTAAAAAAATTTCAATTTTTTGACAAGGTAGGGTGTCGTGCAAAATTTTAAAAAATTTTCAATTTGTTGACAAGGTAGGAAGTCGTCCAAAATTTTAAAAAATTTTCAATTTGTTAACATAGTAGGAAGTCGTCCAAAATTTGAAAAAATTTTCAATTTGTTGACAAAGTAGGAAGTCGTCCAAAATTTTAAAAACTTTTCAATGTTTTGACAAGGTAGGTAGTCGTCCAAAATTTTAAAAAATTTTAAATTTTTTGACAAGGTAGGGTGTCGTGCAAAATTTTAAAAAATTTTCAATGTTTTGACAAGGTAGGTAGTCGTCCAAAATTTTAAAAAATTTTCAATTTGTTGACAAGGTAGGAAGTCGTCCAATATTTTAAAAAATTTTCAATTTTTTGACAAGGTAGGAAGTCGTCCAAAATTTTAAAAAAATTGCAATTTTTTGACAAGGTAGGCTATCGTGCAAAATTTTAAAAAATTTTCAATTTGTTGACAAGGTGGGAAGTCGTCCAATATTTTAAAAAATTTTCAATTTTTTGACAAGGTAGGAAGTCGTCCAAAATTTTAAAAAATTTTCAATTTGTTGACAAGGTAGGAAGTCGTCCAAAATTTTAAAAAAATTTCAATTTGTTGACAAGGTAGGAAGTCGTCCAAAATTTTAAAAAAATTTCAATTTTTTGACAAGGTAGGGTGTCGTGCAAAATTTTAAAAAATTTTCAATTTGTTGACAAGGTAGGAAGTCGTCCAAAATTTTAAAAAATTTTCAATTTGTTGATAAGGTAGGAAGTCGTCCAATATTTTAAAAAATTTTCAATTTTTTCACAAGGTAGGAAGTCGTCCAAAATTTTAAAAAAATTGCAATTTTTTGACAAGGTAGGCTATCGTGCAAAATTTTAAAAAATTTTCAATTTGTTGACAAGGTAGGAAGTCGTCCAATATTTTAAAAAATTTTCAATTTTTTGACAAGGTAGGAAGTCGTCCAAAATTTTAAAAAATTTTCAATTTGTTGACAAGGTAGGAAGTCGTCCAAAATTTTAAAAAAATTTCAATTTTTTGACAAGGTAGGGTGTCGTGCAAAATTTTAAAAAATTTTCAATTTGTTGACAAGGTAGGAAGTCGTCCAAAATTTTAAAAAATTTTCAATTTGTTAACATAGTAGGAAGTCGTCCAAAATTTGAAAAAATTTTCAATTTGTTGACAAAGTAGGAAGTCGTCCAAAATTTTAAAAACTTTTCAATGTTTTGACAAGGTAGGTAGTCGTCCAAAATTTTAAAAAATTTTAAATTTTTTGACAAGGTAGGGTGTCGTGCAAAATTTTAAAAAATTTTCAATGTTTTGACAAGGTAGGTAGTCGTCCAAAATTTTAAAAAATTTTCAATTTGTTGACAAGGTAGGAAGTCGTCCAATATTTTAAAAAATTTTCAATTTTTTGACAAGGTAGGAAGTCGTCCAAAATTTTAAAAAATTTTCAATTTGTTGACAAGGTAGGAAGTCGTCCAAAATTTTAAAAAAATTTCAATTTTTTGACAAGGTAGGGTGTCGTGCAAAATTTTAAAAAATTTTCAATTTTTTGACAAGGTAGGAAGTCGTCCAAAATTTTAAAAAATTTTCAATTTGTTAACATAGTAGGAAGTCGTCCAAAATTTGAAAAAATTTTCAATTTGTTGACAAAGTAGGAAGTCGTCCAAAATTTTAAAAACTTTTCAATGTTTTGACAAGGTAGGTAGTCGTCCAAAATTTTAAAAAATTTTAAATTTTTTGACAAGGTAGGGTGTCGTGCAAAATTTTAAAAAATTTTCAATGTTTTGACAAGGTAGGTAGTCGTCCAAAATTTTAAAAAATTTTCAATTTGTTGACAAGGTAGGAAGTCGTCCAATATTTTAAAAAATTTTCAATTTTTTGACAAGGTAGGGTGTCGTGCAAAATTTTAAAAAATTTTCAATGTTTTGACAAGGTAGGTAGTCGTCCAAAATTTTAAAAAATTTTAAATTTTTTGACAAGGTAGGGTGTCGTGCAAAATTTTAAAAAATTTTCAATGTTTTGACAAGGTAGGTAGTCGTCCAAAATTTTAAAAAATTTTCAATTTGTTGACAAGGTAGGAAGTCGTCCAATATTTTAAAAAATTTTCAATTTTTTGACAAGGTAGGAAGTCGTCCAAAATTTTAAAAAATTTTCAATTTTTTGACAAGGTAGGAAGTCGTCCAAAATTTTAAAAAAATTTCAATTTTTTGACAAGGTAGGGTGTCGTGCAAAATTTTAAAAAATTTTCAATTTGTTGACAAGGTAGGAAGTCGTCCAAAATTTTAAAAAATTTTCAATTTGTTAACATAGTAGGAAGTCGTCCAAAATTTGAAAAAATTTTCAATTTGTTGACAAAGTAGGAAGTCGTCCAAAATTTTAAAAACTTTTCAATTTTTTGACAAGGTAGGAAGTCGTCCAAAATTTTAAAAAATTTTCAATTTGTTAACATAGTAGGAAGTCGTCCAAAATTTGAAAAAATTTTCAATTTGCTCACAAGGTAGGAAGTCGTCCAAAATTTTAAAAAAATTTCAATTTTTTGACAAGGTAGGGTGTCGTGCAAAACTTTAAAAAATTTTCAATTTGTTGACAAAGTAGGAAGTCGTCCAAAATTTTAAAAAATTTTCAATTTGTTAACATAGTAGGAAGTCGTCCAAAATTTGAAAAAATTTTCAATTTGTTGACAAAGTAGGAAGTCGTCCAAAATTTTAAAAACTTTTCAATGTTTTGACAAGGTAGGTAGTCGTCCAAAATTTTAAAAAATTTTCAATTTTTTGACAAGGTAGGAAGTCGTCCAAAATTTTAAAAAATTTTCAATTTGTTGACAAAGTAGGAGGTCGTCCAAAATTTTAAAAAATTTTCAATTTGTTGACAAAGTAGGAAGTCGTCCAAAATTTTAAAAAATTTTCAATTTGTTAACATAGTAGGAAGTCGTCCAAAATTTTAAAAAAATTTCAATTTTTTGACAAGGTAGGGTGTCGTTCAAAATTTTAAAAAATTTTCAATTTGCTGACAAAGTAGGAAGTCGTCCAAAATTTTAAAAAATTTTCAATTTTTTGACAAGGTAGGAAGTCGTCCAAAATTTTAAAAAATTTTCAATTTTTTCACAAGGTAGGAAGTCGTCCAAAATTTTAAAAAATTTTCAATTTGTTGACAAAGTAGGAAGTCGTCCAAAATTTTAAATAATTTTCAATTTTTTGACAAGGTAGGAAGTCGTCCAAAATTTTAAAAAATTTTCAATTTGTTAACATAGTAGGAAGTCGTCCAAAATTTTAAAAAAATTTCAATTTTTTGACAAGGTAGGGTGTCGTTCAAAATTTTAAAAAATTTTCAATTTGCTGACAAAGTAGGAAGTCGTCCAAAATTTTAAAAAATTTTCAATTTTTTGACAAGGTAGGAAGTCGTCCAAAATTTTAAAAAATTTTCAATTTGTTAACATAGTAGGAAGTCGTCCAAAATTTGAAAAAATTTTCAATTTGTTGACAAAGTAGGAAGTCGTCCAAAATTTTAAAAACTTTTCAATGTTTTGACAAGGTAGGTAGTCGTCCAAAATTTTAAAAAATTTTCAATTTTTTGACAAGGTAAGAAGTCGTCCAAAATTTTAAAAAATTTTCAATTTGTTGACATAGTAGGAAGTCGTTCAAAATTTTAAAAAATTTTCAATTTGTTGACAAAGTAGGAAGTCGTCCAAAATTTTAAAAAATTTTCAATTTTTTCACTTTTTTCGTTCAAAATTTTAAAAAATTTTCAATTTGCTGACAAAGTAGGAAGTCGTCCAAAATTTTAAAAAATTTTCAATTTTTTCACAAGGTAGGTAGTCGTCCAAAATTTTAAAAAATTTTCAATTTTTTGACAAGGTAGGGTGTCGTGCAAAATTTTAAAAAATTTTCAATTTGTTGATAAGGTAGGAAGTCGTCCAATATTTTAAAAAATTTTCAATTTTTTCACAAGGTAGGAAGTCGTCCAAAATTTTAAAAAAATTGCAATTTTTTGACAAGGTAGGCTATCGTGCAAAATTTTAAAAAATTTTCAATTTGTTGACAAGGTAGGAAGTCGTCCAATATTTTAAAAAATTTTCAATTTTTTGACAAGGTAGGAAGTCGTCCAAAATTTTAAAAAATTTTCAATTTGTTGACAAGGTAGGAAGTCGTCCAAAATTTTAAAAAAATTTCAATTTTTTGACAAGGTAGGGTGTCGTGCAAAATTTTAAAAAATTTTCAATTTGTTGACAAGGTAGGAAGTCGTCCAAAATTTTAAAAAATTTTCAATTTGTTAACATAGTAGGAAGTCGTCCAAAATTTGAAAAAATTTTCAATTTGTTGACAAAGTAGGAAGTCGTCCAAAATTTTAAAAACTTTTCAATGTTTTGACAAGGTAGGTAGTCGTCCAAAATTTTAAAAAATTTTAAATTTTTTGACAAGGTAGGGTGTCGTGCAAAATTTTAAAAAATTTTCAATGTTTTGACAAGGTAGGTAGTCGTCCAAAATTTTAAAAAATTTTCAATTTGTTGACAAGGTAGGAAGTCGTCCAATATTTTAAAAAATTTTCAATTTTTTGACAAGGTAGGAAGTCGTCCAAAATTTTAAAAAATTTTCAATTTGTTGACAAGGTAGGAAGTCGTCCAAAATTTTAAAAAAATTTCAATTTTTTGACAAGGTAGGGTGTCGTGCAAAATTTTAAAAAATTTTCAATTTTTTGACAAGGTAGGAAGTCGTCCAAAATTTTAAAAAATTTTCAATTTGTTAACATAGTAGGAAGTCGTCCAAAATTTGAAAAAATTTTCAATTTGTTGACAAAGTAGGAAGTCGTCCAAAATTTTAAAAACTTTTCAATGTTTTGACAAGGTAGGTAGTCGTCCAAAATTTTAAAAAATTTTAAATTTTTTGACAAGGTAGGGTGTCGTGCAAAATTTTAAAAAATTTTCAATGTTTTGACAAGGTAGGTAGTCGTCCAAAATTTTAAAAAATTTTCAATTTGTTGACAAGGTAGGAAGTCGTCCAATATTTTAAAAAATTTTCAATTTTTTCACTTTTTTCGTTCAAAATTTTAAAAAATTTTCAATTTGCTGACAAAGTAGGAAGTCGTCCAAAATTTTAAAAAATTTTCAATTTTTTCACAAGGTAGGTAGTCGTCCAAAATTTTAAAAAATTTTCAATTTTTTGACAAGGTAGGGTGTCGTGCAAAATTTTAAAAAATTTTCAATTTTTTGACAAGGTAAGAAGTCGTCCAAAATTTTAAAAAATTTTCAATTTGTTGACATAGTAGGAAGTCGTTCAAAATTTTAAAAAATTTTCAATTTGTTGACAAAGTAGGAAGTCGTCCAAAATTTTAAAAAATTTTCAATTTTTTCACAAGGTAGGAAGTCGTCCCAAATTTTAAAAAATTTTCAATTTTTTCACAAGGTAGGAAGTCGTCCAAAATTTTAAAAAATTTTCAATTTTTTGACAAGGTAAGAAGTCGTCCAAAATTTTAAAAAATTTTCAATTTTTTGACAAGGTAAGAAGTCGTCCAAAATTTTAAAAAATTTTCAATTTGCTGACAAAGTAGGAAGTCGTCCAAAATTTTAAAAAATTTTCAATTTTTTCACTTTTTTCGTTCAAAATTTTAAAAAATTTTCAATTTGCTGACAAAGTAGGAAGTCGTCCAAAATTTTAAAAAATTTTCAATTTTTTCACAAGGTAGGTAGTCGTCCAAAATTTTAAAAAATTTTCAATTTGTTGACAAAGTAGGAAGTCGTCCAAAATTTTAAAAAATTTTCAATTTTTTGACAAGGTAGGAAGTCGTCCAAAATTTTAAAAAATTTTCAATTTGTTAACATAGTAGGAAGTCGTCCAAAATTTTAAAAAAATTTCAATTTTTTGACAAGGTAATGTGTCGTTCAAAATTTTAAAAAATTTTCAATTTGCTGACAAAGTAGGAAGTCGTCCAAAATTTTAAAAAATTTTCAATTTTTTGACAAGGTAGGAAGTCGTCCAAAATTTTAAAAAATTTTCAATTTGTTAACATAGTAGGAAGTCGTCCAAAATTTGAAAAAATTTTCAATTTGTTGACAAAGTAGGAAGTCGTCCAAAATTTTAAAAACTTTTCAATGTTTTGACAAGGTAGGTAGTCGTCCAAAATTTTAAAAAATTTTCAATTTTTTGACAAGGTAAGAAGTCGTCCAAAATTTTAAAAAATTTTCAATTTGTTGACATAGTAGGAAGTCGTTCAAAATTTTAAAAAATTTTCAATTTGTTGACAAAGTAGGAAGTCGTCCAAAATTTTAAAAAATTTTCAATTTTTTCACTTTTTTCGTTCAAAATTTTAAAAAATATTCAATTTGCTGACAAAGTAGGAAGTCGTCCAAAATTTTAAAAAATTTTCAATTTTTTCACAAGGTAGGTAGTCGTCCAAAATTTTAAAAAATTTTCAATTTTTTGACAAGGTAGGCTATCGTGCAAAATTTTAAAAAATTTTCAATTTGTTGACAATGTAGGAAGTCGTCCAATATTTTAAAAAATTTTCAATTTTTTGACAAGGTAGGAAGTCGTCCAAAATTTTAAAAAATTTTCAATTTGTTGACAAGGTAGGAAGTCGTCCAAAATTTTAAAAAATTTTCAATTTGTTAACATAGTAGGAAGTCGTCCAAAATTTGAAAAAATTTTCAATTTGTTGACAAAGTAGGAAGTCGTCCAAAATTTGAAAAAATTTTCAATTTGTTGACAAAGTAGGAAGTCGTCCAAAATTTGAAAAAATTTTCAATTTGTTGACAAAGTAGGAAGTCGTCCAAA
The DNA here is from genome assembly GCF_029603195.1 of Condylostylus longicornis. Lineage (NCBI taxonomy): Eukaryota > Metazoa > Arthropoda > Insecta > Diptera > Dolichopodidae > Condylostylus > Condylostylus longicornis. The sequence continues at coordinate 283,798 of NW_026577998.1, forward strand.
ATTTGAAAAAATTTTCAATTTGTTGACAAAGTAGGAAGTCGTCCAAAATTTTAAAAACTTTTCAATGTTTTGACAAAGTAGGGTGTCGTGCAAAATTTTAAAAAATTTTCAATTTGTTGATAAGGTAGGAAGTCGTCCAATATTTTAAAAAATTTTCAATTTGTTGACAAAGTAGGAAGTCGTCCAAAATTTGAAAAAATTTTCAATTTGTTGACAAAGTAGGAAGTCGTCCAAAATTTTAAAAACTTTTCAATGTTTTGACAAAGTAGGGTGTCGTGCAAAATTTTAAAAAATTTTCAATTTGTTGATAAGGTAGGAAGTCGTCCAATATTTTAAAAAATTTTCAATTTTTTCACAAGGTAGGAAGTCGTCCAAAATTTTAAAAAAATTGCAATTTTTTGACAAGGTAGGCTATCGTGCAAAATTTTAAAAAATTTTCAATTTGTTGACAATGTAGGAAGTCGTCCAATATTTTAAAAAATTTTCAATTTTTTGACAAGGTAGGAAGTCGTCCAAAATTTTAAAAAATTTTCAATTTGTTGACAAGGTAGGAAGTCGTCCAAAATTTTAAAAAATTTTCAATTTGTTAACATAGTAGGAAGTCGTCCAAAATTTGAAAAAATTTTCAATTTGTTGACAAAGTAGGAAGTCGTCCAAAATTTTAAAAACTTTTCAATGTTTTGACAAGGTAGGTAGTCGTCCAAAATTTTAAAAAATTTTAAATTTTTTGACAAGGTTGGGTGTCGTGCAAAATTTTAAAAAATTTTCAATGTTTTGACAAGGTAGGTAGTCGTCCAAAATTTTAAAAAATTTTCAATTTGTTGACAAAGTAGGAAGTCGTCCAATATTTTAAAAAATTTTCAATTTTTTGACAAGGTAGGAAGTCGTCCAAAATTTTAAAAAATTTTCAATTTGTTGACAAGGTAGGAAGTCGTCCAAAATTTGAAAAAATTTTCAATTTGTTGACAAAGTAGGAAGTCGTCCAAAATTTTAAAAAAATTTCAATTTTTTGACAAGGTAGGGTGTCGTGCAAAATTTTAAAAAATTTTCAATTTTTTGACAAGGTAGGAAGTCGTCCAAAATTTTAAAAAATTTTCAATTTGTTAACATAGTAGGAAGTCGTCCAAAATTTGAAAAAATTTTCAATTTGTTGACAAAGTAGGAAGTCGTCCAAAATTTTAAAAACTTTTCAATGTTTTGACAAGGTAGGTAGTCGTCCAAAATTTTAAAAAATTTTAAATTTTTTGACAAGGTAGGGTGTCGTGCAAAATTTTAAAAAATTTTCAATGTTTTGACAAGGTAGGTAGTCGTCCAAAATTTTAAAAAATTTTCAATTTGTTGACAAGGTAGGAAGTCGTCCAATATTTTAAAAAATTTTCAATTTTTTGACAAGGTAGGGTGTCGTGCAAAATTTTAAAAAATTTTCAATGTTTTGACAAGGTAGGTAGTCGTCCAAAATTTTAAAAAATTTTCAATTTGTTGACAAGGTAGGAAGTCGTCCAATATTTTAAAAAATTTTCAATTTTTTGACAAAGTAGGAAGTCGTCCAAAATTTTAAAAAATTTTCAATTTTTTCACAAGGTAGGAAGTCGTCCAAAATTTTAAAAAATTTTCAATTTTTTGACAAGGTAGGTAGTCGTCCAAAATTTTAAAAAATTTTCAATTTTTTGACAAGGTAGGGTGTCGTGCAAAATTTTAAAAAATTTTCAATTTTTTGACAAGGTAAGAAGTCGTCCAAAATTTTAAAAAATTTTCAATTTGTTGACATAGTAGGAAGTCGTTCAAAATTTTAAAAAATTTTCAATTTGTTGACAAAGTAGGAAGTCGTCCAAAATTTTAAAAAATTTTCAATTTTTTCACTTTTTTCGTTCAAAATTTTAAAAAATTTTCAATTTGCTGACAAAGTAGGAAGTCGTCCAAAATTTTAAAAAATTTTCAATTTTTTCACAAGGTAGGTAGTCGTCCAAAATTTTAAAAAATTTTCAATTTTTTGACAAGGTAGGGTGTCGTGCAAAATTTTAAAAAATTTTCAATTTTTTGACAAGGTAAGAAGTCGTCCAAAATTTTAAAAAATTTTCAATTTGTTGACATAGTAGGAAGTCGTTCAAAATTTTAAAACATTTTCAATTTGTTGACAAAGTAGGAAGTCGTCCAAAATTTTAAAAAATTTTCAATTTTTTCACAAGGTAGGAAGTCGTCCCAAATTTTAAAAAATTTTCAATTTGTTAACATAGTAGGAAGTCGTCCAAAATTTGAAAAAATTTTCAATTTGTTGACAAAGTAGGAAGTCGTCCAAAATTTTAAAAACTTTTCAATGTTTTGACAAGGTAGGTAGTCGTCCAAAATTTTAAAAAATTTTCAATTTGCTGACAAAGTAGGAAGTCGTCCAAAATTTTAAAAAATTTTCAATTTTTTCACTTTTTTCGTTCAAAATTTTAAAAAATTTTCAATTTGCTGACAAAGTAGGAAGTAGTCCAAAATTTTAAAAAATTTTCAATTTTTTCACAAGGTAGGTAGTCGTCCAAAATTTTAAAAAATTTTCAATTTTTTGACAAGGTAGGGTGTCGTGCAAAATTTTAAAAAATTTTCAATTTGTTGATAAGGTAGGAAGTCGTCCAATATTTTAAAAAATTTTCAATTTTTTCACAAGGTAGGAAGTCGTCCAAAATTTTAAAAAAATTGCAATTTTTTGACAAGGTAGGCTATCGTGCAAAATTTTAAAAAATTTTCAATTTGTTGACAAGGTAGGAAGTCGTCCAATATTTTAAAAAATTTTCAATTTTTTGACAAGGTAGGAAGTCGTCCAAAATTTTAAAAAATTTTCAATTTGTTGACAAGGTAGGAAGTCGTCCAAAATTTTAAAAAAAATTTCAATTTTTTGACAAGGTAGGGTGTCGTGCAAAATTTTAAAAAATTTTCAATTTGTTGACAAAGTAGGAAGTCGTCCAAAATTTTAAAAAATTTTCAATTTTTTGACAAGGTAGGAAGTCGTCCAAAATTTTAAAAAATTTTCAATTTGTTAACATAGTAGGAAGTCGTCCAAAATTTGAAAAAATTTTCAATTTGTTGACAAAGTAGGAAGTCGTCCAAAATTTTAAAAACTTTTCAATGTTTTGACAAGGTAGGTAGTCGTCCAAAATTTTAAAAAATTTTAAATTTTTTGACAAGGTAGGGTGTCGTGCAAAATTTTAAAAAATTTTCAATGTTTTGACAAGGTAGGTAGTCGTCCAAAATTTTAAAAAATTTTCAATTTGTTGACAAGGTAGGAAGTCGTCCAATATTTTAAAAAATTTTCAATTTTTTGACAAGGTAGGGTGTCGTGCAAAATTTTAAAAAATTTTCAATGTTTTGACAAGGTAGGTAGTCGTCCAAAATTTTAAAAAATTTTCAATTTGTTGACAAGGTAGGAAGTCGTCCAATATTTTAAAAAATTTTCAATTTTTTGACAAGGTAGGAAGTCGTCCCAAATTTTAAAAAATTTTCAATTTTTTCACAAGTTAGGAAGTCGTCCAAAATTTTAAAAAATTTTCAATTTTTTGACAAGGTAGGGTGTCGTGCAAAATTTTAAAAAATTTTCAATTTGTTCACAAAGTAGGAAGTCGTCCAAAATTTTAAAAAATTTTCAATTTTTTGACAAGGTAGGAAGTCGTCCAAAATTTTAAAAAATTTTCAATTTGTTAACATAGTAGGAAGTCGTCCAAAATTTTAAAAAATTTTCAATTTGTTGACAAGGTAGGAAGTCGTCCAAAATTTTAAAAACTTTTCAATGTTTTGACAAGGTAGGTAGTCGTCCAAAATTTTAAAAAATTTTCAATTTTTTGACAAGGTAGGAAGTCGTCCAAAATTTTAAAAACTTTTCAATGTTTTGACAAGGTAGGAAGTCGTCCAATATTTTAAAAAATTTTCAATTTGTTGATAAAGTAGGAAGTCGTCCAAAATTTTAAAAAATTTTCAATTTTTTGACAAGGTAGGGTGTCGTCCAAAATTTTAAAAAATTTTCAATTTGTTGACAAGGTAGGAAGTCGTCCAATATTTTAAAAAATTTTCAATTTTTTGACAAGGTAGGAAGTCGTCCAAAATTTTAAAAAATTTTCAATGTTTTGACAAGGTAGGAAGTCGTCCAAAATTTTAAAAAATTTTCAATTTTTTCACAAGGTAGGTAGTCGTCCAAAATTTTAAAAAATTTTCAATTTGTTGACAAAGTAGGAAGTCGTCCAAAATTTTAAAAAATTTTCAATTTTTTGACAAGGTAGGAAGTCGTCCAAAATTTTAAAAAATTTTCAATTTGTTGACAAGGTAGGTAGTCGTCCAAAATTTTAAAAAATTTTCAATTTGTTGACAAAGTAGGAAGTCGTCCAAAATTTTAAAAAATTTTCAATTTTTTGACAAGGTAGGAAGTCGTCCAAAATTTTAAAAAATTTTCAATTTGTTGACAAGGTAGGAAGTCGTCCAAAATTTTAAAAAATTTTCAATTTTTTGACAAGGTAGGAAGTCGTCCAAAATTTTAAAAAATTTTCAATTTGTTGACAAGGTAGGTAGTCGTCCAAAATTTTAAAAAATTTTCAATTTGTTGACAAAGTAGGAAGTCGTCCAAAATTTTAAAAAATTTTCAATTTGTTGACAAGGTAGGAAGTCGTCCAATATATTAAAAAATTTTCAATTTTTTCACAAGGTAGGAAGTCGTCCAAAATTTTAAAAAATTTTCAATTTGTTAACATAGTAGGAAGTCGTCCAAAATTTTAAAAAATTTTCAATTTTTTCACAAGGTAGGTAGTCGTCCAAAATTTTAAAAAATTTTCAATTCGTTGACAAGGTAGGGTGTCGTGCAAAATTTTAAAAAATTTTCAATTTGTTAACATAGTAGGAAGTCGTCCAAAATTTTAAAAAATTTTCAATTTGTTGACAAGGTAGGAAGTCGTCCAAAATTTTAAAAAAATTTCAATTTTTTGACAAGGTAGGGTGTCGTGCAAAATTTTAAAAAATTTTCAATTTGTTGACAAAGTAGGAAGTCGTCCAAAATTTTAAAAAATTTTCAATTTGTTGACAAGGTAGGTAGTCGTCCAAAATTTTAAAAAATTTTCAATTTGTTGACAAAGTAGGAAGTCGTCCAAAATTTTAAAAAATTTTCAATTTGTTGACAAGGTAGGTAGTCGTCCAAAACTTTAAAAAATTTTCAATTTGTTGACAAAGTAGGAAGTCGTCCAAAATTTTAAAAAATTTTCAATTTGTTGACAAGGTAGGAAGTCGTCCAATATATTAAAAAATTTTCAATTTTTTCACAAGGTAGGAAGTCGTCCAAAATTTTAAAAAATTTTCAATTTGTTAACATAGTAGGAAGTCGTCCAAAATTTTAAAAAATTTTCAATTTTTTCACAAGGTAGGTAGTCGTCCAAAATTTTAAAAAATTTTCAATTCGTTGACAAGGTAGGGTGTCGTGCAAAATTTTAAAAAATTTTCAATTTGTTGACAAGGTAGGTAGTCGTCCAAAATTTTAAAAAATTTTCAATTTGTTAACATAGTAGGAAGTCGTCCAAAATTTTAAAAAATTTTCAATTTGTTGACAAGGTAGGAAGTCGTCCAAAATTTTAAAAAAATTTCAATTTTTTGACAAGGTAGGGTGTCGTGCAAAATTTTAAAAAATTTTCAATTTGTTGACAAAGTAGGAAGTCGTCCAAAATTTTAAAAAATTTTCAATTTTTTGACAAGGTAGGAAGTCGTCCAAAATTTTAAAAAATTTTCAATTTGTTAACATAGTAGGAAGTCGTCCAAAATTTGAAAAAATTTTCAATTTGTTGACAAAGTAGGAAGTCGTCCAAAATTTTAAAAACTTTTCAATGTTTTGACAAGGTAGGTAGTCGTCCAAAATTTTAAAAAATTTTCAATTTTTTGACAAGGTAGGGTGTCGTGCAAAATTTTAAAAAATTTTCAATGTTTTGACAAGGTAGGTAGTCGTCCAAAATTTTAAAAAATTTTCAATTTGTTGACAAGGTAGGAAGTCGTCCAATATTTTAAAAAATTTTCAATTTTTTGACAAGGTAGGAAGTCGTCCAAAATTTTAAAAAATTTTCAATTTTTTCACAAGGTAGGAAGTCGTCCAAAATTTTAAAAAAATTTCAATTTTTTGACAAGGTAGGGTATCGTGCAAAACTTTAAAAAATTTTCAATTTGTTGATAAAGTAGGAAGTCGTCCAAAATTTTAAAAACTTTTCAATGTTTTGACAAGGTAGGTAGTCGTCCAAAATTTTAAAAAATTTTCAATTTTTTGACAAGGTAGGGTGTCGTGCAAAATTTTAAAAAATTTTCAATGTTTTGACAAGGTAGGTAGTCGTCCAAAATTTTAAAAAATTTTCAATTTGTTGACAAGGTAGGAAGTCGTTCAATATTTTAAAAAATTTTCAATTTTTTGACAAGGTAGGAAGTCGTCCAAAATTTTAAAAAATTTTCAATTTTTTCACAAGGTAGGAAGTCGTCCAAAATTTTAAAAAAATTGCAATTTTTTGACAAGGTAGGCTATCGTGCAAAATTTTAAAAAATTTTCAATTTGTTGACAAGGTAGGAAGTCGTCCAATATTTTAAAAAATTTTCAATTTTTTGACAAGGTAGGAAGTCGTCCAAAATTTTAAAAAATTTTCAATTTGTTGACAAGGTAGGAAGTCGTCCAAAATTTTAAAAAAATTTCAATTTGTTGACAAGGTAGGAAGTCGTCCAAAATTTTAAAAAAATTTCAATTTTTTGACAAGGTAGGGTGTCGTGCAAAATTTTAAAAAATTTTCAATTTGTTGACAAGGTAGGAAGTCGTCCAAAATTTTAAAAAATTTTCAATTTGTTGATAAGGTAGGAAGTCGTCCAATATTTTAAAAAATTTTCAATTTTTTCACAAGGTAGGAAGTCGTCCAAAATTTTAAAAAAATTGCAATTTTTTGACAAGGTAGGCTATCGTGCAAAATTTTAAAAAATTTTCAATTTGTTGACAAGGTAGGAAGTCGTCCAATATTTTAAAAAATTTTCAATTTTTTGACAAGGTAGGAAGTCGTCCAAAATTTTAAAAAATTTTCAATTTGTTGACAAGGTAGGAAGTCGTCCAAAATTTTAAAAAAATTTCAATTTTTTGACAAGGTAGGGTGTCGTGCAAAATTTTAAAAAATTTTCAATTTGTTGACAAGGTAGGAAGTCGTCCAAAATTTTAAAAAATTTTCAATTTGTTAACATAGTAGGAAGTCGTCCAAAATTTGAAAAAATTTTCAATTTGTTGACAAAGTAGGAAGTCGTCCAAAATTTTAAAAACTTTTCAATGTTTTGACAAGGTAGGTAGTCGTCCAAAATTTTAAAAAATTTTAAATTTTTTGACAAGGTAGGGTGTCGTGCAAAATTTTAAAAAATTTTCAATGTTTTGACAAGGTAGGTAGTCGTCCAAAATTTTAAAAAATTTTCAATTTGTTGACAAGGTAGGAAGTCGTCCAATATTTTAAAAAATTTTCAATTTTTTGACAAGGTAGGAAGTCGTCCAAAATTTTAAAAAATTTTCAATTTGTTGACAAGGTAGGAAGTCGTCCAAAATTTTAAAAAAATTTCAATTTTTTGACAAGGTAGGGTGTCGTGCAAAATTTTAAAAAATTTTCAATTTTTTGACAAGGTAGGAAGTCGTCCAAAATTTTAAAAAATTTTCAATTTGTTAACATAGTAGGAAGTCGTCCAAAATTTGAAAAAATTTTCAATTTGTTGACAAGGTAGGAAGTCGTCCAAAATTTTAAAAACTTTTCAATGTTTTGACAAGGTAGGTAGTCGTCCAAAATTTTAAAAAATTTTAAATTTTTTGACAAGGTAGGGTGTCGTGCAAAATTTTAAAAAATTTTCAATGTTTTGACAAGGTAGGTAGTCGTCCAAAATTTTAAAAAATTTTCAATTTGTTGACAAGGTAGGAAGTCGTCCAATATTTTAAAAAATTTTCAATTTTTAGACAAGGTAGGGTGTCGTGCAAAATTTTAAAAAATTTTCAATGTTTTGACAAGGTAGGTAGTCGTCCAAAATTTTAAAAAATTTTCAATTTGTTGACAAAGTAGGAAGTCGTCCAAAATTTTAAAAAATTTTCAATTTGTTGACAAGGTAGGTAGTCGTCCAAAACTTTAAAAAATTTTCAATTTGTTGACAAAGTAGGAAGTCGTCCAAAATTTTAAAAAATTTTCAATTTGTTGACAAGGTAGGAAGTCGTCCAATATATTAAAAAATTTTCAATTTTTTCACAAGGTAGGAAGTCGTCCAAAATTTTAAAAAATTTTCAATTTGTTAACATAGTAGGAAGTCGTCCAAAATTTTAAAAAATTTTCAATTTTTTCACAAGGTAGGTAGTCGTCCAAAATTTTAAAAAATTTTCAATTCGTTGACAAGGTAGGGTGTCGTGCAAAATTTTAAAAAATTTTCAATTTGTTGACAAGGTAGGAAGTCGTCCAATATATTAAAAAATTTTCAATTTGTTAACATAGTAGGAAGTCGTCCAAAATTTTAAAAAATTTTCAATTTGTTGACAAGGTAGGAAGTCGTCCAAAATTTTAAAAAAATTTCAATTTTTTCACAAGGTAGGAAGTCGTCCAAAATTTTAAAAAATTTTCAATTTGTTAACATAGTAGGAAGTCGTCCAAAATTTTAAAAAATTTTCAATTTTTTCACAAGGTAGGAAGTCGTCCAAAATTTTAAAAAATTTTCAATTTGTTAACATAGTAGGAAGTCGTCCAAAATTTGAAAAAATTTTCAATTTGTTGACAAAGTAGGAAGTCGTCCAAAATTTTAAAAACTTTTCAATGTTTTGACAAGGTAGGTAGTCGTCCAAAATTTTAAAAAATTTTAAATTTTTTGACAAGGTAGGGTGTCGTGCAAAATTTTAAAAAATTTTCAATGTTTTGACAAGGTAGGTAGTCGTCCAAAATTTTAAAAAATTTTCAATTTGTTGACAAAGTAGGAAGTCGTCCAATATTTTAAAAAATTTTCAATTTTTTGACAAGGTAGGGTGTCGTGCAAAATTTTAAAAAATTTTCAATGTTTTGACAAGGTAGGTAGTCGTCCAAAATTTTAAAAAATTTTCAATTTGTTGACAAAGTAGGAAGTCGTCCAAAATTTTAAAAAATTTTCAATTTGTTGACAAGGTAGGTAGTCGTCCAAAACTTTAAAAAATTTTCAATTTGTTGACAAAGTAGGAAGTCGTCCAAAATTTTAAAAAATTTTCAATTTGTTGACAAGGTAGGAAGTCGTCCAATATATTAAAAAATTTTCAATTTTTTCACAAGGTAGGAAGTCGTCCAAAATTTTAAAAAATTTTCAATTTGTTAACATAGTAGGAAGTCGTCCAAAATTTTAAAAAATTTTCAATTTTTTCACAAGGTAGGTAGTCGTCCAAAATTTTAAAAAATTTTCAATTCGTTGACAAGGTAGGGTGTCGTGCAAAATTTTAAAAAATTTTCAATTTGTTGACAAGGTAGGTAGTCGTCCAAAATTTTAAAAAATTTTCAATTTGTTAACATAGTAGGAAGTCGTCCAAAATTTTAAAAAATTTTCAATTTGTTGACAAGGTAGGAAGTCGTCCAAAATTTTAAAAAAATTTCAATTTTTTGACAAGGTAGGGTGTCGTGCAAAATTTTAAAAAATTTTCAATTTGTTGACAAAGTAGGAAGTCGTCCAAAATTTTAAAAAATTTTCAATTTTTTGACAAGGTAGGAAGTCGTCCAAAATTTTAAAAAATTTTCAATTTGTTAACATAGTAGGAAGTCGTCCAAAATTTGAAAAAATTTTCAATTTGTTGACAAAGTAGGAAGTCGTCCAAAATTTTAAAAACTTTTCAATGTTTTGACAAGGTAGGTAGTCGTCCAAAATTTTAAAAAATTTTCAATTTTTTGACAAGGTAGGGTGTCGTGCAAAATTTTAAAAAATTTTCAATGTTTTGACAAGGTAGGTAGTCGTCCAAAATTTTAAAAAATTTTCAATTTGTTGACAAGGTAGGAAGTCGTCCAATATTTTAAAAAATTTTCAATTTTTTGACAAGGTAGGAAGTCGTCCAAAATTTTAAAAAATTTTCAATTTTTTCACAAGGTAGGAAGTCGTCCAAAATTTTAAAAAAATTTCAATTTTTTGACAAGGTAGGGTATCGTGCAAAACTTTAAAAAATTTTCAATTTGTTGATAAAGTAGGAAGTCGTCCAAAATTTTAAAAACTTTTCAATGTTTTGACAAGGTAGGTAGTCGTCCAAAATTTTAAAAAATTTTCAATTTTTTGACAAGGTAGGGTGTCGTGCAAAATTTTAAAAAATTTTCAATGTTTTGACAAGGTAGGTAGTCGTCCAAAATTTTAAAAAATTTTCAATTTGTTGACAAGGTAGGAAGTCGTTCAATATTTTAAAAAATTTTCAATTTTTTGACAAGGTAGGAAGTCGTCCAAAATTTTAAAAAATTTTCAATTTTTTCACAAGGTAGGAAGTCGTCCAAAATTTTAAAAAAATTGCAATTTTTTGACAAGGTAGGCTATCGTGCAAAATTTTAAAAAATTTTCAATTTGTTGACAAGGTAGGAAGTCGTCCAATATTTTAAAAAATTTTCAATTTTTTGACAAGGTAGGAAGTCGTCCAAAATTTTAAAAAATTTTCAATTTGTTGACAAGGTAGGAAGTCGTCCAAAATTTTAAAAAAATTTCAATTTGTTGACAAGGTAGGAAGTCGTCCAAAATTTTAAAAAAATTTCAATTTTTTGACAAGGTAGGGTGTCGTGCAAAATTTTAAAAAATTTTCAATTTGTTGACAAGGTAGGAAGTCGTCCAAAATTTTAAAAAATTTTCAATTTGTTGATAAGGTAGGAAGTCGTCCAATATTTTAAAAAATTTTCAATTTTTTCACAAGGTAGGAAGTCGTCCAAAATTTTAAAAAAATTGCAATTTTTTGACAAGGTAGGCTATCGTGCAAAATTTTAAAAAATTTTCAATTTGTTGACAAGGTAGGAAGTCGTCCAATATTTTAAAAAATTTTCAATTTTTTGACAAGGTAGGAAGTCGTCCAAAATTTTAAAAAATTTTCAATTTGTTGACAAGGTAGGAAGTCGTCCAATATTTTAAAAAATTTTCAATTTTTTGACAAGGTAGGAAGTCGTCCAAAATTTTAAAAAATTTTCAATTTGTTGACAAGGTAGGAAGTCGTCCAAAATTTTAAAAAATTTTCAATTTGTTGACAAGGTAGGAAGTCGTCCAATATTTTAAAAAATTTTCAATTTTTTGACAAGGTAGGAAGTCGTCCAAAATTTTAAAAAATTTTCAATTTGTTGACAAGGTAGGAAGTCGTCCAAAATTTTAAAAAAATTTCAATTTTTTGACAAGGTAGGGTGTCGTGCAAAATTTTAAAAAATTTTCAATTTGTTGACAAGGTAGGTAGTCGTCCAAAATTTTAAAAAATTTTAAATTTTTTGACAAGGTAGGGTGTCGTGCAAAATTTTAAAAAATTTTCAATGTTTTGACAAGGTAGGTAGTCGTCCAAAATTTTAAAAAATTTTCAATTTGTTGACAAGGTAGGAAGTCGTCCAATATTTTAAAAAATTTTCAATTTTTTGACAAGGTAGGAAGTCGTCCAAAATTTTAAAAAATTTTCAATTTGTTGACAAGGTAGGAAGTCGTCCAAAATTTTAAAAAATTTTCAATTTGTTAACATAGTAGGAAGTCGTCCAAAATTTTAAAAAATTTTCAATTTTTTCACAAGGTAGGAAGTCGTCCAAAATTTTAAAAAATTTTCAATTTGTTAACATAGTAGGAAGTCGTCCAAAATTTGAAAAAATTTTCAATTTGTTGACAAAGTAGGAAGTCGTCCAAAATTTTAAAAACTTTTCAATGTTTTGACAAGGTAGGTAGTCGTCCAAAATTTTAAAAAATTTTAAATTTTTTGACAAGGTAGGGTGTCGTGCAAAATTTTAAAAAATTTTCAATGTTTTGACAAGGTAGGTAGTCGTCCAAAATTTTAAAAAATTTTCAATTTGTTGACAAGGTAGGAAGTCGTCCAATATTTTAAAAAATTTTCAATTTTTTCACAAGGTAGGAAGTCGTCCAAAATTTTAAAAAAATTTCAATTTTTTGACAAGGTAGGGTATCGTGCAAAACTTTAAAAAATTTTCAATTTGTTGATAAAGTAGGAAGTCGTCCAAAATTTTAAAAACTTTTCAATGTTTTGACAAGGTAGGGTGTCGTGCAAAATTTTAAAAAATTTTCAATGTTTTGACAAGGTAGGTAGTCGTCCAAAATTTTAAAAAATTTTCAATTTGTTGACAAGGTAGGAAGTCGTCCAAAATTTTAAAAAATTTTCAATTTTTTCACAAGGTAGGAAGTCGTCCAAAATTTTAAAAAATTTTCAATTTGTTAACATAGTAGGAAGTCGTCCAAAATTTGAAAAAATTTTCAATTTGTTGACAAAGTAGGAAGTCGTCCAAAATTTTAAAAACTTTTCAATGTTTTGACAAGGTAGGTAGTCGTCCAAAATTTTAAAAAATTTTAAATTTTTTGACAAGGTAGGGTGTCGTGCAAAATTTTAAAAAATTTTCAATGTTTTGACAAGGTAGGTAGTCGTCCAAAATTTTAAAAAATTTTCAATTTGTTGACAAGGTAGGAAGTCGTCCAATATTTTAAAAAATTTTCAATTTTTTGACAAGGTAGGAAGTCGTCCAAAATTTTAAAAAATTTTCAATTTTTTCACAAGGTAGGAAGTCGTTCAAAATTTTAAAAAATTTTCAATTTGTTGACAAAGTAGGAAGTCGTCCAAAATTTTAAAAAATTTTCAATTTGTTAACATAGTAGGAAATCGTCCAAAATTTTAAAAAATTTTCAATTTGTTGACAAGGTAGGAAGTCGTCCAAAATTTTAAAAACTTTTCAATGTTTTGACAAGGTAGGTAGTCGTCCAAAATTTTAAAAAATTTTCAATTTTTTGACAAGGTAGGAAGTCGTCCAAAATTTTAAAAAATTTTCAATTTGTTGACAAAGTACTAAGTCGTCCAAAATTTTAAAAAATTTTCAATTTTTTGACAAGGTAGGGTGTCGTGCAAAATTTTAAAAAATTTTCAATGTTTTGACAAGGTAGGTAGTCGTCCAAAATTTTAAAAAATTTTCAATTTGTTGACAAGGTAGGAAGTCGTCCAATATTTTAAAAAATTTTCAATTTTTTGACAAGGTAGGAAGTCGTCCAAAATTTTAAAAAATTTTCAATTTTTTCACAAGGTAGGAAGTCGTTCAAAATTTTAAAAAATTTTCAATTTTTTCACAAGGTAGGAAGTCGTTCAAAATTTTAAAAAATTTTCAATTTGTTGACAAAGTAGGAAGTCGTCCAAAATTTTAAAAAATTTTCAATTTGTTAACATAGTAGGAAATCGTCCAAAATTTTAAAAAATTTTCAATTTGTTGACAAGGTAGGAAGTCGTCCAAAATTTTAAAAACTTTTCAATGTTTTGACAAGGTAGGTAGTCGTCCAAAATTTTAAAAAATTTTCAATTTTTTCCCAAGGTAGGTAGTCGTCCAAAATTTTAAAAAATTTTCAATTTGTTGACAAAGTAGGAAGTCGTCCAAAATTTTAAAAAATTTTCAATTTTTTGACAAGGTAGGAAGTCGTCCAAAATTTTAAAAAATTTTCAATTTGTTGACAAGGTAGGTAGTCGTCCAAAATTTTAAAAAATTTTCAATTTGTTGACAAAGTAGGAAGTCGTCCAAAATTTTAAAAAATTTTCAATTTTTTGACAAGGTAGGAAGTCGTCCAAAATTTTAAAAAATTTTCAATTTGTTGACAAGGTAGGAAGTCGTCCAAAATTTTAAAAAATTTTCAATTTTTTGACAAGGTAGGAAGTCGTCCAAAATTTTAAAAAATTTTCAATTTGTTGACAAGGTAGGAAGTCGTCCAATATATTAAAAAATTTTCAATTTTTTCACAAGGTAGGAAGTCGTCCAAAATTTTAAAAAATTTTCAATTTGTTAACATAGTAGGAAGTCGTCCAAAATTTTAAAAAATTTTCAATTTTTTCACAAGGTAGGTAGTCGTCCAAAATTTTAAAAAATTTTCAATTCGTTGACAAGGTAGGGTGTCGTGCAAAATTTTAAAAAATTTTCAATTTGTTGACAAGGTAGGTAGTCGTCCAAAATTTTAAAAAATTTTCAATTTGTTAACATAGTAGGAAGTCGTCCAAAATTTTAAAAAATTTTCAATTTGTTGACAAAGTAGGAAGTCGTCCAAAATTTTAAAAAATTTTCAATCTTTTCACAAGGTAGGTAGTCGTCCAAAATTTTAAAAAATTTTCAATTTGTTGACAAATTAGGAAGTCGTCCAAAATTTTAAAAAATTTTCAATTTTTTGACAAGGTAGGGTGTCGTGCAAAATTTTAAAAAATTTTCAATTTGTTGATAAGGTAGGAAGTCGTCCAATATTTTAAAAAATTTTCAATTTTTTCACAAGGTAGGAAGTCGTCCAAAATTTTAAAAAAATTGCAATTTTTTGACAAGGTAGGCTATCGTGCAAAATTTTAAAAAATTTTCAATTTGTTGACAAGGTAGGAAGTCGTCCAATATTTTAAAAAATTTTCAATTTTTTGACAAGGTAGGAAGTCGTCCAAAATTTTAAAAAATTTTCAATTTGTTGACAAGGTAGGAAGTCGTCCAAAATTTTAAAAAAATTTCAATTTTTTGACAAGGTAGGGTGTCGTGCAAAATTTTAAAAAATTTTCAATTTGTTGACAAAGTAGGAAGTCGTCCGAAATTTTAAAAAATTTTCAATTTTTTGACAAGGTAGGAAGTCGTCCAAAATTTTAAAAAATTTTCAATTTGTTAACATAGTAGGAAGTCGTCCAAAATTTGAAAAAATTTTCAATTTGTTGACAAAGTAGGAAGTCGTCCAAAATTTTAAAAACTTTTCAATGTTTTGACAAGGTAGGTAGTCGTCCAAAATTTTAAAAAATTTTCAATTTTTTGACAAGGTAGGGTGTCGTGCAAAATTTTAAAAAATTTTCAATGTTTTGACAAGGTAGGTAGTCGTCCAAAATTTTAAAAAATTTTCAATTTGTTGACAAGGTAGGAAGTCGTCCAATATTTTAAAAAATTTTCAATTTTTTGACAAGGTAGGAAGTCGTCCAAAATTTTAAAAAATTTTCAATTTTTTCACAAGGTAGGAAGTCGTCCAAAATTTTAAAAAAATTTCAATTTTTTGACAAGGTAGGGTATCGTGCAAAACTTTAAAAAATTTTCAATTTGTTGATAAAGTAGGAAGTCGTCCAAAATTTTAAAAACTTTTCAATGTTTTGACAAGGTAGGTAGTCGTCCAAAATTTTAAAAAATTTTCAATTTTTTGACAAGGTAGGGTGTCGTGCAAAATTTTAAAAAATTTTCAATGTTTTGACAAGGTAGGTAGTCGTCCAAAATTTTAAAAAATTTTCAATTTGTTGACAAGGTAGGAAGTCGTCCAATATTTTAAAAAATTTTCAATTTTTTGACAAGGTAGGAAGTCGTCCAAAATTTTAAAAAATTTTCAATTTTTTCACAAGGTAGGAAGTCGTTCAAAATTTTAAAAAATTTTGAATTTGTTGACAAAGTAGGAAGTCGTCCAAAATTTTAAAAAATTTTCAATTTGTTAACATAGTAGGAAATCGTCCAAAATTTTAAAAAATTTTCAATTTGTTGACAAGGTAGGAAGTCGTCCAATATTTTAAAAAATTTTCAATTTTTTGACAAGGTAGGAAGTCGTCCAAAATTTTAAAAAATTTTCAATTTTTTCACAAGGTAGGTAGTCGTCCAAAATTTTAAAAAATTTTAAATTTTTTCACAAGGTAGGTAGTCGTCCAAAATTTTAAAAAATTTTCAATTTTTTGACAAGGTAGGGTGTCGTGCAAAATTTTAAAAAATTTTCAATTTTTGACAAGGTAGGAAGTCGTCCAAAATTTTAAAAAATTTTCAATTTTTTGACAAGGTAGGGTGTCGTGCAAAATTTTAAAAAATTTTCAATTTGTTGACAAAGTAGGAAGTCGTCCAAAATTTTAAAAAATTTTCAATTTTTTGACAAGGTAGGAAGTCGTCCAAAATTTTAAAAAATTTTCAATTTGTTGACAAGGTAGGAAGTCGTCCAATATATTAAAAAATTTTCAATTTTTTCACAAGGTAGGTAGTCGTCCAAAATTTTAAAAAATTTTCAATTTTTTGACAAGGTAGGAAGTCGTCCAAAATTTTAAAAAATTTTCAATTTGTTGACAAAGTACTAAGTCGTCCAAAATTTTAAAAAATTTTCAATTTTTTGACAAGGTAGGGTGTCGTGCAAAATTTTAAAAAATTTTCAATTTGTTAACATAGTAGGAAGTCGTCCGAAATTTTAAAAAATTTTCGATTTGTTGACAAAGTAGGAAGTCGTCCAAAATTTTAAAAACTTTTCAATGTTTTGACAAGGTAGGTAGTCGTCCAAAATTTTAAAAAATTTTCAATTTTTTCACAAGGTAGGGTGTCGTGCAAAATTTTAAAAAATTTTCAATTTTTGACAAGGTAGGAAGTCGTCCAAAATTTTAAAAAATTTTCAATTTTTTGACAAGGTAGGGTGTCGTGCAAAATTTTAAAAAATTTTCAATTTGTTGACAAAGTAGGAAGTCGTCCAAAATTTTAAAAAATTTTCAATTTTTTGACAAGGTAGGAAGTCGTCCAAAATTTTAAAAAATTTTCAATTTGTTGACAAGGTAGGAAGTCGTCCAATATATTAAAAAATTTTCAATTTTTCACAAGGTAGGTAGTCGTCCAAAATTTTAAAAAATTTTCAATTTTTTCACAAGGTAGGTAGTCGTCCAAAATTTTAAAAAATTTTCAATTTTTTGACAAGGTAGGGTGTCGTGCAAAATTTTAAAAAATTTTCAATTTGTTGACAAGGTAGGAAGTCGTCCAATATTTTAAAAAATTTTCAATTTTTTCACAAGGTAGGAAGTCGTCCAAAATTTTAAAAAAATTTAAATTTTTTGACAAGGTAGGGTGTCGTGCAAAATTTTAAAAAATTTTCAATTTGTTGACAAAGTAGGAAGTCGTCCAAAATTTTAAAAAATTTTCAATTTTTTGACAAGGTAGGAAGTCGTCCAAAATTTTAAAAAATTTTCAATTTGTTGACAAGGTACCTTAGGTACAAGGTAGGGTGTCGTGCAAAATTTTAAAAAATTTTCAATGTTTTGACAAGGTAGGTAGTCGTCCAAAATTTTAAAAAATTTTCAATTTGTTGACAAGGTAGGAAGTCGTCCAATATTTTAAAAAATTTTCAATTTTTTGACAAGGTAGGAAGTCGTCCAAAATTTTAAAAAATTTTCAATTTTTTCACAAGGTAGGAAGTCGTTCAAAATTTTAAAAAATTTTCAATTTGTTGACAAAGTAGGAAGTCGTCCAAAATTTTAAAAAATTTTCAATTTTTTCACTTTTTTCGTTCAAAATTTTAAAAAATTTTCAATTTGCTGACAAAGTAGGAAGTCGTCCAAAATTTTAAAAAATTTTCAATTTTTTCACAAGGTAGGTAGTCGTCCAAAATTTTAAAAAATTTTCAATTTTTTGACAAGGTAGGGTGTCGTGCAAAATTTTAAAAAATTTTCAATTTGTTGATAAGGTAGGAAGTCGTCCAATATTTTAAAAAATTTTCAATTTTTTCACAAGGTAGGAAGTCGTCCAAAATTTTAAAAAAATTGCAATTTTTTGACAAGGTAGGCTATCGTGCAAAATTTTAAAAAATTTTCAATTTGTTGACAAGGTAGGAAGTCGTCCAATATTTCAAAAAATTTTCAATTTTTTGACAAGGTAGGAAGTCGTCCAAAATTTTAAAAAATTTTCAATTTGTTGACAAGGTAGGAAGTCGTCCAAAATTTTAAAAAAATTTCAATTTTTTGACAAGGTAGGGTGTCGTGCAAAATTTTAAAAAATTTTCAATTTGTTGACAAAGTAGGAAGTCGTCCAAAATTTTAAAAAATTTTCAATTTTTTGACAAGGTAGGAAGTCGTCCAAAATTTTAAAAAATTTTCAATTTGTTAACATAGTAGGAAGTCGTCCAAAATTTGAAAAAATTTTCAATTTGTTGACAAAGTAGGAAGTCGTCCAAAATTTTAAAAACTTTTCAATGTTTTGACAAGGTAGGTAGTCGTCCAAAATTTTAAAAAATTTTCAATTTTTTGACAAGGTAGGGTGTCGTGCAAAATTTTAAAAAATTTTCAATGTTTTGACAAGGTAGGTAGTCGTCCAAAATTTTAAAAAATTTTCAATTTGTTGACAAGGTAGGAAGTCTTCCAATATTTTAAAAAATTTTCAATTTTTTGACAAGGTAGGAAGTCGTCCAAAATTTTAAAAAATTTTCAATTTTTTCACAAGGTATTAAGTCGTCCAAAATTTTAAAAAAATTTCAATTTTTTGACAAGGTAGGGTATCGTGCAAAACTTTAAAAAATTTTCAATTTGTTGACAAAGTAGGTAGTCGTCCAAAATTTTAAAAAATTTTCAATTTTTTGACAAGGTAGGGTGTCGTGCAAAATTTTAAAAAATTTTCAATTTGTTGACAAGGTAGGAAGTCGTCCAATATTTTAAAAAATTTTCAATTTTTTCACAAGGTAGGAAGTCGTCCAAAATTTTAAAAAAATTTCAATTTTTTGACAAGGTAGGGTGTCGTGCAAAATTTTAAAAAATTTTCAATTTGTTGACAAAGTAGGAAGTCGTCCAAAATTTTAAAAAATTTTCAATTTTTTGACAAGGTAGGAAGTCGTCCAAAATTTTAAAAAATTTTCAATTTGTTAACATAGTAGGAAGTCGTCCAAAATTTTAAAAAATTTTCAATTTGTTGACAAGGTAGGAAGTCGTCCAAAATTTTAAAAACTTTTCAATGTTTTGACAAGGTAGGGTGTCGTGCAAAATTTTAAAAAATTTTCAATTTGTTAACATAGTAGAAAGTCGTCCGAAATTTTAAAAAATTTTCGATTTGTTGACAAAGTAGGAAGTCGTCCAAAATTTTAAAAACTTTTCAATGTTTTGACAAGGTAGGTAGTCGTCCAAAATTTTAAAAAATTTTCAATTTTTTGACAAGGTAGGAAGTCGTCCAAAATTTTAAAAAATTTTCAATTTGTTGACAAAGTAGGAAGTCGTCCAAAATTTTAAAAAATTTTCAATTTTTTGACAAGGTAGGGTGTCGTGCAAAATTTTAAAAAATTTTCAATTTGTTAACATAGTAGGAAGTCGTCCGAAATTTTAAAAAATTTTCGATTTGTTGACAAAGTAGGAAGTCGTCCAAAATTTTAAAAACTTTTCAATGTTTTGACAAGGTAGGTAGTCGTCCAAAATTTTAAAAAATTTTCAATTTTTTCACAAGGTAGGTAGTCGTCCAAAATTTTAAAAAATTTTCAATTTTTTGACAAGGTAGGGTGTCGTGCAAAATTTTAAAAAATTTTCAATTTTTGACAAGGTAGGAAGTCGTCCAAAATTTTAAAAAATTTTCAATTTGTTAACATAGTAGGAAGTCGTCCAAAATTTTAAAAAATTTTCAATTTGTTGACAAAGTAGGAAGTCGTCCAAAATTTTAAAAAATTTTCAATCTTTTCACAAGGTAGGTAGTCGTCCAAAATTTTAAAAAATTTTCAATTTGTTGACAAATTGGGAAGTCGTCCAAAATTTTAAAAAATTTTCAATTTTTTGACAAGGTAGGAAGTCGTCCAATATTTTAAAAAATTTTCAATTTTTTGACAAGGTAGGAAGTCGTCCAAAATTTTAAAAAATTTTCAATTTTTTGACAAGGTAGGGTGTCGTGCAAAATTTTAAAAAATTTTCAATTTGTTGACAAGGTAGGAAGTCGTCCAATATTTTAAAAAATTTTCAATTTTTTCACAAGGTAGGAAGTCGTCCAAAATTTTAAAAAAATTTCAATTTTTTGACAAGGTAGGGTGTCGTGCAAAATTTTAAAAAATTTTCAATTTGTTGACAAAGTAGGAAGTCGTCCAAAATTTTAAAAAATTTTCAATTTTTTGACAAGGTAGGAAGTCGTCCAAAATTTTAAAAAATTTTCAATTTGTTAACATAGTAGGAAGTCGTCCAATATTTTAAAAAATTTTCAATTTTTTCACAAGGTAGGAAGTCGTCCAAAATTTTAAAAAAATTTCAATTTTTTGACAAGGTAGGGTGTCGTGCAAAATTTTAAAAAATTTTCAATTTGTTGACAAGGTAGGAAGTCGTCCAAAATTTTAAAAAATTTTCAATTTTTTGACAAGGTAGGGTGTCGTGCAAAATTTTAAAAAATTTTCAATTTGTTGACAAGGTAGGAAGTCGTCCAAAATTTTAAAAAATTTTCAATTTTTTGACAAGGTAGGAAGTCGTCCAAAATTTTAAAAAATTTTCAATTTGTTGACAAGGTAGGAAGTCGTCCAATATATTAAAAAATTTTCAATTTTTTCACAAGGTAGGTAGTCGTCCAAAATTTTAAAAAATTTTCAATTTTTTCACAAGGTAGGTAGTCGTCCAAAATTTTAAAAAATTTTCAATTTTTTGACAAGGTAGGGTGTCGTGCAAAATTTTAAAAAATTTTCAATTTGTTGACAAGGTAGGAAGTCGTCCAATATTTTAAAAAATTTTCAATTTTTTCACAAGGTAGGAAGTCGTCCAAAATTTTAAAAAAATTTCAATTTTTTGACAAGGTAGGGTGTCGTGCAAAATTTTAAAAAATTTTCAATTTGTTGACAAAGTAGGAAGTCGTCCAAAATTTTAAAAAATTTTCAATTTTTTGACAAGGTAGGAAGTCGTCCAAAATTTTAAAAAATTTTCAATTTGTTAACATAGTAGGAAGTCGTCCAATATTTTAAAAAATTTTCAATTTTTTCACAAGGTAGGAAGTCGTCCAAAATTTTAAAAAAATTTCAATTTTTTGACAAGGTAGGGTGTCGTGCAAAATTTTAAAAAATTTTCAATTTGTTGACAAAGTAGGAAGTCGTCCAAAATTTTAAAAAATTTTCAATTTTTTGACAAGGTAGGAAGTCGTATAAAATTTTAAAAAATTTTCAATTTGTTAACATAGTAGGAAGTCGTCCAAAATTTTAAAAACTTTTCAATGTTTTGACAAGGTAGGAAGTCGTCCAATATTTTAAAAAATTTTCAATTTGTTGACAAAGTAGGAAGTCGTCCAAAATTTTAAAAAATTTTCAATTTTTTGACAAGGTAGGAAGTCGTCCAAAATTTTAAAAAATTTTCAATGTTTTGACAAGGTAGGAAGTCGTCCAAAATTTTAAAAAATTTTCAATTTTTTCACAAGGTAGGAAGTCGTCCAAAATTTTAAAAAATTTTCAATTTGTTAACATAGTAGGAAGTCGTCCAAAATTTTAAAAAATTTTCAATTTTTTCACAAGGTAGGTAGTCGTCCAAAATTTTAAAAACTTTTCAATTCGTTGACAAGGTAGGGTGTCGTGCAAAATTTTAAAAAATTTTCAATTTGTTGACAAGGTAGGTAGTCGTCCAAAATTTTAAAAAATTTTCAATTTGTTAACATAGTAGGAAGTCGTCCAAAATTTTAAAAAATTTTCAATTTGTTGACAAAGTAGGAAGTCGTCCAAAATTTTAAAAAATTTTCAATCTTTTCACAAGGTAGGTAGTCGTCCAAAATTTTAAAAAATTTTCAATTTGTTGACAAATTAGGAAGTCGTCCAAAATTTTAAAAAATTTTCAATTTTTTGACAAGGTAGGAAGTCGTCCAAAATTTTAAAAAATTTTCAATTTTTTCACTTTTTTCGTTCAAAATTTTAAAAAATTTTCAATTTGCTGACAAAGTAGGAAGTCGTCCAAAATTTTAAAAAATTTTCAATTTTTTCACAAGGTAGGTAGTCGTCCAAAATTTTAAAAAATTTTCAATTTTTTGACAAGGTAGGGTGTCGTGCAAAATTTTAAAAAATTTTCAATTTGTTGATAAGGTAGGAAGTCGTCCAATATTTTGAAAAATTTTCAATTTTTTCACAAGGTAGGAAGTCGTCCAAAATTTTAAAAAAATTGCAATTTTTTGACAAGGTAGGGTGTCGTGCAAAATTTTAAAAACTTTTCAATTTGTTGACAAAGTAGGAAGTCGTCCAAAATTTTAAAAAATTTTCAATTTTTTGACAAGGTAGGAAGTCGTCCAAAATTTTAAAAAATTTTCAATTTGTTAACATAGTAGGAAGTCGTCCAAAATTTGAAAAAATTTTCAATTTGTTGACAAAGTAGGAAGTCGTCCAAAATTTTAAAAACTTTTCAATGTTTTGACAAGGTAGGTAGTCGTCCAAAATTTTAAAAAATTTTCAATTTTTTGACAAGGTAGGGTGTCGTGCAAAATTTTAAAAAATTTTCAATGTTTTGACAAGGTAGGTAGTCGTCCAAAATTTTAAAAAATTTTCAATTTGTTGACAAGGTAGGAAGTCTTCCAATATTTTAAAAAATTTTCAATTTTTTGACAAGGTAGGAAGTCGTCCAAAATTTTAAAAAATTTTCAATTTTTTCACAAGGTAGGAAGTCGTCCAAAATTTTAAAAAAATTTCAATTTTTTGACAAGGTAGGGTATCGTGCAAAACTTTAAAAAATTTTCAATTTGTTGACAAAGTAGGTAGTCGTCCAAAATTTTAAAAAATTTTCAATTTTTTGACAAGGTAGGGTGTCGTGCAAAATTTTAAAAAATTTTCAATTTGTTGACAAGGTAGGAAGTCGTCCAATATTTTAAAAAATTTTCAATTTTTTCACAAGGTAGGAAGTCGTCCAAAATTTTAAAAAAATTTCAATTTTTTGACAAGGTAGGGTGTAGTGCAAAATTTTAAAAAATTTTCAATTTGTTGACAAAGTAGGAAGTCGTCCAAAATTTTAAAAAATTTTCAATTTTTTGACAAGGTAGGAAGTCGTCCAAAATTTTAAAAAATTTTCAATTTGTTAACATAGTAGGAAGTCGTCCAAAATTTTAAAAAATTTTCAATTTGTTGACAAGGTAGGAAGTCGTCCAAAATTTTAAAAACTTTTCAATGTTTTGACAAGGTAGGGTGTCGTGCAAAATTTTAAAAAATTTTCAATTTGTTAACATAGTAGGAAGTCG
Source organism: Condylostylus longicornis (assembly GCF_029603195.1). NCBI lineage: Eukaryota > Metazoa > Arthropoda > Insecta > Diptera > Dolichopodidae > Condylostylus > Condylostylus longicornis. The sequence goes on from NW_026577998.1 coordinate 306,858, forward strand.
TCCGAAATTTTAAAAAATTTTCGATTTGTTGACAAAGTAGGAAGTCGTCCAAAATTTTAAAAACTTTTCAATGTTTTGACAAGGTAGGTAGTCGTCCAAAATTTTAAAAAATTTTCAATTTTTTGACAAGGTAGGAAGTCGTCCAAAATTTTAAAAAATTTTCAATTTTTTGACAAGGTAGGGTGTCGTGCAAAATTTTAAAAAATTTTCAATTTGTTGACAAGGTAGGAAGTCGTCCAATATTTTAAAAAATTTTCAATTTTTTCACAAGGTAGGAAGTCGTCCAAAATTTTAAAAAATTTTCAATTTGTTAACATAGTAGGAAGTCGTCCAATATTTTAAAAAATTTTCAATTTTTTCACAAGGTAGGAAGTCGTCCAAAATTTTAAAAAAATTTCAATTTTTTGACAAGGTAGGGTGTCGTGCAAAATTTTAAAAAATTTTCAATTTGTTGACAAAGTAGGAAGTCGTCCAAAATTTTAAAAAATTTTCAATTTGTTGACAAGGTAGGAAGTCGTCCAATATATTAAAAAATTTTCAATTTTTTCACAAGGTAGGTAGTCGTCCAAAATTTTAAAAAATTTTAAATTTTTTCACAAGGTAGGTAGTCGTCCAAAATTTTAAAAAATTTTCAATTTTTTGACAAGGTAGGGTGTCGTGCAAAATTTTAAAAAATTTTCAATTTTTGACAAGGTAGGAAGTCGTCCAAAATTTTAAAAAATTTTCAATTTTTTGACAAGGTAGGGTGTCGTGCAAAATTTTAAAAAATTTTCAATTTGTTGACAAAGTAGGAAGTCGTCCAAAATTTTAAAAAATTTTCAATTTTTTGACAAGGTAGGAAGTCGTCCAAAATTTTAAAAAATTTTCAATTTGTTGACAAGGTAGGAAGTCGTCCAATATATTAAAAAATTTTCAATTTTTTCACAAGGTAGGTAGTCGTCCAAAATTTTAAAAAATTTTCAATTTTTTCACAAGGTAGGTAGTCGTCCAAAATTTTAAAAAATTTTCAATTTTTTGACAAGGTAGGGTGTCGTGCAAAATTTTAAAAAATTTTCAATTTGTTGACAAGGTAGGAAGTCGTCCAATATTTTAAAAAATTTTCAATTTTTTCACAAGGTAGGAAGTCGTCCAAAATTTTAAAAAAATTTCAATTTTTTGACAAGGTAGGGTGTCGTGCAAAATTTTAAAAAATTTTCAATTTGTTGACAAAGTAGGAAGTCGTCCAAAATTTTAAAAAATTTTCAATTTTTTGACAAGGTAGGAAGTCGTCCAAAATTTTAAAAAATTTTCAATTTGTTAACATAGTAGGAAGTCGTCCAATATTTTAAAAAATTTTCAATTTTTTCACAAGGTAGGAAGTCGTCCAAAATTTTAAAAAAATTTCAATTTTTTGACAAGGTAGGGTGTCGTGCAAAATTTTAAAAAATTTTCAATTTGTTGACAAAGTAGGAAGTCGTCCAAAATTTTAAAAAATTTTCAATTTTTTGACAAGGTAGGAAGTCGTCCAAAATTTTAAAAAATTTTCAATTTGTTAACATAGTAGGAAGTCGTCCAAAATTTTAAAAAATTTTCAATTTGTTGACAAGGTAGGAAGTCGTCCAAAATTTTAAAAACTTTTCAATGTTTTGACAAGGTAGGAAGTCGTCCAATATTTTAAAAAATTTTCAATTTGTTGACAAAGTAGGAAGTCGTCCAAAATTTTAAAAAATTTTCAATTTTTTGACAAGGTAGGGTGTCGTCCAAAATTTTAAAAAATTTTCAATTTGTTGACAAGGTAGGTAGTCGTCCAATATTTTAAAAAATTTTCAATTTTTTGACAAGGTAGGAAGTCGTCCAAAATTTTAAAAAATTTTCAATGTTTTGACAAGGTAGGAAGTCGTCCAAAATTTTAAAAAATTTTCAATTTTTTCACAAGATAGGTAGTCGTCCAAAATTTTAAAAAATTTTCAATTTGTTGACAAAGTAGGAAGTCGTCCAAAATTTTAAAAAATTTTCAATTTTTTGACAAGGTAGGAAGTCGTCCAAAATTTTAAAAAATTTTCAATTTGTTGACAAGGTAGGAAGTCGTCCAAAATTTTAAAAAATTTTCAATTTTTTGACAAGGTAGGAAGTCGTCCAAAATTTTAAAAAATTTTCAATTTGTTGACAAGGTAGGAAGTCGTCCAATATATTAAAAAATTTTCAATTTTTTCACAAGGTAGGAAGTCGTCCAAAATTTTAAAAAATTTTCAATTTGTTAACATAGTAGGAAGTCGTCCAAAATTTTAAAAAATTTTCAATTTTTTCACAAGGTAGGTAGTCGTCCAAAATTTTAAAAAATTTTCAATTCGTTGACAAGGTAGGGTGTCGTGCAAAATTTTAAAAAATTTTCAATTTGTTGACAAGGTAGGTAGTCGTCCAAAATTTTAAAAAATTTTCAATTTGTTAACATAGTAGGAAGTCGTCCAAAATTTTAAAAAATTTTCAATTTGTTGACAAAGTAGGAAGTCGTCCAAAATTTTAAAAAATTTTCAATCTTTTCACAAGGTAGGTAGTCGTCCAAAATTTTAAAAAATTTTCAATTTGTTGACAAATTAGGAAGTCGTCCAAAATTTTAAAAAATTTTCAATTTTTTGACAAGGTAGGAAGTCGTCCAAAATTTTAAAAAATTTTCAATTTGTTGACAAGGTAGGAAGTCGTCCAATATATTAAAAAATTTTCAACTTTTTTACAAGTTAGGAAGTCGTCCAAAATTTTAAAAAAAATTTTCAATTTGTTGACAAGGTAAGAAGTCGTCCAAAATTTTAAAAAATTTTCAATTTTTTCACAAGGTAGGAAGTCGTCCAAAATTTTAAAAAATTTTCAATTTTTTCACAAGGTAGGGTCTCGCGCAAAATTTTAAAAAATTTTCAATTTGTTGACAAGGTAGGAAGCCGTCCAAAATTTTAAAAAATTTTCAATTTGTTGACAAAGTAGGAAGTCGTTCAAAATTTTAAAAAATTTTCAATTTTTTGACAAGGTAGGAAGTCGTCCAAAATTTTAAAAAATTTTCAATTTGTTGACAAGGTAGGAAGTCGTCCAAAATTTTAAAAAATTTACAATTTTTTCACAAGGTAGGTAGTCGTCCAAAATTTTAAAAAATTTTCAATTTGTTGACAAAGTAGGAAGTCGTCCAAAATTTTAAAAAATTTTCAATTTTTTGACAAGGTAGGAAGTCGTCCAAAATTTTAAAAAATTTTCAATTTGTTGACAAGGTAGGAAGTCGTCCAAAATTTTAAAAAATTTTCAATTTGTTGACAAGGTAGGAAGTCGTCCAAAATTTTAAAAAATTTTCAATTTTTTCACAAGGTAGGTAGTCGTCCAAAATTTTAAAAAATTTTCAATTTGTTGACAAAGTAGGAAGTCGTCCAAAATTTTAAAAAATTTTCAATTTTTTGACAAGGTAGGAAGTCGACCAAAATTTTAAAAAATTTTCAATTTGTTGACAAGGTAGGAAGTCGTCCAATATATTAAAAAATTTTCAATTTTTTCACAAGGTAGGTAGTCGTCCAAAATTTTAAAAAATTTTCAATTTTTTGACAAGGTAGGGTGTCGTCCAAAATTTTAAAAAATTTTCAATTTTTTGACAAGGTAGGAAGTCGTCCAATATTTTAAAAAATTTTCAATTTTTTCACAAGGTAGGAAGTCGTCCAAAATTTTAAAAAATTTTCAATTTGTTAACATAGTAGGAAGTCGTCCAAAATTTTAAAAAATTTTCAATTTTTTCACAAGGTAGGTAGTCGTCCAAAATTTTAAAAAATTTTCAATTTTTTGACAAGGTAGGGTGTCGTGCAAAATTTTAAAAAATTTTCAATTTGTTGACAAGGTAGGTAGTCGTCCAAAATTTTAAAAAATTTTCAATTTGTTAACATAGTAGGAAGTCGTCCAAAATTTTAAAAAATTTTCAATTTGTTAACATAGTAGGAAGTCGTCCAAAATTTTAAAAAATTTTCAATTTGTTAACATAGTAGGAAGTCGTCCAAAATTTTAAAAAATTTTCGATTTGTTGACAAATTAGGAAGTCGTCCAAAATTTTAAAAACTTTTCAATGTTTTGACAAGGTAGGTAGTCGTCCAAAATTTTAAAAAATTTTCAATTTTTTCACAAGGTAGGTAGTCGTCCAAAATTTTAAAAAATTTTCAATTTTTTCACAAGGTAGGTAGTCGTCCAAAATTTTAAAAAATTTTCAATTTTTTGACAAGGTAGGGTGTCGTGCAAAATTTTAAAAAATTTTCAATTTGTTGACAAGGTAGGAAGTCGTCCAAAATTTTAAAAAATTTTCAATTTGTTGACAAAGTAGGAAGTCGTCCAAAATTTTAAAAAATTTTCAATCTTTTCACAAGGTAGGTAGTCGTCCAAAATTTTAAAAAATTTTCAATTTGCTGACAAAGTAGGAAGTCGTCCAAAATTTTAAAAAATTTTCAATTTGTTGACAAGGTAGGAAGTCGTTCAATATATTAAAAAATTTTCAATTTTTTTACAAGGTAGGAAGTCGTCCAAAATTTTAAAAAAAATTTTCAATTTGTTGACAAGGTAAGAAGTCGTCCAAAATTTTAAAAAATTTTCAATTTTTTCACAAGGTAGGAAGTCGTCCAAAATTTTAAAAAATTTTCAATTTGTTGACAAAGTAGGAAGTCGTCCAAAATTTTAAAAAATTTTCAATTTGTTGACAAGGTAGGAAGTCGTCCAATATATTAAAAAATTTTCAATTTTTTCACAAGGTAGGTAGTCGTCCAAAATTTTAAAAAATTTTAAATTTTTTCACAAGGTAGGTAGTCGTCCAAAATTTTAAAAAATTTTCAATTTTTTGACAAGGTAGGGTGTCATGCAAAATTTTAAAAAATTTTCAATTTGTTGACAAGGTAGGAAGTCGTCCAATATTTTAAAAAATTTTCAATTTTTTCACAAGGTAGGAAGTCGTCCAAAATTTTAAAAAATTTTCAATTTGTTAACATAGTAGGAAGTCGTCCAATATTTTAAAAAAATTTCAATTTTTTCACAAGGTAGGAAGTCGTCCAAAATTTTAAAAAAATTTCAATTTTTTGACAAGGTAGGGTGTCGTGCAAAATTTTAAAAAATTTTCAATTTGTTGACAAAGTAGGAAGTCGTCCAAAATTTTAAAAAATTTTCAATTTGTTGACAAGGTAGGAAGTCGTCCAATATATTAAAAAATTTTCAATTTTTTCACAAGGTAGGTAGTCGTCCAAAATTTTAAAAAATTTTAAATTTTTTCACAAGGTAGGTAGTCGTCCAAAATTTTAAAAAATTTTCAATTTTTTGACAAGGTAGGGTGTCGTGCAAAATTTTAAAAAATTTTCAATTTGTTGACAAGGTAGGAAGTCGTCCAATATATTAAAAAATTTTCAATTTTTTCACAAGGTAGGTAGTCGTCCAAAATTTTAAAAAATTTTAAATTTTTTCACAAGGTAGGTAGTCGTCCAAAATTTTAAAAAAATTTAAATTTTTTGACAAGGTAGGGTGTCGTGCAAAATTTTAAAAAATTTTCAATTTGTTGACAAAGTAGGAAGTCGTCCAAAATTTTAAAAAATTTTCAATTTTTTGACAAGGTAGGAAGTCGTCCAAAATTTTAAAAAATTTTCAATTTGTTAACATAGTAGGAAGTCGTCCAATATTTTAAAAAATTTTCAATTTTTTCACAAGGTAGGAAGTCGTCCAAAATTTTAAAAAAATTTCAATTTTTTGACAAGGTAGGGTGTCGTGCAAAATTTTAAAAAATTTTCAATTTGTTGACAAAGTAGGAAGTCGTCCAAAATTTTAAAAAATTTTCAATTTTTTGACAAGGTAGGAAGTCGTCCAAAATTTTAAAAAATTTTCAATTTGTTAACATAGTAGGAAGTCGTCCAAAATTTTAAAAAATTTTCAATTTTTTGACAAGGTAGGAAGTCGTCCAAAATTTTAAAAACTTTTCAATGTTTTGACAAGGTAGGAAGTCGTCCAATATTTTAAAAAATTTTCAATTTGTTGACAAAGTAGGTAGTCGTCCAAAATTTTAAAAAATTTTCAATTTTTTCACAAGGTAGGTAGTCGTCCAAAATTTTAAAAAATTTTCAATTTTTTGACAAGGTAGGGTGTCGTGCAAAATTTTAAAAAATTTTCAATTTGTTGACAAGGTAGGAAGTCGTCCAATATATTAAAAAATTTTCAATTTTTTCACAAGGTAGGTAGTCGTCCAAAATTTTAAAAAATTTTAAATTTTTTCACAAGGTAGGTAGTCGTCCAAAATTTTAAAAAAATTTAAATTTTTTGACAAGGTAGGGTGTCGTGCAAAATTTTAAAAAATTTTCAATTTGTTGACAAAGTAGGAAGTCGTCCAAAATTTTAAAAAATTTTCAATTTTTTGACAAGGTAGGAAGTCGTCCAAAATTTTAAAAAATTTTCAATTTGTTAACATAGTAGGAAGTCGTCCAATATTTTAAAAAATTTTCAATTTTTTCACAAGGTAGGAAGTCGTCCAAAATTTTAAAAAAATTTCAATTTTTTGACAAGGTAGGGTGTTGTGCAAAATTTTAAAAAATTTTCAATTTGTTGACAAAGTAGGAAGTCGTCCAAAATTTTAAAAAATTTTCAATTTTTTGACAAGGTAGGAAGTCGTCCAAAATTTTAAAAAATTTTCAATTTGTTAACATAGTAGGAAGTCGTCCAAAATTTTAAAAAATTTTCAATTTTTTGACAAGGTAGGAAGTCGTCCAAAATTTTAAAAACTTTTCAATGTTTTGACAAGGTAGGAAGTCGTCCAATATTTTAAAAAATTTTCAATTTGTTGACAAAGTAGGAAGTCGTCCAAAATTTTAAAAAATTTTCAATTTTTTGACAAGGTAGGGTGTCGTGCAAAATTTTAAAAAATTTTCAATTTGTTGACAAGGTAGGAAGTCGTCCAATATTTTAAAAAATTTTCAATTTTTTGACAAGGTAGGAAGTCGTCCAAAATTTTAAAAAATTTTCAATGTTTTGACAAGGTAGGAAGTCGTCCAAACTTTTAAAAAATTTTCAATTTTTTCACAAGGTAGGTAGTCGTCCAAAATTTTAAAAAATTTTCAATTTGTTGACAAAGTAGGAAGTCGTCCAAAATTTTAAAAAATTTTCAATTTTTTGACAAGGTAGGAAGTCGTCCAAAATTTTAAAAAATTTTCAATTTGTTGACAAGGTAGGAAGTCGTCCAAAATTTTAAAAAATTTTCAATTTTTTGACAAGGTAGGAAGTCGTCCAAAATTTTAAAAAATTTTCAATTTGTTGACAAGGTAGGAAGACGTCCAATATATTAAAAAATTTTCAATTTTTTCACAAGGTAGGAAGTCGTCCAAAATTTTAAAAAATTTTCAATTTGTTAACATAGTAGGAAGTCGTCCAAAATTTTAAAAAATTTTCAATTTTTTCACAAGGTAGGTAGTCGTCCAAAATTTTAAAAAATTTTCAATTCGTTGACAAGGTAGGGTGTCGTGCAAAATTTTAAAAAATTTTCAATTTGTTGACAAGGTAGGTAGTCGTCCAAAATTTTAAAAAATTTTCAATTTGTTAACATAGTAGGAAGTCGTCCAAAATTTTAAAAAATTTTCAATTTTTTCACAAGGTAGGTAGTCGTCCAAAATTTTAAAAAATTTTCAATTTTTTGACAAGGTAGGGTGTCGTGCAAAATTTTAAAAAATTTTCAATTTGTTGACAAGGTAGGAAGTCGTCCAAAATTTTAAAAAATTTTCAATTTGTTGACAAAGTAGGAAGTCGTCCAAAATTTTAAAAAATTTTCAATCTTTTCACAAGGTAGGTAGTCGTCCAAAATTTTAAAAAATTTTCAATTTGTTGACAAAGTAGGAAGTCGTCCAAAATTTTAAAAAATTTTCAAAATTTTGACAAGGTAGGAAGTCGTCCAAAATTTTAAAAAATTTTCAATTTGTTGACAAGGTAGGAAGTCGTCCAATATATTAAAAAATTTTCAATTTTTTTACAAGGTAGGAAGTCGTCCAAAATTTTAAAAAAAATTTTCAATTTGTTGACAAGGTAAGAAGTCGTCCAAAATTTTAAAAAATTTTCAATTTTTTCACAAGGTAGGAAGTCGTCCAAAATTTTAAAAAATTTTCAATTTTTTCACAAGGTAGGGTGTCGCGCAAAATTTTAAAAAATTTTCAATTTGTTGACAAGGTAGGAAGCCGTCCAAAATTTTAAAAAATTTTCAATTTGTTGACAAAGTAGGAAGTCGTTCAAAATTTTAAAAAATTTTCAATTTTTTGACAAGGTAGGAAGTCGTCCAAAATTTTAAAAAATTTTCAATTTGTTGACAAGGTAGGAAGTCGTCCAAAATTTTAAAAAATTTACAATTTTTTCACAAGGTAGGTAGTCGTCCAAAATTTTAAAAAATTTTCAATTTGTTGACAAAGTAGGAAGTCGTCCAAAATTTTAAAAAATTTTCAATTTTTTGACAAGGTAGGAAGTCGTCCAAAATTTTAAAAAATTTTCAATTTGTTGACAAGGTAGGAAGTCGTCCAAAATTTTAAAAAATTTTCAATTTTTTGACAAGGTAGGAAGTCGTAAAAAATTTTAAAAAATTTTCAATTTTTTCACAAGGTAGGGTGTCGGGCAAAATTTTAAAAAATTTTCAATTTGTTGACAAGGTAGGAAGCCGTCCAAAATTTTAAAAAATTTTCAATTTTTTGACAAGGTAGGAAGTCGTCCAAAATTTTAAAAAATTTTCAATTTGTTGACAAGGTAGGAAGTCGTCCAATATATTATAAAATTTTCAATTTTTTCACAAGGTAGGTAGTCGTCCAAAATTTTAAAAAATTTTCAATTTTTTGACAAGGTAGGGTGTCGTCCAAAATTTTAAAAAATTTTCAATTTGTTGACAAGGTAGGAAGTCGTCCAATATTTTAAAAAATTTTCAATTTTTTCACAAGGTAGGAAGTCGTCCAAAATTTTAAAAAATTTTCAATTTGTTAACATAGTAGGAAGTCGTCCAAAATTTTAAAAAATTTTCAATTTTTTCACAAGGTAGGAAGTCGTCCAAAATTTTAAAAAATTTTCAATTTTTTGACAAGGTAGGGTGTCGTGCAAAATTTTAAAAAATTTTCAATTTGTTGACAAGGTAGGTAGTCGTCCAAAATTTTAAAAAATTTTCAATTTGTTAACATAGTAGGAAGTCGTCCAAAATTTTAAAAAATTTTCAATTTGTTAACATAGTAGGAAGTCGTCCAAAATTTTAAAAAATTTTCAATTTGTTAACATAGTAGGAAGTCGTCCAAAATTTTAAAAAATTTTCGATTTGTTGACAAAGTAGGAAGTCGTCCAAAATTTTAAAAACTTTTCAATGTTTTGACAAGGTAGGAAGTCGTCCAAAATTTTAAAAACTTTTCAATGTTTTGACAAGGTAGGAAGTCGTCCAATATTTTAAAAAATTTTCAATTTGTTGACAAAGTAGGAAGTCGTCCAAAATTTTAAAAAATTTTCAATTTTTTGACAAGGTAGGGTGTCGTGCAAAATTTTAAAAAATTTTCAATTTGTTGACAAGGTAGGAAGTCGTCCAATATTTTAAAAAATTTTCAATTTTTTGACAAGGTAGGAAGTCGTCCAAAATTTTAAAAAATTTTCAATGTTTTGACAAGGTAGGAAGTCGTCCAAAATTTTAAAAAATTTTCAATTTTTTCACAAGGTAGGAAGTCGTCCAAAATTTTAAAAAATTTTCAATTTGTTAACATAGTAGGAAGTCGTCCAAAATTTTAAAAAATTTTCAATTTTTTGACAAGGTAGGAAGTCGTCCAAAATTTTAAAAACTTTTCAATGTTTTGACAAGGTAGGAAGTCGTCCAATATTTTAAAAAATTTTCAATTTGTTGACAAAGTAGGAAGTCGTCCAAAATTTTAAAAAATTTTCAATTTTTTGACAAGGTAGGGTGTCGTGCAAAATTTTAAAAAATTTTCAATTTGTTGACAAGGTAGGAAGTCGTCCAATATTTTAAAAAATTTTCAATTTTTTGACAAGGTAGGAAGTCGTCCAAAATTTTAAAAAATTTTCAATGTTTTGACAAGGTAGGAAGTCGTCCAAAATTTTAAAAAATTTTCAATTTTTTCACAAGGTAGGTAGTCGTCCAAAATTTTAAAAAATTTTCAATTTGTTGACAAAGTAGGAAGTCGTCCAAAATTTTAAAAAATTTTCAATTTTTTGACAAGGTAGGAAGTCGTCCAAAATTTTAAAAAATTTTCAATTTGTTGACAAGGTAGGAAGTCGTCCAAAATTTTAAAAAATTTTCAATTTTTTGACAAGGTAGGAAGTCGTCCAAAATTTTAAAAAATTTTCAATTTGTTGACAAGGTAGGAAGTCGTCCAATATATTAAAAAATTTTCAATTTTTTCACAAGGTAGGAAGTCGTCCAAAATTTTAAAAAATTTTCAATTTGTTAACATAGTAGGAAGTCGTCCAAAATTTTAAAAAATTTTCAATTTTTTCACAAGGTAGGTAGTCGTCCAAAATTTTAAAAAATTTTCAATTCGTTGACAAGGTAGGGTGTCGTGCAAAATTTTAAAAAATTTTCAATTTGTTGACAAGGTAGGTAGTCGTCCAAAATTTTAAAAAATTTTCAATTTGTTAACATAGTAGGAAGTCGTCCAAAATTTTAAAATATTTTCAATTTTTTCACAAGGTAGGTAGTCGTCCAAAATTTTAAAAAATTTTCAATTTTTTGACAAGGTAGGGTGTCGTGCAAAATTTTAAAAAATTTTCAATTTGTTGACAAGGTAGGAAGTCGTCCAAAATTTTAAAAAATTTTCAATTTGTTGACAAGGTAGGAAGTCGTCCAATATATTAAAAAATTTTCAATTTTTTCACAAGGTAGGAAGTCGTCCAAAATTTTAAAAAATTTTCAATTTGTTAACATAGTAGGAAGTCGTCCAAAATTTTAAAAAATTTTCAATTTTTTCACAAGGTAGGTAGTCGTCCAAAATTTTAAAAAATTTTCAATTCGTTGACAAGGTAGGGTGTCGTGCAAAATTTTAAAAAATTTTCAATTTGTTGACAAGGTAGGTAGTCGTCCAAAATTTTAAAAAATTTTCAATTTGTTAACATAGTAGGAAGTCGTCCAAAATTTTAAAAAATTTTCAATTTTTTCACAAGGTAGGTAGTCGTCCAAAATTTTAAAAAATTTTCAATTTTTTGACAAGGTAGGGTGTCGTGCAAAATTTTAAAAAATTTTCAATTTGTTGACAAGGTAGGAAGTCGTCCAAAATTTTAAAAAATTTTCAATTTGTTGACAAAGTAGGAAGTCGTCCAAAATTTTAAAAAATTTTCAATCTTTTCACAAGGTAGGTAGTCGTCCAAAATTTTAAAAAATTTTCAATTTGTTGACAAAGTAGGAAGTCGTCCAAAATTTTAAAAAATTTTCAATTTTTTGACAAGGTAGGAAGTCGTCCAAAATTTTAAAAAATTTTCAATTTGTTGACAAGGTAGGAAGTCGTCCAATATATTAAAAAATTTTCAATTTTTTTACAAGGTAGGAAGTCGTCCAAAATTTTAAAAAAAATTTTCAATTTGTTGACAAGGTAAGAAGTCGTCCAAAATTTTAAAAAATTTTCAATTTTTTCACAAGGTAGGAAGTCGTCCAAAATTTTAAAAAATTTTCAATTTTTTCACAAGGTAGGGTGTCGCGCAAAATTTTAAAAAATTTTCAATTTGTTGACAAGGTAGGAAGCCGTCCAAAATTTTAAAAAATTTTCAATTTGTTGACAAAGTAGGAAGTCGTTCAAAATTTTAAAAAATTTTCAATTTTTTGACAAGGTAGGAAGTCGTCCAAAATTTTAAAAAATTTTCAATTTGTTGACAAGGTAGGAAGTCGTCCAAAATTTTAAAAAATTTACAATTTTTTCACAAGGTAGGTAGTCGTCCAAAATTTTAAAAAATTTTCAATTTGTTGACAAAGTAGGAAGTCGTCCAAAATTTTAAAAAATTTTCAATTTTTTGACAAGGTAGGAAGTCGTCCAAAATTTTAAAAAATTTTCAATTCGTTGACAAGGTAGGGTGTCGTGCAAAATTTTAAAAAATTTTCAATTTGTTGACAAGGTAGGTAGTCGTCCAAAATTTTAAAAAATTTTCAATTTGTTAACATAGTAGGAAGTCGTCCAAAATTTTAAAATATTTTCAATTTTTTCACAAGGTAGGTAGTCGTCCAAAATTTTAAAAAATTTTCAATTTTTTGACAAGGTAGGGTGTCGTGCAAAATTTTAAAAAATTTTCAATTTGTTGACAAGGTAGGAAGTCGTCCAAAATTTTAAAAAATTTTCAATTTGTTGACAAGGTAGGAAGTCGTCCAATATATTAAAAAATTTTCAATTTTTTCACAAGGTAGGAAGTCGTCCAAAATTTTAAAAAATTTTCAATTTGTTAACATAGTAGGAAGTCGTCCAAAATTTTAAAAAATTTTCAATTTTTTCACAAGGTAGGTAGTCGTCCAAAATTTTAAAAAATTTTCAATTCGTTGACAAGGTAGGGTGTCGTGCAAAATTTTAAAAAATTTTCAATTTGTTGACAAGGTAGGTAGTCGTCCAAAATTTTAAAAAATTTTCAATTTGTTAACATAGTAGGAAGTCGTCCAAAATTTTAAAAAATTTTCAATTTTTTGACAAGGTAGGGTGTCGTGCAAAATTTTAAAAAATTTTCAATTTGTTGACAAGGTAGGAAGTCGTCCAAAATTTTAAAAAATTTTCAATTTGTTGACAAAGTAGGAAGTCGTCCAAAATTTTAAAAAATTTTCAATCTTTTCACAAGGTAGGTAGTCGTCCAATATTTTAAAAAATTTTCAATTTGTTGACAAAGTAGGAAGTCGTCCAAAATTTTAAAAAATTTTCAATTTTTTGACAAGGTAGGAAGTCGTCCAAAATTTTAAAAAATTTTCAATTTGTTGACAAGGTAGGAAGTCGTCCAATATATTAAAAAATTTTCAATTTTTTTACAAGGTAGGAAGTCGTCCAAAATTTTAAAAAAAATTTTCAATTTGTTGACAAGTTAAGAAGTCGTCCAAAATTTTAAAAAATTTTCAATTTTTTCACAAGGTAGGAAGTCGTCCAAAATTTTAAAAAATTCTCAATTTTTTCACAAGGTAGGGTGTCGCGCAAAATTTTAAAAAATTTTCAATTTGTTGACAAGGTAGGAAGCCGTCCAAAATTTTAAAAAATTTTCAATTTGTTGACAAAGTAGGAAGTCGTTCAAAATTTTAAAAAATTTTCAATTTTTTGACAAGGTAGGAAGTCGTCCAAAATTTTAAAAAATTTTCAATTTGTTGACAAGGTAGGAAGTCGTCCAAAATTTTAAAAAATTTACAATTTTTTCACAAGGTAGGTAGTCGTCCAAAATTTTAAAAAATTTTCAATTTGTTGACAAAGTAGGAAGTCGTCCAAAATTTTAAAAAATTTTCAATTTTTTGACAAGGTAGGAAGTCGTCCAAAATTTTAAAAAATTTTCAATTTGTTGACAAGGTAGGAAGTCGTCCAAAATTTTAAAAAATTTTCAATTTGTTGACAAGGTAGGAAGTCGTCCAAAATTTTAAAAAATTTTCAATTTTTTCACAAGGTAGGTAGTCGTCCAAAATTTTAAAAAATTTTCAATTTGTTGACAAAGTAGGAAGTCGTCCAAAATTTTAAAAAATTTTCAATTTTTTGACAAGGTAGGAAGTCGTCCAAAATTTTAAAAAATTTTCAATTTGTTGACAAGGTAGGAAGTCGTCCAATATATTAAAAAATTTTCAATTTTTTCACAAGGTAGGTAGTCGTTCAAAATTTTAAAAAATTTTCAATTTTTTGACAAGGTAGGGTGTCGTCCAAAATTTTAAAAAATTTTCAATTTGTTGACAAGGTAGGAAGTCGTCCAATATTTTAAAAAATTTTCAATTTTTTCACAAGGTAGGAAGTCGTCCAAAATTTTAAAAAATTTTCAATTTGTTAACATAGTAGGAAGTCGTCCAAAATTTTAAAAAATTTTCAATTTTTTGACAAGGTAGGGTGTCGTGCAAAATTTTAAAAAATTTTCAATTTGTTGACAAGGTAGGTAGTCGTCCAAAATTTTAAAAAATTTTCAATTTGTTAACATAGTAGGAAGTCGTCCAAAATTTTAAAAAATTTTCAATTTGTTAACATAGTAGGAAGTCGTCCAAAATTTTAAAAAATTTTCAATTTGTTAACATAGTAGGAAGTCGTCCAAAATTTTAAAAAATTTTCGATTTGTTGACAAAGTAGGAAGTCGTCCAAAATTTTAAAAACTTTTCAATGTTTTGACAAGGTAGGTAGTCGTCCAAAATTTTAAAAAATTTTCAATTTTTTCACAAGGTAGGTAGTCGTCCAAAATTTTAAAAAATTTTCAATTTTTTGACAAGGTAGGGTGTCGTGCAAAATTTTAAAAAATTTTCAATTTGTTGACAAGGTAGGAAGTCGTCCAATATTTTAAAAAATTTTCAATTTGTTGACAAGGTAGGGTGTCGTCCAAAATTTTAAAAAATTTTCAATTTGTTGACAAGGTAGGAAGTCGTCCAATATTTTAAAAAATTTTCAATTTTTTCACAAGGTAGGAAGTCGTCCAAAATTTTAAAAAATTTTCAATTTGTTAACATAGTAGGAAGTCGTCCAAAATTTTAAAAAATTTTCAATTTTTTCACAAGGTAGGTAGTCGTCCAAAATTTTAAAAAATTTTCAATTTGTTAACATAGTAGGAAGTCGTCCAAAATTTTAAAAAATTTTCAATTTGTTAACATAGTAGGAAGTCGTCCAAAATTTTAAAAAATTTTCAATTTGTTAACATAGTAGGAAGTCGTCCAAAATTTTAAAAAATTTTCGATTTGTTGACAAAGTAGGAAGTCGTCCAAAATTTTAAAAACTTTTCAATGTTTTGACAAGGTAGTTAGTCGTCCAAAATTTTAAAAAATTTTCAATTTTTTGACAAGGTAGGGTGTCGTGCAAAATTTTAAAAAATTTTCAATTTTTTCACAAGGTAGGAAGTCGTCCAAAATTTTAAAAAATTTTCAATTTGTTAACATAGTAGGAAGTCGTCCAAAATTTTAAAAAATTTTCAATTTGTTAACATAGTAGGAAGTCGTCCAAAATTTTAAAAAATTTTCGATTTGTTGACAAAGTAGGAAGTCGTCCAAAATTTTAAAAACTTTTCAATGTTTTGACAAGGTAGGTAGTCGTCCAAAATTTTAAAAAATTTTCAATTTTTTCACAAGGTAGGTAGTCGTCCAAAATTTTAAAAAATTTTCAATTTGTTAACATAGTAGGAAGTCGTCCAAAATTTTAAAAAATTTTCGATTTGTTGACAAAGTAGGAAGTCGTCCAAAATTTTAAAAAATTTTCAATTTTTTCACAAGGTAGGTAGTCGTCCAAAATTTTAAAAAATTTTCAATTTTTTGACAAGGTAGGGTGTCGTGCAAAATTTTAAAAAATTTTCAATTTGTTGACAAGGTAGGAAGTCGTCCAAAATTTTAAAAAATTTTCAATTTGTTGACAAAGTAGGAAGTCGTCCAAAATTTTAAAAAATTTTCAATCTTTTCACAAGGTAGGTAGTCGTCCAAAATTTTAAAAAATTTTCAATTTGTTGACAAAGTAGGAAGTCGTCCAAAATTTTAAAAAATTTTCAATTTGTTGACAAGGTAGGAAGTCGTCCAAAATTTTAAAAAAAATTTTCAATTTGTTGACAAGGTAAGAAGTCGTCCAAAATTTTAAAAAATTTTCAATTTTTTCACAAGGTAGGAAGTCGTCCAAAATTTTAAAAAATTTTCAATTTTTTCACAAGGTAGGGTGTCGTCCAATATTTTAAAAAATTTTCAATTTTTTCACAAGGTAGGAAGTCGTCCAAAATTTTAAAAAATTTTCAATTTTTTCACAAGGTAGGGTGTCGTCCAATATTTTAAAAAATTTTCAATTTTTTCACAAGGTAGGAAGTCGTCCAAAATTTTAAAAAATTTTCAATTTGTTAACATAGTAGGAAGTCGTCCAAAATTTTAAAAAATTTTCAATTTTTTCACAAGGTAGGTAGTCGTCCAAAATTTTAAAAAATTTTCAATTTGTTAACATAGTAGGAAGTCGTCCAAAATTTTAAAAAATTTTCAATTTTTTGACAAGGTAGGGTGTCGTGCAAAATTTTAAAAAATTTTCAATTTGTTGACAAGGTAGGAAGTCGTCCAATATTTTAAAAAATTTTCAATTTGTTGACAAGGTAGGGTGTCGTCCAAAATTTTAAAAAATTTTCAATTTGTTGACAAGGTAGGAAGTCGTCCAAAATTTTAAAAAATTTTCAATTTTTTCACAAGGTAGGGTGTCGTCCAATATTTTAAAAAATTTTCAATTTTTTCACAAGGTAGGAAGTCGTCCAAAATTTTAAAAAATTTTCAATTTGTTAACATAGTAGGAAGTCGTCCAAAATTTTAAAAAATTTTCAATTTTTTCACAAGGTAGGTAGTCGTCCAAAATTTTAAAAAATTTTCAATTTGTTAACATAGTAGGAAGTCGTCCAAAATTTTAAAAAATTTTCAATTTTTTGACAAGGTAGGGTGTCGTGCAAAATTTTAAAAAATTTTCAATTTGTTGACAAGGTAGGAAGTCGTCCAATATTTTAAAAAATTTTCAATTTGTTGACAAGGTAGGGTGTCGTCCAAAATTTTAAAAAATTTTCAATTTGTTAACATAGTAGGAAGTCGTCCAAAATTTTAAAAAATTTTCAATTTTTTCACAAGGTAGGTAGTCGTCCAAAATTTTAAAAACTTTTCAATTCGTTGACAAGGTAGGGTGTTATTTTTTTTTTAATTTGTTAACATAGTAGGAAGTCGTCCAAAATTTTAAAAAATTTTCAATTTGTTAACATAGTAGGAAGTCGTCCAAAATTTTAAAAAATTTTCGATTTGTTGACAAAGTAGGAAGTCGTCCAAAATTTTAAAAACTTTTCAATGTTTTGACAAGGTAGGTAGTCGTCCAAAATTTTAAAAAATTTTCAATTTTTTGACAAGGTAGGGTGTCGTGCAAAATTTTAAAAAATTTTCAATTTGTTGACAAGGTAGGTAGTCGTCCAAAATTTTAAAAAATTTTCAATTTGTTAACATAGTAGGAAGTCGTCCAAAATTTTAAAAAATTTTCGATTTGTTGACAAAGTAGGAAGTCGTCCAAAATTTTAAAAACTTCTCAATGTTTTGACAAGGTAGGTAGTCGTCCAAAATTTTAAAAAATTTTCAATTTTTTCACAAGGTAGGTAGTCGTCCAAAATTTTAAAAAATTTTCAATTTTTTGACAAGGTAGGGTGTCGTCCAAAATTTTAAAAAATTTTCAATTTGTTGACAAGGTAGGAAGTCGTCCAATATTTTAAAAAATTTTCAATTTTTTCACAAGGTAGGAAGTCGTCCAAAATTTTAAAAAATTTTCAATTTGTTAACATAGTAGGAAGTCGTCCAAAATTTTAAAAAATTTTCAATTTTTTCACAAGGTAGGTAGTCGTCCAAAATTTTAAAAAATTTTCAATTTGTTAACATAGTAGGAAGTCGTCCAAAATTTTAAAAAATTTTCAATTTTTTGACAAGGTAGGGTGTCGTGCAAAATTTTAAAAAATTTTCAATTTGTTGACAAGGTAGGAAGTCGTCCAATATTTTAAAAAATTTTCAATTTGTTGACAAGGTAGGGTGTCGTCCAAAATTTTAAAAAATTTTCAATTTGTTAACATAGTAGGAAGTCGTCCAAAATTTTAAAAAATTTTCAATTTTTTCACAAGGTAGGTAGTCGTCCAAAATTTTAAAAACTTTTCAATTCGTTGACAAGGTAGGGTGTCGTGCAAAATTTTAAAAAATTTTCAATTTGTTGACAAGGTAGGTAGTCGTCCAAAATTTTAAAAAATTTTCAATTTGTTAACATAGTAGGAAGTCGTCCAAAATTTTAAAAAATTTTCAATTTGTTAACATAGTAGGAAGTCGTCCAAAATTTTAAAAAATTTTCAATTTGTTAACATAGTAGGAAGTCGTCCAAAATTTTAAAAAATTTTCGATTTGTTGACAAAGTAGGAAGTCGTCCAAAATTTTAAAAACTTTTCAATGTTTTGACAAGGTAGGTAGTCGTCCAAAATTTTAAAAAATTTTCAATTTTTTGACAAGGTAGGGTGTCGTGCAAAATTTTAAAAAATTTTCAATTTGTTGACAAGGTAGGTAGTCGTCCAAAATTTTAAAAAATTTTCAATTTGTTAACATAGTAGGAAGTCGTCCAAAATTTTAAAAAATTTTCGATTTGTTGACAAAGTAGGAAGTCGTCCAAAATTTTAAAAACTTCTCAATGTTTTGACAAGGTAGGTAGTCGTCCAAAATTTTAAAAAATTTTCAATTTTTTCACAAGGTAGGTAGTCGTCCAAAATTTTAAAAAATTTTCAATTTTTTGACAAGGTAGGGTGTCGTCCAATATTTTAAAAAATTTTCAATTTTTTCACAAGGTAGGAAGTCGTCCAAAATTTTAAAAAATTTTCAATTTGTTAACATAGTAGGAAGTCGTCCAAAATTTTAAAAAATTTTCAATTTTTTCACAAGGTAGGTAGTCGTCCAAAATTTTAAAAAATTTTCAATTTTTTGACAAGGTAGGGTGTCGTGCAAAATTTTAAAAAATTTTCAATTTGTTGACAAGGTAGGTAGTCGTCCAAAATTTTAAAAAATTTTCAATTTGTTAACATAGTAGGAAGTCGTCCAAAATTTTAAAAAATTTTCAATTTGCTAACATAGTAGGAAGTCGTCCAAAATTTTAAAAAATTTTCAATTTTTTCACAAGGTAGGTAGTCGTCCAAAATTTTAAAAAATTTTCAATTTTTTCACAAGGTAGGTAGTCGTCCAAAATTTTAAAAAATTTTCAATTTGTTGACAAGGTAGGTAGTCGTCCAAAATTTTAAAAAATTTTCAATTTGTTGACAAAGTAGGAGTTCGTTCAAAATTATAAAAAATTTTCAATTTTTTGACAAGGTAGGAAGTCGTCCAAAATTTTAAAAAATTTTCAATTTGTTGACAAGGTAGGAAGTCGTCCAATATATTAAAAAATTTTCAATTTTTTCACAAGGTAGGTAGTCGTCCAAAATTTTAAAAAATTTTCAATTTTTTCACAAGGTAGGTAGTCGTCCAAAATTTTAAAAAATTTTCAATTTTTTGACAAGGTAGGGTGTCGTCAAAAATTTTAAAAAATTTTCAATTTGTTGACAAGGTAGGAAGTCGTCCAATATTTTAAAAAATTTTCAATTTTTTCACAAGGTAGGAAGTCGTCCAAAATTTTAAAAAAATTTCAATTTGTTAACATAGTAGGAAGTCGTCCAAAATTTTAAAAAATTTTCAATTTTTTCACAAGGTAGGTAGTCGTCCAAAATTTTAAAAAATTTTCAATTTTTTGACAAGGTAGGGTGTCGTGCAAAATTTTAAAAAATTTTCAATTTGTTGACAAGGTAGGTAGTCGTCCAAAATTTTAAAAAATTTTCAATTTGTTAACATAGTAGGAAGTCGTCCAAAATTTTAAAAAATTTTCAATTTGTTAACATAGTAGGAAGTCGTCCAAAATTTGAAAAAATTTTCAATTTGTTAACATAGTAGGAAGTCGTACAAAATTTTAACAAATTTTCGATTTGTTGACAAAGTAGGAAGTCGTCCAAAATTTTAAAAACTTTTCAATTTGTTGACAAAGTAGGAAGTCGTCCAAAATTTTAAAAAATTTTCAATCTTTTCACAAGGTAGGTAGTCGTCCAAAATTTTAAAAAATTTTCAATTTTTTGACAAGGTAGGGTGTCGTGCAAAATTTTAAAAAATTTTCAATTTGTTGACAAGGTAGGAAGTCGTCCAAAATTTTAAAAAATTTTCAATTTGTTGACAAAGTAGGAAGTCGTCCAAAATTTTAAAAAATTTTCAATCTTTTCACAAGGTAGGTAGTCGTCCAAAATTTTAAAAAATTTTCAATTTGTTGACAAAGTAGGAAGTCGTCCAAAATTTTAAAAAATTTTCAATTTGTTGACAAGGTAGGAAGTCGTCCAATATATTAAAAAATTTTCAATTTTTTTACAAGGTAGGAAGTCGTCCAAAATTTTAAAAAAAATTTTCAATTTGTTGACAAGGTAAGAAGTCGTCCAATATTTTAAAAAATTTTCAATTTGTTGACAAGGTAGGAAGTCGTCCAAAATTTTAAAAAATTTTCAATTTGTTGACAAAGTAGGAAGTCGTCCAAAATTTTAAAAAATTTTCAATTTTTTCACAAGGTAGGTAGTCGTCCAAAATTTTAAAAAATTTTCAATTTGTTGACAAAGTAGGAAGTCGTCCAAAATTTTAAAAAATTTTCAATTTGTTGACAAGGTAGGTAGTCGTCCAAAATTTTAAAAAATTTTCAATTTTTTGATAAGGTAGGGTGTCGTGCAAAATTTTAAAAAATTTTCAATGTTTTGACAAGGTAGATAGTCGTCCAAAATTTTAAAAAATTTTCAATGTTTTGACAAGGTATGTAGTCGTCCAAAATTTTAAAAAATTTTCAATTTGTTGACAAAGTAGGAAGTCGTCCAAAATTTTAAAAACTTTTCAATTTGTTGACAAAGTAGGAAGTCGTCCAAAATTTTAAAAAATTTTCAATCTTTTCACAAGGTAGGTAGTCGTCCAAAATTTTAAAAAATTTTCAATTTTTTGACAAGGTAGGGTGTCGTGCAAAATTTTAAAAAATTTTCAATTTGTTGACAAGGTAGGAAGTCGTCCAAAATTTTAAAAAATTTTCAATTTGTTGACAAAGTAGGAAGTCGTCCAAAATTTTAAAAAATTTTCAATCTTTTCACAAGGTAGGTAGTCGTCCAAAATTTTAAAAAATTTTCAATTTGTTGACAAAGTAGGAAGTCGTCCAAAATTTTAAAAAATTTTCAATTTGTTGACAAGGTAGGAAGTCGTCCAATATATTAAAAAATTTTCAATTTTTTTACAAGGTAGGAAGTCGTCCAAAATTTTAAAAAAAATTTTCAATTTGTTGACAAGGTAAGAAGTCGTCCAATATTTTAAAAAATTTTCAATTTGTTGACAAGGTAGGAAGTCGTCCAAAATTTTAAAAAATTTTCAATTTGTTGACAAAGTAGGAAGTCGTCCAAAATTTTAAAAAATTTTCAATTTTTTCACAAGGTAGGTAGTCGTCCAAAATTTTAAAAAATTTTCAATTTGTTGACAAAGTAGGAAGTCGTCCAAAATTTTAAAAAATTTTCAATTTGTTGACAAAGTAGGAAGTCGTCCAAAATTTTAAAAAATTTTCAATTTGTTAACATAGTAGGAAGTCGTCCAAAATTTTAAAAAATTTTCAATTTGTTGACAAGGTAGGAAGTCGTCCAATATATTAAAAAATTTTCAATTTTTTCACAAGGTAGGGTGTCGTGCAAAATTTTAAAAAATTTTCAATTTGTTGACAAGGTAGGAAGTCGTCCAAAATTTTAAAAAATTATCAATTTGTTGACAAGGTAGGGTGTCGTGCAAAATTTTAAAAAATTTTCAATTTGTTGACAAGGTAGGAAGTCGTCCAAAATTTTAAAAAATTATCAATTTGTTGACAAGGTAGGTAGTCGTCCAAAATTTTAAAAACTTTTCAATTTGTTGACAAAGTAGGAAGTCGTCCAAAATTTTAAAAAATTTTCAATTTTTTCACAAGGTAGGGTGTCGTGCAAAATTTTAAAAAATTTTCAATTTGTTGACAAGGTAGGAAGTCGTCCAAAATTTTAAAAAATTATCAATTTGTTGACAAGGTAGGTAGTCGTCCAAAATTTTAAAAACTTTTCAATTTGTTGACAAAGTAGGAAGTCGTCCAAAATTTTAAAAAATTTTCAATTTGTTAACATAGTAGGAAGTCGTCCAAAAATATGAAAAAATTTTCAATTTGTTGACAAAGTAGGAAGTCGTCCAAAATTTTAAAAACTTTTCAATGTTTTGACAAAGTAGGTAGTCGTCCAAAATTTTAAAAAATTTTCAATTTTTTGACAAGGTAGGAAGTCGTCCAAAATTTTAAAAAATTTTCAATTTTTTAAAAAGGTAGGGTGTCGTGCAAAATTTTAAAAAATTTTCAATTTGTTGACAAGGTAGGAAGTCGTCCAATAT
Organism: Condylostylus longicornis; assembly: GCF_029603195.1. Lineage (NCBI taxonomy): Eukaryota > Metazoa > Arthropoda > Insecta > Diptera > Dolichopodidae > Condylostylus > Condylostylus longicornis. The sequence continues at coordinate 328,960 of NW_026577998.1, forward strand.
TTTAAAAAATTTTCAATTTTTTCACAAGGTAGGAAGTCGTCCAAAATTTTAAAAAATTTTCAATTTTTTGACAAGGTAGGGTGTCGTGCAAAATTTTAAAAAATTTTCAATTTGTTGACAAGATAGGAAGTCGTCCAATATTTTAAAAAATTTTCAATTTTTTGACAAGGTAGGAAGTCGTCCAAAATTTTAAAAAATTTTCAATTTGTTGACAAGGTAGGAAGTCGTCCAAAATTTTAAAAAAATTTCAATTTGTTGACAAGGTAGGTAGTCGTCCAAAATTTTAAAAAATTTTCAATTTGTTAACATAGTAGGAAGTCGTCCAAAATTTTAAAAAATTTTCAATTTGTTAACATAGTAGGAAGTCGTCCAAAATTTTAAAAAATTTTCAATTTGTTAACATAGTAGGAAGTCGTCCAAAATTTTAAAAAATTTTCGATTTGTTGACAAAGTAGGAAGTCGTCCAAAATTTTAAAAACTTTTCAATGTTTTGACAAGGTAGGTAGTCGTCCAAAATTTTAAAAAATTTTCAATTTTTTCACAAGGTAGGTAGTCGTCCAAAATTTTAAAAAATTTTCAATATTTTCACAAGGTAGGTAGTCGTCCAAAATTTTAAAAAATTTTCAATTTTTTGACAAGGTAGGGTGTCGTGCAAAATTTTAAAAAATTTTCAATTTGTTGACAAGGTAGGAAGTCGTCCAAAATTGTAAAAAATTTTCAATTTGTTGACAAAGTAGGAAGTCGTCCAAAATTTTAAAAAATTTTCAATTTTTTCACAAGGTAGGAAGTCGTCCAAAATTTTAAAAAATTATCAATTTGTTGACAAGGTAGGTAGTCGTCCAAAATTTTAAAAACTTTTCAAAGTTTTGACAAGGTAGGTAGTCGTCCAAAATTTTAAAAAATTTTCAATTTTTTGACAAGGTAGGGTGTCGTGCAAAATTTTAAAAAATTTTCAATGTTTTGACAAGGTAGGTAGTCGTCCAAAATTTTAAAAAATTTTCAATTTGTAGACAAGGTAGGAAGTCGTCCAATATTTTAAAAAATTTTCAATTTTTTGACAAGGTAGGAAGTCGTCCAAAATTTTAAAAAAAATTTCAATTTTTTGACAAGGTAGGGTGTCGTGCAAAACTTTAAAAAATTTTCAATTTGTTGACAAAGTAGGAAGTCGTCCAAAATTTTAAAAAATTTTCAATTTGTTAACATAGTAGGAAGTCGTCCAAAATTTGAAAAAATTTTCAATTTGTTGACAAAGTAGGAAGTCGTCCAAAATTTTAAAAACTTTTCAATGTTTTGACAAAGTAGGTAGTCGTCCAAAATTTTAAAAAATTTTCAATTTTTTGACAAGGTAGGAAGTCGTCCAAAATTTTAAAAAATTTTCAATTTGTTGACAAAGTAGGAAGTCGACCAAAATTTTAAAAAATTTTCAATTTGTTGACAAAGTAGGAAGTCGTCCAAAATTTTAAAAAATTTTCAATTTTTTCACAAGGTAGGTAGTCGTGCAAAATTTTAAAAAATTTTCAATTTGTTGACAAAGTAGGAAGTCGTCCAAAATTTTGAAAAATTTTCAATTTGTTGACAAAGTAGGAAGTCGACCAAAATTTTAAAAAATTTTCAATTTGTTGACAAAGTAGGAAGTCGTCCAAAATTTTAAAAAATTTTCAATTTTTTCACAAGGTAGGTAGTCGTGCAAAATTTTAAAAAATTTTCAATTTGTTGACAAAGTAGGAAGTTGTCCAAAATTTTAAAAAATTTTCAATTTTTTCACAAGGTAGGTAGTCGTCCAAAATTTTAAAAAATTTTCAATTTGTTGACAAAGTAGGAAGTCGTCCAAAATTTTAAAAAATTTTCAATTTTTTGATAAGGTAGGGTGTCGTGCAAAACTTTAAAAAATTTTCAATTTGTTGACAAAGTAGGAAGTCGTCCAAAATTTTAAAAAATTTTCAATTTGTTGACAAAGTAGGAAGTCGACCAAAATTTTAAAAAATTTTCAATTTGTTGACAAAGTAGGAAGTCGTCCAAAATTTTAAAAAATTATCAGTTTGTTGACAAGGTAGGTAGTCGTCCAAAATTTTAAAAAATTTTCAATTTTTTCACAAGGTAGGTAGTCGTCCAAAATTTGAAAAAATTTTCAATTTGTTGACAAAGTAGGAAGTCGTCCAAAATTTTAAAAAATTTTCAATTTGTTGACAAGGTAGGAAGTCGTCCAATATTTTAAAAAATTTTCAATTTTTTGACAAGGTAGGGTGTCGTGCAAAATTTTAAAAAATTTTCAATGTTTTGACAAGGTAGGTAGTCGTCCAAAATTTTAAAAAATTTTCAATTTGTTGACAAAGTAGGAAGTCGACCAAAATTTTAAAAAATTTTCAATTTGTTGACAAAGTAGGAAGTCGTCCAAAATTTTAAAAAATTTTCAATTTGTTGACAAAGTAGGAAGTCGTCCAAAATTTGAAAAAATTTTCAATTTGTTGACAAAGTAGGAAGTCGTCCAAAATTTTAAAAAATTTTCAATTTGTTGACAAGGTAGGAAATCATCCAATATTTTAAAAAATTTTCAATTTTTTGACAAGGTAGGGTGTCGTGCAAAACTTTAAAAAATTTTCAATTTGTTGACAAAGTAGGAAGTCGTCCAAAATTTTAAAAAATTTTCAATTTGTTGACAAAGTAGGAAGTCGACCAAAATTTTAAAAAATTTTCAATTTGTTGACAAAGTAGGAAGTCGTCCAAAATTTTAAAAAATTATCAGTTTGTTGACAAGGTAGGTAGTCGTCCAAAATTTTAAAAACTTTTCAATGTTTTGACAAGGTAGGTAGTCGTCCAAAATTTTAAAAAATTTTCAATTTTTTGACAAGGTAGGTAGTCGTCCAAAATTTTAAAAACTTTTCAATGTTTTGACAAGGTAGGTAGTCGTCCAAAATTTTAAAAAATTTTCAATTTTTTGACAAGGTAGGGTGTCGTGCAAAATTTTAAAAAATTTTCAATGTTTTGACAAGGTAGGTAGTCGTCCAAAATTTTAAAAAATTTTCAATTTGTTGACAAGGTAGGAAGTCGTCCAATATTTTAAAAAATTTTCAATTTTTTGACAAGGTAGGAAGTCGTCCAAAATTTTAAAAAATTTTCAATTTGTTAACATAGTAGGAAGTCGTCCAAAATTTGAAAAAATTTTCAATTTGTTGACAAAGTAGGAAGTCGTCCAAAATTTTAAAAAATTTTCAATTTTTTGACAAGGTAGGGTGTCGTGCAAAATTTTAAAAAATTTTCAATGTTTTGACAAGGTAGGTAGTCGTCCAAAATTTTAAAAAATTTTCAATTTGTTGACAAGGTAGGAAGTCGTCCAATATTTTAAAAAATTTTCAATTTTTTGACAAGGTAGGAAGTCGTCCAAAATTTTAAAAAATTTTCAATTTGTTAACATAGTAGGAAGTCGTCCAAAATTTGAAAAAATTTTCAATTTGTTGACAAAGTAGGAAGTCGTCCAAAATTTTAAAAAATTTTCAATTTGTTGACAAGGTAGGAAGTCGTCCAATATTTTAAAAAATTTTCAATTTTTTGACAAGGTAGGGTGTCGTGCAAAATTTTAAAAAATTTTCAATGTTTTGACAAGGTAGGTAGTCGTCCAAAATTTTAAAAAATTTTCAATTTGTTGACAAGGTAGGAAGTCGTCCAATATTTTAAAAAATTTTCAATTTTTTGACAAGGTAGGAAGTCGTCCAAAATTTTAAAAAATTTTCAATTTGTTAACATAGTAGGAAGTCGTCCAAAATTTGAAAAAATTTTCAATTTGTTGACAAAGTAGGAAGTCGTCCAAAATTTTAAAAACTTTTCAATGTTTTGACAAGGTAGGTAGTCGTCCAAAATTTTAAAAACTTTTCAATGTTTTGACAAGGTAGGTAGTCGTCCAAAATTTTAAAAAATTTTCAATTTTTTGACAAGGTAGGGTGTCGTGCAAAATTTTAAAAAATTTTCAATGTTTTGACAAGGTAGGTAGTCGTCCAAAATTTTAAAAAATTTTCAATTTGTTGACAAGGTAGGAAGTCGTCCAATATTTTAAAAAATTTTCAATTTTTTGACAAGGTAGGAAGTCGTCCAAAATTTTAAAAAATTTTCAATTTTTTCACAAGGTAGGAAGTCGTCCAAAATTTTAAAAAAATTTCAATTTTTTGACAAGGTAGGGTGTCGTGCAAAACTTTAAAAAATTTTCAATTTGTTGACAAAGTAGGAAGTCGTCCAAAATTTTAAAAAATTTTCAATTTGTTAACATAGTAGGAAGTCGTCCAAAATTTGAAAAAATTTTCAATTTGTTGACAAAGTAGGAAGTCGTCCAAAATTTTAAAAACTTTTCAATGTTTTGACAAAGTAGGTAGTCGTCCAAAATTTTAAAAAATTTTCAATTTTTTGACAAGGTAGGAAGTCGTCCAAAATTTTAAAAAATTTTCAATTTGTTGACAAAGTAGGAAGTCGACCAAAATTTTATAAAATTTTCAATTTGTTAACATAGTAGGAAGTCGTCCAAAATTTGAAAAAATTTTCAATTTGTTGACAAAGTAGGAAGTCGTCCAAAATTTTAAAAACTTTTCAATGTTTTGACAAAGTAGGTAGTCGTCCAAAATTTTAAAAAATTTTCAATTTTTTGACAAGGTAGGAAGTCGTCCAAAATTTTAAAAAATTATCAATTTGTTGACAAGGTAGGTAGTCGTCCAAAATTTTAAAAACTTTTCAATGTTTTGACAAGGTAGGTAGTCGTCCAAAATTTTAAAAAATTTTCAATTTTTTGACAAGGTAGGGTGTCGTGCAAAATTTTAAAAAATTTTCAATTTGTTGACAAGGTAGGTAGTCGTCCAAAATTTTAAAAAATTTTCAATTTGTTAACATAGTAGGAAGTCGTCCAAAATTTTAAAAAATTTTCAATTTGTTAACATAGTAGGAAGTCGTCCAAAATTTTAAAAAATTTTCAATTTGTTAACATAGTAGGAAGTCGTCCAAAATTTTAAAAAATTTTCGATTTGTTGACAAAGTAGGAAGTCGTCCAAAATTTTAAAAACTTTTCAATGTTTTGACAAAGTACGTAGTCGTCCAAAATTTTAAAAAATTTTCAATTTGTTGACAAGGTAGGAAGTCGTCCAAAATTTTAAAAAATTTTCAATTTGTTGACAAAGTAGGAAGTCGACCAAAATTTTATAAAATTTTCAATTTGTTAACATAGTAGGAAGTCGTCCAAAATTTGAAAAAATTTTCAATTTGTTGACAAAGTAGGAAGTCGTCCAAAATTTTAAAAACTTTTCAATGTTTTGACAAAGTAGGTAGTCGTCCAAAATTTTAAAAAATTTTCAATTTTTTGACAAGGTAGGAAGTCGTCCAAAATTTTAAAAAATTATCAATTTGTTGACAAGGTAGGTAGTCGTCCAAAATTTTAAAAACTTTTCAATGTTTTGACAAGGTAGGTAGTCGTCCAAAATTTTAAAAAATTTTCAATTTTTTGACAAGGTAGGGTGTCGTGCAATATTTTAAAAAATTTTCAATTTGTTGACAAGGTAGGAAGTCGTCCAAAATTTTAAAAAATTTCAATTTGTTGACAAAGTAGGAAGTCGTCCAAAATTTTAAAAAATTTTCAATCTTTTCACAAGGTAGGTAGTCGTCCAAAATTTTAAAAAATTTTCAATTTGTTGACAAAGTAGGAAGTCGTCCAAAATTTTAAAAAATTTTCAATTTGTTGACAAGGTAGGAAGTCGTCCAATATATTAAAAAATTTTCAATTTTTTTACAAGGTAGGAAGTCGTCCAAAATTTTAAAAAAAAATTTTCAATTTGTTGACAAGGTAAGAAGTCGTCCAATATTTTAAAAAATTTTCAATTTGTTGACAAGGTAGGAAGTCGTCCAAAATTTTAAAAAATTTTCAATTTGTTGACAAAGTAGGAAGTCGTCCAAAATTTTAAAAAATTTTCAATTTTTTCACAAGGTAGGTAGTCGTCCAAAATTTTAAAAAATTTTCAATTTGTTGACAAAGTAGGAAGTCGTCCAAAATTTTAAAAAATTTTCAATTTTTTGACAAGGTAGGGTGTCGTGCAAAACTTTAAAAAATTTTCAATTTGTTGACAAAGTAGGAAGTCGTCCAAAATTTTAAAAAATTTTCAATTTGTTAACATAGTAGGAAGTCGTCCAAAATTTTAAAAAATTTTCAATTTGTTGACAAGGTAGGAAGTCGTCCAATATATTAAAAAATTTTCAATTTTTTCACAAGGTAGGGTGTCGTGCAAAATTTTAAAAAATTTTCAATTTGTTGACAAGGTAGGTAGTCGTCCAAAATTTTAAAAAATTATCAATTTGTTGACAAGGTAGGTAGTCGTCCAAAATTTTAAAAACTTTTCAATGTGTTGACAAGGTAGGTAGTCGTCCAAAATTTTAAAAAATTTTCAATTTTTTGACAAGGTAGGGTGTCGTGCAAAATTTTAAAAAATTTTCAATGTTTTGACAAGGTAGGTAGTCGTCCAAAATTTTAAAAAATTTTCAATTTGTTGACAAGGTAGGAAGTCGTCCAATATTTTAAAAAATTTTCAATTTTTTGACAAGGTAGGAAGTCGTCCAAAATTTTAAAAAAAATTTCAATTTTTTGACAAGGTAGGGTGTCGTGCAAAACTTTAAAAAATTTTCAATTTGTTGACAAAGTAGGAAGTCGTCCAAAATTTTAAAAAATTTTCAATTTGTTAACATAGTAGGAAGTCGTCCAAAATTTGAAAAAATTTTCAATTTGTTGACAAAGTAGGAAGTCGTCCAAAATTTTAAAAACTTTTCAATGTTTTGACAAAGTAGGTAGTCGTCCAAAATTTTAAAAAATTTTCAATTTTTTGACAAGGTAGGAAGTCGTCCAAAATTTTAAAAAATTTTCAATTTGTTGACAAAGTAGGAAGTCGACCAAAATTTTAAAAAATTTTCAATTTGTTGACAAAGTAGGAAGTCGTCCAAAATTTTAAAAAATTTTCAATTTTTTCACAAGGTAGGTAGTCGTGCAAAATTTTAAAAAATTTTCAATTTGTTGACAAAGTAGGAAGTCGTCCAAAATTTTAAAAAATTTTCAATTTGTTAACATAGTAGGAAGTCGTCCAAAATTTTAAAAAATTTTCGATTTGTTGACAAAGTAGGAAGTCGTCCAAAATTTTAAAAACTTTTCAATGTTTTGACAAGGTAGGTAGTCGTCCAAAATTTTAAAAAATTTTCAATTTTTTCACAAGGTAGGTAGTCGTCCAAAATTTTAAAAAATTTTCAATGTTTTGACAAGGTAGGTAGTCGTCCAAAATTTTAAAAAATTTTCAATTTTTTGACAAGGTAGGGTGTCGTCCAAAATTTTAAAAAATTTTCAATTTTTTGACAAGGTAGGGTGTCGTGCAAAATTTTAAAAAATTTTCAATTTGTTGACAAGGTAGGAAGTCGTCCAAAATTTTAAAAAATTTTCAATTTGTTGACAAAGTAGGAAGTCGTCCAAAATTTTAAAAAATTTTCAATTTTTTCACAAGGTAGGTAGTCGTCCAAAATTTTAAAAAATTTTCAATTTGTTGACAAGGTAGGTAGTCGTCCAAAATTTTAAAAAATTTTCAATTTTTTCACAAGGTAGGTAGTCGTCCAAAATTTTAAAAAATTTTCAATTTGTTGACAAGGTAGGAAGTCGTCCAATATTTTAAAAAATTTTCAATTTTTTGACAAGGTAGGGTGTCGTGCAAAATTTTAAAAAATTTTCAATTTGTTGACAAAGTAGGAAGTCGTCTAAAATTTTAAAAAATTTTCAATTTTTTCACAAGGTAGATAGTCGTCCAAAATTTTAAAAAATTTTCAATTTGTTGACAAGGTAGGAAGTCGTCCAATATATTAAAAAATTTTCAATTTTTTCACAAGGTAGGTAGTCGTCCAAAATTTTAAAAAATTTTCAATTTTTTGACAAGGTAGGGTGTCGTCCAAAATTTTAAAAAATTTTCAATTTTTTGACAAGGTAGGGTGTCGTGCAAAATTTTAAAAAATTTTCAATTTGTTGACAAAGTAGGAAGTCGTCTAAAATTTTAAAAAATTTTCAATTTTTTGACAAGGTAGGAAGTCGTCCAAAATTTTAAAAAATTTTCAATTTTTTCACAAGGTAGATAGTCGTCCAAAATTTTAAAAAATTTTCAATTTGTTGACAAGGTAGGAAGTCGTCCAATATATTAAAAAATTTTCAATTTTTTCACAAGGTAGGTAGTCGTCCAAAATTTTAAAAAATTTTCAATTTTTTCACAAGGTAGGTAGTCGTCCAAAATTTTAAAAAATTTTCAATTTTTTCACAAGGTAGGTAGTCGTCCAAAATTTTAAAAAATTTTCAATTTGTTGACAAGGTAGGAAGTCGTCCAATATTTTAAAAAATTTTCAATTTTTTGACAAGGTAGGGTGTCGTGCAAAATTTTAAAAAATTTTCAATTTGTTGACAAAGTAGGAAGTCGTCCAAAATTTTAAAAAATTTTCAATTTTTTGACAAGGTAGGAAGTCGTCCAAAATTTTAAAAAATTTTCAATTTTTTCACAAGGTAGATAGTCGTCCAAAATTTTAAAAAATTTTCAATTTGTTGACAAGGTAGGAAGTCGTCTAATATATTAAAAAATTTTCAATTTTTTCACAAGGTAGGTAGTCGTCCAAAATTTTAAAAAATTTTCAATTTTTTCACAAGGTAGGTAGTCGTCCAAAATTTTAAAAAATTTTCAATTTTTTCACAAGGTAGGTAGTCGTCCAAAATTTTAAAAAATTTTCAATTTGTTGACAAGGTAGGAAGTCGTCCAATATTTTAAAAAATTTTCAATTTTTTCACAAGGTAGGAAGTCGTCCAAAATTTTAAAAAATTTTCAATTTTTTGACAAGGTAGGAAGTCGTCCAAAATTTTAAAAAATTTTCAATTTGTTGACAAGGTAGGAAGTCGTCCAAAATTTTAAAAAATTTTCAATTTTTTCACAAGGTAGGTAGTCGTCCAAAATTTTAAAAAATTTTCAATTTTTTGACAAGGTAGGGTGTCGTGCAAAATTTTAAAAAATTTTCAATTTGTTGACAAGGTAGGAAGTCGTCCAAAATTTTAAAAAAATTTCAATTTTTTGACAAGATAGGGTGTCGTGCAAAATTTTAAAAAATTTTCAATTTGTTGACAAAGTAGGAAGTCGTCCAAAATTTTAAAAAATTTTCAATTTGTTAATATAGTAGGAAGTCGTCCAAAATTTTAAAAAATTTTCGATTTGTTGACAAAGTAGGAAGTCGTCCAAAATTTTAAAAACTTTTCAATGTTTTGACAAGGTAGGTAGTCGTCCAAAATTTTAAAAAATTTTCAATTTTTTCACAAGGTAGGTAGTCGTCCAAAATTTTAAAAAATTTTCAATTTTTTGACAAGGTAGGAAGTCGTCCAAAATTTTAAAAAATTTTCAATTTGTTGACAAGGTAGGAAGTCGTCCAATATATTAAAAAATTTTCAATTTTTTCACAAGGTAGGTAGTCGTCCAATATATTAAAAAATTTTCAATTTTTTCACAAGGTAGGTAGTCGTCCAAAATTTTAAAAAATTTTCAATTTTTTCACAAGGTAGGTAGTCGTCCAAAATTTTAAAAAATTTTCAATTTTTTGACAAGGTAGGAAGTCGTCCAATATATTAAAAAATTTTCAATTTTTTCACAAGGTAGGTGGTCGTCCAAAATTTTAAAAAATTTTCAATTTTTTCACAAGGTAGGTAGTCGTCCAAAATTTTAAAAAATTTTCAATTTGTTGACAAACTAGGAAGTCGTCCAAAATTTTAAAAAATTTTCAATTTTTTGACAAGGTAGGAAGTCGTCCAAAATTTTAAAAAATTTTCAATTTGTTGACAAGGTAGGAAGTCGTCCAATATATTAAAAAATTTTCAATTTTTTCACAAGGTAGGTAGTCGTCCAAAATTTTAAAAAATTTTCAATTTTTTCACAAGGTAGGTAGTCGTCCAAAATTTTAAAAAATTTTCTATTTTTTGACAAGGTAGGAAGTCGTCCAATATATTAAAAAATTTTCAATTTTTTCACAAGGTAGGTAGTCGTCCAAAATTTTAAAAAATTTTCAATTTTTTCTCAAGGTAGGGTGTCGTGCAAAATTTTAAAAAATTTTCAATTTTTGACAAGGTAGGAAGTCGTCCAAAATTTTAAAAAATTTTCAATTTTTTGACAAGGTAGGGTGTCGTGCAAAATTTTAAAAAATTTTCAATTTGTTGACAAGGTAGGAAGTCGTCCAAAATTTTAAAAAATTTTCAATTTGTTGACAAAGTAGGAAGTCGTCCAAAATTTTAAAAAATTTTCAATTTTTTCACAAGGTAGGTAGTCGTCCAAAATTTTAAAAAATTTTCAATTTGTTGACAAAGTAGGAAGTCGTCCAAAATTTTAAAAAATTTTCAATTTTTTGACAAGGTAGGAAGTCGTCCAAAATTTTAAAAAATTTTCAATTTGTTGACAAGGTAGGAAGTCGTCCAATATATTAAAAAATTTTCAATTTTTTCACAAGGTAGGTAGTCGTCCAAAATTTTAAAAAATTTTCAATTTTTTCACAAGGTAGGTAGTCGTCCAAAATTTTAAAAAATTTTCAATTTTTTCACAAGGTAGGTAGTCGTCCAAAATTTTAAAAAATTTTCAATTTGTTGACAAGGTAGGAAGTCGTCCAATATATTAAAAAATTTTCAATTTTTTGACAAGGTAGGTAGTCGTCCAAAATTTTAAAAAATTTTCAATTTGTTGACAAAGTAGGAAGTCGTCCAAAATTTTAAAAAATTTTCAATTTGTTGACAAGGTAGGTAGTCGTCCAAAATTTTAAAAAATTTTCAATTTTTTGACAAGGTAGGAAGTCGTCCAATATATTAAAAAATTTTCAATTTTTTCACAAGGTAGGTAGTCGTCCAAAATTTTAAAAAATTTTCAATTTTTTCACAAGGTAGGTAGTCGTCCAAAATTTTAAAAAATTTTCAATTTTTTCACAAGGTAGGTAGTCGTCCAAAATTTTAAAAAATTTTCAATTTGTTGACAAGGTAGGAAGTCGTCCAATATATTAAAAAATTTTCAATTTTTTCACAAGGTAGGTAGTCGTCCAAAATTTTAAAAAATTTTAAATTTTTTCACAAGGTAGGTAGTCGTCCAAAATTTTAAAAAATTTTCAATTTTTTCACAAGGTAGGTAGTCGTCCAAAATTTTAAAAAATTTTCAATTTTTTGACAAGGTAGGAAGTCGTCCAATATATTAAAAAATTTTCAATTTTTTCACAAGGTAGGTGGTCGTCCAAAATTTTAAAAAATTTTCAATTTGTTGACAAGGTAGGAAGTCGTCCAATATATTAAAAAATTTTCAATTTTTTCACAAGGTAGGTGGTCGTCCAAAATTTTAAAAAATTTTCAATTTGTTGACAAGGTAGGAAGTCGTCCAATATATTAAAAAATTTTCAATTTTTTCACAAGGTAGGTAGTCGTCCAAAATTTTAAAAAATTTTCAATTTTTTGACAAGGTAGGAAGTCGTCCAATATATTAAAAAATTTTCAATTTTTTCACAAGGTAGGTGGTCGTCCAAAATTTTAAAAAATTTTCAATTTTTTCACAAGGTAGGTAGTCGTCCAAAATTTTAAAAAATTTTCAATTTGTTGACAAAGTAGGAAGTCGTCCAAAATTTTAAAAAATTTTCAATTTTTTGACAAGGTAGGAAGTCGTCCAAAATTTTAAAAAATTTTCAATTTGTTGACAAGGTAGGAAGTCGTCCAATATATTAAAAAATTTTCAATTTTTTCACAAGGTAGGTAGTCGTCCAAAATTTTAAAAAATTTTCAATTTTTTCACAAGGTAGGTAGTCGTCCAAAATTTTAAAAAATTTTCTATTTTTTGACAAGGTAGGAAGTCGTCCAATATATTAAAAAATTTTCAATTTTTTCACAAGGTAGGTAGTCGTCCAAAATTTTAAAAAATTTTCAATTTTTTCTCAAGGTAGGGTGTCGTGCAAAATTTTAAAAAATTTTCAATTTTTGACAAGGTAGGAAGTCGTCCAAAATTTTAAAAAATTTTCAATTTTTTGACAAGGTAGGGTGTCGTGCAAAATTTTAAAAAATTTTCAATTTGTTGACAAGGTAGGAAGTCGTCCAAAATTTTAAAAAATTTTCAATTTGTTGACAAAGTAGGAAGTCGTCCAAAATTTTAAAAAATTTTCAATTTTTTCACAAGGTAGGTAGTCGTCCAAAATTTTAAAAAATTTTCAATTTGTTGACAAAGTAGGAAGTCGTCCAAAATTTTAAAAAATTTTCAATTTTTTGACAAGGTAGGAAGTCGTCCAAAATTTTAAAAAATTTTCAATTTGTTGACAAGGTAGGAAGTCGTCCAATATATTAAAAAATTTTCAATTTTTTCACAAGGTAGGTAGTCGTCCAAAATTTTAAAAAATTTTCAATTTTTTCACAAGGTAGGTAGTCGTCCAAAATTTTAAAAAATTTTCAATTTTTTCACAAGGTAGGTAGTCGTCCAAAATTTTAAAAAATTTTCAATTTGTTGACAAGGTAGGAAGTCGTCCAATATATTAAAAAATTTTCAATTTTTTGACAAGGTAGGTAGTCGTCCAAAATTTTAAAAAATTTTCAATTTGTTGACAAAGTAGGAAGTCGTCCAAAATTTTAAAAAATTTTCAATTTGTTGACAAGGTAGGTAGTCGTCCAAAATTTTAAAAAATTTTCAATTTTTTGACAAGGTAGGAAGTCGTCCAATATATTAAAAAATTTTCAATTTTTTCACAAGGTAGGTAGTCGTCCAAAATTTTAAAAAATTTTCAATTTTTTCACAAGGTAGGTAGTCGTCCAAAATTTTAAAAAATTTTCAATTTTTTCACAAGGTAGGTAGTCGTCCAAAATTTTAAAAAATTTTCAATTTGTTGACAAGGTAGGAAGTCGTCCAATATATTAAAAAATTTTCAATTTTTTCACAAGGTAGGTAGTCGTCCAAAATTTTAAAAAATTTTAAATTTTTTCACAAGGTAGGTAGTCGTCCAAAATTTTAAAAAATTTTCAATTTTTTCACAAGGTAGGTAGTCGTCCAAAATTTTAAAAAATTTTCAATTTGTTGACAAGGTAGGAAGTCGTCCAATATTTTAAAAAATTTTCAATTTTTTCACAAGGTAGGAAGTCGTCCAAAATTTTAAAAAATTTTCAATTTTTTGACAAGGTAGGAAGTCGTCCAAAATTTTAAAAAATTTTCAATTTGTTGACAAGGTAGGAAGTCGTCCAATATATTAAAAAATTTTCAATTTTTTCACAAGGTAGGTAGTCGTCCAAAATTTTAAAAAATTTTCAATTTTTTGACAAGGTAGGAAGTCGTCCAAAATTTTAAAAAATTTTCAATTTTTTCACAAGGTAGGTAGTCGTCCAAAATTTTAAAAAATTTTGAATTTGTTGACAAGGTAGGAAGTCGTCTAATATTTTAAAAAATTTTCAATTTTTTCACAAGGTAGGAAGTCGTCCAAAATTTTAAAAAATTTTCAATTTGTTGACAAGGTAGGTAGTCGTCCAAAATTTTAAAAAATTTTCAATTTTTTCACAAGGTAGGTAGTCGTCCAAAATTTTAAAAAATTTTCAGTTTTTTCACAAGGTAGGTAGTCGTCCAAAATTTTAAAAAATTTTCAATTTGTTGACAAGGTAGGAAGTCGTCCAATATATTAAAAAATTTTCAATTTTTTCACAAGGTAGGTAGTCGTCCAAAATTTTAAAAAATTTTCAATTTTTTCACAAGGTAGGTAGTCGTCCAAAATTTTAAAAAATTTTCAATTTTTTCACAAGGTAGGAAGTCGTCCAAAATTTTAAAAAATTTTCAATTTGTTGACAAGGTAGGTAGTCGTCCAAAATTTTAAAAAATTTTCAATTTTTTCACAAGGTAGGTAGTCGTCCAAAATTTTAAAAAATTTTCAATTTTTTCACAAGGTAGGTAGTCGTCCAAAATTTTAAAAAATTTTCAATTTGTTGACAAGGTAGGAAGTCGTCCAATATTTTAAAAAATTTTCAATTTTTTCACAAGGTAGGAAGTCGTCCAAAATTTTAAAAAAATTTCAATTTTTTGACAAGGTAGGGTGTCGTGCAAAATTTTAAAAAATTTTCAATTTGTTGACAAAGTAGTAAGTCGTACAAAATTTTAAAAAATTTTCAATTTTTTGACAAGGTAGGAAGTCGTCCAAAATTTAAGAAAATTTTCAATTTGTTAACATAGTAGGAAGTCGTCCAAAATTTTAAAAAATTTTCAATTTGTTGACAAGGTAGGAAGTCGTCCAAAATTTTAAAAACTTTTCAATGTTTTGACAAGGTAGGTAGTCGTCCAAAATTTTAAAAAATTTTCAATTTTTTGACAAGGTAGGAAGTCGTCCAAAATTTTAAAAAATTTTCAATTTGTGGACAAAGTAGGAAGTCGTCCAAAATTTTAAAAAATTTTCAATTTTTTGACAAGGTCGGGTGTCGTGCAAAATTTTAAAAAATTTTCAATTTGTTGACAAGGTAGGAAGTCGTCCAATATTTTAAAAAATTTTCAATTTTTTGACAAGGTAGGAAGTCGTCCAAAATTTTAAAAAATTTTCAATTTGTTAACATAGTAGGAAGTCGTCCAAAATTTTGAAAAATTTTCAATTTGTTAACATAGTAGGAAGTCGTCCAAAATTTTAAAAAATTTTCGATTTGTTGACAAAGTAGGAAGTCGTCCAAAATTTTAAAAAATTTTCAATTTTTTGACAAGGTAGGAAGTCGTCCAATATATTAAAAAATTTTCAATTTTTTCACAAGGTAGGAAGTCGTCCAATATATTAAAAAATTTTCAATTTTTTCACAAGGTAGGTAGTCGTCCAAAATTTTAAAAAATTTTAAATTTTTTCACAAGGTAGGTAGTCGTCCAAAATTTTAAAAAATTTTCAATTTTTTCACAAGGTAGGTAGTCGTCCAAAATTTTAAAAAATTTTCAATTTGTTGACAAGGTAGGAAGTCGTCCAATATTTTAAAAAATTTTCAATTTTTTCACAAGGTAGGAAGTCGTCCAAAATTTTAAAAAATTTTCAATTTTTTGACAAGGTAGGAAGTCGTCCAAAATTTTAAAAAATTTTCAATTTGTTGACAAGGTAGGAAGTCGTCCAATATATTAAAAAATTTTCAATTTTTTCACAAGGTAGGTAGTCGTCCAAAATTTTAAAAAATTTTCAATTTTTTGACAAGGTAGGAAGTCGTCCAAAATTTTAAAAAATTTTCAATTTTTTCACAAGGTAGGTAGTCGTCCAAAATTTTAAAAAATTTTCAATTTGTTGACAAGGTAGGAAGTCGTCTAATATTTTAAAAAATTTTCAATTTTTTCACAAGGTAGGAAGTCGTCCAAAATTTTAAAAAATTTTCAATTTGTTGACAAGGTAGGTAGTCGTCCAAAATTTTAAAAAATTTTCAATTTTTTCACAAGGTAGGTAGTCGTCCAAAATTTTAAAAAATTTTCAGTTTTTTCACAAGGTAGGTAGTCGTCCAAAATTTTAAAAAATTTTCAATTTGTTGACAAGGTAGGAAGTCGTCCAATATATTAAAAAATTTTCAATTTTTTCACAAGGTAGGTAGTCGTCCAAAATTTTAAAAAATTTTCAATTTTTTCACAAGGTAGGTAGTCGTCCAAAATTTTAAAAAATTTTCAATTTTTTCACAAGGTAGGAAGTCGTCCAAAATTTTAAAAAATTTTCAATTTGTTGACAAGGTAGGTAGTCGTCCAAAATTTTAAAAAATTTTCAATTTTTTCACAAGGTAGGTAGTCGTCCAAAATTTTAAAAAATTTTCAATTTTTTCACAAGGTAGGTAGTCGTCCAAAATTTTAAAAAATTTTCAATTTGTTGACAAGGTAGGAAGTCGTCCAATATTTTAAAAAATTTTCAATTTTTTCACAAGGTAGGAAGTCGTCCAAAATTTTAAAAAAATTTCAATTTTTTGACAAGGTAGGGTGTCGTGCAAAATTTTAAAAAATTTTCAATTTGTTGACAAAGTAGTAAGTCGTACAAAATTTTAAAAAATTTTCAATTTTTTGACAAGGTAGGAAGTCGTCCAAAATTTAAGAAAATTTTCAATTTGTTAACATAGTAGGAAGTCGTCCAAAATTTTAAAAAATTTTCAATTTGTTGACAAGGTAGGAAGTCGTCCAAAATTTTAAAAACTTTTCAATGTTTTGACAAGGTAGGTAGTCGTCCAAAATTTTAAAAAATTTTCAATTTTTTGACAAGGTAGGAAGTCGTCCAAAATTTTAAAAAATTTTCAATTTGTGGACAAAGTAGGAAGTCGTCCAAAATTTTAAAAAATTTTCAATTTTTTGACAAGGTCGGGTGTCGTGCAAAATTTTAAAAAATTTTCAATTTGTTGACAAGGTAGGAAGTCGTCCAATATTTTAAAAAATTTTCAATTTTTTGACAAGGTAGGAAGTCGTCCAAAATTTTAAAAAATTTTCAATTTGTTAACATAGTAGGAAGTCGTCCAAAATTTTGAAAAATTTTCAATTTGTTAACATAGTAGGAAGTCGTCCAAAATTTTAAAAAATTTTCGATTTGTTGACAAAGTAGGAAGTCGTCCAAAATTTTAAAAAATTTTCAATTTTTTGACAAGGTAGGAAGTCGTCCAAAATTTTAAAAAATTTTCAATTTGTTGACAAAGTAGGAAGTCGTCCAAAATTTTAAAAAATTTTCAATTTGTTAACATAGTAGGAAGTCGTCCAAAATTTTGAAAAATTATCAATTTGTTAACATAGTAGGAAGTCGTCCAAAATTTTAAAAAATTTTCGATTTGTTGACAAAGTAGGAAGTCGTCCAAAATTTTAAAAACTTTTCAATGTTTTGACAAGGTAGGTAGTCGTCCAAAATTTTAAAAAATTTTCAGTTTTTTCACAAGGTAGGAAGTCGTCCAAAATTTTAAAAAAATTTCAATTTGTTGACAAGGTAGGAAGTCGTCCAATATTTTAAAAAATTTTCAATTTTTTGACAAGGTAGGAAGTCGTCCAAAATTTTAAAAAATTTTCAATTTGTTGACAAGGTAGGAAGTCGTCCAAAATTTTAAAAACTTTTCAATGTTTTGACAAGGTAGGTAGTCGTCCAAAATTTTAAAAAATTTTCAATTTTCTGACAAGGTAGGAAGTCGTCCAAAATTTTAAAAAATTTTCAATTTGTTGACAAAGTAGGAAGTCGTCCAAAATTTTAAAAAATTTTCAATTTTTTGACAAGGTAGGGTGTCGTGCAAAATTTTAAAAAATTTTCAATTTGTTGACAAGGTAGGAAGTCGTCTAATATTTTAAAAAATTTTCAATTTTTTGACAAGGTAGGAAGTCTTCCAAAATTTTAAAAAATTTTCAATTTGTTGACAAAGTAGGAAGTCGTCCAAAATTTTAAAAAATTTTCAATTTTTTCACAAGGTAGGTAGTCGTCCAAAATTTTAAAAAATTTTCAATTTGTTGACAAAGTAGGAAGTCGTCCAAAATTTTAAAAAATTTTCAATTTTTTGACAAGGTAGGAAGTCGTCCAAAATTTTAAAAAATTTTCAATTTGTTGACAAGGTAGGAAGTCGTCCAATATATTAAAAAATTTTCAGTTTTTTCACGAGGTAGGTAGTCGTCCAAAATTTTAAAAAATTTTCAATTTTTTGACAAGGTAGGGTGTCGTCCAAAATTTTAAAAAATTTTCAATTTGTTGACAAAGTAGGAAGTCGTCCAAAATTTTTAAAAATTTTCAATTTTTCGACAAGGTAGGAAGTCGTCCAAAATTTTAAAAAATTTTCAATTTGTTAACATAGTAGGAAGTCGTCCAAAATTTTAAAAAATTTTCAATTTGTTGACAAGGTAGGAAGTCGTCCAAAATTTTAAAAACTTTTCAATGTTTTGACAAGGTAGGTAGTCGTCCAAAATTTTAAAAAATTTTCAATTTTTTGACAAGGTAGGAAGTCGTCCAAAATTTTAAAAAATTTTCAATATGTGGACAAAGTAGGAAGTCGTCCAAAATTTTAAAAAATTTTCAATTTTTTGACAAGGTCGGGTGTCGTGCAAAATTTTAAAAAATTTTCAATTTGTTGACAAGGTAGGAAGTCGTCCAATATTTTAAAAAATTTTCAATTTTTTGACAAGGTAGGAAGTCGTCCAAAATTTTGAAAAATTTTCAATTTGTTAACATAGTAGGAAGTCGTCCAAAATTTTAAAAAATTTTCGATTTGTTGACAAAGTAGGAAGTCGTCCAAAATTTTTTCAAATGTCAAAACTTTTCAATGTTTTGACAAGGTAGGTAGTCGTCCAAAATTTTAAAAAATTTTCAGTTTTTTCACAAGGTAGGAAGTCGTCCAAAATTTTAAAAAAATTTCAATTTTTTGACAAGGTAGGGTGTCGTGCAAAATTTTAAAAAATTTTCAATTTGTTGACAAAGTAGGAAGTCGTCCAAAATTTTAAAAAATTTTTAATTTTTTGACAAGGTAGGAAGTCGTCCAAAATTTTAAAAAATTTTCAATTTGTTAACATAGTAGGAAGTCGTCCAAAATTTTAAAAAATTTTCAATTTTTTGACAAGGTAGGAAGTCGTCCAAAATTTTAAAAAATTTTCAATTTGTTGACAAAGTAGGAAGTCGTCCAAAATTTTAAAAAATTTTCAATTTGTTAACATAGTAGGAAGTCGTCCAAAATTTTGAAAAATTTTCAATTTGTTAACATAGTAGGAAGTCGTCCAAAATTTTAAAAAATTTTCGATTTGTTGACAAAGTAGGAAGTCGTCCAAAATTTTAAAAACTTTTCAATGTTTTGACAAGGTAGGTAGTCGTCCAAAATTTTAAAAAATTTTCAGTTTTTTCACAAGGTAGGAAGTCGTCCAAAATTTTAAAAAAATTTCAATTTGTTGACAAGGTAGGAAGCCGTCCAATATTTTAAAAAATTATCAATTTTTTGACAAGGTAGGGTGTCGTGCAAAATTTTAAAAAATTTTCAATTTGTTGACAAGGTAGGAAGTCGTCCAATATTTTAAAAAATTTTCAATTTTTTGACAAGGTAGGAAGTCGTCCAAAATTTTAAAAAATTTTCAATTTGTTAACATAGTAGGAAGTCGTCCAAAATTTTGAAAAATTTTCAATTTGTTAACATAGTAGGAAGTCGTCCAAAATTTTAAAAAATTTTCGATTTGTTGACAAAGTAGGAAGTCGTCCAAAATTTTAAAAACTTTTCAATGTTTTGACAAGGTAGGTAGTCGTCCAAAATTTTAAAAAATTTTCAATTTTTTGACAAGGTAGGAAGTCGTCCAAAATTTTAAAAAATTTTCAATTTGTTGACAAAGTAGGAAGTCGTCCAAAATTTTAAAAAATTTTCAATTTGTTAACATAGTAGGAAGTCGTCCAAAATTTTGAAAAATTTTCAATTTGTTAACATAGTAGGAAGTCGTCCAAAATTTTAAAAAATTTTCGATTTGTTGACAAAGTAGGAAGTCGTCCAAAATTTTAAAAACTTTTCAATGTTTTGACAAGGTAGGTAGTCGTCCAAAATTTTAAAAAATTTTCAGTTTTTTCACAAGGTAGGGTGTCGTGCAAAATTTTAAAAAATTTTCAATTTGTTGACAAGGTAGGAAGTCGTCCAATATTTTAAAAAATTTTCAATTTTTTGACAAGGTAGGAAGTCGTCCAAAATTTTAAAAAATTTTCAATTTGTTGACAAAGTAGGAAGTCGTCCAAAATTTTAAAAAATTTTCAATTTGTTGACAAAGTAGGAAGTCGTCCAAAATTTTAAAAAATTTTCAATTTGTTAACATAGTAGGAAGTCGTCCAAAATTTTGAAAAATTTTCAATTTGTTAACATAGTAGGAAGTCGTCCAAAATTTTAAAAAATTTTCGATTTGTTGACAAAGTAGGAAGTCGTCCAAAATTTTAAAAACTTTTCAATGTTTTGACAAGGTAGGTAGTCGTCCAAAATTTTAAAAAATTTTCAGTTTTTTCACAAGGTAGGGTGTCGTGCAAAATTTTAAAAAATTTTCAATTTGTTGACAAGGTAGGAAGTCGTCCAATATTTTAAAAAATTTTCAATTTTTTGACAAGGTAGGAAGTCGTCCAAAATTTTAAAAAATTTTCAATTTGTTGACAAAGTAGGAAGTCGTCCAAAATTTTAAAAAATTTTCAATTTGTTGACAAAGTAGGAAGTCGTCCAAAATTTTAAAAAATTTTCAATTTGTTAACATAGTAGGAAGTCGTCCAAAATTTTAAAAAATTTTCAATTTTTTCTCAAGGTAGGGTGTCGTGCAAAATTTTAAAAAATTTTCAATTTTTGACAAGGTAGGAAGTCGTCCAAAATTTTAAAAAATTTTCAATTTTTTGACAAGGTAGGGTGTCGTGCAAAATTTTAAAAAATTTTCAATTTGTTGACAAGGTAGGAAGTCGTCCAAAATTTTAAAAAATTTTCAATTTGTTGACAAAGTAGGAAGTCGTCCAAAATTTTAAAAAATTTTCAATTTTTTCACAAGGTAGGTAGTCGTCCAAAATTTTAAAAAATTTTCAATTTGTTGACAAAGTAGGAAGTCGTCCAAAATTTTAAAAAATTTTCAATTTTTTGACAAGGTAGGAAGTCGTCCAAAATTTTAAAAAATTTTCAATTTGTTGACAAGGTAGGAAGTCGTCCAATATATTAAAAAATTTTCAATTTTTTCACAAGGTAGGTAGTCGTCCAAAATTTTAAAAAATTTTCAATTTTTTCACAAGGTAGGTAGTCGTCCAAAATTTTAAAAAATTTTCAATTTTTTCACAAGGTAGGTAGTCGTCCAAAATTTTAAAAAATTTTCAATTTGTTGACAAGGTAGGAAGTCGTCCAATATATTAAAAAATTTTCAATTTTTTGACAAGGTAGGTAGTCGTCCAAAATTTTAAAAAATTTTCAATTTGTTGACAAAGTAGGAAGTCGTCCAAAATTTTAAAAAATTTTCAATTTGTTGACAAGGTAGGTAGTCGTCCAAAATTTTAAAAAATTTTCAATTTTTTGACAAGGTAGGAAGTCGTCCAATATATTAAAAAATTTTCAATTTTTTCACAAGGTAGGTAGTCGTCCAAAATTTTAAAAAATTTTCAATTTTTTCACAAGGTAGGTAGTCGTCCAAAATTTTAAAAAATTTTCAATTTTTTCACAAGGTAGGTAGTCGTCCAAAATTTTAAAAAATTTTCAATTTGTTGACAAGGTAGGAAGTCGTCCAATATATTAAAAAATTTTCAATTTTTTCACAAGGTAGGTAGTCGTCCAAAATTTTAAAAAATTTTAAATTTTTTCACAAGGTAGGTAGTCGTCCAAAATTTTAAAAAATTTTCAATTTTTTCACAAGGTAGGTAGTCGTCCAAAATTTTAAAAAATTTTCAATTTGTTGACAAGGTAGGAAGTCGTCCAATATTTTAAAAAATTTTCAATTTTTTCACAAGGTAGGAAGTCGTCCAAAATTTTAAAAAATTTTCAATTTTTTGACAAGGTAGGAAGTCGTCCAAAATTTTAAAAAATTTTCAATTTGTTGACAAGGTAGGAAGTCGTCCAATATATTAAAAAATTTTCAATTTTTTCACAAGGTAGGTAGTCGTCCAAAATTTTAAAAAATTTTCAATTTTTTGACAAGGTAGGAAGTCGTCCAAAATTTTAAAAAATTTTCAATTTTTTCACAAGGTAGGTAGTCGTCCAAAATTTTAAAAAATTTTGAATTTGTTGACAAGGTAGGAAGTCGTCTAATATTTTAAAAAATTTTCAATTTTTTCACAAGGTAGGAAGTCGTCCAAAATTTTAAAAAATTTTCAATTTGTTGACAAGGTAGGTAGTCGTCCAAAATTTTAAAAAATTTTCAATTTTTTCACAAGGTAGGTAGTCGTCCAAAATTTTAAAAAATTTTCAGTTTTTTCACAAGGTAGGTAGTCGTCCAAAATTTTAAAAAATTTTCAATTTGTTGACAAGGTAGGAAGTCGTCCAATATATTAAAAAATTTTCAATTTTTTCACAAGGTAGGTAGTCGTCCAAAATTTTAAAAAATTTTCAATTTTTTCACAAGGTAGGTAGTCGTCCAAAATTTTAAAAAATTTTCAATTTTTTCACAAGGTAGGAAGTCGTCCAAAATTTTAAAAAATTTTCAATTTGTTGACAAGGTAGGTAGTCGTCCAAAATTTTAAAAAATTTTCAATTTTTTCACAAGGTAGGTAGTCGTCCAAAATTTTAAAAAATTTTCAATTTTTTCACAAGGTAGGTAGTCGTCCAAAATTTTAAAAAATTTTCAATTTGTTGACAAGGTAGGAAGTCGTCCAATATTTTAAAAAATTTTCAATTTTTTCACAAGGTAGGAAGTCGTCCAAAATTTTAAAAAAATTTCAATTTTTTGACAAGGTAGGGTGTCGTGCAAAATTTTAAAAAATTTTCAATTTGTTGACAAAGTAGTAAGTCGTACAAAATTTTAAAAAATTTTCAATTTTTTGACAAGGTAGGAAGTCGTCCAAAATTTAAGAAAATTTTCAATTTGTTAACATAGTAGGAAGTCGTCCAAAATTTTAAAAAATTTTCAATTTGTTGACAAGGTAGGAAGTCGTCCAAAATTTTAAAAACTTTTCAATGTTTTGACAAGGTAGGTAGTCGTCCAAAATTTTAAAAAATTTTCAATTTTTTGACAAGGTAGGAAGTCGTCCAAAATTTTAAAAAATTTTCAATTTGTGGACAAAGTAGGAAGTCGTCCAAAATTTTAAAAAATTTTCAATTTTTTGACAAGGTCGGGTGTCGTGCAAAATTTTAAAAAATTTTCAATTTGTTGACAAGGTAGGAAGTCGTCCAATATTTTAAAAAATTTTCAATTTTTTGACAAGGTAGGAAGTCGTCCAAAATTTTAAAAAATTTTCAATTTGTTAACATAGTAGGAAGTCGTCCAAAATTTTGAAAAATTTTCAATTTGTTAACATAGTAGGAAGTCGTCCAAAATTTTAAAAAATTTTCGATTTGTTGACAAAGTAGGAAGTCGTCCAAAATTTTAAAAAATTTTCAATTTTTTGACAAGGTAGGAAGTCGTCCAATATATTAAAAAATTTTCAATTTTTTCACAAGGTAGGAAGTCGTCCAATATATTAAAAAATTTTCAATTTTTTCACAAGGTAGGTAGTCGTCCAAAATTTTAAAAAATTTTAAATTTTTTCACAAGGTAGGTAGTCGTCCAAAATTTTAAAAAATTTTCAATTTTTTCACAAGGTAGGTAGTCGTCCAAAATTTTAAAAAATTTTCAATTTGTTGACAAGGTAGGAAGTCGTCCAATATTTTAAAAAATTTTCAATTTTTTCACAAGGTAGGAAGTCGTCCAAAATTTTAAAAAATTTTCAATTTTTTGACAAGGTAGGAAGTCGTCCAAAATTTTAAAAAATTTTCAATTTGTTGACAAGGTAGGAAGTCGTCCAATATATTAAAAAATTTTCAATTTTTTCACAAGGTAGGTAGTCGTCCAAAATTTTAAAAAATTTTCAATTTTTTGACAAGGTAGGAAGTCGTCCAAAATTTTAAAAAATTTTCAATTTTTTCACAAGGTAGGTAGTCGTCCAAAATTTTAAAAAATTTTCAATTTGTTGACAAGGTAGGAAGTCGTCTAATATTTTAAAAAATTTTCAATTTTTTCACAAGGTAGGAAGTCGTCCAAAATTTTAAAAAATTTTCAATTTGTTGACAAGGTAGGTAGTCGTCCAAAATTTTAAAAAATTTTCAATTTTTTCACAAGGTAGGTAGTCGTCCAAAATTTTAAAAAATTTTCAGTTTTTTCACAAGGTAGGTAGTCGTCCAAAATTTTAAAAAATTTTCAATTTGTTGACAAGGTAGGAAGTCGTCCAATATATTAAAAAATTTTCAATTTTTTCACAAGGTAGGTAGTCGTCCAAAATTTTAAAAAATTTTCAATTTTTTCACAAGGTAGGTAGTCGTCCAAAATTTTAAAAAATTTTCAATTTTTTCACAAGGTAGGAAGTCGTCCAAAATTTTAAAAAATTTTCAATTTGTTGACAAGGTAGGTAGTCGTCCAAAATTTTAAAAAATTTTCAATTTTTTCACAAGGTAGGTAGTCGTCCAAAATTTTAAAAAATTTTCAATTTTTTCACAAGGTAGGTAGTCGTCCAAAATTTTAAAAAATTTTCAATTTGTTGACAAGGTAGGAAGTCGTCCAATATTTTAAAAAATTTTCAATTTTTTCACAAGGTAGGAAGTCGTCCAAAATTTTAAAAAAATTTCAATTTTTTGACAAGGTAGGGTGTCGTGCAAAATTTTAAAAAATTTTCAATTTGTTGACAAAGTAGTAAGTCGTACAAAATTTTAAAAAATTTTCAATTTTTTGACAAGGTAGGAAGTCGTCCAAAATTTAAGAAAATTTTCAATTTGTTAACATAGTAGGAAGTCGTCCAAAATTTTAAAAAATTTTCAATTTGTTGACAAGGTAGGAAGTCGTCCAAAATTTTAAAAACTTTTCAATGTTTTGACAAGGTAGGTAGTCGTCCAAAATTTTAAAAAATTTTCAATTTTTTGACAAGGTAGGAAGTCGTCCAAAATTTTAAAAAATTTTCAATTTGTGGACAAAGTAGGAAGTCGTCCAAAATTTTAAAAAATTTTCAATTTTTTGACAAGGTCGGGTGTCGTGCAAAATTTTAAAAAATTTTCAATTTGTTGACAAGGTAGGAAGTCGTCCAATATTTTAAAAAATTTTCAATTTTTTGACAAGGTAGGAAGTCGTCCAAAATTTTAAAAAATTTTCAATTTGTTAACATAGTAGGAAGTCGTCCAAAATTTTGAAAAATTTTCAATTTGTTAACATAGTAGGAAGTCGTCCAAAATTTTAAAAAATTTTCGATTTGTTGACAAAGTAGGAAGTCGTCCAAAATTTTAAAAAATTTTCAATTTTTTGACAAGGTAGGAAGTCGTCCAAAATTTTAAAAAATTTTCAATTTGTTGACAAAGTAGGAAGTCGTCCAAAATTTTAAAAAATTTTCAATTTGTTAACATAGTAGGAAGTCGTCCAAAATTTTGAAAAATTATCAATTTGTTAACATAGTAGGAAGTCGTCCAAAATTTTAAAAAATTTTCGATTTGTTGACAAAGTAGGAAGTCGTCCAAAATTTTAAAAACTTTTCAATGTTTTGACAAGGTAGGTAGTCGTCCAAAATTTTAAAAAATTTTCAGTTTTTTCACAAGGTAGGAAGTCGTCCAAAATTTTAAAAAAATTTCAATTTGTTGACAAGGTAGGAAGTCGTCCAATATTTTAAAAAATTTTCAATTTTTTGACAAGGTAGGAAGTCGTCCAAAATTTTAAAAAATTTTCAATTTGTTGACAAGGTAGGAAGTCGTCCAAAATTTTAAAAACTTTTCAATGTTTTGACAAGGTAGGTAGTCGTCCAAAATTTTAAAAAATTTTCAATTTTCTGACAAGGTAGGAAGTCGTCCAAAATTTTAAAAAATTTTCAATTTGTTGACAAAGTAGGAAGTCGTCCAAAATTTTAAAAAATTTTCAATTTTTTGACAAGGTAGGGTGTCGTGCAAAATTTTAAAAAATTTTCAATTTGTTGACAAGGTAGGAAGTCGTCTAATATTTTAAAAAATTTTCAATTTTTTGACAAGGTAGGAAGTCTTCCAAAATTTTAAAAAATTTTCAATTTGTTGACAAAGTAGGAAGTCGTCCAAAATTTTAAAAAATTTTCAATTTTTTCACAAGGTAGGTAGTCGTCCAAAATTTTAAAAAATTTTCAATTTGTTGACAAAGTAGGAAGTCGTCCAAAATTTTAAAAAATTTTCAATTTTTTGACAAGGTAGGAAGTCGTCCAAAATTTTAAAAAATTTTCAATTTGTTGACAAGGTAGGAAGTCGTCCAATATATTAAAAAATTTTCAGTTTTTTCACGAGGTAGGTAGTCGTCCAAAATTTTAAAAAATTTTCAATTTTTTGACAAGGTAGGGTGTCGTCCAAAATTTTAAAAAATTTTCAATTTGTTGACAAAGTAGGAAGTCGTCCAAAATTTTTAAAAATTTTCAATTTTTCGACAAGGTAGGAAGTCGTCCAAAATTTTAAAAAATTTTCAATTTGTTAACATAGTAGGAAGTCGTCCAAAATTTTAAAAAATTTTCAATTTGTTGACAAGGTAGGAAGTCGTCCAAAATTTTAAAAACTTTTCAATGTTTTGACAAGGTAGGTAGTCGTCCAAAATTTTAAAAAATTTTCAATTTTTTGACAAGGTAGGAAGTCGTCCAAAATTTTAAAAAATTTTCAATATGTGGACAAAGTAGGAAGTCGTCCAAAATTTTAAAAAATTTTCAATTTTTTGACAAGGTCGGGTGTCGTGCAAAATTTTAAAAAATTTTCAATTTGTTGACAAGGTAGGAAGTCGTCCAATATTTTAAAAAATTTTCAATTTTTTGACAAGGTAGGAAGTCGTCCAAAATTTTGAAAAATTTTCAATTTGTTAACATAGTAGGAAGTCGTCCAAAATTTTAAAAAATTTTCGATTTGTTGACAAAGTAGGAAGTCGTCCAAAATTTTTTCAAATGTCAAAACTTTTCAATGTTTTGACAAGGTAGGTAGTCGTCCAAAATTTTAAAAAATTTTCAGTTTTTTCACAAGGTAGGAAGTCGTCCAAAATTTTAAAAAAATTTCAATTTTTTGACAAGGTAGGGTGTCGTGCAAAATTTTAAAAAATTTTCAATTTGTTGACAAAGTAGGAAGTCGTCCAAAATTTTAAAAAATTTTTAATTTTTTGACAAGGTAGGAAGTCGTCCAAAATTTTAAAAAATTTTCAATTTGTTAACATAGTAGGAAGTCGTCCAAAATTTTAAAAAATTTTCAATTTTTTGACAAGGTAGGAAGTCGTCCAAAATTTTAAAAAATTTTCAATTTGTTGACAAAGTAGGAAGTCGTCCAAAATTTTAAAAAATTTTCAATTTGTTAACATAGTAGGAAGTCGTCCAAAATTTTGAAAAATTTTCAATTTGTTAACATAGTAGGAAGTCGTCCAAAATTTTAAAAAATTTTCGATTTGTTGACAAAGTAGGAAGTCGTCCAAAATTTTAAAAACTTTTCAATGTTTTGACAAGGTAGGTAGTCGTCCAAAATTTTAAAAAATTTTCAGTTTTTTCACAAGGTAGGAAGTCGTCCAAAATTTTAAAAAAATTTCAATTTGTTGACAAGGTAGGAAGCCGTCCAATATTTTAAAAAATTATCAATTTTTTGACAAGGTAGGGTGTCGTGCAAAATTTTAAAAAATTTTCAATTTGTTGACAAGGTAGGAAGTCGTCCAATATTTTAAAAAATTTTCAATTTTTTGACAAGGTAGGAAGTCGTCCAAAATTTTAAAAAATTTTCAATTTGTTAACATAGTAGGAAGTCGTCCAAAATTTTGAAAAATTTTCAATTTGTTAACATAGTAGGAAGTCGTCCAAAATTTTAAAAAATTTTCGATTTGTTGACAAAGTAGGAAGTCGTCCAAAATTTTAAAAACTTTTCAATGTTTTGACAAGGTAGGTAGTCGTCCAAAATTTTAAAAAATTTTCAATTTTTTGACAAGGTAGGAAGTCGTCCAAAATTTTAAAAAATTTTCAATTTGTTGACAAAGTAGGAAGTCGTCCAAAATTTTAAAAAATTTTCAATTTGTTAACATAGTAGGAAGTCGTCCAAAATTTTGAAAAATTTTCAATTTGTTAACATAGTAGGAAGTCGTCCAAAATTTTAAAAAATTTTCGATTTGTTGACAAAGTAGGAAGTCGTCCAAAATTTTAAAAACTTTTCAATGTTTTGACAAGGTAGGTAGTCGTCCAAAATTTTAAAAAATTTTCAGTTTTTTCACAAGGTAGGGTGTCGTGCAAAATTTTAAAAAATTTTCAATTTGTTGACAAGGTAGGAAGTCGTCCAATATTTTAAAAAATTTTCAATTTTTTGACAAGGTAGGAAGTCGTCCAAAATTTTAAAAAATTTTCAATTTGTTGACAAAGTAGGAAGTCGTCCAAAATTTTAAAAAATTTTCAATTTTTTGACAAGGTAGGGTGTCGTGCAAAATTTTAAAAAATTTTCAATTTGTTGACAAGGTAGGTAGTCGTCCAATATTTTAAAAAATTTTCAATTTTTTGACAAGGTAGGAAGTCGTCCAAAATTTTAAAAAATTTTCAATTTGTGGACAAAGTAGGAAGTCGTCCAAAATTTTAAAAAATTTTCAATTTTTTGACAAGGTCGGGTGTCGTGCAAAATTTTAAAAAATTTTCAATTTGTTGACAAGGTAGGAAGTCGTCCAAAATTTTAAAAAATTTTCAATTTGTTAACATAGTAGGAAGTCGTCCAAAATTTTGAAAAATTTTCAATTTGTTAACATAGTAGGAAGTCGTCCAAAATTTTGAAAAATTTTCAATTTGTTAACATAGTAGGAAGTCGTCCAAAATTTTAAAAAATTTTCGATTTGTTGACAAAGTAGGAAGTCGTCCAAAATTTTAAAAAATTTTCAATTTGTTAACATAGTAGGAAGTCGTCCAAAATTTTGAAAAATTTTCAATTTGTTAACATAGTAGGAAGTCGTCCAAAATTTTAAAAAATTTTCGATTTGTTGACAAAGTAGGAAGTCGTCCAAAATTTTAAAAACTTTTCAATGTTTTGACAAGGTAGGTAGTCGTCCAAAATTTTAAAAAATTTTCAGTTTTTTCACAAGGTAGGGTGTCGTGCAAAATTTTAAAAAATTTTCAATTTGTTGACAAGGTAGGAAGTCGTCCAATATTTTAAAAAATTTTCAATTTTTTGACAAGGTAGGAAGTCGTCCAAAATTTTAAAAAATTTTCAATTTGTTGACAAAGTAGGAAGTCGTCCAAAATTTTAAAAAATTTTCAATTTTTTGACAAGGTAGGGTGTCGTGCAAAATTTTAAAAAATTTTCAATTTGTTGACAAGGTAGGTAGTCGTCCAATATTTTAAAAAATTTTCAATTTTTTGACAAGGTAGGAAGTCGTCCAAAATTTTAAAAAATTTTCAATTTGTGGACAAAGTAGGAAGTCGTCCAAAATTTTAAAAAATTTTCAATTTTTTGACAAGGTCGGGTGTCGTGCAAAATTTTAAAAAATTTTCAATTTGTTGACAAGGTAGGAAGTCGTCCAAAATTTTAAAAAATTTTCAATTTGTTAACATAGTAGGAAGTCGTCCAAAATTTTGAAAAATTTTCAATTTGTTAACATAGTAGGAAGTCGTCCAAAATTTTGAAAAATTTTCAATTTGTTAACATAGTAGGAAGTCGTCCAAAATTTTAAAAAATTTTCGATTTGTTGACAAAGTAGGAAGTCGTCCAAAATTTTAAAAACTTTTCAATGTTTTGATAAGGTAGGTAGTCGTCCAAAATTTTAAAAAATTTTCAGTTTTTTCACAAGGTAGGAAGTCGTCCAAAATTTTAAAAAAATTTCAATTTTTTGACAAGGTAGGGTGTCGTGCAAAATTTTAAAAAATTTTCAATTTGTTGACAAAGTAGGAAGTCGTCCAAAATTTTAAAAAATTTTTAATTTTTTGACAAGGTAGGAAGTCGTCCAAAATTTTAAAAAATTTTCAATTTGTTGACAAAGTAGGAAGTCGTCCAAAATTTTAAAAAATTTTTAATTTTTTGACAAGGTAGGAAGTCGTCCAAAATTTTAAAAAATTTTCAATTTGTTAACATAGTAGGAAGTCGTCCAAAATTTTAAAAAATTTTCAATTTTTTGACAAGGTAGGAAGTCGTCCAAAATTTTAAAAAATTTTCAATTTGTTGACAAAGTAGGAAGTCGTCCAAAATTTTAAAAAATTTTCAATTTGTTAACATAGTAGGAAGTCGTCCAAAATTTTGAAAAATTTTCAATTTGTTAACATAGTAGGAAGTCGTCCAAAATTTTAAAAAATTTTCGATTTGTTGACAAAGTAGGAAGTCGTCCAAAATTTTAAAAACTTTTCAATGTTTTGACAAGGTAGGTAGTCGTCCAAAATTTTAAAAAATTTTCAGTTTTTTCACAAGGTAGGAAGTCGTCCAAAATTTTAAAAAAATTTCAATTTGTTGACAAGGTAGGAAGTCGTCCAATATTTTAAAAAATTTTCAATTTTTTGACAAGGTAGGGTGTCGTGCAAAATTTTAAAAAATTTTCAATTTGTTGACAAGGTAGGAAGTCGTCCAAAATTTTAAAAAATTTTCAATTTGTTAGCATAGTAGGAAGTCGTCCAAAATTTTGAAAAATTTTCAATTTGTTAACATAGTAGGAAGTCGTCCAAAATTTTAAAAAATTTTCGATTTGTTGACAAAGTAGGAAGTCGTCC
Organism: Condylostylus longicornis; assembly: GCF_029603195.1. Taxonomy (NCBI): domain Eukaryota; kingdom Metazoa; phylum Arthropoda; class Insecta; order Diptera; family Dolichopodidae; genus Condylostylus; species Condylostylus longicornis. Next base: position 359,242 of record NW_026577998.1, read on the forward strand.
AAAATTTTAAAAACTTTTCAATGTTTTGACAAGGTAGGTAGTCGTCCAAAATTTTAAAAAATTTTCAGTTTTTTCACAAGGTAGGAAGTCGTCCAAAATTTTAAAAAAATTTCAATTTTTTGACAAGGTAGGGTGTCGTCCAAAATTTTAAAAAATTTTCAATTTGTTGACAAAGTAGGAAGTCGTCCAAAATTTTAAAAAATTTTTAATTTTTTGACAAGGTAGGAAGTCGTCCAAAATTTTAAAAAATTTTCAATTTGTTAACATAGTAGGAAGTCGTCCAAAATTTTAAAAAATTTTCAATTTTTTGACAAGGTAGGAAGTCGTCCAAAATTTTAAAAAATTTTCAATTTGTTGACAAAGTAGGAAGTCGTCCAAAATTTTAAAAAATTTTCAATTTGTTAACATAGTAGGAAGTCGTCCAAAATTTTGAAAAATTTTCAATTTTTTAACATAGTAGGAAGTCGTCCAAAATTTTAAAAAATTTTCGATTTGTTGACAAAGTAGGAAGTCGTCCAATATTTTAAAAAATTTTCAATTTTTTCACAAGGTAGGAAGTCGTCCAAAATTTAAAAAAAATTTCAATTTTTTGACAAGGTAGGGTGTCGTGCAAAATTTTAAAAAATTTTCAATTTTTGACAAGGTAGGAAGTCGTCCAAAATTTTAAAAAATTTTCAATTTTTTGACAAGGTAGGGTGTCGTGCAAAAGTTTAAAAAATTTTCAATCTGTTTACAAGGTAGGAAGTCGTCCAAAATTTTAAAAAATTTTCAATTTGTTGACAAAGTAGGAAGTCGTCCAATATTTTAAAAAATTTTCAATTTTTTCACAAGGTAGGTAGTCGTCCAAAATTTTAAAAAATTTGAAATTTTTTCACAAGGTAGGTAGTCGTCCAAAATTTTAAAAAATTTTCAATTTTTTGACAAGGTAGGAAGTCGTCCAAAATTTTAAAAAATTTTCAATTTGTTGACAAGGTAGGAAGTCGTCCAAAACTTTAAAAAATTTTCAATTTTTTCACAAGGTAGGTAGTCGTCCAAAATTTTAAAAAATTTTCAATTTTTTGACAAGGTAGGGTGTCGTGCAAAATTTTAAAAAATTTTCAATTTGTTGACAAGGTAGGAAGTCGTCCAATATTTTAAAAAATTTTCAATTTTTTAACAAGGTAGGAAGTCGTCCAAAATTTTAAAAAAATTTCAATTTTTTGACAAGGTAGGGTGTCGTGCAAAATTTTAAAAAATTTTCAATTTGTTGACAAAGTAGGAAGTCGTCCAAAATTTTAAAAAATTTTCAATTTGTTAACATAGTAGGAAGTCGTCCAAAATTTTAAAAAATTTTCAATTTGTTGACAAGGTAGGAAGTCGTCCAATATTTTAAAAAATTTTCAATTTTTTCACAAGGTAGGAAGACGTCCAAAATTTTAAAAAAATTTCAATTTTTTGACAAGGTAGGGTGTCGTGCAAAATTTTAAAAAATTTTCAATTTGTTGACAAAGTAGGAAGTCGTCCAAAATTTTAAAAAATTTTCAATTTTTTGACAAGGTAGGAAGTCGTCCAAAATTTTAAAAAATTTTAAATTTTTTCACAAGGTAGGTAGTCGTCCAAAATTTTAAAAAATTTTCAATTTGTTGACAAGGTAGGAAGTCGGCCAATATATTAAAAAATTTTCAATTTGTTGACAAGGTAGGTAGTCGTCCAAAATTTTAAAAAATTTTCAATTTTTTCACAAGGTAGGTAGTCGTCCAAAATTTTAAAAAATTTTCAATTTGTTGACAAGGTAGGAAGTCGTCCAATATTTTAAAAAATTTTCAATTTTTTCACAAAGTAGGAAGTCGTCCAAAATTTTAAAAAATTTTCAATTTTTTGACAAGGTAGGAAGTCGTCCAAAATTTTAAAAAATTTTCAATTTGTTGACAAGGTAGGAAGTCGTCCAAAATTTTAAAAAATTTTCAATTTTTTCACAAGGTAGGTAGTCGTCCAAAATTTTAAAAAATTTTCAATTTTTTGACAAGGTAGGAAGTCGTCCAAAATTTTAAAAAATTTTCAATTTGTTGACAAGGTAGGAAGTCGTCCAAAATTTTAAAAAATTTTCAATTTTTTCACAAGGTAGGTAGTCGTCCAAAATTTTAAAAAATTTTCAATTTTTTGACAAGGTAGGTAGTCGCCCAAAATTTTAAAAAATTTTCAATTTTTTGACAAGGTAGGAAGTCGTCCAATATATTAAAAAATTTTCAATTTTTTCACAAGGTAGGTAGTCGTCCAAAATTTTAAAAAATTTTCAATTTGTTGACAAAGTAGGAAGTCGTCCAAAATTTTAAAAAATTTTCAATTTGTTGACAAGGTAGGAAGTCGTCCAAAATTTTAAAAAATTTTCAATTTTTTCACAAGGTAGGTAGTCGTCCAAAATTTTAAAAAATTTTCAATTTTTTGACAAGGTAGGTAGTCGCCCAAAATTTTAAAAAATTTTCAATTTTTTGACAAGGTAGGAAGTCGTCCAATATATTAAAAAATTTTCAATTTTTTCACAAGGTAGGTAGTCGTCCAAAATTTTAAAAAATTTTCAATTTGTTGACAAAGTAGGAAGTCGTCCAAAATTTTAAAAAATTTTCAATTTTTTGACAAGGTAGGAAGTCGTCCAAAATTTTAAAAAATTTTCAATTTGTTGACAAGGTAGGAAGTCGTCCAATACATTAAAAAATTTTCAATTTTTTCATAAGGTAGGTAGTCGTCCAAAATTTTAAAAAATTTTCAATTTTTTCACAAGGTAGGTAGTCGTCCAAAATTTTAAAAAATTTTCAATTTGTTGACAAAGTAGGAAGTCGTCCAAAATTTTAAAAAATTTTCAATTTTTTGACAAGGTAGGAAGTCGTCCAAAATTTTAAAAAATTTTCAATTTGTTGACAAGGTAGCAAGTCGTCCAATATATTAAAAAATTTTCAATTTTTTCACAAGGTAGGAAGTCGTCTAATATTTTAAAAAATTTTCAATTTTTTCACAGTGTAGGAAGTCGTCCAAAATTTTAAAAAATTTTCAATTTGTTGACAAGGTAGGAAGTCTTTCAAAATTTTAAAAAATTTTCAATTTTTTCACAAGGTAGGTAGTCGTCCAAAATTTTAAAAAATTTTCAATTTTTTGACAAGGTAGGGTGTCGTGCAAAATTTTAAAAAATTTTCAATTTGTTGACAAGGTAGGAAGTCGTCCAATATTGTAAAAAATTTTCAATTTTTTAACAAGGTAGGAAGTCGTCCAAAATTTTAAAAAAATTTCAATTTTTTGACAAGGTAGGTTGTCGTGCAAAATTTTAAAAAATTTTCAATTTGTTGACAAAGTAGGAAGTCGTCCAAAATTTTAAAAAATTTTCAATTGTTAACATAGTAGGAAGTCGTCCAAAATTTTAAAAAATTTTCGATTTGTTGACAAGGTAGGAAGTCGTCCAATATATTAAAAAATTTTCAATTTTTTCACAAGGTAGGTAGTCGTCCAAAATTTTAAAAAATTTTCAATTTGTTGACAAAGTAGGAAGTCGTCCAAAATTTTAAAAAATTTTCAATTTTTTGACAAGGTAGGAAGTCGTCCAAAATTTTAAAATATTTTCAATTTGTTGACAAGGTAGGAAGTCGTCCAATACATTAAAAAATTTTCAATTTTTTCATAAGGTAGGTAGTCGTCCAAAATTTTAAAAAATTTTCAATTTTTTCACAAGGTAGGTAGTCGTCCAAAATTTTAAAAAATTTTCAATTTGTTGACAAAGTAGGAAGTCGTCCAAAATTTTAAAAAATTTTCAATTTTTTGACAAGGTAGGAAGTCGTCCAAAATTTTAAAAAATTTTCAATTTGTTGACAAGGTAGCAAGTCGTCCAATATATTAAAAAATTTTCAATTTTTTCACAAGGTAGGAAGTCGTCTAATATTTTAAAAAATTTTCAATTTTTTCACAGTGTAGGAAGTCGTCCAAAATTTTAAAAAATTTTCAATTTGTTGACAAGGTAGGAAGTCTTTCAAAATTTTAAAAAATTTTCAATTTTTTCACAAGGTAGGTAGTCGTCCAAAATTTTAAAAAATTTTCAATTTTTTGACAAGGTAGGGTGTCGTGCAAAATTTTAAAAAATTTTCAATTTGTTGACAAGGTAGGAAGTCGTCCAATATTTTAAAAAATTTTCAATTTTTTAACAAGGTAGGAAGTCGTCCAAAATTTTAAAAAAATTTCAATTTTTTGACAAGGTAGGGTGTCGTGCAAAATTTTAAAAAATTTTCAATTTGTTGACAAAGTAGGAAGTCGTCCAAAATTTTAAAAAATTTTCAATTGTTAACATAGTAGGAAGTCGTCCAAAATTTTAAAAAATTTTCGATTTGTTGACAAGGTAGGAAGTCGTCCAATATATTAAAAAATTTTCAATTTTTTCACAAGGTAGGTAGTCGTCCAAAATTTTAAAAAATTTTCAATTTTTTCACAAGGTAGGTAGTCGTCCAAAATTTTAAAAAATTTTCAATTTGTTGACAAGGTAGGAAGTCGTCCAAAATTTTAAAAAATTTTCAATTTTTTGACAAGGTAGGAAGTCGTCCAAAATTTTAAAAAATTTTCAATTTGTTGACAAGGTAGCAAGTCGTCCAATATATTAAAAAATTTTCAATTTTTTCACAAGGTAGGAAGTCGTCTAATATTTTAAAAAATTTTCAATTTTTTCACAGTGTAGGAAGTCGTCCAAAATTTTAAAAAATTTTCAATTTGTTGACAAGGTAGGAAGTCTTTCAAAATTTTAAAAAATTTTCAATTTTTTCACAAGGTAGGTAGTCGTCCAAAATTTTAAAAAATTTTCAATTTTTTGACAAGGTAGGGTGTCGTGCAAAATTTTAAAAAATTTTCAATTTGTTGACAAGGTAGGAAGTCGTCCAATATTTTAAAAAATTTTCAATTTTTTAACAAGGTAGGAAGTCGTCCAAAATTTTAAAAAAATTTCAATTTTTTGACAAGGTAGGGTGTCGTGCAAAATTTTAAAAAATTTTCAATTTGTTGACAAAGTAGGAAGTCGTCCAAAATTTTAAAAAATTTTCAATTTGTTAACATAGTAGGAAGTCGTCCAAAATTTTAAAAAATTTTCGATTTGTTGACAAGGTAGGAAGTCGTCCAATATATTAAAAAATTTTCAATTTTTTCACAAGGTAGGTAGTCGTCCAAAATTTTAAAAAATTTTCAATTTTTTCACAAGGTAGGTAGTCGTCCAAAATTTTAAAAAATTTTCAATTTGTTGACAAGGTAGGAAGTCGTCCAATATTTTAAAAAATTTTCAATTTTTTCACAAGGTAGGAAGTCGTCTAAAATTTTAAAAAATTTTCAATTTTTTCACAGTGTAGGAAGTCGTCCAAAATTTTAAAAAATTTTCAATTTGTTGACAAGGTAGGAAGTCGTCCAAAATTTTAAAAAATTTTCAATTTTTTTTCACAAGGTAGGTAGTCGTCCAAAATTTTAAAAAATTTTCAATTTTTTGACAAGGTAGGGTGTCGTGCAAAATTTTAAAAAATTTTCAATTTGTTGACAAGGTAGGAAGTCGTCCAATATTTTAAAAAATTTTCAATTTTTTAACAAGGTAGGAAGTCGTCCAAAATTTTAAAAAAATTTCAATTTTTTGACAAGGTAGGGTGTCGTGCAAAATTTTAAAAAATTTTCAATTTGTTGACAAAGTAGGAAGTCGTCCAAAATTTTAAAAAATTTTCAATTTGTTAACATAGTAGGAAGTCGTCCAAAATTTTAAAAAATTTTCGATTTGTTGACAAAGTAGGAAGTCGTCCAAAATTTTAAAAACTTTTCAATGTTTTGACAAGGTAGGTAGTCGTCCAAAATTTTAAAAAATTTTCAATTTTTTCACAAGGTAGGTAGTCGTCCAAAATTTTAAAAAATTTTCAATTTTTTGACAAGGTAGGAAGTCGTCCAAAATTTTAAAAAATTTTCAATTTGTTGACAAGGTAGGAAGTCGTCCAAAATTTTAAAAAATTTTCAATTTGTTGACAAAGTAGGAAGTCGTCCAAAATTTTAAAAAATTTTCAATTTTTTCACAAGGTAGGTAGTCGTCCAAAATTTTAAAAAATTTTCAATTTGTTGACAAAGTAGGAAGTCGTCCAAAATTTTAAAAAATTTTCAATTTTTTGACAAGGTAGGAAGCCGTCTAAAATTTTAAAAAATTTTCAATTTGTTGACAAGGTAGGAAGTCGTCCAATATATTAAAAAATTTTCAATTTTTTCACAAGGTAGGAAGTCGTCTAAAATTTTAAAAAATTTTCAATTTTTTGACAAGGTAGGAAGTCGTCCAAAATTTTAAAAAATTTTCAATTTGTTGACAAGGTAGGAAGTCGTCCAAAATTTTAAAAAATTTTCAATTTTTTCACAAGGTAGGTAGTCATCCAAAATTTTAAAAAATTTTCAATTTTTTGACAAGGTAGGGTGTCGTGCAAAATTTTAAAAAATTTTCAATTTGTTGACAAGGTAGGAAGTCGTCCAATATTTTAAAAAATTTTCAATTTTTTAACAAGGTAGGAAGTCGTCCAAAATTTTAAAAAAATTTCAATTTTTTGACAAGGTAGGGTGTCGTGCAAAATTTTAAAAAATTTTCAATTTGTTGACAAAGTAGGAAGTCGTCCAAAATTTTAAAAAATTTTCAATTTGTTAACATAGTAGGAAGTCGTCCAAAATTTTAAAAAATTTTCGATTTGTTGACAAGGTAGGTAGTCGTCCAAAATTTTAAAAAATTTTCAATTTGTTGACAAGGTAGGAAGTCGTCCAATATTTTAAAAAATTTTCAATTTTTTCACAAGGTAGGAAGTCGTCTAAAATTTTAAAAAATTTTCAATTTTTTCACAAGGTAGGAAGTCGTCCAAAATTTTAAAAAATTTTCAATTTTTTGACAAGGTAGGAAGTCGTCCAAAATTTTAAAAAATTTTCAATTTGTTGACAAGGTAGGAAGTCGTCCAATATATTAAAAAATTTTCAATTTTTTCACAAGGTAGGTAGTCGTCCAAAATTTTAAAAAATTTTCAATTTTTTCACAAGGTAGGTAGTCGCCCAAAATTTTAAAAAATTTTCAATTTTTTGACAAGGTAGGAAGTCGTCCAAAATTTTAAAAAATTTTCAATTTTTTCACAAGGTAGGGTGTCGTGCAAAATTTTAAAAAATTTTCAATTTTTGACAAGGAAGGAAGTCGTCCAAAATTTTAAAAAATTTTCAATTTGTTGACAAGGTAGGAAGTCGTACAATATTTTAAAAAATTTTCAATTTTTTAACAAGGTAGGAAGTCGTCCAAAATTTTAAAAAAATTTCAATTTTTTGACAAGGTAGGGTGTCGTGCAAAATTTTAAAAAATTTTCAATTTGTTGACAAAGTAGGAAGTCGTCCAAAATTTTAAAAAATTTTCAATTTGTTAACATAGTAGGAAGTCGTCCAAAATTTTAAAAAATTTTCGATTTGTTGACAAGGTAGGAAGTCGTCCAATATATTAAAAAATTTTCAATTTTTTCACAAGGTAGGAAGTCGTCCAAAATTTTAAAAAAATTTCAATTTTTTGACAAGGTAGGTAGTCGTCCAAAATTTTAAAAAATTTTCAATTTGTTGACAAGGTAGGTAGTCGTCCAATATTTTAAAAAATTTTCAATTTTTTCACAAGGTAGGTAGTCGCCCAAAATTTTAAAAAATTTTCAATTTTTTGACAAGGTAGGAAGTCGTCCAATATATTAAAAAATTTTAAATTTTTTCACAAGGTATGTAGTCGTCCAAAATTTTAAAAAATTTTCAATTTTTTCACAAGGTAGGTAGTCGTCCAAAATTTTAAAAAATTTTCAATTTGTTGACAAGGTAGGAAGTCGTCCAATATTTTAAAAAATTTTCAATTTTTTCACAAGGTAGGAAGTCGTCTAAAATTTTAAAAAATTTTCAATTTTTTCACAGTGTAGGAAGTCGTCCAAAATTTTAAAAAATTTTCAATTTGTTGACAAGGTAGGAAGTCGTCCAAAATTTTAAAAAATTTTCAATTTTTTCACAAGGTAGGTAGTCGTCCAAAATTTTAAAAAATTTTCAATTTTTTGACAAGGTAGGGTGTCGTGCAAAATTTTAAAAAATTTTCAATTTGTTGACAAGGTAGGAAGTCGTCCAATATTTTAAAAAATTTTAAATTTTTTAACAAGGTAGGAAGTCGTCCAAAATTTTAAAAAAATTTCAATTTTTTGACAAGGTAGGGTGTCGTGCAAAATTTTAAAAAATTTTCAATTTGTTGACAAAGTAGGAAGTCGTCCAAAATTTTAAAAAATTTTCAATTTGTTAACATAGTAGGAAGTCGCCCAAAATTTTAAAAAATTTTCGATTTGTTGAAAAAGTAGGAAGTCGTCCAAAATTTTAAAAACTTTTCAATGTTTTGACAAGGTAGGTAGTCGTCCAAAATTTTAAAAAATTTTCAATTTTTTCACAAGGTAGGTAGTCGTCCAAAATTTTAAAAAAATTTCAATTTTTTGACAAGGTAGGGTGTCGTGCAAAATTTTAAAAAATTTTCAATTTGTTGACAAAGTAGGAAGTCGTCCAAAATTTTAAAAAATTTTCAATTTGTTAACATAGTAGGAAGTCGCCCAAAATTTTAAAAAATTTTCGATTTGTTGAAAAAGTAGGAAGTCGTCCAAAATTTTAAAAACTTTTCAATGTTTTGACAAGGTAGGGTGTCGTGCAAAATTTTAAAAAATTTTCAATTTGTTGACAAAGTAGGAAGTCGTCCAAAATTTTAAAAAATTTTCAATTTGTTAACATAGTAGGAAGTCGTCCAAAATTTTAAAAAATTTTCAATTTGTTGACAAGGTAGGAAGTCGTCCAAAATTTTAAAAAATTTTCAATTTTTTCACAAGGTAGGTAGTCGTCCAAAATTTTAAAAAATTTTCAATTTTTTGACAAGGTAGGGTGTCGTCCAAAATTTTAAAAAAATTTTCAATTTTTTGACAAGGTAGGAAGTCGTCCAAAATTTTAAAAAATTTTCAATTTGTTGACAAGGTAGGAAGTCGTCCAATATATTAAAAAATTTTCAATTTTTTCACAAGGTAGGTAGTCGTCCAAAATTTTAAAAAATTTTCAATTTTTTCACAAGGTAGGTAGTCGCCCAAAATTTTAAAAAATTTTCAATTTTTTGACAAGGTAGGAAGTCGTCCAATATATTAAAAAATTTTCAATTTTTTCACAAGGTAGGTAGTCGTCCAAAATTTTAAAAAATTTTCAATATGTTGACAAAGTAGGAAGTCGTCCAAAATTTTAAAAAATTTTCAATTTTTTGACAAGGTAGGAAGTCGTCCAAAATTTTAAAAAATTTTCAATTTTTTCACAAGGTAGGGTGTCGTGCAAAATTTTAAAAAATTTTCAATTTTTTCACAAGGTAGGTAGTCGTCCAAAATTTTAAAAAATTTTCAATTTGTTGACAAAGTAGGAAGTCGTCCAAAATTTTAAAAAATTTTCAATTTTTTGACAAGGTAGGAAGTCGTCCAAAATTTTAAAAAATTTTCAATTTTTTCACAAGGTAGGGTGTCGTGCAAAATTTTAAAAAATTTTCAATTTTTTCACAAGGTAGGTAGTCGTCCAAAATTTTAAAAAATTTTCAATTTGTTGACAAAGTAGGAAGTCGTCCAAAATTTTAAAAAATTTTCAATATGTTGACAAAGTAGGAAGTCGTCCAAAATTTTAAAAAATTTTCAATTTTTTGACAAGGTAGGAAGTCGTCCAAAATTTTAAAAAATTTTCAATTTTTGCACAAGGTAGGGTGTCGTGCAAAATTTTAAAAAATTTTCAATTTGTTGACAAGGTAGGAAGTCGTCCAATATTTTAAAAAATTTTAAATTTTTTAACAAGGTAGGAAGTCGTCCAAAATTTTAAAAAAATTTCAATTTTTTGACAAGGTAGGGTGTCGTGCAAAATTTTAAAAAATTTTCAATTTGTTGACAAAGTAGGAAGTCGTCCAAAATTTTAAAAAATTTTCAATTTGTTAACATAGTAGGAAGTCGCCCAAAATTTTAAAAAATTTTCGATTTGTTGAAAAAGTAGGAAGTCGTCCAAAATTTTAAAAACTTTTCAATGTTTTGACAAGGTAGGTAGTCGTCCAAAATTTTAAAAAATTTTCAATTTTTTCACAAGGTAGGTAGTCGTCCAAAATTTTAAAAAATTTTCAATTTTTTGACAAGGTAGGAAGTCGTCCAAAATTTTAAAAAATTTTCAATTTGTTGACAAGGTAGGAAGTCGTCCAATATATTAAAAAATTTTCAATTTTTTCACAAGGTAGGTAGTCGTCCAAAATTTTAAAAAATTTTCAATTTTTTCACAAGGTAGGTAGTCGCCCAAAATTTTAAAAAATTTTCAATTTTTTGACAAGGTAGGAAGTCGTCCAATATATTAAAAAATTTTCAATTTTTTCACAAGGTAGGTAGTCGTCCAAAATTTTAAAAAATTTTCAATATGTTGACAAAGTAGGAAGTCGTCCAAAATTTTAAAAAATTTTCAATTTTTTGACAAGGTAGGAAGTCGTCCAAAATTTTAAAAAATTTTCAATTTGTTGACAAAGTAGGAAGTCGTCCAAAATTTTAAAAAATTTTCAATTTTTTGACAAGGTAGGAAGTCGTCCAAAATTTTAAAAAATTTTCAATTTGTTGACAAGGTAGGAAGTCGTCCAATATATTAAAAAATTTTCAATTTTTTGACAAGGTAGGGTGTCGTGCAAAATTTTAAAAAATTTTCAATTTGTTGACAAGGTAGGAAGTCGTCCAAAATTTTAAAAAATTTTCAATTTGTTGACAAAGTAGGAAGTCGTCCAAAATTTTAAAAAATTTTCAATTTTTTCACAAGGTAGGTAGTCGTCCAAAATTTTAAAAAATTTTCAATTTGTTGACAAAGTAGGAAGTCGTCCAAAATTTTAAAAAATTTTCAATTTTTTGACAAGGTAGGAAGTCGTCCAAAATTTTAAAAAATTTTCAATTTGTTGACAAGGTAGGAAGTCGTCCAATATATTAAAAAATTTTCAATTTTTTCACAAGGTAGGTAGTCGTCCAAAATTTTAAAAAATTTTCAATTTTTTCACAAGGTAGGTAGTCGTCCAAAATTTTAAAAAATTTTCAATTTGTTGACAAGGTAGGAAGTCGTCCAAAATTTTAAAAAATTTTCAATTTTTTCACAAGGTAGGTAGTCGTCCAAAATTTTAAAAAATTTTCAATTTGTTGACAAAGTAGGAAGTCGTCCAAAATTTTAAAAAATTTTCAATTTTTTGACAAGGTAGGAAGTCGTCCAAAATTTTAAAAAATTTTCAATTTGTTGACAAGGTAGGAAGTCGTCCAATATATTAAAAAATTTTCAATTTTTTCACAAGGTAGGTAGTCGTCCAAAATTTTAAAAAATTTTCAATTTTTTCACAAGGTAGGTAGTCGTGCAAAATTTTAAAAAATTTTCAATTTGTTGACAAGGTAGGAAGTCGTCCAATATTTTAAAAAATTTTCAATTTTTTCACAAGGTAGGAAGTCGTCTAAAATTTTAAAAAATTTTCAATTTTTTCACAAGGTAGGTAGTCGTCCAAAATTTTAAAAAATTTTCAATTTGTTGACAAGGTAGGAAGTCGTCCAATATTTTAAAAAATTTTCAATTTGTTAACATAGTAGGAAGTCGTCTAAAATTTTAAAAAATTTTCAATTTTTTCACAAGGTAGGAAGTCGTCCAAAATTTTAAAAAATTTTCAATTTTTTGACAAGGTAGGAAGTCGTCCAAAATTTTAAAAAATTTTCAATTTGTTGACAAGGTAGGTAGTCGTCCAAAATTTTAAAAAATTTTCAATTTTTTCACAAGGTAGGAAGTCGTCCAATATTTTAAAAAATTTTCAATTTTTTCACAAGGTAGGTAGTCGCCCAACATTTTAAAAAATTTTCAATTTGTTGACAAGGTAGGTAGTCGTCCAAAATTTTAAAAAATTTTCAATTTTTTGACAAGGTATGTAGTCGTCCAAAATTTTAAAAAATTTTCAATTTTTTCACAAGGTAGGTAGTCGTCCAAAATTTTAAAAAATTTTCAATTTGTTGACAAGGTAGGAAGTCGTCCAATATTTTAAAAAATTTTCAATTTTTTCACAAGGTAGGAAGTCGTCTAAAATTTTAAAAAATTTTCAATTTTTTCACAAGGTAGGAAGTCGTCCAAAATTTTAAAAAATTTTCAATTTTTTGACAAGGTAGGAAGTCGTCCAAAATTTTAAAAAATTTTCAATTTGTTGACAAGGTAGGAAGTCGTCCAATATATTAAAAAATTTTCAATTTTTTCACAAGGTAGGTAGTCGTCCAAAATTTTAAAAAATTTTCAATTTGTTGACAAGGTAGGAAGTCGTCCAATATTTTAAAAAATTTTCAATTTTTTCACAAGGTAGGAAGTCGTCAAAAATTTTAAAAATTTTCAATTTTTTCACAAGGTAGGAAGTCGTCCAAAATTTTTAAAAATTTTCAATTTTTTGACAAGGTAGGAAGTCGTCCAAAATTTTAAAAAATTTTCAATTTGTTGACAAGGTAGGTAGTCGTCCAAAATTTTAAAAAATTTTCAATTTTTTGACAATGTAGGAAGTCGTCCAATATATTAAAAAATTTTCAATTTTTTCACAAGGTAGGTAGTCGTCCAAAATTTTAAAAAATTTTCAATTTGTTGACAAGGTAGGAAGACGTCCAATATTTTAAAAAATTTTCAATTTTTCGTCCACAATTTCAATTTTTTGACAAGGTAGGGTGTCGTGCAAAATTTTAAAAAATTTTCAATTTGTTGACAAAGTAGGAAGTCGTCCAAAATTTTAAAAAATTTTCAATTTGTTAACATAGTAGGAAGTCGCCCAAAATTTTAAAAAATTTTCGATTTGTTGACAAAGTAGGAAGTCGTCCAAAATTTTAAAAACTTTTCAATGTTTTGACAAGGTAGGTAGTCGTCCAAAATTTTAAAAAATTTTCAATTTTTTCACAAGGTAGGTAGTCGTCCAAAATTTTAAAAAATTTTCAATTTTTTGACAAGGTAGGAAGTCGTCCAAAATTTTAAAAAATTTTCAATTTGTTGACAAGGTAGGAAGTCGTCCAATATATTAAAAAATTTTCAATTTTTTCACAAGGTAGGTAGTCGTCCAAAATTTTAAAAAATTTTCAATTTTTTCACAAGGTAGGTAGTCGCCCAAAATTTTAAAAAATTTTCAATTTTTTGACAAGGTAGGAAGTCGTCCAATATATTAAAAAATTTTCAATTTTTTCACAAGGTAGGTAGTCGTCCAAAATTTTAAAAAATTTTCAATATGTTGACAAAGTAGGAAGTCGTCCAAAATTTTAAAAAATTTTCAATTTTTTGACAAGGTAGGAAGTCGTCCAAAATTTTAAAAAATTTTCAATTTTTTCACAAGGTAGGGTGTCGTGCAAAATTTTAAAAAATTTTCAATTTTTGACAAGGTAGGAAGTCGTCCAAAATTTTAAAAAATTTTCAATTTGTTGACAAAGTAGGAAGTCGTCCAAAATTTTAAAAAATTTTCAATTTTTTGACAAGGTAGGAAGTCGTCCAAAATTTTAAAAAATTTTCAATTTGTTGACAAGGTAGGAAGTCGTCCAATATATTAAAAAATTTTCAATTTTTTGACAAGGTAGGGTGTCGTGCAAAATTTTAAAATATTTTCAATTTGTTGACAAGGTAGGAAGTCGTCCAAAATTTTAAAAAATTTTCAATTTGTTGACAAAGTAGCAAGTCGTCCAAAATTTTAAAAAATTTTCAATTTTTTCACAAGGTAGGTAGTCGTCCAAAATTTTAAAAAATTTTCAATTTTTTGACAAAGTAGGAAGTCGTCCAAAATTTTAAAAAATTTTCAATTTTTTGACAAGGTAGGAAGTCGTCCAAAATTTTAAAAAATTTTCAATTTGTTGACAAGGTAGGAAGTCGTCCAATATATTAAAAAATTTTCAATTTTTTCACAAGGTAGGTAGTCGTCCAAAATTTTAAAAAATTTTCAATTTTTTCACAAGGTAGGTAGTCGTCCAAAATTTTAAAAAATTTTCAATTTGTTGACAAGGTAGGAAGTCGTCCAAAATTTTAAAAAATTTTCAATTTTTTCACAAGGTAGGTAGTCGTCCAAAATTTTAAAAAATTTTCAATTTGTTGACAAAGTAGGAAGTCGTCCAAAATTTTAAAAAATTTTCAATTTTTTGACAAGGTAGGAAGTCGTCCAAAATTTTAAAAAATTTTCAATTTGTTGACAAGGTAGGAAGTCGTCCAATATATTAAAAAATTTTCAATTTTTTCACAAGGTAGGTAGTCGTCCAAAATTTTAAAAAATTTTCAATTTTTTCACAAGGTAGGTAGTCGTCCAAAATTTTAAAAAATTTTCAATTTGTTGACAAGGTAGGAAGTCGTCCAATATTTTAAAAAATTTTCAATTTTTTCACAAGGTAGGAAGTCGTCTAAAATTTTAAAAAATTTTCAATTTTTTCACAAGGTAGGTAGTCGTCCAAAATTTTAAAAAATTTTCAATTTTTTCACAAAGTAGGAAGTCGTCCAAAATTTTAAAAAATTTTCAATTTTTTGACAAGGTAGGAAGTCGTCCAAAATTTTAAAAAATTTTCAATTTGTTGACAAGGTAGGAAGTCGTCCAATATTTTAAAAAATTTTCAATTTTTTCACAAGGTAGGAAGTCGTCTAAAATTTTAAAAAATTTTCAATTTTTTCACAAGGTAGGAAGTCGTCCAAAATTTTAAAAAATTTTCAATTTTTTGACAAGGTAGGAAGTCGTCCAAAATTTTAAAAAATTTTCAATTTGTTGACAAGGTAGGAAGTCGTCCAATATATTAAAAAATTTTCAATTTTTTCACAAGGTAGGTAGTCGTCCAAAATTTTAAAAAATTTTCAATTTTTTCACAAGGTAGGTAGTCGTCCAAAATTTTAAAAAATTTTCAATTTGTTGACAAGGTAGGTAGTCGTCCAAAATTTTAAAAAATTTTCAATTTTTTCACAAGGTAGGAAGTCGTCCAAAATTTTAAAAAATTTTCAATTTTTTCACAAGGTAGGTAGTCGTCCAAAATTTTAAAAAATTTTCAATTTGTTGACAAGGTAGGTAGTCGTCCAAAATTTTAAAAAATTTTCAATTTTTTGACAAGGTAGGAAGTCGTCCAATATATTAAAAAATTTTCAATTTTTTCACAAGGTAGGTAGTCGTCCAAAATTTTAAAAAATTTTCAATTTGTTGACAAGGTAGGAAGTCGTCCAATATTTTAAAAAATTTTCAATTTTTTCACAAGGTAGGAAGTCGTCTAAAATTTTAAAAAATTTTCAATTTTTTCACAAGGTAGGAAGTCGTCCAAAATTTTAAAAAATTTTCAATTTTTTGACAAGGTAGGAAGTCGTCCAAAATTTTAAAAAATTTTCAATTTGTTGACAAGGTAGGAAGTCGTCCAATATATTAAAAAATTTTCAATTTTTTCACAAGGTAGGTAGTCGTCGAAAATTTTAAAAAATTTTCAATTTTTTCACAAGGTAGGAAGTCGTCCAAAATTTTAAAAAATTTTCAATTTTTTCACAAGGTAGGTAGTCGTCCAAAATTTTAAAAAATTTTCAATTTGTTGACAAGGTAGGTAGTCGTCCAAAATTTTAAAAAATTTTCAATTTTTTGACAAGGTAGGAAGTCGTCCAATATATTAAAAAATTTTCAATTTTTTCACAAGGTAGGTAGTCGTCCAAAATTTTAAAAAATTTTCAATTTGTTGACAAGGTAGGAAGTCGTCCAATATTTTAAAAAATTTTCAATTTTTTCACAAGGTAGGAAGTCGTCTAAAATTTTAAAAAATTTTCAATTTGTTGACAAGGTAGGAAGTCGTCCAAAATTTTAAAAAATTTTCAATTTTTTCACAAGGTAGGAAGTCGTCCAAAATTTTAAAAAATTTTCAATTTTTTCACAAGGTAGGTAGTCGTCCAAAATTTTAAAAAATTTTCAATTTGTTGACAAGGTAGGTAGTCGTCCAAAATTTTAAAAAATTTTCAATTTTTTGACAAGGTAGGAAGTCGTCCAATATATTAAAAAATTTTCAATTTTTTCACAAGGTAGGTAGTCGTCCAAAATTTTAAAAAATTTTCAATTTGTTGACAAGGTAGGAAGTCGTCCAATATTTTAAAAAATTTTCAATTTTTTCACAAGGTAGGAAGTCGTCTAAAATTTTAAAAAATTTTCAATTTTTTCACAAGGTAGGAAGTCGTCCAAAATTTTAAAAAATTTTCAATTTTTTGACAAGGTAGGAAGTCGTCCAAAATTTTAAAAAATTTTCAATTTGTTGACAAGGTAGGAAGTCGTCCAATATATTAAAAAATTTTCAATTTTTTCACAAGGTAGGTAGTCGTCCAAAATTTTAAAAAATTTTCAATTTGTTGACAAGGTAGGAAGTCGTCCAATATATTAAAAAATTTTCAATTTTTTCACAAGGTAGATAGTCGTCCAAAATTTTAAAAAATTTTCAATTTTTTCACAAGGTAGGTAGTCGTCCAAAATTTTAAAAAATTTTCAATTTGTTGACAAGGTAGGTAGTCGTACAAAATTTTAAAAAATTTTCAATTTTTTCACAAGGTAGGAAGTCGTCCAAAATTTTAAAAAATTTTCAATTTTTTCACAAGGTAGGTAGTCGTCCAAAATTTTAAAAAATTTTCAATTTGTTGACAAGGTAGGTAGTCGTCCAAAATTTTAAAAAATTTTCAATTTTTTGACAAGGTAGGAAGTCGTCCAATATATTAAAAAATTTTCAATTTTTTCACAAGGTAGGTAGTCGTCCAAAATTTTAAAAAATTTTCAATTTTTTCACAAGGTAGGAAGTCGTCCAAAATTTTAAAAAATTTTCAATTTTTTCACAAGGTAGGTAGTCGTCCAAAATTTTAAAAAATTTTCAATTTGTTGACAAGGTAGGTAGTCGTCCAAAATTTTAAAAAATTTTCAATTTTTTGACAAGGTAGGAAGTCGTCCAATATATTAAAAAATTTTCAATTTTTTCACAAGGTAGGTAGTCGTCCAAAATTTTAAAAAATTTTCAATTTGTTGACAAGGTAGGAAGTCGTCCAATATTTTAAAAAATTTTCAATTTTTTCACAAGGTAGGAAGTCGTCTAAAATTTTAAAAAATTTTCAATTTGTTGACAAGGTAGGAAGTCGTCCAATATTTTAAAAAATTTTCAATTTTTTCACAAGGTAGGAAGTCGTCTAAAATTTTAAAAAATTTTCAATTTTTTCACAAGGTAGGAAGTCGTCCAAAATTTTTAAAAATTTTCAATTTTTTGACAAGGTAGGAAGTCGTCCAAAATTTTAAAAAATTTTCAATTTGTTGACAAGGTAGGTAGTCGTCCAAAATTTTAAAAAATTTTCAATTTTTTGACAATGTAGGAAGTCGTCCAATATATTAAAAAATTTTCAATTTTTTCACAAGGTAGGTAGTCGTCCAAAATTTTAAAAAATTTTCAATTTTTTCACAAGGTAGGTAGTCGTCCAAAATTTTAAAAAATTTTCAATTTGTTGACAAGGTAGGAAGTCGTCCAATATTTTAAAAAATTTTCAATTTTTTCACAAGGTAGGAAGTCGTCTAAAATTTTAAAAAATTTTCAATTTGTTGACAAGGTAGGAAGTCGTCCAATATTTTAAAAAATTTTCAATTTTTTCACAAGGTAGGAAGTCGTCTAAAATTTTAAAAAATTTTCAATTTTTTCACAAGGTAGGAAGACGTCTAAAATTTTAAAAAATTTTCAATTTTTTCACAAGGTAGGTAGTCGTCCAAAATTTTAAAAAATTTTCAATTTTTTCACAAGGTAGGTAGTCGTCCAAAATTTTAAAAAATTTTCAATTTGTTGACAAGGTAGGAAGTCGTCCAATATTTTAAAAAATTTTCAATTTTTTCACAAGGTAGGAAGTCGTCTAAAATTTTAAAAAATTTTCAATTTTTTCACAAGGTAGGAAGTCGTCCAAAATTTTAAAAAATTTTCAATTTTTTGACAAGGTAGGAAGTCGTCCAAAATTTTAAAAAATTTTCAATTTGTTGACAAGGTAGGAGGTCGTCCAAAATTTTAAAAAATTTTCAATTTGTTGACAAGGTAGGAAGTCGTCCAATATTTTAAAAAATTTTCAATTTTTTCACAAGGTAGGAAGTCGTCTAAAATTTTAAAAAATTTTCAATTTTTTCACAAGGTAGGAAGTCGTCCAAAATTTTAAAAAATTTTCAATTTTTTGACAAGGTAGGAAGTCGTCCAAAATTTTAAAAAATTTTCAATTTGTTGACAAGGTAGGAAGTCGTCCAATATATTAAAAAATTTTCACTTTTTTCACAAGGTAGGTAGTCGTCCAAAATTTTAAAAAATTTTCAATTTTTTGACAAGGTAGGAAGTCGTCCAATATATTAAAAAATTTTCAATTTTTTCACAAGGTAGGAAGTCGTCCAAAATTTTAAAAAATTTTCAATTTTTTGACAAGGTAGGAAGTCGTCCAAAATTTTAAAAAATTTTCAATTTGTTGACAAGGTAGGAAGTCGTCCAATATATTGAAAAATTTTCAATTTTTTCACAAGGTAGGTAGTCGTCCGAAATTTTAAAAAATTTTCAATTTTTTGACAAGGTAGGAAGTCGTCCAATATATTAAAAAATTTTCAATTTTTTCACAAGGTAGGTAGTCGTCCAAAATTTTAAAAAATTTTCAATTTTTTCACAAGGTAGGTAGTCGTCCAAAATTTTAAAAAATTTTCAATTTTTTCACAAGGTAGGTAGTCGTCCAAAATTTTAAAAAATTTTCAATTTGTTGACAAGGTAGGAAGTCGTCCAATATTTTAAAAAATTTTCAATTTTTTCACAAGGTAGGAAGTCGTCCAAAATTTTAAAAAATTTTCAATTTTTTGACAAGGTAGGAAGTCGTCCAAAATTTTAAAAAATTTTCAATTTGTTGACAAGGTAGGAAGTCGTCCAATGTATTAAAAAATTTTCACTTTTTTCACAAGGTAGGTAGTCGTCCAAAATTTTAAAAAATTTTCAATTTTTTGACAAGGTAGGAAGTCGTCCAATATATTAAAAAATTTTCAATTTTTTCACAAGGTAGGAAGTCGTCCAAAATTTTAAAAAATTTTCAATTTTTTGACAAGGTAGGAAGTCGTCCAAAATTTTAAAAAATTTTCAATTTGTTGACAAGGTAGGAAGTCGTCCAATATATTGAAAAATTTTCAATTTTTTCACAAGGTAGGTAGTCGTCCGAAATTTTAAAAAATTTTCAATTTTTTGACAAGGTAGGAAGTCGTCCAATATATTAAAAAATTTTCAATTTTTTCACAAGGTAGGTAGTCGTCCAAAATTTTAAAAAATTTTCAATTTTTTCACAAGGTAGGTAGTCGTCCAAAATTTTAAAAAATTTTCAATTTTTTCACAAGGTAGGTAGTCGTCCAAAATTTTAAAAAATTTTCAATTTGTTGACAAGGTAGGAAGTCGTCCAATATTTTAAAAAATTTTCAATTTTTTCACAAGGTAGGAAGTCGACCAAAATTTTAAAAAATTTTCAATTTTTTGACAAGGTAGGAAGTCGTCCAAAATTTTAAAAAATTTTCAATTTGTTGACAAGGTAGGAAGTCGTCCAATGTATTAAAAAATTTTCAATTTTTTCACAAGGTAGGTAGTCGTCCAAAATTTTAAAAAATTTTCAATTTTTTGACAAGGTAGGAAGTCGTCCAAAATTTTAAAAAATTTTCAATTTTTTCACAAGGTAGGTAGTCGTCCAAAATTTTAAAAAATTTTCAATTTGTTGACAAGGTAGGAAGTCGTCTAATATTTTAAAAAATTTTCAATTTTTTCACAAGGTAGGAAGTCGTCCAAAATTTTAAAAAATTTTCAATTTGTTGACAAGGTAGGTAGTCGTCCAAAATTTTAAAAAATTTTCAATTTGTTGACAAGGTAGGAAGTCGTCCAATATATTAAAAAATTTTCAATTTTTTCACAAGGTAGGTAGTCGTCCAAAATTTTAAAAAATTTTCAATTTTTTGACAAGGTAGGAAGTCGTCCAAAATTTTAAAAAATTTTCAATTTTTGCACAAGGTAGGTAGTCGTCCAAAATTTTAAAAAATTTTCAATTTGTTGACAAGGTAGGAAGTCGTCCAATATTTTAAAAAATTTTCAATTTTTTCACAAGGTAGGAAGTCGTCCAAAATTTTAAAAAATTTTCAATTTTTTGACAAGGTAGGAAGTCGTCCAAAATTTTAAAAAATTTTCAATTTTTTCACAAGGTAGGTAGTCGTCCAAAATTTTAAAAAATTTTCAATTTTTTCACAAGGTAGGTAGTCGTCCAAAATTTTAAAAAATTTTCAATTTGTTGACAAGGTAGGAAGTCGTCCAATATATTAAAAAATTTTCAATTTTTTCACAAGGTAGGAAGTCGTCTAATATTTTAAAAAATTTTCAATTTTTTCACAAGGTAGGAAGTCGTCCAAAATTTTAAAAAAATTTCAATTTTTTGACAAGGTAGGAAGTCGTCCAAAATTTTAAAAAATTTTCAATTTGTTGACAAGGTAGGAAGTCGTCCAATATATTAAAAAATTTTCAATTTTTTGACAAGGTAGGTAGTCGTCCAAAATTTTAAAAAATTTTCAATTTTTTCACAAGGTAGGTAGTCGTCCAAAATTTTAAAAAATTTTCAATTTTTTGACAAGGTAGGAAGTCGTATAATATATTAAAAAATTTTCAATTTTTTCACAAGGTAGGTAGTCGTCCAAAATTTTAAAAAATTTTCAATTTGTTGACAAAGTAGGAAGTCGTCCAAAATTTTAAAAAATTTTCAATTTTTTGACAAGGTAGGAAGTCGTCCAAAATTTTAAAAAATTTTCAATTTGCTGACAAGGTAGGAAGTCGTCCAATATATTAAAAAATTTTCAATTTTTTCACAAGGTAGGTAGTCGTCCAAAATTTTAAAAAATTTTCAATTTTTTCACAAGGTAGGTAGTCGTCCAAAATTTTAAAAAATTTTCAATTTTTTGACAAGGTAGGAAGTCGTCCAATATATTAAAAAATTTTCAATTTTTTCACAAGGTAGGTAGTCGTCCAAAATTTTAAAAAATTTTCAATTTTTTCACAAGCTAGGTAGTCGTCCAAAATTTTAAAAAATTTTCAATTTGTTGACAAAGTAGGAAGTCGTCCAAAATTTTAAAAAATTTTCAATTTTTTGACAAGGTAGGAAGTCGTCCAAAATTTTAAAAAATTTTCAATTTGTTGACAAGGTAGGAAGTCGTCCAATATATTAAAAAATTTTCAATTTTTTCACAAGGTAGGTAGTCGTCCAAAATTTTAAAAAATTTTCAATTTTTTCACAAGGTAGGTAGTCGTCCAAAATTTTAAAAAATTTTCATTTATTTGACAAGGTAGGAAGTCGTCCAATATATTAAAAAATTTTCAATTTTTTCACAAGGTAGGTAGTCGTCCAAAATTTTAAAAAATTTTCAATTTTTTCACAAGGTAGGGTGTCGTGCAAAATTTTAAAAAATTTTCAATTTTTGACAATGTAGGAAGTCGTGCAAAATTTTAAAAAATTTTCAATTTTTTGACAAGGTAGGGTGTCGTGCAAAATTTTAAAAAATTTTCAATTTGTTGACAAGGTAGGAAGTCGTCCAAAATTTTAAAAAATTTTCAATTTGTTGACAAAGTAGGAAGTCGTCCAAAATTTTAAAAAATTTTCAATTTTTTCACAAGGTATTTAGTCGTCCAAAATTTTAAAAAATTTTCAATTTGTTGACAAAGTAGGAAGTCGTCCAAAATTTTAAAAAATTTTCAATTTTTTGACAAGGTAGGAAGTCGTCCAAAATTTTAAAAAATTTTCAATTTGTTGACAAGGTAGGAAGTCGTCCAATATATTAAAAAATTTTCAATTTTTTCACAAGGTAGGTAGTCGTCCAAAATTTTAAAAAATTTTCAATTTTTTCACAAGGTAGGTAGTCGTCCAAAATTTTAAAAAATTTTCAATTTTTTGACAAGGTAGGAAGTCGTCCAATATATTAAAAAATTTTCAATTTTTTCACAAGGTAGGTAGTCGTCCAAAATTTTAAAAAATTTTCAAATTGTTGACAAGGTAGGAAGTCGTCCAATATTTTAAAAAATTTTCAATTTTTTCACAAGGTAAGAAGTCGTCCAAAATTTTAAAAAATTTTCAATTTTTTCACAAGGTAGGAAGTCGTCCAAAATTTTAAAAAATTTTCAATTTTTTGACAAGGTAGGAAGTCGTCCAAAATTTTAAAAAATTTTCAATTTGTTGACAAGGTAGGAAGTCGTCCAATATTTTAAAAAATTTTCAATTTTTTCACAAGGTAGGAAGTCGTCCAAAATTTTAAAAAATTTTCAATTTTTTGACAAGGTAGGAAGTCGTCCAAAATTTTAAAAAATTTTCAATTTGTTGACAAAGTAGGAAGTCGTCCAAAATTTTAAAAAATTGTCAATTTTTTGACAAGGTAGGAAGTCGTCCAAAATTTTAAAAAATTTTCAATTTGTTAACATAGTAGGAAGTCGTCCAAAATTTTAAAAAATTTTCAATTTTTTCACAAGGTAGGTAGTCGTCCAAAATTTTAAAAAATTTTCAATTTTTTCACAAGGTAGGTAGTCGTCCAAAATTTTAAAAAATTTTCAATTTGTTGACAAGGTAGGAAGTCGTCCAATATATTAAAAAATTTTCAATTTTTTCACAAGGTAGGAAGTCGTCTAATATTTTAAAAAATTTTCAATTTTTTCACAAGGTAGGAAGTCGTCCAAAATTTTAAAAAAATTTCAATTTTTTGACAAGGTAGGAAGTCGTCCAAAATTTTAAAAAATTTTCAATTTGTTGACAAGGTAGGAAGTCGTCCAATATATTAAAAAATTTTCAATTTTTTCACAAGGTAGGTAGTCGTCCAAAATTTTAAAAAATTTTCAATTTTTTCACAAGGTAGGTAGTCGTCCAAAATTTTAAAAAATTTTCAATTTTTTGACAAGGTAGGAAGTCGTATAATATATTAAAAAATTTTCAATTTTTTCACAAGGTAGGTAGTCGTCCAAAATTTTAAAAAATTTTCAATTTGTTGACAAAGTAGGAAGTCGTCCAAAATTTTAAAAAATTTTCAATTTTTTGACAAGGTAGGAAGTCGTCCAAAATTTTAAAAAATTTTCAATTTGTTGACAAGGTAGGAAGTCGTCCAATATATTAAAAAATTTTCAATTTTTTCACAAGGTAGGTAGTCGTCCAAAATTTTAAAAAATTTTCAATTTTTTCACAAGGTAGGTAGTCGTCCAAAATTTTAAAAAATTTTCAATTTTTTGACAAGGTAGGAAGTCGTCCAATATATTAAAAAATTTTCAATTTTTTCACAAGGTAGGTAGTCGTCCAAAATTTTAAAAAATTTTCAATTTTTTCACAAGCTAGGTAGTCGTCCAAAATTTTAAAAAATTTTCAATTTGTTGACAAAGTAGGAAGTCGTCCAAAATTTTAAAAAATTTTCAATTTTTTGACAAGGTAGGAAGTCGTCCAAAATTTTAAAAAATTTTCAATTTGTTGACAAGGTAGGAAGTCGTCCAATATATTAAAAAATTTTCAATTTTTTCACAAGGTAGGTAGTCGTCCAAAATTTTAAAAAATTTTCAATTTTTTCACAAGGTAGGTAGTCGTCCAAAATTTTAAAAAATTTTCAATTATTTGACAAGGTAGGAAGTCGTCCAATATATTAAAAAATTTTCAATTTTTTCACAAGGTAGGTAGTCGTCCAAAATTTTAAAAAATTTTCAATTTTTTCACAAGGTAGGTAGTCGTCCAAAATTTTAAAAAATTTTCAATTTTTTGACAAGGTAGGAAGTCGTCCAATATATTAAAAAATTTTCAATTTTTTCACAAGGTAGGTAGTCGTCCAAAATTTTAAAAAATTTTCAATTTTTTCACAAGCTAGGTAGTCGTCCAAAATTTTAAAAAATTTTCAATTTGTTGACAAAGTAGGAAGTCGTCCAAAATTTTAAAAAATTTTCAATTTTTTGACAAGGTAGGAAGTCGTCCAAAATTTTAAAAAATTTTCAATTTGTTGACAAGGTAGGAAGTCGTCCAATATATTAAAAAATTTTCAATTTTTTCACAAGGTAGGTAGTCGTCCAAAATTTTAAAAAATTTTCAATTTTTTCACAAGGTAGGTAGTCGTCCAAAATTTTAAAAAATTTTCAATTATTTGACAAGGTAGGAAGTCGTCCAATATATTAAAAAATTTTCAATTTTTTCACAAGGTAGGTAGTCGTCCAAAATTTTAAAAAATTTTCAATTTTTTCACAAGGTAGGGTGTCGTGCAAAATTTTAAAAAATTTTCAATTTTTGACAATGTAGGAAGTCGTGCAAAATTTTAAAAAATTTTCAATTTTTTGACAAGGTAGGGTGTCGTGCAAAATTTTAAAAAATTTTCAATTTGTTGACAAGGTAGGAAGTCGTCCAAAATTTTAAAAAATTTTCAATTTGTTGACAAAGTAGGAAGTCGTCCAAAATTTTAAAAAATTTTCAATTTTTTCACAAGGTATTTAGTCGTCCAAAATTTTAAAAAATTTTCAATTTGTTGACAAAGTAGGAAGTCGTCCAAAATTTTAAAAAATTTTCAATTTTTTGACAAGGTAGGAAGTCGTCGAAAATTTTAAAAAATTTTCAATTTGTTGACAAGGTAGGAAGTCGTCCAATATATTAAAAAATTTTCAATTTTTTCACAAGGTAGGTAGTCGTCCAAAATTTTAAAAAATTTTCAATTTTTTCACAAGGTAGGTAGTTGTCCAAAATTTTAAAAAATTTTCAATTTTTTGACAAGGTAGGAAGTCGTCCAATATATTAAAAAATTTTCAATTTTTTCACAAGGTAGGTAGTCGTCCAAAATTTTAAAAAATTTTCAATTTGTTGACAAGGTAGGAAGTCGTCCAATATTTTAAAAAATTTTCAATTTTTTGACAAGGTAGGAAGTCGTCCAAAATTTTAAAAAATTTTCAATTTTTTCACAAGGTAGGAAGTCGTCGAAAATTTTAAAAAATTTTCAATTTTTTGACAAGGTAGGAAGTCGTCCAAAATTTTAAAAAATTTTCAATTTGTTGACAAGGTAGGAAGTCGTCCAATATATTAAAAAATTTTCAATTTTTTCACAAGGTAGGAAGTCGTCCAAAATTTTAAAAAATTTTCAATTTTTTCACAAGGTAGGTAGTCGTCCAAAATTTTAAAAAATTTTCAATTTTTTCACAAGGTAGGTAGTCGTCCAAAATTTTAAAAAATTTTCAATTTGTTGACAAGGTAGGAAGTCGTTCAAATTTTTAAAAAAATTTTCAATTTTTTGACAAGGTAGGAAGTCGTCCAAAATTTTAAAAAATTTTCAATTTTTTGACAAAGTAGGAAGTCGTCCAAAACTTTAAAAAATTTTCAATTTTTTCACAAGGTAGGTAGTCGTCCAAAATTTTAAAAAATTTTCAATTTGTTGACAAGGTAGGAAGTCGTCTAATATTTTAAAAAATTTTCAATTTTTTCACAAGGTAGGAAGTCGTCCAAAATTTTAAAAAATTTTCAATTTGTTGACAAGGTAGGTAGTCGTCCAAAATTTTAAAAAATTTTCAATTTGTTGACAAGGTAGGAAGTCGTCCAATATATTAAAAAATTTTCAATTTTTTCACAAGGTAGGTAGTCGTCCAAAATTTTAAAAAATTTTCAATTTTTTGACAAGGTAGGAAGTCGTCCAAAATTTTAAAAAATTTTCAATTTTTTCACAAGGTAGGTAGTCGTCCAAAATTTTAAAAAATTTTCAATTTGTTGACAAGGTAGGAAGTCGTCCAATATTTTAAAAAATTTTCATTTTTTTCACAAGGTAGGAAGTCGTCCAAAATTTTAAAAAATTTTCAATTTTTTGACAAGGTAGGAAGTCGTCCAAAATTTTAAAAACTTTTCAATGTTTTGACAAGGTAGGTAGTCGTCCAAAATTTTAAAAAATTTTCAATTTTTTGACAAGGTAGGAAGTCGTCCAAAATTTTAAAAAATTTTCAATTTGTTGACAAAGTAGGAAGTCGTCCAAAATTTTAAAAAATTTTCAATTTTTTGACAAGGTCGGGTGTCGTGCAAAATTTTAAAAAATTTTCAATTTGTTGACAAGGTAGGAAGTCGTCCAATATTTTAAAAAATTTTCAATTTTTTGACAAGGTAGGAAGTCGTCCAAAATTTTAAAAAATTTTCAATTTGTTAACATAGTAGGAAGTCGTCCAAAATTTTGAAAAATTTTTAATTTGTTAACATAGTAGGAAGTCGTCCAAAATTTTAAAAAATTTTCGATTTGTTGACAAAGTAGGAAGTCGTCCAAAATTTTAAAAACTTTTCAATGTTTTGACAAGGTAGGAAGTCGTCCAAAATTTTAAAAAATTTTCAGTTTTTTCACAAGGTAGGAAGTCGTCCAAAATTTTAAAAAAATTTCAATTTTTTGACAAGGTAGGGTGTCGTGCAAAATTTTAAAAAATTTTCAATTTGTTGACAAAGTAGGAAGTCGTCCAAAATTTTAAAAAATTTTCAATTTTTTGACAAGGTAGGAAGTCGTCCAAAATTTTAAAAAATTTTCAATTTGTTAACATAGTAGGAAGTCGTCCAAAATTTTAAAAAATTTTCAATTTGTTGACAAGGTAGGAAGTCGTCCAAAATTTTAAAAACTTTTCA
This sequence comes from Condylostylus longicornis, assembly GCF_029603195.1. Classification (NCBI taxonomy): domain Eukaryota; kingdom Metazoa; phylum Arthropoda; class Insecta; order Diptera; family Dolichopodidae; genus Condylostylus; species Condylostylus longicornis. The sequence goes on from NW_026577998.1 coordinate 385,927, forward strand.
ATGTTTTGACAAGGTAGGCAGTCGTCCAAAATTTTAAAAAATTTTCAATTTTTTGACAAGGTAGGAAGTCGTCCAAAATTTTAAAAAATTTTCAATTTGTTGACAAAGTAGGAAGTCGTCCAAAATTTTAAAAAATTTTCAATTTTTTGACAAGGTAGGGTGTCGTGCAAAATTTTAAAAAATTTTCAATTTGTTGACAAGGTAGGAAGTCGTCCAATATTTTAAAAAATTTTCAATTTTTTGACAAGGTAGGAAGTCGTCCAAAATTTTAAAAAATTTTCAATTTGTTGACAAAGTAGGTAGTCGTCCAAAATTTTAAAAAATTTTCAATTTGTTGACAAGGTAGGAAGTCGTCCAAAATTTTAAAAACTTTTCAATGTTTTGACAAGGTAGGTAGTCGTCCAAAATTTTAAAAAATTTTCAATTTGTTGACAAAGTAGGAAGTCGTCCAAAATTTTAAAAAATTTTCAATTTTTTGACAAGGTAGGAAGTCGTCCAAAATTTTAAAAAATTTTCAATTTGTTGACAAGGTAGGAAGTCGTCCAATATATTAAAAAATTTTCAATTTTTTCACGAGGTAGGTAGTCGTCCAATATATTAAAAAATTTTCAATTTTTTCACGAGGTAGGTAGTCGTCCAAAATTTTAAAAAATTTTCAATTTTTTGACAAGGTAGGGTGTCGTCCAAAATTTTAAAAAATTTTCAATTTTTTCACAAGGTATGTAGTCGTCCAAAATTTTAAAAAATTTTCAATTTTTTGACAAGGTAGGGTGTCGTGCAAAATTTTAAAAAATTTTCAATTTGTTGACAAGGTAGGTAGTCGTCCAAAATTTTAAAAAATGTTCAATTTTTTGACAAGGTAGGAAGTCGTCCAAAATTTTAAAAAAATTTTCAATTTGTTGACAAAGTAGGAAGTCGTCCAAAATTTTAAAAAATTTTCAATTTTTTGACAAGGTAGGGTGTCGTGCAAAATTTTAAAAAATTTTCAATTTGTTGACAAAGTAGGAAGTCGTCCAAAATTTTAAAAAATTGTCAATTTTTTGACAAGGTAGGAAGTCGTCCAAAATTTTAAAAAATTTTCAATTTGTTAACATAGTAGGAAGTCGTCCAAAATTTTAAAAAATTTTCAATTTGTTGACAAGGTAGGAAATCGTCCAAAATTTTAAAAACTTTTCAATGTTTTGACAAGGTAGGTAGTCGTCCAAAATTTTAAAAAATTTTCAATTTTTTGACAAGGTAGGAAGTCGTCCAAAATTTTAAAAAATTTTCAATTTGTTGACAAAGTAGGAAGTCGTCCAAAATTTTAAAAAATTTTCAATTTTTTGACAAGGTAGGGTGTCGTGCAAAATTTTAAAAAATTTTCAATTTGTTGACAAGGTAGGAAGTCGTCTAATATTTTAAAAAATTTTCAATTTTTTGACATAGTAGGAAGTCGTCCAAAATTTGAAAAAATTTTCAATTTGTTGACAAAGTAGGAAGTCGTCCAAAATTTTAAAAACTTTTCAATGTTTTGACAAGGTAGGTAGTCGTCCAAAATTTTAAAAAATTTTCAATTTTTTGACAAGGTAGGAAGTCGTCCAAAATTTTAAAAAATTTTCAATTTGTTGACAAAGTAGGAAGTCGACCAAAATTTTAAAAAATTTTCAATTTGTTGATAAAGTAGGAAGTCGTCCAAAATTTTAAAAAATTTTCAATTTTTTCACAAGGTAGGTAGTCGTCCAAAATTTTAAAAAATTTTCAATTTTTTCACAAGGTAGGTAGTCGTCCAAAATTTTAAAAAAATTTCAATTTTTTGACAAGGTAGGGTGTCGTGCAAAATTTTAAAAAATTTTCAATTTGTTGACAAAGTAGGAAGTCGTCCAAAATTTTAAAAAATTTTCAATTTTTTCACAAGGTAGGAAGTCGTCCAAAATTTTAAAAAAATTTCAATTTTTTGACAAGGTAGGGTGTCGTGCAAAATTTTAAAAAATTTTCAATTTGTTGACAAAGTAGGAAGTCGTCCAAAATTTTAAAAAATTTTCAATTTGTTAACATAGTAGGAAGTCGTCTAAAATTTTAAAAAATTTTCGATTTGTTGACAAAGTAGGAAGTCGTCCAAAATTTTAAAAACTTTTCAATGTTTTGACAAGGTAGGGTGTCGTGCAAAATTTTAAAAAATTTTCAATTTTTGACAAGGTAGGAAGTCGTCCAAAATTTTAAAAAATTTTCAATTTTTTGACAAGGTAGGGTGTCGTGCAAAATTTTAAAAAATTTTCAATTTGTTGACAAGGTAGGAAGTCGTCCAAAATTTTAAAAAATTTTCAATTTGTTGACAAAGTAGGAAGTCGTCCAAAATTTTAAAAAATTTTCAATTTTTCCACAAGGTAGGTAGTCGTCCAAAATTTTAAAAAATTTTCAATTTGTTGACAAAGTAGGAAGTCGTCCAAAATTTTAAAAAATTTTCAATTTTTTGACAAGGTAGGAAGTCGTCCAAAATTTTAAAAAATTTTCAATTTGTTGACAAGGTAGGAAGTCGTCCAATATATTAAAAAATTTTCAATTTTTTCACAAGGTAGGTAGTCGTCCAAAATTTTAAAAAATTTTCAATTTTTTCACAAGGTAGGTAGTTGTCCAAAATTTTAAAAAATTTTCAATTTTTTGACAAGGTAGGAAGTCGTCCAATATATTAAAAAATTTTCAATTTTTTCACAAGGTAGGTAGTCGTCCAAAATTTTAAAAAATTTTCAATTTTTTCACAAGGTAGGTAGTCGTCCAAAATTTTAAAAAATTTTCAATTTTTTCACAAGGTAGGTAGTCGTCCAAAATTTTAAAAAATTTTCAATTTTTTGACAAGGTAGGGTGTCGTGCAAAATTTTAAAAAATTTTCAATTTTTCACAAGGTAGGAAGTCGTCCAAAATTTTAAAAAATTTTCAATTTTTTGACAAGGTAGGGTGTCGTGCAAAATTTTAAAAAATTTTCAATTTGTTGACAAGGTAGGAAGTCGTCCAAAATTTTAAAAAATTTTCAATTTGTTGACAAAGTAGGAAGTCGTCCAAAATTTTAAAAAATTTTCAATTTTTCCACAAGGTAGGTAGTCGTCCAAAATTTTAAAAAATTTTCAATTTGTTGACAAAGTAGGAAGTCGTCCAAAATTTTAAAAAATTTTCAATTTTTTGACAAGGTAGGAAGTCGTCCAAAATTTTAAAAAATTTTCAATTTGTTGACAAGGTAGGAAGTCGTCCAATATATTAAAAAATTTTCAATTTTTTCACAAGGTAGGTAGTCGTCCAAAATTTTAAAAAATTTTCAATTTTTTCACAAGGTAGGTAGTTGTCCAAAATTTTAAAAAATTTTCAATTTTTTGACAAGGTAGGAAGTCGTCCAATATATTAAAAAATTTTCAGTTTTTTCACAAGGTAGGTAGTCGTCCAAAATTTTAAAAAATTTTCAATTTTTTCACAAGGTAGGTAGTCGTCATAAATTTTAAAAAATTTTTAATTTTTTCACAAGGTAGGTAGTCGTCCAAAATTTTAAAAAATTTTCAATTTGTTGACAAGGTAGGAAGTCGTCCAATATTTTAAAAAATTTTCAATTTTTTCACAAGGTAGGAAGACGTCCAAAATTTTAAAAAAATTTCAATTTTTTGACAAGGTAGGGTGTCGTGCAAAATTTTAAAAAATTTTCAATTTGTTGACAAAGTAGGAAGTCGTCCAAAATTTTAAAAAATTTGCAATTTTTTGACAAGGTAGGAAGTCGTCCAAAATTTTAAAAAATTTTCAATTTTTTCACAAGGTAGGTAGTCGTCCAAAATTTTAAAAAATTTTAAATTTGTTGACAAGGTAGGAAGTCGTCCAATATATTAAAAAATTTTCAATTTTTTCACAAGGTAGGTAGTCGTCCAAAATTTTAAAAAATTTTCAATTTTTTCACAAGGTAGGTAGTCGTCCAAAATTTTAAAAAATTTTCAATTTTTTCACAAGGTAGGTAGTCGTCCAAAATTTTAAAAAATTTTCAATTTGTTGACAAGGTAGGAAGTCGTCCAATATTTTAAAAAATTTTCAATTTTTTCACAAGGTAGGGGGTCGTCCAAAATTTTAAAAAATTTTCAATTTTTTGACAAGGTAGGAAGTCGTCCAAAATTTTAAAAAATTTTCAATTTGTTGACAAGGTAGGAAGTCGTCCAATATTTTAAAAAATTTTCAATTTTTTAACAAGGTAGGAAGTCGTCCAAAATTTTAAAAAAATTTCAATTTTTTGACAAGGTAGGGTGTCGTGCAAAATTTTAAAAAATTTTCAATTTGTTGACAAAGTAGGAAGTCGTCCAAAATTTTAAAAAATTTTCAATTTGTTAACATAGTAGGAAGTCGTCCAAAATTTTAAAAAATTTTCGATTTGTTGACAAAGTAGGAAGTCGTCCAAAATTTTAAAAACTTTTCAATGTTTTGACAAGGTAGGTAGTCGTCATAAATTTTAAAAAATTTTTAATTTTTTCACAAGGTAGGTAGTCGTCCAAAATTTTAAAAAATTTTCAATTTGTTGACAAGGTAGGAAGTCGTCCAATATTTTAAAAAATTTTCAATTTTTTCACAAGGTAGGAAGACGTCCAAAATTTTAAAAAAATTTCAATTTTTTGACAAGGTAGGGTGTCGTGCAAAATTTTAAAAAATTTTCAATTTGTTGACAAAGTAGGAAGTCGTCCAAAATTTTAAAAAATTTGCAATTTTTTGACAAGGTAGGAAGTCGTCCAAAATTTTAAAAAATTTTCAATTTTTTCACAAGGTAGGTAGTCGTCCAAAATTTTAAAAAATTTTAAATTTGTTGACAAGGTAGGAAGTCGTCCAATATATTAAAAAATTTTCAATTTTTTCACAAGGTAGGTAGTCGTCCAAAATTTTAAAAAATTTTCAATTTTTTCACAAGGTAGGTAGTCGTCCAAAATTTTAAAAAATTTTCAATTTTTTCACAAGGTAGGTAGTCGTCCAAAATTTTAAAAAATTTTCAATTTGTTGACAAGGTAGGAAGTCGTCCAATATTTTAAAAAATTTTCAATTTTTTCACAAGGTAGGGGGTCGTCCAAAATTTTAAAAAATTTTCAATTTTTTGACAAGGTAGGAAGTCGTCCAAAATTTTAAAAAATTTTCAATTTGTTGACAAGGTAGGAAGTCGTCCAATATTTTAAAAAATTTTCAATTTTTTAACAAGGTAGGAAGTCGTCCAAAATTTTAAAAAAATTTCAATTTTTTGACAAGGTAGGGTGTCGTGCAAAATTTTAAAAAATTTTCAATTTGTTGACAAAGTAGGAAGTCGTCCAAAATTTTAAAAAATTTTCAATTTGTTAACATAGTAGGAAGTCGTCCAAAATTTTAAAAAATTTTCGATTTGTTGACAAAGTAGGAAGTCGTCCAAAATTTTAAAAACTTTTCAATGTTTTGACAAGGTAGGTAGTCGTCCAAAATTTTAAAAAATTTTCAATTTTTTCACAAGGTAGGTAGTCGTCCAAAATTTTAAAAAATTTTCAATTTTTTGACAAGGTAGGAAGTCGTCCAAAATTTTAAAAAATTTTCAATTTGTTGACAAGGTAGGAAGTCGTCCAATATATTAAAAAATTTTCAATTTTTTCACAAGGTAGGTAGTCGTCCAAAATTTTAAAAAATTTTCAATTTTTTCACAAGGTAGGTAGTCGTCCAAAATTTTAAAAAATTTTCAATTTTTTGACAAGGTAGGAAGTCGTCCAATATATTAAAAAATTTTCAATTTTTTCACAAGGTAGGTAGTCGTCCAAAATTTTAAAAAATTTTCAATTTGTTGACAAAGTAGGAAGTCGTCCAAAATTTTAAAAAATTTTCAATTTTTTGACAAGGTAGGAAGTCGTCCAAAATTTTAAAAAATTTTCAATTTGTTGACAAGGTAGGAAGTCGTCCAATATATTAAAAAATTTTCAATTTTTTCACAAGGTAGGTAGTCGTCCAAAATTTTAAAAAATTTTCAATTTTTTCACAAGGTAGGTAGTCGTCCAAAATTTTAAAAAATTTTCAATTTTTTGACAAGGTAGGAAGTCGTCCAATATATTAAAAAGTTTTCAATTTTTTCACAAGGTAGGTAGTCGTCCAAAATTTTAAAAAATTTTCAATTTGTTGACAAGGTAGGTAGTCTTCCAAAATTTTAAAAAATTTTCAATTTGTTGACAAAGTAGGAAGTCGTCCAAAATTTTAAAAAATTTTCAATTTTTTGACAAGGTAGGAAGTCGTCCAAAATTTTAAAAAATTTTCAATTTGTTGACAAGGTAGGAAGTCGTCCAATATATTAAAAAATTTTCAATTTTTTCACAAGGTAGGTCGTCCAAAATTTTAAAAAATTTTCAATTTGTTGACAAGGTAGGAAGTCGTCCAATATTTTAAAAAATTTTCAATTTTTTCACAAGGTAGGTAGTCGTCCAAAATTTTAAAAAATTTTCAATTTTTTGACAAGGTAGGGTGTCGTGCAAAATTTTAAAAAATTTTCAATTTGTTGACAAGGTAGGAAGTCGTCCAATATTTTAAAAAATTTTCACAAGGTAGGAAGTCGTCCAAAATTTTAAAAAATTTTCAATTTTTTGACAAGGTAGGAAGTCGTCCAAAATTTTAAAAAATTATCAATTTTTTCACAAGGTAGGTAGTCGTCCAAAATTTTAAAAAATTTTCAATTTGTTGACAAAGTAGGAAGTCGTCCAAAATTTTAAAAAATTTTCAATTTTTTGACAAGGTAGGAAGTCGTCCAAAATTTTAAAAAATTTTCAATTTGTTGACAAGGTAGGAAGTCGTCCAATATATTAAAAAATTTTCAATTTTTTCACAAGGTAGGTAGTCGTCCAAAATTTTAAAAAATTTTCAATTTTTTGACAAGGTAGGAAGTCGTCCAATATATTAAAAAATTTTCAATTTTTTCACAAGGTAGGTAGTCGTCCAAAATTTTAAAAAATTTTCAATTTTTTCACAAGGTAGGTAGTCGTCCAAAATTTTAAAAAATTTTCAATTTTTTCACAAGGTAGGTAGTCGTCCAAAATTTTAAAAAATTTTCAATTTGTTGACAAGGTAGGAAGTCGTCCAATATTTTAAAAAATTTTCAATTTTTTCACAAGGTAGGAAGTCGTCCAAAATTTTAAAAAATTTTCAATTTTTTGACAAGGTAGGAAGTCGTCCAAAATTTTAAAAAATTTTCAATTTGTTGACAAGGTAGGAAGTCGTCCAATATATTAAAAAATTTTCAATTTTTTCACAAGGTAGGAAGTCGTCCAAAATTTTAAAAAATTTTCAATTTGTTGACAAGGTAGGAAGTCGTCCAATATATTAAAAAATTTTCAATTTTTTCACAAGGTAGGTAGTCGTCCAAAATTTTAAAAAATTTTCAATTTTTTGACAAGGTAGGAAGTCGTCCAAAATTTTAAAAAATTTTCAATTTTTTCACAAGGTAGGTAGTCGTCCAAAATTTTAAAAAATTTTCAATTTGTTGACAAGGTAGGAAGTCGTCTAATATTTTAAAAAATTTTCAATTTTTTCACAAGGTAGGTAGTCGTCCAAAATTTTAAAAAATTTTCAATTTGTTGACAAGGTAGGTAGTCGTCCAAAGTAGGAAGTCGTCCAAAATTTTAAAAAATTTTCAATTTTTTGACAAGGTAGGAAGTCGTCCAAAATTTTAAAAAATTTTCAATTTGTTGACAAGGTAGGAAGTCGTCCAAAATTTTAAAAAATTTTCAATTTTTTCACAAGGTAGGAAGTCGTCCAAAATTTTAAAAAATTTTCAATTTTTTTACAAGGTAGGAAGTCGTCCAAAATTTTAAAAAATTTTCAATTTGTTGACAAGGTAGGAAGTCGTCCAATATATTAAAAAATTTTCAATTTTTTCACAAGGTGGGTAGTCGTCCAAAATTTTAAAAAATTTTCAATTTGTTGACAAGGTAGGTAGTCGTCCAAAGTAGGAAGTCGTCCAAAATTTTAAAAAATTTTCAATATTTTGACAAGGTAGGAAGTCGTCCAATATATTAAAAAATTTTCAATTTTTTCACAAGGTAGGTAGTCGCCCAAAATTTTAAAAAATTTTCAATTTGTTGACAAGGTAGGAAGTCGTCCAATATTTTAAAAAATTTTCAATTTTTTCACAAGGTAGGAAGTCGTCCAAAATTTTAAAAAATTTTCAATTTTTTCACAAGGTAGGAAGTCGTCCAAAATTTTAAAAAATTTTCAATTTTTTGACAAGGTAGGAAGTCGTCCAAAATTTTAAAAAATTTTCATTTTGTTGACAAGGTAGGAAGTCGTCCAATATATTAAAAAATTTTCAATTTTTTGACAAGGTAGGAAGTCGTCCAAAATTTTAAAAAATTTTCAATTTTTTGACAAGGTAGGAAGTCGTCCAATATATTAAAAAATTTTCAATTTTTTCACAAGGTAGGTAGTCGTCCAAAATTTTAAAAAATTTTCAATTTTTTCACAAGGTAGGTAGTCGTCCAAAATTTTAAAAAATTTTCAATTTTTTCACAAGGTAGGAAGTCGTCCAAAATTTTAAAAAATTTTCAATTTTTTGACAAGGTAGGAAGTCGTCCAAAATTTTAAAAAATTTTCAATTTGTTGACAAGGTAGGAAGTCGTCCAATATATTAAAAAATTTTCAATTTTTTAACAAGGTGGGTAGTCGTCCAAAATTTTAAAAAATTTTCAATTTGTTGACAAGGTAGGTAGTCGTCCAAAGTAGGAAGTCGTCCAAAATTTTAAAAAATTTTCAATTTTTTGACAAGGTAGGAAGTCGTCCAATATTTTAAAAAATTTTCAATTTTTTCACAAGGTAGGAAGTCGTCCAAAATTTTAAAAAATTTTCAATTTTTTCACAAGGTAGGAAGTCGTCCAAAATTTTAAAAAATTTTCAATTTTTTGACAAGGTAGGAAGTCGTCCAAAATTTTAAAAAATTTTCAATTTGTTGACAAGGTAGGAAGTCGTCCAATATATTAAAAAATTTTCAATTTTTTCACAAGGTAGGTAGTCGTCCAAAATTTTAAAAAATTTTCAATTTGTTGACAAGGTAGGAAGTCGTCCAATATTTTAAAAAATTTTCAATTTTTTCACAAGGTAGGAAGTCATCCAAAATTTTAAAAAATTTTCAATTTTTTGACAAGGTAGGAAGTCGTCCAAAATTTTAAAAAATTTTCAATTTGTTGACAAGGTAGGAAGTCGTCCAATATATTAAAAAATTTTCAATTTTTTCACAAGGTAGGTAGTAGTCCAAAATTTTAAAAAATTTTCAATTTTTTGACAAGGTAGGAAGTCGTCCAAAATTTTAAAAAATTTTCAATTTTTTCACAAGGTAGGTAGTCGTCCAAAATTTTAAAAAATTTTCAATTTGTTGACAAGGTAGGAAGTCGTCTAATATTTTAAAAAATTTTCAATTTTTTCACAAGGTAGGAAGTCGTCCAAAATTTTAAAAAATTTTCAATTTGTTGACAAGGTAGGTAGTCGTCCAAAATTTTAAAAAATTTTCAATTTGTTGACAAGGTAGGAAGTCGTCCAATATATTAAAAAATTTTCAATTTTTTCACAAGGTAGGTAGTCGTCCAAAATTTTAAAAAATTTTCAATTTTTTGACAAGGTAGGAAGTCGTCCAAAATTTTAAAAAATTTTCAATTTTTTCACAAGGTAGGTAGTCGTCCAAAATTTTAAAAAATTTTCAATTTGTTGACAAGGTAGGAAGTCGTCCAATATTTTAAAAAATTTTCAATTTTTTCACAAGGTAGGAAGTCGTCCAAAATTTTAAAAAATTTTCAATTTTTTGACAAGGTAGGAAGTCGTCCAAAATTTTAAAAAATTTTCAATTTGTTGACAAGGTAGGAAGTCGTCCAATATATTAAAAAATTTTCAATTTTTTCACAAGGTAGGTAGTCGTCCAAAATTTTAAAAAAATTTCAATTTTTTGACAAGGTAGGGTGTCGTCCAAAATTTTAAAAAATTTTCAATTTTTTGACAAGGTAGGAAGTCGTCCAATATATTAAAAAATTTTCAATTTTTTCACAAGGTAGGAAGTCGTCCAAAATTTTAAAAAATTTTCAATTTTTTCACAAGGTAGGAAGTCGTCCAAAATTTTAAAAAATTTTCAATTTTTTGACAAGGTAGGAAGTCGTCCAAAATTTTAAAAAATTTTCAATTTTTTGACAAGGTAGAAAGTCGTCCAATATATTAAAAAATTTTCAATTTTTTCACAAGGTGGGTAGTCGTCCAAAATTTTAAAAAATTTTCAATTTTTTCACAAGGTAGGTAGTCGTCCAAAATTTTAAAAAATTTTCAATTTTTTCACAAGGTAGGTAGTCGTCCAAAATTTTAAAAAATTTTCAATTTGTTGACAAGGTAGGAAGTCGTCCAATATTTTAAAAAATTTTCAATTTTTTCACAAGGTAGGAAGTCGTCCAAAATTTTAAAAAATTTTCAATTTTTTGACAAGGTAGGAAGTCGTCCAAAATTTTAAAAAATTTTCAATTTGTTGACAAGGTAGGAAGTCGTCCAATATATTAAAAAATTTTCAATTTTTTCACAAGGTAGGTAGTCGTCCAAAATTTTAAAAAATTTTCAATTTTTTGACAAGGTATTAAGTCGTCCAAAATTTTAAAAAATTTTCAATTTTTTCACAAGGTAGGTAGTCGTCCAAAATTTTAAAAAATTTTCAATTTGTTGACAAGGTAGGAAGTCGTCTAATATTTTAAAAAATTTTCAATTTTTTCACAAGGTAGGAAGTCGCCCAAATTTTAAAAAATTTTCAATTTGTTGACAAGGTAGGTAGTAGTCCAAAATTTTAAAAAATTTTCAATTTGTTGACAAGGTAGGAAGTCGTCCAATATATTAAAAAATTTTCAATTTTTTCACAAGGTAGGTAGTCGTCCAAAATTTTAAAAAATTTTCAATTTTTTGACAAGGTAGGAAGTCGTCCAATATATTAAAAAATTTTCAATTTTTTCACAAGGTAGGTAGTCGCCCAAAATTTTAAAAAATTTTCAATTTGTTGACAAGGTAGGAAGTCGTCCAATATTTTAAAAAATTTTCAATTTTTTCACAAGGTAGGAAGTCGTCCAAAATTTTAAAAAATTTTCAATTTTTTCACAAGGTAGGAAGTCGTCCAAAATTTTAAAAAATTTTCAATTTGTTGACAAGGTAGGAAGTCGTCCAATATATTAAAAAATTTTCAATTTTTTCACAAGGTGGGTAGTCGTCCAAAATTTTAAAAAATTTTCAATTTGTTGACAAGGTAGGAAGTCGTCCAAAATTTTAAAAAATTTTCAATTTGTTGACAAGGTAGGAAGTCGTCCAATATATTAAAAAATTTTCAATTTTTTCACAAGGTAGGTAGTAGTCCAAAATTTTAAAAAATTTTCAATTTTTTGACAAGGTAGGAAGTCGTCCAAAATTTTAAAAAATTTTCAATTTTTTGACAAGGTAGGAAGTCGTCCAATATATTAAAAAATTTTCAATTTTTTGACAAGGTAGGAAGTCGTCCAATATATTAAAAAATTTTCAATTTTTTCACAAGGTAGGTAGTCGTCCAAAATTTTAAAAAATTTTCAATTTTTTCACAAGGTAGGTAGTCGTCCAAAATTTTAAAAAATTTTCAATTTTTTCACAAGGTAGGAAGTCGTCCAAAATTTTAAAAAATTTTCAATTTTTTGACAAGGTAGGAAGTCGTCCAAAATTTTAAAAAATTTTCAATTTGTTGACAAGGTAGGAAGTCGTCCAATATTTTAAAAAATTTTCAATTTTTTCACAAGGTAGGAAGTCGTCCAAAATTTTAAAAAATTTTCAATTTTTTGACAAGGTAGGAAGTCGTCCAAAATTTTAAAAAATTTTCAATTTGTTGACAAGGTAGGAAGTCGTCCAATATATTAAAAAATTTTCAATTTTTTCACAAGGTAGGTAGTAGTCCAAAATTTTAAAAAATTTTCAATTTTTTGACAAGGTAGGAAGTCGTCCAAAATTTTAAAAAATTTTCAATTTTTTCACAAGGTAGGTAGTCGTCCAAAATTTTAAAAAATTTTCAATTTGTTGACAAGGTAGGAAGTCGTCTAATATTTTAAAAAATTTTCAATTTTTTCACAAGGTAGGAAGTCGTCCAAAATTTTAAAAAATTTTCAATTTGTTGACAAGGTAGGTAGTCGTCCAAAATTTTAAAAAATTTTCAATTTGTTGACAAGGTAGGAAGTCGTCCAATATATTAAAAAATTTTCAATTTTTTCACAAGGTAGGTAGTCGTCCAAAATTTTAAAAAATTTTCAATTTTTTGACAAGGTAGGAAGTCGTCCAAAATTTTAAAAAATTTTCAATTTTTTCACAAGGTAGGTAGTCGTCCAAAATTTTAAAAAATTTTCAATTTGTTGACAAGGTAGGAAGTCGTCCAATATTTTAAAAAATTTTCAATTTTTTCACAAGGTAGGAAGTCGTCCAAAATTTTAAAAAATTTTCAATTTTTTGACAAGGTAGGAAGTCGTCCAAAATTTTAAAAAATTTTCAATTTGTTGACAAGGTAGGAAGTCGTCCAATATATTAAAAAATTTTCAATTTTTTCACAAGGTAGGTAGTCGTCCAAAATTTTAAAAAAATTTCAATTTTTTGACAAGGTAGGGTGTCGTCCAAAATTTTAAAAAATTTTCAATTTTTTGACAAGGTAGGAAGTCGTCCAATATATTAAAAAATTTTCAATTTTTTCACAAGGTAGGAAGTCGTCCAAAATTTTAAAAAATTTTCAATTTTTTCACAAGGTAGGAAGTCGTCCAAAATTTTAAAAAATTTTCAATTTTTTGACAAGGTAGGAAGTCGTCCAAAATTTTAAAAAATTTTCAATTTGTTGACAAGGTAGGAAGTCGTCCAATATATTAAAAAATTTTCAATTTTTTCACAAGGTGGGTAGTCGTCCAAAATTTTAAAAAATTTTCAATTTTTTCACAAGGTAGGTAGTCGTCCAAAATTTTAAAAAATTTTCAATTTTTTCACAAGGTAGGTAGTCGTCCAAAATTTTAAAAAATTTTCAATTTGTTGACAAGGTAGGAAGTCGTCCAATATTTTAAAAAATTTTCAATTTTTTCACAAGGTAGGAAGTCGTCCAAAATTTTAAAAAATTTTCAATTTTTTGACAAGGTAGGAAGTCGTCCAAAATTTTAAAAAATTTTCAATTTGTTGACAAGGTAGGAAGTCGTCCAATATATTAAAAAATTTTCAATTTTTTCACAAGGTAGGTAGTCGTCCAAAATTTTAAAAAATTTTCAATTTTTTGACAAGGTATTAAGTCGTCCAAAATTTTAAAAAATTTTCAATTTTTTGACAAGGTAGGAAGTCGTCCAAAATTTTAAAAAATTTTCAATTTTTTCACAAGGTAGGGTGTCGTGCAAAATTTTAAAAAATTTTCAATTTTTTCACAAGGTAGGTAGTCGTCCAAAATTTTAAAAAATTTTCAATTTGTTGACAAAGTAGGAAGTCGTCCAAAATTTTAAAAAATTTTCAATATGTTGACAAAGTAGGAAGTCGTCCAAAATTTTAAAAAATTTTCAATTTTTTGACAAGGTAGGAAGTCGTCCAAAATTTTAAAAAATTTTCAATTTTTTCACAAGGTAGGGTGTCGTGCAAAATTTTAAAAAATTTTCAATTTGTTGACAAGGTAGGAAGTCGTCCAATATTTTAAAAAATTTTAAATTTTTTAACAAGGTAGGAAGTCGTCCAAAATTTTAAAAAAATTTCAATTTTTTGACAAGGTAGGGTGTCGTGCAAAATTTTAAAAAATTTTCAATTTGTTGACAAAGTAGGAAGTCGTCCAAAATTTTAAAAAATTTTCAATTTGTTAACATAGTAGGAAGTCGCCCAAAATTTTAAAAAATTTTCGATTTGTTGAAAAAGTAGGAAGTCGTCCAAAATTTTAAAAACTTTTCAATGTTTTGACAAGGTAGGTAGTCGTCCAAAATTTTAAAAAATTTTCAATTTTTTCACAAGGTAGGTAGTCGTCCAAAATTTTAAAAAATTTTCAATTTTTTGACAAGGTAGGAAGTCGTCCAAAATTTTAAAAAATTTTCAATTTGTTGACAAGGTAGGAAGTCGTCCAATATATTAAAAAATTTTCAATTTTTTCACAAGGTAGGTAGTCGTCCAAAATTTTAAAAAATTTTCAATTTTTTCACAAGGTAGGTAGTCGCCCAAAATTTTAAAAAATTTTCAATTTTTTGACAAGGTAGGAAGTCGTCCAATATATTAAAAAATTTTCAATTTTTTCACAAGGTAGGTAGTCGTCCAAAATTTTAAAAAATTTTCAATATGTTGACAAAGTAGGAAGTCGTCCAAAATTTTAAAAAATTTTCAATTTTTTGACAAGGTAGGAAGTCGTCCAAAATTTTAAAAAATTTTCAATTTGTTGACAAAGTAGGAAGTCGTCCAAAATTTTAAAAAATTTTCAATTTTTTGACAAGGTAGGAAGTCGTCCAAAATTTTAAAAAATTTTCAATTTGTTGACAAGGTAGGAAGTCGTCCAATATATTAAAAAATTTTCAATTTTTTGACAAGGTAGGGTGTCGTGCAAAATTTTAAAAAATTTTCAATTTGTTGACAAGGTAGGAAGTCGTCCAAAATTTTAAAAAATTTTCAATTTGTTGACAAAGTAGGAAGTCGTCCAAAATTTTAAAAAATTTTCAATTTTTTCACAAGGTAGGAAGTCGTCCAATATATTAAAAAATTTTCAATTTTTTCACAAGGTAGGTAGTCGTCCAAAATTTTAAAAAATTTTCAATTTTTTCACAAGGTAGGTAGTCGTGCAAAATTTTAAAAAATTTTCAATTTGTTGACAAGGTAGGAAGTCGTCCAATATTTTAAAAAATTTTCAATTTTTTCACAAGGTAGGAAGTCGTCTAAAATTTTAAAAAATTTTCAATTTTTTCACAAGGTAGGTAGTCGTCCAAAATTTTAAAAAATTTTCAATTTGTTGACAAGGTAGGAAGTCGTCCAATATTTTAAAAAATTTTCAATTTGTTAACATAGTAGGAAGTCGTCTAAAATTTTAAAAAATTTTCAATTTTTTCACAAGGTAGGAAGTCGTCCAAAATTTTAAAAAATTTTCAATTTTTTGACAAGGTAGGAAGTCGTCCAAAATTTTAAAAAATTTTCAATTTGTTGACAAGGTAGGAAGTCGTCCAATATATTAAAAAATTTTCAATTTTTTCACAAGGTAGGTAGTCGTCCAAAATTTTAAAAAATTTTCAATTTTTTCACAAGGTAGGTAGTCGTCCAAAATTTTAAAAAATTTTCAATTTGTTGACAAGGTAGGTAGTCGTCCAAAATTTTAAAAATTTTTCAATTTTTTCACAAGGTAGGAAGTCGTCCAATATTTTAAAAAATTTTCAATTTTTTCACAAGGTAGGTAGTCGCCCAAAATTTTAAAAAATTTTCAATTTGTTGACAAGGTAGGTAGTCGTCCAAAATTTTAAAAAATTTTCAATTTTTTGACAAGGTATGTAGTCGTCCAAAATTTTAAAAAATTTTCAATTTTTCCACAAGGTAGGTAGTCGTCCAAAATTTTAAAAAATTTTCAATTTGTTGACAAGGTAGGAAGTCGTCCAATATTTTAAAAAATTTTCAATTTTTTCACAAGGTAGGAAGTCGTCTAAAATTTTAAAAAATTTTCAATTTTTTCACAAGGTAGGAAGTCGTCCAAAATTTTAAAAAATTTTCAATTTTTTGACAAGGTAGGAAGTCGTCCAAAATTTTAAAAAATTTTCAATTTGTTGACAAGGTAGGAAGTCGTCCAATATATTAAAAAATTTTCAATTTTTTCACAAGGTAGGTAGTCGTCCAAAATTTTAAAAAATTTTCAATTTGTTGACAAGGTAGGAAGTCGTCCAATATTTTAAAAAATTTTCAATTTTTTCACAAGGTAGGAAGTCGTCTAAAATTTTAAAAAATTTTCAATTTTTTCACAAGGTAGGAAGTCGTCCAAAATTTTTAAAAATTTTCAATTTTTTGACAAGGTAGGAAGTCGTCCAAAATTTTAAAAAATTTTCAATTTGTTGACAAGGTAGGTAGTCGTCCAAAATTTTAAAAAATTTTCAATTTTTTGACAATGTAGGAAGTCGTCCAATATATTAAAAAATTTTCAATTTTTTCACAAGGTAGGTAGTCGTCCAAAATTTTAAAAAATTTTCAATTTGTTGACAAGGTAGGAAGTCGTCCAATATTTTAAAAAATTTTCAATTTTTCGTCCACAATTTCAATTTTTTGACAAGGTAGGGTGTCGTGCAAAATTTTAAAAAATTTTCAATTTGTTGACAAAGTAGGAAGTCGTCCAAAATTTTAAAAAATTTTCAATTTGTTAACATAGTAGGAAGTCGCCCAAAATTTTAAAAAATTTTCGATTTGTTGACAAAGTAGGAAGTCGTCCAAAATTTTAAAAACTTTTCAATGTTTTGACAAGGTAGGTAGTCGTCCAAAATTTTAAAAAATTTTCAATTTTTTCACAAGGTAGGTAGTCGTCCAAAATTTTAAAAAATTTTCAATTTTTTGACAAGGTAGGAAGTCGTCCAAAATTTTAAAAAATTTTCAATTTGTTGACAAGGTAGGAAGTCGTCCAATATATTAAAAAATTTTCAATTTTTTCACAAGGTAGGTAGTCGTCCAAAATTTTAAAAAATTTTCAATTTTTTCACAAGGTAGGTAGTCGCCCAAAATTTTAAAAAATTTTCAATTTTTTGACAAGGTAGGAAGTCGTCCAATATATTAAAAAATTTTCAATTTTTTCACAAGGTAGGTAGTCGTCCAAAATTTTAAAAAATTTTCAATTTTTTGACAAGGTAGGTAGTCGCCCAAAATTTTAAAAAATTTTCAATTTTTTGACAAGGTAGGAAGTCGTCCAATATATTAAAAAATTTTCAATTTTTTCACAAGGTAGGAAGTCGTCCAAAATTTTAAAAAATTTTCAATTTTTTGACAAGGTAGGAAGTCGTCCAAAATTTTAAAAAATTTTCAATTTGTTGACAAGGTAGGAAGTCGTCCAATATATTAAAAAATTTTCAATTTTTTCACAAGGTAGGTAGTCGTCCAAAATTTTAAAAAATTTTCAATTTGTTGACAAGGTAGGAAGTCGTCCAATATTTTAAAAAATTTTCAATTTTTTCACAAGGTAGGAAGTCGTCTAAAATTTTAAAAAATTTTCAATTTTTTCACAAGGTAGGAAGTCGTCCAAAATTTTTAAAAATTTTCAATTTTTTGACAAGGTAGGAAGTCGTCCAAAATTTTAAAAAATTTTCAATTTGTTGACAAGGTAGGTAGTCGTCCAAAATTTTAAAAAATTTTCAATTTTTTGACAATGTAGGAAGTCGTCCAATATATTAAAAAATTTTCAATTTTTTCACAAGGTAGGTAGTCGTCCAAAATTTTAAAAAATTTTCAATTTGTTGACAAGGTAGGAAGTCGTCCAATATTTTAAAAAATTTTCAATTTTTTCACAAGGTAGGAAGTCGTCTAAAATTTTAAAAAATTTTCAATTTTTTCACAAGGTAGGAAGTCGTCCAAAATTTTTAAAAATTTTCAATTTTTTGACAAGGTAGGAAGTCGTCCAAAATTTTAAAAAATTTTCAATTTTTTGACAAGGTAGGTAGTCGCCCAAAATTTTAAAAAATTTTCAATTTTTTGACAAGGTAGGTAGTCGTCCAAAATTTTAAAAAATTTTCAATTTGTTGACAAGGTAGGAAGTCGTCCAATATTTTAAAAAATTTTCAATTTTTTCACAAGGTAGGAAGTCGTCTAAAATTTTAAAAAATTTTCAATTTTTTCACAAGGTAGGAAGTCGTCCAAAATTTTTAAAAATTTTCAATTTTTTGACAAGGTAGGAAGTCGTCCAAAATTTTAAAAAATTTTCAATTTGTTGACAAGGTAGGTAGTCGTCCAAAATTTTAAAAAATTTTCAATTTGTTGACAAAGTAGGAAGTCGTCCAAAATTTTAAAAAATTTTCAATTTGTTAACATAGTAGGAAGTCGCCCAAAATTTTAAAAAATTTTCGATTTGTTGACAAAGTAGGAAGTCGTCCAAAATTTTAAAAACTTTTCAATGTTTTGACAAGGTAGGTAGTCGTCCAAAATTTTAAAAAATTTTCAATTTTTTCACAAGGTAGGTAGTCGTCCAAAATTTTAAAAAATTTTCAATTTTTTGACAAGGTAGGAAGTCGTCCAAAATTTTAAAAAATTTTCAATTTGTTGACAAGGTAGGAAGTCGTCCAATATATTAAAAAATTTTCAATTTTTTCACAAGGTAGGTAGTCGTCCAAAATTTTAAAAAATTTTCAATTTTTTCACAAGGTAGGTAGTCGCCCAAAATTTTAAAAAATTTTCAATTTTTTGACAAGGTAGGAAGTCGTCCAATATATTAAAAAATTTTCAATTTTTTCACAAGGTAGGTAGTCGTCCAAAATTTTGAAAAATTTTCAATTTTTTGACAAGGTAGGAAGTCGTCCAAAATTTTAAAAAATTTTCAATTTTTTGACAAGGTAGGAAGTCGTCCAAAATTTTAAAAAATTTTCAATTTTTTCACAAGGTAGGGTGTCGTGCAAAATTTTAAAAAATTTTCAATTTTTGACAAGGTAGGAAGTCGTCCAAAATTTTAAAAAATTTTCAATTTGTTGACAAAGTAGGAAGTCGTCCAAAATTTTAAAAAATTTTCAATTTTTTGACAAGGTAGGAAGTCGTCCAAAATTTTAAAAAATTTTCAATTTGTTGACAAGGTAGGAAGTCGTCCAATATATTAAAAAATTTTCAATTTTTTGACAAGGTAGGGTGTCGTGCAAAATTTTAAAATATTTTCAATTTGTTGACAAGGTAGGAAGTCGTCCAAAATTTTAAAAAATTTTCAATTTGTTGACAAAGTAGCAAGTCGTCCAAAATTTTAAAAAATTTTCAATTTTTTCACAAGGTAGGTAGTCGTCCAAAATTTTAAAAAATTTTCAATTTTTTGACAAAGTAGGAAGTCGTCCAAAATTTTAAAAAATTTTCAATTTTTTGACAAGGTAGGAAGTCGTCCAAAATTTTAAAAAATTTTCAATTTGTTGACAAGGTAGGAAGTCGTCCAATATATTAAAAAATTTTCAATTTTTTCACAAGGTAGGAAGTCGTCTAAAATTTTAAAAAATTTTCAATTTTTTGACAAGGTAGGAAGTCGTCCAAAATTTTAAAAAATTTTCAATTTGTTGACAAGGTAGGAAGTCGTCCAATATATTAAAAAATTTTCAATTTTTTCACAAGGTAGGAAGTCGTCTAAAATTTTAAAAAATTTTCAATTTTTTCACAAGGTAGGTAGTCGTCCAAAATTTTAAAAAATTTTCAATTTTTTCACAAAGTAGGAAGTCGTCCAAAATTTTAAAAAATTTTCAATTTTTTGACAAGGTAGGAAGTCGTTCAAAATTTTAAAAAATTTTCAATTTGTTGACAAGGTAGGAAGTCGTCCAATATTTTAAAAAATTTTCAATTTTTTCACAAGGTAGGAAGTCGTCTAAAATTTTAAAAAATTTTCAATTTTTTCACAAGGTAGGAAGTCGTCCAAAATTTTAAAAAATTTTCAATTTTTTGACAAGGTAGGAAGTCGTCCAAAATTTTAAAAAATTTTCAATTTGTTGACAAGGTAGGAAGTCGTCCAATATATTAAAAAATTTTCAATTTTTTCACAAGGTAGGTAGTCGTCCAAAATTTTAAAAAATTTTCAATTTTTTCACAAGGTAGGTAGTCGTCCAAAATTTTAAAAAATTTTCAATTTGTTGACAAGGTAGGTAGTCGTCCAAAATTTTAAAAAATTTTCAATTTTTTCACAAGGTAGGAAGTCGTCCAAAATTTTAAAAAATTTTCAATTTTTTCACAAGGTAGGTAGTCGTCCAAAATTTTAAAAAATTTTCAATTTGTTGACAAGGTAGGTAGTCGTCCAAAATTTTAAAAAATTTTCAATTTTTTGACAAGGTAGGAAGTCGTCCAATATATTAAAAAATTTTCAATTTTTTCACAAGGTAGGTAGTCGTCCAAAATTTTAAAAAATTTTCAATTTGTTGACAAGGTAGGAAGTCGTCCAATATTTTAAAAAATTTTCAATTTTTTCACAAGGTAGGAAGTCGTCTAAAATTTTAAAAAATTTTCAATTTTTTCACAAGGTAGGAAGTCGTCCAAAATTTTAAAAAATTTTCAATTTTTTGACAAGGTAGGAAGTCGTCCAAAATTTTAAAAAATTTTCAATTTGTTGACAAGGTAGGAAGTCGTCCAATATATTAAAAAATTTTCAATTTTTTCACAAGGTAGGTAGTCGTCCAAAATTTTAAAAAATTTTCAATTTGTTGACAAGGTAGGAAGTCGTCCAATATATTAAAAAATTTTCAATTTTTTCACAAGGTAGGTAGTCGTCCAAAATTTTAAAAAATTTTCAATTTTTTCACAAGGTAGGTAGTCGTCCAAAATTTTAAAAAATTTTCAATTTGTTGACAAGGTAGGTAGTCGTCCAAAATTTTAAAAAATTTTCAATTTTTTCACAAGGTAGGAAGTCGTCCAAAATTTTAAAAAATTTTCAATTTTTTCACAAGGTAGGTTGTCGTCCAAAATTTTAAAAAATTTTCAATTTGTTGACAAGGTAGGTAGTCGTCCAAAATTTTAAAAAATTTTCAATTTTTTGACAAGGTAGGAAGTCGTCCATTATATTAAAAAATTTTCAATTTTTTCACAAGGTAGGTAGTCGTCCAAAATTTTAAAAAATTTTCAATTTTTTCACAAGGTAGGAAGTCGTCCAAAATTTTAAAAAATTTTCAATTTTTTCACAAGGTAGGTAGTCGTCCAAAATTTTAAAAAATTTTCAATTTGTTGACAAGGTAGGTAGTCGTCCAAAATTTTAAAAAATTTTCAATTTTTTGACAAGGTAGGAAGTCGTCCAATATATTAAAAAATTTTCAATTTTTTCACAAGGTAGGTAGTCGTCCAAAATTTTAAAAAATTTTCAATTTTTTCACAAGGTAGGAAGTCGTCCAAAATTTTAAAAAATTTTCAATTTTTTCACAAGGTAGGTAGTCGTCCAAAATTTTAAAAAATTTTCAATTTGTTGACAAGGTAGGAAGTCGTCCAATATTTTAAAAAATTTTCAATTTTTTCACAAGGTAGGAAGTCGTCTAAAATTTTAAAAAATTTTCAATTTGTTGACAAGGTAGGAAGTCGTCCAATATTTTAAAAAATTTTCAATTTTTTCACAAGGTAGGAAGTCGTCTAAAATTTTAAAAAATTTTCAATTTTTTCACAAGGTAGGAAGTCGTCCAAAATTTTTAAAAATTTTCAATTTTTTGACAAGGTAGGAAGTCGTCCAAAATTTTAAAAAATTTTCAATTTGTTGACAAGGTAGGTAGTCGTCCAAAATTTTAAAAAATTTTCAATTTTTTGACAATGTAGGAAGTCGTCCAATATATTAAAAAATTTTCAATTTTTTCACAAGGTAGGTAGTCGTCCAAAATTTTAAAAAATTTTCAATTTTTTCACAAGGTAGGTAGTCGTCCAAAATTTTAAAAAATTTTCAATTTGTTGACAAGGTAGGAAGTCGTCCAATATTTTAAAAAATTTTCAATTTTTTCACAAGGTAGGAAGTCGTCTAAAATTTTAAAAAATTTTCAATTTGTTGACAAGGTAGGAAGTCGTCCAATATTTTAAAAAATTTTCAATTTTTTCACAAGGTAGGAAGTCGTCTAAAATTTTAAAAAAATTTCAATTTTTTCACAAGGTAGGAAGACGTCTAAAATTTTAAAAAATTTTCAATTTTTTCACAAGGTAGGTAGTCGTCCAAAATTTTAAAAAATTTTCAATTTTTTCACAAGGTAGGTAGTCGTCCAAAATTTTAAAAAATTTTCAATTTGTTGACAAGGTAGGAAGTCGTCCAATATTTTAAAAAATTTTCAATTTTTTCACAAGGTAGGAAGTCGTCTAAAATTTTAAAAAATTTTCAATTTTTTCACAAGGTAGGAAGTCGTCCAAAATTTTAAAAAATTTTCAATTTTTTGACAAGGTAGGAAGTCGTCCAAAATTTTAAAAAATTTTCAATTTGTTGACAAGGTAGGAAGTCGTCCAAAATTTTAAAAAATTTTTAATTTGTTGACAAGGTAGGAAGTCGTCCAATATTTTAAAAAATTTTCAATTTTTTCACAAGGTAGGAAGTCGTCTAAAATTTTAAAAAATTTTCAATTTGTTGACAAGGTAGGAAGTCGTCCAATATATTGAAAAATTTTCAATTTTTTCACAAGGTAGGAAGTCGTCCAAAATTTTAAAAAATTTTCAATTTTTTGACAAGGTAGGAAGTCGTCCAAAATTTTAAAAAATTTTCAATTTGTTGACAAGGTAGGAAGTCGTCCAATATATTAAAAAATTTTCACTTTTTTCACAAGGTAGGTAGTCGTCCAAAATTTTAAAAAATTTTCAATTTTTTGACAAGGTAGGAAGTCGTCCAATATATTAAAAAATTTTCAATTTTTTCACAAGGTAGGAAGTCGTCCAAAATTTTAAAAAATTTTCAATTTTTTGACAAGGTAGGAAGTCGTCCAAAATTTTAAAAAATTTTCAATTTGTTGACAAGGTAGGAAGTCGTCCAATATATTGAAAAATTTTCAATTTTTTCACAAGGTAGGTAGTCGTCCGAAATTTTAAAAAATTTTCAATTTTTTGACAAGGTAGGAAGTCGTCCAATATATTAAAAAATTTTCAATTTTTTCACAAGGTAGGTAGTCGTCCAAAATTTTAAAAAATTTTCAATTTTTTCACAAGGTAGGTAGTCGTCCAAAATTTTAAAAAATTTTCAATTTTTTCACAAGGTAGGTAGTCGTCCAAAATTTTAAAAAATTTTCAATTTGTTGACAAGGTAGGAAGTCGTCCAATATTTTAAAAAATTTTCAATTTTTTCACAAGGTAGGAAGTCGTCCAAAATTTTAAAAAATTTTCAATTTTTTGACAAGGTAGGAAGTCGTCCAAAATTTTAAAAAATTTTCAATTTGTTGACAAGGTAGGAAGTCGTCCAATGTATTAAAAAATTTTCACTTTTTTCACAAGGTAGGTAGTCGTCCAAAATTTTAAAAAATTTTCAATTTTTTGACAAGGTAGGAAGTCGTCCAATATATTAAAAAATTTTCAATTTTTTCACAAGGTAGGAAGTCGTCCAAAATTTTAAAAAATTTTCAATTTTTTGACAAGGTAGGAAGTCGTCCAAAATTTTAAAAAATTTTCAATTTGTTGACAAGGTAGGAAGTCGTCCAATATATTGAAAAATTTTCAATTTTTTCACAAGGTAGGTAGTCGTCCGAAATTTTAAAAAATTTTCAATTTTTTGACAAGGTAGGAAGTCGTCCAATATATTAAAAAATTTTCAATTTTTTCACAAGGTAGGTAGTCGTCCAAAATTTTAAAAAATTTTCAATTTTTTCACAAGGTAGGTAGTCGTCCAAAATTTTAAAAAATTTTCAATTTTTTCACAAGGTAGGTAGTCGTCCAAAATTTTAAAAAATTTTCAATTTGTTGACAAGGTAGGAAGTCGTCCAATATTTTAAAAAATTTTCAATTTTTTCACAAGGTAGGAAGTCGTCCAAAATTTTAAAAAATTTTCAATTTTTTGACAAGGTAGGAAGTCGTCCAAAATTTTAAAAAATTTTCAATTTGTTGACAAGGTAGGAAGTCGTCCAATGTATTAAAAAATTTTCAATTTTTTCACAAGGTAGGTAGTCGTCCAAAATTTTAAAAAATTTTCAATTTTTTGACAAGGTAGGAAGTCGTCCAAAATTTTAAAAAATTTTCAATTTTTTCACAAGGTAGGTAGTCGTCCAAAATTTTAAAAAATTTTCAATTTGTTGACAAGGTAGGAAGTCGTCTAATATTTTAAAAAATTTTCAATTTTTTCACAAGGTAGGAAGTCGTCCAAATTTTTAAAAAATTTTCAATTTGTTGACAAGGTAGGTAGTCGTCCAAAATTTTAAAAAATTTTCAATTTGTTGACAAGGTAGGAAGTCGTCCAATATATTAAAAAATTTTCAATTTTTTCACAAGGTAGGTAGTCGTCCAAAATTTTAAAAAATTTTCAATTTTTTGACAAGGTAGGAAGTCGTCCAAAATTTTAAAAAATTTTCAATTTTTGCACAAGGTAGGTAGTCGTCCAAAATTTTAAAAAATTTTCAATTTGTTGACAAGGTAGGAAGTCGTCCAATATTTTAAAAAATTTTCAATTTTTTCACAAGGTAGGAAGTCGTCCAAAATTTTAAAAAATTTTCAATTTTTTGACAAGGTAGGAAGTCGTCCAAAATTTTAAAAAATTTTCAATTTGTTGACAAGGTAGGAAGTCGTCCAATATATTAAAAAATTTTCAATTTTTTCACAAGGTAGGTAGTCGTCCAAAATTTTAAAAAATTTTCAATTTTTTCACAAGGTAGGTAGTCGTCCAAAATTTTAAAAAATTTTCAATTTGTTGACAAGGTAGGAAGTCGTCCAATATATTAAAAAATTTTCAATTTTTTCACAAGGTAGGAAGTCGTCTAATATTTTAAAAAATTTTCAATTTTTTCACAAGGTAGGAAGTCGTCCAAAATTTTAAAAAAATTTCAATTTTTTGACAAGGTAGGAAGTCGTCCAAAATTTTAAAAAATTTTCAATTTGTTGACAAGGTAGGAAGTCGTCCAATATATTAAAAAATTTTCAATTTTTTCACAAGGTAGGTAGTCGTCCAAAATTTTAAAAAATTTTCAATTTTTTCACAAGGTAGGTAGTCGTCCAAAATTTTAAAAAATTTTCAATTTTTTGACAAGGTAGGAAGTCGTATAATATATTAAAAAATTTTCAATTTTTTCACAAGGTAGGTAGTCGTCCAAAATTTTAAAAAATTTTCAATTTGTTGACAAAGTAGGAAGTCGTCCAAAATTTTAAAAAATTTTCAATTTTTTGACAAGGTAGGAAGTCGTCCAAAATTTTAAAAAATTTTCAATTTGCTGACAAGGTAGGAAGTCGTCCAATATATTAAAAAATTTTCAATTTTTTCACAAGGTAGGTAGTCGTCCAAAATTTTAAAAAATTTTCAATTTTTTCACAAGGTAGGTAGTCGTCCAAAATTTTAAAAAATTTTCAATTTTTTGACAAGGTAGGAAGTCGTCCAATATATTAAAAAATTTTCAATTTTTTCACAAGGTAGGTAGTCGTCCAAAATTTTAAAAAATTTTCAATTTTTTCACAAGCTAGGTAGTCGTCCAAAATTTTAAAAAATTTTCAATTTGTTGACAAAGTAGGAAGTCGTCCAAAATTTTAAAAAATTTTCAATTTTTTGACAAGGTAGGAAGTCGTCCAAAATTTTAAAAAATTTTCAATTTGTTGACAAGGTAGGAAGTCGTCCAATATATTAAAAAATTTTCAATTTTTTCACAAGGTAGGTAGTCGTCCAAAATTTTAAAAAATTTTCAATTTTTTCACTAGGTAGGTAGTCGTCCAAAATTTTAAAAAATTTTCAATTATTTGACAAGGTAGGAAGTCGTCCAATATATTAAAAAATTTTCAATTTTTTCACAAGGTAGGTAGTCGTCCAAAATTTTAAAAAATTTTCAATTTTTTCACAAGGTAGGGTGTCGTGCAAAATTTTAAAAAATTTTCAATTTTTGACAATGTAGGAAGTCGTGCAAAATTTTAAAAAATTTTCAATTTTTTGACAAGGTAGGGTGTCGTGCAAAATTTTAAAAAATTTTCAATTTGTTGACAAGGTAGGAAGTCGTCCAAAATTTTAAAAAATTTTCAATTTGTTGACAAAGTAGGAAGTCGTCCAAAATTTTAAAAAATTTTCAATTTTTTCACAAGGTATTTAGTCGTCCAAAATTTTAAAAAATTTTCAATTTGTTGACAAAGTAGGAAGTCGTCCAAAATTTTAAAAAATTTTCAATTTTTTGACAAGGTAGGAAGTCGTCGAAAATTTTAAAAAATTTTCAATTTGTTGACAAGGTAGGAAGTCGTCCAATATATTAAAAAATTTTCAATTTTTTCACAAGGTAGGTAGTCGTCCAAAATTTTAAAAAATTTTCAATTTTTTCACAAGGTAGGTAGTCGTCCAAAATTTTAAAAAATTTTCAATTTTTTGACAAGGTAGGAAGTCGTCCAATATATTAAAAAATTTTCAATTTTTTCACAAGGTAGGTAGTCGTCCAAAATTTTAAAAAATTTTCAAATTGTTGACAAGGTAGGAAGTCGTCCAATATTTTAAAAAATTTTCAATTTTTTCACAAGGTAAGAAGTCGTCCAAAATTTTAAAAAATTTTCAATTTTTTCACAAGGTAGGAAGTCGTCCAAAATTTTAAAAAATTTTCAATTTTTTGACAAGGTAGGAAGTCGTCCAAAATTTTAAAAAATTTTCAATTTGTTGACAAGGTAGGAAGTCGTCCAATATTTTAAAAAATTTTCAATTTTTTCACAAGGTAGGAAGTCGTCCAAAATTTTAAAAAATTTTCAATTTTTTGACAAGGTAGGAAGTCGTCCAAAATTTTAAAAAATTTTCAATTTGTTGACAAGGTAGGAAGTCGTCCAATATATTAAAAAATTTTCAATTTTTTCACAAGGTAGGTAGTCGTCCAAAATTTTAAAAAATTTTCAATTTTTTCACAAGGTAGGTAGTCGTCCAAAATTTTAAAAAATTTTCAATTTGTTGACAAGGTAGGAAGTCGTCCAATATATTAAAAAATTTTCAATTTTTTCACAAGGTAGGAAGTCGTCTAATATTTTAAAAAATTTTCAATTTTTTCACAAGGTAGGAAGTCGTCCAAAATTTTAAAAAAATTTCAATTTTTTGACAAGGTAGGAAGTCGTCCAAAATTTTAAAAAATTTTCAATTTGTTGACAAGGTAGGAAGTCGTCCAATATATTAAAAAATTTTCAATTTTTTCACAAGGTAGGTAGTCGTCCAAAATTTTAAAAAATTTTCAATTTTTTCACAAGGTAGGTAGTCGTCCAAAATTTTAAAAAATTTTCAATTTTTTGACAAGGTAGGAAGTCGTATAATATATTAAAAAATTTTCAATTTTTTCACAAGGTAGGTAGTCGTCCAAAATTTTAAAAAATTTTCAATTTGTTGACAAAGTAGGAAGTCGTCCAAAATTTTAAAAAATTTTCAATTTTTTGACAAGGTAGGAAGTCGTCCAAAATTTTAAAAAATTTTCAATTTGTTGACAAGGTAGGAAGTCGTCCAATATATTAAAAAATTTTCAATTTTTTCACAAGGTAGGTAGTCGTCCAAAATTTTAAAAAATTTTCAATTTTTTCACAAGGTAGGTAGTCGTCCAAAATTTTAAAAAATTTTCAATTTTTTGACAAGGTAGGAAGTCGTCCAATATATTAAAAAATTTTCAATTTTTTCACAAGGTAGGTAGTCGTCCAAAATTTTAAAAAATTTTCAATTTTTTCACAAGGTAGGTAGTCGTCCAAAATTTTAAAAAATTTTCAATTTTTTGACAAGGTAGGAAGTCGTATAATATATTAAAAAATTTTCAATTTTTTCACAAGGTAGGTAGTCGTCCAAAATTTTAAAAAATTTTCAATTTGTTGACAAAGTAGGAAGTCGTCCAAAATTTTAAAAAATTTTCAATTTTTTGACAAGGTAGGAAGTCGTCCAAAATTTTAAAAAATTTTCAATTTGTTGACAAGGTAGGAAGTCGTCCAATATATTAAAAAATTTTCAATTTTTTCACAAGGTAGGTAGTCGTCCAAAATTTTAAAAAATTTTCAATTTTTTCACAAGGTAGGTAGTCGTCCAAAATTTTAAAAAATTTTCAATTTTTTGACAAGGTAGGAAGTCGTCCAATATATTAAAAAATTTTCAATTTTTTCACAAGGTAGGTAGTCGTCCAAAATTTTAAAAAATTTTCAATTTTTTCACAAGCTAGGTAGTCGTCCAAAATTTTAAAAAATTTTCAATTTGTTGACAAAGTAGGAAGTCGTCCAAAATTTTAAAAAATTTTCAATTTTTTGACAAGGTAGGAAGTCGTCCAAAATTTTAAAAAATTTTCAATTTGTTGACAAGGTAGGAAGTCGTCCAATATATTAAAAAATTTTCAATTTTTTCACAAGGTAGGTAGTCGTCCAAAATTTTAAAAAATTTTCAATTTTTTCACAAGGTAGGTAGTCGTCCAAAATTTTAAAAAATTTTCAATTTTTTGACAAGGTAGGAAGTCGTCCAATATATTAAAAAATTTTCAATTTTTTCACAAGGTAGGTAGTCGTCCAAAATTTTAAAAAATTTTCAATTTTTTCACAAGGTAGGGTGTCGTGCAAAATTTTAAAAAATTTTCAATTTTTGACAATGTAGGAAGTCGTGCAAAATTTTAAAAAATTTTCAATTTTTTGACAAGGTAGGGTGTCGTGCAAAATTTTAAAAAATTTTCAATTTGTTGACAAGGTAGGAAGTCGTCCAAAATTTTAAAAAATTTTCAATTTGTTGACAAAGTAGGAAGTCGTCCAAAATTTTAAAAAATTTTCAATTTTTTCACAAGGTATTTAGTCGTCCAAAATTTTAAAAAATTTTCAATTTGTTGACAAAGTAGGAAGTCGTCCAAAATTTTAAAAAATTTTCAATTTTTTGACAAGGTAGGAAGTCGTCGAAAATTTTAAAAAATTTTCAATTTGTTGACAAGGTAGGAAGTCGTCCAATATATTAAAAAATTTTCAATTTTTTCACAAGGTAGGTAGTCGTCCAAAATTTTAAAAAATTTTCAATTTTTTCACAAGGTAGGTAGTCGTCCAAAATTTTAAAAAATTTTCAATTTTTTGACAAGGTAGGAAGTCGTCCAATATATTAAAAAATTTTCAATTTTTTCACAAGGTAGGTAGTCGTCCAAAATTTTAAAAAATTTTCAATTTGTTGACAAGGTAGGAAGTCGTCCAATATTTTAAAAAATTTTCAATTTTTTCACAAGGTAGGAAGTCGTCCAAAATTTTAAAAAATTTTCAATTTTTTCACAAGGTAGGAAGTCGTCCAAAATTTTAAAAAATTTTCAATTTTTTGACAAGGTAGGAAGTCGTCCAAAATTTTAAAAAATTTTCAATTTGTTGACAAGGTAGGAAGTCGTCCAATATATTAAAAAATTTTCAATTTTTTCACAAGGTAGGTAGTCGTCCAAAATTTTAAAAAATTTTCAATTTTTTGACAAGGTAGGAAGTCGTCCAATATATTAAAAAATTTTCAATTTTTTCACAAGGTAGGTAGTCGTCCAAAATTTTAAAAAATTTTCAATTTTTTCACAAGGTAGGTAGTCGTCCAAAATTTTAAAAAATTTTCAATTTTTTCACAAGGTAGGTAGTCGTCCAAAATTTTAAAAAATTTTCAATTTGTTGACAAGGTAGGAAGTCGTTCAAATTTTTAAAAAAATTTTCAATTTTTTCACAAGGTAGGAAGTCGTCCAAAATTTTAAAAAATTTTCAATTTTTTGACAAAGTAGGAAGTCGTCCAAAACTTTAAAAAATTTTCAATTTTTTCACAAGGTAGGTAGTCGTCCAAAATTTTAAAAAATTTTCAATTTGTTGACAAGGTAGGAAGTCGTCTAATATTTTAAAAAATTTTCAATTTTTTCACAAGGTAGGAAGTCGTCCAAAATTTTAAAAAATTTTCAATTTGTTGACAAGGTAGGTAGTCGTCCAAAATTTTAAAAAATTTTCAATTTGTTGACAAGGTAGGAAGTCGTCCAATATATTAAAAAATTTTCAATTTTTTCACAAGGTAGGTAGTCGTCCAAAATTTTAAAAAATTTTCAATTTTTTGACAAGGTAGGAAGTCGTCCAAAATTTTAAAAAATTTTCAATTTTTTCACAAGGTAGGTAGTCGTCCAAAATTTTAAAAAATTTTCAATTTGTTGACAAGGTAGGAAGTCGTCCAATATTTTAAAAAATTTTCATTTTTTTCACAAGGTAGGAAGTCGTCCAAAATTTTAAAAAATTTTCAATTTTTTGACAAGGTAGGAAGTCGTCCAAAATTTTAAAAACTTTTCAATGTTTTGACAAGGTAGGTAGTCGTCCAAAATTTTAAAAAATTTTCAATTTTTTGACAAGGTAGGAAGTCGTCCAAAATTTTAAAAAATTTTCAATTTGTTGACAAAGTAGGAAGTCGTCCAAAATTTTAAAAAATTTTCAATTTTTTGACAAGGTCGGGTGTCGTGCAAAATTTTAAAAAATTTTCAATTTGTTGACAAGGTAGGAAGTCGTCCAATATTTTAAAAAATTTTCAATTTTTTGACAAGGTAGGAAGTCGTCCAAAATTTTAAAAAATTTTCAATTTGTTAACATAGTAGGAAGTCGTCCAAAATTTTGAAAAATTTTTAATTTGTTAACATAGTAGGAAGTCGTCCAAAATTTTAAAAAATTTTCGATTTGTTGACAAAGTAGGAAGTCGTCCAAAATTTTAAAAACTTTTCAATGTTTTGACAAGGTAGGAAGTCGTCCAAAATTTTAAAAAATTTTCAGTTTTTTCACAAGGTAGGAAGTCGTCCAAAATTTTAAAAAAATTTCAATTTTTTGACAAGGTAGGGTGTCGTGCAAAATTTTAAAAAATTTTCAATTTGTTGACAAAGTAGGAAGTCGTCCAAAATTTTA
Source organism: Condylostylus longicornis (assembly GCF_029603195.1). Classification (NCBI taxonomy): domain Eukaryota; kingdom Metazoa; phylum Arthropoda; class Insecta; order Diptera; family Dolichopodidae; genus Condylostylus; species Condylostylus longicornis. The sequence continues at coordinate 416,521 of NW_026577998.1, forward strand.
AAAAATTTTCAATTTTTTGACAAGGTAGGAAGTCGTCCAAAATTTTAAAAAATTTTCAATTTGTTAACATAGTAGGAAGTCGTCCAAAATTTTAAAAAATTTTCAATTTGTTGACAAGGTAGGAAGTCGTCCAAAATTTTAAAAACTTTTCAATGTTTTGACAAGGTAGGCAGTCGTCCAAAATTTTAAAAAATTTTCAATTTTTTGACAAGGTAGGAAGTCGTCCAAAATTTTAAAAAATTTTCAATTTGTTGACAAAGTAGGAAGTCGTCCAAAATTTTAAAAAATTTTCAATTTTTTGACAAGGTAGGGTGTCGTGCAAAATTTTAAAAAATTTTCAATTTGTTGACAAGGTAGGAAGTCGTCCAATATTTTAAAAAATTTTCAATTTTTTGACAAGGTAGGAAGTCGTCCAAAATTTTAAAAAATTTTCAATTTGTTGACAAAGTAGGTAGTCGTCCAAAATTTTAAAAAATTTTCAATTTGTTGACAAGGTAGGAAGTCGTCCAAAATTTTAAAAAATTTTCAATTTGTTGACAAGGTAGGAAGTCGTCCAATATATTAAAAAATTTTCAATTTTTTCACGAGGTAGGTAGTCGTCCAAAATTTTAAAAAATTTTCAATTTTTTGACAAGGTAGGGTGTCGTCCAAAATTTTAAAAAATTTTCAATTTTTTCACAAGGTATGTAGTCGTCCAAAATTTTAAAAAATTTTCAATTTTTTGACAAGGTAGGGTGTCGTGCAAAATTTTAAAAAATTTTCAATTTGTTGACAAGGTAGGTAGTCGTCCAAAATTTTAAAAAATTTTCAATTTTTTGACAAGGTAGGAAGTCGTCCAAAATTTTAAAAAATTTTCAATTTGTTGACAAAGTAGGAAGTCGTCCAAAATTTTAAAAAATTTTCAATTTTTTGACAAGGTAGGGTGTCGTGCAAAATTTTAAAAAATTTTCAATTTGTTGACAAAGTAGGAAGTCGTCCAAAATTTTAAAAAATTTTCAATTTTTTGACAAGGTAGGAAGTCGTCCAAAATTTTAAAAAATTTTCAATTTGTTAACATAGTAGGAAGTCGTCCAAAATTTTAAAAAATTTTCAATTTGTTGACAAGGTAGGAAGTCGTCCAAAATTTTAAAAACTTTTCAATGTTTTGACAAGGTAGGTAGTCGTCCAAAATTTTAAAAAATTTTCAATTTTTTGACAAGGTAGGAAGTCGTCCAAAATTTTAAAAAATTTTCAATTTGTTGACAAAGTAGGAAGTCGTCCAAAATTTTAAAAAATTTTCAATTTTTTGACAAGGTAGGGTGTCGTGCAAAATTTTAAAAAATTTTCAATTTGTTGACAAGGTAGGAAGTCGTCTAATATTTTAAAAAATTTTCAATTTTTTGACATAGTAGGAAGTCGTCCAAAATTTGAAAAAATTTTCAATTTGTTGACAAAGTAGGAAGTCGTCCAAAATTTTAAAAACTTTTCAATGTTTTGACAAGGTAGGTAGTCGTCCAAAATTTTAAAAAATTTTCAATTTTTTGACAAGGTAGGAAGTCGTCCAAAATTTTAAAAAATTTTCAATTTGTTGACAAAGTAGGAAGTCGACCTAAATTTTAAAAAATTTTCAATTTGTTGATAAAGTAGGAAGTCGTCCAAAATTTTAAAAAATTTTCAATTTTTTCACAAGGTAGGTAGTCGTCCAAAATTTTAAAAAATTTTCAATTTTTTCACAAGGTAGGTAGTCGTCCAAAATTTTAAAAAAATTTCAATTTTTTGACAAGGTAGGGTGTCGTGCAAAATTTTAAAAAATTTTCAATTTGTTGACAAAGTAGGAAGTCGTCCAAAATTTTAAAAAATTTTCAATTTTTTCACAAGGTAGGAAGTCGTCCAAAATTTTAAAAAAATTTCAATTTTTTGACAAGGTAGGGTGTCGTGCAAAATTTTAAAAAATTTTCAATTTGTTGACAAAGTAGGAAGTCGTCCAAAATTTTAAAAAATTTTCAATTTGTTAACATAGTAGGAAGTCGTCTAAAATTTTAAAAAATTTTCGATTTGTTGACAAAGTAGGAAGTCGTCCAAAATTTTAAAAACTTTTCAATGTTTTGACAAGGTAGGGTGTCGTGCAAAATTTTAAAAAATTTTCAATTTTTGACAAGGTAGGAAGTCGTCCAAAATTTTAAAAAATTTTCAATTTTTTGACAAGGTAGGGTGTCGTGCAAAATTTTAAAAAATTTTCAATTTGTTGACAAGGTAGGAAGTCGTCCAAAATTTTAAAAAATTTTCAATTTGTTGACAAAGTAGGAAGTCGTCCAAAATTTTAAAAAATTTTCAATTTTTCCACAAGGTAGGTAGTCGTCCAAAATTTTAAAAAATTTTCAATTTGTTGACAAAGTAGGAAGTCGTCCAAAATTTTAAAAAATTTTCAATTTGTTGACAAGGTAGGAAGTCGTCCAATATATTAAAAAATTTTCAATTTTTTCACAAGGTAGGAAGTCGTCCAAAATTTTAAAAAATTTTCAATTTGTTGACAAGGTAGGAAGTCGTCCAATATATTAAAAAATTTTCAATTTTTTCACAAGGTAGGTAGTCGTCCAAAATTTTAAAAAATTTTCAATTTTTTGACAAGGTAGGAAGTCGTCCAAAATTTTAAAAAATTTTCAATTTGTTGACAAGGTAGGAAGTCGTCCAATATATTAAAAAATTTTCAATTTTTTCACAAGGTAGGTAGTCGTCCAAAATTTTAAAAAATTTTCAATTTTTTCACAAGGTAGGTAGTTGTCCAAAATTTTAAAAAATTTTCAATTTTTTGACAAGGTAGGAAGTCGTCCAATATATTAAAAAATTTTCAATTTTTTCACAAGGTAGGTAGTCGTCCAAAATTTTAAAAAATTTTCAATTTTTTCACAAGGTAGGTAGTCGTCATAAATTTTAAAAAATTTTTAATTTTTTCACAAGGTAGGTAGTCGTCCAAAATTTTAAAAAATTTTCAATTTGTTGACAAGGTAGGAAGTCGTCCAATATTTTAAAAAATTTTCAATTTTTTCACAAGGTAGGAAGACGTCCAAAATTTTAAAAAAATTTCAATTTTTTGACAAGGTAGGGTGTCGTGCAAAATTTTAAAAAATTTTCAATTTGTTGACAAAGTAGGAAGTCGTCCAAAATTTTAAAAAATTTTCAATTTTTTGACAAGGTAGGAAGTCGTCCAAAATTTTAAAAAATTTTCAATTTTTTCACAAGGTAGGTAGTCGTCCAAAATTTTAAAAAATTTAAAATTTGTTGACAAGGTAGGAAGTCGTCCAATATATTAAAAAATTTTCAATTTTTTCACAAGGTAGGTAGTCGTCCAAAATTTTAAAAAATTTTCAATTTTTTCACAAGGTAGGTAGTCGTCCAAAATTTTAAAAAATTTTCAATTTTTTCACAAGGTAGGTAGTCGTCCAAAATTTTAAAAAATTTTCAATTTGTTGACAAGGTAGGAAGTCGTCCAATATTTTAAAAAATTTTCAATTTTTTCACAAGGTAGGGTAAATTTTTCACAAAATTTTAAAAAATTTTCAATTTTTTGACAAGGTAGGAAGTCGTCCAAAATTTTAAAAAATTTTCAATTTGTTGACAAGGTAGGAAGTCGTCCAATATTTTAAAAAATTTTCAATTTTTTAACAAGGTAGGAAGTCGTCCAAAATTTTAAAAAAATTTCAATTTTTTGACAAGGTAGGGTGTCGTGCAAAATTTTAAAAAATTTTCAATTTGTTGACAAAGTAGGAAGTCGTCCAAAATTTTAAAAAATTTTCAATTTGTTAACATAGTAGGAAGTCGTCCAAAATTTTAAAAAATTTTCGATTTGTTGACAAAGTAGGAAGTCGTCCAAAATTTTAAAAACTTTTCAATGTTTTGACAAGGTAGGTAGTCGTCCAAAATTTTAAAAAATTTTCAATTTTTTCACAAGGTAGGTAGTCGTCCAAAATTTTAAAAAATTTTCAATTTTTTGACAAGGTAGGAAGTCGTCCAAAATTTTAAAAAATTTTCAATTTGTTGACAAGGTAGGAAGTCGTCCAATATATTAAAAAATTTTCAATTTTTTCACAAGGTAGGTAGTCGTCCAAAATTTTAAAAAATTTTCAATTTTTTCACAAGGTAGGTAGTCGTCCAAAATTTTAAAAAATTTTCAATTTTTTGACAAGGTAGGAAGTCGTCCAATATATTAAAAAATTTTCAATTTTTTCACAAGGTAGGTAGTCGTCCAAAATTTTAAAAAATTTTCAATTTGTTGACAAAGTAGGAAGTCGTCCAAAATTTTAAAAAATTTTCAATTTTTTGACAAGGTAGGAAGTCGTCCAAAATTTTAAAAAATTTTCAATTTGTTGACAAGGTAGGAAGTCGTCCAATATATTAAAAAATTTTCAATTTTTTCACAAGGTAGGTAGTCGTCCAAAATTTTAAAAAATTTTCAATATTTTCACAAGGTAGGTAGTCGTCCAAAATTTTAAAAAATTTTCAATTTTTTGACAAGGTAGGAAGTCGTCCAATATATTAAAAAGTTTTCAATTTTTTCACAAGGTAGGTAGTCGTCCAAAATTTTAAAAAATTTTCAATTTGTTGACAAGGTAGGTAGTCGTCCAAAATTTTAAAAAATTTTCAATTTGTTGACAAAGTAGGAAGTCGTCCAAAATTTCAAAAAAATTTTCAATTTTTTGACAAGGTAGGAAGTCGTCCAAAATTTTAAAAAATTTTCAATTTGTTGACAAGGTAGGAAGTCGTCCAATATATTAAAAAATTTTCAATTTTTTCACAAGGTAGGTAGTCGTCCAAAATTTTAAAAAATTTTCAATATTTTCACAAGGTAGGTAGTCGTCCAAAATTTTAAAAAATTTTCAATTTTTTGACAAGGTAGGAAGTCGTCCAATATATTAAAAAGTTTTCAATTTTTTCACAAGGTAGGTAGTCGTCCAAAATTTTAAAAAATTTTCAATTTGTTGACAAGGTAGGTAGTCGTCCAAAATTTTAAAAAATTTTCAATTTGTTGACAAAGTAGGAAGTCGTCCAAAATTTTAAAAAATTTTCAATTTTTTGACAAGGTAGGAAGTCGTCCAAAATTTTAAAAAATTTTCAATTTGTTGACAAGGTAGGAAGTCGTCCAATATATTAAAAAATTTTCAATTTTTTCACAAGGTAGGTCGTCCAAAATTTTAAAAAATTTTCAATTTGTTGACAAGGTAGGAAGTCGTCCAATATTTTAAAAAATTTTCAATTTTTTCACAAGGTAGGTAGTCGTCCAAAATTTTAAAAAATTTTCAATTTTTTGACAAGGTAGGGTGTCGTGCAAAATTTTAAAAAATTTTCAATTTGTTGACAAGGTAGGAAGTCGTCCAATATTTTAAAAAATTTTCACAAGGTAGGAAGTCGTCCAAAATTTTAAAAAATTTTCAATTTTTTGACAAGGTAGGAAGTCGTCCAAAATTTTAAAAAATTATCAATTTTTTCACAAGGTAGGTAGTCGTCCAAAATTTTAAAAAATTTTCAATTTGTTGACAAAGTAGGAAGTCGTCCAAAATTTTAAAAAATTTTCAATTTTTTGACAAGGTAGGAAGTCGTCCAAAATTTTAAAAAATTTTCAATTTGTTGACAAGGTAGGAAGTCGTCCAATATATTAAAAAATTTTCAATTTTTTCACAAGGTAGGTAGTCGTCCAAAATTTTAAAAAATTTTCAATTTTTTGACAAGGTAGGAAGTCGTCCAATATATTAAAAAATTTTCAATTTTTTCACAAGGTAGGTAGTCGTCCAAAATTTTAAAAAATTTTCAATTTTTTCACAAGGTAGGTAGTCGTCCAAAATTTTAAAAAATTTTCAATTTTTTCACAAGGTAGGTAGTCGTCCAAAATTTTAAAAAATTTTCAATTTGTTGACAAGGTAGGAAGTCGTCCAATATTTTAAAAAATTTTCAATTTTTTCACAAGGTAGGAAGTCGTCCAAAATTTTAAAAAATTTTCAATTTTTTGACAAGGTAGGAAGTCGTCCAAAATTTTAAAAAATTTTCAATTTGTTGACAAGGTAGGAAGTCGTCCAATATATTAAAAAATTTTCAATTTTTTCACAAGGTAGGAAGTCGTCCAAAATTTTAAAAAATTTTCAATTTGTTGACAAGGTAGGAAGTCGTCCAATATATTAAAAAATTTTCAATTTTTTCACAAGGTAGGTAGTCGTCCAAAATTTTAAAAAATTTTCAATTTTTTGACAAGGTAGGAAGTCGTCCAAAATTTTAAAAAATTTTCAATTTTTTCACAAGGTAGGTAGTCGTCCAAAATTTTAAAAAATTTTCAATTTGTTGACAAGGTAGGAAGTCGTCCAATATATTAAAAAATTTTCAATTTTTTCACAAGGTAGGTAGTAGTCCAAAATTTTAAAAAATTTTCAATTTTTTGACAAGGTAGGAAGTCGTCCAAAATTTTAAAAAATTTTCAATTTTTTCACAAGGTAGGTAGTCGTCCAAAATTTTAAAAAATTTTCAATTTGTTGACAAGGTAGGAAGTCGTCTAATATTTTAAAAAATTTTCAATTTTTTCACAAGGTAGGAAGTCGTCCAAAATTTTAAAAAATTTTCAATTTGTTGACAAGGTAGGTAGTCGTCCAAAATTTTAAAAAATTTTCAATTTGTTGACAAGGTAGGAAGTCGTCCAATATATTAAAAAATTTTCAATTTTTTCACAAGGTAGGTAGTCGTCCAAAATTTTAAAAAATTTTCAATTTTTTGACAAGGTAGGAAGTCGTCCAAAATTTTAAAAAATTTTCAATTTTTTCACAAGGTAGGTAGTCGTCCAAAATTTTAAAAAATTTTCAATTTGTTGACAAGGTAGGAAGTCGTCCAATATTTTAAAAAATTTTCAATTTTTTCACAAGGTAGGAAGTCGTCCAAAATTTTAAAAAATTTTCAATTTTTTGACAAGGTAGGAAGTCGTCCAAAATTTTAAAAAATTTTCAATTTGTTGACAAGGTAGGAAGTCGTCCAATATATTAAAAAATTTTCAATTTTTTCACAAGGTAGGAAGTCGTCCAAAATTTTAAAAAATTTTCAATTTTTTCACAAGGTAGGAAGTCGTCCAAAATTTTAAAAAATTTTCAATTTTTTGACAAGGTAGGAAGTCGTCCAAAATTTTAAAAAATTTTCAATTTGTTGACAAGGTAGGAAGTCGTCCAATATATTAAAAAATTTTCAATTTTTTCACAAGGTGGGTAGTCGTCCAAAATTTTAAAAAATTTTCAATTTTTTGACAAGGTAGGAAGTCGTCCAATATATTAAAAAATTTTCAATTTTTTCACAAGGTGGGTAGTCGTCCAAAATTTTAAAAAATTTTCAATTTTTTCACAAGGTAGGTAGTCGTCCAAAATTTTAAAAAATTTTCAATTTTTTCACAAGGTAGGTAGTCGTCCAAAATTTTAAAAAATTTTCAATTTGTTGACAAGGTAGGAAGTCGTCCAAAATTTTAAAAAATTTTCAATTTGTTGACAAGGTAGGAAGTCGTCCAATATATTAAAAAATTTTCAATTTTTTCACAAGGTAGGTAGTCGTCCAAAATTTTAAAAAATTTTCAATTTTTTGACAAGGTAGGAAGTCGTCCAAAATTTTAAAAAATTTTCAATTTTTTCACAAGGTAGGAAGTCGTCCAAAATTTTAAAAAATTTTCAATTTTTTCACAAGGTAGGTAGTCGTCCAAAATTTTAAAAAATTTTCAATTTTTTTGACAAGGTAGGAAGTCGTCCAATATATTAAAAAATTTTCAATTTTTTCACAAGGTAGGTAGTCGTCCAAAATTTTAAAAAATTTTCAATTTTTTGACAAGGTAGGAAGTCGTCCAAAATTTTAAAAAATTTTCAATTTTTTCACAAGGTAGGTAGTCGTCCAAAATTTTAAAAAATTTTCAATTTGTTGACAAGGTAGGAAGTCGTCCAATATTTTAAAAAATTTTCAATTTTTTCACAAGGTAGGAAGTCGTCCAAAATTTTAAAAAATTTTCAATTTTTTGACAAGGTAGGAAGTCGTCCAAAATTTTAAAAAATTTTCAATTTTTTGACAAGGTAGGAAGTCGTCCAATATATTAAAAAATTTTCAATTTTTTCACAAGGTAGGTAGTCGCCCAAAATTTTAAAAAATTTTCAATTTGTTGACAAGGTAGGAAGTCGTCCAATATTTTAAAAAATTTTCAATTTTTTCACAAGGTAGGAAGTCGTCCAAAATTTTAAAAAATTTTCAATTTTTTCACAAGGTAGGAAGTCGTCCAAAATTTTAAAAAATTTTCAATTTTTTGACAAGGTAGGAAGTCGTCCAAAATTTTAAAAAATTTTCAATTTGTTGACAAGGTAGGAAGTCGTCCAATATATTAAAAAATTTTCAATTTTTTGACAAGGTAGGAAGTCGTCCAAAATTTTAAAAAATTTTCAATTTTTTGACAAGGTAGGAAGTCGTCCAATATATTAAAAAATTTTCAATTTTTTCACAAGGTAGGTAGTCGTCCAAAATTTTAAAAAATTTTCAATTTTTTCACAAGGTAGGTAGTCGTCCAAAATTTTAAAAAATTTTCAATTTTTTCACAAGGTAGGAAGTCGTCCAAAATTTTAAAAAATTTTCAATTTTTTGACAAGGTAGGAAGTCGTCCAAAATTTTAAAAAATTTTCAATTTGTTGACAAGGTAGGAAGTCGTCCAATATATTAAAAAATTTTCAATTTTTTCACAAGGTGGGTAGTCGTCCAAAATTTTAAAAAATTTTCAATTTGTTGACAAGGTAGGAAGTCGTCCAAAATTTTAAAAAATTTTCAATTTGTTGACAAGGTAGGAAGTCGTCCAATATATTAAAAAATTTTCAATTTTTTCACAAGGTAGGTAGTAGTCCAAAATTTTAAAAAATTTTCAATTTTTTGACAAGGTAGGAAGTCGTCCAAAATTTTAAAAAATTTTCAATTTTTTGACAAGGTAGGAAGTCGTCCAATATATTAAAAAATTTTCAATTTTTTGACAAGGTAGGAAGTCGTCCAATATATTAAAAAATTTTCAATTTTTTCACAAGGTAGGTAGTCGTCCAAAATTTTAAAAAATTTTCAATTTTTTCACAAGGTAGGTAGTCGTCCAAAATTTTAAAAAATTTTCAATTTTTTCACAAGGTAGGAAGTCGTCCAAAATTTTAAAAAATTTTCAATTTTTTGACAAGGTAGGAAGTCGTCCAAAATTTTAAAAAATTTTCAATTTGTTGACAAGGTAGGAAGTCGTCCAATATTTTAAAAAATTTTCAATTTTTTCACAAGGTAGGAAGTCGTCCAAAATTTTAAAAAATTTTCAATTTTTTGACAAGGTAGCAAGTCGTCCAAAATTTTAAAAAATTTTCAATTTGTTGACAAGGTAGGAAGTCGTCCAATATATTAAAAAATTTTCAATTTTTTCACAAGGTAGGTAGTAGTCCAAAATTTTAAAAAATTTTCAATTTTTTCACAAGGTAGGTAGTCGTCCAAAATTTTAAAAAATTTTCAATTTTTTCACATGGTAGGTAGTCGTCCAAAATTTTAAAAAATTTTCAATTTGTTGACAAGGTAGGAAGTCGTCCAATATTTTAAAAAATTTTCAATTTTTTCACAAGGTAGGAAGTCGTCCAAAATTTTAAAAAATTTTCAATTTTTTGACAAGGTAGGAAGTCGTCCAAAATTTTAAAAAATTTTCAATTTGTTGACAAGGTAGGAAGTCGTCCAATATATTAAAAAATTTTCAATTTTTTCACAAGGTAGGTAGTCGTCCAAAATTTTAAAAAATTTTCAATTTTTTGACAAGGTATTAAGTCGTCCAAAATTTTAAAAAATTTTCAATTTTTTCACAAGGTAGGTAGTCGTCCAAAATTTTAAAAAATTTTCAATTTGTTGACAAGGTAGGAAGTCGTCTAATATTTTAAAAAATTTTCAATTTTTTCACAAGGTAGGAAGTCGTCCAAAATTTTAAAAAATTTTCAATTTGTTGACAAGGTAGGTAGTCGTCCAAAATTTTAAAAAATTTTCAATTTGTTGACAAGGTAGGAAGTCGTCCAATATATTAAAAAATTTTCAATTTTTTCACAAGGTAGGTAGTCGTCCAAAATTTTAAAAAATTTTCAATTTTTTGACAAGGTAGGAAGTCGTCCAAAATTTTAAAAAATTTTCAATTTTTTCACAAGGTAGGTAGTCGTCCAAAATTTTAAAAAATTTTCAATTTGTTGACAAGGTAGGAAGTCGTCCAATATTTTAAAAAATTTTCAATTTTTTCACAAGGTAGGAAGTCGTCCAAAATTTTAAAAAATTTTCAATTTTTTGACAAGGTAGGAAGTCGTCCAAAATTTTAAAAAATTTTCAATTTTTTGACAAGGTAGGAAGTCGTCCAATATATTAAAAAATTTTCAATTTTTTCACAAGGTAGGTAGTCGCCCAAAATTTTAAAAAATTTTCAATTTGTTGACAAGGTAGGAAGTCGTCCAATATTTTAAAAAATTTTCAATTTTTTCACAAGGTAGGAAGTCGTCCAAAATTTTAAAAAATTTTCAATTTTTTCACAAGGTAGGAAGTCGTCCAAAATTTTAAAAAATTTTCAATTTTTTGACAAGGTAGGAAGTCGTCCAAAATTTTAAAAAATTTTCAATTTGTTGACAAGGTAGGAAGTCGTCCAATATATTAAAAAATTTTCAATTTTTTGACAAGGTAGGAAGTCGTCCAAAATTTTAAAAAATTTTCAATTTTTTGACAAGGTAGGAAGTCGTCCAATATATTAAAAAATTTTCAATTTTTTCACAAGGTAGGTAGTCGTCCAAAATTTTAAAAAATTTTCAATTTTTTCACAAGGTAGGTAGTCGTCCAAAATTTTAAAAAATTTTCAATTTTTTCACAAGGTAGGAAGTCGTCCAAAATTTTAAAAAATTTTCAATTTTTTGACAAGGTAGGAAGTCGTCCAAAATTTTAAAAAATTTTCAATTTGTTGACAAGGTAGGAAGTCGTCCAATATATTAAAAAATTTTCAATTTTTTCACAAGGTGGGTAGTCGTCCAAAATTTTAAAAAATTTTCAATTTGTTGACAAGGTATGTAGTCGTCCAAAGTAGGAAGTCGTCCAAAATTTTAAAAAATTTTCAATTTTTTGACAAGGTAGGAAGTCGTCCAATATATTAAAAAATTTTCAATTTTTTCACAAGGTAGGTAGTCGCCCAAAATTTTAAAAAATTTTCAATTTGTTGACAAGGTAGGAAGTCGTCCAATATTTTAAAAAATTTTCAATTTTTTCACAAGGTAGGAAGTCGTCCAAAATTTTAAAAAATTTTCAATTTTTTCACAAGGTAGGAAGTCGTCCAAAATTTTAAAAAATTTTCAATTTTTTGACAAGGTAGGAAGTCGTCCAAAATTTTAAAAAATTTTCAATTTGTTGACAAGGTAGGAAGTCGTCCAATATATTAAAAAATTTTCAATTTTTTCACAAGGTGGGTAGTCGTCCAAAATTTTAAAAAATTTTCAATTTTTTGACAAGGTAGGAAGTCGTCCAATATATTAAAAAATTTTCAATTTTTTCACAAGGTAGGTAGTCGTCCAAAATTTTAAAAAATTTTCAATTTTTTCACAAGGTAGGTAGTCGTCCAAAATTTTAAAAAATTTTCAATTTTTTCACAAGGTAGGTAGTCGTCCAAAATTTTAAAAAATTTTCAATTTGTTGACAAGGTAGGAAGTCGTCCAATATTTTAAAAAATTTTCAATTTTTTCACAAGGTAGGAAGTCGTCCAAAATTTTAAAAAATTTTCAATTTTTTGACAAGGTAGGAAGTCGTCCAAAATTTTAAAAAATTTTCAATTTGTTGACAAGGTAGGAAGTCGTCCAATATATTAAAAAATTTTCAATTTTTTCACAAGGTAGGTAGTAGTCCAAAATTTTAAAAAATTTTCAATTTTTTGACAAGGTAGGAAGTCGTCCAAAATTTTAAAAAATTTTCAATTTTTTCACAAGGTAGGTAGTTGTCCAAAATTTTAAAAAATTTTCAATTTGTTGACAAGGTAGGAAGTCGTCTAATATTTTAAAAAATTTTCAATTTTTTCACAAGGTAGGAAGTCGTCCAAAATTTTAAAAAATTTTCAATTTGTTGACAAGGTAGGTAGTCGTCCAAAATTTTAAAAAATTTTCAATTTGTTGACAAGGTAGGAAGTCGTCCAATATATTAAAAAATTTTCAATTTTTTCACAAGGTAGGTAGTCGTCCAAAATTTTAAAAAATTTTCAATTTTTTGACAAGGTAGGAAGTCGTCCAAAATTTTAAAAAATTTTCAATTTTTTCACAAGGTAGGTAGTCGTCCAAAATTTTAAAAAATTTTCAATTTGTTGACAAGGTAGGAAGTCGTCCAATATTTTAAAAAATTTTCAATTTTTTCACAAGGTAGGAAGTCGTCCAAAATTTTAAAAAATTTTCAATTTTTTGACAAGGTAGGAAGTCGTCCAAAATTTTAAAAAATTTTCAATTTGTTGACAAGGTAGGAAGTCGTCCAATATATTAAAAAATTTTCAATTTTTTCACAAGGTAGGTAGTCGTCCAAAATTTTAAAAAAATTTCAATTTTTTGACAAGGTAGGGTGTCGTCCAAAATTTTAAAAAATTTTCAATTTTTTGACAAGGTAGGAAGTCGTCCAATATATTAAAAAATTTTCAATTTTTTCACAAGGTAGGAAGTCGTCCAAAATTTTAAAAAATTTTCAATTTTTTCACAAGGTAGGAAGTCGTCCAAAATTTTAAAAAATTTTCAATTTTTTGACAAGGTAGGAAGTCGTCCAAAATTTAAAAAAATTTTCAATTTGTTGACAAGGTAGGAAGTCGTCCAATATATTAAAAAATTTTCAATTTTTTCACAAGGTGGGTAGTCGTCCAAAATTTTAAAAAATTTTCAATTTTTTGACAAGGTAGGAAGTCGTCCAATATATTAAAAAATTTTCAATTTTTTCACAAGGTGGGTAGTCGTCCAAAATTTTAAAAAATTTTCAATTTTTTCACAAGGTAGGTAGTCGTCCAAAATTTTAAAAAATTTTCAATTTTTTCACAAGGTAGGTAGTCGTCCAAAATTTTAAAAAATTTTCAATTTGTTGACAAGTTAGGAAGTCGTCCAATATTTTAAAAAATTTTCAATTTTTTCACAAGGTAGGAAGTCGTCCAAAATTTTAAAAAATTTTCAATTTTTTGACAAGGTAGGAAGTCGTCCAAAATTTTAAAAAATTTTCAATTTGTTGACAAGGTAGGAAGTCGTCCAATATATTAAAAAATTTTCAATTTTTTCACAAGGTAGGTAGTCGTCCAAAATTTTAAAAAATTTTCAATTTTCTGACAAGGTATTAAGTCGTCCAAAATTTTAAAAAATTTTCAATTTTTTCACAAGGTAGGTAGTCGTCTAAAATTTTAAAAAATTTTCAATTTGTTGACAAGGTAGGAAGTCGTCTAATATTTTAAAAAATTTTCAATTTTTTCACAAGGTAGGAAGTCGTCCAAAATTTTAAAAAATTTTCAATTTGTTGACAAGGTAGGTAGTCGTCCAAAATTTTAAAAAATTTTCAATTTGTTGACAAGGTAGGAAGTCGTCCAATATATTAAAAAATTTTCAATTTTTTCACAAGGTAGGTAGTCGTCCAAAATTTTAAAAAATTTTCAATTTTTTGACAAGGTAGGAAGTCGTCCAAAATTTTAAAAAATTTTCAATTTTTTCACAAGGTAGGTAGTCGTCCAAAATTTTAAAAAATTTTCAATTTGTTGACAAGGTAGGAAGTCGTCCAATATTTTAAAAAATTTTCAATTTTTTCACAAGGTAGGAAGTCGTCCAAAATTTTAAAAAATTTTCAATTTTTTGACAAGGTAGGAAGTCGTCCAAAATTTTAAAAAATTTTCAATTTGTTGACAAGGTAGGAAGTCGTCCAAAATTTTAAAAAATTTTCAATTTTTTGACAAGGTAGGAAGTCGTCCAATATATTAAAAAATTTTCAATTTTTTCACAAGGTAGGAAGTCGTCCAATATTTTAAAAAATTTTCAATTTTTTCACAAGGTAGGTAGTCGTCCAAAATTTTAAAAAAATTTCAATTTTTTGACAAGGTAGGGTGTCGTCCAAAATTTTAAAAAATTTTCAATTTTTTGACAAGGTAGGAAGTCGTCCAATAAATTAAAAAATTTTCAATTTTTTCACAAGGTAGGTAGTCGTCCAAAATTTTAAAAAATTTTCAATTTTTTCACAAGGTAGGTAGTCGTCCAAAATTTTAAAAAATTTTCAATTTGTTGACAAGGTAGGTAGTCGTCCAAAATTTTAAAAAATTTTCAATTTGTTGACAAGGTAGGAAGTCGTCCAATATTTTAAAAAATTTTCAATTTTTTCACAAGGTAGGAAGTCGTCCAAAATTTTAAAAAATTTTCAATTTTTTGACAAGGTAGGAAGTCGTCCAAAATTTTAAAAAATTTTCAATTTGTTGACAAGGTAGGAAGTCGTCCAATATATTAAAAAATTTTCAATTTTTTCACAAGGTAGGTAGTCGTCCAAAATTTTAAAAAATTTTCAATTTTTTGACAAGGTAGGAAGTCGTCCAAAATTTTAAAAAATTTTCAATTTTTTCACAAGGTAGGAAGTCGTCCAAAATTTTAAAAAATTTTCAATTTGTTGACAAGGTAGGTAGTCGTCCAAAATTTTAAAAAATTTTCAATTTGTTGACAAGGTAGGAAGTCGTCCAATATATTAAAAAATTTTCAATTTTTTCACAAGGAAGGTAGTCGTCCAAAATTTTAAAAAATTTTCAATTTTTTGACAAGGTAGGGTGTCGTCCAAAATTTTAAAAAATTTTCAATTTTTTGACAAGGTAGGAAGTCGTCCAATATATTAAAAAATTTTCAATTTTTTCACAAGGTAGGAAGTCGTCCAATATTTTAAAAAATTTTCAATTTTTTCACAAGGTAGGTAGTCGTCCAAAATTTTAAAAAAATTTCAATTTTTTGACAAGGTAGGAAGTCGTCCAAAATTTTAAAAAATTTTCAATTTTTTCACAAGGTAGGTAGTCGTCCAAAATTTTAAAAAATTTTCAATTTGTTGACAAGGTAGGAAGTCGTCCAATATTTTAAAAAATTTTCAATTTTTTCACAAGGTAGAAAGTCGTCCAAAATTTTAAAAAATTTTCAATTTTTTGACAAGGTAGGAAGTCGTCCAAAATTTTAAAAAATTTTCAATTTGTTGACAAGGTAGGAAGTCGTCCAAAATTTTAAAAAATTTTCAATTTGTTGACAAGGTAGGAAGTCGTCCAATATATTAAAAAATTTTCAATTTTTTCACAAGGTAGGTAGTCGTCCAAAATTTTAAAAAAATTTCAATTTTTTGACAAGGTAGGGTGTCGTCCAAAATTTTAAAAAATTTTCAATTTTTTGACAAGGTAGGAAGTCGTCCAATATATTAAAAAATTTTCAATTTTTTCACAAGGTAGGAAGTCGTCCAATATTTTAAAAAATTTTCAATTTTTTCACAAGGTAGGTAGTCGTCCAAAATTTTAAAAAAATTTCAATTTTTTGACAAGGTAGGGTGTCGTCCAAAATTTTAAAAAATTTTCAATTTTTTGACAAGGTAGGAAGTCGTCCAATATATTAAAAAATTTTCAATTTTTTCACAAGGTAGGTAGTCGTCCAAAATTTTAAAAAATTTTCAATTTTTTCACAAGGTAGGTAGTCGTCCAAAATTTTAAAAAATTTTCAATTTGTTGACAAGGTAGGTAGTCGTCCAAAATTTTAAAAAATTTTCAATTTGTTGACAAGGTAGGAAGTCGTCCAATATTTTAAAAAATTTTCAATTTTTTCACAAGGTAGGAAGTCGTCCAAAATTTTAAAAAATTTTCAATTTTTTGACAAGGTAGGAAGTCGTCCAAAATTTTAAAAAATTTTCAATTTGTTGACAAGGTAGGAAGTCGTCCAATATATTAAAAAATTTTCAATTTTTTCACAAGGTAGGTAGTCGTCCAAAATTTTAAAAAATTTTCAATTTTTTGACAAGGTAGGAAGTCGTCCAAAATTTTAAAAAATTTTCAATTTTTTCACAAGGTAGGAAGTCGTCCAAAATTTTAAAAAATTTTCAATTTGTTGACAAGGTAGGTAGTCGTCCAAAATTTTAAAAAATTTTCAATTTTTTCACAAGGTAGGAAGTCGTCCAAAATTTTAAAAAATTTTCAATTTTTTGACAAGGTAGGGTGTCGTCCAAAATTTTAAAAAATTTTCAATTTTTTGACAAGGTAGGAAGTCGTCCAATATATTAAAAAATTTTCAATTTTTTCACAAGGTAGGAAGTCGTCCAATATTTTAAAAAATTTTCAATTTTTTCACAAGGTAGGTAGTCGTCCAAAATTTTAAAAAAATTTCAATTTTTTGACAAGGTAGGTAGTCGTCCAAAATTTTAAAAAATTTTCAGTATGTTAACATAGTAGGAAGTCGTCCAAAATTTTAAAAAATTTTCAATTTGTTAACATAGTAGGAAGTCGTCCAAAATTTTAAAAAATTTTCAATTTGTTAACATAGTAGGAAGTCGTCCAAAATTTTAAAAAATTTTCGATTTGTTGACAAAGTAGGAAGTCGTCCAAAATTTTAAAAACTTTTCAATGTCTTGACAAGGTAGGTTGTCGTCCAAAATTTTAAAAAATTTTCAATTTTTTGACAAGGTAGGGTGTCGTGCAAAATTTTAAAAAATTTTCAATTTGTTGACAAGGTAGGTAGTCGTCCAAAATTTTAAAAAATTTTCAATTTGTTAACATAGTAGGAAGTCGTCCAAAATTTTAAAAAATTTTCAATTTTTTCACAAGGTAGGGTGTCGTGCAAAATTTTAAAAAATTTTCAATTTGTTGACAAAGTAGGAAGTCGTCCAAAATTTTAAAAAATTTTCAATTTTTTGACAAGGTAGGAAGTCGTCCAAAATTTTAAAAAATTTTCAATTTGTTGACAAAGTAGGAAGTCGTCCAAAATTTTAAAAAATTTTCAATTTTTTGACAAGGTAGGGTGTCGTGCAAAATTTTAAAAAATTTTCAATTTGTTGACAAGGTAGGGTGTCGTGCAAAATTTTAAAAAATTTTCAATTTGTTGACAAAGTAGGAAGTCGTCCAAAATTTTAAAAAATTTTCAATTTTTTGACAAGGTAGGGTGTCGTGCAAAATTTTAAAAAATTTTCAATTTTTTGACAAGGTAGGAAGTCGTCGAAAATATTAAAAAATTTTCAATTTGTTAACATAGTAGGAAGTCGTCCAAAATTTTGAAAAATTTTCAATTTGTTAACAAAGTAGGAAGTCGTCCAAAATTTTAAAAAATTTTCGATTTGTTGACAAAGTAGGAAGTCGTCCAAAATTTTAAAAACTTTTCAATGTTTTGACAAGGTAGGTAGTCGTCCAAAATTTTAAAAAATTTTCAATTTTTTCACAAGGTAGGTAGTCGTCCAAAATTTTAAAAAATTTTCAATTTTTTCACAAGGTAGGTAGTCGTCCAAAATTTTAAAAAATTTTCAATTTTTTGACAAGGTAGGGTGTCGTGCAAAATTTTAAAAAATTTTCAATTTGTTGACAAGGTAGGATGTCGTCCAATATTTTAAAAAATTTTCAGCTTTTTCACAAGGTAGGAAGTCGTCCAAAATTTTAAAAAAATTTCAATTTTTTGACAAGGTAGGGTGTCGTGCAAAATTTTAAAAAATTTTCAATTTGTTGACAAAGTAGGAAGTCGTCCAAAATTTTAAAAAATTTTCAATTTTTTGACAAGGTAGGAAGTCGTCCAAAATTTTAAAAAATTTTCAATTTGTTAACATAGTAGGAAGTCGTCCAAAATTTTAAAAAATTTTCAATTTATTGACAAGGTAGGAAGTCGTCCAAAATTTTAAAAACTTTTCAATGTTTTGACAAGGTAGGTAGTCGTCCAAAATTTTAAAAAATTTTCAATTTTTTGACAAGGTAGGAAGTCGTCCAAAATTTTAAAAAATTTTCAATTTGTTGACAAAGTAGGAAGTCGTCCAAAATTTTAAAAAATTTTCAATTTTTTGACAAGGTAGGGTGTCGTGCAAAATTTTAAAAAATTTTCAATTTGTTGACAAGGTAGGGTGTCGTGCAAAATTTTAAAAAATTTTCAATTTGTTGACAAAGTAGGAAGTCGTCCAAAATTTTAAAAAATTTTCAATTTTTTGACAAGGTAGGAACTCGTCCAAAATTTTAAAAAATTTTCAATTTGTTAACATAGTAGGATGTCGTCCAAAATTTTAAAAAATTTTCAATTTGTTGACAAGGTAGGAAGTCGTCCAAAATTTTAAAAACTTTTCAATGTTTTGACAAGGTAGGTAGTCGTCCAAAAATTTTAAAAAATTTTCAATTTTTTGACAAGGTAGGGTGTCGTCCAAAATTTTAAAAAATTTTCAATTTTTTCACAAGGTAGGGTGTCGTCCAAAATTTTAAAAAATTTTCAATTTTTTCACAAGGTAGGTAGTCGTCCAAAATTTTAAAAAATTTTCAATTTTTTGACAAGGTAGGGTGTCGTGCAAAATTTTAAAAAATTTTCAATTTGTTGACAGGTAGGTAGTTGTCGAAAATTTTAAAAAATTTTCAATTTTTTGACAAGGTAGGAAGTCGTCCAAAATTTTAAAAAATTTTCAATTTGTTGACAAAGTAGGAAGTCGTCCAAAATTTTAAAAAATTTTCAATTTTTTGACAAGGTAGGAAGTCGTCCAAAATTTTAAAAAATTTTCAATTTGTTGACAAAGTAGGAAGTCGTCCAAAATTTTAAAAAATTTTCAATTTTTTCACAAGGTAGGTAGTCGTCCAAAATTTTAAAAAATTTTCAATTTGTTGACAAGGTAGGAAGTCGTCCAATATATTAAAAAATTTTCAATTTTTTCACGAGGTAGGTAGTCGTCCAAAATTTTAAAAAATTTTCAATTTGTTGACAAAGTAGGAAGTCGTCCAAAATTTTAAAAAATTTTCAATTTTTTGACAAGGTAGGGTGTCGTGCAAAATTTTAAAAAATTTTCAATTTGTTGACAAGGTAGGAAGTCGTCCAATATTTTAAAAAATTTTCAATTTTTTGACAAGGTAGGAAGTCGTCCAAAATTTTAAAAAATTTTCAATTTGTTGACAAGGTAGGAAGTCGTCCAAAATTTTAAAAACTTTTCAATGTTTTGACAAGGTAGGTAGTCGTCCAAAATTTTAAAAAATTTTCAATTTTTTGACAAGGTAGGGTGTCGTCTAAAATTTTAAAAAATTTTCAATTTTTTCACAAGGTAGGGTGTCGTCCAAAATTTTAAAAAATTTTCAATTTTTTGACAAGGTAGGGTGTCGTCCAAAATTTTAAAAAATTTTCAATTTTTTCACAAGGTAGGTAGTCGTCCAAAATTTTAAAAAATTTTCAATTTTTTGACAAGGTAGGGTGTCGTGCAAAATTTTAAAAAATTTTCAATTTGTTGACAAGGTAGGTAGTCGTCCAAAATTTTAAAAAATTTTCAATTTTTTGACAAGGTAGGAAGTCGTCCAAAATTTTAAAAAATTTTCAATTTGTTGACAAAGTAGGAAGTCGTCCAAAATTTTAAAAAATTTTCAATTTTTTGACAAGGTAGGGTGTCGTGCAAAATTTTAAAAAATTTTCAATTTGTTGACAAAGTAGGAAGTCGTCCAAAATTTTAAAAAATTTTCAATTTTTTGACAAGGTAGGAAGTCGTCCAAAATTTTAAAAAATTTTCAATTTGTTAACATAGTAGGAAGTCGTCCAAAATTTTAAAAAATTTTCAATTTGTTGACAAGGTAGGAAGTCGTCCAAAATTTTAAAAACTTTTCAATGTTTTGACAAGGTAGGTAGTCGTCCAAAATTTTAAAAAATTTTCAATTTTTTGACAAGGTAGGGTGTCGTCTAAAATTTTAAAAAATTTTCAATTTTTTCACAAGGTAGGGTGTCGTCCAAAATTTTAAAAAATTTTCAATTTTTTCACAAGGTAGGTAGTCGTCCAAAATTTTAAAAAATTTTCAATTTTTTGACAAGGTAGGTAGTCGTCCAAAATTTTAAAAAATTTTCAATTTTTTGACAAGGTAGGAAGTCGTCCAAAATTTTAAAAAATTTTCAATTTGTTGACAAAGTAGGAAGTCGTCCAAAATTTTAAAAAATTTTCAATTTTTTGACAAGATAGGTAGTCGTCCAAAATTTTAAAAAATTTTCAATTTTTTGACAAGGTAGGAAGTCGTCCAAAATTTTAAGAAATTTTCAATTTGTTGACAAAGTAGGAAGTCGTCCAAAATTTTAAAAAAATTTCAATTTTTTGACAAGGTAGGGTGTCGTGCAAAATTTTAAAAAATTTTCAATTTGTTGACAAAGTAGGAAGTCGTCCAAAATTTTAAAAAATTTTCAATTTGTTAACATAGTAGGAAGTCGTCCAAAATTTTAAAAAATTTTCAATTTTTTCACAAGGTAGGTAGTCGTCCAAAATTTTAAAAAATTTTCAATTTGTTGACAAGGTAGGAAGTCGTCCAAAATTTTAAAAAATTTTCAATTTGTTGACAAGGTAGGAAGTCGTCCAGTATTTTAAAAAATTTTCAATTTTTTCACAAGGTAGGAAGTCGTCCAAAATTTTAAAAAAATTTCAATTTTTTGACAAGGTAGGGTGTCGTGCAAAATTTTAAAAAATTTTCAATTTGTTGACAAAGTAGGAAGTCGTCCAAAATTTTAAAAAATTTTCAATTTGTTAACATAGTAGGAAGTCGTCCAAAATTTTAAAAAATTTTCAATTTTTTCACAAGGTAGGTAGTCGTCCAAAATTTTAAAAAATTTTCAATTTTTTGACAAGGTAGGGTGTCGTGCAAAATTTTAAAAAATTTTCAATTTGTTGACAAAGTAAGAAGTCGTCCAAAATTTTAAAAAATTTTCAATTTTTTGACAAGGTAGGAAGTCGTCCAAAATTTTAAAAAATTTTCAATTTGTTGACAAGGTAGGGTGTCGTGCAAAATTTTAAAAAATTTTCAATTTGTTGACAAAGTAGGAAGTCGTCCAAAATTTTAAAAAATTTTCAATTTTTTGACAAGGTAGGAAGTCGTCCAAAATTTTAAAAAATTTTCAATTTGTTAACATAGTAGGAAGTCGTCCAAAATTTTAAAAAATTTTCAATTTGTTGACAAGGTAGGAAGTCGTCCAAAATTTTAAAAACTTTTCAATGTTTTGACAAGGTAGGTAGTCGTCCAAAAATTTTAAAAAATTTTCAATTTTTTGACAAGGTAGGGTGTCGTCCAAAATTTTAAAAAATTTTCAATTTTTTCACAAGGTAGGGTGTCGTCCAAAATTTTAAAAAATTTTCAATTTTTTCACAAGGTAGGTAGTCGTCCAAAATTTTAAAAAATTTTCAATTTTTTGACAAGGTAGGGTGTCGTGCAAAATTTTAAAAAATTTTCAATTTGTTGACAGGTAGGTAGTTGTCCAAAATTTTAAAAAATTTTCAATTTTTTGACAAGGTAGGAAGTCGTCCAAAATTTTAAAAAATTTTCAATTTGTTGACAAAGTAGGAAGTCGTCCAAAATTTTAAAAAATTTTCAATTTTTTGACAAGGTAGGAAGTCGTCCAAAATTTTAAAAAATTTTCAATTTGTTAACATAGTAGGAAGTCGTCCAAAATTTTAAAAAATTTTCAATTTGTTGACAAGGTAGGAAGTCGTCCAAAATTTTAAAACCTTTTCAATGTTTTGACAAGGTAGGTAGTCGTCCAAAATTTTAAAAAATTTTCAATTTTTTGACAAGGTAGGAAGTCGTCCAAAATTTTAAAAAATTTTCAATTTGTTGACAAAGTAGGAAGTCGTCCAAAATTTTAAAAAATTTTCAATTTTTTGACAAGGTAGGGTGTCGTGCAAAATTTTGAAAAATTTTCAATTTGTTGACAAGGTAGGAAGTCGTCCAATATTTTAAAAAATTTTCAATTTTTTGACAAGGTAGGAAGTCGTCCAAAATTTTAAAAAATTTTCAATTTGTTGACAAAGTAGGAAGTCGTCCAAAATTTTAAAAAATTTTCAATTTTTTCACAAGGTAGGTAGTCGTCCAAAATTTTAAAAAATTTTCAATTTGTTGACAAGGTAGGAAGTCGTCCAATATATTAAAAAATTTTCAATTTTTTCACGAGGTAGGTAGTCGTCCAAAATTTTAAAAATTTTCAATTTTTTGACAAGGTAGGGTGTCGTCCAAAATTTTAAAAAATTTTCAATTTTTTCACAAGGTAGGTAGTCGTCCAAAATTTTAAAAAATTTTCAATTTTTTGACAAGGTAGGGTGTCGTGCAAAATTTTAAAAAATTTTCAATTTGTTGACAAGGTAGGTAGTCGTCCAAAATTTTAAAAAATTTTCAATTTTTTTACAAGGTAGGAAGTCGTCCAAAATTTTAAAAAATTTTCAATTTGTTGACAAAGTAGGAAGTCGTCCAAAATTTTAAAAAATTTTCAATTTTTTGACAAGGTAGGGTGTCGTGCAAAATTTTAAAAAATTTTCAATTTGTTGACAAAGTAGGAAGTCGTCCAAAATTTTAAAAAATTTTCAATTTTTTGACAAGGTAGGAAGTCGTCCAAAATTTTAAAAAATTTTCAAATTGTTAACATAGTATTAAGTCGTCCAAAATTTTAAAAAATTTTCAATTTGTTGACAAGATAGGAAGTCGTCCAAAATTTTAAAAACTTTTCAATGTTTTGACAAGGTAGGTAGTCGTCCAAAATTTTAAAAAATTTTCAATTTTTTGACAAGGTAGGGTGTCGTCCAAAATTTTAAAAAATTTTCAATTTTTTCACAAGGTAGGGTGTCGTCCAAAATTTTAAAAAATTTTCAATTTTTTCACAAGGTAGGTAGTCGTCCAAAATTTTAAAAAATTTTCAATTTTTTGACAAGGTAGGTAGTCGTCCAAAATTTTAAAAAATTTTCAATTTTTTGACAAGGTAGGAAGTCGTCCAAAATTTTAAAAAATTTTCAATTTGTTGACAAAGTAGGAAGTCGTCCAAAATTTTAAAAAATTTTCAATTTTTTGACAAGATAGGTAGTCGTCCAAAATTTTAAAAAATTTTCAATTTTTTGACAAGGTAGGAAGTCGTCCAAAATTTTAAAAAATTTTCAATTTGTTGACAAAGTAGGAAGTCGTCCAAAATTTTAAAAAATTTTCAATTTTTTGACAAGGTAGGGTGTCGTGCAAAATTTTAAAAAATTTTCAATTTGTTGACAAAGTAGGAAGTCGTCCAAAATTTTAAAAAATTTTCAATTTTTTGACAAGGTAGGAAGTCGTCCAAAATTTTAAAAAATTTTCAATTTGTTAACATAGTAGGAAGTCGTCCAAAATTTTAAAAAATTTTCAATTTGTTGACAAGGTAGGAAGTCGTCCAAAATTTTAAAAACTTTTCAATGTTTTGACAAGGTAGGTAGTCGTCCAAAATTTTAAAAGGTTTTCAATTTTTTGAAAAGGTAGGAAGTCGTCCAAAATTTTAAAAAATTTTCAATTTGTTGACAAAGTAGGAAGTCGTCCAAAATTTTAAAAAATTTTCAATTTTTTGACAAGGTAGGGTGTCGTCCAAAATTTTAAAAAATTTTCAATTTGTTGACAAGGTAGGAAGTCGTCCAATATTTTAAAAAATTTTCAATTTTTTGACAAGGTAGGAAGTCGTCCAAAATTTTAAAAAATTTTCAATTTGTTGACAAAGTAGGAAGTCGTCCAAAATTTTAAAAAATTTTCAATTTTTTCACAAGGTAGGTAGTTGTCCAAAATTTTAAAAAATTTTCAATTTTTTGACAAGGTAGGAAGTCGTCCAAAATTTCAAAAAATTTTCAATTTTTTGACAAGGTAGGAAGTCGTCCAATATATTAAAAAATTTTCAATTTTTTCACAAGGTAGGTAGTCGTCCAAAATTTTAAAAAATTTTCAATTTTTTGACAAGGTAGGGTGTCGTCCAAAATTTTAAAAAATTTTCAATTTTTTGACAAGGTAGGGTGTCGTGCAAAATTTTAAAAAATTTTCAATTTTTTCACAAGGTAGGAAGTCGTCCAAAATTTTAAAAAAATTTCAATTTTTTGACAAGGTAGGGTGTCGTGCAAAATTTTAAAAAATTTTCAATTTGTTGACAAAGTAGGAAGTCGTCCAAAATTTTAAAAAATTTTCAATTTGTTAACATAGTAGGAAGTCGTCCAAAATTTGAAAAAATTTTGAATTTTTTCACAAGGTAGGTAGTCGTCCAAAATTTTAAAAAATTTTCAATTTGTTGACAAGGTAGGAAGTCGTCCAAAATTTTAAAAAATTTTCAATTTGTTGACAAGGTAGGAAGTCGTCCAATATTTTAAAAAATTTTCAATTTTTTCACAAGGTAGGAAGTCGTCCAAAATTTTAAAAAAATTTCAATTTTTTGACAAGGTAGGGTGTCGTGCAAAATTTTAAAAAATTTTCAATTTGTTGACAAAGTAGGAAGTCGTCCAAAATTTTAAAAAATTTTCAATTTGTTAACATAGTAGGAAGTCGTCCAAAATTTTAAAAAATTTTCAATTTTTTCACAAGGTAGGTAGTCGTCCAAAATTTTAAAAAATTTTCAATTTTTTGACAAGGTAGGGTGTCGTGCAAAATTTTAAAAAATTTTCAATTTGTTGACAAAGTAGGAAGTCGTCCAAAATTTTAAAAAAATTTTCAATTTTTTCACAAGGTAGGTAGTCGTCCAAAATTTTAAAAAATTTTCAATTTGTTGACAAAGTAGGAAGTCGTCCAAAATTTTAAAAAATTTTCAATTTTTTGACAAGGTAGGAAGTCGTCCAAAATTTTAAAAAATTTTCAATTTGTTGACAAGGTAGGAAGTCGTCCAAAATTTTAAAAAATTTTCAATTTTTTCACAAGGTAGGTAGTCGTCCAAAATTTTAAAAAATTTTCAATTTGTTGACAAAGTAGGAAGTCGTCCAAAATTTTAAAAAATTTTCAATTTTTTGACAAGGTAGGAAGTCGTCCAATATATTAAAAAGTTTTCAATTTTTTCACAAGGTAGGTAGTCGTCCAAAATTTTAAAAAATTTTCAATTTTTTCACAAGGTAGGTAGTCGTCCAAAATTTTAAAAAATTTTCAATTTTTTGACAAGGTAGGGTGTCGTGCAAAATTTTAAAAAATTTTCAATTTGTTGACAAGGTAGGAAGTCGTCCAAAATTTTGAAAAATTTTCAATTTTTTGACAAGGTAGGAAGTCGTCCAAAATTTTAAAAAATTTTCAATTTGTTGACAAGGTAGGAAGTCTTCCAAAATTTTAAAAAATTTTCAATTTTTTCACATGGTAGGTAGTCGTCAAAAATTTTAAAAAATTTTCAATTTTTTGACAAGGTAGGTAGTCGTCCAAAATTTTAAAAAATTTTCAATTTTTTGACAAGGTAGGAAGTCGTCCAAAATTTTAAAAAATTTTCAATTTGTTGACAAAGTAGGAAGTCGTCCAAAATTTTAAAAAATTTTCAATTTTTTGACAAGATAGGTAGTCGTCCAAAATTTTAAAAAATTTTCAATTTGTTAACATAGTAGGAAGTCGTCCAAAATTTTAAAAAATTTTCAATTTGTTGACAAGGTAGGAAGTCGTCCAAAATTTTAAAAACTTTTCAATGTTTTGACAAGGTAGGTAGTCGTCCAAAATTTTAAAAGGTTTTCAATTTTTTGACAAGGTAGGAAGTCGTCCAAAATTTTAAAAAATTTTCAATTTGTTGACAAAGTAGGAAGTCGTCCAAAATTTTAAAAAATTTTCAATTTTTTCACAAGGTAGGTAGTTGTCCAAAATTTTAAAAAATTTTCAATTTTTTGACAAGGTAGGAAGTCGTCCAAAATTTTAAAAAATTTTCAATTTTTTGACAAGGTAGGAAGTCGTCCAATATATTAAAAAATTTTCAATTTTTTCACAAGGTAGGTAGTCGTCCAAAATTTTAAAAAATTTTCAATTTTTTGACAAGGTAGGGTGTCGTCCAAAATTTTAAAAAATTTTCAATTTTTTGACAAGGTAGGGTGTCGTGCAAAATTTTAAAAAATTTTCAATTTTTTCACAAGGTAGGAAGTCGTCCAAAATTTTAAAAAAATTTCAATTTTTTGACAAGGTAGGGTGTCGTGCAAAATTTTAAAAAATTTTCAATTTGTTGACAAAGTAGGAAGTCGTCCAAAATTTTAAAAAATTTTCAATTTGTTAACATAGTAGGAAGTCGTCCAAAATTTGAAAAAATTTTGAATTTTTTCACAAGGTAGGTAGTCGTCCAAAATTTTAAAAAATTTTCAATTTGTTGACAAGGTAGGAAGTCGTCCAAAATTTTAAAAAATTTTCAATTTGTTGACAAGGTAGGAAGTCGTCCAATATTTTAAAAAATTTTCAATTTTTTCACAAGGTAGGAAGTCGTCCAAAATTTTAAAAAAATTTCAATTTTTTGACAAGGTAGGGTGTCGTGCAAAATTTTAAAAAATTTTCAATTTGTTGACAAAGTAGGAAGTCGTCCAAAATTTTAAAAAATTTTCAATTTGTTAACATAGTAGGAAGTCGTCCAAAATTTTAAAAAATTTTCAATTTTTTCACAAGGTAGGTAGTCGTCCAAAATTTTAAAAAATTTTCAATTTTTTGACAAGGTAGGGTGTCGTGCAAAATTTTAAAAAATTTTCAATTTGTTGACAAAGTAGGAAGTCGTCCAAAATTTTAAAAAAATTTTCAATTTTTTCACAAGGTAGGTAGTCGTCCAAAATTTTAAAAAATTTTCAATTTGTTGACAAAGTAGGAAGTCGTCCAAAATTTTAAAAAATTTTCAATTTTTTGACAAGGTAGGAAGTCGTCCAAAATTTTAAAAAATTTTCAATTTGTTGACAAGGTAGGAAGTCGTCCAAAATTTTAAAAAATTTTCAATTTTTTCACAAGGTAGGTAGTCGTCCAAAATTTTAAAAAATTTTCAATTTGTTGACAAAGTAGGAAGTCGTCCAAAATTTTAAAAAATTTTCAATTTTTTGACAAGGTAGGAAGTCGTCCAATATATTAAAAAATTTTCAATTTTTTCACAAGGTAGGTAGTCGTCCAAAATTTTAAAAAATTTTCAATTTTTTCACAAGGTAGGTAGTCGTCCAAAATTTTAAAAAATTTTCAATTTTTTGACAAGGTAGGGTGTCGTGCAAAATTTTAAAAAATTTTCAATTTGTTGACAAGGTAGGAAGTCGTCCAAAATTTTAAAAAATTTTCAATTTTTTGACAAGGTAGGAAGTCGTCCAAAATTTTAAAAAATTTTCAATTTGTTGACAAGGTAGGAAGTCTTCCAAAATTTTAAAAAATTTTCAATTTTTTCACAAGGTAGGTAGTCGTCAAAAATTTTAAAAAATTTTCAATTTGTTGACAAAGTAGGAAGTCGTCCAAAATTTTAAAAAATTTTCAATTTTTTGACAAGGTAGGAAGTCGTCCAAAATTTTAGAAAATTTTCAATTTGTTGACAAGGTAGGAAGTCGTCCAATATATTAAAAAATTTTCAATTTTTTCACAAGGTAGGTAGTCGTCCAAAATTTTAAAAAATTTTCAATTTGTTGACAAGGTAGGTAGTCGTCCAAAATTTTAAAAAATTTTCAATTTTTTGACAAGGTAGGGTGTCGTGCAAAATTTTAAAAAATTTTCAATTTGTTGACAAGGTAGGAAGTCGTCCAAAATTTTAAAAAATTTTCAATTTGTTGACAAAGTAGGAAGTCGTCCAAAATTTTAAAAAATTTTCAATTTTTTGACAAGGTAGGAAGTCGTCCAATATATTAAAAAATTTTCAATTTTTTCACAAGGTAGGTAGTCGTCCAAAATTTTAAAAAATTTTCAATTTTTTGACAAGGTAGGGTGTCGTCCAAAATTTTAAAAAATTTTCAATTTTTTCACAAGGTAGGAAGTCGTCCAAAATTTTAAAAAAATTTCAATTTTTTGACAAGGTAGGGTGTCGTGCAAAATTTTAAAAAATTTTCAATTTGTTGACAAAGTAGGAAGTCGTCCAAAATTTTAAAAAATTTTCAATTTGTTAACATATTAGGAAGTCGTCCAAAATTTTAAAAAATTTTCAATTTTTTCACAAGGTAGGTAGTCGTCCAAAATTTTAAAAAATTTTCAATTTTTTGACAAGGTAGGGTGTCGTGCAAAATTTTAAAAAATTTTCAATTTGTTGACAAAGTAGGAAGTCGTCCAAAATTTTAAAAAATTTTCAATTTTTTGACAAGGTAGGAAGTCGTCCAAAATTTTAAAAAATTTTCAATTTGTTGACAAAGTAGGAAGTCGTCCAAAATTTTAAAAAATTTTCAATTTGTTGACAAAGTAGGAAGTCGTCCAAAATTTTAAAAAATTTTCAATTTTTTGACAAGGTAGGAAGTCGTCCAAAATTTTAAAAAATTTTCAATTTTTTGACAAGGTAGGAAGTCGTCCAAAATTTTAAAAAATTTTCAATTTGTTAACATAGTAGGAAGTCGTCCAAAATTTTAAAAAATTTTCAATTTGTTGACAAGGTAGGAAGTCGTCCAAAATTTTAAAAACTTTTCAATGTTTTGACAAGGTAGGAAGTCGTCCAAAATTTTAAAAACTTTTCAATGTTTTGACAAGGTAGGTAGTCGTCCAAAAATTTTAAAAAATTTTCAATTTTTTGACAAGGTAGGGTGTCGTCCAAAATTTTAAAAAATTTTCAATTTTTTCACAAGGTAGGGTGTCGTCCAAAATTTTAAAAAATTTTCAATTTTTTCACAAGGTAGGTAGTCGTCCAAAATTTTAAAAAATTTTCAATTTTTTGACAAGGTAGGGTGTCGTGCAAAATTTTAAAAAATTTTCAATTTGTTGACAGGTAGGTAGTTGTCCAAAATTTTAAAAAATTTTCAATTTTTTGACAAGGTAGGAAGTCGTCCAAAATTTTAAAAAATTTTCAATTTTTTGACAAGGTAGGAAGTCGTCCAAAATTTTAAAAAATTTTCAATTTGTTGACAAAGTAGGAAGTCGTCCAAAATTTTAAAAAATTTTCAATTTTTTGACAAGGTAGGGTGTCGTGCAAAATTTTAAAAAATTTTCAATTTGTTGACAGGTAGGTAGTTGTCCAAAATTTTAAAAAATTTTCAATTTTTTGACAAGGTAGGAAGTCGTCCAAAATTTTAAAAAATTTTCAATTTTTTGACAAGGTAGGAAGTCGTCCAAAATTTTAAAAAATTTTCAATTTGTTGACAAAGTAGGAAGTCGTCCAAAATTTTAAAAAATTTTCAATTTTTTGACAAGGTAGGGTGTCGTGCAAAATTTTAAAAAATTTTCAATTTGTTGACAAAGTAGGAAGTCGTCCAAAATTTTAAAAAATTTTCAATTTGTTAACATATTAGGAAGTCGTCCAAAATTTTAAAAAATTTTCAATTTTTTCACAAGGTAGGTAGTCGTCCAAAATTTTAAAAAATTTTCAATTTTTTGACAAGGTAGGGTGTCGTGCAAAATTTTAAAAAATTTTCAATTTGTTGACAAAGTAGGAAGTCGTCCAAAATTTTAAAAAATTTTCAATTTTTTGACAAGGTAGGAAGTCGTCCAAAATTTTAAAAAATTTTCAATTTGTTGACAAAGTAGGAAGTCGTCCAAAATTTTAAAAAATTTTCAATTTTTTGACAAGGTAGGGTGTCGTGCAAAATTTTAAAAAATTTTCAATTTGTTGACAAGGTAGGGTGTCGTGCAAAATTTTAAAAAATTTTCAATTTGTTGACAAAGTAGGAAGTCGTCCAAAATTTTAAAAAATTTTCAATTTTTTGACAAGGTAGGAAGTCGTCCAAAATTTTAAAAAATTTTCAATTTGTTAACATAGTAGGAAGTCGTCCAAAATTTTAAAAAATTTTCAATTTGTTGACAAGGTAGGAAGTCGTCCAAAATTTTAAAAACTTTTCAATGTTTTGACAAGGTAGGTAGTCGTCCAAAAATTTTAAAAAATTTTCAATTTTTTGACAAGGTAGGGTGTCGTCCAAAATTTTAAAAAATTTTCAATTTGTTAACATAGTAGGAAGTCGTCCAAAATTTTAAAAAATTTTCAATTTGTTGACAAGGTAGGAAGTCGTCCAAAATTTTAAAAACTTTTCAATGTTTTGACAAGGTAGGTAGTCGTCCAAAAATTTTAAAAAATTTTCAATTTTTTGACAAGGTAGGGTGTCGTCCAAAATTTTAAAAAATTTTCAATTTGTTAACATAGTAGGAAGTCGTCCAAAATTTTAAAAAATTTTCAATTTGTTGACAAGGTAGGAAGTCGTCCAAAATTTTAAAAACTTTTCAATGTTTTGACAAGGTAGGTAGTCGTCCAAAAATTTTAAAAAATTTTCAATTTTTTGACAAGGTAGGGTGTCGTCCAAAATTTTAAAAAATTTTCAATTTTTTCACAAGGTAGGGTGTCGTCCAAAATTTTAAAAAAATTTCAATTTTTTGACAAGGTAGGGTGTCGTGCAAAATTTTAAAAAATTTTCAATTTGTTGACAAAGTAGGAAGTCGTCCAAAATTTTAAAAAATTTTCAATTTGTTAACATATTAGGAAGTCGTCCAAAATTTTAAAAAATTTTCAATTTTTTCACAAGGTAGGTAGTCGTCCAAAATTTTAAAAAATTTTCAATTTTTTGACAAGGTAGGGTGTCGTGCAAAATTTTAAAAAATTTTCAATTTGTTGACAAAGTAGGAAGTCGTCCAAAATTTTAAAAAATTTTCAATTTTTTGACAAGGTAGGAAGTCGTCCAAAATTTTAAAAAATTTTCAATTTGTTGACAAAGTAGGAAGTCGTCCAAAATTTTAAAAAATTTTCAATTTTTTGACAAGGTAGGGTGTCGTGCAAAATTTTAAAAAATTTTCAATTTGTTGACAAGGTAGGGTGTCGTGCAAAATTTTAAAAAATTTTCAATTTGTTGACAAAGTAGGAAGTCGTCCAAAATTTTAAAAAATTTTCAATTTTTTGACAAGGTAGGAAGTCGTCCAAAATTTTAAAAAATTTTCAATTTGTTAACATAGTAGGAAGTCGTCCAAAATTTTAAAAAATTTTCAATTTGTTGACAAGGTAGGAAGTCGTCCAAAATTTTAAAAACTTTTCAATGTTTTGACAAGGTAGGTAGTCGTCCAAAAATTTTAAAAAATTTTCAATTTTTTGACAAGGTAGGGTGTCGTCCAAAATTTTAAAAAATTTTCAATTTTTTCACAAGGTAGGGTGTCGTCCAAAATTTTAAAAAATTTTCAATTTTTTCACAAGGTAGGTAGTCGTCCAAAATTTTAAAAAATTTTCAATTTTTTGACAAGGTAGGGTGTCGTGCAAAATTTTAAAAAATTTTCAATTTGTTGACAGGTAGGTAGTTGTCCAAAATTTTAAAAAATTTTCAATTTTTTGACAAGGTAGGAAGTCGTCCAAAATTTTAAAAAATTTTCAATTTGTTGACAAAGTAGGAAGTCGTCCAAAATTTTAAAAAATTTTCAATTTTTTGACAAGGTAGGAAGTCGTCCAAAATTTTAAAAAATTTTCAATTTGTTAACATAGTAGGAAGTCGTCCAAAATTTTAAAAAATTTTCAATTTGTTGACAAGGTAGGAAGTCGTCCAAAATTTTAAAAACTTTTCAATGTTTTGACAAGGTAGGTAGTCGTCCAAAAATTTTAAAAAATTTTCAATTTTTTGACAAGGTAGGGTGTCGTCCAAAATTTTAAAAAATTTTCAATTTGTTAACATAGTAGGAAGTCGTCCAAAATTTTAAAAAATTTTCAATTTGTTGACAAGGTAGGAAGTCGTCCAAAATTTTAAAAACTTTTCAATGTTTTGACAAGGTAGGTAGTCGTCCAAAAATTTTAAAAAATTTTCAATTTTTTGACAAGGTAGGGTGTCGTCCAAAATTTTAAAAAATTTTCAATTTGTTAACATAGTAGGAAGTCGTCCAAAATTTTAAAAAATTTTCAATTTGTTGACAAGGTAGGAAGTCGTCCAAAATTTTAAAAACTTTTCAATGTTTTGACAAGGTAGGTAGTCGTCCAAAAATTTTAAAAAATTTTCAATTTTTTGACAAGGTAGGGTGTCGTCCAAAATTTTAAAAAATTTTCAATTTTTTCACAAGGTAGGGTGTCGTCCAAAATTTTAAAAAAATTTCAATTTTTTGACAAGGTAGGGTGTCGTGCAAAATTTTAAAAAATTTTCAATTTGTTGACAAAGTAGGAAGTCGTCCAAAATTTTAAAAAATTTTCAATTTGTTAACATATTAGGAAGTCGTCCAAAATTTTAAAAAATTTTCAATTTTTTCACAAGGTAGGTAGTCGTCCAAAATTTTAAAAAATTTTCAATTTTTTGACAAGGTAGGGTGTCGTGCAAAATTTTAAAAAATTTTCAATTTGTTGACAAAGTAGGAAGTCGTCCAAAATTTTAAAAAATTTTCAATTTTTTGACAAGGTAGGAAGTCGTCCAAAATTTTAAAAAATTTTCAATTTGTTGACAAAGTAGGAAGTCGTCCAAAATTTTAAAAAATTTTCAATTTTTTGACAAGGTAGGGTGTCGTGCAAAATTTTAAAAAATTTTCAATTTGTTGACAAGGTAGGGTGTCGTGCAAAATTTTAAAAAATTTTCAATTTGTTGACAAAGTAGGAAGTCGTCCAAAATTTTAAAAAATTTTCAATTTTTTGACAAGGTAGGAAGTCGTCCAAAATTTTAAAAAATTTTCAATTTGTTAACATAGTAGGAAGTCGTCCAAAATTTTAAAAAATTTTCAATTTGTTGACAAGGTAGGAAGTCGTCCAAAATTTTAAAAACTTTTCAATGTTTTGACAAGGTAGGTAGTCGTCCAAAAATTTTAAAAAATTTTCAATTTTTTGACAAGGTAGGGTGTCGTCCAAAATTTTAAAAAATTTTCAATTTTTTCACAAGGTAGGGTGTCGTCCAAAATTTTAAAAAATTTTCAATTTTTTCACAAGGTAGGTAGTCGTCCAAAATTTTAAAAAATTTTCAATTTTTTGACAAGGTAGGGTGTCGTGCAAAATTTTAAAAAATTTTCAATTTGTTGACAGGTAGGTAGTTGTCCAAAATTTTAAAAAATTTTCAATTTTTTGACAAGGTAGGAAGTCGTCCAAAATTTTAAAAAATTTTCAATTTGTTGACAAAGTAGGAAGTCGTCCAAAATTTTAAAAAATTTTCAATTTTTTGACAAGGTAGGAAGTCGTCCAAAATTTTAAAAAATTTTCAATTTGTTAACATAGTAGGAAGTCGTCCAAAATTTTAAAAAATTTTCAATTTGTTGACAAGGTAGGAAGTCGTCCAAAATTTTAAAAACTTTTCAATGTTTTGACAAGGTAGGTAGTCGTCCAAAATTTTAAAAAATTTTCAATTTTTTGACAAGGTAGGAAGTCGTCCAAAATTTTAAAAAATTTTCAATTTGTTGACAAAGTAGGAAGTCGTCCAAAATTTTAAAAAATTTTCAATTTTTTGACAAGGTAGGGTGTCGTGCAAAATTTTAAAAAATTTTCAATTTGTTGACAAGGTAGGAAGTCGTCCAATATATTAAAAAATTTTCAATTTTTTCACGAGGTAGGTAGTCGTCCAAAATTTTAAAAATTTTCAATTTTTTGACAAGGTAGGGTGTCGTCCAAAGTTTTAAAAAATTTTCAATTTTTTCACAAGGTAGGTAGTCGTCCAAAATTTTAAAAAATTTTCAATTTTTTGACAAGGTAGGGTGTCGTGCAAAATTTTAAAAAATTTTCAATTTGTTGACAAGGTAGGTAGTCGTCCAAAATTTTAAAAAATTTTCAATTTTTTGACAAGGTAGGAAGTCGTCCAAAATTTTAAAAAATTTTCAATTTGTTGACAAAGTAGGAAGTCGTCCAAAATTTTAAAAAATTTTCAATTTTTTGACAAGGTAGGGTGTCGTGCAAAATTTTAAAAAATTTTCAATTTGTTGACAAAGTAGGAAGTCGTCCAAAATTTTAAAAAATTTTCAATTTTTTGACAAGGTAGGAAGTCGTCCAAAATTTTAAAAAATTTTCAAATTGTTAACATAGTAGGAAGTCGTCCAAAATTTTAAAAAATTTTCAATTTGTTGACAAGGTAGGAAGTCGTCCAAAATTTTAAAAACTTTTCAATGTTTTGACAAGGTAGGTAGTCGTCCAAAATTTTAAAAAATTTTCAATTTTTTGACAAGGTAGGGTGTCGTCCAAAATTTTAAAAAATTTTCAATTTTTGCACAAGGTAGGGTGTCGTCCAAAATTTTAAAAAATTTTCAATTTTTTCACAAGGTAGGTAGTCGTCCAAAATTTTAAAAAATTTTCAATTTTTTGACAAGGTAGGTAGTCGTCCAAAATTTTAAAAAATTTTCAATTTTTTGACAAGGTAGGAAGTCGTCCAAAATTTTAAAAAATTTTCAATTTGTTGACAAAGTAGGAAGTCGTCCAAAATTTTAAAAAATTTTCAATTTTTTGACAAGATAGGTAGTCGTCCAAAATTTTAAAAAATTTTCAATTTGTTGACAAAGTAGGAAGTCGTCCAAAATTTTAAAAAATTTTCAATTTGTTAACATAGTAGGAAGTCGTCCAAAATTTTAAAAAATTTTCAATTTTTTCACAAGGTAGGTAGTCGTCCAAAATTTTAAAAAATTTTCAATTTTTTGACAAGGTAGGGTGTCGTGCAAAATTTTAAAAAATTTTCAATTTGTTGACAAAGTAGGAAGTCGTCCAAAATTTTAAAAAAATTTTCAATTTTTTCACAAGGTAGGTAGTCGTCCAAAATTTTAAAAAATTTTCAATTTGTTGACAAAGTAGGAAGTCGTCCAAAATTTTAAAAAATTTTCAATTTTTTGACAAGGTAGGAAGTCGTCCAAAATTTTAAAAAATTTTCAATTTGTTGACAAGGTAGGAAGTCGTCCAAAATTTTAAAAAATTTTCAATTTTTTCACAAGGTAGGAAGTCGTCCAAAATTTTAAAAAATTTTCAAATTGTTAACATAGTAGGAAGTCGTCCAAAATTTTAAAAAATTTTCAATTTGTTGACAAGGTAGGAAGTCGTCCAAAATTTTAAAAACTTTTCAATGTTTTGACAAGGTAGGTAGTCGTCCAAAATTTTAAAAAATTTTCAATTTTTTGACAAGGTAGGGTGTCGTCCAAAATTTTAAAAAATTTTCAATTTTTGCACAAGGTAGGGTGTCGTCCAAAATTTTAAAAAATTTTCAATTTTTTCACAAGGTAGGTAGTCGTCCAAAATTTTAAAAAATTTTCAATTTTTTGACAAGGTAGGTAGTCGTCCAAAATTTTAAAAAATTTTCAATTTTTTGACAAGGTAGGAAGTCGTCCAAAATTTTAAAAAATTTTCAATTTGTTGACAAAGTAGGAAGTCGTCCAAAATTTTAAAAAATTTTCAATTTTTTGACAAGATAGGTAGTCGTCCAAAATTTTAAAAAATTTTCAATTTGTTGACAAAGTAGGAAGTCGTCCAAAATTTTAAAAAATTTTCAATTTGTTGACAAAGTAGGAAGTCGTCCAAAATTTTAAAAAATTTTCAATTTGTTAACATAGTAGGAAGTCGTCCAAAATTTTAAAAAATTTTCAATTTTTTCACAAGGTAGGTAGTCGTCCAAAATTTTAAAAAATTTTCAATTTTTTGACAAGGTAGGGTGTCGTGCAAAATTTTAAAAAATTTTCAATTTGTTGACAAAGTAGGAAGTCGTCCAAAATTTTAAAAAAATTTTCAATTTTTTCACAAGGTAGGTAGTCGTCCAAAATTTTAAAAAATTTTCAATTTGTTGACAAAGTAGGAAGTCGTCCAAAATTTTAAAAAATTTTCAATTTTTTGACAAGGTAGGAAGTCGTCCAAAATTTTAAAAAATTTTCAATTTGTTGACAAGGTAGGAAGTCGTCCAAAATTTTAAAAAATTTTCAATTTTTTCACAAGGTAGGTAGTCGTCCAAAATTTTAAAAAATTTTCAATTTGTTGACAAAGTAGGAAGTCGTCCAAAATTTTAAAAAATTTTCAATTTTTTGACAAGGTAGGAAGTCGTCCAATATATTAAAAAATTTTCAATTTTTTCACAAGGTAGGTAGTCGTCCAAAATTTTAAAAAATTTTCAATTTTTTGACAAGGTAGGGTGTCGTGCAAAATTTTAAAAAATTTTCAATTTGTTGACAAGGTAGGAAGTCGTCCAAAATTTTAAAAAATTTTCAATTTTTTGACAAGGTAGGAAGTCGTCCAAAATTTTAAAAAATTTTCAATTTGTTGACAAGGTAGGAAGTCTTCCAAAATTTTAAAAAATTTTCAATTTTTTCACAAAGTAGGTAGTCGTCAAAAATTTTAAAAAATTTTCAATTTGTTGACAAAGTAGGAAGTCGTCCAAAATTTTAAAAAATTTTCAATTTTTTGACAAGGTAGGAAGTCGTCCAAAATTTTAGAAAATTTTCAATTTGTTGACAAGGTAGGAAGTCGTCCAATATATTAAAAAATTTTCAATTTTTTGACAAGGTAGGAAGTCGTCCAAAATTTTAAAAAATTTTCAATTTGTTGACAATGTAGGTAGTCGTCCAAAATTTTAAAAAATTTTCAATTTTTTGACAAGGTAGGGTGTCGTGCAAAATTTTAAAAAATTTTCAATTTGTTGACAAGGTAGGAAGTCGTCCAAAATTTTAAAAAATTTTCAATTTGTTGACAAAGTAGGAAGTCGTCCAAAATTTTAAAAAATTTTCAATTTTTTGACAAGGTAGGAAGTCGTCCAATATATTAAAAAATTTTCAATTTTTTCACAAGGTAGGTAGTCGTCCAAAATTTTAAAAAATTTTCAATTTGTTGACAAGGTAGGAAGTCGTCCAAAATTTTAAAAAATTTTCAATTTTTTCACAAGGTAGGTAGTCGTCCAAAATTTTAAAAAATTTTCAATTTTTTGACAAGGTAGGTAGTCGTCCAAAATTTTAAAAAATTTTCAATTTTTTGACAAGGTAGGAAGTCGTCCAAAATTTTAAAAAATTTTCAATTTGTTGACAAAGTAGGAAGTCGTCCAAAATTTTAAAAAATTTCCAAAATTTTAAAAAATTTTCAATTTTTTGACAAGATAGGTAGTCGTCCAAAATTTTAAAAAATTTTCAATTTTTTGACAAGGTAGGAAGTCGTCCAAAATTTTAAAAAATTTTCAATTTGTTGACAAAGTAGGAAGTCGTCCAAAATTTTAAAAAATTTTCAATTTTTTGACAAGGTAGGGTGTCGTGCAAAATTTTAAAATATTTTCAAATTGTTGACAAAGTAGGAAGTCGTCCAAAATTTTAAAAAATTTTCAATTTTTTGACAAGGTAGGAAGTCGTCCAAAATTTTAAAAAATTTTCAATTTGTTAACATAGTAGGAAGTCGTCCAAAATTTTAAAAAATTTTCAATTTGTTGACAAGGTAGGAATTCGTCCAAAATTTTAAAAACTTTTCAATGTTTTGACAAGGTAGGTAGTCGTCCAAAATTTTAAAAAGTTTTCATTTTTTTGACAAGGTAGGAAGTCGTCCAAAATTTTAAAAAATTTTCAATTTGTTGACAAAGTAGGAAGTCGTCCAAAATTTTAAAAAATTTTCAATTTTTTGACAAGGTAGGGTGTCGTCCAAAATTTTAAAAAATTTTCAATTTGTTGACAAGGTAGGAAGTCGTCCAATATTTTAAAAAATTTTCAATTTTTTGACAAGGTAGGAAGTCGTCCAAAATTTTAAAAAATTTTCAATTTCTTGACAAAGTAGGAAGTCGTCCAAAATTTTAAAAAATTTTCAATTTTTTCACAAGGTAGGTAGTTGTCCAAAATTTTAAAAAATTTTCAATTTTTTGACAAGGTAGGAAGTCGTCCAAAATTTTAAAAAAATTTCAATTTTTTGACAAGGTAGGGTGTCGTGCAAAATTTTAAAAAATTTTCAATTTTTTCACAAGGTAGGTAGTCGTCCAAAATTTTAAAAAATTTTCAATTTTTTGACAAGGTAGGGTGTCGTGCAAAATTTTAAAAAATTTTCAATTTGTTGACAAGGTAGGAAGTCGTCCAATATTTTAAAAAATTTTCAATTTTTTCACAAGGTAGGAAGTCGTCCAAAATTTTAAAAAAATTTCAATTTTTTGACAAGGTAGGGTGTCGTGCAAAATTTTAAAAAATTTTCAATTTGTTGACAAAGTAGGAAGTCGTCCAAAATTTTAAAAAATTTTCAATTTTTTCACAAGGTAGGTAGTCGTCCAAAATTTTAAAAAATTTTCAATTTTTTGACAAGGTAGGGTGTCGTGCAAAATTTTAAAAAATTTTCAATTTGTTGACAAAGTAGGAAGTCGTCCAAAATTTTAAAAAAATTTCAATTTTTTGACAAGGTAGGGTGTCGTGCAAAATTTTAAAAAATTTTCAATTTTTTCACAAGGTAGGTAGTCGTCCAAAATTTTAAAAAATTTTCAATTTGTTGACAAGGTAGGAAGTCGTCCAAAATTTTAAAAAATTTTCAATTTGTTGACAAGGTAGGAAGTCGTCCAATATTTTAAAAAATTTTCAATTTTTTCACAAGGTAGGAAGTCGTCCAAAATTTTAAAAAAATTTCAATTTTTTGACAAGGTAGGGTGTCGTGCAAAATTTTAAAAAATTTTCAATTTGTTGACAAAGTAGGAAGTCGTCCAAAATTTTAAAAAATTTTCAATTTGTTAACATAGTAGGAAGTCGTCCAAAATTTTAAAAAATTTTCAATTTTTTCACAAGGTAGGTAGTCGTCCAAAATTTTAAAAAATTTTCAATTTTTTGACAAGGTAGTGTGTCGTGCAAAATTTTAAAAAATTTTCAATTTGTTGACAAAGTAGGAAGTCGTCCAAAATTTTAAAAAAATTTTCAATTTTTTCACAAGGTAGGTAGTCGTCCAAAATTTTAAAAAATTTTCAATTTGTTGACAAAGTAGGAAGTCGTCCAAAATTTTAAAAAATTTTCAATTTTTTGACAAGGTAGGAAGTCGTCCAAAATTTTAAAAAATTTTCAATTTGTTGACAAGGTAGGAAGTCGTCCAAAATTTTAAAAAATTTTCAATTTTTTCACAAGGTAGGTAGTCGTCCAAAATTTTAAAAAATTTTCAATTTGTTGACAAAGTAGGAAGTCGTCCAAAATTTTAAAAAATTTTCAATTTTTTGACAAGGTAGGAAGTCGTCCAATATATTAAAAAATTTTCAATTTTTTCACAAGGTAGGTAGTCGTCCAAAATTTTAAAAAATTTTCAATTTTTTCACAAGGTAGGTAGTCGTCCAAAATTTTAAAAAATTTTCAATTTTTTGACAAGGTAGGGTGTCGTGCAAAATTTTAAAAAATTTTCAATTTTTTGACAAGGTAGGAAGTCGTCCAAAATTTTAAAAAATTTTCAATTTTTTGACAAGGTAGGAAGTCGTCCAAAATTTTAAAAAATTTTCAATTTGTTGACAAGGTAGGAAGTCGTCCAAAATTTTAAAAAATTTTCAATTTTTTCACAAGGTAGGTAGTCGTCCAAAATTTTAAAAAATTTTCAATTTGTTGACAAAGTAGGAAGTCGTCCAAAATTTTAAAAAATTTTCAATTTGTTGACAAAGTAGGAAGTCGTCCAAAATTTTAAAAAATTTTCAATTTTTTGACAAGGTAGGAAGTCGTCCAAAATTTTAAAAAATTTTCAATTTGTTGACAAGGTAGGAAGTCGTCCAATATATTAAAAAATTTTCAATTTTTTCACAAGGTAGGTAGTCGTCCAAAATTTTAAAAAATTTTCAATTTTTTCACAAGGTAGGTAGTCGTCCAAAATTTTAAAAAATTTTCAATTTTTTGACAAGGTAGGGTGTCGTCCAAAATTTTAAAAAATTTTCAATTTTTTGACAAGGTAGGGTGTCGTGCAAAATTTTAAAAAATTTTCAATTTGTTGACAAGGTAGGTAGTCGTCCAAAATTTTAAAAAATTTTCAATTTTTTGACAAGGTAGGAAGTCGTCCAAAATTTTAAAAAATTTTCAATTTGTTGACAAAGTAGAAAGTCGTCCAAAATTTTAAAAAATTTTCAATTTTTTGACAAGGTAGGGTGTCGTGCAAAATTTTAAAAAATTTTCAATTTGTTGACAAGGTAGGAAGTCGTCCAATATTTTAAAAAATTTTCAATTTGTTGACAAAGTAGGTAGTCGTCCAAAATTTTAAAAAATTTTCAATTTTTTCACAAGGTAGGTAGTCGTCCAAAATTTTAAAAAATTTTCAATTTTTTGACAAGGTAGGGTGTCGTGCAAAATTTTAAAAAATTTTCAATTTGTTGACAAGGTAGGAAGTCGTCCAATATTTTAAAAAATTTTCAATTTTTTCACAAGGTAGGAAGTCGTCCAAAATTTTAAAAAAATTTAAATTTTTTGACAAGGTAGGGTGTCGTGCAAAATTTTAAAAAATTTTCAATTTGTTGACAAAGTAGGAAGTCGTCCAAAATTTTAAAAAATTTTCAATTTGTTAACATAGTAGGAAGTCGTCCAAAATTTTAAAAAATTTTCAATTTTTTCACAAGGTAGGTAGTCGTCCAAAATTTTAAAAAATTTTCAATTTGTTGACAAAGTAGGAAGTCGTCCAAAATTTTAAAAAATTGTCAATTTTTTGACAAGGTAGGAAGTCGTCCAAAATTTTAAAAAATTTTCAATTTTTTCACAAGGTAGGTAGTCGTCCAAAATTTTAAAAAATTTTCAATTTGTTGACAAAGTAGGAAGTCGTCCAAAATTTTAAAAAATTTTCAATTTTTTGACAAGGTAGGAAGTCGTCCAAAATTTTAAAAAATTTTCAATTTGTTGACAAGGTAGGAAGTCGTCCAATATATTAAAAAATTTTCAATTTTTTCACGAGGTAGGTAGTCGTCCAAAATTTTAAAAAATTTTCAATTTTTTCACAAGGTAGGTAGTCGTCCAAAATTTTAAAAAATTTTCAATTTCTTGACAAGGTAGGGTGTCGTGCAAAATTTTAAAAAATTTTCAATTTGTTGACAAGGTAGGAAGTCGTCCAATATTTTAAAAAATTTTCAATTTTTTGACAAGGTAGGAAGTCGTCCAAAATTTTAAAAAATTTTCAATTTGTTGACAAAGTAGGAAGTCGTCCAAAATTTTAAAAAATTTTCATTTTTTGACAAGGTAGGGTGTCGTGCAAAATTTTAAAAAATTTTCAATTTGTTGACAAGGTAGGAAGTCGTCCAATATTTTAAAAAATTTTCAATTTTTTCACAAGGTAGGTAGTCGTCCAAAATTTTAAAAAATTTTCAATTTTTTCACAAGGTAGGTAGCCGTCCAAAATTTTAAAAAATTTTCAATTTTTTGACAAGGTAGGGTGTCGTGCAAAACTTTAAAAAATTTTCAATTTGTTGACAAGGTAGGAAGTCGTCCAATATTTTAAAAAATTTTCAATTTTTTCACAAGGTAGGAAGTCGTCCAAAATTTTAAACAAATTTCAATTTTTTGACAAGGTAGGGTGTCGTGCAAAATTTTAAAAAATTTTCAATTTGTTGACAAGGTAGGAAGTCGTCCAATATTTTAAAAAATTTTCAATTTGTTGACAAGGTAGGAAGTCGTCCAATATTTTAAAAAATTTTCAATTTTTTGACAAGGTAGGAAGTCGTCCAAAATTTTAAAAAATTTTCAATTTGTTGACAAAGTAGGAAGTCGTCCAAAATTTTAAAAAATTTTCATTTTTTGACAAGGTAGGGTGTCGTGCAAAATTTTAAAAAATTTTCAATTTGTTGACAAGGTAGGAAGTCGTCAAATATTTTAAAAAATTTTCAATTTTTTCACAAGGTAGGTAGTCGTCCAAAATTTTAAAAAATTTTCAATTTTTTCACAAGGTAGGTAGCCGTCCAAAATTTTAAAAAATTTTCAATTTTTTGACAAGGTAGGGTGTCGTGCAAAACTTTAAAAAATTTTCAATTTGTTGACAAGGTAGGAAGTCGTCCAAAATTTTAAAAAATTTTCAATTTTTTCACAAGGTAGGTAGTCGTCCAAAATTTTAAAAAATTTTCAATTTTTTGACAAGGTAGGGTGTCGTCCAAAATTTTAAAAAATTTTCAATTTGTTGACAAGGTAGGAAGTCGTCCAAAATTTTAAAAAATTTTCAATTTGTTGACAAGGTAGGAAGTCGTCCAAAATTTTAAAAAATTTTCAATTTTTTCACAAGGTAGGTAGTCGTCCAAAATTTTAAAAAATTTTCAATTTGTTGACAAAGTAGGAAGTCGTCCAAAATTTTAAAAAATTTTCAATTTTTTGACAAGGTAGGAAGTCGTCCAAAATTTTAAAAAATTTTCAATTTGTTGACAAGGTAGGAAGTCGTCCAATATATTAAAAAATTTTCAATTTTTTCACGAGGTAGGTAGTCGTCCAAAATTTTAAAAAATTTTCAATTTTTTCACAAGGTAGGTAGTCGTCCAAAATTTTAAAAAATTTTCAATTTCTTGACAAGGTAGGGTGTCGTGCAAAATTTTAAAAAATTTTCAATTTGTTGACAAGGTAGGAAGTCGTCCAATATTTTAAAAAATTTTCAATTTTTTGACAAGGTAGGAAGTCGTCCAAAATTTTAAAAAATTTTCAATTTGTTGACAAAGTAGGAAGTCGTCCAAAATTTTAAAAAATTTTCATTTTTTGACAAGGTAGGGTGTCGTGCAAAATTTTAAAAAATTTTCAATTTTGTGACAAGGTAGGAAGTCGTCCAATATTTTAAAAAATTTTCAATTTTTTCACAAGGTAGGTAGTCGTCCAAAATTTTAAAAAATTTTCAATT
Organism: Condylostylus longicornis; assembly: GCF_029603195.1. Lineage (NCBI taxonomy): Eukaryota > Metazoa > Arthropoda > Insecta > Diptera > Dolichopodidae > Condylostylus > Condylostylus longicornis. Next base: position 459,198 of record NW_026577998.1, read on the forward strand.
TTTTCACAAGGTAGGTAGCCGTCCAAAATTTTAAAAAATTTTCAATTTTTTGACAAGGTAGGGTGTCGTGCAAAACTTTAAAAAAATTTTCAATTTGTTGACAAGGTAGGAAGTCGTCCAATATTTTAAAAAATTTTCAATTTTTTCACAAGGTAGGAAGTCGTCCAAAATTTTAAACAAATTTCAATTTTTTGACAAGGTAGGGTGTCGTGCAAAATTTTAAAAAATTTTCAATTTGTTGACAAGGTAGGAAGTCGTCCAATATTTTAAAAAATTTTCAATTTGTTGACAAGGTAGGAAGTCGTCCAATATTTTAAAAAATTTTCAATTTTTTGACAAGGTAGGAAGTCGTCCAAAATTTTAAAAAATTTTCAATTTGTTGACAAAGTAGGAAGTCGTCCAAAATTTTAAAAAATTTTCATTTTTTGACAAGGTAGGGTGTCGTGCAAAATTTTAAAAAATTTTCAATTTGTTGACAAGGTAGGAAGTCGTCCAATATTTTAAAAAATTTTCAATTTTTTCACAAGGTAGGTAGTCGTCCAAAATTTTAAAAAATTTTCAATTTTTTCACAAGGTAGGTAGCCGTCCAAAATTTTAAAAAATTTTCAATTTTTTGACAAGGTAGGGTGTCGTGCAAAACTTTAAAAAATTTTCAATTTGTTGACAAGGTAGGAAGTCGTCCAAAATTTTAAAAAATTTTCAATTTTTTCACAAGGTAGGTAGTCGTCCAAAATTTTAAAAAATTTTCAATTTTTTGACAAGGTAGGGTGTCGTCCAAAATTTTAAAAAATTTTCAATTTGTTGACAAGGTAGGAAGTCGTCCAAAATTTTAAAAAATTTTCAATTTGTTGACAAGGTAGGAAGTCGTCCAAAATTTTAAAAAATTTTCAATTTTTTCACAAGGTAGGTAGTCGTCCAAAATTTTAAAAAATTTTCAATTTGTTGACAAAGTAGGAAGTCGTCCAAAATTTTAAAAAATTTTCAATTTTTTGACAAGGTAGGAAGTCGTCCAATATTTTAAAAAATTTTCAATTTTTTGACAAGGTAGGGTGTCGTGCAAAATTTTAAAAAATTTTCAATTTGTTGACAAGGTAGGAAGTCGTCCAAAATTTTAAAAAATTTTCAATTTTTTGACAAGGTAGGAAGTCGTCCAAAATTTTAAAAAATTTTCAGTTTGTTGACAAGGTAGGAAGTCGTCCAAAATTTTAAAAAATTTTCAATTTTTTCACAAGGTAGGTAGTCGTCCAAAATTTTAAAAAATTTTCAATTTGTTGACAAAGTAGGAAGTCGTCCAAAATTTTAAAAAATTTTCAATTTTTTGACAAGGTAGGAAGTCGTCCAAAATTTTAAAAAATTTTCAATTTGTTGACAAGGTAGGAAGTCGTCCAATATATTAAAAAATTTTCAATTTTTTCACAAGGTAGGTAGTCGTCCAAAATTTTAAAAAATTTTCAATTTTTTCACAAGGTAGGTAGTCGTCCAAAATTTTAAAAAATTTTCAATTTTTTGACAAGGTAGGGTGTCGTGCAAAATTTCAAAAAATTTTCAATTTGTTGACAAGGTAGGAAGTCGTCCAATATTTTAAAAAATTTTCAATTTTTTCACAAGGTAGGAAGTCGTCCAAAATTTTAAAAAAATTTCAATTTTTTGACAAGGTAGGGTGTCGTGCAAAATTTTAAAAAATTTTCAATTTGTTGACAAAGTAGGAAGTCGTCCAAAATTTTAAAAAATTTTCAATTTGTTAACATAGTAGGAAGTCGTCCAAAATTTTAAAAAATTTTCAATTTTTTCACTAGGTAGGTAGTCGTCCAAAATTTTAAAAAATTTTCAATTTGTTGACAAGGTAGGAAGTCGTCCAAAATTTTAAAAAATTTTCAATTTTTTCACAAGGTAGGTAGTCGTCCAAAATTTTAAAAAATTTTCAATTTGTTGACAAGGTAGGAAGTCGTCCAATATTTTAAAAAATTTTCAATTTTTTCACAAGGTAGGAAGTCGTCCAAAATTTTAAAAAATTTTCAATTTTTTGACAAGGTAGGAAGTCGTCCAATATTTTAAAAAATTTTCAATTTTTTGACAAGGTAGGGTGTCGTGCAAAATTTTAAAAAATTTTCAATTTGTTGACAAGGTAGGAAGTCGTCCAAAATTTTAAAAAATTTTCAATTTTTTGACAAGGTAGGAAGTCGTCCAAAATTTTAAAAAATTTTCAATTTTTTCACAAGGTAGGTAGTCGTCCAAAATTTTAAAAAATTTTCAATTTGTTGACAAAGTAGGAAGTCGTCCAAAATTTTAAAAAATTTTCAATTTTTTGACAAGGTAGGAAGTCGTCCAAAATTTTAAAAAATTTTCAATTTGTTGACAAGGTAGGAAGTCGTCCAATATATTAAAAAATTTTCAATTTTTTCACAAGGTAGGTAGTCGTCCAAAATTTTAAAAAATTTTCAATTTTTTCACAAGGTAGGTAGTCGTCCAAAATTTTAAAAAATTTTCAATTTTTTGACAAGGTAGGGTGTCGTCCAAAATTTTAAAAAATTTTCAATTTTTTGACAAGGTAGGGTGTCGTGCAAAATTTTAAAAAATTTTCAATTTGTTGACAAGGTAGGAAGTCGTCCAATATTTTAAAAAATTTTCAATTTTTTCACAAGGTAGGAAGTCGTCCAAAATTTTAAAAAAATTTCAATTTTTTGACAAGGTAGGGTGTCGTGCAAAATTTTAAAAAATTTTCAATTTGTTGACAAAGTAGGAAGTCGTCCAAAATTTTAAAAAATTTTCAATTTGTTAACATAGTAGGAAGTCGTCCAAAATTTTAAAAAATTTTCAATTTTTTCACAAAGTAGGTAGTCGTCCAAAATTTTAAAAAATTTTCAATTTTTTCACAAGGTAGGTAGTCGTCCAAAATTTTAAAAAATTTTCAATTTTTTGACAAGGTATAGTGTCGTGCAAAATTTTAAAAAATTTTCAATTTGTTGACAAGGTAGGAAGTCGTCCAATATTTTAAAAAATTTTCAATTTTTTCACAAGGTAGGAAATCGCCCAAAATTTTAAAAAAATTTCAATTTTTTGACAAGGTAGGGTGTCGTGCAAAATTTTAAAAAATTTTCAATTTGTTGACAAAGTAGGAAGTCGTCCAAAATTTTAAAAAATTTTCAATTTGTTAACATAGTAGGAAGTCGTCCAAAATTTTAAAAAATTTTCAATTTTTTCACAAGGTAGGTAGTCGTCCAAAATTTTAAAAAATTTTCAATTTGTTGACAAAGTAGGAAGTCGTCCAAAATTTTAAAAAATTATCAATTTTTTGACAAGGTAGGAAGTCGTCCAAAATTTTAAAAAATTTTCAATTTGTCGACAACGTAGGAAGTCGTCCAAAATTTTAAAAAATTTTCAATTTTTTCACAAGGTAGGTAGTCGTCCAAAATTTTAAAAAATTTTCAATTTGTTGACAAAGTAGGAAGTCGTCCAAAATTTTAAAAAATTTTCAATTTTTTGACAAGGTAGGAAGTCGTCCAAAATTTTAAAAAATTTTCAATTTGTTGACAAGGTAGGAAGTCGTCCAATATATTAAAAAATTTTCAATTTTTTCACAAGGTAGGTAGTCGTCCAAAATTTTAAAAAATTTTCAATTTTTTCACAAGGTAGGTAGTCGTCCAAAATTTTAAAAAATTTTCAATTTTTTGACAAGGTAGGGTGTCGTGCAAAATTTTAAAAAATTTTCAATTTGTTGACAAGGTAGGAAGTCGTCCAATATTTTAAAAAATTTTCAATTTTTTGACAAGGTAGGAAGTCGTCCAAAATTTTAAAAAATTTTCAATTTGTTGACAAAGTAGGAAGTCGTCCAAAATTTTAAAAAATTTTCAATTTTTTGACAAGGTAGGGTGTCGTGCAAAATTTTAAAAAATTTTCAATTTGTTGACAAGGTAGGAAGTCGTCCAATATTTTAAAAAATTTTCAATTTTTTCACAAGGTAGGTAGTCGTCCAAAATTTTAAAAAATTTTCAATTTTTTCACAAGGTAGGTAGTCGTCCAAAATTTTAAAAAATTTTCAATTTTTTGACAAGGTAGGGTGTCGTGCAAAATTTTAAAAAATTTTCAATTTGTTGACAAGGTAGGAAGTCGTCCAATATTTTAAAAAATTTTCAATTTTTTCACAAGGTAGGAAGTCGTCCAAAATTTTAAAAAAATTTCAATTTTTTTAAAAGGTAGGGTGTCGTGCAAAATTTTAAAAAATTTTCAATTTGTTGACAAAGTAGGAAGTCGTCCAAAATTTTAAAAAATTTTCAATTTGTTAACATAGTAGGAAGTCGTCCAAAATTTTAAAAAATTTTCAATTTTTTGACAAGGTAGGAAGTCGTCCAAAATTTTAAAAAATTTTCAATTTGTTGACAAGGTAGGAAGTCGTCCAATATATTAAAAAATTTTCAATTTTTTCACAAGGTAGGTAGTCGTCCAAAATTTTAAAAAATTTTCAATTTTTTCACAAGGTAGGAAGTCGTCCAAAATTTTAAAAAATTTTCAATTTGTTGACAAAGTAGGAAGTCGTCCAAAATTTTAAAAAATTTTCAATTTTTTGACAAGGTAGGAAGTCGTCCAAAATTTTAAAAAATTTTCAATTTGTTGACAAGGTAGGAAGTCGTCCAAAATTTTAAAAAATTTTCAATTTTTTGACAAGGTAGGAAGTCGTCCAAAATTTTAAAAAATTTTCAATTTGTTGACAAGGTAGGAAGTCGTCCAATATATTAAAAAATTTTCAATTTTTTGACAAGGTAGGAAGTCGTCCAAAATTTTAAAAAATTTTCAATTTGTTGACAAGGTAGGAAGTCGTCCAATATATTAAAAAATTTTCAATTTTTTCACAAGGTAGGTAGTCGTCCAAAATTTTAAAAAATTTTCAATTTTTTCACAAGGTAGGTAGTCGTCCAAAATTTTAAAAAATTTTCAATTTGTTGACAAAGTAGGAAGTCGTCCAAAATTTTAAAAAATTTTCAATTTTTTGACAAGGTAGGAAGTCGTCCAAAATTTTAAAAAATTTTCAATTTGTTGACAAGGTAGGAAGTCGTCCAATATATTAAAAAATTTTCAATTTTTTCACAAGGTAGGTAGTCGTCCAAAATTTTAAAAAATTTTCAATTTTTTCACAAGGTAGGAAGTCGTCCAAAATTTTAAAAAATTTTCAATTTGTTGACAAGGTAGGAAGTCGTCCAAAATTTTAAAAAATTTTCAATTTGTTGACAAGGTAGGAAGTCGTCCAAAATTTTAAAAAATTTTCAATTTTTTCACAAGGGAGGTAGTCGTCCAAAATTTTAAAAAATTTTCAATTTGTTGACAAAGTAGGAAGTCGTCCAAAATTTTAAAAAATTTTCAATTTTTTGACAAGGTAGGAAGTCGTCCAAAATTTTAAAAAATTTTCAATTTGTTGACAAGGTAGGAAGTCGTCCAAAATTTTAAAAAATTTTCAATTTGTTGACAAGGTAGGAAGTCGTCCAAAATTTTAAAAAATTTTCAATTTTTTCACAAGGTAGGTAGTCGTCCAAAATTTTAAAAAATTTTCAATTTGTTGACAAAGTAGGAAGTCGTCCAAAATTTTAAAAAATTTTCAATTTTTTGACAACGTAGGAAGTCGTCCAAAATTTTAAAAAATTTTCAATTTGTTGACAAGGTAGGAAGTCGTCCAATATATTAAAAAATTTTCAATTTTTTCACAAGGTAGGTAGTCGTCCAAAATTTTAAAAAATTTTCAATTTTTTCACAAGGTAGGTAGTCGTCCAAAATTTTAAAAAATTTTCAATTTTTTGACAAGGTAGGGTGTCGTGCAAAATTTTAAAAAATTTTCAATTTGTTGACAAGGTAGGAAGTCGTCCAATATTTTAAAAAATTTTCAATTTTTTCACAAGGTAGGAAGTCGTCCAAAATTTTAAAAAAATTTCAATTTTTTGACAAGGTAGGGTGTTGTGCAAAATTTTAAAAAATTTTCAATTTGTTGACAAAGTAGGAAGTCTTCCAAAATTTTAAAAAATTTTCAATTTGTTAACATAGTAGGAAGTCGTCCAAAATTTTAAAAAATTTTCAATTTTTTCACTAGGTAGGTAGTCGTCCAAAATTTTAAAAAATTTTCAATTTGTTGACAAAGTAGGAAGTCGTCCAAAATTTTAAAAAATTTTCAATTTTTTGACAAGGTAGGAAGTCGTCCAATATATTAAAAAATTTTCAATTTTTTCACAAGGTAGGTAGTCGTCCAAAATTTTAAAAAATTTTCAATTTTTTCACAAGGTAGGAAGTCGTCCAAAATTTTAAAAAATTTTCAATTTGTTGACAAGGTAGGAAGTCGTCCAAAATTTTAAAAAATTTTCAATTTTTTCACAAGGTAGGTAGTCGTCCAAAATTTTAAAAAATTTTCAATTTGTTGACAAAGTAGGAAGTCGTCCAAAATTTTAAAAAATTTTCAATTTTTTGACAAGGTAGGAAGTCGTCCAAAATTTTAAAAAATTTTCAATTTGTTGACAAGGTAGGAAGTCGTCCAATATATTAAAAAATTTTCAATTTTTTCACAAGGTAGGTAGTCGTCCAAAATTTTAAAAAATTTTCAATTTTTTCACAAGGTAGGTAGTCGTCCAAAATTTTAAAAAATTTTCAATTTTTTGACAAGGTAGGGTGTCGTCCAAAATTTTAAAAAATTTTCAATTTTTTGACAAGGTAGGGTGTCGTGCAAAATTTTAAAAAATTGTCAATTTGTTGACAAGGTAGGTAGTCGTCCAAAATTTTAAAAAATTTTCAATTTTTTGACAAATTTTCAATTTGTTGACAAAGTAGGAAGTCGTCCAAAATTTTAAAAAATTTTCAATTTTTTGACAAGGTAGGAAGTCGTCCAAAATTTTAAAAAATTTTCAATTTGTTGACAAGGTAGGAAGTCGTCCAATATATTAAAAAATTTTCAATTTTTTCACAAGGTAGGTAGTCGTCCAAAATTTTAAAAAATTTTCAATTTTTTCACAAGGTAGGAAGTCGTCCAAAATTTTAAAAAATTTTCAATTTGTTGACAAGGTAGGAAGTCGTCCAATATATTAAAAAATTTTCAATTTTTTCACAAGGTAGGTAGTCGTCCAAAATTTTAAAAAATTTTCAATTTGTTGACAAAGTAGGAAGTCGTCCAATATTTTAAAAAATTTTCAATTTTTTCACAAGGTAGGAAGTCGTCCAAAATTTTAAAAAAATTTCAATTTTTTGACAAGGTAGGGTGTCGTGCAAAATTTTAAAAAATTTTCAATTTGTTGACAAAGTAGGAAGTCGTCCAAAATTTTAAAAAATTTTCAATTTGTTAACATAGTAGGAAGTCGTCCAAAATTTTAAAAAATTTTCAATTTTTTCACAAGGTAGGTAGTCGTCCAAAATTTTAAAAAATTTTCAATTTGTTGACAAAGTAGGAAGTCGTCCAAAATTTTAAAAAATTGTCAATTTTTTGACAAGGTAGGAAGTCGTCCAAAATTTTAAAAAATTTTCAATTTGTCGACAAGGTAGGAAGTCGTCCAAAATTTTAAAAAGTTTTCAATTTTTTCACAAGGTAGGTAGTCGTCCAAAATTTTAAAAAATTTTCAATTTGTTGACAAAGTAGGAAGTCGTCCAAAATTTTAAAAAATTTTCAATTTTTTGACAAGGTAGGAAGTCGTCCAAAATTTTAAAAAATTTTCAATTTGTTGACAAGGTAGGAAGTCGTCCAATATATTAAAAAATTTTCAATTTTTTCACAAGGTAGGTAGTCGTCCAAAATTTTAAAAAATTTTCAATTTTTTCACAAGGTAGGTAGTCGTCCAAAATTTTAAAAAATTTTCAATTTTTTGACAAGGTAGGGTGTCGTGCAAAATTTTAAAAAATTTTCAATTTGTTGACAAGGTAGGAAGTCGTCCAATATTTTAAAAAATTTTCAATTTTTTGTCAAGGTAGGAAGTCGTCCAAAATTTTAAAAAATTTTCAATTTGTTGACAAAGTAGGAAGTCGTCCAAAATTTTAAAAAATTTTCAATTTGTTGACAAGGTAGGAAGTCGTCCAATATATTAAAAAATTTTCAATTTTTTCACAAGGTAGGTAGTCGTCCAAAATTTTAAAAAATTTTCAATTTTTTCACAAGGTAGGTAGTCGTCCAAAATTTTAAAAAATTTTCAATTTTTTGACAAGGTAGGGTGTCGTGCAAAATTTTAAAAAATTTTCAATTTGTTGACAAGGTAGGAAGTCGTCCAATATATTAAAAAATTTTCAATTTTTTCACAAGGTAGGTAGTCGTCCAAAATTTTAAAAAATTTTCAATTTTTTCACAAGGTAGGTAGTCGTCCAATATATTAAAAAATTTTCAATTTTTTCACAAGGTAGGTAGTCGTCCAAAATTTTAAAAAATTTTCAATTTTTTCACAAGGTAGGTAGTCGTCCAAAATTTTAAAAAATTTTCAATTTTTTGACAAGGTAGGTAGTCGTCCAAAATTTTAAAAAATTTTCAATTTTTTGACAAGGTAGGGTGTCGTCCAAAATTTTAAAAAATTTTCAATTTTTTGACAAGGTAGGGTGTCGTGCAAAATTTTAAAAAATTTTCAATTTGTTGACAAGGTAGGTAGTCGTCCAAAATTTTAAAAAATTTTCAATTTTTTCACAAGGTAGGTAGTCGTCCAAAATTTTAAAAATTTTCAATTTTTTGACAAGGTAGGGTGTCGTGCAAAATTTTAAAAAATTTTCAATTTGTTGACAAGGTAGGAAGTCGTCCAATATTTTAAAAAATTTTCAATTTTTTCACAAGGTAGGAAGTCGTCCAAAATTTTAAAAAAATTTCAATTTTTTGACAAGGTAGGGTGTCGTGCAAAATTTTAAAAAATTTTCAATTTGTTGACAAAGTAGGAAGTCGTCCAAAATTTTAAAAAATTTTCAATTTGTTAACATAGTAGGAAGTCGTCCAAAATTTTAAAAAATTTTCAATTTTTTCACAAGGTAGGTAGTCGTCCAAAATTTTAAAAAATTTTCAATTTGTTGACAAAGTAGGAAGTCGTCCAAAATTTTAAAAAATTGTCAATTTTTTGACAAGGTAGGAAGTCGTCCAAAATTTTAAAAAATTTTCAATTTGTCGACAAGGTAGGAAGTCGTCCAAAATTTTAAAAAATTTTCAATTTTTTCACAAGGTAGGTAGTCGTCCAAAATTTTAAAAAATTTTCAATTTGTTGACAAAGTAGGAAGTCGTCCAAAATTTTAAAAAATTTTCAATTTTTTGACAAGGTAGGAAGTCGTCCAAAATTTTAAAAAATTTTCAATTTGTTGACAAGGTAGGAAGTCGTCCAATATATTAAAAAATTTTCAATTTTTTCACAAGGTAGGTAGTCGTCCAAAATTTTAAAAAATTTTCAATTTTTTCACAAGGTAGGTAGTCGTCCAAAATTTTAAAAAATTTTCAATTTTTTGACAAGGTAGGGTGTCGTGCAAAATTTTAAAAAATTTTCAATTTGTTGACAAGGTAGGAAGTCGTCCAATATTTTAAAAAATTTTCAATTTTTTGACAAGGTAGGAAGTCGTCCAAAATTTTAAAAAATTTTCAATTTGTTGACAAAGTAGGAGGTCGTCCAAAATTTTAAAAAATTTTCAATTTTTTGACAAGGTAGGGTGTCGTGCAAAATTTTAAAAAATTTTCAATTTGTTGACAAGGTAGGAAGTCGTCCAATATTTTAAAAAATTTTCAATTTTTTCACAAGGTAGGTAGTCGTCCAAAATTTTAAAAAATTTTCAATTTTTTCACAAGGTAGGTAGTCGTCCAAAATTTTAAAAAATTTTCAATTTGTTGACAAAGTAGGAAGTCGTCCAAAATTTTAAAAAATTTTCAATTTTTTGACAAGGTAGGAAGTCGTCCAAAATTTTAAAAAATTTTCAATTTGTTGACAAGGTAGGAAGTCGTCCAATATATTAAAAAATTTTCAATTTTTTCACAAGGTAGGTAGTCGTCCAAAATTTTAAAAAATTTTCAATTTTTTGACAAGGTAGGAAGTCGTCCAAAATTTTAAAAAATTTTCAATTTTTTGACAAGGTAGGGTGTCGTGCAAAATTTTAAAAAATTTTCAATTTGTTGACAAGGTAGGAAGTCGTCCAATATTTTAAAAAATTTTCAATTTTTTCACAAGGTAGGAAGTCGTCCAAAATTTTAAAAAAATTTCAATTTTTTGACAAGGTAGGGTGTCGTGCAAAATTTTAAAAAATTTTCAATTTGTTGACAAAGTAGGAAGTCGTCCAAAATTTTAAAAAATTTTCAATTTGTTAACATAGTAGGAAGTCGTCCAAAATTTTAAAAAATTTTCAATTTTTTCACAAGGTAGGAAGTCGTCCAAAATTTTAAAAAATTTTCAATTTGTTGACAAGGTAGGAAGTCGTCCAAAATTTTAAAAAATTTTCAATTTGTTGACAAGGTAGGAAGTCGTCCAAAATTTTAAAAAATTTTCAATTTTTTCACAAGGTAGGTAGTCGTCCAAAATTTTAAAAAATTTTCAATTTGTTGACAAAGTAGGAAGTCGTCCAAAATTTTAAAAAATTTTCAATTTTTTGACAAGGTAGGAAGTCGTCCAAAATTTTAAAAAATTTTCAATTTGTTGACAAGGTAGGAAGTCGTCCAAAATTTTAAAAAATTTTCAATTTTTTCACAAGGTAGGTAGTCGTCCAAAATTTTAAAAAATTTTCAATTTGTTGACAAGGTAGGAAGTCGTCCAATATTTTAAAAAATTTTCAATTTTTTCACAAGGTAGGAAGTCGTCCAAAATTTTAAAAAAATTTCAATTTTTTGACAAGGTAGGGTGTCGTGCAAAATTTTAAAAAATTTTCAATTTGTTGACAAAGTAGGAAGTCGTCCAAAATTTTAAAAAATTTTCAATTTGTTAACATAGTAGGAAGTCGTCCAAAATTTTAAAAAATTTTCAATTTTTTCACTAGGTAGGTAGTCGTCCAAAATTTTAAAAAATTTTCAATTTTTTGACAAGGTAGGGTGTCGTGCAAAATTTTAAAAAATTTTCAATTTGTTGACAAGGTAGGTAGTCGTCCAAAATTTTAAAAAATTTTCAATTTTTTGACAAGGTAGGAAGTCGTCCAAAATTTTAAAAAATTTTCAATTTGTTGACAAAGTAGAAAGTCAAAAAATTTTCAATTTTTTGACAAGGTAGGGTGTCGTGCAAAATTTTAAAAAATTTTCAATTTGTTGACAAGGTAGGAAGTCGTCCAATATTTTAAAAAATTTTCAATTTTTTCACAAGGTAGGTAGTCGTCCAAAATTTTAAAAAATTTCCAATTTTTTCACAAGGTAGGTAGTCGTCCAAAATTTTAAAAAATTTTCAATTTTTTGACAAGGTAGGGTGTCGTGCAAAATTTTAAAAAATTTTCAATTTGTTGACAAGGTAGGAAGTCGTCCAAAATTTTAAAAAAATTTCAATTTTTTGACAAGGTAGGGTGTCGTGCAAAATTTTAAAAAATTTTCAATTTGTTGACAAAGTAGGAAGTCGTCCAAAATTTTAAAAAATTTTCAATTTGTTAACATAGTAGGAAGTCGTCCAAAATTTTAAAAAATTTTCAATTTTTTCACAAGGTAGGTAGTCGTCCAAAATTTTAAAAAATTTTCAATTTGTTGACAAAGTAGGAAGTCGTCCAAAATTTTAAAAAATTTTCAATTTGTTAACATAGTAGGAAGTCGTCCAAAATTTTAAAAAATTTTCAATTTTTTCACAAGGTAGGTAGTCGTCCAAAATTTTAAAAAATTTTCAATTTGTTGACAAAGTAGGAAGTCGTCCAAAATTTTAAAAAATTGTCAATTTTTTGACAAGGTAGGGTGTCGTGCAAAATTTTAAAAAATTTTCAATTTGTTGACAAGGTAGGAAGTCGTCCAAAATTTTAAAAAAATTTCAATTTTTTGACAAGGTAGGGTGTCGTGCAAATTTTTAAAAAATTTTCAATTTGTTGACAAAGTAGGAAGTCGTCCAAAATTTTAAAAAATTTTCAATTTGTTAACATAGTAGGAAGTCGTCCAAAATTTTAAAAAATTTTCAATTTTTTCACAAGGTAGGTAGTCGTCCAAAATTTTAAAAAATTTTCAATTTGTTGACAAAGTAGGAAGTCGTCCAAAATTTTAAAAAATTTTCAATTTGTTAACATAGTAGGAAGTCGTCCAAAATTTTAAAAAATTTTCAATTTTTTCACAAGGTAGGTAGTCGTCCAAAATTTTAAAAAATTTTCAATTTGTTGACAAAGTAGGAAGTCGTCCAAAATTTTAAAAAATTGTCAATTTTTTGACAAGGTAGGAAGTCGTCCAAAATTTTAAAAAATTTTCAATTTTTTCACAAGGTAGTTAGTCGTCCAAAATTTTAAAAAATTTTCAATTTGTTGACAAAGTAGGAAGTCGTCCAAAATTTTAAAAAATTTTCAATTTTTTGACAAGGTAGGAAGTCGTCCAAAATTTTAAAAAATTTTCAATTTGTTGACAAGGTAGGAAGTCGTCCAAAATTTTAAAAAATTTTCAATTTTTTCACAAGGTAGGAAGTCGTCCAATATTTTAAAAAATTTTCAATTTTTTCACAAGGTAGGAAGTCGTCCAAAATTTTAAAAAAATTTCAATTTTTTGACAAGGTAGGGTGTCGTGCAAAATTTTAAAAAATTTTCAATTTGTTGACAAAGTAGGAAGTCGTCCAAAATTTTAAAAAATTTTCAATTTGTTAACATAGTAGGAAGTCGTCCAAAATTTTAAAAAATTTTCAATTTTTTCACAAAGTAGGAAGTCGTCCAAAATTTTAAAAAATTGTCAATTTTTTGACAAGGTAGGAAGTCGTCCAAAATTTTAAAAAATTTTCAATTTGTCGACAAGGTAGGAAGTCGTCCAAAATTTTAAAAAATTTTCAATTTTTTCACAAGGTAGGTAGTCGTCCAAAATTTTAAAAAATTTTCAATTTGTTGACAAAGTAGGAAGTCGTCCAAAATTTTAAAAAATTTTCAATTTTTTGACAAGGTAGGAAGTCGTCCAATATTTTAAAAAATTTTCAATTTTTTGACAAGGTAGGAAGTCGTCCAAAATTTTAAAAAATTTTCAATTTGTTGACAAAGTAGGAAGTCGTCCAAAATTTTAAAAAATTTTCAATTTTTTGACAAGGTAGGGTGTCGTGCAAAATTTTAAAAAATTTTCAATTTGTTGACAAGGTAGGAAGTCGTCCAATATTTTAAAAAATTTTCAATTTTTTCACAAGGTAGGTAGTCGTCCAAAATTTTAAAAAATTTTCAATTTGTTGACAAAGTAGGAAGTCGTCCAAAATTTTAAAAAATTTTCAATTTTTTGACAAGGTAGGAAGTCGTCCAATATTTTAAAAAATTTTCAATTTTTTGACAAGGTAGGAAGTCGTCCAAAATTTTAAAAAATTTTCAATTTGTTGACAAAGTAGGAAGTCGTCCAATATTTTAAAAAATTTTCAATTTTTTCACAAGGTAGGAAGTCGTCCAAAATTTTAAAAAAATTTCAATTTTTTGACAAGGTAGGGTGTCGTGCAAAATTTTAAAAAATTTTCAATTTGTTGACAAAGTAGGAAGTCGTCCAAAATTTTAAAAAATTTTCAATTTGTTAACATAGTAGGAAGTCGTCCAAAATTTTAAAAAATTTTCAATTTTTTCACAAGGTAGGAAGTCGTCCAAAATTTTAAAAAATTTTCAATTTGTTGACAAGGTAGGAAGTCGTCCAAAATTTTAAAAAATTTTCAATTTGTTGACAAGGTAGGAAGTCGTCCAAAATTTTAAAAAATTTTCAATTTTTTCACAAGGTAGGTAGTCGTCCAAAATTTTAAAAAATTTTCAATTTGTTGACAAAGTAGGAAGTCGTCCAAAATTTTAAAAAATTTTCAATTTTTTGACAAGGTAGGAAGTCGTCCAAAATTTTAAAAAATTTTCAATTTGTTGACAAGGTAGGAAGTCGTCCAAAATTTTAAAAAATTTTCAATTTTTTCACAAGGTAGGTAGTCGTCCAAAATTTTAAAAAATTTTCAATTTGTTGACAAGGTAGGAAGTCGTCCAATATTTTAAAAAATTTTAAATTTTTTCACAAGGTAGGAAGTCGTCCAAAATTTTAAAAAAATTTCAATTTTTTGACAAGGTAGGGTGTCGTGCAAAATTTTAAAAAATTTTCAATTTGTTGACAAAGTAGGAAGTCGTCCAAAATTTTAAAAAATTTTCAATTTGTTAACATAGTAGGAAGTCGTCCAAAATTTTAAAAAATTTTCAATTTTTTCACTAGGTAGGTAGTCGTCCAAAATTTTAAAAAATTTTCAATTTTTTGACAAGGTAGGGTGTCGTGCAAAATTTTAAAAAATTTTCAATTTGTTGACAAGGTAGGTAGTCGTCCAAAATTTTAAAAAATTTTCAATTTTTTGACAAGGTAGGAAGTCGTCCAAAATTTTAAAAAATTTTCAATTTGTTGACAAAGTAGAAAGTCGTCCAAAATTTTAAAAAATTTTCAATTTTTTGACAAGGTAGGGTGTCGTGCAAAATTTTAAAAAATTTTCAATTTGTTGACAAGGTAGGAAGTCGTCCAAAATTTTAAAAAATTTTCAATTTGTTGACAAAGTAGGAAGTCGTCCAAAATTTTAAAAAATTGTCAATTTTTTGACAAGGTAGGAAGTCGTCCAAAATTTTAAAAAATTTTCAATTTTTTCACAAGGTAGTTAGTCGTCCAAAATTTTAAAAAATTTTCAATTTGTTGACAAAGTAGGAAGTCGTCCAAAATTTTAAAAAATTTTCAATTTTTTGACAAGGTAGGAAGTCGTCCAAAATTTTAAAAAATTTTCAATTTGTTGACAAGGTAGGAAGTCGTCCAAAATTTTAAAAAATTTTGAATTTTTTCACAAGGTAGGTAGTCGTCTAAAATTTTAAAAAATTTTCAATTTTTTGACAAGGTAGGGTGTCGTGCAAAATTTTAAAAAATTTTCAATTTGTTGACAAGGTAGGAAGTCGTCCAATATTTTAAAAAATTTTCAATTTTTTCACAAGGTAGGAAGTCGTCCAAAATTTTAAAAAAATTTCAATTTTTTGACAAGGTAGGGTGTCGTGCAAAATTTTAAAAAATTTTCAATTTGTTGACAAAGTAGGAAGTCGTCCAAAATTTTAAAAAATTTTCAATTTGTTAACATAGTAGGAAGTCGTCCAAAATTTTAAAAAATTTTCAATTTTTTCACTAGGTAGGTAGTCGTCCAAAATTTTAAAAAATTTTCAATTTTTTGACAAGGTAGGGTGTCGTGCAAAATTTTAAAAAATTTTCAATTTGTTGACAAGGTAGGTAGTCGTCCAAAATTTTAAAAAATTTTCAATTTTTTGACAAGGTAGGAAGTCGTCCAAAATTTTAAAAAATTTTCAATTTGTTGACAAAGTAGAAAGTCGTCCAAAATTTTAAAAAATTTTCAATTTTTTGACAAGGTAGGGTGTCGTGCAAAATTTTAAAAAATTTTCAATTTGTTGACAAGGTAGGAAGTCGTCCAATATTTTAAAAAATTTTCAATTTTTTCACAAGGTAGGTAGTCGTCCAAAATTTTAAAAAATTTTCAATTTTTTCACAAGGTAGGTAGTCGTCCAAAATTTTAAAAAATTTTCAATTTTTTGACAAGGTAGGGTGTCGTGCAAAATTTTAAAAAATTTTCAATTTGTTGACAAGGTAGGAAGTCGTCCAATATTTTAAAAAATTTTCAATTTTTTCACAAGGTAGGAAGTCGTCCAAAATTTTAGAAAAATTTCAATTTTTTGACAAGGTAGGGTGTCGTGCAAAATTTTAAAAAATTTTCAATTTGTTGACAAAGTAGGAAGTCGTCCAAAATTTTAAAAAATTTTCAATTTGTTAACATAGTAGGAAGTCGTCCAAAATTTTAAAAAATTTTCAATTTTTTCACAAGGTAGGTAGTCGTCCAAAATTTTAAAAAATTTTCAATTTGTTGACAAAGTAGGAAGTCGTCCAAAATTTTAAAAAATTGTCAATTTTTTCACAAGGTAGGAAGTCGTCCAAAATTTTAAAAAATTTTCAATTTGTTGACAAGGTAGGAAGTCGTCCAAAATTTTAAAAAATTTTCAATTTGTTAACATAGTAGGAAGTCGTCCAAAATTTTAAAAAATTTTCATATTTTTCACAAGGTAGGAAGTCGTCCAAAATTTTAAAAAATTTTCAATTTGTTGACAAGGTAGGAAGTCGTCCAAAATTTTAAAAAATTTTCAATTTGTTGACAAGGTAGGAAGTCGTCCAAAATTTTAAAAAATTTTCAATTTTTTCACAAGGTAGGTAGTCGTCCAAAATTTTAAAAAATTTTCAATTTGTTGACAAAGTAGGAAGTCGTCCAAAATTTTAAAAAATTTTCAATTTTTTGACAAGGTAGGAAGTCGTCCAAAATTTTAAAAAATTTTCAATTTGTTGACAAGGTAGGAAGTCGTCCAAAATTTTAAAAAATTTTCAATTTTTTCACAAGGTAGGTAGTCGTCCAAAATTTTAAAAAATTTTCAATTTTTTCACAAGGTAGGTAGTCGTCCAAAATTTTAAAAAATTTTCAATTTGTTGACAAAGTAGGAAGTCGTCCAAAATTTTAAAAAATTTTCAATTTTTTGACAAGGTAGGAAGTCGTCCAAAATTTTAAAAAATTTTCAATTTGTTGACAAGGTAGGAAGTCGTCCAAAATTTTAAAAAATTTTTAATTTTTTCACAAGGTAGGTAGTCGTCCAAAATTTTAAAAAATTTTCAATTTTTGACAAAGTAGGAAGTCGTCCAAAATTTTAAAAAATTTTCATTTTTTTGACAAGGTAGGAAGTCGTCCAAAATTTTAAAAAATTTTCAATTTGTTGACAAGGTAGGAAGTCGTCCAAAATTTTAAAAAATTTTCAATTTTTTCACAAGGTAGGAAGTCGTCCAAAATTTTAAAAAATTTTCAATTTGTTGACAAGGTAGGAAGTCGTCCAAAATTTTAAAAAATTTTCAATTTGTTGACAAGGTAGGAAGTCGTCCAAAATTTTAAAAAATTTTCAATTTTTTCACAAGGTAGGTAGTCGTCCAAAATTTTAAAAAATTTTCAATTTGTTGACAAAGTAGGAAGTCGTCCAAAATTTTAAAAAATTTTCAATTTTTTGACAAGGTAGGAAATCGTCCAAAATTTTAAAAAATTTTCAATTTGTTGACAAGGTAGGAAGTCGTCCAAAATTTTAAAAAATTTTCAATTTTTTCACAAGGTAGGTAGTCGTCCAAAATTTTAAAAAATTTTCAATTTTTTGACAAGGTAGGGTGTCGTGCAAAATTTTAAAAAATTTTCAATTTGTTGACAAGGTAGGAAGTCGTCCAATATTTTAAAAAATTTTCAATTTTTTCACAAGGTAGGAAGTCGTCCAAAATTTTAAAAAAATTTCAATTTTTTGACAAGGTAGGGTGTCGTGCAAAATTTTAAAAAATTTTCAATTTGTTGACAAAGTAGGAAGTCGTCCAAAATTTTAAAAAATTTTCAATTTGTTAACATAGTAGGAAGTCGTCCAAAATTTTAAAAAATTTTCAATTTTTTCACTAGGTAGGTAGTCGTCCAAAATTTTAAAAAATTTTCAATTTTTTGACAAGGTAGGGTGTCGTGCAAAATTTTAAAAAATTTTCAATTTGTTGACAAGGTAGGTAGTCGTCCAAAATTTTAAAAAATTTTCAATTTTTTGACAAGGTAGGAAGTCGTCCAAAATTTTAAAAAATTTTCAATTTGTTGACAAAGTAGAAAGTCGTCCAAAATTTTAAAAAATTTTCAATTTTTTGACAAGGTAGGGTGTCGTGCAAAATTTTAAAAAATTTTCAATTTGTTGACAAGGTAGGAAGTCGTCCAATATTTTAAAAAATTTTCAATTTTTTCACAAGGTAGGTAGTCGTCCAAAATTTTAAAAAATTTTCAATTTTTTCACAAGGTAGGTAGTCGTCCAAAATTTTAAAAAATTTTCAATTTTTTGACAAGGTAGGGTGTCGTGCAAAATTTTAAAAAATTTTCAATTTGTTGACAAGGTAGGAAGTCGTCCAATATTTTAAAAAATTTTCAATTTTTTCACAAGGTAGGAAGTCGTCCAAAATTTTAAAAAAATTTCAATTTTTTGACAAGGTAGGGTGTCGTGCAAAATTTTAAAAAATTTTCAATTTGTTGACAAAGTAGGAAGTCGTCCAAAATTTTAAAAAATTTTCAATTTGTTAACATAGTAGGAAGTCGTCCAAAATTTTAAAAAATTTTCAATTTTTTCACAAGGCAGGTAGTCGTCCAAAATTTTAAAAAATTTTCAATTTGTTGACAAAGTAGGAAGTCGTCCAAAATTTTAAAAAATTGTCAATTTTTTGACAAGGTAGGAAGTCGTCCAAAATTTTAAAAAATTTTCAATTTTTTCACAAGGTAGGTAGTCGTCCAAAATTTTAAAAAATTTTCAATTTGTTGACAAAGTAGGAAGTCGTCCAAAATTTTAAAAAATTTTCAATTTTTTGACAAGGTAGGAAGTCGTCCAAAATTTTAAAAAATTTTCAATTTGTTGACAAGGTAGGAAGTCGTCCAAAATTTTAAAAAATTTTCAATTTTTTCACAAGGTAGGTAGTCGTCCAAAATTTTAAAAAATTTTCAATTTTTTGACAAGGTAGGGTGTCGTGCAAAATTTTAAAAAATTTTCAATTTGTTGACAAGGTAGGAAGTCGTCCAATATTTTAAAAAATTTTCAATTTTTTCACAAGGTAGGAAGTCGTCCAAAATTTTAAAAAAATTTCAATTTTTTGACAAGGTAGGGTGTCGTGCAAAATTTTAAAAAATTTTCAATTTGTTGACAAAGTAGGAAGTCGTCCAAAATTTTAAAAAATTTTCAATTTGTTAACATAGTAGGAAGTCGTCCAAAATTTTAAAAAATTTTCAATTTTTTCACTAGGTAGGTAGTCGTCCAAAATTTTAAAAAATTTTCAATTTTTTGACAAGGTAGGGTGTCGTGCAAAATTTTAAAAAATTTTCAATTTGTTGACAAGGTAGGTAGTCGTCCAAAATTTAAAAAAATTTTCAATTTTTTGACAAGGTAGGAAGTCGTCCAAAATTTTAAAAAATTTTCAATTTGTTGACAAAGTAGAAAGTCGTCCAAAATTTTAAAAAATTTTCAATTTTTTGACAAGGTAGGGTGTCGTGCAAAATTTTAAAAAATTTTCAATTTGTTGACAAGGTAGGAAGTCGTCCAATATTTTAAAAAATTTTCAATTTTTTCACAAGGTAGGTAGTCGTCCAAAATTTTAAAAAATTTTCAATTTTTTCACAAGGTAGGTAGTCGTCCAAAATTTTAAAAAATTTTCAATTTTTTGACAAGGTAGGGTGTCGTGCAAAATTTTAAAAAATTTTCAATTTGTTGACAAGGTAGGAAGTCGTCCAATATTTTAAAAAATTTTCAATTTTTTCACAAGGTACGAAGTCGTCCAAAATTTTAAAAAAATTTCAATTTTTTGACAAGGTAGGGTGTCGTGCAAAATTTTAAAAAATTTTCAATTTGTTGACAAAGTAGGAAGTCGTCCAAAATTTTAAAAAATTTTCAATTTGTTAACATAGTAGGAAGTCGTCCAAAATTTTAAAAAATTTTCAATTTTTTCACAAGGTAGGTAGTCGTCCAAAATTTTAAAAAATTTTCAATTTGTTGACAAAGTAGGAAGTCGTCCAAAATTTTAAAAAATTGTCAATTTTTTGACAAGGTAGGAAGTCGTCCAAAATTTTAAAAAATTTCAATTTTTTGACAAGGTAGGGTGTCGTGCAAAATTTTAAAAAATTTTCAATTTGTTGACAAAGTAGGAAGTCGTCCAAAATTTTAAAAAATTTTCAATTTGTTAACATAGTAGGAAGTCGTCCAAAATTTTAAAAAATTTTCAATTTTTTCACAAGGTACGTAGTCGTCCAAAATTTTAAAAAATTTTCAATTTGTTGACAAAGTAGGAAGTCGTCCAAAATTTTAAAAAATTGTCAATTTTTTGACAAGGTAGGAAGTCGTCCAAAATTTTAAAAAATTTTCAATTTGTTAACATAGTAGGAAGTCGTCCAAAATTTTAAAAAATTTTCAATTTTTTCACAAGGTACGTAGTCGTCCAAAATTTTAAAAAATTTTCAATTTGTTGACAAAGTAGGAAGTCGTCCAAAATTTTAAAAAATTGTCAATTTTTTGACAAGGTAGGAAGTCGTCCAAAATTTTAAAAAATTTTCAATTTTTTCACAAGGTACGTAGTCGTCCAAAATTTTAAAAAATTTTCAATTTGTTGACAAAGTAGGAAGTCGTCCAAAATTTTAAAAAATTTTCAATTTTTTCACAAGGTACGTAGTCGTCCAAAATTTTAAAAAATTTTCAATTTGTTGACAAAGTAGGAAGTCGTCCAAAATTTTAAAAAATTGTCAATTTTTTGACAAGGTAGGAAGTCGTCCAAAATTTTAAAAAATTTTCAATTTGTCGACAAGGTAGGAAGTCGTCCAAAATTTTAAAAAATTTTCAATTTTTTCACAAGGTAGGTAGTCGTCCAAAATTTTAAAAAATTTTCAATTTGTTGACAAAGTAGGAAGTCGTCCAAAATTTTAAAAAATTTTCAATTTTTTGACAAGGTAGGAAGTCGTCCAAAATTTTAAAAAATTTTCAATTTGTTGACAAGGTAGGAAGTCGTCCAATATTTTAAAAAATTTTAAATTTTTTCACAAGGTAGGTAGTCGTCCAAAATTTTAAAAAATTTTCAATTTGTTGACAAGGTAGGAAGTCGTCCAATATTTTAAAAAATTTTAAATTTTTTCACAAGGTAGGAAGTCGTCCAAAATTTTAAAAAAATTTCAATTTTTTGACAAGGTAGGGTGTCGTGCAAAATTTTAAAAAATTTTCAATTTGTTGACAAAGTAGGAAGTCTTCCAAAATTTTAAAAAATTTTCAATTTGTTAACATAGTAGGAAGTCGTCCAAAATTTTAAAAAATTTTCAATTTTTTCACTAGGTAGGTAGTCGTCCAAAATTTTAAAAAATTTTCAATTTTTTGACAAGGTAGGGTGTCGTGCAAAATTTTAAAAAATTTTCAATTTGTTGACAAGGTAGGTAGTCGTCCAAAATTTTAAAAAATTTTCAATTTTTTGACAAGGTAGGAAGTCGTCCAAAATTTTAAAAAATTTTCAATTTGTTGACAAAGTAGAAAGTCGTCCAAAATTTTAAAAAATTTTCAATTTTTTGACAAGGTAGGGTGTCGTGCAAAATTTTAAAAAATTTTCAATTTGTTGACAAGGTAGGAAGTCGTCCAATATTTTAAAATATTTTCAATTTTTTCACAAGGTAGGTAGTCATCCAAAATTTTAAAAAATTTTCAATTTTTTCACAAGGTAGGTAGTCGTCCAAAATTTTAAAAAATTTTCAATTTTTTGACAAGGTAGGGTGTCGTGCAAAATTTTAAAAAATTTTCAATTTGTTGACAAGGTAGGAAGTCGTCCAAAATTTTAAAAAATTTTCAATTTGTTGACAAAGTAGGAAGTCGTCCAAAATTTTAAAAAATTGTCAATTTTTTGACAAGGTAGGAAGTCGTCCAAAATTTTAAAAAATTTTCAATTTTTTCACAAGGTAGTTAGTCGTCCAAAATTTTAAAAAATTTTCAATTTGTTGACAAAGTAGGAAGTCGTCCAAAATTTTAAAAAATTTTCAATTTTTTGACAAGGTAGGAAGTCGTCCAAAATTTTAAAAAATTTTCAATTTGTTGACAAGGTAGGAAGTCGTCCAAAATTTTAAAAAATTTTGAATTTTTTCACAAGGTAGGTAGTCGTCTAAAATTTTAAAAAATTTTCAATTTTTTGACAAGGTAGGGTGTCGTGCAAAATTTTAAAAAATTTAAGGTAGGAAGTCGTCCAATATTTTAAAAAATTTTCAATTTTTTCACAAGGTAGGAAGTCGTCCAAAATTTTAAAAAAATTTCAATTTTTTGACAAGGTAGGGTGTCGTGCAAAATTTTAAAAAATTTTCAATTTGTTGACAAAGTAGGAAGTCGTCCAAAATTTAAAAAAATTTTCAATTTGTTAACATAGTAGGAAGTCGTCCAAAATTTTAAAAAATTTTCAATTTTTTCACAAGGTACGTAGTCGTCCAAAATTTTAAAAAATTTTCAATTTGTTGACAAAGTAGGAAGTCGTCCAAAATTTTAAAAAATTGTCAATTTTTTGACAAGGTAGGAAGTCGTCCAAAATTTTAAAAAATTTTCAATTTTTTCACAAGGTACGTAGTCGTCCAAAATTTTAAAAAATTTTCAATTTGTTGACAAAGTAGGAAGTCGTCCAAAATTTTAAAAAATTTTCAATTTTTTCACAAGGTACGTAGTCGTCCAAAATTTTAAAAAATTTTCAATTTGTTGACAAAGTAGGAAGTCGTCCAAAATTTTAAAAAATTGTCAATTTTTTGACAAGGTAGGAAGTCGTCCAAAATTTTAAAAAATTTTCAATTTGTTGACAAAGTAGGAAGTCGTCCAAAATTTAAAAAAATTTTCAATTTGTTAACATAGTAGGAAGTCGTCCAAAATTTTAAAAAATTTTCAATTTTTTCACAAGGTACGTAGTCGTCCAAAATTTTAAAAAATTTTCAATTTGTTGACAAAGTAGGAAGTCGTCCAAAATTTTAAAAAATTTTCAATTTTTTGACAAGGTAGGAAGTCGTCCAATATTTTAAAAAATTTTCAATTTTTTGACAAGGTAGGAAGTCGTCCAAAATTTTAAAAAATTTTCAATTTGTTGACAAAGTAGGAAGTCGTCCAAAATTTTAAAAAATTTTCAATTTTTTGACAAGGTAGGGTGTCGTGCAAAATTTTAAAAAATTTTCAATTTGTTGACAAGGTAGGAAGTCGTCCAATATTTTAAAAAATTTTCAATTTTTTCACAAGGTAGGTAGTCGTCCAAAATTTTAAAAAATTTTCAATTTGTTGACAAAGTAGGAAGTCGTCCAAAATTTTAAAAAATTTTCAATTTTTTGACAAGGTAGGAAGTCGTCCAATATTTTAAAAAATTTTCAATTTTTTGACAAGGTAGGAAGTCGTCCAAAATTTTAAAAAATTTTCAATTTGTTGACAAAGTAGGAAGTCGTCCAATATTTTAAAAAATTTTCAATTTTTTCACAAGGTAGGAAGTCGTCCAAAATTTTAAAAAAATTTCAATTTTTTGACAAGGTAGGGTGTCGTGCAAAATTTTAAAAAATTTTCAATTTGTTGACAAAGTAGGAAGTCGTCCAAAATTTTAAAAAATTTTCAATTTGTTAACATAGTAGGAAGTCGTCCAAAATTTTAAAAAATTTTCAATTTTTTCACAAGGTAGGAAGTCGTCCAAAATTTTAAAAAATTTTCAATTTGTTGACAAGGTAGGAAGTCGTCCAAAATTTTAAAAAATTTTCAATTTGTTGACAAGGTAGGAAGTCGTCCAAAATTTTAAAAAATTTTCAATTTTTTCACAAGGTAGGTAGTCGTCCAAAATTTTAAAAAATTTTCAATTTGTTGACAAAGTAGGAAGTCGTCCAAAATTTTAAAAAATTTTCAATTTTTTGACAAGGTAGGAAGTCGTCCAAAATTTTAAAAAATTTTCAATTTGTTGACAAGGTAGGAAGTCGTCCAAAATTTTAAAAAATTTTCAATTTTTTCACAAGGTAGGTAGTCGTCCAAAATTTTAAAAAATTTTCAATTTGTTGACAAGGTAGGAAGTCGTCCAATATTTTAAAAAATTTTAAATTTTTTCACAAGGTAGGAAGTCGTCCAAAATTTTAAAAAAATTTCAATTTTTTGACAAGGTAGGGTGTCGTGCAAAATTTTAAAAAATTTTCAATTTGTTGACAAAGTAGGAAGTCGTCCAAAATTTTAAAAAATTTTCAATTTGTTAACATAGTAGGAAGTCGTCCAAAATTTTAAAAAATTTTCAATTTTTTCACTAGGTAGGTAGTCGTCCAAAATTTTAAAAAATTTTCAATTTTTTGACAAGGTAGGGTGTCGTGCAAAATTTTAAAAAATTTTCAATTTGTTGACAAGGTAGGTAGTCGTCCAAAATTTTAAAAAATTTTCAATTTTTTGACAAGGTAGGAAGTCGTCCAAAATTTTAAAAAATTTTCAATTTGTTGACAAAGTAGAAAGTCGTCCAAAATTTTAAAAAATTTTCAATTTTTTGACAAGGTAGGGTGTCGTGCAAAATTTTAAAAAATTTTCAATTTGTTGACAAGGTAGGAAGTCGTCCAATATTTTAAAATATTTTCAATTTTTTCACAAGGTAGGTAGTCATCCAAAATTTTAAAAAATTTTCAATTTTTTCACAAGGTAGGTAGTCGTCCAAAATTTTAAAAAATTTTCAATTTTTTGACAAGGTAGGGTGTCGTGCAAAATTTTAAAAAATTTTCAATTTGTTGACAAGGTAGGAAGTCGTCCAAAATTTTAAAAAATTTTCAATTTGTTGACAATGTAGGAAGTCGTCCAAAATTTTAAAAAATTGTCAATTTTTTGACAAGGTAGGAAGTCGTCCAAAATTTTAAAAAATTTTCAATTTTTTCACAAGGTAGTTAGTCGTCCAAAATTTTAAAAAATTTTCAATTTGTTGACAAAGTAGGAAGTCGTCCAAAATTTTAAAAAATTTTCAATTTTTTGACAAGGTAGGAAGTCGTCCAAAATTTTAAAAAATTTTCAATTTGTTGACAAGGTAGGAAGTCGTCCAAAATTTTAAAAAATTTTGAATTTTTTCACAAGGTAGGTAGTCGTCTAAAATTTTAAAAAATTTTCAATTTTTTGACAAGGTAGGGTGTCGTGCAAAATTTTAAAAAATTTTCAATTTGTTGACAAGGTAGGAAGTCGTCCAATATTTTAAAAAATTTTCAATTTTTTCACAAGGTAGGAAGTCGTCCAAAATTTTAAAAAAATTTCAATTTTTTGACAAGGTAGGGTGTCGTGCAAAATTTTAAAAAATTTTCAATTTGTTGACAAAGTAGGAAGTCGTCCAAAATTTTAAAAAATTTTCAATTTGTTAACATAGTAGGAAGTCGTCCAAAATTTTAAAAAATTTTCAATTTTTTCACTAGGTAGGTAGTCGTCCAAAATTTTAAAAAATTTTCAATTTTTTGACAAGGTAGGTAGTCGTCCAAAATTTTAAAAAATTTTCAATTTGTTGACAAGGTAGGTAGTCGTCCAAAATTTTAAAAAATTTTCAATTTTTTGACAAGGTAGGAAGTCGTCCAAAATTTTAAAAAATTTTCAATTTGTTGACAAAGTAGGAAGTCGTCCAAAATTTTAAAAAATTTTCAATTTGTTAACATAGTAGGAAGTCGTCCAAAATTTTAAAAAATTTTCAATTTTTTCACTAGGTAGGTAGTCGTCCAAAATTTTAAAAAATTTTCAATTTGTTGACAAGGTAGGTAGTCGTCCAAAATTTTAAAAAATTTTCAATTTTTTGACAAGGTAGGAAGTCGTCCAAAATTTTAAAAAATTTTCAATTTGTTGACAAAGTAGAAAGTCGTCCAAAATTTTAAAAAATTTTCAATTTTTTGACAAGGTAGGGTGTCGTGCAAAATTTTAAAAAATTTTCAATTTGTTGACAAGGTAGGAAGTCGTCCAATATTTTAAAAAATTTTCAATTTTTTCACAAGGTAGGTAGTCGTCCAAAATTTTAAAAAATTTTCAATTTTTTCACAAGGTAGGTAGTCGTCCAAAATTTTAAAAAATTTTCAATTTTTTGACAAGGTAGGGTGTCGTGCAAAATTTTAAAAAATTTTCAATTTGTTGACAAGGTAGGAAGTCGTCCAATATTTTAAAAAATTTTCAATTTTTTCACAAGGTAGGAAGTCGTCCAAAATTTTAGAAAAATTTCAATTTTTTGACAAGGTAGGGTGTCGTGCAAAATTTTAAAAAATTTTCAATTTGTTGACAAAGTAGGAAGTCGTCCAAAATTTTAAAAAATTTTCAATTTGTTAACATAGTAGGAAGTCGTCCAAAATTTTAAAAAATTTTCAATTTTTTCACAAGGTAGGTAGTCGTCCAAAATTTTAAAAAATTTTCAATTTGTTGACAAAGTAGGAAGTCGTCCAAAATTTTAAAAAATTGTCAATTTTTTCACAAGGTAGGAAGTCGTCCAAAATTTTAAAAAATTTTCAATTTGTTGACAAGGTAGGAAGTCGTCCAAAATTTTAAAAAATTTTCAATTTGTTAACATAGTAGGAAGTCGTCCAAAATTTTAAAAAATTTTCATATTTTTCACAAGGTAGGAAGTCGTCCAAAATTTTAAAAAATTTTCAATTTGTTGACAAGGTACGAAGTCGTCCAAAATTTTAAAAAATTTTCAATTTGTTGACAAGGTAGGAAGTCGTCCAAAATTTTAAAAAATTTTCAATTTTTTCACAAGGTAGGTAGTCGTCCAAAATTTTAAAAAATTTTCAATTTGTTGACAAAGTAGGAAGTCGTCCAAAATTTTAAAAAATTTTCAATTTTTTGACAAGGTAGGAAGTCGTCCAAAATTTTAAAAAATTTTCAATTTGTTGACAAGGTAGGAAGTCGTCCAAAATTTTAAAAAATTTTCAATTTTTTCACAAGGTAGGTAGTCGTCCAAAATTTTAAAAAATTTTCAATTTTTTCACAAGGTAGGTAGTCGTCCAAAATTTTAAAAAATTTTCAATTTGTTGACAAAGTAGGAAGTCGTCCAAAATTTTAAAAAATTTTCAATTTTTTCACAAGGTAGGAAGTCGTCCAAAATTTTAAAAAATTTTCAATTTGTTGACAAGGTAGGAAGTCGTCCAAAATTTTAAAAAATTTTCAATTTTTTCACAAGGTAGGTAGTCGTCCAAAATTTTAAAAAATTTTCAATTTTTGACAAAGTAGGAAGTCGTCCAAAATTTTAAAAAATTTTCATTTTTTTGACAAGGTAGGAAGTCGTCCAAAATTTTAAAAAATTTTCAATTTGTTGACAAGGTAGGAAGTCGTCCAAAATTTTAAAAAATTTTCAATTTTTTCACAAGGTAGGAAGTCGTCCAAAATTTTAAAAAATTTTCAATTTGTTGACAAGGTAGGAAGTCGTCCAAAATTTTAAAAAATTTTCAATTTGTTGACAAGGTAGGAAGTCGTCCAAAATTTTAAAAAATTTTCAATTTTTTCACAAGGTAGGTAGTCGTCCAAAATTTTAAAAAATTTTCAATTTGTTGACAAAGTAGGAAGTCGTCCAAAATTTTAAAAAATTTTCAATTTTTTGACAAAGTAGAAAGTCGTCCAAAATTTTAAAAAATTTTCAATTTTTTGACAAGGTAGGGTGTCGTGCAAAATTTTAAAAAATTTTCAATTTGTTGACAAGGTAGGAAGTCGTCCAATATTTTAAAAAATTTTCAATTTTTTCACAAGGTAGGTAGTCGTCCAAAATTTTAAAAAATTTTCAATTTTTTCACAAGGTAGGTAGTCGTCCAAAATTTTAAAAAATTTTCAATTTTTTGACAAGGTAGGGTGTCGTGCAAAATTTTAAAAAATTTTCAATTTGTTGACAAGGTAGGAAGTCGTCCAATATTTTAAAAAATTTTCAATTTTTTCACAAGGTAGGAAGTCGTCCAAAATTTTAAAAAAATTTCAATTTTTTGACAAGGTAGGGTGTCGTGCAAAATTTTAAAAAATTTTCAATTTGTTGACAAAGTAGGAAGTCGTCCAAAATTTTAAAAAATTTTCAATTTGTTAACATAGTAGGAAGTCGTCCAAAATTTTAAAAAATTTTCAATTTTTTCACTAGGTAGGTAGTCGTCCAAAATTTTAAAAAATTTTCAATTTTTTGACAAGGTAGGGTGTCGTGCAAAATTTTAAAAAATTTTCAATTTGTTGACAAGGTAGGTAGTCGTCCAAAATTTTAAAAAATTTTCAATTTTTTGACAAGGTAGGAAGTCGTCCAAAATTTTAAAAAATTTTCAATTTGTTGACAAAGTAGAAAGTCGTCCAAAATTTTAAAAAATTTTCAATTTTTTGACAAGGTAGGGTGTCGTGCAAAATTTTAAAAAATTTTCAATTTGTTGACAAGGTAGGAAGTCGTCCAATATTTTAAAAAATTTTCAATTTTTTCACAAGGTAGGTAGTCGTCCAAAATTTTAAAAAATTTTCAATTTTTTCACAAGGTAGGTAGTCGTCCAAAATTTTAAAAAATTTTCAATTTTTTGACAAGGTAGGGTGTCGTGCAAAATTTTAAAAAATTTTCAATTTGTTGACAAGGTAGGAAGTCGTCCAATATTTTAAAAAATTTTCAATTTTTTCACAAGGTAGGAAGTCGTCCAAAATTTTAAAAAAATTTCAATTTTTTGACAAGGTAGGGTGTCGTGCAAAATTTTAAAAAATTTTCAATTTGTTGACAAAGTAGGAAGTCGTCCAAAATTTTAAAAAATTTTCAATTTGTTAACATAGTAGGAAGTCGTCCAAAATTTTAAAAAATTTTCAATTTTTTCACAAGGTACGTAGTCGTCCAAAATTTTAAAAAATTTTCAATTTGTTGACAAAGTAGGAAGTCGTCCAAAATTTTAAAAAATTGTCAATTTTTTGACAAGGTAGGAAGTCGTCCAAAATTTTAAAAAATTTTCAATTTTTTCACAAGGTAGGTAGTCGTCCAAAATTTTAAAAAATTTTCAATTTGTTGACAAAGTAGGAAGTCGTCCAAAATTTTAAAAAATTTTCAATTTTTTGACAAGGTAGGAAGTCGTCCAAAATTTTAAAAAATTTTCAATTTGTTGACAAGGTAGGAAGTCGTCCAAAATTTTAAAAAATTTTCAATTTTTTCACAAGGTAGGTAGTCGTCCAAAATTTTAAAAAATTTTCAATTTTTTGACAAGGTAGGGTGTCGTGCAAAATTTTAAAAAATTTTCAATTTGTTGACAAGGTAGGAAGTCGTCCAATATTTTAAAAAATTTTCAATTTTTTCACAAGGTAGGAAGTCGTCCAAAATTTTAAAAAAATTTCAATTTTTTGACAAGGTAGGGTGTCGTGCAAAATTTTAAAAAATTTTCAATTTGTTGACAAAGTAGGAAGTCGTCCAAAATTTTAAAAAATTTTCAATTTGTTAACATAGTAGGAAGTCGTCCAAAATTTTAAAAAATTTTCAATTTTTTCACTAGGTAGGTAGTCGTCCAAAATTTTAAAAAATTTTCAATTTTTTGACAAGGTAGGGTGTCGTGCAAAATTTTAAAAAATTTTCAATTTGTTGACAAGGTAGGTAGTCGTCCAAAATTTAAAAAAATTTTCAATTTTTTGACAAGGTAGGAAGTCGTCCAAAATTTTAAAAAATTTTCAATTTGTTGACAAAGTAGAAAGTCGTCCAAAATTTTAAAAAATTTTCAATTTTTTGACAAGGTAGGGTGTCGTGCAAAATTTTAAAAAATTTTCAATTTGTTGACAAGGTAGGAAGTCGTCCAATATTTTAAAAAATTTTCAATTTTTTCACAAGGTAGGTAGTCGTCCAAAATTTTAAAAAATTTTCAATTTTTTCACAAGGTAGGTAGTCGTCCAAAATTTTAAAAAATTTTCAATTTTTTGACAAGGTAGGGTGTCGTGCAAAATTTTAAAAAATTTTCAATTTGTTGACAAGGTAGGAAGTCGTCCAATATTTTAAAAAATTTTCAATTTTTTCACAAGGTACGAAGTCGTCCAAAATTTTAAAAAAATTTCAATTTTTTGACAAGGTAGGGTGTCGTGCAAAATTTTAAAAAATTTTCAATTTGTTGACAAAGTAGGAAGTCGTCCAAAATTTTAAAAAATTTTCAATTTGTTAACATAGTAGGAAGTCGTCCAAAATTTTAAAAAATTTTCAATTTTTTCACAAGGTAGGTAGTCGTCCAAAATTTTAAAAAATTTTCAATTTGTTGACAAAGTAGGAAGTCGTCCAAAATTTTAAAAAATTGTCAATTTTTTGACAAGGTAGGAAGTCGTCCAAAATTTTAAAAAATTTTCAATTTGTCGACAAGGTAGGAAGTCGTCCAAAATTTTAAAAAATTTTCAATTTTTTCACAAGGTAGGTAGTCGTCCAAAATTTTAAAAAATTTTCAATTTGTTGACAAAGTAGGAAGTCGTCCAAAATTTTAAAAAATTTTCAATTTTTTGACAAGGTAGGAAGTCGTCCAAAATTTTAAAAAATTTTCAATTTGTTGACAAAGTAGGTAGTCGTCCAAAATTTTAAAAAATTTTCAATTTTTTCACAAGGTAGGTAGTCGTCCAAAATTTTAAAAAATTTTCAATTTTTTGACAAGGTAGGGTGTCGTGCAAAATTTTAAAAAATTTTCAATTTGTTGACAAGGTAGGAAGTCGTCCAATATTTTAAAAAATTTTCAATTTTTTGACAAGGTAGGAAGTCGTCCAAAATTTTAAAAAATTTTCAATTTGTTGACAAAGTAGGAAGTCGTCCAAAATTTTAAAAAATTTTCAATTTTTTGACAAGGTAGGGTGTCGTGCAAAATTTTAAAAAATTTTCAATTTGTTGACAAGGTAGGAAGTCGTCCAATATTTTAAAAAATTTTCAATTTTTTCACAAGGTAGGTAGTCGTCCAAAATTTTAAAAAATTTTCAATTTTTTCACAAGGTAGGTAGTCGTCCAAAATTTTAAAAAATTTTCAATTTTTTGACAAGGTAGGGTGTCGTGCAAAATTTTAAAAAATTTTCAATTTGTTGACAAGGTAGGAAGTCGTCCAATATTTTAAAAAATTTTCAATTTTTTCACAAGGTAGGAAGTCGTCCAAAATTTTAAAAAAATTTCAATTTTTTGACAAGGTAGGGTGTCGTGCAAAATTTTAAAAAATTTTCAATTTGTTGACAAAGTAGGAAGTCGTCCAAAATTTTAAAAAATTTTCAATTTGTTAACATAGTAGGAAGTCGTCCAAAATTTTAAAAAATTTTCAAATTTTTCACAAGGTAGGAAGTCGTCCAAAATTTTAAAAAATTTTCAATTTGTTGACAAGGTAGGAAGTCGTCCAAAATTTTAAAAAATTTTCAATTTGTTGACAAGGTAGGAAGTCGTCCAAAATTTTAAAAAATTTTCAATTTTTTCACAAGGTAGGTAGTCGTCCAAAATTTTAAAAAATTTTCAATTTGTTGACAAAGTAGGAAGTCGTCCAAAATTTTAAAAAATTTTCAATTTTTTGACAAGGTAGGAAGTCGTCCAAAATTTTAAAAAATTTTCAATTTGTTGACAAGGTAGGAAGTCGTCCAAAATTTTAAAAAATTTTCAATTTTTTCACAAGGTAGGTAGTCGTCCAAAATTTTAAAAAATTTTCAATTTTTTGACAAGGTAGGGTGTCGTGCAAAATTTTAAAAAATTTTCAATTTGTTGACAAGGAAGGAAGTCGTCCAATATTTTAAAAAATTTTCAATTTTTTCACAAGGTAGGAAGTCGTCCAAAATTTTAAAAAAATTTCAATTTTTTGACAAGGTAGGGTGTCGCGCAAAATTTTAAAAAATTTTCAATTTGTTGACAAAGTAGGAAGTCGTCCAAAATTTTAAAAAATTTTCAATTTGTTAACATAGTAGGAAGTCGTCCAAAATTTTAAAATATTTTCAATTTTTTCACAAGGTAGGTAGTCGTCCAAAATTTTAAAAAATTTTCAATTTTTTGACAAGGTAGGGTGTCGTGCAAAATTTTAAAAAAATTTCAATTTGTTGACAAGGTAGGTAGTCGTCCAAAATTTTAAAAAATTTTCAATTTGTTGACAAAGTAGGAAGTCGTCCAAAATTTTAAAAAATTTGTAATTTTTTGACAAGGTAGGGTGTCGTGCAAAATTTTAAAAAATTTTCAATTTGTTGACAAAGTAGGAAGTCGTCCAAAATTTTAAAAAATTTTCAATTTTTTGACAAGGTAGGAAGTCGTCCAAAATTTTAAAAAATTTTCAATTTGTTAACATAGTAGGAAGTCGTCCAAAATTTTAAAAAATTTTCAATTTGTTGACAAGGTAGGAAGTCGTCCAAAATTTTAAAAAATTTTCAATTTGTTGACAAAGTAGGAAGACGTCCAAAATTTTAAAAAATTTGTAATTTTTTGACAAGGCAGGTAGTCGTCCAAAATTTTAAAAAATTTTCAATTTTTTGACAAGGTAGGGTGTCGTGCAAAATTTTAAAAAATTTTCAATTTGTTGACAAGGTAGGTAGTCGTCCAAAATTTTAAAAAATTTTCAATTTGTTGACAAAGTAGGAAGTCGTCCAAAATTTTAAAAAATTTGTAATTTTTTGACAAGGTAGGGTGTCGTGCAAAATTTTAAAAAATTTTCAATTTGTTGACAAAGTAGGTAGTCGTCCAAAATTTTAAAAAATTTTCAATTTTTTGACAAGGTAGGAAGTCGTCCAAAATTTTAAAAAATTTTCAATTTGTTGACAAAGTAGGAAGTCGTCCAAAATTATAAAAAATTTTCAATTTTTTGACAAGGTAGGGTGTCGTGCAAAATTTTAAAAAATTTTCAATTTGTTGACAAGGTAGGAAGTCGTCCAATATTTTAAAAAATTTTCAATTTTTTCACAAGGTAGGAAGTCGTCCAAAATTTTAAAAAATTTTCAATTTTTTCACAAGGTAGGTAGTCGTCCAAAATTTTAAAAAATTTTCAATTTTTTGACAAGGTAGGAAGTCGTCCAAAATTTTAAAAAATTTTCAATTTGTTAACATAGTAGGAAGTCGTCCAAAATTTTAAAAAAATTTCAATTTGTTGACAAGGTAGGAAGTCGTCCAAAATTTTAAAAACTTTTCAATGTTTTGACAAGGTAGGTAGTCGTCCAAAATTTTAAAAAATTTTCAATTTTTTGACAAGGTAGGAAGTCGTCCAAAATTTTAAAAAATTTTCAATTTGTTGACAAAGTAGGAAGTCGTCCAAAATTTTAAAAAATTTTCAATTTTTTGACAAGGTAGGGTGTCGTGCAAAATTTTAAAAAATTTTCAATTTGTTGACAAGGTAGGAAGTCGTCCAATATTTTAAAAAATTTTCAATTTTTTGACAAGGTAGGAAGTCGTCCAAAATTTTAAAAAATTTTCAATTTGTTGACAAAGTAGGAAGTCGTCCAAAATTTTAAAAAATTTTCAATTTTTTCACAAGGTAGGTAGTCGTCCAAAATTTTAAAAAATTTTCAATTTGTTGACAAAGTAGGAAGTCGTCCAAAATTTTAAAAAATTTTCAATTTTTTGACAAGGTAGGAAGTCGTCCAAAATTTTAAAAAATTTTCAATTTGTTGACAAGGTAGGAAGTCGTCCAAAATTTTAAAAAATTTTCAATTTTTTCGCAAGGTAGGTAGTCGTCCAAAATTTTAAAAAATTTTCAATTTGTTGACAAAGTAGGAAGTCGTCCAAAATTTTAAAAAATTTTCAATTTTTTGACAAGGTAGGAAGTCGTCCAAAATTTTAAAAAATTTTCAATTTGTTGACAAGGTAGGAAGTCGTCCAAAATTTTAAAAAATTTTCAATTTGTTGACAAGGTAGGAAGTCGTCCAAAATTTTAAAAAATTTTCAATTTGTTAACATAGTAGGAAGTCGTCCAAAATTTTAAAAAATTTTCAATTTGTTGACAACGTAGAAAGTCGTCCAAAATTTTAAAAACTTTTCAATGTTTTGACAAGGTAGGTAGTCGTCCAAAATTTTAAAAAATTTTCAATTTTTTGACAAGGTAGGAAGTCGTCCAAAATTTTAAAAAATTTTCAATTTGTTGACAAAGTAGGAAGTCGTCCAAAATTTTAAAAAATTTTCAATTTTTTGACAAGGTAGGGTGTCGTGCAAAATTTTAAAAAATTTTCAATTTGTTGACAAGGTAGGAAGTCGTCCAATATTTTAAAAACTTTTTAATTTTTTGACAAGGTAGGAAGTCGTCCAAAATTTTAAAAAATTTTCAATTTGTTGACAAAGTAGGAAGTCGTCCAAAATTTTAAAAAATTTTCAATTTTTTCACAAGGTAGGTAGTCGTCCAAAATTTTAAAAAATTTTCAATTTGTTGACAAAGTAGGAAGTCGTCCAAAATTTTAAAAAATTTTCAATTTTTTGACAAGGTAGGAAGTCGTCCAAAATTTTAAAAAATTTTCAATTTGTTGACAAGGTAGGAAGTCGTCCAAAATTTTAAAAAATTTTCAATTTTTTCGCAAGGTAGGTAGTCGTCCAAAATTTTAAAAAATTTTCAATTTGTTGACAAAGTAGGAAGTCGTCCAAAATTTTAAAAAATTTTCAATTTTTTGACAAGGTAGGAAGTCGTCCAAAATTTTAAAAAATTTTCAATTTGTTGACAAGGTAGGAAGTCGTCCAAAATTTTAAAAAATTTTCAATTTGTTGACAAGGTAGGAAGTCGTCCAAAATTTTAAAAAATTTTCAATTTTTTCACAAGGTAGGTAGTCGTCCAAAATTTTAAAAAATTTTCAATTTGTTGACAAAGTAGGAAGTCGTCCAAAATTTTAAAAAATTTTCAATTTTTTAAAGAGGTAGGAAGTCGTCCAAAATTTTAAAAAATTTTCAATTTGTTGACAAGGTAGGAAGTCATCCAAAATTTTAAAAAATTTTCAATTTTTTCACAAGGTAGTCGTCCAAAATTTTAAAAAATTTTCAATTTTTTCACAAGGTAGGTAGTCGTCCAAAATTTTAAAAAATTTTCAATTTTTTGACAAGGTAGGGTGTCGTGCAAAATTTTAAAAAATTTTCAATTTGTTGACAAGGTAGGAAGTCGTCCAATATTTTAAAAAATTTTCAATTTTTTCACAAGGTAGGAAGTCGTCCAAAATTTTAAAAAAATTTCAATTTTTTGACAAGGTAGGGTGTCGTGCAAAATTTTAAAAAATTTTCAATTTGTTGACAAAGTAGGAAGTCGTCCAAAATTTTAAAAAATTTTCAATTTGTTAACATAGTAGGAAGTCGTCCAAAATTTTAAAAAATTTTCAATTTTTTCACAAGGTAGGTAGCCGTCCAAAATTTTAAAAAATTTTCAATTTGTTGACAAGGTAGGAAGTCGTCCAAAATTTTAAAAAATTTTCAATTTTTTCGCAAGGTAGGTAGTCGTCCAAAATTTTAAAAAATTTTCAATTTGTTGACAAAGTAGGAAGTCGTCCAAAATTTTAAAAAATTTTCAATTTTTTGACAAGGTAGGAAGTCGTCCAAAATTTTAAAAAATTTTCAATTTGTTGACAAGGTAGGAAGTCGTCCAAAATTTTAAAAAATTTTCAATTTGTTGACAAGGTAGGAAGTCGTCCAAAATTTTAAAAAATTTTCAATTTTTTCACAAGGTAGGTAGTCGTCCAAAATTTTAAAAAATTTTCAATTTGTTGACAAAGTAGGAAGTCGTCCAAAATTTTAAAAAATTTTCAATTTTTTAAAGAGGTAGGAAGTCGTCCAAAATTTTAAAAAATTTTCAATTTGTTGACAAGGTAGGAAGTCATCCAAAATTTTAAAAAATTTTCAATTTTTTCACAAGGTAGTCGTCCAAAATTTTAAAAAATTTTCAATTTTTTCACAAGGTAGGTAGTCGTCCAAAATTTTAAAAAATTTTCAATTTTTTGACAAGGTAGGGTGTCGTGCAAAATTTTAAAAAATTTTCAATTTGTTGACAAGGTAGGAAGTCGTCCAATATTTTAAAAAATTTTCAATTTTTTCACAAGGTAGGAAGTCGTCCAAAATTTTAAAAAAATTTCAATTTTTTGACAAGGTAGGGTGTCGTGCAAAATTTTAAAAAATTTTCAATTTGTTGACAAAGTAGGAAGTCGTCCAAAATTTTAAAAAATTTTCAATTTGTTAACATAGTAGGAAGTCGTCCAAAATTTTAAAAAATTTTCAATTTTTTCACAAGGTAGGTAGCCGTCCAAAATTTTAAAAAATTTTCAATTTTTTGACAAGGTAGGGTGTCGTGCAAAATTTTAAAAAATTTTCAATTTGTTGACAAGGTAGGTAGTCGTCCAAAATTTTAAAAAATTTTCAATTTTTTGACAAGGTAGGAAGTCGTCCAAAATTTTAAAAAATTTTCAATTTGTTGACAAAGTAGGAAGTCGTCCAAAATTTTAAAAAATTTTCAATTTTTTCACAAGGTAGGTAGTGGTCCAAAATTTTAAAAAATTTTCAATTTTTTCACAAGGTAGGTAGTCGTCCAAAATTTTAAAAAATTTTCAATTTTTTGACAAGGTAGGGTGTCGTGCAAAATTTTAAAAAATTTTCAATTTGTTGACAAGGTAGGAAGTCGTCCAATATTTTAAAAAATTTTCAATTTTTTCACAAGGTAGGAAGTCGTCCAAAATTTTAAAAAAATTTCAATTTTTTGACAAGGTAGGGTGTCGTGCAAAATTTTAAAAAATTTTCAATTTGTTGACAAAGTAGGAAGTCGTCCAAAATTTTAAAAAATTTTCAATTTGTTAACATAGTAGGAAGTCGTCCAAAATTTTAAAAAATTTTCAATTTGTTGACAAGGTAGGTAGTCGTCCAAAATTTTAAAAAATTTTCAATTTTTTGACAAGGTAGGAAGTCGTCCAAAATTTTAAAAAATTTTCAATTTGTTGACAAAGTAGGAAGTCGTCCAAAATTTTAAAAAATTTTCAATTTTTTCACAAGGTAGGTAGTCGTCCAAAATTTTAAAAAATTTTCAATTTTTTCACAAGGTAGGTAGTCGTCCAAAATTCTGTGGAAATTATCCAAAACCCGATAAGTATTTTTTTGCAATTTTACAGTATTGCAATTTTAAAGTTTTAAGAAAAAACCCTTTTTCGTTCATGTTTATTTTTCAAACAAAATAGTGAGCTAGTAAGCTGGGGTTTTTTATTTGAGTAATATAGTATTAGAGTAATATATTAAAATAGTGTTTAGGTTGCTTCAACCTTTTGGGAATATAAAATTGGGGGGGTGAAAAACGCAATCGGGTTTTGGCAAATTATAAGTTACGTGGGCCATTTTAATAGTATACTCTGCCAAAAAACGATTTTCAAAGAAATAATAGACTTTATAACGTTATGTTTGTGCTTTTATACTTCATATTTTTAAAAATGACCACAAAAAGAAAAAAAAATTGTTTTTAAACAGTTGTACAACTTCAGAACTATTTCTTTCTTGTATTTTTCGCCATTATAAAAGATATTGTTCAAGAAAAATTTTTTATTAAAAAATATAAATTTATTCTTTCCATAAAACATTGTTTTAAAACATAAAATAACAAACAAAAATTTATATGAAGTTCAAAAATTTTAATAAAATAAAATATTTGCATATCTTAATCAAATTGGGTAATAACCAGCTACCATATCAGTATCATAGGACATGCGAAAATAGTCTTTATAAAAGTTAATATGAAATTACTTAATTCTTTACCAAGAAAACGAATTTCATTTCCATAACTTTTTTTAAATATAAAAAAACAAACAAAAAAGTTATTCATACATATTTCAAAAATAAAATAGTATTATTATTAATTAAAATAATAGTAAGCTATCAATTATTAGCCTTTTCAATGGAATTTTACCTGTGACGGTACGAACAAAATTGTACCAATCATATAACATTATACAGTAACATTATACTCACTCACGTCACAGGTTTTTTGGTCCTTTCAATGCGAGCGAGATCTGAATTGCATTCTAAATGTGTATGGCCAGGTACAAGGAATTTTTGTTCGATGTATTCAACATTCGTTTTTTGTATTACCGCCATTACCATGACCGTCATGTTTAAATTTCTATTCTGGCCACCACATGTATCAGAGTACATTATACTTGATTGTTGCGGGTAATGAGATTACTTTTTTAAACAAGCACGAAGCATGTTCATGGGATCCCCTTCCAGCCACCGTTTCGTTCCACATATAACATTCTGTTTCCTGGTTAAAACAATCTCTTACCGTTACGGTATGGGACATATCGGGTTTTGGCATACTTGTATAAGACTGTTAAATGATTTTACGGTTTATTCTAAAGAACGATATGATAAATATCGGGTTTTGGCAACGGTATGATGTTGATAAATGGTTTTATTAAACTTTACCGGGTTATGGTTTTATGCACCAACGAACGATTTACCTCTTGAATTGAATTATGGGACTTCGTCGCAGCAAAGATCTCATATTTACCATTCCATTTTCATTAATATCTCGATTTTGCCAAAAATCGACTTATCGGGTTTTGGAAAATTTCCACAGAATTTTAAAAAATTTTCAATTTTTTGACAAGGTAGGAAGTCGTCCAAAATTTTAAAAAATTTTCAATTTTTTGACAAGGTAGGAAGTCGTCCAAAATTTTAAAAAATTTTCAATTTGTTGACAAGGTAGGAAGTCGTCCAAAATTTTAAAAAATTTTCAATTTGTTGACAAGGTAGGAAGTCGTCCAATATATTAAAAAATTTTCAATTTTTTCACAAGGTAGGTAGTCGTCCAAAATTTTAAAAAATTTTCAATTTTTTCACAAGGTAGGTAGTCGTCCAAAATTTTAAAAAATTTTCAATTTTTTGACAAGGTAGGGTGTCGTGCAAAATTTTAAAAAATTTTCAATTTGTTGACAAGGTAGGAAGTCGTCCAATATTTTAAAAAATTTTCAATTTTTTCACAAGGTAGGAAGTCGTCCAAAATTTTAAAAAAATTTCAATTTTTTGACAAGGTAGGGTGTCGTGCAAAATTTTAAAAAATTTTCAATTTGTTGACAAAGTAGGAAGTCGTCCAAAATTTTAAAAAATTTTCAATTTGTTAACATAGTAGGAAGTCGTCCAAAATTTTAAAAAATTTTCAATTTTTTCACAAGGTAGGTAGTCGTCCAAAATTTTAAAAAATTTTCAATTTGTTGACAAAGTAGGAAGTCGTCCAAAATTTTAAAAAATTTTCAATTTTTTGACAAGGTAGGAAGTCGTCCAAAATTTTAAAAAATTTTCAATTTGTTGACAAGGTAGGAAGTCGTCCAAAATTTTAAAAAATTTTCAATTTTTTGACAAGGTAGGAAGTCGTCCAAAATTTTAAAAAATTTTCAATTTGTTGACAAGGTAGGAAGTCGTCCAAAATTTTAAAAAATTTTCAATTTTTTGACAAGGTAGGAAGTCGTCCAAAATTTAAAAAAATTTTCAATTTGTTGACAAGGTAGGAAGTCGTCTAAAATTTTAAAAAATTTTCAGTTTGTTGACAAGGTAGGAAGACGTGCAAAATTTTAAAAAATTTTCAATTTGTTGACAAGGTAGGAAGTCGTCCATAATTTTAAAAAATTTTAAATTTGGTGACAAGGTAGGAAGTCGCCCAAAAATTTAAAAAATTTTCAATTTGTTGACAAGGTAATGGGTCGTGCAAAATTCTAAAAAATTTTCAATTTTTTGACAAGGTAGGAAGTCGTCCAAAATGGTAAAAAATTTTCAATTTGTTGACAAGGTAGGAAGTCGTCCAAAATTTTAAAAAATTTTCAATTTGTTGACAAGGTAGGAAGTCGTCCAAAATTTTAAAAAATTTTCAATTTGTTAACATAGTAGGAAGTCGTCCAAAATTTTAAAAAATTTTCAATTTGTTGACAACGTAGAAAGTCGTCCAAAATTTTAAAAACTTTTCAATGTTTTGACAAGGTAGGTAGTCGTCCAAAATTTTAAAAAATTTTCAATTTTTTGACAAGGTAGGAAGTCGTCCAAAATTTTAAAAAATTTTCAATTTGTTGACAAAGTAGGAAGTCGTCCAAAATTTTAAAAAATTTTCAATTTTTTGACAAGGTAGGGTGTCGTGCAAAATTTTAAAAAATTTTCAATTTGTTGACAAGGTAGGAAGTCGTCCAATATTTTAAAAACTTTTTAATTTTTTGACAAGGTAGGAAGTCGTCCAAAATTTTAAAAAATTTTCAATTTGTTGACAAAGTAGGAAGTCGTCCAAAATTTTAAAAAATTTTCAATTTTTTCACAAGGTAGGTAGTCGTCCAAAATTTTAAAAAATTTTCAATTTGTTGACAAAGTAGGAAGTCGTCCAAAATTTTAAAAAATTTTCAATTTTTTGACAAGGTAGGAAGTCGTCCAAAATTTTAAAAAATTTTCAATTTGTTGACAAGGTAGGAAGTCGTCCAAAATTTTAAAAAATTTTCAATTTTTTGACAAGGTAGGAAGTCGTCCAAAATTTAAAAAAATTTTCAATTTGTTGACAAGGTAGGAAGTCGTCTAAAATTTTAAAAAATTTTCAGTTTGTTGACAAGGTAGGAAGACGTGCAAAATTTTAAAAAATTTTCAATTTGTTGACAAGGTAGGAAGTCGTCCATAATTTTAAAAAATTTTAAATTTGGTGACAAGGTAGGAAGTCGCCCAAAAATTTAAAAAATTTTCAATTTGTTGACAAGGTAGGAAGTCGTCCAAAATTTTTAAAAATTTTCAATTTGTTGACAAGGTAGGAAGTCGTCTAAAATTTTAAAAAATTTGTAATTTTTTGACAAGGCAGGTAGTCGTCCAAAATTTTAAAAAATTTTCAATTTTTTGACAAGGTAGGGTGTCGTGCAAAATTTTAAAAAATTTTCAATTTGTTGACAAGGTAGGTAGTCGTCCAAAATTTTAAAAAATTTTCAATTTGTTGACAAAGTAGGAAGTCGTCCAAAATTTTAAAAAATTTGTAATTTTTTGACAAGGTAGGGTGTCGTGCAAAATTTTAAAAAATTTTCAATTTGTTGACAAAGTAGGTAGTCGTCCAAAATTTTAAAAAATTTTCAATTTTTTGACAAAGTAGGAAGTCGTCCAAAATTTTAAAAAATTTGTAATTTTTTGACAAGCCAGGTAGTCGTCCAAAATTTTTAAAAATTTTCAATTTGTTGACAAGGTAGGAAGTCGTCTAAAATTTTAAAAAATTTGTAATTTTTTGACAAGGCAGGTAGTCGTCCAAAATTTTAAAAAATTTTCAATTTGTTGACAAGGTAGGAAGTCGTCCAAAATTTTAAAAAATTTTCAATTTTTTGACAAGGTAGGAAGTCGTCCAAAATTTTAAAAAATTTTCAATTTGTTGACAAGGTAGGAAGTCGTCCAATATTTTAAAAAATTTTCAATTTTTTCACAAGGTAGGAAGTCGTCCAAAATTTTAAAAAAATTTCAATTTTTTGACAAGGTAGGGTGTCGTGCAAAATTTTAAAAAATTTTCAATTTGTTGACAAAGTAGGAAGTCGTCCAAAATTTTAAAAAATTTTCAATTTGTTAACATAGTAGGAAGTCGTCCAAAATTTTAAAAAATTTTCAATTTTTTCACAAGGTAGGTAGTCGTCCAAAATTTTAAAAAATTTTCAATTTTTTGACAAAGTAGGAAGTCGTCCAAAATTTTAAAAAATTTGTAATTTTTTGACAAGGCAGGTAGTCGTCCAAAATTTTTAAAAATTTTCAATTTTTTGACAAGGTAGGGTGTCGTGCAAAATTTTAAAAAATTTTCAATTTGTTGACAAGGTAGGAAGTCGTCCAATATTTTAAAAACTTTTTAATTTTTTGACAAGGTAGGAAGTCGTCCAAAATTTTAAAAAATTTTCAATTTGTTGACAAAGTAGGAAGTCGTCCAAAATTTTAAAAAATTTTCAATTTTTTCACAAGGTAGGTAGTCGTCCAAAATTTTAAAAAATTTTCAATTTGTTGACAAAGTAGGAAGTCGTCCAAAATTTTAAAAAATTTTCAATTTTTTGACAAGGTAGGAAGTCGTCCAAAATTTTAAAAAATTTTCAATTTGTTGACAAGGTAGGAAGTCGTCCAAAATTTTAAAAAATTTTCAATTTTTTGACAAGGTAGGAAGTCGTCCAAAATTTAAAAAAATTTTCAATTTGTTGACAAGGTAGGAAGTCGTCTAAAATTTTAAAAAATTTTCAGTTTGTTGACAAGGTAGGAAGACGTGCAAAATTTTAAAAAATTTTCAATTTGTTGACAAGGTAGGAAGTCGTCCATAATTTTAAAAAATTTTAAATTTGGTGACAAGGTAGGAAGTCGCCCAAAAATTTAAAAAATTTTCAATTTGTTGACAAGGTAGGAAGTCGTCCAAAATTTTTAAAAATTTTCAATTTGTTGACAAGGTAGGAAGTCGTCTAAAATTTTAAAAAATTTGTAATTTTTTGACAAGGCAGGTAGTCGTCCAAAATTTTAAAAAATTTTCAATTTTTTGACAAGGTAGGGTGTCGTGCAAAATTTTAAAAAATTTTCAATTTGTTGACAAGGTAGGTAGTCGTCCAAAATTTTAAAAAATTTTCAATTTGTTGACAAAGTAGGAAGTCGTCCAAAATTTTAAAAAATTTGTAATTTTTTGACAAGGTAGGGTGTCGTGAAAAATTTTAAAAAATTTTCAATTTGCTGACAAGGTAGGTAGTCGTCCAAAATTTTAAAAAATTTTCAATTTTTTGACAAAGTAGGAAGTCGTCCAAAATTTTAAAAAATTTGTAATTTTTTGACAAGGCAGGTAGTCGTCCAAAATTTTTAAAAATTTTCAATTTGTTGACAAGGTAGGAAGTCGTCTAAAATTTTAAAAAATTTGTAATTTTTTGACAAGGCAGGTAGTCGTCCAAAATTTTAAAAAATTTTCAATTTGTTGACAAGGTAGGAAGTCGTCCAAAATTTTAAAAAATTTTCAATTTTTTGACAAGGTAGGAAGTCGTCCAAAATTTTAAAAAATTTTCAATTTGTTGACAAGGTAGGAAGTCGTCCAATATTTTAAAAAATTTTCAATTTTTTCACAAGGTAGGAAGTCGTCCAAAATTTTAAAAAAATTTCAATTTTTTGACAAGGTAGGGTGTCGTGCAAAATTTTAAAAAATTTTCAATTTGTTGACAAAGTAGGAAGTCGTCCAAAATTTTAAAAAATTTTCAATTTGTTAACATAGTAGGAAGTCGTCCAAAATTTTAAAAAATTTTCAATTTTTTCACAAGGTAGGTAGTCGTCCAAAATTTTAAAAAATTTTCAATTTGTTGACAAAGTAGGAAGTCGTCCAAAATTTTAAAAAATTTTCAATTTTTTGACAAGGTAGGAAGTCGTCTAAAATT
Source organism: Condylostylus longicornis (assembly GCF_029603195.1). NCBI lineage: Eukaryota > Metazoa > Arthropoda > Insecta > Diptera > Dolichopodidae > Condylostylus > Condylostylus longicornis. Next base: position 502,080 of record NW_026577998.1, read on the forward strand.
TTAAAAAATTTTCAATTTTTTCACAAGGTAGGTAGTCGTCCAAAATTTTAAAAAATTTTCAATTTGTTGACAAAGTAGGAAGTCGTCCAAAATTTTAAAAAATTTTCAATTTGTTGACAAGGTAGGAAGTCGTCCAAAATTTTAAAAAATTTTCAATTTGTTGACAAGGTAGGAAGTCGTCCAATATATTAAAAAATTTTCAATTTTTTCACAAGGTAGGTAGTCGTCCAAAATTTTAAAAAATTTTCAATTTTTTCACAAGGTAGGTAGTCGTCCAAAATTTTAAAAAATTTTCAATTTTTTGACAAGGTAGGGTGTCGTGCAAAATTTTAAAAAATTTTCAATTTGTTGACAAGGTAGGAAGTCGTCCAATATTTTAAAAAATTTTCAATTTTTTCACAAGGTAGGAAGTCGTCCAAAATTTTAAAAAAATTTCAATTTTTTGACAAGGTAGGGTGTCGTGCAAAATTTTAAAAAATTTTCAATTTGTTGACAAAGTAGGAAGTCGTCCAAAATTTTAAAAAATTTTCAATTTGTTAACATAGTAGGAAGTCGTCCAAAATTTTAAAAAATTTTCAATTTTTTCACAAGGTAGGTAGTCGTCCAAAATTTTAAAAAATTTTCAATTTTTTGACAAAGTAGGAAGTCGTCCAAAATTTTAAAAAATTTGTAATTTTTTGACAAGGCAGGTAGTCGTCCAAAATTTTTAAAAATTTTCAATTTGTTGACAAGGTAGGAAGTCGTCTAAAATTTTAAAAAATTTGTAATTTTTTGACAAGGCAGGTAGTCGTCCAAAATTTTAAAAAATTTTCAATTTGTTGACAAGGTAGGAAGTCGTCCAAAATTTTAAAAAATTTTCAATTTTTTGACAAGGTAGGAAGTCGTCCAAAATTTTAAAAAATTTTCAATTTGTTGACAAGGTAGGAAGTCGTCCAAAATTTTAAAAAATTTTCAATTTTTTGACAAGGTAGGAAGTCGTCCAAAATTTAAAAAAATTTTCAATTTGTTGACAAGGTAGGAAGTCGTCTAAAATTTTAAAAAATTTTCAGTTTGTTGACAAGGTAGGAAGACGTGCAAAATTTTAAAAAATTTTCAATTTGTTGACAAGGTAGGAAGTCGTCCATAATTTTAAAAAATTTTAAATTTGGTGACAAGGTAGGAAGTCGCCCAAAAATTTAAAAAATTTTCAATTTGTTGACAAGGTAATGGGTCGTGCAAAATTCTAAAAAATTTTCAATTTTTTGACAAGGTAGGAAGTCGTCCAAAATGGTAAAAAATTTTCAATTTGTTGACAAGGTAGGAAGTCGTCCAAAATTTTAAAAAATTTTCAATTTGTTGACAAGGTAGGAAGTCGTCCAAAATTTTAAAAAATTTTCAATTTGTTAACATAGTAGGAAGTCGTCCAAAATTTTAAAAAATTTTCAATTTGTTGACAACGTAGAAAGTCGTCCAAAATTTTAAAAACTTTTCAATGTTTTGACAAGGTAGGTAGTCGTCCAAAATTTTAAAAAATTTTCAATTTTTTGACAAGGTAGGAAGTCGTCCAAAATTTTAAAAAATTTTCAATTTGTTGACAAAGTAGGAAGTCGTCCAAAATTTTAAAAAATTTTCAATTTTTTGACAAGGTAGGGTGTCGTGCAAAATTTTAAAAAATTTTCAATTTGTTGACAAGGTAGGAAGTCGTCCAATATTTTAAAAACTTTTTAATTTTTTGACAAGGTAGGAAGTCGTCCAAAATTTTAAAAAATTTTCAATTTGTTGACAAAGTAGGAAGTCGTCCAAAATTTTAAAAAATTTTCAATTTTTTCACAAGGTAGGTAGTCGTCCAAAATTTTAAAAAATTTTCAATTTGTTGACAAAGTAGGAAGTCGTCCAAAATTTTAAAAAATTTTCAATTTTTTGACAAGGTAGGAAGTCGTCCAAAATTTTAAAAAATTTTCAATTTGTTGACAAGGTAGGAAGTCGTCCAAAATTTTAAAAAATTTTCAATTTTTTGACAAGGTAGGAAGTCGTCCAAAATTTAAAAAAATTTTCAATTTGTTGACAAGGTAGGAAGTCGTCTAAAATTTTAAAAAATTTTCAGTTTGTTGACAAGGTAGGAAGACGTGCAAAATTTTAAAAAATTTTCAATTTGTTGACAAGGTAGGAAGTCGTCCATAATTTTAAAAAATTTTAAATTTGGTGACAAGGTAGGAAGTCGCCCAAAAATTTAAAAAATTTTCAATTTGTTGACAAGGTAGGAAGTCGTCCAAAATTTTTAAAAATTTTCAATTTGTTGACAAGGTAGGAAGTCGTCTAAAATTTTAAAAAATTTGTAATTTTTTGACAAGGCAGGTAGTCGTCCAAAATTTTTAAAAATTTTCAATTTGTTGACAAGGTAGGAAGTCGTCTAAAATTTTAAAAAATTTGTAATTTTTTGACAAGGCAGGTAGTCGTCCAAAATTTTTAAAAATTTTCAATTTGTTGACAAGGTAGGAAGTCGTCTAAAATTTTAAAAAATTTGTAATTTTTTGACAAGGCAGGTAGTCGTCCAAAATTTTAAAAAATTTTCAATTTGTTGACAAAGTAGGAAGTCGTCCAAAATTTTAAAAAATTTTCAATTTTTTGACAAGGTAGGGTGTCGTGCAAAATTTTAAAAAAATTTCAATTTGTTGACAAGGTAGGTAGTCGTCCAAAATTTTAAAAAATTTTCAATTTGTTGACAAAGTAGGAAGTCGTCCAAAATTTTAAAAAATTTGTAATTTTTTGACAAGGTAGGGTGTCGTGCAAAATTTTAAAAAATTTTCAATTTGTTGACAAAGTAGGAAGTCGTCCAAAATTTTAAAAAATTTTCAATTTTTTGACAAGGTAGGAAGTCGTCCAAAATTTTAAAAAATTTTCAATTTGTTAACATAGTAGGAAGTCGTCCAAAATTTTAAAAAATTTTCAATTTGTTGACAAGGTAGGAAGTCGTCCAAAATTTTAAAAAATTTTCAATTTGTTGACAAAGTAGGAAGACGTCCAAAATTTTAAAAAATTTGTAATTTTTTGACAAGGCAGGTAGTCGTCCAAAATTTTAAAAAATTTTCAATTTTTTGACAAGGTAGGGTGTCGTGCAAAATTTTAAAAAATTTTCAATTTGTTGACAAGGTAGGTAGTCGTCCAAAATTTTAAAAAATTTTCAATTTGTTGACAAAGTAGGAAGTCGTCCAAAATTTTAAAAAATTTGTAATTTTTTGACAAGGTAGGGTGTCGTGCAAAATTTTAAAAAATTTTCAATTTGTTGACAAAGTAGGTAGTCGTCCAAAATTTTAAAAAATTTTCAATTTTTTGACAAGGTAGGAAGTCGTCCAAAATTTTAAAAAATTTTCAATTTGTTGACAAAGTAGGAAGTCGTCCAAAATTATAAAAAATTTTCAATTTTTTGACAAGGTAGGGTGTCGTGCAAAATTTTAAAAAATTTTCAATTTGTTGACAAGGTAGGAAGTCGTCCAATATTTTAAAAAATTTTCAATTTTTTCACAAGGTAGGAAGTCGTCCAAAATTTTAAAAAATTTTCAATTTTTTCACAAGGTAGGTAGTCGTCCAAAATTTTAAAAAATTTTCAATTTTTTGACAAGGTAGGAAGTCGTCCAAAATTTTAAAAAATTTTCAATTTGTTAACATAGTAGGAAGTCGTCCAAAATTTTAAAAAAATTTCAATTTGTTGACAAGGTAGGAAGTCGTCCAAAATTTTAAAAACTTTTCAATGTTTTGACAAGGTAGGTAGTCGTCCAAAATTTTAAAAAATTTTCAATTTTTTGACAAGGTAGGAAGTCGTCCAAAATTTTAAAAAATTTTCAATTTGTTGACAAAGTAGGAAGTCGTCCAAAATTTTAAAAAATTTTCAATTTTTTGACAAGGTAGGGTGTCGTGCAAAATTTTAAAAAATTTTCAATTTGTTGACAAGGTAGGAAGTCGTCCAATATTTTAAAAAATTTTCAATTTTTTGACAAGGTAGGAAGTCGTCCAAAATTTTAAAAAATTTTCAATTTGTTGACAAAGTAGGAAGTCGTCCAAAATTTTAAAAAATTTTCAATTTTTTCACAAGGTAGGTAGTCGTCCAAAATTTTAAAAAATTTTCAATTTGTTGACAAAGTAGGAAGTCGTCCAAAATTTTAAAAAATTTTCAATTTTTTGACAAGGTAGGAAGTCGTCCAAAATTTTAAAAAATTTTCAATTTGTTGACAAGGTAGGAAGTCGTCCAAAATTTTAAAAAATTTTCAATTTTTTCGCAAGGTAGGTAGTCGTCCAAAATTTTAAAAAATTTTCAATTTGTTGACAAAGTAGGAAGTCGTCCAAAATTTTAAAAAATTTTCAATTTTTTGACAAGGTAGGAAGTCGTCCAAAATTTTAAAAAATTTTCAATTTGTTGACAAGGTAGGAAGTCGTCCAAAATTTTAAAAAATTTTCAATTTGTTGACAAGGTAGGAAGTCGTCCAAAATTTTAAAAAATTTTCAATTTGTTAACATAGTAGGAAGTCGTCCAAAATTTTAAAAAATTTTCAATTTGTTGACAACGTAGAAAGTCGTCCAAAATTTTAAAAACTTTTCAATGTTTTGACAAGGTAGGTAGTCGTCCAAAATTTTAAAAAATTTTCAATTTTTTGACAAGGTAGGAAGTCGTCCAAAATTTTAAAAAATTTTCAATTTGTTGACAAAGTAGGAAGTCGTCCAAAATTTTAAAAAATTTTCAATTTTTTGACAAGGTAGGGTGTCGTGCAAAATTTTAAAAAATTTTCAATTTGTTGACAAGGTAGGAAGTCGTCCAATATTTTAAAAACTTTTTAATTTTTTGACAAGGTAGGAAGTCGTCCAAAATTTTAAAAAATTTTCAATTTGTTGACAAAGTAGGAAGTCGTCCAAAATTTTAAAAAATTTTCAATTTTTTCACAAGGTAGGTAGTCGTCCAAAATTTTAAAAAATTTTCAATTTGTTGACAAAGTAGGAAGTCGTCCAAAATTTTAAAAAATTTTCAATTTTTTGACAAGGTAGGAAGTCGTCCAAAATTTTAAAAAATTTTCAATTTGTTGACAAGGTAGGAAGTCGTCCAAAATTTTAAAAAATTTTCAATTTTTTCGCAAGGTAGGTAGTCGTCCAAAATTTTAAAAAATTTTCAATTTGTTGACAAAGTAGGAAGTCGTCCAAAATTTTAAAAAATTTTCAATTTTTTGACAAGGTAGGAAGTCGTCCAAAATTTTAAAAAATTTTCAATTTGTTGACAAGGTAGGAAGTCGTCCAAAATTTTAAAAAATTTTCAATTTGTTGACAAGGTAGGAAGTCGTCCAAAATTTTAAAAAATTTTCAATTTTTTCACAAGGTAGGTAGTCGTCCAAAATTTTAAAAAATTTTCAATTTGTTGACAAAGTAGGAAGTCGTCCAAAATTTTAAAAAATTTTCAATTTTTTAAAGAGGTAGGAAGTCGTCCAAAATTTTAAAAAATTTTCAATTTGTTGACAAGGTAGGAAGTCATCCAAAATTTTAAAAAATTTTCAATTTTTTCACAAGGTAGTCGTCCAAAATTTTAAAAAATTTTCAATTTTTTCACAAGGTAGGTAGTCGTCCAAAATTTTAAAAAATTTTCAATTTTTTGACAAGGTAGGTAGTCGTCCAAAATTTTAAAAAATTTTCAATTTTTTGACAAGGTAGGAAGTCGTCCAAAATTTTAAAAAATTTTCAATTTGTTGACAAAGTAGGAAGTCGTCCAAAATTTTAAAAAATTTTCAATTTTTTGACAAGGTAGGGTGTCGTGCAAAATTTTAAAAAATTTTCAATTTGTTGACAAGGTAGGAAGTCGTCCAATATTTTAAAAACTTTTTAATTTTTTGACAAGGTAGGAAGTCGTCCAAAATTTTAAAAAATTTTCAATTTGTTGACAAAGTAGGAAGTCGTCCAAAATTTTAAAAAATTTTCAATTTTTTCACAAGGTAGGTAGTCGTCCAAAATTTTAAAAAATTTTCAATTTGTTGACAAAGTAGGAAGTCGTCCAAAATTTTAAAAAATTTTCAATTTTTTGACAAGGTAGGAAGTCGTCCAAAATTTTAAAAAATTTTCAATTTGTTGACAAGGTAGGAAGTCGTCCAAAATTTTAAAAAATTTTCAATTTTTTCGCAAGGTAGGTAGTCGTCCAAAATTTTAAAAAATTTTCAATTTGTTGACAAAGTAGGAAGTCGTCCAAAATTTTAAAAAATTTTCAATTTTTTGACAAGGTAGGAAGTCGTCCAAAATTTTAAAAAATTTTCAATTTGTTGACAAGGTAGGAAGTCGTCCAAAATTTTAAAAAATTTTCAATTTGTTGACAAGGTAGGAAGTCGTCCAAAATTTTAAAAAATTTTCAATTTTTTCACAAGGTAGGTAGTCGTCCAAAATTTTAAAAAATTTTCAATTTGTTGACAAAGTAGGAAGTCGTCCAAAATTTTAAAAAATTTTCAATTTTTTAAAGAGGTAGGAAGTCGTCCAAAATTTTAAAAAATTTTCAATTTGTTGACAAGGTAGGAAGTCATCCAAAATTTTAAAAAATTTTCAATTTTTTCACAAGGTAGTCGTCCAAAATTTTAAAAAATTTTCAATTTTTTCACAAGGTAGGTAGTCGTCCAAAATTTTAAAAAATTTTCAATTTTTTGACAAGGTAGGGTGTCGTGCAAAATTTTAAAAAATTTTCAATTTGTTGACAAGGTAGGAAGTCGTCCAATATTTTAAAAAATTTTCAATTTTTTCACAAGGTAGGAAGTCGTCCAAAATTTTAAAAAAATTTCAATTTTTTGACAAGGTAGGGTGTCGTGCAAAATTTTAAAAAATTTTCAATTTGTTGACAAAGTAGGAAGTCGTCCAAAATTTTAAAAAATTTTCAATTTGTTAACATAGTAGGAAGTCGTCCAAAATTTTAAAAAATTTTCAATTTTTTCACAAGGTAGGTAGCCGTCCAAAATTTTAAAAAATTTTCAATTTTTTGACAAGGTAGGGTGTCGTGCAAAATTTTAAAAAATTTTCAATTTGTTGACAAGGTAGGTAGTCGTCCAAAATTTTAAAAAATTTTCAATTTTTTGACAAGGTAGGAAGTCGTCCAAAATTTTAAAAAATTTTCAATTTGTTGACAAAGTAGGAAGTCGTCCAAAATTTTAAAAAATTTTCAATTTTTTCACAAGGTAGGTAGTGGTCCAAAATTTTAAAAAATTTTCAATTTTTTCACAAGGTAGGTAGTCGTCCAAAATTTTAAAAAATTTTCAATTTTTTGACAAGGTAGGGTGTCGTGCAAAATTTTAAAAAATTTTCAATTTGTTGACAAGGTAGGAAGTCGTCCAATATTTTAAAAAATTTTCAATTTTTTCACAAGGTAGGAAGTCGTCCAAAATTTTAAAAAAATTTCAATTTTTTGACAAGGTAGGGTGTCGTGCAAAATTTTAAAAAATTTTCAATTTGTTGACAAAGTAGGAAGTCGTCCAAAATTTTAAAAAATTTTCAATTTGTTAACATAGTAGGAAGTCGTCCAAAATTTTAAAAAATTTTCAATTTGTTGACAAGGTAGGTAGTCGTCCAAAATTTTAAAAAATTTTCAATTTTTTGACAAGGTAGGAAGTCGTCCAAAATTTTAAAAAATTTTCAATTTTTTGACAAGGTAGGGTGTCGTGCAAAATTTTAAAAAATTTTCAATTTGTTGACAAGGTAGGAAGTCGTCCAATATTTTAAAAAATTTTCAATTTTTTCACAAGGTAGGTAGTCGTCCAAAATTCTGTGGAAATTATCCAAAACCCGATAAGTATTTTTTTGCAATTTTACAGTATTGCAATTTTAAAGTTTTAAGAAAAAACCCTTTTTCGTTCATGTTTATTTTTCAAACAAAATAGTGAGCTAGTAAGCTGGGGTTTTTTATTTGAGTAATATAGTATTAGAGTAATATATTAAAATAGTGTTTAGGTTGCTTCAACCTTTTGGGAATATAAAATTGGGGGGGTGAAAAACGCAATCGGGTTTTGGCAAATTATAAGTTACGTGGGCCATTTTAATAGTATACTCTGCCAAAAAACGATTTTCAAAGAAATAATAGACTTTATAACGTTATGTTTGTGCTTTTATACTTCATATTTTTAAAAATGACCACAAAAAGAAAAAAAAATTGTTTTTAAACAGTTGTACAACTTCAGAACTATTTCTTTCTTGTATTTTTCGCCATTATAAAAGATATTGTTCAAGAAAAATTTTTTATTAAAAAATATAAATTTATTCTTTCCATAAAACATTGTTTTAAAACATAAAATAACAAACAAAAATTTATATGAAGTTCAAAAATTTTAATAAAATAAAATATTTGCATATCTTAATCAAATTGGGTAATAACCAGCTACCATATCAGTATCATAGGACATGCGAAAATAGTCTTTATAAAAGTTAATATGAAATTACTTAATTCTTTACCAAGAAAACGAATTTCATTTCCATAACTTTTTTTAAATATAAAAAAACAAACAAAAAAGTTATTCATACATATTTCAAAAATAAAATAGTATTATTATTAATTAAAATAATAGTAAGCTATCAATTATTAGCCTTTTCAATGGAATTTTACCTGTGACGGTACGAACAAAATTGTACCAATCATATAACATTATACAGTAACATTATACTCACTCACGTCACAGGTTTTTTGGTCCTTTCAATGCGAGCGAGATCTGAATTGCATTCTAAATGTGTATGGCCAGGTACAAGGAATTTTTGTTCGATGTATTCAACATTCGTTTTTTGTATTACCGCCATTACCATGACCGTCATGTTTAAATTTCTATTCTGGCCACCACATGTATCAGAGTACATTATACTTGATTGTTGCGGGTAATGAGATTACTTTTTTAAACAAGCACGAAGCATGTTCATGGGATCCCCTTCCAGCCACCGTTTCGTTCCACATATAACATTCTGTTTCCTGGTTAAAACAATCTCTTACCGTTACGGTATGGGACATATCGGGTTTTGGCATACTTGTATAAGACTGTTAAATGATTTTACGGTTTATTCTAAAGAACGATATGATAAATATCGGGTTTTGGCAACGGTATGATGTTGATAAATGGTTTTATTAAACTTTACCGGGTTATGGTTTTATGCACCAACGAACGATTTACCTCTTGAATTGAATTATGGGACTTCGTCGCAGCAAAGATCTCATATTTACCATTCCATTTTCATTAATATCTCGATTTTGCCAAAAATCGACTTATCGGGTTTTGGAAAATTTCCACAGAATTTTAAAAAATTTTCAATTTTTTGACAAGGTAGGAAGTCGTCCAAAATTTTAAAAAATTTTCAATTTTTTGACAAGGTAGGAAGTCGTCCAAAATTTTAAAAAATTTTCAATTTGTTGACAAGGTAGGAAGTCGTCCAAAATTTTAAAAAATTTTCAATTTGTTGACAAGGTAGGAAGTCGTCCAATATATTAAAAAATTTTCAATTTTTTCACAAGGTAGGTAGTCGTCCAAAATTTTAAAAAATTTTCAATTTTTTCACAAGGTAGGTAGTCGTCCAAAATTTTAAAAAATTTTCAATTTTTTGACAAGGTAGGGTGTCGTGCAAAATTTTAAAAAATTTTCAATTTGTTGACAAGGTAGGAAGTCGTCCAATATTTTAAAAAATTTTCAATTTTTTCACAAGGTAGGAAGTCGTCCAAAATTTTAAAAAAATTTCAATTTTTTGACAAGGTAGGGTGTCGTGCAAAATTTTAAAAAATTTTCAATTTGTTGACAAAGTAGGAAGTCGTCCAAAATTTTAAAAAATTTTCAATTTGTTAACATAGTAGGAAGTCGTCCAAAATTTTAAAAAATTTTCAATTTTTTCACAAGGTAGGTAGTCGTCCAAAATTTTAAAAAATTTTCAATTTGTTGACAAAGTAGGAAGTCGTCCAAAATTTTAAAAAATTTTCAATTTTTTGACAAGGTAGGAAGTCGTCCAAAATTTTAAAAAATTTTCAATTTGTTGACAAGGTAGGAAGTCGTCCAAAATTTTAAAAAATTTTCAATTTTTTGACAAGGTAGGAAGTCGTCCAAAATTTTAAAAAATTTTCAATTTGTTGACAAGGTAGGAAGTCGTCCAAAATTTTAAAAAATTTTCAATTTTTTGACAAGGTAGGAAGTCGTCCAAAATTTAAAAAAATTTTCAATTTGTTGACAAGGTAGGAAGTCGTCTAAAATTTTAAAAAATTTTCAGTTTGTTGACAAGGTAGGAAGACGTGCAAAATTTTAAAAAATTTTCAATTTGTTGACAAGGTAGGAAGTCGTCCATAATTTTAAAAAATTTTAAATTTGGTGACAAGGTAGGAAGTCGCCCAAAAATTTAAAAAATTTTCAATTTGTTGACAAGGTAATGGGTCGTGCAAAATTCTAAAAAATTTTCAATTTTTTGACAAGGTAGGAAGTCGTCCAAAATGGTAAAAAATTTTCAATTTGTTGACAAGGTAGGAAGTCGTCCAAAATTTTAAAAAATTTTCAATTTGTTGACAAGGTAGGAAGTCGTCCAATATTTTAAAAAATTTTCAATTTTTTCACAAGGTAGGAAGTCGTCCAAAATTTTAAAAAAATTCAATTTTTTGACAAGGTAGGGTGTCGTGCAAAATTTTAAAAAATTTTCAATTTGTTGACAAAGTAGGAAGTCGTCCAAAATTTTAAAAAATTTTCAATTTGTTAACATAGTAGGAAGTCGTCCAAAATTTTAAAAAATTTTCAATTTTTTCACAAGGTAGGTAGTCGTCCAAAATTTTAAAAAATTTTCAATTTGTTGACAAAGTAGGAAGTCGTCCAAAATTTTAAAAAATTTTCAATTTTTTGACAAGGTAGGAAGTCGTCCAAAATTTTAAAAAATTTTCAATTTTTTCACAAGGTAGGTAGTCGTCCAAAATTTTAAAAAATTTTCAATTTGTTGACAAAGTAGGAAGTCGTCCAAAATTTTAAAAAATTTTCAATTTTTTGACAAGGTAGGAAGTCGTCCAAAATTTTAAAAAATTTTCAATTTGTTGACAAGGTAGGAAGTCGTCCAAAATTCTAAAAAATTTTCAATTTGTTGACAAGGTACGAAGTCGTCCAAAATGGTAAAAAATTTTCAATTTGTTGACAAGGTAGGAAGTCTCCCAAAATTTTAAAAAATTTTCAGTTTGTTGACAAGGTAGGAAGTCGTCCAAAATTTTAAAAAATTTTCAATTTGTTGACAAGGTAGGAAGTCGTCCAATATATTAAAAAATTTTCAATTTTTTCACAAGGTAGGTAGTCGTCCAAAATTTTAAAAAATTTTCAATTTTTTCACAAGGTAGGTAGTCGTCCAAAATTTTAAAAAATTTTCAATTTTTTGACAAGGTAGGGTGTCGTGCAAAATTTTAAAAAATTTTCAATTTGTTGACAAGGTAGGAAGTCGTCCAATATTTTAAAAAATTTTCAATTTTTTCACAAGGTAGGAAGTCGTCCAAAATTTTAAAAAAATTTCAATTTTTTGACAAGGTAGGGTGTCGTGCAAAATTTTAAAAAATTTTCAATTTGTTGACAAAGTAAGAAGTCGTCCAAAATTTTAAAAAATTTTCAATTTGTTAACATAGTAGGAAGTCGTCCAAAATTTTAAAAAATTTTCAATTTTTTCACTAGGTAGGTAGTCGTCCAAAATTTTAAAAAAATTTCAATTTTTTGACAAGGTAGGAAGTCGTCCAAAATTTTAAAAATTTTCAATTTGTTGACAAGGTAGGAAGTCGTCCAAAATTTTAAAAAATTTTCAATTTTTTCACAAGGTAGGTAGTCGTCCAAAATTTTAAAAAATTTTCAATTTGTTGACAAAGTAGGAAGTCGTCCAAAATTTTAAAAATTTTCAATTTTTTGACAAGGTAGGAAGTCGTCCAAAATTTTAAAAATTTTCAATTTGTTAACATAGTAGGAAGTCGTCCAAAATTTTAAAAAATTTTCAATTTTTTCACAAGGTAGGTAGTCGTCCAAAATTTTAAAAAATTTTCAATTTGTTGACAAAGTAGGAAGTCGTCCAAAATTTTAAAAAATTTTCAATTTTTTGACAAGGTAGGAAGTCGTCCAAAATTTTAAAAAATTTTCAATTTGTTGACAAGGTAGGAAGTCGTCCAAAATTTTAAAAAATTTTCAATTTTTTCACAAGGTAGGTAGTCGTCCAAAATTTTAAAAAATTTTCAATTTGTTGACAAAGTAGGAAGTCGTCCAAAATTTTAAAAAATTTTCAATGACAAGGTAGGAAGTCGTCCAAAATTTTAAAAAATTTTCAATTTGTTGACAAGGTAGGAAGTCGTCCAATATATTAAAAAATTTTCAATTTTTTCACAAGGTAGGTAGTCGTCCAAAATTTTAAAAAATTTTAAATTTTTTCACAAGGTAGGTAGTCGTCCAAAATTTTAAAAAATTTTCAATTTTTTGACAAGGTAGGGTGTCGTGCAAAATTTTAAAAAATTTTCAATTTGTTGACAAGGTAGGAAGTCGTCCAATATTTTAAAAAATTTTCAATTTTTTCACAAGGTAGGTAGTCGTCCAAAATTTTAAAAAATTTTCAATTTGTTGATAAAGTAGGAAGTCGTCCAAAATTTTAAAAAATTTTCAATGACAAGGTAGGAAGTCGTCCAAAATTTTAAAAAATTTTCAATTTTTTGACAAGGTAGGGTGTCGTGCAAAATTTTAAAAAATTTTCAATTTGTTGACAAGGTAGGAAGTCGTCCAATATTTTAAAAAAATTTCAATTTTTTGACAAGGTAGGGTGTCGTGCAAAATTTTAAAACATTTTCAATTTGTTGCTAAAGTAGGAAGTCGTCCAAAATTTTAAAAAATTTTCAATTTTTTTACAAAGGAAGGGTGTCGTGCAAAATTTTAAAAAATTTTCAATTTGTTGACAAAGTAGGAAGTCGTCCAAAATTTTAAAAAATTTTCAATTTTTTGACAAGGTAGGGTGTCGTGCAAAATTTTAAAAAATTTTCAATTTGTTGACAAAGTAGGAAGTCGTCCAAAATTTTAAAAAATTTTCAATTTGTTGACAAGGTAGGAAGTCGTCCAATATATTAAAAAATTTTCAATTTGTTGACAAGGTAGGAAGTCGTCCAATATATTAAAAAATTTTCAATTTTTTCACAAGTTAGGTAGTCGTCCAAAATTTTAAAAAATTTTCAATTTTTTCACAAGGTAGGTAGTCGTCCAAAATTTTAAAAAATTTTCAATTTTTTGACAAGGTAGGGTGTCGTGCAAAATTTTAAAAAATTTTCAATTTGTTGACAAGGTAGGAAGTCGTCCAATATTTTAAAAAATTTTCAATTTTTTCACAAGGTAGGAAGTCGTCCAAAATTTTAAAAAAATTTCAATTTTTTGACAAGGTAGGGTGTCGTGCAAAATTTTAAAAAATTTTCAATTTGTTGACAAAGTAGGAAGTCGTCCAAAATTTTAAAAAATTTTCAATTTGTTGACAAAGTAGGAAGTCGTCCAAAATTTTAAAAAATTTTCAATTTTTTGACAAGGTAGGGTGTCGTGCAAAATTTTAAAAAATTTTCAATTTGTTGACAAAGTAGGAAGTCGTCCAAAATTTTAAAAAATTTTCAATTTTTTGACAAGGTTGGAAGTCGTCCAAAATTTTAAAAAATTTTCAATTTGTTAACATAGTAGGAAGTCGTCCAAAATTTTAAAAAATTTTCAATTTGTTGACAAGGTAGGAAGTCGTCCAAAATTTTAAAAACTTTTCAATGTTTTGACAAGGTAGGTAGTCGTCCAAAATTTTAAAAAATTTTCAATTTGTTGACAAGGTAGGAAGTCGTCCAAAATTTTAAAAAATTTTCAATTTTTTCACAAGGTAGGTAGTCGTCCAAAATTTTAAAAAATTTTCAATTTGTTGACAAGGTAGGAAGTCGTCCAAAATTTTAAAAAATTTTCAATTTGTTGACAAGGTAGGAAGTCGTCCAAAATTTTAAAAAATTTTCAATTTTTTCACAAGGTAGGTAGTCGTCCAAAATTTTAAAAAATTTTCAATTTGTTGACAAAGTAGGAAGTCGTCCAAAATTTTAAAAAATTTTCAATTTTTTGACAAGGTAGGAAGTCGTCCAAAATTTTAAAAAATTTTCAATTTGTTGACAAGGTAGGAAGTCGTCCAATATATTAAAAAATTTTCAATTTTTTCACAAGGTAGGTAGTCGTCCAAAATTTTAAAAAATTTTCAATTTTTTGACAAGGTAGGGTGTCGTGCAAAATTTTAAAAAATTTTCAATTTGTTGACAAGGTAGGAAGTCGTCCAATATTTTAAAAAATTTTCAATTCTTTCATAAGGTAGGAAGTCGTCCAAAATTTTAAAAAATTTTCAATGACAAGGTAGGAAGTCGTCCAAAATTTTAAAAAATTTTCAATTTGTTGACAAGGTAGGAAGTCGTCCAATATATTAAAAAATTTTCAATTTTTTCACAAGGTAGGTAGTCGTCCAAAATTTTAAAAAATTTTCAATTTTTTCACAAGGTAGGTAGTCGTCCAAAATTTTAAAAAATTTTCAATTTTTTGACAAGGTAGGGTGTCGTGCAAAATTTTAAAAAATTTTCAATTTGTTGACAAGGTAGGAAGTCGTCCAATATTTTAAAAAATTTTCAATTTTTTCACAAGGTAGGAAGTCGTCCAAAATTTTAAAAAAATTTCAATTTTTTGACAAGGTAGGGTGTCGTGCAAAATTTTAAAAAATTTTCAATTTGTTGACAAAGTAAGAAGTCGTCCAAAATTTTAAAAAATTTTCAATTTGTTAACATAGTAGGAAGTCGTCCAAAATTTTAAAAAATTTTCAATTTTTTCACTAGGTAGTTAGTCGTTCAAAATTTTAAAAAAATTTCAATTTTTTGACAAGGTAGGGTGTCGTGCAAAATTTTAAAACATTTTCAATTTGTTGCTAAAGTAGGAAGTCGTCCAAAATTTTAAAAAATTTTCAATTTTTTTACAAAGGAAGGGTGTCGTGCAAAATTTTAAAAAATTTTCAATTTGTTGACAAAGTAGGAAGTCGTCCAAAATTTTAAAAAATTTTCAATTTTTTCATAAGGTAGGAAGTCGTCCAAAATTTTAAAAAATTTTCAATTTTTTCACAAGGTAGGAAGTCGTCCAAAATTTTAAAAAATTTTCAATTTTTTGACAAGGTAGGGTGTCGTGCAAAATTTTAAAAAATTTTCAATTTGTTGACAAGGTAGGAAGTCGTCCAATATTTTAAAAAATTTTCAATTTTTTGACAAGGTAGGAAGTCGTCCAAAATTTTAAAAAATTTTCAATTTGTTGACAAAGTAGGAAGTCGTCCAAAATTTTAAAAAATTTTCAATTTTTTCACAAGGTAGGTAGTTGTCCAAAATTTTAAAAAATTTTCAATTTGTTGACAAAGTAGGAAGTCGTCCAAAATTTTAAAAAATTTTCAATTTTTTGACAAGGTAGGAAGTCGTCCAAAATTTTAAAAAATTTTCAATTTTTTCACAAGGTAGGTAGTCGTCCAAAATTTTAAAAAATTTTCAATTTTTTGACAAGGTATTGTGTCGTGCAAAATTTTGAAAAATTTTCAATTTGTTGACAAGGTAGGTAGTAGTCCAAAATTTTAAAAAATTTTCAATTTTTTGACAAGGTAGGAAGTCGTCCAAAATTTTAAAAAATTTTCATTTTGTTGACAAAGTAGGATGTCGTCCAAAATTTTAAAAAATTTTCAATTTTTTGACAAGGTAGGGTGTCGTGCAAAATTTTAAAAAATTTTCAATTTGTTGACAAGGTAGGTAGTCGTCCAAAATTTTAAAAAATTTTCAATTTTTTGACAAGGTAGGAAGTCGTCCAAAATTTTAAAAAATTTTCAATTTGTTGACAAAGTAGGAAGTCGTCCAAAATTTTAAAAAATTTTCAATTTTTTGACAAGGTAGGAAGTCGTCCAAAATTTTAAAAAATTTTCAATTTGTTGACAAAGTAGGAAGTCGTCCAAAATTTTAAAAAATTTTCAATTTTTTGACAAGGTAGGAAGTCGTCCAAAATTTTAAAAAATTTTCAATTTGTTGACAAGGTAGGAAGTCGTCCAAAATTTTAAAAAATTTTCAATTTTTTCACAAGGTAGGTAGTCGTCCAAAATTTTAAAAAATTTTCAATTTGTTGACAAAGTAGGAAGTCGTCCAAAATTTTAAAAAATTTTCAATTTTTTGACAAGGTAGGAAGTCGTCCAAAATTTTAAAAATTTTCAATTTGTTAACATAGTAGGAAGTCGTCCAAAATTTTAAAAAATTTTCAATTTTTTCACAAGGTAGGTAGTCGTCCAAAATTTTAAAAAATTTTCAATTTGTTGACAAAGTAGGAAGTCGTCCAAAATTTTAAAAAATTTTCAATTTTTTGACAAGGTAGAAAGTCGTCCAAAATTTTAAAAAATTTTCAATTTGTTGACAAGGTAGGAAGTCGTCCAAAATTTTAAAAAATTTTCAATTTTTTCACAAGGTAGGTAGTCGTCCAAAATTTTAAAAAATTTTCAATTTGTTGACAAAGTAGGAAGTCGTCCAAAATTTTAAAAAATTTTCAATGACAAGGTAGGAAGTCGTCCAAAATTTTAAAAAATTTTCAATTTGTTGACAAGGTAGGAAGTCGTCCAATATATTAAAAAATTTTCAATTTTTTCACAAGGTAGGTAGTCGTCCAAAATTTTAAAAAATTTTCAATTTTTTCACAAGGTAGGTAGTCGTCCAAAATTTTAAAAAATTTTCAATTTTTTGACAAGGTAGGGTGTCGTGCAAAATTTTAAAAAATTTTCAATTTGTTGACAAGGTAGGAAGTCGTCCAATATTTTAAAAAATTTTCAATTTTTTCACAAGGTAGGAAGTCGTCCAAAATTTTAAAAAAATTTCAATTTTTTGACAAGGTAGGGTGTCGTGCAAAATTTTAAAAAATTTTCAATTTGTTGACAAAGTAAGAAGTCGTCCAAAATTTTAAAAAATTTTCAATTTGTTAACATAGTAGGAAGTCGTCCAAAATTTTAAAAAATTTTCAATTTTTTCACTAGGTAGGTAGTCGTCCAAAATTTTAAAAAAATTTCAATTTTTTGACAAGGTAGGGTGTCGTGCAAAATTTTAAAACATTTTCAATTTTTTGACAAGGTAGGAAGTCGTCCAAAATTTTAAAAAATTTTCAATTTGTTGACAAGGTAGGAAGTCGTCCAAAATTTTAAAAAATTTTCAATTTTTTCACAAGGTAGGTAGTCGTCCAAAATTTTAAAAAATTTTCAATTTGTTGACAAAGTAGGAAGTCGTCCAAAATTTTAAAAAATTTTCAATGACAAGGTAGGAAGTCGTCCAAAATTTTAAAAAATTTTCAATTTGTTGACAAGGTAGGAAGTCGTCCAATATATTAAAAAATTTTCAATTTTTTGACAAGGTAGGTAGTCGTCCAAAATTTTAAAAAATTTTCAATTTTTTCACAAGGTAGGTAGTCGTCCAAAATTTTAAAAAATTTTCAATTTTTTGACAAGGTAGGGTGTCGTGCAAAATTTTAAAAAATTTTCAATTTGTTGACAAGGTAGGAAGTCGTCCAATATTTTAAAAAATTTTCAATTTTTTCACAAGGTAGGAAGTCGTCCAAAATTTTAAAAAAATTTCAATTTTTTGACAAGGTAGGGTGTCGTGCAAAATTTTAAAAAATTTTCAATTTGTTGACAAAGTAAGAAGTCGTCCAAAATTTTAAAAAATTTTCAATTTGTTAACATAGTAGGAAGTCGTCCAAAATTTTAAAAAATTTTCAATTTTTTCACTAGGTAGTTAGTCGTCCAAAATTTTAAAAAAATTTCAATTTTTTGACAAGGTAGGGTGTCGTGCAAAATTTTAAAACATTTTCAATTTGTTGCTAAAGTAGGAAGTCGTCCAAAATTTTAAAAAATTTTCAATTTTTTTACAAAGGAAGGGTGTCGTGCAAAATTTTAAAAAATTTTCAATTTGTTGACAAAGTAGGAAGTCGTCCAAAATTTTAAAAAATTTTCAATTTTTTGACAAGGTAGGGTGTCGTGCAAAATTTTAAAAAATTTTCAATTTGTTGACAAAGTAGGAAGTCGTCCAAAATTTTAAAAAATTTTCAATTTGTTGACAAGGTAGGAAGTCGTCCAATATATTAAAAAATTTTCAATTTGTTGACAAGGTAGGAAGTCGTCCAATATATTAAAAAATTTTCAATTTTTTCACAAGTTAGGTAGTCGTCCAAAATTTTAAAAAATTTTCAATTTTTTCACAAGGTAGGTAGTCGTCCAAAATTTTAAAAAATTTTCAATTTTTTGACAAGGTAGGGTGTCGTGCAAAATTTTAAAAAATTTTCAATTTGTTGACAAGGTAGGAAGTCGTCCAATATTTTAAAAAATTTTCAATTTTTTCACAAGGTAGGAAGTCGTCCAAAATTTTAAAAAAATTTCAATTTTTTGACAAGGTAGGGTGTCGTGCAAAATTTTAAAAAATTTTCAATTTGTTGACAAAGTAGGAAGTCGTCCAAAATTTTAAAAAATTTTCAATTTGTTGACAAAGTAGGAAGTCGTCCAAAATTTTAAAAAATTTTCAATTTTTTGACAAGGTAGGGTGTCGTGCAAAATTTTAAAAAATTTTCAATTTGTTGACAAAGTAGGAAGTCGTCCAAAATTTTAAAAAATTTTCAATTTTTTGACAAGGTTGGAAGTCGTCCAAAATTTTAAAAAATTTTCAATTTGTTAACATAGTAGGAAGTCGTCCAAAATTTTAAAAAATTTTCAATTTGTTGACAAGGTAGGAAGTCGTCCAAAATTTTAAAAACTTTTCAATGTTTTGACAAGGTAGGTAGTCGTCCAAAATTTTAAAAAATTTTCAACTTTTTGACAAGGTAGGAAGTCGTCCAAAATTTTAAAAAATTTTCAATTTGTTGACAAAGTAGGAAGTCGTCCAAAATTTTAAAAAATTTTCAATTTTTTGACAAGGTAGGAAGTCGTCCAAAATTTTAAAAAATTTTCAATTTGTTGACAAGGTAGGAAGTCGTCCAAAATTTTAAAAAATTTTCAATTTTTTCACAAGGTAGGTAGTCGTCCAAAATTTTAAAAAATTTTCAATTTGTTGACAAAGTAGGAAGTCGTCCAAAATTTTAAAAAATTTTCAATTTTTTGACAAGGTAGGAAGTCGTCCAAAATTTTAAAAAATTTTCAATTTGTTGACAAGGTAGGAAGTCGTCCAAAATTTTAAAAAATTTTCAATTTTTTCACAAGGTAGGTAGTCGTCCAAAATTTTAAAAAATTTTCAATTTGTTGACAGAGTAGGAAGTCGTCCAAAATTTTAAAAAATTTTCAATTTTTTGACAAGGTAGGAAGTCGTCCAAAATTTTAAAAAATTTTCAATTTGTTGACAAGGTAGGAAGTCGTCCAATATATTAAAAAATTTTCAATTTTTTCACAAGGTAGGTAGTCGTCCAAAATTTTAAAAAATTTTCAATTTTTTGACAAGGTAGGGTGTCGTGCAAAATTTTAAAAAATTTTCAATTTGTTGACAAGGTAGGAAGTCGTCCAATATTTTAAAAAATTTTCAATTTTTTCATAAGGTAGGAAGTCGTCCAAAATTTTAAAAAATTTTCAATGACAAGGTAGGAAGTCGTCCAAAATTTTAAAAAATTTTCAATTTGTTGACAAGGTAGGAAGTCGTCCAATATATTAAAAAATTTTAATTTTTTTCACAAGGTAGGTAGTCGTCCAAAATTTTAAAAAATTTTCAATTTTTTCACAAGGTAGGTATTCGTCCAAAATTTTAAAAAATTTTCAATTTTTTGACAAGGTAGGGTGTCGTGCAAAATTTTAAAAAATTTTCAATTTGTTGACAAGGTAGGAAGTCGTCCAATATTTTAAAAAATTTTCAATTTTTTCACAAGGTAGGAAGTCGTCCAAAATTTTAAAAAAATTTCAATTTTTTGACAAGGTAGGGTGTCGTGCAAAATTTTAAAAAATTTTCAATTTGTTGACAAAGTAAGAAGTCGTCCAAAATTTTAAAAAATTTTCAATTTGTTAACATAGTAGGAAGTCGTCCAAAATTTTAAAAAATTTTCAATTTTTTCACTAGGTAGTTAGTCGTCCAAAATTTTAAAAAAATTTCAATTTTTTGACAAGGTAGGGTGTCGTGCAAAATTTTAAAACATTTTCAATTTGTTGCTAAAGTAGGAAGTCGTCCAAAATTTTAAATAATTTTCAATTTTTTTACAAAGGAAGGGTGTCGTGCAAAATTTTAAAAAATTTTCAATTTGTTGACAAAGTAGGAAGTCGTCCAAAATTTTAAAAAATTTTCAATTTTTTGACAAGGTAGGGTGTCGTGCAAAATTTTAAAAAATTTTCAATTTGTTGACAAAGTAGGAAGTCGTCCAAAATTTTAAAAAATTTTCAATTTGTTGACAAGGTAGGAAGTCGTCCAATATATTAAAAAATTTTCAATTTGTTGACAAGGTAGGAAGTCGTCCAATATATTAAAAAATTTTCAATTTTTTCACAAGTTAGGTAGTCGTCCAAAATTTTAAAAAATTTTCAATTTTTTCACAAGGTAGGTAGTCGTCCAAAATTTTAAAAAATTTTCAATTTTTTGACAAGGTAGGGTGTCGTGCAAAATTTTAAAAAATTTTCAATTTGTTGACAAGGTAGGAAGTCGTCCAATATTTTAAAAAATTTTCAATTTTTTCACAAGGTAGGAAGTCGTCCAAAATTTTAAAAAAATTTCAATTTTTTGACAAGGTAGGGTGTCGTGCAAAATTTTAAAAAATTTTCAATTTGTTGACAAAGTAGGAAGTCGTCCAAAATTTTAAAAAATTTTCAATTTGTTAACATAGTAGGAAGTCGTCCAAAATTTTAAAAAATTTTCAATTTTTTCACAAGGTAGGTAGTCGTCCAAAATTTTAAAAAATTTTCAATTTGTTGACAAAGTAGGAAGTCGTCCAAAATTTTAAAAAATTTTCAATTTTTTGACAAGGTAGGAAGTCGTCCAAAATTTTAAAAAATTTTCAATTTGTTGACAAGGTAGGAAGTCGTCCAAAATTTTAAAAAATTTTCAATTTTTTGACAAGGTAGGGTGTCGTGCAAAATTTTGAAAAATTTTCAATTTGTTGACAAGGTAGGTAGTCGTCCAAAATTTTAAAAAATTTTCAATTTTTTGACAAGGTAGGAAGTCGTCCAAAATTTTAAAAAATTTTCAATTTGTTGACAAAGTAGGAAGTCGTCCAAAATTTTAAAAAATTTTCAATTTTTTGACAAGGTAGGGTGTCGTGCAAAATTTTAAAAAATTTTCAATTTGTTGACAAAGTAGGAAGTCGTCCAAAATTTTAAAAAATTTTCAATTTTTTGACAAGGTTGGAAGTCGTCCAAAATTTTAAAAAATTTTCAATTTGTTAACATAGTAGGAAGTCGTCCAAAATTTTAAAAAATTTTCAATTTGTTGACAAGGTAGGAAGTCGTCCAAAATTTTAAAAACTTTTCAATGTTTTGACAAGGTAGGTAGTCGTCCAAAATTTTAAAAAATTTTCAACTTTTTGACAAGGTAGGAAGTCGTCCAAAATTTTAAAAAATTTTCAATTTGTTGACAAAGTAGGAAGTCGTCCAAAATTTTAAAAAATTTTCAATTTTTTGACAAGGTAGGAAGTCGTCCAAAATTTTAAAAAATTTTCAATTTGTTGACAAGGTAGGAAGTCGTCCAAAATTTTAAAAAATTTTCAATTTTTTCACAAGGTAGGTAAAAAATTTTCAATTTGTTGACAAAGTAGGAAGTCGTCCAAAATTTTAAAAAATTTTCAATTTTTTGACAAGGTAGGAAGTCGTCCAAAATTTTAAAAAATTTTCAATTTGCTGACAAAGTAGGAAGTCGTCCAAAATTTTAAAAAATTTTCAATTTTTTCACAAGGTAGGTAGTCGTCCAAAATTTTAAAAAATTTTCAATTTGTTGACAAAGTAGGAAGTCGTCCAAAATTTTAAAAAATTTTCAATTTTTTGACAAGGTAGGAAGTCGTCCAAAATTTTAAAAAATTTTCAATTTGTTGACAAGGTAGGAAGTCGTCCAATATATTAAAAAATTTTCAATTTTTTCACAAGGTAGGTAGTCGTCCAAAATTTTAAAAAATTTTCAATTTTTTGACAAGGTAGGGTGTCGTGCAAAATTTTAAAAAATTTTCAATTTGTTGACAAGGTAGGAAGTCGTCCAATATTTTAAAAAATTTTCAATTTTTTCATAAGGTAGGAAGTCGTCCAAAATTTTAAAAAATTTTCAATTTTTTGACAAGGTAGGAAGTCGTCCAAAATTTTAAAAAATTTTCAATTTTTTGACAAGGTAGGGTGTCGTGCAAAATTTTAAAAAATTTTCAATTTGTTGACAAGGTAGGAAGTCGTCCAATATTTTAAAAAATTTTTAATTTTTTGACAAGGTAGGAAGTCGTCCAAAATTTTAAAAAATTTTCAATTTTTTCACAAGGTAGGTAGTCGTACAAAATTTTAAAAAATTTTCAATTTTTTGACAAGGTAGGGTGTCGTGCAAAATTTTGAAAAATTTTCAATTTGTTGACAAGGTAGGTAGTCGTCCAAAATTTTAAAAAATTTTCAATTTTTTGACAAGGTAGGAAGTCGTCCAAAATTTTAAAAAATTTTCAATTTGTTGACAAAGTAGGAAGTCGTCCAAAATTTTAAAAAATTTTCAATTTTTTGACAAGGTAGGAAGTCGTCCAAAATTTTAAAAAATTTTCAATTTGTTGACAAGGTAGGAAGTCGTCCAATATATTAAAAAATTTTCAATTTTTTCACAAGGTAGGTAGTCGTCCAAAATTTTAAAAAATTTTCAATTTTTTGACAAGGTAGGGTGTCGTGCAAAATTTTAAAAAATTTTCAATTTGTTGACAAGGTAGGAAGTCGTCCAATATTTTAAAAAATTTTCAATTTTTTCATAAGGTAGGAAGTCGTCCAAAATTTTAAAAATTTTTCAATTTTTTGACAAGGTAGGAAGTCGTCCAAAATTTTAAAAAATTTTCAATTTTTTGACAAGGTAGGGTGTCGTGCAAAATTTTAAAAAATTTTCAATTTGTTGACAAGGTAGGAAGTCGTCCAATATTTTAAAAAATTTTTAATTTTTTGACAAGGTAGGAAGTCGTCCAAAATTTTAAAAAATTTTCAATTTTTTCACAAGGTAGGTAGTCGTACAAAATTTTAAAAAATTTTCAATTTTTTGACAAGGTAGGGTGTCGTGCAAAATTTTGAAAAATTTTCAATTTGTTGACAAGGTAGGTAGTCGTCCAAAATTTTAAAAAATTTTCAATTTTTTGACAAGGTAGGAAGTCGTCCAAAATTTTAAAAAATTTTCAATTTGTTGACAAGGTAGGAAGTCGTCCAATATTTTAAAAAATTTTCAATTTTTTGACAAGGTAGGGTGTCGTGCAAAATTTTAAAAAATTTTCAATTTGTTGACAAAGTAGGAAGTCGTCCAAAATTTTAAAAAATTTTCAATTTTTTGACAAGGTAGGAAGTCGTCCAAAATTTTAAAAAATTTTCAATTTGTTAACATAGTAGGAAGTCGTCCAAAATTTTAAAAAATTTTCAATTTGTTGACAAGGTAGGAAGTCGTCCAAAATTTTTAAAACTTTTCAATGTTTTGACAAGGTAGGTAGTCGTCCAAAATTTTAAAAAATTTTCAATTTGTTGACAAGGTAGGAAGTCGTCCAATATATTAAAAAATTTTCAATTTTTTCACAAGGTAGGTAGTCGTCCAAAATTTTAAAAAATTTTCAATTTTTTCACAAGGTAGGTAGTCGTCCAAAATTTTAAAAAATTTTCAATTTTTTGACAAGGTAGGAAGTCGTCCAATATATTAAAAAATTTTCAATTTTTTCACAAGTTAGGTAGTCGTCCAAAATTTTAAAAAATTTTCAATTTTTTCACAAGGTAGGTAGTCGTCCAAAATTTTAAAAAATTTTCAATTTTTTGACAAGGTAGGGTGTCGTGCAAAATTTTAAAAAATTTTCAATTTGTTGACAAGGTAGGAAGTCGTCCAATATTTTAAAAAATTTTCAATTTTTTCACAAGGTAGGAAGTCGTCCAAAATTTTAAAAAAATTTCAATTTTTTGACAAGGTAGGGTGTCGTGCAAAATTTTAAAAAATTTTCAATTTGTTGACAAAGTAGGAAGTCGTCCAAAATTTTAAAAAATTTTCAATTTGTTAACATAGTAGGAAGTCGTCCAAAATTTTAAAAAATTTTCAATTTTTTCACAAGGTAGGTAGTCGTCCAAAATTTTAAAAAATTTTCAATTTGTTGACAAAGTAGGAAGTCGTCCAATATTTTAAAAAATTTTCAATTTTTTCATAAGGTAGGAAGTCGTCCAAAATTTTAAAAAATTTTCAATTTTTTGACAAGGTAGGAAGTCGTCCAAAATTTTAAAAAATTTTCAATTTTTTGACAAGGTAGGGTGTCGTGCAAAATTTTAAAAAATTTTCAATTTGTTGACAAGGTAGGAAGTCGTCCAATATTTTAAAAAATTTTTAATTTTTTGACAAGGTAGGAAGTCGTCCAAAATTTTAAAAAATTTTCAATTTTTTCACAAGGTAGGTAGTCGTACAAAATTTTAAAAAATTTTCAATTTTTTGACAAGGTAGGGTGTCGTGCAAAATTTTGAAAAATTTTCAATTTGTTGACAAGGTAGGTAGTCGTCCAAAATTTTAAAAAATTTTCAATTTTTTGACAAGGTAGGAAGTCGTCCAAAATTTTAAAAAATTTTCAATTTGTTGACAAAGTAGGAAGTCGTCCAAAATTTTAAAAAATTTTCAATTTTTTGACAAGGTAGGAAGTCGTCCAAAATTTTAAAAAATTTTCAATTTGTTGACAAGGTAGGAAGTCGTCCAATATATTAAAAAATTTTCAATTTTTTCACAAGGTAGGTAGTCGTCCAAAATTTTAAAAAATTTTCAATTTTTTCACAAGGTAGGTAGTCGTCCAAAATTTTAAAAAATTTTCAATTTTTTGACAAGGTAGGGTGTCGTGCAAAATTTTAAAAAATTTTCAATTTTTTCACAAGGTAGGTAGTCGTCCAAAATTTTAAAAAATTTTCAATTTGTTGACAAAGTAGGAAGTCGTCCAAAATTTTAAAAAATTTTCAATTTTTTGACAAGGTAGGAAGTCGTCCAAAATTTTAAAAAATTTTCAATTTGTTGACAAGGTAGGAAGTCGTCCAAAATTTTAAAAAATTTTCAATTTTTTGACAAGGTAGGGTGTCGTGCAAAATTTTGAAAAATTTTCAATTTGTTGACAAGGTAGGTAGTCGTCCAAAATTTTAAAAAATTTTCAATTTTTTGACAAGGTAGGAAGTCGTCCAAAATTTTAAAAAATTTTCAATTTGTTGACAAAGTAGGAAGTCGTCCAAAATTTTAAAAAATTTTCAATTTTTTGACAAGGTAGGGTGTCGTGCAAAATTTTAAAAAATTTTCAATTTGTTGACAAAGTAGGAAGTCGTCCAAAATTTTAAAAAATTTTCAATTTTTTGACAAGGTTGGAAGTCGTCCAAAATTTTAAAAAATTTTCAATTTGTTAACATAGTAGGAAGTCGTCCAAAATTTTAAAAAATTTTCAATTTGTTGACAAGGTAGGAAGTCGTCCAAAATTTTAAAAACTTTTCAATGTTTTGACAAGGTAGGTAGTCGTCCAAAATTTTAAAAAATTTTCAACTTTTTGACAAGGTAGGAAGTCGTCCAAAATTTTAAAAAATTTTCAATTTGTTGACAAAGTAGGAAGTCGTCCAAAATTTTAAAAAATTTTCAATTTTTTGACAAGGTAGGAAGTCGTCCAAAATTTTAAAAAATTTTCAATTTGTTGACAAGGTAGGAAGTCGTCCAAAATTTTAAAAAATTTTCAATTTTTTCACAAGGTAGGTAAAAAATTTTCAATTTGTTGACAAAGTAGGAAGTCGTCCAAAATTTTAAAAAATTTTCAATTTTTTGACAAGGTAGGAAGTCGTCCAAAATTTTAAAAAATTTTCAATTTGCTGACAAAGTAGGAAGTCGTCCAAAATTTTAAAAAATTTTCAATTTTTTCACAAGGTAGGTAGTCGTCCAAAATTTTAAAAAATTTTCAATTTGTTGACAAAGTAGGAAGTCGTCCAAAATTTTAAAAAATTTTCAATTTTTTGACAAGGTAGGAAGTCGTCCAAAATTTTAAAAAATTTTCAATTTGTTGACAAGGTAGGAAGTCGTCCAATATATTAAAAAATTTTCAATTTTTTCACAAGGTAGGTAGTCGTCCAAAATTTTAAAAAATTTTCAATTTTTTGACAAGGTAGGGTGTCGTGCAAAATTTTAAAAAATTTTCAATTTGTTGACAAGGTAGGAAGTCGTCCAATATTTTAAAAAATTTTCAATTTTTTCATAAGGTAGGAAGTCGTCCAAAATTTTAAAAAATTTTCAATTTTTTGACAAGGTAGGAAGTCGTCCAAAATTTTAAAAAATTTTCAATTTTTTGACAAGGTAGGGTGTCGTGCAAAATTTTAAAAAATTTTCAATTTGTTGACAAGGTAGGAAGTCGTCCAATATTTTAAAAAATTTTTAATTTTTTGACAAGGTAGGAAGTCGTCCAAAATTTTAAAAAATTTTCAATTTTTTCACAAGGTAGGTAGTCGTACAAAATTTTAAAAAATTTTCAATTTTTTGACAAGGTAGGGTGTCGTGCAAAATTTTGAAAAATTTTCAATTTGTTGACAAGGTAGGTAGTCGTCCAAAATTTTAAAAAATTTTCAATTTTTTGACAAGGTAGGAAGTCGTCCAAAATTTTAAAAAATTTTCAATTTGTTGACAAAGTAGGAAGTCGTCCAAAATTTTAAAAAATTTTCAATTTTTTGACAAGGTAGGAAGTCGTCCAAAATTTTAAAAAATTTTCAATTTGTTGACAAGGTAGGAAGTCGTCCAATATATTAAAAAATTTTCAATTTTTTCACAAGGTAGGTAGTCGTCCAAAATTTTAAAAAATTTTCAATTTTTTGACAAGGTAGGGTGTCGTGCAAAATTTTAAAAAATTTTCAATTTGTTGACAAGGTAGGAAGTCGTCCAATATTTTAAAAAATTTTCAATTTTTTCATAAGGTAGGAAGTCGTCCAAAATTTTAAAAATTTTTCAATTTTTTGACAAGGTAGGAAGTCGTCCAAAATTTTAAAAAATTTTCAATTTTTTGACAAGGTAGGGTGTCGTGCAAAATTTTAAAAAATTTTCAATTTGTTGACAAGGTAGGAAGTCGTCCAATATTTTAAAAAATTTTTAATTTTTTGACAAGGTAGGAAGTCGTCCAAAATTTTAAAAAATTTTCAATTTTTTCACAAGGTAGGTAGTCGTACAAAATTTTAAAAAATTTTCAATTTTTTGACAAGGTAGGGTGTCGTGCAAAATTTTGAAAAATTTTCAATTTGTTGACAAGGTAGGTAGTCGTCCAAAATTTTAAAAAATTTTCAATTTTTTGACAAGGTAGGAAGTCGTCCAAAATTTTAAAAAATTTTCAATTTGTTGACAAGGTAGGAAGTCGTCCAATATTTTAAAAAATTTTCAATTTTTTGACAAGGTAGGGTGTCGTGCAAAATTTTAAAAAATTTTCAATTTGTTGACAAAGTAGGAAGTCGTCCAAAATTTTAAAAAATTTTCAATTTTTTGACAAGGTAGGAAGTCGTCCAAAATTTTAAAAAATTTTCAATTTGTTAACATAGTAGGAAGTCGTCCAAAATTTTAAAAAATTTTCAATTTGTTGACAAGGTAGGAAGTCGTCCAAAATTTTTAAAACTTTTCAATGTTTTGACAAGGTAGGTAGTCGTCCAAAATTTTAAAAAATTTTCAATTTGTTGACAAGGTAGGAAGTCGTCCAATATATTAAAAAATTTTCAATTTTTTCACAAGGTAGGTAGTCGTCCAAAATTTTAAAAAATTTTCAATTTTTTCACAAGGTAGGTAGTCGTCCAAAATTTTAAAAAATTTTCAATTTTTTGACAAGGTAGGGTGTCGTGCAAAATTTTAAAAAATTTTCAATTTGTTGACAAGGTAGGAAGTCGTCCAATATTTTAAAAAATTTTCAATTTTTTCATAAGGTAGGAAGTCGTCCAAAATTTTAAAAAATTTTCAATTTTTTGACAAGGTAGGAAGTCGTCCAAAATTTTAAAAAATTTTCAATTTTTTGACAAGGTAGGGTGTCGTGCAAAATTTTAAAAAATTTTCAATTTGTTGACAAGGTAGGAAGTCGTCCAATATTTTAAAAAATTTTCAATTTTTTGACAAGGTAGGAAGTCGTCCAAAATTTTAAAAAATTTTCAATTTGTTGACAAAGTAGGAAGTCGTCCAAAATTTTAAAAAATTTTCAATTTTTTCACGAGGTAGGTAGTTGTCCAAAATTTTAAAAAATTTTCAATTTGTTGACAAAGTAGGAAGTCGTCCAAAATTTTAAAAAATTTTCAATTTTTTGACAAGGTAGGGTGTCGTGCAAAATTTTGAAAAATTTTCAATTTGTTGACAAGGTAGGTAGTCGTCCAAAATTTTAAAAAATTTTCAATTTTTTGACAAGGTAGGAAGTCGTCCAAAATTTTAAAAAATTTTCAATTTGTTGACAAAGTAGGAAGTCGTCCAAAATTTTAAAAAATTTTCAATTTTTTGACAAGGTAGGAAGTCGTCCAAAATTTTAAAAAATTTTCAATTTGTTGACAAGGTAGGAAGTCGTCCAATATATTAAAAAATTTTCAATTTTTTCACAAGGTAGGTAGTCGTCCAAAATTTTAAAAAATTTTCAATTTTTTGACAAGGTAGGGTGTCGTGCAAAATTTTAAAAAATTTTCAATTTGTTGACAAGGTAGGAAGTCGTCCAATATTTTAAAAAATTTTCAATTTTTTCATAAGGTAGGAAGTCGTCCAAAATTTTAAAAAATTTTCAATTTTTTGACAAGGTAGGAAGTCGTCCAAAATTTTAAAAAATTTTCAATTTTTTGACAAGGTAGGGTGTCGTGCAAAATTTTAAAAAATTTTCAATTTGTTGACAAGGTAGGAAGTCGTCCAATATTTTAAAAAATTTTTAATTTTTTGACAAGGTAGGAAGTCGTCCAAAATTTTAAAAAATTTTCAATTTTTTCACAAGGTGGGTAGTCGTACAAAATTTTAAAAAATTTTCAATTTTTTGACAAGGTAGGGTGTCGTGCAAAATTTTGAAAAATTTTCAATTTGTTGACAAGGTAGGTAGTCGTCCAAAATTTTAAAAAATTTTCAATTTTTTGACAAGGTAGGAAGTCGTCCAAAATTTTAAAAAATTTTCAATTTGTTGACAAGGTAGGAAGTCGTCCAATATTTTAAAAAATTTTCAATTTTTTGACAAGGTAGGGTGTCGTGCAAAATTTTAAAAAATTTTCAATTTGTTGACAAAGTAGGAAGTCGTCCAAAATTTTAAAAAATTTTCAATTTTTTGACAAGGTAGGAAGTCGTCCAAAATTTTAAAAAATTTTCAATTTGTTAACATAGTAGGAAGTCGTCCAAAATTTTAAAAAATTTTCAATTTGTTGACAAGGTAGGAAGTCGTCCAAAATTTTTAAAACTTTTCAATGTTTTGACAAGGTAGGTAGTCGTCCAAAATTTTAAAAAATTTTCAATTTGTTGACAAGGTAGGAAGTCGTCCAATATATTAAAAAATTTTCAATTTTTTGACAAGGTAGGGTGTCGTGCAAAATTTTAAAAAATTTTCAATTTGTTGACAAAGTAGGAAGTCGTCCAAAATTTTAAAAAATTTTCAATTTTTTGACAAGGTAGGAAGTCGTCCAAAATTTTAAAAAATTTTCAATTTGTTAACATAGTAGGAAGTCGTCCAAAATTTTAAAAAATTTTCAATTTGTTGACAAGGTAGGAAGTCGTCCAAAATTTTTAAAACTTTTCAATGTTTTGACAAGGTAGGTAGTCGTCCAAAATTTTAAAAAATTTTCAATTTTTTGACAAGGTAGGGTGTCGTGCAAAATTTTAAAAAATTTTCAATTTGTTGACAAGGTAGGAAGTCGTCCAATATTTTAAAAAATTTTCAATTTTTTCATAAGGTAGGAAGTCGTCCAAAATTTTAAAAAATTTTCAATTTTTTGACAAGGTAGGAAGTCGTCCAAAATTTTAAAAAATTTTCAATTTTTTGACAAGGTAGGGTGTCGTGCAAAATTTTAAAAAATTTTCAATTTGTTGACAAGGTAGGAAGTCGTCCAATATTTTAAAAAATTTTCAATTTTTTGACAAGGTAGGAAGTCGTCCAAAATTTTAAAAAATTTTCAATTTGTTGACAAAGTAGGAAGTCGTCCAAAATTTAAAAATTTTCAATTTTTTCACGAGGTAGGTAGTTGTCCAAAATTTTAAAAAATTTTCAATTTGTTGACAAAGTAGGAAGTCGTCCAAAATTTTAAAAAATTTTCAATTTTTTGACAAGGTAGGAAGTCGTCCAAAATTTTAAAAAATTTTCAATTTTTTCACAAGGTAGGTAGTCGTCCAAAATTTTAAAAAATTTTCAATTTTTTGACAAGGTAGGGTGTCGTGCAAAATTTTGAAAAATTTTCAATGTTTTGACAAGGTAGGTAGTCGTCCAAAATTTTAAAAAATTTTCAATTTTTTGACAAGGTAGGAAGTCGTCCAAAATTTTAAAAAATTTTCAATTTGTTGACAAGGTAGGAAGTCGTCCAATATTTTAAAAAATTTTCAATTTTTTGACAAGGTAGGGTGTCGTCCAAAATTTTAAAAAATTTTCAATTTGTTAACATAGTAGGAAGTCGTCCAAAATTTTAAAAAATTTTCAATTTGTTGACAAGGTAGGAAGTCGTCCAAAATTTTTAAAACTTTTCAATGTTTTGACAAGGTAGGTAGTCGTCCAAAATTTTAAAAAATTTTCAATTTGTTGACAAGGTAGGAAGTCGTCCAATATATTAAAAAATTTTCAATTTTTTCACAAGGTAGGTAGTCGTCCAAAATTTTAAAAAATTTTCAATTTTTTCACAAGGTAGGTAGTCGTCCAAAATTTTAAAAAATTTTCAATTTTTTGACAAGGTAGGGTGTCGTGCAAAATTTTAAAAAATTTTCAATTTGTTGACAAGGTAGGAAGTCGTCCAATATTTTAAAAAATTTTCAATTTTTTCATAAGGTAGGAAGTCGTCCAAAATTTTAAAAAATTTTCAATTTTTTGACAAGGTAGGAAGTCGTCCAAAATTTTAAAAAATTTTCAATTTTTTGACAAGGTAGGGTGTCGTGCAAAATTTTAAAAAATTTTCAATTTGTTGACAAGGTAGGAAGTCGTCCAATATTTTAAAAAATTTTCAATTTTTTGACAAGGTAGGAAGTCGTCCAAAATTTTAAAAAATTTTCAATTTGTTGACAAAGTAGGAAGTCGTCCAAAATTTTAAAAAATTTTCAATTTTTTCACAAGGTAGGTAGTCGTACAAAATTTTAAAAAATTTTCAATTTTTTGACAAGGTAGGGTGTCGTGCAAAATTTTGAAAAATTTTCAATTTGTTGACAAGGTAGGTAGTCGTCCAAAATTTTAAAAAATTTTCAATTTTTTGACAAGGTAGGAAGTCGTCCAAAATTTTAAAAAATTTTCAATTTGTTGACAAAGTAGGAAGTCGTCCAAAATTTTAAAAAATTTTCAATTTTTTGACAAGGTAGGAAGTCGTCCAAAATTTTAAAAAATTTTCAATTTGTTGACAAGGTAGGAAGTCGTCCAATATATTAAAAAATTTTCAATTTTTTCACAAGGTAGGTAGTCGTCCAAAATTTTAAAAAATTTTCAATTTTTTGACAAGGTAGGGTGTCGTGCAAAATTTTAAAAAATTTTCAATTTGTTGACAAGGTAGGAAGTCGTCCAATATTTTAAAAAATTTTCAATTTTTTCATAAGGTAGGAAGTCGTCCAAAATTTTAAAAATTTTTCAATTTTTTGACAAGGTAGGAAGTCGTCCAAAATTTTAAAAAATTTTCAATTTTTTGACAAGGTAGGGTGTCGTGCAAAATTTTAAAAAATTTTCAATTTGTTGACAAGGTAGGAAGTCGTCCAATATTTTAAAAAATTTTTAATTTTTTGACAAGGTAGGAAGTCGTCCAAAATTTTAAAAAATTTTCAATTTTTTCACAAGGTAGGTAGTCGTACAAAATTTTAAAAAATTTTCAATTTTTTGACAAGGTAGGGTGTCGTGCAAAATTTTGAAAAATTTTCAATTTGTTGACAAGGTAGGTAGTCGTCCAAAATTTTAAAAAATTTTCAATTTTTTGACAAGGTAGGAAGTCGTCCAAAATTTTAAAAAATTTTCAATTTGTTGACAAGGTAGGAAGTCGTCCAATATTTTAAAAAATTTTCAATTTTTTGACAAGGTAGGGTGTCGTGCAAAATTTTAAAAAATTTTCAATTTGTTGACAAAGTAGGAAGTCGTCCAAAATTTTAAAAAATTTTCAATTTTTTGACAAGGTAGGAAGTCGTCCAAAATTTTAAAAAATTTTCAATTTGTTAACATAGTAGGAAGTCGTCCAAAATTTTAAAAAATTTTCAATTTGTTGACAAGGTAGGAAGTCGTCCAAAATTTTTAAAACTTTTCAATGTTTTGACAAGGTAGGTAGTCGTCCAAAATTTTAAAAAATTTTCAATTTGTTGACAAGGTAGGAAGTCGTCCAATATATTAAAAAATTTTCAATTTTTTCACAAGGTAGGTAGTCGTCCAAAATTTTAAAAAATTTTCAATTTTTTCACAAGGTAGGTAGTCGTCCAAAATTTTAAAAAATTTTCAATTTTTTGACAAGGTAGGGTGTCGTGCAAAATTTTAAAAAATTTTCAATTTGTTGACAAGGTAGGAAGTCGTCCAATATTTTAAAAAATTTTCAATTTTTTCATAAGGTAGGAAGTCGTCCAAAATTTTAAAAAATTTTCAATTTTTTGACAAGGTAGGAAGTCGTCCAAAATTTTAAAAAATTTTCAATTTTTTGACAAGGTAGGGTGTCGTGCAAAATTTTAAAAAATTTTCAATTTGTTGACAAGGTAGGAAGTCGTCCAATATTTTAAAAAATTTTTAATTTTTTGACAAGGTAGGAAGTCGTCCAAAATTTTAAAAAATTTTCAATTTTTTCACAAGGTGGGTAGTCGTACAAAATTTTAAAAAATTTTCAATTTTTTGACAAGGTAGGGTGTCGTGCAAAATTTTGAAAAATTTTCAATTTTTTGACAAGGTAGGTAGTCGTCCAAAATTTTAAAAAATTTTCAATTTTTTGACAAGGTAGGAAGTCGTCCAAAATTTTAAAAAATTTTCAATTTGTTGACAAGGTAGGAAGTCGTCCAATATTTTAAAAAATTTTCAATTTTTTGACAAGGTAGGGTGTCGTGCAAAATTTTAAAAAATTTTCAATTTGTTGACAAAGTAGGAAGTCGTCCAAAATTTTAAAAAATTTTCAATTTTTTGACAAGGTAGGAAGTCGTCCAAAATTTTAAAAAATTTTCAATTTGTTAACATAGTAGGAAGTCGTCCAAAATTTTAAAAAATTTTCAATTTGTTGACAAGGTAGGAAGTCGTCCAAAATTTTTAAAACTTTTCAATGTTTTGACAAGGTAGGTAGTCGTCCAAAATTTTAAAAAATTTTCAATTTGTTGACAAGGTAGGAAGTCGTCCAATATATTAAAAAATTTTCAATTTTTTGACAAGGTAGGGTGTCGTGCAAAATTTTAAAAAATTTTCAATTTGTTGACAAAGTAGGAAGTCGTCCAAAATTTTAAAAAATTTTCAATTTTTTGACAAGGTAGGAAGTCGTCCAAAATTTTAAAAAATTTTCAATTTGTTAACATAGTAGGAAGTCGTCCAAAATTTTAAAAAATTTTCAATTTGTTGACAAGGTAGGAAGTCGTCCAAAATTTTTAAAACTTTTCAATGTTTTGACAAGGTAGGTAGTCGTCCAAAATTTTAAAAAATTTTCAATTTTTTGACAAGGTAGGGTGTCGTGCAAAATTTTAAAAAATTTTCAATTTGTTGACAAGGTAGGAAGTCGTCCAATATTTTAAAAAATTTTCAATTTTTTCATAAGGTAGGAAGTCGTCCAAAATTTTAAAAAATTTTCAATTTTTTGACAAGGTAGGAAGTCGTCCAAAATTTTAAAAAATTTTCAATTTTTTGACAAGGTAGGGTGTCGTGCAAAATTTTAAAAAATTTTCAATTTGTTGACAAGGTAGGAAGTCGTCCAATATTTTAAAAAATTTTCAATTTTTTGACAAGGTAGGAAGTCGTCCAAAATTTTAAAAAATTTTCAATTTGTTGACAAAGTAGGAAGTCGTCCAAAATTTTAAAAAAATTTCAATTTTTTCACGAGGTAGGTAGTTGTCCAAAATTTTAAAAAATTTTCAATTTGTTGACAAAGTAGGAAGTCGTCCAAAATTTTAAAAAATTTTCAATTTTTTGACAAGGTAGGAAGTCGTCCAAAATTTTAAAAAATTTTCAATTTTTTCACAAGGTAGGTAGTCGTCCAAAATTTTAAAAAATTTTCAATTTTTTGACAAGGTAGGGTGTCGTGCAAAATTTTGAAAAATTTTCAATGTTTTGACAAGGTAGGTAGTCGTCCAAAATTTTAAAAAATTTTCAATTTTTTGACAAGGTAGGAAGTCGTCCAAAATTTTAAAAAATTTTCAATTTGTTAACATAGTAGGAAGTCGTCCAAAATTTTAAAAAATTTTCAATTTGTTGACAAGGTAGGAAGTCGTCCAAAATTTTTAAAACTTTTCAATGTTTTGACAAGGTAGGTAGTCGTCCAAAATTTTAAAAAATTTTCAATTTGTTGACAAGGTAGGAAGTCGTCCAATATATTAAAAAATTTTCAATTTTTTCACAAGGTAGGTAGTCGTCCAAAATTTTAAAAAATTTTCAATTTTTTCACAAGGTAGGTAGTCGTCCAAAATTTTAAAAAATTTTCAATTTTTTGACAAGGTAGGGTGTCGTGCAAAATTTTAAAAAATTTTCAATTTGTTGACAAGGTAGGAAGTCGTCCAATATTTTAAAAAATTTTCAATTTTTTCATAAGGTAGGAAGTCGTCCAAAATTTTAAAAAATTTTCAATTTTTTGACAAGGTAGGAAGTCGTCCAAAATTTTAAAAAATTTTCAATTTTTTGACAAGGTAGGGTGTCGTGCAAAATTTTAAAAAATTTTCAATTTGTTGACAAGGTAGGAAGTCGTCCAATATTTTAAAAAATTTTCAATTTTTTGACAAGGTAGGAAGTCGTCCAAAATTTTAAAAAATTTTCAATTTGTTGACAAAGTAGGAAGTCGTCCAAAATTTTAAAAAATTTTCAATTTTTTCACGAGGTAGGTAGTTGTCCAAAATTTTAAAAAATTTTCAATTTGTTGACAAAGTAGGAAGTCGTCCAAAATTTTAAAAAATTTTCAATTTTTTGACAAGGTAGGAAGTCGTCCAAAATTTTAAAAAATTTTCAATTTTTTCACAAGGTAGGTAGTCGTCCAAAATTTTAAAAAATTTTCAATTTTTTGACAAGGTAGGGTGTCGTGCAAAATTTTGAAAAATTTTCAATGTTTTGACAAGGTAGGTAGTCGTCCAAAATTTTAAAAAATTTTCAATTTTTTGACAAGGTAGGAAGTCGTCCAAAATTTTAAAAAATTTTCAATTTGTTGACAAAGTAGGAAGTCGTCCAAAATTTTAAAAAATTTTCAATTTTTTGACAAGGTAGGAAGTCGTCCAAAATTTTAAAAAATTTTCAATTTGTTGACAAGGTAGGAAGTCGTCCAAAATTTTAAAAAATTTTCAATTTTTTCACAAGGTAGGTAGTCGTCCAAAATTTTAAAAAATTTTCAATTTGTTGACAAAGTAGGAAGTCGTCCAAAATTTTAAAAAATTTTCAATTTTTTGACAAGGTAGGAAGTCGTCCAAAATTTTAAAAAATTTTCAATTTGTTGACAAGGTAGGAAGTCGTCCAAAATTTTAAAAAATTTTCAATTTTTTCACAAGGTAGGTAGTCGTCCAAAATTTTAAAAAATTTTCAATTTGTTGACAAAGTAGGAAGTCGTCCAAAATTTTAAAAAATTTTCAATTTTTTGACAAGGTAGGAAGTCGTCCAAAATTTTAAAAAATTTTCAATTTGTTGACAAGGTAGGAAGTCGTCCAATATATTAAAAAATTTTCAATTTTTTCACAAGGTAGGTAGTCGTCCAAAATTTTAAAAAATTTTCAATTTTTTCACAAGGTAGGTAGTCGTCCAAAATTTTAAAAAATTTTCAATTTTTTGACAAGGTAGGGTGTCGTGCAAAATTTTAAAAAATTTTCAATTTGTTGACAAGGTAGGAAGTCGTCCAATATTTTAAAAAATTTTTAATTTTTTGACAAGGTAGGAAGTCGTCCAAAATTTTAAAAAATTTTCAATTTTTTCATAAGGTAGGGTGTCGTGCAAAATTTTAAAAAATTTTCAATTTGTTGACAAGGTAGGAAGTCGTCCAATATTTTAAAAAATTTTCAATTTTTTCATAAGGTAGGAAGTCGTCCAAAATTTTAAAAAATTTTCAATTTTTTGACAAGGTAGGAAGTCGTCCAAAATTTTAAAAAATTTTCAATTTTTTGACAAGGTAGGGTGTCGTGCAAAATTTTAAAAAATTTTCAATTTGTTGACAAGGTAGGAAGTCGTCCAATATTTTAAAAAATTTTTAATTTTTTGACAAGGTAGGAAGTCGTCCAAAATTTTAAAAAATTTTCAATTTTTTCACAAGGTAGGTAGTCGTACAAAATTTTAAAAAATTTTCAATTTTTTGACAAGGTAGGGTGTCGTGCAAAATTTTGAAAAATTTTCAATTTGTTGACAAGGTAGGTAGTCGTCCAAAATTTTAAAAAATTTTCAATTTTTTGACAAGGTAGGAAGTCGTCCAAAATTTTAAAAAATTTTCAATTTGTTGACAAAGTAGGAAGTCGTCCAAAATTTTAAAAAATTTTCAATTTTTTGACAAGGTAGGGTGTCGTGCAAAATTTTAAAAAATTTTCAATTTGTTGACAAAGTAGGAAGTCGTCCAAAATTTTAAAAAATTTTCAATTTTTTGACAAGGTAGGAAGTCGTCCAAAATTTTAAAAAATTTTCAATTTGTTAACATAGTAGGAAGTCGTCCAAAATTTTAAAAAATTTTCAATTTGTTGACAAGGTAGGAAGTCGTCCAAAATTTTTAAAACTTTTCAATGTTTTGACAAGGTAGGTAGTCGTCCAAAATTTTAAAAAATTTTCAATTTGTTGACAAGGTAGGAAGTCGTCCAATATATTAAAAAATTTTCAATTTTTTCACAAGGTAGGTAGTCGTCCAAAATTTTAAAAAATTTTCAATTTTTTCACAAGGTAGGTAGTCGTCCAAAATTTTAAAAAATTTTCAATTTTTTGACAAGGTAGGGTGTCGTGCAAAATTTTAAAAAATTTTCAATTTGTTGACAAGGTAGGAAGTCGTCCAATATTTTAAAAAATTTTCAATTTTTTCATAAGGTAGGAAGTCGTCCAAAATTTTAAAAAATTTTCAATTTTTTGACAAGGTAGGAAGTCGTCCAAAATTTTAAAAAATTTTCAATTTTTTGACAAGGTAGGGTGTCGTGCAAAATTTTAAAAAATTTTCAATTTGTTGACAAGGTAGGAAGTCGTCCAATATTTTAAAAAATTTTCAATTTTTTGACAAGGTAGGAAGTCGTCCAAAATTTTAAAAAATTTTCAATTTGTTGACAAAGTAGGAAGTCGTCCAAAATTTTAAAAAATTTTCAATTTTTTCACGAGGTAGGTAGTTGTCCAAAATTTTAAAAAATTTTCAATTTGTTGACAAAGTAGGAAGTCGTCCAAAATTTTAAAAAATTTTCAATTTTTTGACAAGGTAGGAAGTCGTCCAAAATTTTAAAAAATTTTCAATTTTTTCACAAGGTAGGTAGTCGTCCAAAATTTTAAAAAATTTTCAATTTTTTGACAAGGTAGGGTGTCGTGCAAAATTTTGAAAAATTTTCAATGTTTTGACAAGGTAGGTAGTCGTCCAAAATTTTAAAAAATTTTCAATTTTTTGACAAGGTAGGAAGTCGTCCAAAATTTTAAAAAATTTTCAATTTGTTGACAAAGTAGGAAGTCGTTCAAAATTTTAAAAAATTTTCAATTTTTTGACAAGGTAGGAAGTCGTCCAAAATTTTAAAAAATTTTCAATTTGTTGACAAGGTAGGAAGTCGTCCAAAATTTTAAAAAATTTTCAATTTTTTCACAAGGTAGGTAGTCGTCCAAAATTTTAAAAAATTTTCAATTTGTTGACAAAGTAGGAAGTCGTCCAAAATTTTAAAAAATTTTCAATTTTTTCACAAGGTAGGTAGTCGTCCAAAATTTTAAAAAATTTTCATTTTGTTGACAAAGTAGGAAGTCGTCCAAAATTTTAAAAAATTTTCAATTTTTTCACAAGGTAGGTAGTCGTCCAAAATTTTAAAAAATTTTCAATTTGTTGACAAAGTAGGAAGTCGTCCAAAATTTTAAAAAATTTTCAATTTTTTGACAAGGTAGGAAGTCGTCCAAAATTTTAAAAAATTTTCAATTTGTTGACAAAGTAGGAAGTCGTCCAAAATTTTAAAAAATTTTCAATTTTTTGACAAGGTAGGAAGTCGTCCAAAATTTTAAAAAATTTTCAATTTGTTGACAAGGTAGGAAGTCGTCCAATATATTAAAAAATTTTCAATTTTTTCACAAGGTAGGTAGTCGTCCAAAATTTTAAAAAATTTTCAATTTTTTCACAAGGTAGGTAGTCGTCCAAAATTTTAAAAAATTTTCAATTTTTTGACAAGGTAGGGTGTCGTGCAAAATTTTAAAAAATTTTCAATTTGTTGACAAGGTAGGAAGTCGTCCAATATTTTAAAAAATTTTCAATTTTTTCATAAGGTAGGAAGTCGTCCAAAATTTTAAAAAATTTTCAATTTTTTGACAAGGTAGGAAGTCGTCCAAAATTTTAAAAAATTTTCAATTTTTTGACAAGGTAGGGTGTCGTGCAAAATTTTAAAAAATTTTCAATTTGTTGACAAGGTAGGAAGTCGTCCAATATTTTAAAAAATTTTCAATTTTTTGACAAGGTAGGAAGTCGTCCAAAATTTTAAAAAATTTTCAATTTGTTGACAAAGTAGGAAGTCGTCCAAAATTTTAAAAAATTTTCAATTTTTTCACAAGGTAGGTAGTTGTCCAAAATTTTAAAAAATTTTCAATTTGTTGACAAAGTAGGAAGTCGTCCAAAATTTTAAAAAATTTTCAATTTTTTGACAAGGTAGGAAGTCGTCCAAAATTTTAAAAAAATTTTCAATTTTTTCACAAGGTAGGTAGTCGTCCAAAATTTTAAAAAATTTTAAAATTTTTGACAAGGTAGGAAGTCGTCCAAAATTTTAAAAAATTTTCAATTTGTTGACAAAGTAGGAAGTCGTCCAAAATTTTAAAAAATTTTCAATTTTTTCACAAGGTAGGTAGTCGTCCAAAATTTTAAAAAATTTTCAATTTGTTGACAAAGTAGGAAGTCGTCCAAAATTTTAAAAACTTTTCAATGTTTTGACAAGGTAGGTAGTCGTCCAAAATTTTAAAAAATTTTCAATTTTTTGACAAGGTAGGAAGTCGTCCAAAATTTTAAAAAATTTTCAATTTGTTGACAAAGTAGGAAGTCGTCCAAAATTTTAAAAAATTTTCAATTTTTTGACAAAGTAGGAAGTCGTCCAAAATTTTAAAAAATTTTCAATTTGTTGACAAGGTAGGAAGTCGTCCAAAATTTTAAAAAATTTTCAATTTTTTCACAAGGTAGGTAGTCGTCCAAAATTTTAAAAAATTTTCAATTTGTTGACAAAGTAGGAAGTCGTCCAAAATTTTAAAAAATTTTCAATTTTTTGACAAGGTAGGAAGTCGTCCAAAATTTTAAAAAATTTTCAATTTTTTCACAAGGTAGGTAATCGTCCAAAATTTTAAAAATTTTCAATTTGTTGACAAAGTAGGAAGTCGTCCAAAATTTTAAAAAATTTTCAATTTTTTGACAAGGTAGGAAGTCGTCCAAAATTTTAAAAAATTTTCAATTTGTTGACAAGGTAGGAAGTCGTCCAAAATTTTAAAAAATTTTCAATTTTTTCACAAGGTAGGTAGTCGTCCAAAATTTTAAAAAATTTTCAATTTGTTAACATAGTAGGAAGTCGTCCAAAATTTTAAAAAATTTTCAATTTTTTCACAAGGGAGGTAGTCGTCCTAAATTTTAAAAAATTTTCAATTTGATGACAAAGTAGGAAGTCGTCCAAAATTTTAAAAAATTTTCAATTTTTTCACAAGGTAGGTAGTCGTCCAAAATTTTAAAAAATTTTCAATTTGTTGCAAAGTAGGAAGTCGTCCAAAATTTTAAAAAATTTTCAATGACAAGGTAGGAAGTCGTCCAAAATTTTAAAAAATTTTCAATTTGTTGACAAGGTAGGAAATCGTCCAATATATTAAAAAATTTTCAATTTTTTCACAAGGTAGGTAGTCGTCCAAAATTTTAAAAAATTTTCAATTTTTTCACAAGGTAGGGTGTCGTGCAAAATTTTAAAAAATTTTCAATTTGTTGACAAGGTAGGAAGTCGTCCAATATTTTAGAAAATTTTCAATTTTTTCACAAGGTAGGAAGTCGTCCAAAATTTTAAAAAAATTTCAATTTTTTGACAAGGTAGGGTGTCGTGCAAAATTTTAAAAAATTTTCAATTTGTTGACAAAGTAAGAAGTCGTCCAAAATTTTAAAAAATTTTCAATTTGTTGACAAGGTAGGAAGTCGTCCAATATATTAAAAAAATTTCAATTTGTTGACAAGGTAGGAAGTCGTCCAATATATTAAAAAATTTTCAATTTTTTCACAAGGTAGGTAGTCGTCCAAAATTTTAAAAAATTTTCAATTTTTTCACAAGGTAGGTAGTCGTCCAAAATTTTAAAAAATTTTCAATTTTTTGACAAGGTAGGAAGTCGTCCAAAATTTTAAAAAATTTTCAATTTGTTGACAAAGTAGGAAGTCGTCCAAAATTTAAAAAAATTTTCAATTTGTTGACAAGGTAGGAAGTCGTCCAATATATTAAAAAATTTTCAATTTGTTGACAAGGTAGGAAGTCGTCCAATATATTAAAAAATTTTCAATTTTTTCACAAGGTAGGTAGTCGTCCAAAATTTTAAAAAATTTTCAATTTTTTCACAAGGTAGGTAGTCGTCCAAAATTTTAAAAAATTTTCAATTTTTTGACAAGGTAGGGTGTCGTGCAAAATTTTAAAAAATTTTCATTTTGTTGACAAGGTAGGAAGTCGTCCAATATTTTAAAAAATTTTCAATTTTTTCACAAGGTAGGAAGTCGTCCAAAATTTTAAAAAAAATTTCAATTTTTTGACAAGGTAGGGTGTCGTGCAAAATTTTAAAAAAATTTTCAATTTGTTGACAAAGTAGGAAGTCGTCCAAAATTTTTAAAAAATTTTCAATTTGTTAACATATTAGGAAGTCGTCCAAAATTTTAAAAAATTTTCAATTTTTTCACAAGGTAGGTAGTCGTCCAAAATTTTAAAAAATTTTCAATTTGTTGACAAAGTAGGAAGTCGTCCAAAATTTTAAAAAATTTTCAATTTTTTGACAAGGTAGGAAGTCGTCCAAAATTTTAAAAAATTTTCAATTTGTTGATAAGGTAGGAAGTCGTCCAAAATTTTAAAAAATTTTCAATTTTTTCACAAGGTAGGTAGTCGTCCAAAATTTTAAAAAATTTTCAATTTGTTGACAAAGTTTTAAAATTTTAAAAAATTTTCAATTTGTTGACAAGGTAGGAAGTCGTCCAATATTTTAAAAAATTTTCAATTTTTTGACAAGGTAGGAAGTCGTCCAAAATTTTAAAAAATTTTCAATTTGGTGACAAAGTAGGAAGTCGTCCAAAATTTTAAAAAATTTTCAATTTTTTCACAAGGTAGGTAGTTGTCCAAAATTTTAAAAAATTTTCAATTTGTTGACAAAGTAGGAAGTCGTCCAAAATTTTAAAAAATTTTCAATTTTTTGACAAGGTAGGAAGTCGTCCAAAATTTTAAAAAATTTTCAATTTTTTCACAAGGTAGGTAGTCGTCCAAAATTTTAAAAAATTTTCAATTTTTTGACAAGGTAGGGTGTCGTGCAAAATTTTAAAAAATTTTCAATTTGTTGACAAGGTAGGAAGTCGTCCAATATTTTAAAAAATTTTCAATTTTTTCATAAGGTAGGAAGTCGTCCAAAATTTTAAAAAATTTTCAATTTTTTGACAAGGTAGGAAGTCGTCCAAAATTTTAAAATTTTCAATTTTTTGACAAGGTAGGGTGTCGTGCAAAATTTTGAAAAATTTTCAATTTGTTGACAAGGTAGGTAGTCGTCCAAAATTTTAAAAAATTTTCAATTTTTTGACAAGGTAGGAAGTCGTCCAAAATTTTAAAAAATTTTCAATTTGTTGACAAAGTAGGAAGTCGTCCAAAATTTTAAAAAATTTTCAATTTTTTGACAAGGTAGGGTGTCGTGCAAAATTTTAAAAAATTTTCAATTTGTTGACAAAGTAGGAAGTCGTCCAAAATTATAAAAAATTTTCAATTTTTTGACAAGGTAGGAAGTCGTCCAAAATTTTAAAAAATTTTCAATTTGTTAACATAGTAGGAAGTCGTCCAAAATTTTAAAAAATTTTCAATTTGTTGACAAGGTAGGAAGTCGTCCAAAATTTTAAAAACTTTTCAATGTTTTGACAAGGTAGGTAGTCGTCCAAAATTTTAAAAAATTTTCAATTTTTTGACAAGGTAGGGTGTCGTGCAAAATTTTGAAAAATTTTCAATGTTTTGACAAAGTAGGAAGTCGTCCAAAATTTTAAAAAATTTTCAATTTTTTGACAAGGTAGGAAGTCGTCCAAAATTTTAAAAAATTTTCAATTTGTTGACAAGGTAGGAAGTCGTCCAAAATTTTAAAAAATTTTCAATTTTTTCACAAGGTAGGTAGTCGTCCAAAATTTTAAAAAATTTTCAATTTGTTGACAAAGTAGGAAGTCGTCCAAAATTTTAAAAAATTTTCAATTTTTTGACAA
The DNA here is from genome assembly GCF_029603195.1 of Condylostylus longicornis. Lineage (NCBI taxonomy): Eukaryota > Metazoa > Arthropoda > Insecta > Diptera > Dolichopodidae > Condylostylus > Condylostylus longicornis. The sequence goes on from NW_026577998.1 coordinate 545,124, forward strand.
GGTAGGGTGTCGTGCAAAATTTTAAAAAATTTTCATTTTGTTGACAAGGTAGGAAGTCGTCCAATATTTTAAAAAATTTTCAATTTTTTCACAAGGTAGGAAGTCGTCCAAAATTTTAAAAAAATTTCAATTTTTTGACAAGGTAGGGTGTCGTGCAAAATTTTAAAAAAATTTTCAATTTGTTGACAAAGTAGGAAGTCGTCCAAAATTTTTAAAAAATTTTCAATTTGTTAACATATTAGGAAGTCGTCCAAAATTTTAAAAAATTTTCAATTTTTTCACAAGGTAGGTAGTCGTCCAAAATTTTAAAAAATTTTCAATTTGTTGACAAAGTAGGAAGTCGTCCAAAATTTTAAAAAATTTTCAATTTTTTGACAAGGTAGGAAGTCGTCCAAAATTTTAAAATTTTCAATTTTTTGACAAGGTAGGGTGTCGTGCAAAATTTTAAAAAATTTTCAATTTGTTGACAAAGTAAGAAGTCGTCCAAAATTTTAAAAAATTTTCAATTTGTTGACAAGGTAGGAAGTCGTCCAATATATTAAAAAAATTTCAATTTGTTGACAAGGTAGGAAGTCGTCCAATATATTAAAAAATTTTCAATTTTTTCACAAGGTAGGTAGTCGTCCAAAATTTTAAAAAATTTTCAATTTTTTCACAAGGTAGGTAGTCGTCCAAAATTTTAAAAAATTTTCAATTTTTTGACAAGGTAGGAAGTCGTCCAAAATTTTAAAAAATTTTCAATTTGTTGACAAAGTAGGAAGTCGTCCAAAATTTAAAAAAATTTTCAATTTGTTGACAAGGTAGGAAGTCGTCCAATATATTAAAAAATTTTCAATTTGTTGACAAGGTAGGAAGTCGTCCAATATATTAAAAAATTTTCAATTTTTTCACAAGGTAGGTAGTCGTCCAAAATTTTAAAAAATTTTCAATTTTTTCACAAGGTAGGTAGTCGTCCAAAATTTTAAAAAATTTTCAATTTTTTGACAAGGTAGGGTGTCGTGCAAAATTTTAAAAAATTTTCATTTTGTTGACAAGGTAGGAAGTCGTCCAATATTTTAAAAAATTTTCAATTTTTTCACAAGGTAGGAAGTCGTCCAAAATTTTAAAAAAATTTCAATTTTTTGACAAGGTAGGGTGTCGTGCAAAATTTTAAAAAAATTTTCAATTTGTTGACAAAGTAGGAAGTCGTCCAAAATTTTTAAAAAATTTTCAATTTGTTAACATATTAGGAAGTCGTCCAAAATTTTAAAAAATTTTCAATTTTTTCACAAGGTAGGTAGTCGTCCAAAATTTTAAAAAATTTTCAATTTGTTGACAAAGTAGGAAGTCGTCCAAAATTTTAAAAAATTTTCAATTTTTTGACAAGGTAGGAAGTCGTCCAAAATTTTAAAAAATTTTCAATTTGTTGATAAGGTAGGAAGTCGTCCAAAATTTTAAAAAATTTTCAATTTTTTCACAAGGTAGGTAGTCGTCCAAAATTTTAAAAAATTTTCAATTTGTTGACAAAGTTTTAAAATTTTAAAAAATTTTCAATTTTTTGACAAGGTAGGAAGTCGTCCAAAATTTTAAAAAATTTTCAATTTGTTGACAAGGTAGGAAGTCGTCCAATATATTAAAAAATTTTCAATTTTTTCACAAGGTAGGTAGTCGTCCAAAATTTTAAAAAATTTTCAATTTTTGCACAAGGTAGGTAGTCGTCCAAAATTTTAAAAAATTTTCAATTTTTTGACAAGGTAGGGTGTCGTGCAAAATTTTAAAAAATTTTCAATTTGTTGACAAGGTAGGAAGTCGTCCAATATTTTAAAAAATTTTCAATTTTTTCATAAGGTAGGAAGTCGTCCAAAATTTTAAAAAATTTTCAATTTTTTGACAAGGTAGGAAGTCGTCCAAAATTTTAAAAAATTTTCAATTTTTTGACAAGGTAGGGTGTCGTGCAAAATTTTAAAAAATTTTCAATTTGTTGACAAGGTAGGAAGTCGTCCAATATTTTAAAAAATTTTCAATTTTTTGACAAGGTAGGAAGTCGTCCAAAATTTTAAAAAATTTTCAATTTGGTGACAAAGTAGGAAGTCGTCCAAAATTTTAAAAAATTTTCAATTTTTTCACAAGGTAGGTAGTTGTCCAAAATTTTAAAAAATTTTCAATTTGTTGACAAAGTAGGAAGTCGTCCAAAATTTTAAAAAATTTTCAATTTTTTGACAAGGTAGGAAGTCGTCCAAAATTTTAAAAAATTTTCAATTTTTTCACAAGGTAGGTAGTCGTCCAAAATTTTAAAAAATTTTCAATTTTTTGACAAGGTAGGGTGTCGTGCAAAATTTTAAAAAATTTTCAATTTGTTGACAAGGTAGGAAGTCGTCCAATATTTTAAAAAATTTTCAATTTTTTCATAAGGTAGGAAGTCGTCCAAAATTTTAAAAAATTTTCAATTTTTTGACAAGGTAGGAAGTCGTCCAAAATTTTAAAATTTTCAATTTTTTGACAAGGTAGGGTGTCGTGCAAAATTTTGAAAAATTTTCAATTTGTTGACAAGGTAGGTAGTCGTCCAAAATTTTAAAAAATTTTCAATTTTTTGACAAGGTAGGAAGTCGTCCAAAATTTTAAAAAATTTTCAATTTGTTGACAAAGTAGGAAGTCGTCCAAAATTTTAAAAAATTTTCAATTTTTTGACAAGGTAGGGTGTCGTGCAAAATTTTAAAAAATTTTCAATTTGTTGACAAAGTAGGAAGTCGTCCAAAATTATAAAAAATTTTCAATTTTTTGACAAGGTAGGAAGTCGTCCAAAATTTTAAAAAATTTTCAATTTGTTAACATAGTAGGAAGTCGTCCAAAATTTTAAAAAATTTTCAATTTGTTGACAAGGTAGGAAGTCGTCCAAAATTTTAAAAACTTTTCAATGTTTTGACAAGGTAGGTAGTCGTCCAAAATTTTAAAAAATTTTCAATTTTTTGACAAGGTAGGGTGTCGTGCAAAATTTTGAAAAATTTTCAATGTTTTGACAAAGTAGGAAGTCGTCCAAAATTTTAAAAAATTTTCAATTTTTTGACAAGGTAGGAAGTCGTCCAAAATTTTAAAAAATTTTCAATTTGTTGACAAGGTAGGAAGTCGTCCAAAATTTTAAAAAATTTTCAATTTTTTCACAAGGTAGGTAGTCGTCCAAAATTTTAAAAAATTTTCAATTTGTTGACAAAGTAGGAAGTCGTCCAAAATTTTAAAAAATTTTCAATTTTTTGACAAGGTAGGAAGTCGTCCAAAATTTTAAAAAATTTTCAATTTTTTCACAAGGTAGGTAGTCGTCCAAAATTTTAAAAAATTTTCAATTTTTTGACAAGGTAGGGTGTCGTGCAAAATTTTAAAAAAATTTCAATTTTTTGACAAGGTAGGGTGTCGTGCAAAATTTTAAAAAATTTTCAATTTGTTGACAAAGTAGGAAGTCGTCCAAAATTTTAAAAAATTTTCAATTTGTTGACAAGTAATAAGTCGTCCAAAATTTTAAAAAATTTTCAATTTTTTCACAAGGTAGGTAGTCGTCCAAAATTTTAAAAAATTTTCAATTTGTTGACAAGGTAGGAAGTCGTCCAATATTTTAAAAAATTTTCAATTTTTTCATAAGGTAGGAAGTCGTCCAAAATTTTAAAAAATTTTCAATTTTTTGACAAGGTAGGAAGTCGTCCAAAATTTTAAAAAATTTTCAATTTTTTGACAAGGTAGGGTGTCGTGCAAAATTTTAAAAAATTTTCAATTTGTTGACAAGGTCGTCCAATATTTTAAAAAATTTTCAATTTTTTGACAAGGTAGGAAGTCGTCCAAAATTTTAAAAAATTTTCAATTTTTTGACAAGGTAGGGTGTCGTGCAAAATTTTAAAAAATTTTCAATTTGTTGACAAGGTAGGAAGTCGTCCAATATTTTAAAAAATTTTCAATTTTTTCATAAGGTAGGAAGTCGTCCAAAATTTTAAAAAATTTTCAATTTTTTGACAAGGTAGGAAGTCGTCCAAAATTTTAAAAAATTTTCAATTTTTTAACAAGGTAGGAAGTCGTCCAATATTTTAAAAAATTTTCAATTTTTTCACAAGGTAGGAAGTCGTCCAAAATTTTAAAAAAATTTCAATTTTTTGACAAGGTAGGGTGTCGTGCAAAATTTTAAAATATTTTCAATTTGTTGACAAAGTAGGAAGTCGTCCAAAATTTTAAAAAATTTTCAATTTGTTAACATATTAGGAAGTCGTCCAAAATTTTAAAAAATTTTCAATTTTTTCACAAGGTAGGTAGTCGTCCAAAATTTTAAAAAATTTTCAATTTGTTGACAAAGTAGGAAGTCGTCCAAAATTTTAAAAAATTTTCAATTTTTTGACAAGGTAGGAAGTCGTCCAAAATTTTAAAAAATTTTCAATTTGTTGACAAGGTAGGAAGTCGTCCAAAATTTTAAAAAATTTTCAATTTTTTCACAAGGTAGGTAGTCGTCCAAAATTTTAAAAAATTTTCAATTTCTTGACAAAGTAGGAAGCCGTCCAAAATTTTAAAAAATTTTCAATTTTTTGACAAGGTAGGAAGTCGTCCAAAATTTTAAAAAATTTTCAATTTGTTGACAAGGTAGGAAGTCGTCCAATATATTAAAAAATTTTCAATTTTTTCACAAGGTAGGTAGTCGTCCAAAATTTTAAAAAATTTTCAATTTTTTCACAAGGTAGGTAGTCGTCCAAAATTTTAAAAAATTTTCAATTTTTTGACAAGGTAGGGTGTCGTGCAAAATTTTAAAAAATTTTCAATTTGTTGACAAGGTAGGAAGTCGTCCAATATTTTAAAAAATTTTCAATTTTTTCATAAGGTAGGAAGTCGTCCAAAATTTTAAAAAATTTTCAATTTTTTGACAAGGTAGGAAGTCGTCCAAAATTTTAAAAAATTTTCAATTTTTTGACAAGGTAGGGTGTCGTGCAAAATTTTAAAAAATTTTCAATTTGTTGACAAGGTAGGAAGTCGTCCAATATTTTAAAAAATTTTCAATTTTTTGACAAGGTAGGAAGTCGTCCAAAATTTTAAAAAATTTTCAATTTGTTGACAAAGTAGGAAGTCGTCCAAAATTTTAAAAAATTTTCAATTTTTTCACAAGGTAGGTAGTTGTCCAAAATTTTAAAAAATTTTCAATTTGTTGACAAAGTAGGAAGTCGTCCAAAATTTTAAAAAATTTTCAATTTTTTGACAAGGTAGGAAGTCGTCCAAAATTTTAAAAAATTTTCAATTTTTTCACAAGGTAGGTAGTCGTCCAAAATTTTAAAAAATTTTCAATTTTTTGACAAGGTAGGGTGTCGTGCAAAATTTTGAAAAATTTTCAATTTGTTGACAAGGTAGGTAGTCGTCCAAAATTTTAAAAAATTTTCAATTTTTTGACAAGGTAGGAAGTCGTCCAAAATTTTAAAAAATTTTCAATTTGTTGACAAAGTAGGAAGTCGTCCAAAATTTTAAAAAATTTTCAATTTTTTGACAAGGTAGGGTGTCGTGCAAAATTTTAAAAAATTTTCAATTTGTTGACAAAGTAGGAAGTCGTCCAAAATTATAAAAAATTTTCAATTTTTTGACAAGGTAGGAAGTCGTCCAAAATTTTAAAAAATTTTCAATTTGTTAACATAGTAGGAAGTCGTCCAAAATTTTAAAAAATTTTCAATTTGTTGACAAGGTAGGAAGTCGTCCAAAATTTTAAAAACTTTTCAATGATTTGACAAGGTAGGTAGTCGTCCAAAATTTTAAAAAATTTTCAATTTTTTGACAAGGTAGGAAGTCGTCCAAAATTTTAAAAAATTTTCAATTTGTTGACAAAGTAGGAAGTCGTCCAAAATTTTAAAAAATTTTCAATTTTTTGACAAGGTAGGAAGTCGTCCAAAATTTTAAAAAATTTTCAATTTGTTGACAAGGTAGGAAGTCGTCCAAAATTTTAAAAAATTTTCAATTTTTTCACAAGGTAGGTAGTCGTCCAAAATTTTAAAAAATTTTCAATTTGTTGACAAAGTAGGAAGTCGTCCAAAATTTTAAAAAATTTTCAATTTTTTGACAAGGTAGGAAGTCGTCCAAAATTTTAAAAAATTTTCAATTTGTTGACAAGGTAGGAAGTCGTCCAAAATTTTAAAAAATTTTCAATTTTTTCACAAGGTAGGTAATCGTCCAAAATTTTAAAAAATTTTCAATTTGTTGACAAAGTAGGAAGTCGTCCAAAATTTTAAAAAATTTTCAATTTTTTGACAAGGTAGGAAGTCGTCCAAAATTTTAAAAAATTTTCAATTTGTTAACATAGTAGGAAGTCGTCCAAAATTTTAAAAAATTTTCAATTTTTTCACAAGGTAGGTAGTCGTCCAAAATTTTAAAAAATTTTCAATTTGTTGACAAAGTAGGAAGTCGTCCAAAATTTTGAAAAATTTTCAATTTTTTGACAAGGTAGGAAGTCGTCCAAAATTTTAAAAAATTTTCAATTTGTTGACAAGGTAGGAAGTCGTCCAAAATTTTAAAATATTTTCAATTTTTTCACAAGGTAGGTAGTCGTCCAAAATTTTAAAAAATTTTCAATTTGTTGACAAAGTAGGAAGTCGTCCAAAATTTTAAAAAATTTTCAATGACAAGGTAGGAAGTCGTCCAAAATTTTAAAAAATTTTCAATTTGTTGACAAAGTAGGAAGTCGTCCAATATATTAAAAAATTTTCAATGACAAGGTAGGAAGTCGTCCAAAATTTTAAAAAATTTTCAATTTGTTGACAAGGTAGGAAGTCGTCCAATATATTAAAAAATTTTCAATTTTTTCACAAGGTAGGTAGTCGTCCAAAATTTTAAAAAATTTTCAATTTTTTCACAAGGTAGGTAGTCGTCCAAAATTTTAAAAAATTTTCAATTTTTTGACAAGGTAGGGTGTCGTGCAAAATTTTAAAAAATTTTCAATTTGTTGACAAGGTAGGAAGTCGTCCAATATTTTAAAAAATTTTCAATTTTTTCACAAGGTAGGAAGTCGTCCAAAATTTTAATAAAATTTCAATTTTTTGACAAGGTAGGAAGTCGTCCAAAATTTTAAAAAATTTTCAATTTGTTGACAAAGTAAGAAGTCGTCCAAAATTTTAAAAAATTTTCAATTTGTTAACATAGTAGGAAGTCGTCCAAAATTTTAAAAAATTTTCAATTTTTTCACTAGGTAGGTAGTCGTCCAAAATTTTAAAAAAATTTCAATTTTTTGACAAGGTAGGGTGTCGTGCAAAATTTTAAAAAATTTTCAATTTGTTGCTAAAGTAGGAAGTCGTCCAAAATTTTAAAAAATTTTCAATTTGTTAACATAGTAGGAAGTCGTCCAAAATTTTAAAAAATTTTCAATTTTTTCACTAGGTAGGTAGTCGTCCAAAATTTTAAAAAATTTTCAATTTTTTTACAAAGGAAGGGTGTCGTGCAAAATTTTAAAAAATTTTCAATTTGTTGACAAGGTAGGTAGTCGTCCAAAATTTTAAAAAATTTTCAATTTTTTGACAAGGTAGGAAGTCGTCCAAAATTTTAAAAAATTTTCAATTTGTTGACAAAGTAGGAAGTCGTCCAAAATTTTAAAAAATTTTCAATTTTTTGACAAGGTAGGGTGTCGTGCAAAATTTTAAAAAATTTTCAATTTGTTGACAAGGTAGGAAGTCGTCCAATATTTTAAAAAATTTTCAATTTTTTCACACGGTAGGTAGTCGTCCAAAATTTTAAAAAATTTTCAATTTTTTCACAAGGTAGGTAGTCGTCCAAAATTTTAAAAAATTTTCAATTTTTTGACAAGGTAGGGTGTCGTGCAAAATTTTAAAAAATTTTCAATTTGTTGACAAAGTAGGAAGTCGTCCAAAATTTTAAAAAATTTTCAATTTGTTAACATAGTAGGAAGTCGTCCAAAATTTTAAAAAATTTTAAATTTTTTCACAAGGTAGGTAGTCGTCCAAAATTTTAAAAAATTTTCAATTTGTTGACAAAGTAGGAAGTCGTCCAAAATTTTAAAAAATTTTCAATTTTTTGACAAGGTAGGAAGTCGTCCAAAATTTTAAAAAATTTTCAATTTGTCGACAAGGTAGGAAGTCGTCCAAAATTTTAAAAAATTTTCAATTTGTTGACAAAGTAGGAAGTCGTCCAAAATTTTAAAAAATTTTCAATTTTTTGACAAGGTAGGAAGTCGTCCAAAATTTTAAAAAATTTTCAATTTGTTGACAAGGTAGGAAGTCGTCCAATATATTAAAAAAATTTCATTTTTTTCACAAGGTAGGTAGTCGTCCAAAATTTTAAAAAATTTTCAATTTTTTGACAAGGTAGGGTGTCGTGCAAAATTTTAAAAAATTTTCAATTTGTTGACAAGGTAGGAAGTCGTCCAATATTTTAAAAAATTTTCAATTTTTTGACAAGGTAGGAAGTCGTCCAAAATTTTAAAAAATTTTCAATTTTTTCACAAGGTAGGTAGTCGTCCAAAATTTTAAAAAATTTTCAATTTTTTGACAAGGTAGGAAGTCGTCCAAAATTTTAAAAAATTTTCAATTTGTTGACAAAGTAGGAAGTCGTCCAAAATTTTAAAAAATTTTCAATTTGTTGACAAAGTAAGAAGTCGTCCAAAATTTTAAAAAATTTTCAATTTGTTAACATAGTAGGAAGTCGTCCAAAATTTTAAAAAATTTTCAATTTTTTCACTAGGTAGGTAGTCGTCCAAAATTTTAAAAAAATTTCAATTTTTTGACAAGGTAGGGTGTCGTGCAAAATTTTAAAAAATTTTCAATTTGTTGCTAAAGTAGGAAGTCGTCCAAAATTTTAAAAAATTTTCAATTTGTTAACATAGTAGGAAGTCGTCCAAAATTTTAAAAAATTTTCAATTTTTTCACTAGGTAGGTAGTCGTCCAAAATTTTAAAAAATTTTCAATTTTTTTACAAAGGAAGGGTGTCGTGCAAAATTTTAAAAAATTTTCAATTTGTTGACAAGGTAGGTAGTCGTCCAAAATTTTAAAAAATTTTCAATTTTTTGACAAGGTAGGAAGTCGTCCAAAATTTTAAAAAATTTTCAATTTGTTGACAAAGTAGGAAGTCGTCCAAAATTTTAAAAAATTTTCAATTTTTTGACAAGGTAGGGTGTCGTGCAAAATTTTAAAAAATTTTCAATTTGTTGACAAGGTAGGAAGTCGTCCAATATTTTAAAAAATTTTCAATTTTTTCACACGGTAGGTAGTCGTCCAAAATTTTAAAAAATTTTCAATTTTTTCACAAGGTAGGTAGTCGTCCAAAATTTTAAAAAATTTTCAATTTTTTGACAAGGTAGGGTGTCGTGCAAAATTTTAAAAAATTTTCAATTTGTTGACAAAGTAGGAAGTCGTCCAAAATTTTAAAAAATTTTCAATTTGTTAACATAGTAGGAAGTCGTCCAAAATTTTAAAAAATTTTAAATTTTTTCACAAGGTAGGTAGTCGTCCAAAATTTTAAAAAATTTTCAATTTGTTGACAAAGTAGGAAGTCGTCCAAAATTTTAAAAAATTTTCAATTTTTTGACAAGGTAGGAAGTCGTCCAAAATTTTAAAAAATTTTCAATTTGTCGACAAGGTAGGAAGTCGTCCAAAATTTTAAAAAATTTTCAATTTGTTGACAAAGTAGGAAGTCGTCCAAAATTTTAAAAAATTTTCAATTTTTTGACAAGGTAGGAAGTCGTCCAAAATTTTAAAAAATTTTCAATTTGTTGACAAGGTAGGAAGTCGTCCAATATATTAAAAAAATTTCATTTTTTTCACAAGGTAGGTAGTCGTCCAAAATTTTAAAAAATTTTCAATTTTTTGACAAGGTAGGGTGTCGTGCAAAATTTTAAAAAATTTTCAATTTGTTGACAAGGTAGGAAGTCGTCCAATATTTTAAAAAATTTTCAATTTTTTGACAAGGTAGGAAGTCGTCCAAAATTTTAAAAAATTTTCAATTTGTTGACAAAGTAGGAAGTCGTCCAAAATTTTAAAAAATTTTCAATTTTTTGACAAGGTAGGGTGTCGTGCAAAATTTTAAAAAATTTTCAATTTGTTGACAAAGTAGGAAGTCGTCCAAAATTTTAAAAAATTTTCAATTTTTTGACAAGGTCGGAAGTCGTCCAAAATTTTAAAAAATTTTCAATTTGTTGACAAGGTAGGAAGTCGTCCAATATATTAAAAAAATTTCATTTTTTTCACAAGGTAGGTAGTCGTCCAAAATTTTAAAAAATTTTCAATTTTTTGACAAGGTAGGGTGTCGTGCAAAATTTTAAAAAATTTTCAATTTGTTGACAAGGTAGGAAGTCGTCCAATATTTTAAAAAATTTTCAATTTTTTGACAAGGTAGGAAGTCGTCCAAAATTTTAAAAAATTTTCAATTTGTTGACAAAGTAGGAAGTCGTCCAAAATTTTAAAAAATTTTCAATTTTTTGACAAGGTAGGGTGTCGTGCAAAATTTTAAAAAATTTTCAATTTGTTGACAAAGTAGGAAGTCGTCCAAAATTTTAAAAAATTTTCAATTTTTTGACAAGGTAGGAAGTCGTCCAAAATTTTAAAAAATTTTCAATTTGTTGACAAAGTAGGAAGTCGTCCAAAATTTTAAAAAATTTTCAATTTTTTGACAAGGTAGGAAGTCGTCCAAAATTTTAAAAAATTTTCAATTTTTTCACAAGGTAGGTAGTCGTCCAAAATTTTAAAAAATTTTCAATTTTTTGACAAGGTAGGAAGTCGTCCAAAATTTTAAAAAATTTTCAATTTGTTGACAAAGTAGGAAGTCGTCCAAAATTTTAAAAAATTTTCAATTTTTTGACAAGGTAGGAAGTCGTCCAAAATTTTAAAAAATTTTCAATTTTTTGACAAGGTAGGAAGTCGTCCAAAATTTTAAAAAATTTTCAATTTGTTGACAAAGTAGGAAGTCGTCCAAAATTTTAAAAAATTTTCAATTTGTTGACAAGGTAGGAAGTCGTCCAATATTTTACAAAATTTTCAATTTTTTGACAAGGTAGGAAGTCGTCCAAAATTTTAAAAAATTTTCAATTTGTTGACAAAGTAGGAAGTCGTCCAAAATTTTAAAAAATTTTCAATTTTTTGACAAGGTAGGGTGTCGTGCAAAATTTTAAAAAATTTTCAATTTGTTGACAAAGTAGGAAGTCGTCCAAAATTTTAAAAAATTTTCAATTTGTTAACATAGTAGGAAGTCGTCCAAAATTTTAAAAAATTTTCAATTTTTTCACAAGGTAGGTAGTCGTCCAAAATTTTAAAAAATTTTCAATTTTTTGACAAGGTAGGGTGTCGTGCAAAATTTTAAAAAATTTTCAATTTGTTGACAAGGTAGGAAGTCGTCCAATATTTTAAAAAATTTTCAATTTTTTGACAAGGTAGGAAGTCGTCCAAAATTTTAAAAAATTTTCAATTTGTTGACAAAGTAGGAAGTCGTCCAAAATTTTAAAAAATTTTCAATTTTTTGACAAGGTAGGGTGTCGTGCAAAATTTTAAAATATTTTCAATTTGTTGACAAGGTAGGAAGTCGTCCAATATTTTAAAAAATTTTCAATTTTTTCACAAGGTAGGTAGTCGTCCAAAATTTTAAAAAATTTTCAATTTTTTCACAAGGTAGGTAGTCGTCCAAAATTTTAAAAAATTTTCAATTTTTTGACAAGGTAGTGTGTCGTCCAAATTTTAAAAAATTTTCAATTTGTTGACAAGGTAGGAAATCGTCCAATATTTTAAAAAATTTTCAATTTTTTCACAAGGTAGGTAGTCGTCCAAAATTTTAAAAAATTTTCAATTTTTTCACAAGGTAGGTAGTCGTCCAAAATTTTAAAAAAATTTCAATTTTTTGACAAGGTAGGATGTCGTGCAAAATTTTAAAAAATTTTCAATTTGTTGACAAAGTAGGAAGTCGTCCAAAATTTTAAAAAATTTTCAATTTGTTGACAAAGTAGGAAATCGTCCAAAATTTTAAAAAATTTTCAATTTTTTGACAAGGTAGGAAGTCGTCCAAAATTTTAAAAAATTTTCAATTTGTCGACAAGGTAGGAAGTCGTCCAAAATTTTAAAAAATTTTCAATTTTTTGACAAGGTAGGAAGTCGTCCAAAATTTTAAAAAATTTTCAATTTGTTGACAAAGTAGGAAGTCGTCCAAAATTTTAAAAAATTTTCAATTTTTTGACAAGGTAGGAAGTCGTCCAAAATTTTAAAAAATTTTCAATTTGTTGACAAGGTAGGAAGTCGTCCAATATTTTAAAAAATTTTCAATTTTTTCACAAGGTAGGTAGTCGTCCAAAATTTTAAAAAATTTTCAATTTTTTCACAAGGTAGGTAGTCGTCCAAAATTTTAAAAAATTTTCAATTTTTTGACAAGGTAGGGTGTCGTCCAAATTTTAAAAAATTTTCAATTTGTTGACAAGGTAGGAAGTCGTCCAAAATTTTAAAAAATTTTCAATTTTTCCACAAGGTAGGTAGTCGTCCAAAATTTTAAAAAATTTTCAATTTGTTGACAAAGTAGGAAGTCGTCCAAAATTTTAAAAAATTTTCAATTTGTTGACAAAGTAGGAAGTCGTCCAAAATTTTAAAAAATTTTCAATTTTTTGACAAGGTAGGAAGTCGTCCAAAATTTTAAAAAATTTTCAATTTGTCGACAAGGTAGGAAGTCGTCCAAAATTTTAAAAAATTTTCAATTTTTTGACAAGGTAGGAAGTCGTCCAAAATTTTAAAAAATTTTCAATTTGTTGACAAAGTAGGAAGTCGTCCAAAATTTTAAAAAATTTTCAATTTTTTGACAAGGTAGGAAGTCGTCCAAAATTTTAAAAAATTTTCAATTTGTTGACAAGGTAGGAAGTCGTCCAATATTTTAAAAAATTTTCAATTTTTTCACAAGGTAGGTAGTCGTCCAAAATTTTAAAAAATTTTCAATTTTTTCACAAGGTAGGTAGTCGTCCAAAATTTTAAAAAATTTTCAATTTTTTGACAAGGTAGGGTGTCGTCCAAATTTTAAAAAATTTTCAATTTGTTGACAAGGTAGGAAGTCGTCCAAAATTTTAAAAAATTTTCAATTTTTTCACAAGGTAGGTAGTCGTCCAAAATTTTAAAAAATTTTCAATTTGTTGACAAAGTAGGAAGTCGTCCAAAATTTTAAAAAATTTTCAATTTGTTAACATAGTAGGAAGTCGTCCAAAATTTTAAAAAATTTTCAATTTTTTCACAAGGTAGGTAGTCGTCCAAAATTTTAAAAAATTTTCAATTTGTTGACAAAGTAGGAAGTCGTCCAAAATTTTAAAAAATTTTCAATTTTTTGACAAGGTAGGAAGTCGTCCAAAATTTTAAAAAATTTTCAATTTGTCGACAAGGTAGGAAGTCGTCCAAAATTTTAAAAAATTTTCAATTTTTTCACAAGGTAGGTAGTCGTCCAAAATTTTAAAAAATTTTCAATTTGTTGACAAAGTAGGAAGTCGTCCAAAATTTTAAAAAATTTTCAATTTTTTGACAAGGTAGGAAGTCGTCCAAAATTTTAAAAAATTTTCAATTTGTTGACAAGGTAGGAAGTCGTCCAATATATTAAAAAAATTTCATTTTTTTCACAAGGTAGGTAGTCGTCCAAAATTTTAAAAAATTTTCATTTTTTTGACAAGGTAGGGTGTCGTCCAAAATTTTAAAAAATTTTCAATTTGTTGACAAGGTAGGAAGTCGTCCAATATTTTAAAAAATTTTCAATTTTTTGACAAGGTAGGAAGTCGTCCAAAATTTTAAAAAATTTTCAATTTGTTAACATAGTAGGAAGTCGTCCAAAATTTTAAAAAATTTTCAATTTGTTAACATAGTAGGAAGTCGTCCAAAATTTTAAAAAATTTTCAATTTGTTAACATAGTATGAAGTCGTCCAAAATTTTAAAAAAATTTCAATTTTTTGACAAGGTAGGAAGTCGTCCAAAATTTTAAAAAATTTTCAATTTGTTGACAAAGTAGGAAGTCGTCCAAAATTTTAAAAAATTTTCAATTTTTTGACAAGGTAGGAAGTCGTCCAAAATTTTAAAAAATTTTCAATTTGTTGACAAGGTAGGAAGTCGTCCAATATTTTAAAAAATTTTCAATTTTTTCACAAGGTAGGAAATCGTCCAAAATATTAAAAAAATTTCAATTTTTTGACAAGGTAGGGTGTCGTGCAAAATTTTAAAAAATTTTCAATTTGTTGACAAAGTAGGAAGTCGTCCAAAATTTTAAAAAATTTTCAATTTTTTGGCAAGGTAGGAAGTCGTCCAAAATTTTAAAAAATTTTCAATTTGTTAACATAGTAGGAAGTCGTCCAAAATTTTAAAAAATTTTCAATTTGTTGACAAAGTAGGAAGTCGTCCAATATTTTAAAAAATTTTCAATTTTTTCACAAGGTAGGAAGTCGTCCAAAATTTTAAAAAATTTTCAATTTGTTGACAAAGTAGGAAGTCGTCCAAAATTTTAAAAAATTTTCAATTTGTTGACAAGGTAAGAAGTCGTCCAAAATTTTAAAAAATTTTCAATTTGTTGACAAAGTAGGAAGTCGTTCAAAATTTTAAAAAATTTTCAATTTTTTCACAAGGTAGGTAGTCGTCCAAAATTTTAAAAAATTTTCAATTTTTTAACAAGGTAGGGTGTCGTGCAAAATTTTAAAAAATTTTCAATTTGTTGACAAGGTAGGAAGTCGTCCAAAATTTTAAAAACTTTTCAATGTTTTGACAAGGTAGGTAGTCGTCCAAAATTTTAAAAAATTTTCAATTTTTTGACAAGGTAGGAAGTCGTGCAAAATTTTAAAAAATTTTCAATTTGTTGACAAAGTAGGAAGTCGTCCAAAATTTTAAAAAATTTTCAATTTTTTGACAAGGTAGGGTGTCGTGCAAAATTTTAAAAAATTTTCAATTTTTTGACAAGGTAGGGTGTCGTCCAAAATTTTAAAAAATTTTCAATTTGTTGACAAGGTAGGAAGTCGTCCAAAATTTTAAAAACTTTTCAATGTTTTGACAAGGTAGGGTGTCGTGCAAAATTTTATAAAATTTTCAATTTGTTGACAAGGTAGGAAGTCGTCCAATATTTTAAAAAAATTTCAATTTTTTGACAAGGTAGGAAGTCGTCCAAAATTTTAAAAAATTTGACAAGGTAGTCGTCCAAAATTTTAAAAAATTTTCAATTTTTTGACAAGGTAGGGTGTCGTGCAAAATTTTAAAAAATTTTCAATTTGTTGACAAGGTAGGAAGTCGTCCAAAATTTTAAAAAATTTTCAATTTGTTGACAAAGTAGGTAGTCGTCCAAAATTTTAAAAAATTTTCAATTTGTTGACAAAGTAGGAAGTCGTCCAAAATTTTAAAAAATTTTCAATTTGTTGACAAAGTAGGAAGTCGTCCAAAATTTTAAAAAATTTTCAATTTTTTGACAAGGTAGGGTGTCGTCCAAAATTTTAAAAAATTTTCAATTTGTTGACAAGGTAGGAAGTCGTCCAAAATTTTAAAAACTTTTCAATGTTTTGACAAGGTAGGGTGTCGTGAAAATTTTATAAAATTTTCAATTTGTTGACAAGGTAGGAAGTCGTCCAATATTTTAAAAAAATTTCAATTTTTTGACAAGGTAGGAAGTCGTCCAAAATTTTAAAAAATTTTCGATTTGTTGACAAAGTAGGAAGTCGTCCAAAATTTTAAAAACTTTTCAATGTTTTGACAAGGTAGGTAGTCGTCCAAAATTTTAAAAAATTTTCAATTTTTTGACAAGGTAGGAAGTCGTCCAAAATTTTAAAAAATTTTCAATTTGTTGACAATATAGGAAGTCGTCCAAAATTTTAAAAAATTTTCAATTTGTTGACAAAGTAGGAAGTCGTCCAAAATTTTAAAAAATTTTCAATTTGTTGACAAAGTAGGAAGTCGTCCAAAATCTTAAAAAATTTTCAATTTTTTGACAAGCTAGGAAGTCGTCCAAAATTTTAAAAAATTTTCAATTTGTTGACAAGGTAGGAAGTCGTCCAATATTTTAAAAAATTTTCAATTTTTTCACAAGGTAGGAAATCGTCCAAAATTTTAAAAAAATTTCAATTTTTTGACAAGGTAGGGTGTCGTGCAAAATTTTAAAAAATTTTCAATTTGTTGACAAAGTAGGAAGTCGTCCAAAATTTTAAAAAATTTTCAATTTTTTGACAAGGTAGGAAGTCGTCCAAAATTTTAAAAAATTTTCAATTTGTTGACAAAGTAGGAAGTCGTCCAAAATCTTAAAAAATTTTCAATTTTTTGACAAGGTAGGAAGTCATCCAAAATTTTAAAAACTTTTCAATGTTTTGACAAGGTAGGTAGTCGTCCAAAATTTTAAAAAATTTTCAATTTTTTGACAAGGTAGGGTGTCGTGCAAAATTTTAAAAAATTTTCAATTTGTTGACAAAGTAGGAAGTCGTCCAAAATTTTAAAAAATTTTCAATTTTTTGACAAGGTAGGAAGTCGTCCAAAATTTTAAAAAATTTTCAATTTTTTGACAAGGTAGGGTGTCGTGCAAAATTTTAAAAAATTTTCAATTTGTTGACAAAGTAGGAAGTCGTCCAAAATCTTAAAAAATTTTCAATTTTTTGACAAGGTAGGAAGTCGTCCAAAATTTTAAAAAATTTTCAATTTGTTAACATAGTAGGAAGTCGTCCAAAATCTTAAAAAATTTTCAATTTTTTGACAAGGTAGGAAGTCGTCCAAAATTTTAAAAAATTTTCAATTTTTTGACAAGGTAGGAAGTCGTCCAAAATTTTAAAAAATTTTCAATTTGTTGACAAGGTAGGAAGTCGTCCAATATTTTAAAAAATTTTCAATTTTTGACAAGGTAGTCGTCCAAAATTTTAAAAAATTTTCAATTTTTTGACAAGGTAGGGTGTCGTGCAAAATTTTAAAAAATTTTCAATTTGTTGACAAGGTAGGAAGTCGTCCAAAATTTTAAAAAATTTTCAATTTGTTGACAAAGTAGGTAGTCGTCCAAAATTTTAAAAAATTTTCAATTTGTTGACAAAGTAGGAAGTCGTCCAAAATTTTAAAAAATATTCAATTTTTTGACAAGGTAGGAAGTCGTCCAAAATTTTAAAAAATTTTCAATTTGTTGACAAAGTAGGAAGTCGTCCAAAATTTTAAAAAATTTTCAATTTTTTGACAAGGTAGGGTGTCGTCCTAAATTTTAAAAAATTTTCAATTTGTTGACAAGGTAGGAAGTCGTCCAAAATTTTAAAAACTTTTCAATGTTTTGACAAGGTAGGTAGTCGTCCAAAATTTTAAAAAATTTTCAATTTTTTGACAAGGTAGGAAGTCGTCCAAAATTTTAAAAAATTTTCAATTTGTTGACAAAGTAGGAAGTCGTCCAAAATTTTAAAAAATTTTCAATTTTTTGACAAGGTAGGGTGTCGTGCAAAATTTTAAAAAATTTTCAATTTGTTGACAAGGTAGGAAGTCGTCCAATATTTTAAAAAAATTTCAATTTTTTGACAAGGTAGGAAGTCGTCCAAAATTTTAAAAAATTTTCGATTTGTTGACAAAGTAGGAAGTCGTCCAAAATTTTAAAAACTTTTCAATGTTTTGACAAGGTAGGTAGTCGTCCAAAATTTTAAAAAATTTTCAATTTTTTGACAAGGTAGGGTGTCGTGCAAAATTTTAAAAAATTTTCAATTTGTTGACAAGGTAGGAAGTCGTCCAAAATTTTAAAAAATTTTCAATTTGTTGACAAAGTAGGTAGTCGTCCAAAATTTTAAAAAATTTTCAATTTGTTGACAAAGTAGGAAGTCGTCCAAAATTTTAAAAAATATTCAATTTTTTGACAAGGTAGGAAGTCGTCCAAAATTTTAAAAAATTTTCAATTTGTTGACAAGGTAGGAAGTCGTCCAAAATTTTAAAAAATTTTCAATTTGTTGACAAAGTAGGAAGTCGTCCAAAATTTTAAAAAATTTTCAATTTGTTGACAAAGTAGGAAGTCGTCCAAAATCTTAAAAAATTTTCAATTTTTTGACAAGGTAGGAAGTCGTCCAAAATTTTAAAAAATTTTCAATTTGTTGACAAGGTAGGAAGTCGTCCAATATTTTAAAAAATTTTCAATTTTTTGACAAGGTAGGAAGTCGTCCAATATTTTAAAAAATTTTCAATTTTTTCACAAGGTAGGAAGTCGTCCAAAATTTTAAAAAAATTTCAATTTTTTTACAAGGTAGGGTGTCGTGCAAAATTTTAAAAAATTTTCAATTTGTTGACAAAGTAGGAAGTCGTCCAAAATTTTAAAAAATTTTCAATTTTTTCACAAGGTAGGGTGTCGTGCAAAATTTTAAAAAATTTTCAATTTGTTGACAAGGTAGGAAGCCGTCCAAAATTTTAAAAAATTTTCAATTTGTTGACAAGGTAGGAAGTCGTCCAATATTTTAAAAAATTTTCAATTTGTTGACAAGGTAGGAAGTCGTCCAAAATTTTAAAAAATTTTCAATTTGTTGACAAAGTAGGAAGTCGTCCAAAATTTTAAAAAATTTTTAATTTTTTCACAAGGTAGGTAGTCGTCCAAAATTTTAAAAAATTTTCAATTTGTTGACAAAGTATGAAGTCGTCCAAAATTTTAAAAAATTTTCAATTTGTTGACAAGGTAAGAAGTCGTCCAAAATTTTAAAAAATTTTCAATTTTTTGACAAGGTAGGAAGTCGTGCAAAATTTTAAAAAATTTTCAATTTGTTGACAAAGTAGGAAGTCGTCCAAAATTTTAAAAAATTTTAATTTTTTCACAAGGTAGGTAGTCGTCCAAAATTTTAAAAAATTTTCAATTTTTTGACAAGGTAGGGTGTCGTGCAAAATTTTAAAAAATTTTCAATTTTTGACAAGGTAGTCGTCCAAAATTTTAAAAAATTTTCAATTTTTTGACAAGGTAGGGTGTCGTGCAAAATTTTAAAAAATTTTCAATTTGTTGACAAGGTAGGAAGTCGTCCAAAATTTTAAAAACTTTTCAATGTTTTGACATGGTAGGAAGTCGTCCAAAATTTTAAAAAATTTGACAAGGTAGTCGTCCAAAATTTTAAAAAATTTTCAATTTTTTGACAAGGTAGGGTGTCGTGCAAAATTTTAAAAAATTTTCAATTTGTTGACAAGGTAGGAAGTCGTCCAAAATTTTAAAAAATTTTCAATTTGTTGACAAAGTAGGTAGTCGTCCAAAATTTTAAAAAATTTTCAATTTGTTGACAAAGTCGTCCAAATTTTTAAAAAATATTCAATTTTTTGACAAAGTAGGAAGTCGTCCAAAATTTTAAAAAATTTTCAATTTTTTGACAAGGTAGGGTGTCGTCCAAAATTTTAAAAAATTTTCAATTTGTTGACAAGGTAGGAAGTCGTCCAAAATTTTAAAAACTTTTCAATGTTTTGACAAGGTAGGGTGTCGTGCAAAATTTTATAAAATTTTCAATTTGTTGACAAGGTAGGAAGTCGTCCAATATTTTAAAAAAATTTCAATTTTTTGACAAGGTAGGAAGTCGTCCAAAATTTTAAAAAATTTGACAAGGTAGTCGTCCAAAATTTTAAAAAATTTTCAATTTTTTGACAAGGTAGGGTGTCGTGCAAAATTTTAAAAAATTTTCAATTTGTTGACAAGGTAGGAAGTCGTCCAAAATTTTAAAAAATTTTCAATTTGTTGACAAAGTAGGTAGTCGTCCAAAATTTTAAAAAATTTTCAATTTGTTGACAAAGTAGGAAGTCGTCCAAAATTTTAAAAAATTTTCAATTTGTTGACAAA
This sequence comes from Condylostylus longicornis, assembly GCF_029603195.1. NCBI lineage: Eukaryota > Metazoa > Arthropoda > Insecta > Diptera > Dolichopodidae > Condylostylus > Condylostylus longicornis. The sequence continues at coordinate 564,823 of NW_026577998.1, forward strand.
GTAGGAAGTCGTCCAAAATTTTAAAAAATTTTCAATTTTTTGACAAGGTAGGGTGTCGTCCAAAATTTTAAAAAATTTTCAATTTGTTGACAAGGTAGGAAGTCGTCCAAAATTTTAAAAACTTTTCAATGTTTTGACAAGGTAGGGTGTCGTGAAAATTTTATAAAATTTTCAATTTGTTGACAAGGTAGGAAGTCGTCCAATATTTTAAAAAAATTTCAATTTTTTGACAAGGTAGGAAGTCGTCCAAAATTTTAAAAAATTTTCGATTTGTTGACAAAGTAGGAAGTCGTCCAAAATTTTAAAAACTTTTCAATGTTTTGACAAGGTAGGTAGTCGTCCAAAATTTTAAAAAATTTTCAATTTTTTGACAAGGTAGGAAGTCGTCCAAAATTTTAAAAAATTTTCAATTTGTTGACAATGTAGGAAGTCGTCCAAAATTTTAAAAAATTTTCAATTTGTTGACAAAGTAGGAAGTCGTCCAAAATTTTAAAAAATTTTCAATTTGTTGACAAAGTAGGAAGTCGTCCAAAATCTTAAAAAATTTTCAATTTTTTGACAAGCTAGGAAGTCGTCCAAAATTTTAAAAAATTTTCAATTTGTTGACAAGGTAGGAAGTCGTCCAATATTTTAAAAAATTTTCAATTTTTTCACAAGGTAGGAAATCGTCCAAAATTTTAAAAAAATTTCAATTTTTTGACAAGGTAGGGTATCGTGCAAAATTTTAAAAAATTTTCAATTTGTTGACAAAGTAGGAAGTCGTCCAAAATTTTAAAAAATTTTCAATTTTTTGACAAGGTAGGAAGTCGTCCAAAATTTTAAAAAATTTTCAATTTGTTGACAAAGTAGGAAGTCGTCCAAAATCTTAAAAAATTTTCAATTTTTTGACAAGGTAGGAAGTCGTCCAAAATTTTAAAAACTTTTCAATGTTTTGACAAGGTAGGTAGTCGTCCAAAATTTTAAAAAATTTTCAATTTTTTGACAAGGTAGGGTGTCGTGCAAAATTTTAAAAAATTTTCAATTTGTTGACAAAGTAGGAAGTCGTCCAAAATTTTAAAAAATTTTCAATTTTTTGACAAGGTAGGAAGTCGTCCAAAATTTTAAAAAATTTTCAATTTTTTGACAAGGTAGGGTGTCGTGCAAAATTTTAAAAAATTTTCAATTTGTTGACAAAGTAGGAAGTCGTCCAAAATCTTAAAAAATTTTCAATTTTTTGACAAGGTAGGAAGTCGTCCAAAATTTTAAAAAATTTTCAATTTGTTAACATAGTAGGAAGTCGTCCAAAATCTTAAAAAATTTTCAATTTTTTGACAAGGTAGGAAGTCGTCCAAAATTTTAAAAAATTTTCAATTTTTTGACAAGGTAGGAAGTCGTCCAAAATTTTAAAAAATTTTCAATTTGTTGACAAGGTAGGAAGTCGTCCAATATTTTAAAAAATTTTCAATTTTTTCACAAGGTAGGAAATCGTCCAAAATTTTAAAAAAATTTCAATTTTTTGACAAGGTAGGGTGTCGTGCAAAATTTTAAAAAATTTTCAATTTGTTGACAAAGTAGGAAGTCGTCCAAAATTTTAAAAAATTTTCAATTTTTTGACAAGGTAGGAAGTCGTCCAAAATTTTAAAAAATTTTCAATTTGTTGACAAAGTAGGAAGTCGTCCAAAATCTTAAAAAATTTTCAATTTGTTGACAAGGTAGGAAGTCGTCCAATATTTTAAAAAATTTTCAATTTTTTCACAAGGTAGGAAATCGTCCAAAATTTTAAAAAAATTTCAATTTTTTGACAAGGTAGGGTGTCGTGCAAAATTTTAAAAAATTTTCAATTTGTTGACAAAGTAGAAAGTCGTCCAAAATTTTAAAAAATTTTCAATTTTTTGACAAGGTAGGAAGTCGTCCAAAATTTTAAAAAATTTTCAATTTGTTAACATAGTAGGAAGTCGTCCAAAATTTTAAAAAATTTTCAATTTGTTGACAAAGTAGGAAGTCGTCCAAAATCTTAAAAAATTTTCAATTTTTTGACAAGGTAGGAAGTCGTCCAAAATTTTAAAAAATTTTCAATTTGTTGACAAAGTAGGAAGTCGTCCAAAATTTTAAAAAATTTTCAATTTTTTGACAAGGTAGGAAGTCGTCCAAAATTTTAAAAAATTTTCAATTTGTTAACATAGTATGAAGTCGTCCAAAATTTTAAAAAAATTTCAATTTTTTGACAAGGTAGGGTGTCGTGCAAAATTTTAAAAAATTTTCAATTTGTTGACAAAGTAGGAAGTCGTCCAAAATTTTAAAAAATTTTCAATTTTTTGACAAGGTAGGAAGTCGTCCAAAATTTTAAAAAATTTTCAATTTGTTGACAAGGTAGGAAGTCGTCCAATATTTTAAAAAATTTTCAATTTTTTCACAAGGTAGGAAATCGTCCAAAATTTTAAAAAAATTTCAATTTTTTGACAAGGTAGGGTGTCGTGCAAAATTTTAAAAAATTTTCAATTTGTTGACAAAGTAGGAAGTCGTCCAAAATTTTAAAAAATTTTCAATTTTTTGACAAGGTAGGAAGTCGTCCAAAATTTTAAAAAATTTTCAATTTGTTAACATAGTAGGAAGTCGTCCAAAATTTTAAAAAATTTTCAATTTGTTGACAAAGTAGGAAGTCGTCCAATATTTTAAAAAATTTTCAATTTTTTCACAAGGTAGGAAGTCGTCCAAAATTTTAAAAAAATTTCAATTTTTTGACAAGGTAGGGTGTCGTGCAAAATTTTAAAAAATTTTCAATTTGTTGACAAAGTAGGAAGTCGTCCAAAATTTTAAAAAATTTTCAATTTTTTCACAAGGTAGGAAGTCGTCCAATATTTTAAAAAATTTTCAATTTGTTGACAAGGTAGGAAGTCGTCCAAAATTTTAAAAAATTTTCAATTTGTTGACAAAGTAGGAAGTCGTCCAAAATTTTAAAAAATTTTCAATTTGTTGACAAGGTAAGAAGTCGTCCAAAATTTTAAAAAATTTTCAATTTGTTGACAAAGTAGGAAGTCGTTCAAAATTTTAAAAAATTTTCAATTTTTTCACAAGGTAGGTAGTCGTCCAAAATTTTAAAAAATTTTCAATTTTTTAACAAGGTAGGGTGTCGTGCAAAATTTTAAAAAATTTTCAATTTGTTGACAAGGTAGGAAGTCGTCCAAAATTTTAAAAACTTTTCAATGTTTTGACAAGGTAGGTAGTCGTCCAAAATTTTAAAAAATTTTCAATTTTTTGACAAGGTAGGAAGTCGTGCAAAATTTTAAAAAATTTTCAATTTGTTGACAAAGTAGGAAGTCGTCCAAAATTTTAAAAAATTTTCAATTTTTTGACAAGGTAGGGTGTCGTGCAAAATTTTAAAAAATTTTCAATTTTTGACAAGGTAGTCGTCCAAAATTTTAAAAAATTTTCAATTTTTTGACAAGGTAGGGTGTCGTGCAAAATTTTAAAAAATTTTCAATTTGTTGACAAGGTAGGAAGTCGTCCAAAATTTTAAAAAATTTTCAATTTGTTGACAAAGTAGGTAGTCGTCCAAAATTTTAAAAAATTTTCAATTTGTTGACAAAGTAGGAAGTCGTCCAAAATTTTAAAAAATATTCAATTTTTTGACAAGGTAGGAAGTCGTCCAAAATTTTAAAAAATTTTCAATTTGTTGACAAAGTAGGAAGTCGTCCAAAATTTTAAAAAATTTTCAATTTTTTGACAAGGTAGGGTGTCGTCCTAAATTTTAAAAAATTTTCAATTTGTTGACAAGGTAGGAAGTCGTCCAAAATTTTAAAAACTTTTCAATGTTTTGACAAGGTAGGTAGTCGTCCAAAATTTTAAAAAATTTTCAATTTTTTGACAAGGTAGGAAGTCGTCCAAAATTTTAAAAAATTTTCAATTTGTTGACAAAGTAGGAAGTCGTCCAAAATTTTAAAAAATTTTCAATTTTTTGACAAGGTAGGGTGTCGTGCAAAATTTTAAAAAATTTTCAATTTGTTGACAAGGTAGGAAGTCGTCCAATATTTTAAAAAAATTTCAATTTTTTGACAAGGTAGGAAGTCGTCCAAAATTTTAAAGAATTTTCGATTTGTTGACAAAGTAGGAAGTCGTCCAAAATTTTAAAAACTTTTCAATGTTTTGACAAGGTAGGTAGTCGTCCAAAATTTTAAAAAATTTTCAATTTTTTGACAAGGTAGGAAGTCGTCCAAAATTTTAAAAAATTTTCAATTTGTTGACAAGGTAGGAAGTCGTCCAAAATTTTAAAAAATTTTCAATTTGTTGACAAAGTAGGAAGTCGTCCAAAATTTTAAAAAATTTTCAATTTGTTGACAAAGTAGGAAGTCGTCCAAAATCTTAAAAAATTTTCAATTTTTTGACAAGGTAGGAAGTCGTCCAAAATTTTAAAAAATTTTCAATTTGTTGACAAGGTAGGAAGTCGTCCAATATTTTAAAAAATTTTCAATTTTTTCACAAGGTAGGAAGTCGTCCAAAATTTTAAAAAAATTTCAATTTTTTAACAAGGTAGGGTGTCGTGCAAAATTTTAAAAAATTTTCAATTTGTTGACAAAGTAGGAAGTCCTCCAAAATTTTAAAAAATTTTCAATTTTTTGACAAGGTAGGAAGTCGTCCAAAATTTTAAAAAATATTCAATTTTTTGACATGGTAGGAAGTCGTCCAAAATTTTAAAAAATTTTCAATTTTTTCACAAGGTAGGTAGTCGTCCAAAATTTTAAAAAATTTTCAATTTGTTGACAAAGTAGGAAGTCGTCCAAAATTTTAAAAAATTTTCAATTTGTTGACAAAGTAGGTAGTCGTCCAAAATTTTAAAAAATTTTCAATTTTTTGACAAGGTAGGGTGTCGTCCAAAATTTTAAAAAATTTTCAATTTGTTGACAAGGTAGGAAGTCGTCCAAAATTTTAAAAACTTTTCAATGTTTTGACAAGGTAGGTAGTCGTTCAAAATTTTAAAAAATTTTCAATTTGTTGACAAAGTAGGAAGTCGTTCAAAATTTTAAAAAATTTTAATTTTTTCACAAGGTAGGTAGTCGTCCAAAATTTTAAAAAATTTTCAATTTTTTGACAAGGTAGGGTGTCGTGCAAAATTTTAAAAAATTTTCAATTTTTGACAAGGTAGTCGTACAAAATTTTAAAAAATTTTCAATTTGTTGACAAAGTAGGTAGTCGTCCAAAATTTTAAAAAATTTTCAATTTGTTGACAAAGTAGGAAGTCGTCCAAAATTTTAAAAAATTTTCAATTTTTTGACAAGGTAGGGTGTCGTCCAAAATTTTAAAAAATTTTCAATTTGTTGACAAGGTAGGAAGTCGTCCAAAATTTTAAAAACTTTTCAATGTTTTGACAAGGTAGGGTGTCGTGCAAAATTTTATAAAATTTTCAATTTGTTGACAAGGTAGGAAGTCGTCCAATATTTTAAAAAAATTTCAATTTTTTGACAAGGTAGAAGTCGTCCAAAATTTTAAAAAATTTTCGATTTGTTGACAAAGTAGGAAGTCGTCCAAAATTTTAAAAACTTTTCAATGTTTTGACAAGGTAGGAAGTCGTCCAAAATTTTAAAAAATTTTCAATTTGTTGACAAGGTAGGGTGTCGTGCAAAATTTTAAAAAATTTTCAATTTGTTGACAAAGTAGGAAGTCGTCCAAAATTTTAAAAAATTTTCAATTTTTTGACAAGGTAGGAAGTCGTCCAAAATTTTAAAAATTTTTTAATTTGTTAACATAGTAGGAAGTCGTCCAAAATTTTAAAAAATTTTCAATTTGTTGACAAAGTAGGAAGTCGTCCAAAATCTTAAAAAATTTTCAATTTTTTGACAAGGTAGGAAGTCGTCCAAAATTTTAAAAAATTTTCAATTTGTTGACAAAGTAGGAAGTCGTCCAAAATTTTAAAAAATTTTCAATTTTTTGACAAGGTAGGGTGTCGTGCAAAATTTTAAAAAATTTTCAATTTGTTGACAAGGTAGGAAGTCGTCCAATATTTTAAAAAAATTTCAATTTTTTCACAAGGTAGGAAGTCGTCCAAAATTTTAAAAAATTTTCGATTTGTTGACAAAGTAGGAAGTCGTCCAAAATTTTATAAACTTTTCAATGTTTTGACAAGGTAGGTAGTCGTCCAAAATTTTAAAAAATTTTCAATTTTTTGACAAGGTAGGAAGTCGTCCAAAATTTTAAAAAATTTTCAATTTGTTGACAAGGTAGGAAGTCGTCCAAAATTTTAAAAAATTTTCAATTTGTTGACAAAGTAGGAAGTCGTCCAAAATTTTAAAAAATTTTCAATTTGTTGACAAAGTAGGAAGTCGTCCAAAATCTTAAAAAATTTTCAATTTTTTGACAAGGTAGGAAGTCGTCCAAAATTTTAAAAAATTTTCAATTTGTTGACAAGGTAGGAAGTCGTCCAATATTTTAAAAAATTTTCAATTTTTTCACAAGGTAGGAAGTCGTCCAAAATTTTAAAAAAATTTCAATGTTTTGACAAGGTAGGTAGTCGTCCAAAATTTTAAAAAATTTTCAATTTTTTGACAAGGTAGGAAGTCGTGCAAAATTTTAAAAAATTTTCAATTTGTTGACAAAGTAGGAAGTCGTCCAAAATTTTAAAAAATTTTCAATTTTTTGACAAGGTAGGGTGTCGTGCAAAATTTTAAAAAATTTTCAATTTTTTGACAAGGTAGGAAGTCGTCCAATATTTTAAAATAATTTTCAATTTTTTCACAAGGTAGGAAGTCGTCCAAAATTTTAAAAAAATTTCAATTTTTTTACAAGGTAGGGTGTCGTGCAAAATTTTAAAAAATTTTCAATTTGTTGACAAAGTAGGAAGTCGTCCAAAATTTTAAAAAATTTTCAATTTTTTCACAAGGTAGGGTGTCGTGCAAAATTTTAAAAAATTTTCAATTTGTTGACAAGGTAGGAAGCCGTCCAAAATTTTAAAAAATTTTCAATTTGTTGACAAGGTAGGAAGTCGTCCAATATTTTAAAAAATTTTCAATTTGTTGACAAGGTAGGAAGTCGTCCAAAATTTTAAAAAATTTTCAATTTGTTGACAAAGTAGGAAGTCGTCCAAAATTTTAAAAAATTTTCAATTTTTTCACAAGGTAGGAAGTCGTCCAAAATTTTAAAAAAATTTCAATTTTTTTACAAGGTAGGGTGTCGTGCAAAATTTTAAAAAATTTTCAATTTGTTGACAAAGTAGGAAGTCGTCCAAAATTTTAAAAAATTTTCAATTTTTTGACAAGGTAGGAAGTCGTCCAAAATTTTAAAAAATTTTCAATTTGTTGACAAGGTAGGAAGCCGTCCAAAATTTTAAAAACTTTTCAATGTTTTGACAAGGTAGGTAGTCGTCCAAAATTTTAAAAAATTTTCAATTTTTTGACAAGGTAGGAAGTCGTGCAAAATTTTAAAAAATTTTCAATTTGTTGACAAAGTAGGAAGTCGTCCAAAATTTTAAAAAATTTTCAATTTTTTGACAAGGTAGGGTGTCGTGCAAAATTTTAAAAAATTTTCAATTTTTGACAAGGTAGTCGTCCAAAATTTTAAAAAATTTTCAATTTTTTGACAAGGTAGGGGGTCGTGCAAAATTTTAAAAAATTTTCAATTTGTTGACAAAGTAGGAAGTCGTCCAAAATTTTAAAAAATATTCAATTTTTTGACATGGTAGGAAGTCGTCCAAAATTTTAAAAAATTTTCAATTTTTTCACAAGGTAGGTAGTCGTCCAAAATTTTAAAAAATTTTCAATTTGTTGACAAAGTAGGAAGTCGTCCAAAATTTTAAAAAATTTTCAATTTGTTGACAAAGTAGGTAGTCGTCCAAAATTTTAAAAAATTTTCAATTTTTTGACAAGGTAGGGTGTCGTCCAAAATTTTAAAAAATTTTCAATTTGTTGACAAGGTAGGAAGTCGTCCAAAATTTTAAAAACTTTTCAATGTTTTGACAAGGTAGGTAGTCGTTCAAAATTTTAAAAAATTTTCAATTTGTTGACAAAGTAGGAAGTCGTCCAAAATTTTAAAAAATTTTAATTTTTTCACAAGGTAGGTAGTCGTCCAAAATTTTAAAAAATTTTCAATTTTTTGACAAGGTAGGGTGTCGTGCAAAATTTTAAAAAATTTTCAATTTTTGACAAGGTAGTCGTACAAAATTTTAAAAAATTTTCAATTTTTTGACAAGGTAGGGTGTCGTGCAAAATTTTAAAAAATTTTCAATTTGTTGACAAGGTAGGAAGTCGTCCAAAATTTTAAAAAATTTTCAATTTGTTGACAAAGTAGGTAGTCGTCCAAAATTTTAAAAAATTTTCAATTTGTTGACAAAGTAGGAAGTCGTCCAAAATTTTAAAAAATTTTCAATTTTTTGACAAGGTAGGGTGTCGTCCAAAATTTTAAAAAATTTTCAATTTGTTGACAAGGTAGGAAGTCGTCCAAAATTTTAAAAACTTTTCAATGTTTTGACAAGGTAGGGTGTCGTGCAAAATTTTATAAAATTTTCAATTTGTTGACAAGGTAGGAAGTCGTCCAATATTTTAAAAAAATTTCAATTTTTTGACAAGGTAGAAGTCGTCCAAAATTTTAAAAAATTTTCGATTTGTTGACAAAGTAGGAAGTCGTCCAAAATTTTAAAAACTTTTCAATGTTTTGACAAGGTAGGAAGTCGTCCAAAATTTTAAAAAATTTTCAATTTGTTGACAAGGTAGGGTGTCGTGCAAAATTTTAAAAAATTTTCAATTTGTTGACAAAGTAGGAAGTCGTCCAAAATTTTAAAAAATTTTCAATTTTTTGACAAGGTAGGAAGTCGTCCAAAATTTTAAAAATTTTTTAATTTGTTAACATAGTAGGAAGTCGTCCAAAATTTTAAAAAATTTTCAATTTGTTGACAAAGTAGGAAGTCGTCCAAAATCTTAAAAAATTTTCAATTTTTTGACAAGGTAGGAAGTCGTCCAAAATTTTAAAAAATTTTCAATTTTTTGACAAGGTAGGAAGTCGTCCAATATTTTAAAATATTTTCAATTTTTTCACAAGGTAGGAAGTCGTCCAAAATTTTAAAAAAATTTCAATTTTTTGACAAGGTAGGGTGTCGTGCAAAATTTTAAAAAATTTTCAATTTGTTGACAAAGTAGGAAGTCGTCCAAAACTTTAAAAAATTTTCAATTTTTTCACAAGGTAGGAATTCGTCCAATATTTTAAAAAATTTTCAATTTGTTGACAAGGTAGGAAGTCGTCCAAAATTTTAAAAAATTTTCAATTTGTTGACAAAGTAGGAAGTCGTCCAAAATTTTAAAAAATTTTCCATTTTTTTAAAAGGTAGGTAGTCGTCCAAAATTTTAAAAAATTTTCAATTTGTTGACAAAGTAGGAAGTCGTCCAAAATTTTAAAAAATTTTCAATTTGTTGACAAGGTAAGAAGTCGTCCAAAATTTTAAAAAATTTTCAATTTTTTCACAAGGTAGGAAGTCGTCCAAAATTTTAAAAAATTTTCAATTTTTTCACAAGGTAGGGTGTCGTGCAAAATTTTAAAAAATTTGCAATTTGTTGACAAGGTAGGAAGTCGTTCAAAATTTTAAAAAATTTTCAATTTTTTCACAAGGTAGGTAGTCGTCCAAAATTTTAAAAAATTTTCAATTTTTTGACAAGGTAGGGTGTCGTGCAAAATTTTAAAAAATTTTCAATTTGTTGACAAGGTAGGAAGTCGTCCAAAATTTTAAAAACTTTTCAATGTTTTGACAAGGTAGGTAGTCGTCCAAAATTTTAAAAAATTTTCAATTTTTTGACAAGGTAGGGTGTCGTGCAAAATTTTAAAAAATTTTCAATTTGTTGACAAGGAGGGAGTCGTCCAAAATTTTAAAAAATTTTCAATTTTCAAAAATTCAAAAATTTTCAATTTGTTGACAAGGTAGGGTGTCGTGCAAAATTTTAAAAAATTTTCAATTTGTTGACAAAGTAGGAAGTCGTCCAAAATTTTAAAAAATTTTCAATTTGTTGACAAAGTAGGAAGTCGTCCAAAATTTTAAAAAATTTTCAATTTTTTGACAAGGTAGGGTGTCGTCCAAAATTTTAAAAAATTTTCAATTTGTTGACAAGCTAGGAAGTCGTCCAAAATTTTAAAAACTTTTCAATGTTTTGACAAGGTAGGGTGTCGTGCAAAATTTTATAAAATTTTCAATTTGTTGACAAGGTAGGAAGTCGTCCAATATTTTAAAAAAATTTCAATTTTTTGACAAAGTAGGTAGTCGTCCAAAATTTTAAAAAATTTTCAATTTGTTGACAAAGTAGGAAGTCGTCCAAAATTTTAAAAAATTTTCAATTTGTTGACAAGGTAAGAAGTCGTCCAAAATTTTAAAAAATTTTCAATTTTTTCACAAGGTAGGAAGTCGTCCAAAATTTTAAAAAATTTTCAATTTTTTCACAAGGTAGGGTGTCGTGCAAAATTTTAAAAAATTTGCAATTTGTTGACAAGGTAGGAAGTCGTTCAAAATTTTAAAAAATTTTCAATTTTTTCACAAGGTAGGTAGTCGTCCAAAATTTTAAAAAATTTTCAATTTTTTGACAAGGTAGGGTGTCGTGCAAAATTTTAAAAAATTTTCAATTTGTTGACAAGGTAGGAAGTCGTCCAAAATTTTAAAAACTTTTCAATGTTTTGACAAGGTAGGTAGTCGTCCAAAATTTTAAAAAATTTTCAATTTTTTCACAAGGTAGGAAGTCGTCCAAAATTTTAAAAAATTTTCAATTTTTTCACAAGGTAGGGTGTCGTGCAAAATTTTAAAAAATTTGCAATTTGTTGACAAGGTAGGAAGTCGTTCAAAATTTTAAAAAATTTTCAATTTTTTCACAAGGTAGGTAGTCGTCCAAAATTTTAAAAAATTTTCAATTTTTTGACAAGGTAGGGTGTCGTGCAAAATTTTAAAAAATTTTCAATTTGTTGACAAGGTAGGAAGTCGTCCAAAATTTTAAAAACTTTTCAATGTTTTGACAAGGTAGGTAGTCGTCCAAAATTTTAAAAAATTTTCAATTTTTTGACAAGGTAGGGTGTCGTGCAAAATTTTAAAAAATTTTCAATTTGTTGACAAGGAGGGAGTCGTCCAAAATTTTAAAAAATTTTCAATTTTCAAAAATTCAAAAATTTTCAATTTGTTGACAAGGTAGGGTGTCGTGCAAAATTTTAAAAAATTTTCAATTTGTTGACAAAGTAGGAAGTCGTCCAAAATTTTAAAAAATTTTCAATTTGTTGACAAAGTAGGAAGTCGTCCAAAATTTTAAAAAATTTTCAATTTTTTGACAAGGTAGGGTGTCGTCCAAAATTTTAAAAAATTTTCAATTTGTTGACAAGCTAGGAAGTCGTCCAAAATTTTAAAAACTTTTCAATGTTTTGACAAGGTAGGGTGTCGTGCAAAATTTTATAAAATTTTCAATTTGTTGACAAGGTAGGAAGTCGTCCAATATTTTAAAAAAATTTCAATTTTTTGACAAAGTAGGTAGTCGTCCAAAATTTTAAAAAATTTTCAATTTGTTGACAAAGTAGGAAGTCGTCCAAAATTTTAAAAAATTTTCAATTTGTTGACAAGGTAAGAAGTCGTCCAAAATTTTAAAAAATTTTCAATTTTTTCACAAGGTAGGAAGTCGTCCAAAATTTTAAAAAATTTTCAATTTTTTCACAAGGTAGGGTGTCGTGCAAAATTTTAAAAAATTTGCAATTTGTTGACAAGGTAGGAAGTCGTTCAAAATTTTAAAAAATTTTCAATTTTTTCACAAGGTAGGTAGTCGTCCAAAATTTTAAAAAATTTTCAATTTTTTGACAAGGTAGGGTGTCGTGCAAAATTTTAAAAAATTTTCAATTTGTTGACAAGGTAGGAAGTCGTCCAAAATTTTAAAAACTTTTCAATGTTTTGACAAGGTAGGTAGTCGTCCAAAATTTTAAAAAATTTTCAATTTTTTGACAAGGTAGGGTGTCGTGCAAAATTTTAAAAAATTTTCAATTTTTTCACAAGGTAGGTAGTCGTCCAAAATTTTAAAAAATTTTCAATTTTTTGACAAGGTAGGGTGTCGTGCAAAATTTTAAAAAATTTTCAATTTGTTGACAAGGTAGGAAGTCGTCCAAAATTTTAAAAAATTTTCAATTTGTTGACAAGGTAAGAAGTCGTCCAAAACTTTAAAAAATTTTCAATTTTTTCACAAGGTAGGAATTCGTCCAATATTTTAAAAAATTTTCAATTTGTTGACAAGGTAGGAAGTCGTCCAAAATTTTAAAAAATTTTCAATTTGTTGACAAAGTAGGAAGTCGTCCAAAATTTTAAAAAATTTTCCATTTTTTTAAAAGGTAGGTAGTCGTCCAAAATTTTAAAAAATTTTCAATTTGTTGACAAAGTAGGAAGTCGTCCAAAATTTTAAAAAATTTTCAATTTGTTGACAAGGTAAGAAGTCGTCCAAAATTTTAAAAAATTTTCAATTTTTTCACAAGGTAGGAAGTCGTCCAAAATTTTAAAAAATTTTCAATTTTTTCACAAGGTAGGGTGTCGTGCAAAATTTTAAAAAATTTGCAATTTGTTGACAAGGTAGGAAGTCGTTCAAAATTTTAAAAAATTTTCAATTTTTTCACAAGGTAGGTAGTCGTCCAAAATTTTAAAAAATTTTCAATTTTTTGACAAGGTAGGGTGTCGTGCAAAATTTTAAAAAATTTTCAATTTGTTGACAAGGTAGGAAGTCGTCCAAAATTTTAAAAACTTTTCAATGTTTTGACAAGGTAGGTAGTCGTCCAAAATTTTAAAAAATTTTCAATTTTTTGACAAGGTAGGGTGTCGTGCAAAATTTTAAAAAATTTTCAATTTGTTGACAAGGAGGGAGTCGTCCAAAATTTTAAAAAATTTTCAATTTTCAAAAATTCAAAAATTTTCAATTTGTTGACAAGGTAGGGTGTCGTGCAAAATTTTAAAAAATTTTCAATTTGTTGACAAAGTAGGAAGTCGTCCAAAATTTTAAAAAATTTTCAATTTGTTGACAAAGTAGGAAGTCGTCCAAAATTTTAAAAAATTTTCAATTTTTTGACAAGGTAGGGTGTCGTCCAAAATTTTAAAAAATTTTCAATTTGTTGACAAGCTAGGAAGTCGTCCAAAATTTTAAAAACTTTTCAATGTTTTGACAAGGTAGGGTGTCGTGCAAAATTTTATAAAATTTTCAATTTGTTGACAAGGTAGGAAGTCGTCCAATATTTTAAAAAAATTTCAATTTTTTGACAAAGTAGGTAGTCGTCCAAAATTTTAAAAAATTTTCAATTTGTTGACAAAGTAGGAAGTCGTCCAAAATTTTAAAAAATTTTCAATTTGTTGACAAGGTAAGAAGTCGTCCAAAATTTTAAAAAATTTTCAATTTTTTCACAAGGTAGGAAGTCGTCCAAAATTTTAAAAAATTTTCAATTTTTTCACAAGGTAGGGTGTCGTGCAAAATTTTAAAAAATTTGCAATTTGTTGACAAGGTAGGAAGTCGTTCAAAATTTTAAAAAATTTTCAATTTTTTCACAAGGTAGGTAGTCGTCCAAAATTTTAAAAAATTTTCAATTTTTTGACAAGGTAGGGTGTCGTGCAAAATTTTAAAAAATTTTCAATTTGTTGACAAGGTAGGAAGTCGTCCAAAATTTTAAAAACTTTTCAATGTTTTGACAAGGTAGGTAGTCGTCCAAAATTTTAAAAAATTTTCAATTTTTTCACAAGGTAGGAAGTCGTCCAAAATTTTAAAAAATTTTCAATTTTTTCACAAGGTAGGGTGTCGTGCAAAATTTTAAAAAATTTGCAATTTGTTGACAAGGTAGGAAGTCGTTCAAAATTTTAAAAAATTTTCAATTTTTTCACAAGGTAGGTAGTCGTCCAAAATTTTAAAAAATTTTCAATTTTTTGACAAGGTAGGGTGTCGTGCAAAATTTTAAAAAATTTTCAATTTGTTGACAAGGTAGGAAGTCGTCCAAAATTTTAAAAACTTTTCAATGTTTTGACAAGGTAGGTAGTCGTCCAAAATTTTAAAAAATTTTCAATTTTTTGACAAGGTAGGGTGTCGTGCAAAATTTTAAAAAATTTTCAATTTGTTGACAAGGAGGGAGTCGTCCAAAATTTTAAAAAATTTTCAATTTTCAAAAATTCAAAAATTTTCAATTTGTTGACAAGGTAGGGTGTCGTGCAAAATTTTAAAAAATTTTCAATTTGTTGACAAAGTAGGAAGTCGTCCAAAATTTTAAAAAATTTTCAATTTGTTGACAAAGTAGGAAGTCGTCCAAAATTTTAAAAAATTTTCAATTTTTTGACAAGGTAGGGTGTCGTCCAAAATTTTAAAAAATTTTCAATTTGTTGACAAGCTAGGAAGTCGTCCAAAATTTTAAAAACTTTTCAATGTTTTGACAAGGTAGGGTGTCGTGCAAAATTTTATAAAATTTTCAATTTGTTGACAAGGTAGGAAGTCGTCCAATATTTTAAAAAAATTTCAATTTTTTGACAAAGTAGGTAGTCGTCCAAAATTTTAAAAAATTTTCAATTTGTTGACAAAGTAGGAAGTCGTCCAAAATTTTAAAAAATTTTCAATTTGTTGACAAGGTAAGAAGTCGTCCAAAATTTTAAAAAATTTTCAATTTTTTCACAAGGTAGGAAGTCGTCCAAAATTTTAAAAAATTTTCAATTTTTTCACAAGGTAGGGTGTCGTGCAAAATTTTAAAAAATTTGCAATTTGTTGACAAGGTAGGAAGTCGTTCAAAATTTTAAAAAATTTTCAATTTTTTCACAAGGTAGGTAGTCGTCCAAAATTTTAAAAAATTTTCAATTTTTTGACAAGGTAGGGTGTCGTGCAAAATTTTAAAAAATTTTCAATTTGTTGACAAGGTAGGAAGTCGTCCAAAATTTTAAAAACTTTTCAATGTTTTGACAAGGTAGGTAGTCGTCCAAAATTTTAAAAAATTTTCAATTTTTTGACAAGGTAGGGTGTCGTGCAAAATTTTAAAAAATTTTCAATTTTTGACAAGGTAGTCGTCCAAAATTTTAAAAAATTTTCAATTTTCAAAAATTCAAAAATTTTCAATTTGTTGACAAGGTAGGGTGTCGTGCAAAATTTTAAAAAATTTTCAATTTTTTGACAAGGTAGGGTGTCGTGCAAAATTTTAAAAAATTTTCAATTTGTTGACAAGGAGGGAGTCGTCCAAAATTTTAAAAAATTTTCAATTTTCAAAAATTCAAAAATTTTCAATTTGTTGACAAGGTAGGGTGTCGTGCAAAATTTTAAAAAATTTTCAATTTGTTGACAAAGTAGGAAGTCGTCCAAAATTTTAAAAAATTTTCAATTTGTTGACAAAGTAGGAAGTCGTCCAAAATTTTAAAAAATTTTCAATTTTTTGACAAGGTAGGGTGTCGTCCAAAATTTTAAAAAATTTTCAATTTGTTGACAAGCTAGGAAGTCGTCCAAAATTTTAAAAACTTTTCAATGTTTTGACAAGGTAGGGTGTCGTGCAAAATTTTATAAAATTTTCAATTTGTTGACAAGGTAGGAAGTCGTCCAATATTTTAAAAAAATTTCAATTTTTTGACAAAGTAGGTAGTCGTCCAAAATTTTAAAAAATTTTCAATTTGTTGACAAAGTAGGAAGTCGTCCAAAATTTTAAAAAATTTTCAATTTGTTGACAAGGTAAGAAGTCGTCCAAAATTTTAAAAAATTTTCAATTTTTTCACAAGGTAGGAAGTCGTCCAAAATTTTAAAAAATTTTCAATTTTTTCACAAGGTAGGGTGTCGTGCAAAATTTTAAAAAATTTGCAATTTGTTGACAAGGTAGGAAGTCGTTCAAAATTTTAAAAAATTTTCAATTTTTTCACAAGGTAGGTAGTCGTCCAAAATTTTAAAAAATTTTCAATTTTTTGACAAGGTAGGGTGTCGTGCAAAATTTTAAAAAATTTTCAATTTGTTGACAAGGTAGGAAGTCGTCCAAAATTTTAAAAACTTTTCAATGTTTTGACAAGGTAGGTAGTCGTCCAAAATTTTAAAAAATTTTCAATTTTTTCACAAGGTAGGAAGTCGTCCAAAATTTTAAAAAATTTTCAATTTGTTGACAAGGTAGGAAGTCGTCCAAAATTTTAAAAACTTTTCAATGTTTTGACAAGGTAGGTAGTCGTCCAAAATTTTAAAAAATTTTCAATTTTTTGACAAGGTAGGGTGTCGTGCAAAATTTTAAAAAATTTTCAATTTGTTGACAAGGAGGGAGTCGTCCAAAATTTTAAAAAATTTTCAATTTTCAAAAATTCAAAAATTTTCAATTTGTTGACAAGGTAGGGTGTCGTGCAAAATTTTAAAAAATTTTCAATTTGTTGACAAAGTAGGAAGTCGTCCAAAATTTTAAAAAATTTTCAATTTGTTGACAAAGTAGGAAGTCGTCCAAAATTTTAAAAAATTTTCAATTTTTTGACAAGGTAGGGTGTCGTCCAAAATTTTAAAAAATTTTCAATTTGTTGACAAGCTAGGAAGTCGTCCAAAATTTTAAAAACTTTTCAATGTTTTGACAAGGTAGGGTGTCGTGCAAAATTTTATAAAATTTTCAATTTGTTGACAAGGTAGGAAGTCGTCCAATATTTTAAAAAAATTTCAATTTTTTGACAAAGTAGGTAGTCGTCCAAAATTTTAAAAAATTTTCAATTTGTTGACAAAGTAGGAAGTCGTCCAAAATTTTAAAAAATTTTCAATTTGTTGACAAGGTAAGAAGTCGTCCAAAATTTTAAAAAATTTTCAATTTTTTCACAAGGTAGGAAGTCGTCCAAAATTTTAAAAAATTTTCAATTTTTTCACAAGGTAGGGTGTCGTGCAAAATTTTAAAAAATTTGCAATTTGTTGACAAGGTAGGAAGTCGTTCAAAATTTTAAAAAATTTTCAATTTTTTCACAAGGTAGGTAGTCGTCCAAAATTTTAAAAAATTTTCAATTTTTTGACAAGGTAGGGTGTCGTGCAAAATTTTAAAAAATTTTCAATTTGTTGACAAGGTAGGAAGTCGTCCAAAATTTTAAAAACTTTTCAATGTTTTGACAAGGTAGGTAGTCGTCCAAAATTTTAAAAAATTTTCAATTTTTTGACAAGGTAGGGTGTCGTGCAAAATTTTAAAAAATTTTCAATTTTTGACAAGGTAGTCGTCCAAAATTTTAAAAAATTTTCAATTTTCAAAAATTCAAAAATTTTCAATTTGTTGACAAGGTAGGGTGTCGTGCAAAATTTTAAAAAATTTTCAATTTGTTGACAAAGTAGGAAGTCGTCCAAAATTTTAAAAAATTTTCAATTTGTTGACAAAGTAGGAAGTCGTCCAAAATTTTAAAAAATTTTCAATTTTTTGACAAGGTAGGGTGTCGTCCAAAATTTTAAAAAATTTTCAATTTGTTGACAAGCTAGGAAGTCGTCCAAAATTTTAAAAACTTTTCAATGTTTTGACAAGGTAGGGTGTCGTGCAAAATTTTATAAAATTTTCAATTTGTTGACAAGGTAGGAAGTCGTCCAATATTTTAAAAAAATTTCAATTTTTTGACAAAGTAGGTAGTCGTCCAAAATTTTAAAAAATTTTCAATTTGTTGACAAAGTAGGAAGTCGTCCAAAATTTTAAAAAATTTTCAATTTTTTGACAAGGTAGGGTGTCGTCCAAAATTTTAAAAAAATTTCAATTTGTTGACAAGGTAGGAAGTCGTCCAAAATTTTAAAAACTTTTCAATGTTTTGACAAGGTAGGGTGTCGTGCAAAATTTTAAAAAATTTTCAATTTTTTGACAAGGTAGGAAGTCGTCCAAAATTTTAAAAAATTTTCAATTTGTTGACAAGGTAGGGTGTCGTGCAAAATTTTAAAAAATTTTCCATTTTTTGACAAAGTAGGAAGTCGTCCAAAATTTTAAAAAATTTTCAATTTTTTGACAAGGTAGGAAGTCGTCCAAAATTTTAAAAAATTTTTAATTTGTTAACATAGTAGGAAGTCGTCCAAAATTTTAAAAAATTTTCAATTTGTTGACAAAGTAGGAAGTCGTCCAAAATCTTAAAAAATTTTCAATTTTTTGACAAGGTAGGAAGTCGTCCAAAATTTTAAAAAATTTTCAATTTTTTGACAAGGTAGGAAGTCGTCCAATATTTTAAAATATTTTCAATTTTTTCACAAGGTAGGAAGTCGTCCAAAATTTTAAAAAAATTTCAATTTTTTGACAAGGTAGGGTGTCGCAAAATTTTATAAAATTTTCAATTTGTTGACAAGGTAGGAAGTCGTCCAATATTTTAAAAAAATTTCAATTTTTTGACAAGGTAGAAGTCGTCCAAAATTTTAAAAAATTTTCGATTTGTTGACAAAGTAGGAAGTCGTCCAAAATTTTAAAAACTTTTCAATGTTTTGACAAGGTAGGTAGTCGTCCAAAATTTTAAAAAATTTTCAATTTTTTGACAAGGTAGGAAGTCGTCCAAAATTTTAAAAAATTTTCAATTTTTTGACAAGGTAGGAAGTCGTCCAAAATTTTAAAAATTTTTTAATTTGTTAACATAGTAGGAAGTCGTCCAAAATTTTAAAAAATTTTCAATTTGTTGACAAGGTAGGAAGTCGTCCAAAATTTTAAAAAAATTTCAATTTTTTGACAAGGTAGGGTGTCGCAAAATTTTATAAAATTTTCAATTTGTTGACAAGGTAGGAAGTCGTCCAAAATTTTAAAAAATTTTCAATTTGTTGACAAGGTAGGAAGTCGTCCAAAATTTTAAAAATTTTTTAATTTGTTAACATAGTAGGAAGTCGTCCAAAATTTTAAAAAATTTTCAATTTGTTGACAAAGTAGGAAGTCGTCCAAAATCTTAAAAAATTTTCAATTTTTTGACAAGGTAGGAAGTCGTCCAAAATTTTAAAAAATTTTCAATTTGTTGACAAAGTAGGAAGTCGTCCAAAATTTTAAAAAATTTTCAATTTTTTGACAAGGTAGGGTGTCGTGCAAAATTTTAAAAAATTTTCAATTTGTTGACAAGGTAGGAAGTCGTCCAATATTTTAAAAAAATTTCAATTTTTTCACAAGGTAGGAAGTCGTCCAAAATTTTAAAAAATTTTCGATTTGTTGACAAAGTAGGAAGTCGTCCAAAATTTTATAAACTTTTCAATGTTTTGACAAGGTAGGTAGTCGTCCAAAATTTTAAAAAATTTTCAATTTTTTGACAAGGTAGGAAGTCGTCCAAAATTTTAAAAAATTTTCAATTTGTTGACAAGGTAGGAAGTCGTCCAAAATTTTAAAAAATTTTCAATTTGTTGACAAAGTAGGAAGCCGTCCAAAATTTTAAAAAATTTTCAATTTGTTGACAAAGTAGGAAGTCGTCCAAAATCTTAAAAAATTTTCAATTTTTTGACAAGGTAGGAAGTCGTCCAAAATTTTAAAAAATTTTCAATTTTTTGACAAGGTAGGAAGTCGTCCAATATTTTAAAATATTTTCAATTTTTTCACAAGGTAGGAAGTCGTCCAAAATTTTAAAAAAATTTCAATTTTTTGACAAGGTAGGGTGTCGCAAAATTTTATAAAATTTTCAATTTGTTGACAAGGTAGGAAGTCGTCCAATATTTTAAAAAAATTTCAATTTTTTGACAAGGTAGAAGTCGTCCAAAATTTTAAAAAATTTTCGATTTGTTGACAAAGTAGGAAGTCGTCCAAAATTTTAAAAACTTTTCAATGTTTTGACAAGGTAGGTAGTCGTCCAAAATTTTAAAAAATTTTCAATTTTTTGACAAGGTAGGAAGTCGTCCAAAATTTTAAAAAATTTTCAATTTGTTGACAAGGTAGGATGTCGTGCAAAATTTTAAAAAATTTTCAATTTGTTGACAAAGTAGGAAGTCGTCCAAAATTTTAAAAAATTTTCAATTTTTTGACAAGGTAGGAAGTCGTCCAAAATTTTAAAAAATTTTTAATTTGTTAACATAGTAGGAAGTCGTCCAAAATTTTAAAAAATTTTCAATTTGTTGACAAAGTAGGAAGTCGTCCAATATTTTAAAATATTTTCAATTTTTTCACAAGGTAGGAAGTCGTCCAAAATTTTAAAAAAATTTCAATTTTTTGACAAGGTAGGGTGTCGTGCAAAATTTTAAAAAATTTTCAATTTGTTGACAAAGTAGGAAGTCGTCCAAAACTTTAAAAAATTTTCAATGTTTTCACAAGGTAGGAAGTCGTCCAATATTTTAAAAAATTTTCAATTTGTTGACAAGGTAGGAAGTCGTCCAAAATTTTAAAAAATTTTCAATTTGTTGACAAAGTAGGAAGTCGTCCAAAATTTTAAAAAATTTTCAATTTTTTCACAAGGTAGGTAGTCGTCCAAAATTTTAAAAAATTTTCAATTTGTTGACAAAGTAGGAAGTCGTCCAAAATTTTAAAAAATTTTCAATTTGTTGACAAGGTAAGAAGTCGTCCAAAATTTTAAAAAATTTTCAATTTTTTCACAAGGTAGGAAGTCGTCCAAAATTTTAAAAAATTTTCAATTTTTTCACAAGGTAGGGTGTCGTGCAAAATTTTAAAAAATTTGCAATTTGTTGACAAGGTAGGAAGTCGTTCAAAATTTTAAAAAATTTTCATTTTTTTCACAAGGTAGGTAGTCGTACAAAATTTTAAAAAATTTTCAATTTTTTGACAAGGTAGGGTGTCGTGCAAAATTTTAAAAAATTTTCAATTTGTTGACAAGGTAGGAAGTCGTCCAAAATTTTAAAAACTTTTCAATGTTTTGACAAGGTAGGTAGTCGTCCAAAATTTTAAAAAATTTTCAATTTTTTGACAAGGTAGGGTGTCGTGCAAAATTTTAAAAAATTTTCAATTTTTGACAAGGTAGTCGTCCAAAATTTTAAAAAATTTTCAATTTTTTGACAAGGTAGGGTGTCGTGCGAAATTTTAAAAAATTTTCAATTTGTTGACAAGGTAGGGTGTCGTGCAAAATTTTAAAAAATTTTCAATTTGTTGACAAAGTAGGAAGTCGTCCAAAATTTTAAAAAATTTTAATTTTTTCACAAGGTAGTCGTCCAAAATTTTAAAAAATTTTCAATTTTTTGACAAGGTAGGGTGTCGTGCAAAATTTTAAAAAATTTTCAATTTGTTGACAAGGTAGGAAGTCGTCCAAAATTTTAAAAACTTTTCAATGTTTTGACAAGGTAGGTAGTCGTCCAAAATTTTAAAAAATTTTCAATTTTTTGACAAGGTAGGGTGTCGTGCAAAATTTTAAAAAATTTTCAATTTTTGACAAGGTAGTCGTCCAAAATTTTAAAAAATTTTCAATTTTTTGACAAGGTAGGGTGTCGTGCAAAATTTTAAAAAATTTTCAATTTGTTGACAAGGTAGGGTGTCGTCCAAAATTTTAAAAAATTTTCAATTTTTTGACAAGGTAGGGTGTCGTGCAAAATTTTAAAAAATTTTCAATTTTTGACAAGGTAGTCGTCCAAAATTTTAAAAAATTTTCAATTTTTTGACAAGGTAGGGTGTCGTGCAAAATTTTAAAAAATTTTCAATTTGTTGACAAGGTAGGAAGTCGTCCAAAATTTTAAAAAATTTTCAATTTGTTGACAAAGTAGGTAGTCGTCCAAAATTTTAAAAAATTTTCAATTTGTTGACAAAGTAGGAAGTCGTCCAAAATTTTAAAAAATATTCAATTTTTTGACAAGGTAGGAAGTCGCCCAAAATTTTAAAAAATTTTCAATTTGTTGACAAAGTAGGAAGTCGTCCAAAATTTTAAAAAATTTTCAATTTTTTGACAAGGTAGGGTGTCGTCCAAAATTTTAAAAAATTTTCAATTTGTTGACAAGGTAGGAAGTCGTCCAAAATTTTAAAAACTTTTCAATGTTTTGACAAGGTAGGTAGTCGTCCAAAATTTTAAAAAATTTTCAATTTTTTGACAAGGTAGGAAGTCGTCCAAAATTTTAAAAAATTTTCAATTTGTTGACAAAGTAGGAAGTCGTCCAAAATTTTAAAAAATTTTCAATTTTTTGCCAAGGTAGGGTGTCGTGCAAAATTTTAAAAAATTTTCAATTTGTTGACAAAGTAGGAAGTCGTCCAAAATTTTAAAAACTTTTCAATGTTTTGACAAGGTAGGTAGTCGTCCAAAATTTTAAAAAATTTTCAATTTTTTGACAAGGTAGGAAGTCGTCCAAAATTTTAAAAAATTTTCAATTTGTTGACAAAGTAGGAAGTCGTCCAAAATTTTAAAAAATTTTCAATTTTTTGACAAGGTAGGGTGTCGTGCAAAATTTTAAAAAATTTTCAATTTGTTGACAAAGTAGGAAGTCGTCCAAAATTTTAAAAACTTTTCAATGTTTTGACAAGGTAGGGTGTCGTGCAAAATTTTATAAAATTTTCAATTTGTTGACAAGGTAGGAAGGCGTCCAAAATTTTAAAAAATTTTCAATTTTTTGACAAGGTAGGGTGTCGTGCAAAATTTTAAAAAATTTTCAATTTTTGACAAGGTAGTCGTCCAAAATTTTAAAAAATTTTCAATTTTTTGACAAGGTAGGGTGTCGTGCAAAATTTTAAAAAATTTTCAATTTGTTGACAAGGTAGGGTGTCGTCCAAAATTTTAAAAAATTTTCAATTTTTTGACAAGGTAGGGTGTCGTGCAAAATTTTAAAAAATTTTCAATTTGTTGACAAGGTAGGAAGTCGTCCAAAATTTTAAAAAATTTTCAATTTGTTGACAAAGTAGGTATTCGTCCAAAATTTTAAAAAATTTTCAATTTGTTGACAAGGTAGGTAGTCGTCCAAAATTTTAAAAAATTTTCAATTTTTTGACAAGGTAGGGTGTCGTGCAAAATTTTAAAAAATTTTCAATTTTTGACAAGGTAGTCGTCCAAAATTTTAAAAAATTTTCAATTTTTTGACAAGGTAGGGTGTCGTGCAAAATTTTAAAAAATTTTCGATTTGTTGACAAGGTAGGGTGTCGTCCAAAATTTTAAAAAATTTTCAATTTTTTGACAAGGTAGGGTGTCGTGCAAAATTTTAAAAAATTTTCAATTTGTTGACAAGGTAGGAAGTCGTCCAAAATTTTAAAAAATTTTCAATTTTTTGACAAGGTAGGGTGTCGTGCAAAATTTTAAAAAATTTTCAATTTGTTGACAAGGTAGGGTGTCGTCCAAAATTTTAAAAAATTTTCAATTTGTTGACAAAGTAGGAAGTCGTCCAAAATTTTAAAAACTTTTCAATGTTTTGACAAGGTAGGTAGTCGTCCAAAATTTTAAAAACTTTTCAATGTTTTGACAAGGTAGGTAGTCGTCCAAAATTTTAAAAAATTTTCAATTTTTTGACAAGGTAGGAAGTCGTCCAAAATTTTAAAAAATTTTCAATTTGTTGACAAAGTAGGAAGTCGTCCAAAATTTTAAAAAATTTTCAATTTTTTGACAAGGTAGGGTGTCGTGCAAAATTTTAAAAAATTTTCAATTTGTTGACAAAGTAGGAAGTCGTCCAAAATTTTAAAAACTTTTCAATGTTTTGACAAGGTAGGGTGTCGTGCAAAATTTTATAAAATTTTCAATTTGTTGACAAGGTAGGAAGTCGTCCAAAATTTTAAAAAATTTTCAATTTTTTGACAAGGTAGGGTGTCGTGCAAAATTTTAAAAAATTTTCAATTTTTGACAAGGTAGTCGTCCAAAATTTTAAAAAATTTTCAATTTGTTGACAAGGTAGGAAGTCGTCCAAAATTTTAAAAAATTTTCAATTTGTTGACAAAGTAGGTATTCGTCCAAAATTTTAAAAAATTTTCAATTTGTTGACAAGGTAGGTAGTCGTCCAAAATTTTAAAAAATTTTCAATTTTTTGACAAGGTAGGGTGTCGTGCAAAATTTTAAAAAATTTTCAATTTTTGACAAGGTAGTCGTCCAAAATTTTAAAAAATTTTCAATTTTTTGACAAGGTAGGGTGTCGTGCAAAATTTTAAAAAATTTTCAATTTGTTGACAAGGTAGGGTGTCGTCCAAAATTTTAAAAAATTTTCAATTTTTTGACAAGGTAGGGTGTCGTGCAAAATTTTAAAAAATTTTCAATTTGTTGACAAGGTAGGAAGTCGTCCAAAATTTTAAAAAATTTTCAATTTTTTGACAAGGTAGGGTGTCGTGCAAAATTTTAAAAAATTTTCAATTTGTTGACAAGGTAGGGTGTCGTGCAAAATTTTAAAAAATTTTCAATTTGTTGACAAAGTAGGAAGTCGTCCAAAATTTTAAAAACTTTTCAATGTTTTGACAAGGTAGGTAGTCGTCCAAAATTTTAAAAAATTTTCAATTTTTTGACAAGGTAGGGTGTCGTGCAAAATTTTAAAAAATTTTCAATTTTTGACAAGGTAGTCGTCCAAAATTTTAAAAAATTTTCAATTTTTTGACAAAGTAGGAAGTCGTCCAAAATTTTAAAAACTTTTCAATGTTTTGACAAGGTAGGTAGTCGTCCAAAATTTTAAAAAATTTTCAATTTTTTGACAAGGTAGGGTGTCGTGCAAAATTTTAAAAAATTTTCAATTTTTGACAAGGTAGTCGTCCAAAATTTTAAAAAATTTTCAATTTTTTGACAAGGTAGGGTGTCGTGCAAAATTTTAAAAAATTTTCAATTTGTTGACAAGGTAGGGTGTCGTCCAAAATTTTAAAAAATTTTCAATTTTTTGACAAGGTAGGGTGTCGTGCAAAATTTTAAAAAATTTTCAATTTTTGACAAGGTAGTCGTCCAAAATTTTAAAAAATTTTCAATTTTTTGACAAGGTAGGGTGTCGTGCAAAATTTTAAAAAATTTTCAATTTGTTGACAAGGTAGGGTGTCGTCCAAAATTTTAAAAAATTTTCAATTTTTTGACAAGGTAGGGTGTCGTGCAAAATTTTAAAAAATTTTCAATTTGTTGACAAGGTAGGAAGTCGTCCAAAATTTTAAAAAATTTTCAATTTGTTGACAAAGTAGGTATTCGTCCAAAATTTTAAAAAATTTTCAATTTGTTGACAAAGTAGGAAGTCGTCCAAAATTTTAAAAAATATTCAATTTTTTGACATGGTAGGAAGTCGTCCAAAATTTTAAAAAATTTTCAATTTTTTCACAAGGTAGGTAGTCGTCCAAAATTTTAAAAAATTTTCAATTTGTTGACAAAGTAGGAAGTCGTCCAAAATTTTAAAAAATTTTCAATTTGTTGACAAAGTAGGTAGTCGTCCAAAATTTTAAAAAATTTTCAATTTTTTGACAAGGTAGGGTGTCGTCCAAAATTTTAAAAAATTTTCAATTTGTTGACAAGGTAGGAAGTCGTCCAAAATTTTAAAAACTTTTCAATGTTTTGACAAGGTAGGTAGTCGTTCAAAATTTTAAAAAATTTTCAATTTGTTGACAAAGTAGGAAGTCGTCCAAAATTTTAAAAAATTTTAATTTTTTCACAAGGTAGGTAGTCGTCCAAAATTTTAAAAAATTTTCAATTTTTTGACAAGGTAGGGTGTCGTGCAAAATTTTAAAAAATTTTCAATTTTTGACAAGGTAGTCGTACAAAATTTTAAAAAATTTTCAATTTGTTGACAAGGTAAGAAGTCGTCCAAAATTTTAAAAAATTTTCAATTTTTTCACAAGGTAGGAAGTCGTCCAAAATTTTAAAAAATTTTAATTTTTTCACAAGGTAGGTAGTCGTCCAAAATTTTAAAAAATTTTCAATTTTTTGACAAGGTAGGGTGTCGTGCAAAATTTTAAAAAATTTTCAATTTGTTGACAAGGTAGGAAGTCGTACAAAATTTTAAAAAATTTTCAATTTTTTGACAAGGTAGGGTGTCGTCCAAAATTTTAAAAAATTTTCAATTTTTTGACAAGGTAGGGTGTCGTGCAAAATTTTAAAAAATTTTCAATTTTTGACAAGGTAGTCGTCCAAAATTTTAAAAAATTTTCAATTTTTTGACAAGGTAGGGTGTCGTGCAAAATTTTAAAAAATTTTCAATTTGTTGACAAGGTAGGGTGTCGTGCAAAATTTTAAAAAATTTTCAATTTGTTGACAAAGTAGGAAGTCGTCCAAAATTTTAAAAAATTTTAATTTTTTCACAAGGTAGTCGTCCAAAATTTTAAAAAATTTTCAATTTTTTGACAAGGTAGGGTGTCGTGCAAAATTTTAAAAAATTTTCAATTTGTTGACAAGGTAGGAAGTCGTCCAAAATTTTAAAAACTTTTCAATGTTTTGACAAGGTAGGTAGTCGTCCAAAATTTTAAAAAATTTTCAATTTTTTGACAAGGTAGGGTGTCGTGCAAAATTTTAAAAAATTTTCAATTTTTGACAAGGTAGTCGTCCAAAATTTTAAAAAATTTTCAATTTTTTGACAAGGTAGGGTGTCGTGCAAAATTTTAAAAAATTTTCAATTTGTTGACAAGGTAGGGTGTCGTCCAAAATTTTAAAAAATTTTCAATTTTTTGACAAGGTAGGGTGTCGTGCAAAATTTTAAAAAATTTTCAATTTTTGACAAGGTAGTCGTCCAAAATTTTAAAAAATTTTCAATTTTTTGACAAGGTAGGGTGTCGTGCAAAATTTTAAAAAATTTTCAATTTGTTGACAAGGTAGGAAGTCGTCCAAAATTTTAAAAAATTTTCAATTTGTTGACAAAGTAGGTAGTCGTCCAAAATTTTAAAAAATTTTCAATTTGTTGACAAAGTAGGAAGTCGTCCAAAATTTTAAAAAATATTCAATTTTTTGACAAGGTAGGAAGTCGCCCAAAATTTTAAAAAATTTTCTATTTGTTGACAAAGTAGGAAGTCGTCCAAAATTTTAAAAAATTTTCAATTTTTTGACAAGGTAGGGTGTCGTCCAAAATTTTAAAAAATTTTCAATTTGTTGACAAGGTAGGAAGTCGTCCAAAATTTTAAAAACTTTTCAATGTTTTGACAAGGTAGGTAGTCGTCCAAAATTTTAAAAAATTTTCAATTTTTTGACAAGGTAGGAAGTCGTCCAAAATTTTAAAAAATTTTCAATTTGTTGACAAAGTAGGAAGTCGTCCAAAATTTTAAAAAATTTTCAATTTTTTGACAAGGTAGGGTGTCGTGCAAAATTTTAAAAAATTTTCAATTTGTTGACAAAGTAGGAAGTCGTCCAAAATTTTAAAAACTTTTCAATGTTTTGACAAGGTAGGTAGTCGTCCAAAATTTTAAAAAATTTTCAATTTTTTGACAAGGTAGGAAGTCGTCCAAAATTTTAAAAAATTTTCAATTTGTTGACAAAGTAGGAAGTCGTCCAAAATTTTAAAAAATTTTCAATTTTTTGACAAGGTAGGGTGTCGTCCAAAATTTTAAAAAATTTTCAATTTGTTGACAAAGTAGGAAGTCGTCCAAAATTTTAAAAAATTTTCAATTTGTTGACAAAGTAGGTAGTCGTCCAAAATTTTAAAAAATTTTCAATTTTTTGACAAGGTAGGGTGTCGTCCAAAATTTTAAAAAATTTTCAATTTGTTGACAAGGTAGGAAGTCGTCCAAAATTTTAAAAACTTTTCAATGTTTTGACAAGGTAGGTAGTCGTTCAAAATTTTAAAAAATTTTCAATTTGTTGCCAAAGTAGGAAGTCGTCCAAAATTTTAAAAAATTTTAATTTTTTCACAAGGTAGGTAGTCGTCCAAAATTTTAAAAAATTTTCAATTTTTTGACAAGGTAGGGTGTCGTGCAAAATTTTAAAAAATTTTCAATTTTTGACAAGGTAGTCGTACAAAATTTTAAAAAATTTTCAATTTTTTGACAAGGTAGGGTGTCGTGCAAAATTTTAAAAAATTTTCAATTTGTTGACAAGGTAGGAAGTCGTCCAAAATTTTAAAAAATTTTCAATTTGTTGACAAAGTAGGTAGTCGTCCAAAATTTTAAAAAATTTTCAATTTGTTGACAAAGTAGGAAGTCGTCCAAAATTTTAAAAAATTTTCAATTTTTTGACAAGGTAGGGTGTCGTCCAAAATTTTAAAAAATTTTCAATTTGTTGACAAGGTAGGAAGTCGTCCAAAATTTTAAAAACTTTTCAATGTTTTGACAAGGTAGGGTGTCGTGCAAAATTTTATAAAATTTTCAATTTGTTGACAAGGTAGGAAGTCGTCCAATATTTTAAAAAAATTTCAATTTTTTGACAAGGTAAAAGTCGTCCAAAATTTTAAAAAATTTTCGATTTGTTGACAAAGTAGGAAGTCGTCCAAAATTTTAAAAACTTTTCAATGTTTTGACAAGGTAGGAAGTCGTCCAAAATTTTAAAAAATTTTCAATTTGTTGACAAGGTAGGGTGTCGTGCAAAATTTTAAAAAATTTTCAATTTGTTGACAAAGTAGGAAGTCGTCCAAAATTTTAAAAAATTTTCAATTTTTTGACAAGGTAGGAAGTCGTCCAAAATTTTAAAAATTTTTTAATTTTTTGACAAGGTAGGAAGTCGTCCAAAATTTTAAAAAATTTTCAATTTGTTGACAAAGTAGGAAGTCGTCCAAAATCTTAAAAAATTTTCAATTTTTTGACAAGGTAGGAAGTCGTCCAAAATTTTAAAAAATTTTCAATTTTTTGACAAGGTAGGAAGTCGTCCAATATTTTAAAATATTTTCAATTTTTTCACAAGGTAGGAAGTCGTCCAAAATTTTAAAAAAATTTCAATTTTTTGACAAGGTAGGGTGTCGTGCAAAATTTTAAAAAATTTTCAATTTGTTGACAAAGTAGGAAGTCGTCCAAAACTTTAAAAAATTTTCAATTTTTTCACAAGGTAGGAATTCGTCCAATATTTTAAAAAATTTTCAATTTGTTGACAAGGTAGGAAGTCGTCCAAAATTTTAAAAAATTTTCAATTTGTTGACAAAGTAGGAAGTCGTCCAAAATTTTAAAAAATTTTCCATTTTTTTAAAAGGTTGGTAGTCGTCCAAAATTTTAAAAAATTTTCAATTTGTTGACAAAGTAGGAAGTCGTCCAAAATTTTAAAAAATTTTCAATTTGTTGACAAGGTAAGAAGTCGTCCAAAATTTTAAAAAATTTTCAATTTTTTCACAAGGTAGGAAGTCGTCCAAAATTTTAAAAAATTTTCAATTTTTTCACAAGGTAGGGTGTCGTGCAAAATTTTAAAAAATTTGCAATTTGTTGACAAGGTAGGAAGTCGTTCAAAATTTTAAAAAATTTTCAATTTTTTCACAAGGTAGGTAGTCGTCCAAAATTTTAAAAAATTTTCAATTTTTTGACAAGGTAGGGTGTCGTGCAAAATTTTAAAAAATTTTCAATTTGTTGACAAGGTAGGAAGTCGTCCAAAATTTTAAAAACTTTTCAATGTTTTGACAAGGTAGGTAGTCGTCCAAAATTTTAAAAAATTTTCAATTTTTTGACAAGGTAGGGTGTCGTGCAAAATTTTAAAAAATTTTCAATTTTTGACAAGGTAGTCGTCCAAAATTTTAAAAAATTTTCAATTTGCAAAAATTCAAAAATTTTCAATTTGTTGACAAGGTAGGGTGTCGTGCAAAATTTTAAAAAATTTTCAATTTGTTGACAAAGTAGGAAGTCGTCCAAAATTTTAAAAAATTTTCAATTTGTTGACAAAGTAGGAAGTCGTCCAAAATTTTAAAAAATTTTCAATTTTTTGACAAGGTAGGGTGTCGTCCAAAATTTTAAAAAATTTTCAATTTGTTGACAAGCTAGGAAGTCGTCCAAAATTTTAAAAACTTTTCAATGTTTTGACAAGGTAGGGTGTCGTGCAAAATTTTATAAAATTTTCAATTTGTTGACAAGGTAGGAAGTCGTCCAATATTTTAAAAAAATTTCAATTTTTTGACAAAGTAGGTAGTCGTCCAAAATTTTAAAAAATTTTCAATTTGTTGACAAGGTAGGGTGTCGTGCAAAATTTTAAAAAATTTTCAATTTGTTGACAAGGTAGGAAGTCGTCCAAAATTTTAAAAACTTTTCAATGTTTTGACAAGGTAGGTAGTCGTCCAAAATTTTAAAAAAATTTCAATTTTTTGACAAGGTAGGGTGTCGTGCAAAATTTTAAAAAATTTTCAATTTGTTGACAAAGTAGGAAGTCGTCCAAAACTTTAAAAAATTTTCAATTTTTTCACAAGGTAGGAATTCGTCCAATATTTTAAAAAATTTTCAATTTGTTGACAAGGTAGGAAGTCGTCCAAAATTTTAAAAAATTTTCAATTTGTTGACAAAGTAGGAAGTCGTCCAAAATTTTAAAAAATTTTCCATTTTTTTAAAAGGTTGGTAGTCGTCCAAAATTTTAAAAAATTTTCAATTTGTTGACAAAGTAGGAAGTCGTCCAAAATTTTAAAAAATTTTCAATTTGTTGACAAGGTAAGAAGTCGTCCAAAATTTTAAAAAATTTTCAATTTTTTCACAAGGTAGGAAGTCGTCCAAAATTTTAAAAAATTTTCAATTTTTTCACAAGGTAGGGTGTCGTGCAAAATTTTAAAAAATTTGCAATTTGTTGACAAGGTAGGAAGTCGTTCAAAATTTTAAAAAATTTTCAATTTTTTCACAAGGTAGGTAGTCGTCCAAAATTTTAAAAAATTTTCAATTTTTTGACAAGGTAGGGTGTCGTGCAAAATTTTAAAAAATTTTCAATTTGTTGACAAGGTAGGAAGTCGTCCAAAATTTTAAAAACTTTTCAATGTTTTGACAAGGTAGGTAGTCGTCCAAAATTTTAAAAAATTTTCAATTTTTTGACAAGGTAGGGTGTCGTGCAAAATTTTAAAAAATTTTCAATTTTTGACAAGGTAGTCGTCCAAAATTTTAAAAAATTTTCAATTTGCAAAAATTCAAAAATTTTCAATTTGTTGACAAGGTAGGGTGTCGTGCAAAATTTTAAAAAATTTTCAATTTGTTGACAAAGTAGGAAGTCGTCCAAAATTTTAAAAAATTTTCAATTTGTTGACAAAGTAGGAAGTCGTCCAAAATTTTAAAAAATTTTCAATTTTTTGACAAGGTAGGGTGTCGTCCAAAATTTTAAAAAATTTTCAATTTGTTGACAAGCTAGGAAGTCGTCCAAAATTTTAAAAACTTTTCAATGTTTTGACAAGGTAGGGTGTCGTGCAAAATTTTATAAAATTTTCAATTTGTTGACAAGGTAGGAAGTCGTCCAATATTTTAAAAAAATTTCAATTTTTTGACAAAGTAGGTAGTCGTCCAAAATTTTAAAAAATTTTCAATTTGTTGACAAGGTAGGGTGTCGTGCAAAATTTTAAAAAATTTTCAATTTGTTGACAAGGTAGGAAGTCGTCCAAAATTTTAAAAACTTTTCAATGTTTTGACAAGGTAGGTAGTCGTCCAAAATTTTAAAAAAATTTCAATTTTTTGACAAGGTAGGGTGTCGTGCAAAATTTTAAAAAATTTTCAATTTGTTGACAAAGTAGGAAGTCGTCCAAAACTTTAAAAAATTTTCAATTTTTTCACAAGGTAGGAATTCGTCCAATATTTTAAAAAATTTTCAATTTGTTGACAAGGTAGGAAGTCGTCCAAAATTTTAAAAAATTTTCAATTTGTTGACAAAGTAGGAAGTCGTCCAAAATTTTAAAAAATTTTCCATTTTTTTAAAAGGTTGGTAGTCGTCCAAAATTTTAAAAAATTTTCAATTTGTTGACAAAGTAGGAAGTCGTCCAAAATTTTAAAAAATTTTCAATTTGTTGACAAGGTAAGAAGTCGTCCAAAATTTTAAAAAATTTTCAATTTTTTCACAAGGTAGGAAGTCGTCCAAAATTTTAAAAAATTTTCAATTTTTTCACAAGGTAGGGTGTCGTGCAAAATTTTAAAAAATTTGCAATTTGTTGACAAGGTAGGAAGTCGTTCAAAATTTTAAAAAATTTTCAATTTTTTCACAAGGTAGGTAGTCGTCCAAAATTTTAAAAAATTTTCAATTTTTTGACAAGGTAGGGTGTCGTGCAAAATTTTAAAAAATTTTCAATTTGTTGACAAGGTAGGAAGTCGTCCAAAATTTTAAAAACTTTTCAATGTTTTGACAAGGTAGGTAGTCGTCCAAAATTTTAAAAAATTTTCAATTTTTTGACAAGGTAGGGTGTCGTGCAAAATTTTAAAAAATTTTCAATTTTTGACAAGGTAGTCGTCCAAAATTTTAAAAAATTTTCAATTTTCAAAAATTCAAAAATTTTCAATTTGTTGACAAGGTAGGGTGTCGTGCAAAATTTTAAAAAATTTTCAATTTGTTGACAAAGTAGGAAGTCGTCCAAAATTATAAAAAATTTTCAATTTGTTGACAAAGTAGGAAGTCGTCCAAAATTTTAAAAAATTTTCAATTTTTTGACAAGGTAGGGTGTCGTCCAAAATTTTAAAAAATTTTCAATTTGTTGACAAGCTAGGAAGTCGTCCAAAATTTTAAAAACTTTTCAATGTTTTGACAAGGTAGGGTGTCGTGCAAAATTTTATAAAATTTTCAATTTGTTGACAAGGTAGGAAGTCGTCCAATATTTTAAAAAAATTTCAATTTTTTGACAAAGTAGGTAGTCGTCCAAAATTTTAAAAAATTTTCAATTTGTTGACAAGGTAGGGTGTCGTGCAAAATTTTAAAAAATTTTCAATTTGTTGACAAGGTAGGAAGTCGTCCAAAATTTTAAAAACTTTTCAATGTTTTGACAAGGTAGGTAGTCGTCCAAAATTTTAAAAAATTTTCAATTTTTTGACAAGGTAGGGTGTCGTGCAAAATTTTAAAAAATTTTCAATTTTTGACAAGGTAGTCGTCCAAAATTTTAAAAAATTTTCAATTTTCAAAAATTCAAAAATTTTCAATTTGTTGACAAGGTAGGGTGTCGTGCAAAATTTTAAAAAATTTTCAATTTGTTGACAAAGTAGGAAGTCGTCCAAAATTTTAAAAAATTTTCAATTTGTTGACAAAGTAGGAAGTCGTCCAAAATTTTAAAAAATTTTCAATTTTTTGACAAGGTAGGGTGTCGTCCAAAATTTTAAAAAATTTTCAATTTGTTGACAAGGTAGGAAGTCGTCCAATATTTTAAAAAAATTTCAATTTTTTGACAAAGTAGGTAGTCGTCCAAAATTTTAAAAAATTTTCAATTTGTTGACAAAGTAGGAAGTCGTCCAAAATTTTAAAAAATTTTCAATTTTTTGACAAGGTAGGGTGTCGTCCAAAATTTTAAAAAATTTTCAATTTGTTGACAAGGTAGGAAGTCGTCCAAAATTTTAAAAACTTTTCAATGTTTTGACAAGGTAGGGTGTCGTGCAAAATTTTAAAAAATTTTCAATTTTTTGACAAGGTAAGAAGTCGTCCAAAATTTTAAAAAATTTTCAATTTGTTGTCAAGGTAG
This sequence comes from Condylostylus longicornis, assembly GCF_029603195.1. NCBI lineage: Eukaryota > Metazoa > Arthropoda > Insecta > Diptera > Dolichopodidae > Condylostylus > Condylostylus longicornis. The sequence goes on from NW_026577998.1 coordinate 598,011, forward strand.
GGTGTCGTGCAAAATTTTAAAAAATTTTCAATTTGTTGACAAAGTAGGAAGTCGTCCAAAATTTTAAAAAATTTTCAATTTTTTGACAAGGTAGGAAGTCGTCCAAAATTTTAAAAAATTTTTAATTTGTTAACATAGTAGGAAGTCGTCCAAAATTTTAAAAAATTTTCAATTTGTTGACAAAGTAGGAAGTCGTCCAAAATCTTAAAAAATTTTCAATTTTTTGACAAGGTAGGAAGTCGTCCAAAATTTTAAAAAATTTTCAATTTTTTGACAAGGTAGGAAGTCGTCCAATATTTTAAAATATTTTCAATTTTTTCACAAGGTAGGAAGTCGTCCAAAATTTTAAAAAAATTTCAATTTTTTGACAAGGTAGGGTGTCGCAAAATTTTATAAAATTTTCAATTTGTTGACAAGGTAGGAAGTCGTCCAATATTTTAAAAAAATTTCAATTTTTTGACAAGGTAGAAGTCGTCCAAAATTTTAAAAAATTTTCGATTTGTTGACAAAGTAGGAAGTCGTCCAAAATTTTAAAAACTTTTCAATGTTTTGACAAGGTAGGTAGTCGTCCAAAATTTTAAAAAATTTTCAATTTTTTGACAAGGTAGGAAGTCGTCCAAAATTTTAAAAAATTTTCAATTTTTTGACAAGGTAGGGTGTCGTGCAAAATTTTAAAAAATTTTCAATTTGTTGACAAAGTAGGAAGTCGTCCAAAATTTTAAAAATTTTCAATTTTTTGACAAGGTAGGAAGTCGTCCAAAATTTTAAAAAATTTTTAATTTGTTAACATAGTAGGAAGTCGTCCAAAATTTTAAAAAATTTTCAATTTGTTGACAAAGTAGGAAGTCGTCCAAAATCTTAAAAAATTTTCAATTTTTTGACAAGGTAGGAAGTCGTCCAAAATTTTAAAAAATTTTCAATTTTTTGACAAGGTAGGAAGTCGTCCAATATTTTAAAATATTTTCAATTTTTTCACAAGGTAGGAAGTCGTCCAAAATTTTAAAAAAATTTCAATTTTTTGACAAGGTAGGGTGTCGTGCAAAATTTTAAAAAATTTTCAATTTGTTGACAAAGTAGGAAGTCGTCCAAAACTTTAAAAAATTTTCAATTTGTTGACAAGGTAGGAAGTCGTCCAATATTTTAAAAAAATTTCAATTTTTTGACAAAGTAGGAAGTCGTCCAAAATTTTAAAAAATTTTCAATTTTTTGACAAGGTAGGGTGTCGTCCAAAATTTTAAAAAATTTTCAATTTGTTGACAAGGTAGGAAGACGTCCAATATTTTAAAAAAATTTCAATTTTTTGACAAAGTAGGTAGTCGTCCAAAATTTTAAAAAATTTTCAATTTGTTGACAAAGTAGGAAGTCGTCCAAAATTTTAAAAAATTTTCAATTTTTTGACAAGGTAGGGTGTCGTCCAAAATTTTAAAAAATTTTCAATTTGTTGACAAAGTAGGAAGTCGTCCAAAATTTTAAAAAATTTTCAATTTGTTGACAAAGTAGGAAGTCGTCCAAAATTTTAAAAAATTTTCAATTTTTTGACAAGGTAGGGTGTCGTCCAAAATTTTAAAAAATTTTCAATTTGTTGACAAGGTAGGAAGTCGTCCAATATTTTAAAAAAATTTCAATTTTTTGACAAAGTAGGTAGTCGTCCAAAATTTTAAAAAATTTTCAATTTGTTGACAAAGTAGGAAGTCGTCCAAAATTTTAAAAAATTTTCAATTTTTTGACAAGGTAGGGTGTCGTCCAAAATTTTAAAAAATTTTCAATTTGTTGACAAGGTAGGAAGTCGTCCAAAATTTTAAAAACTTTTCAATGTTTTGACAAGGTAGGGTGTCGTGCAAAATTTTAAAAAATTTTCAATTTTTTGACAAGGTAAGAAGTCGTCCAAAATTTTAAAAAATTTTCAATTTGTTGTCAAGGTAGGGTGTCGTGCAAAATTTTAAAAAATTTTCAATTTGTTGACAAAGTAGGAAGTCGTCCAAAATTTTAAAAAATTTTCAATTTTTTGACAAGGTAGGAAGTCGTCCAAAATTTTAAAAAATTTTTAATTTGTTAACATAGTAGGAAGTCGTCCAAAATTTTAAAAAATTTTCAATTTGTTGACAAAGTAGGAAGTCGTCCAAAATCTTAAAAAATTTTCAATTTTTTGACAAGGTAGGAAGTCGTCCAAAATTTTAAAAAATTTTCAATTTTTTGACATGGTAGGAAGTCGTCCAATATTTTAAAATATTTTCAATTTTTTCACAAGGTAGGAAGTCGTCCAAAATTTTAAAAAAATTTCAATTTTTTGACAAGGTAGGGTGTCGCAAAATTTTATAAAATTTTCAATTTGTTGACAAGGTAGGAAGTCGTCCAATATTTTAAAAAAATTTCAATTTTTTGACAAGGTAGAATTCGTCCAAAATTTTAAAAAATTTTCGATTTGTTGACAAAGTAGGAAGTCGTCCAAAATTTTAAAAACTTTTCAATGTTTTGACAAGGTAGGTAGTCGTCCAAAATTTTAAAAAATTTTCAATTTTTTGACAAGGTAGGAAGTCGTCCAAAATTTTAAAAAATTTTCAATTTGTTGACAAGGTAGGGTGTCGTGCAAAATTTTAAAAAATTTTCAATTTGTTGACAAAGTAGGAAGTCGTCCAAAATTTTAAAAATTTTCAATTTTTTGACAAGGTAGGAAGTCGTCCAAAATTTTAAAAAATTTTTAATTTGTTAACATAGTAGGAAGTCGTCCAAAATTTTAAAAAATTTTCAATTTGTTGACAAAGTAGGAAGTCGTCCAAAATCTTAAAAAATTTTCAATTTTTTGACAAGGTAGGAAGTCGTCCAAAATTTTAAAAAATTTTCAATTTTTTGACAAGGTAGGAAGTCGTCCAATATTTTAAAATATTTTCAATTTTTTCACAAGGTAGGAAGTCGTCCAAAATTTTAAAAAAATTTCAATTTTTTGACAAGGTAGGGTGTCGTGCAAAATTTTAAAAAATTTTCAATTTGTTGACAAAGTAGGAAGTCGTCCAAAACTTTAAAAAATTTTCAATTTTTTCACAAGGTAGGAAGTCGTCCAATATTTTAAAAAATTTTCAATTTGTTGACAAGGTAGGAAGTCGTCCAAAATTTTAAAAAATTTTCAATTTGTTGACAAAGTAGGAAGTCGTCCAAAATTTTAAAAAATTTTCAATTTTTTCACAAGGTAGGTAGTCGTCCAAAATTTTAAAAAATTTTCAATTTGTTGACAAAGTAGGAAGTCGTCCAAAATTTTAAAAAATTTTCAATTTGTTGACAAGGTAAGAAGTCGTCCAAAATTTTAAAAAATTTTCAATTTTTTCACAAGGTAGGAAGTCGTCCAAAATTTTAAAAAATTTTCAATTTTTTCACAAGGTAGGGTGTCGTGCAAAATTTTAAAAAATTTGCAATTTGTTGACAAGGTAGGAAGTCGTTCAAAATTTTAAAAAATTTTCAATTTTTTCACAAGGTAGGTAGTCGTACAAAATTTTAAAAAATTTTCAATTTTTTGACAAGGTAGGGTGTCGTGCAAAATTTTAAAAAATTTTCAATTTGTTGACAAGGTAGGAAGTCGTCCAAAATTTTAAAAACTTTTCAATGTTTTGACAAGGTAGGTAGTCGTCCAAAATTTTAAAAAATTTTCAATTTTTTGACAAGGTAGGGTGTCGTGCAAAATTTTAAAAAATTTTCAATTTTTGACAAGGTAGTCGTCCAAAATTTTAAAAAATTTTCAATTTTTTGACAAGGTAGGGTGTCGTGCAAAATTTTAAAAAATTTTCAATTTGTTGACAAGGTAGGGTGTCGTGCAAAATTTTAAAAAATTTTCAATTTGTTGACAAAGTAGGAAGTCGTCCAAAATTTTAAAAAATTTTAATTTTTTCACACGGTAGATAGTCGTCCAAAATTTTAAAAAATTTTCAATTTTTTGACAAGGTAGGGTGTCGTGCAAAATTTTAAAAAATTTTCAATTTTTGACAAGGTAGTCGTGCAAAATTTTAAAAAATTTTCAATTTGTTGACAAGGTAGGAAGTCGTCCAAAATTTTAAAAAATTTTCAATTTGTTAACAAAGTAGGTAGTCGTCCAAAATTTTAAAAAATTTTCAATTTGTTGACAAAGTAGGAAGTCGTCCAAAATTTTAAAAAATATTCAATTTTTTGACAAGGTAGGAAGTCGCCCAAAATTTTAAAAAATTTTCAATTTGTTGACAAAGTAGGAAGTCGTCCAAAATTTTAAAAAATTTTCAATTTTTTGACAAGGTAGGGTGTCGTGCAAAATTTTAAAAAATTTTCAATTTGTTGACAAGGTAGGAAGTCGTCCAATATTTTAAAAAAATTTCAATTTTTTGACAAGGTAGGAAGTCGTCCAATATTTTAAAATATTTTCAATTTTTTCACAAGGTAGGAAGTCGTCCAAAATTTTAAAAAAATTTCAATTTTTTGACAAGGTAGGGTGTAGTGCAAAATTTTAAAAAATTTTCAATTTGTTGACAAAGTTGGAAGTCGTCCAAAACTTTAAAAAATTTTCAATTTTTTCACAAGGTAGGAAGTCGTCCAATATTTTAAAAAATTTTCAATTTGTTGACAAGGTAGGAAGTCGTCCAAAATTTTAAAAAATTTTCAATTTGTTGACAAAGTAGGAAGTCGTCCAAAATTATAAAAAATTTTCAATTTTTTCACAAGGTAGGTAGTCGTCCAAAATTTTAAAAAATTTTCAATTTGTTGACAAAGTAGGAAGTCGTCCAAAATTTTAAAAAATTTTCAATTTGTTGACAAGGTAAGAAGTCGTCCAAAATTTTAAAAAATTTTCAATTTTTTCACAAGGTAGGAAGTCGTCCAAAATTTTAAAAAATTTTCAATTTTTTCACAAGGTAGGGTGTCGTGCAAAATTTTAAAAAATTTGCAATTTGTTGACAAGGTAGGAAGTCGTTCAAAATTTTAAAAAATTTTCAATTTTTTCACAAGGTAGGTAGTCGTACAAAATTTTAAAAAATTTTCAATTTTTTGACAAGGTAGGGTGTCGTGCAAAATTTTAAAAAATTTTCAATTTTTGACAAGGTAGTCGTCCAAAATTTTAAAAAATTTTCAATTTTTTGACAAGGTAGGGTGTCGTGCAAAATTTTAAAAAATTTTCAATTTGTTGACAAGGTAGGGTGTCGTGCAAAATTTTAAAAAATTTTCAATTTGTTGACAAAGTAGGAAGTCGTCCAAAATTTTAAAAAATTTTAATTTTTTCACAAGGTAGGTAGTCGTCCAAAATTTTAAAAAATTTTCAATTTTTTGACAAGGTAGGGTGTCGTGCAAAATTTTAAAAAATTTTCAATTTTTGACAAGGTAGTCGTCCAAAATTTTAAAAAATTTTCAATTTTTTGACAAGGTAGGGTGTCGTGCAAAATTTTAAAAAATTTTCAATTTGTTGACAAGGTAGGGTGTCGTGCAAAATTTTAAAAAATTTTCAATTTGTTGACAAAGTAGGAAGTCGTCCAAAATTTTAAAAAATTTTAATTTTTTCACAAGGTAGGTAGTCGTCCAAAATTTTAAAAAATTTTCAATTTTTTGATAAGGTAGGGTGTCGTGCAAAATTTTAAAAAATTTTCAATTTTTGACAAGGTAGTCGTCCAAAATTTTAAAAAATTTTCAATTTTTTGACAAGGTAGGGTGTCGTGCAAAATTTTAAAAAATTTTCAATTTGTTGACAAAGTAGGTAGTCGTCCAAAATTTTAAAAAATTTTCAATTTGTTGACAAAGTAGGAAGTCGTCCAAAATTTTAAAAAATATTCAATTTTTTGACAAGGTAGGAAGTCGCCCAAAATTTTAAAAAATTTTCAATTTGTTGACAAAGTAGGAAGTCGTCCAAAATTTTAAAAAATTTTCAATTTTTTGACAAGGTAGGGTGTCGTCCAAAATTTTAAAAAATTTTCAATTTGTTGACAAGGTAGGAAGTCGTCCAAAATTTTAAAAACTTTTCAATGTTTTGACAAGGTAGGTAGTCGTCCAAAATTTTAAAAAATTTTCAATTTTTTGACAAGGTAGGAAGTAGTCCAAAATTTTAAAAAATTTTCAATTTGTTGACAAAGTAGGAAGTCGTCCAAAATTTTAAAAAATTTTCAATTTTTTGACAAGGTAGGGTGTCGTGCAAAATTTTAAAAAATTTTCAATTTGTTGACAAGGTAGGAAGTCGTCCAATATTTTAAAAAAATTTCAATTTTTTGACAAGGTAGGAAGTCGTCCAAAATTTTAAAAAATTTTCGATTTGTTGACAAAGTAGGAAGTCGTCCAAAATTTTAAAAACTTTTCAATGTTTTGACAAGGTAGGAAGTCGTCCAAAATTTTAAAAACTTTTCAATGTTTTGACAAGGTAGGTAGTCGTCCAAAATTTTAAAAAATTTTCAATTTTTTGACAAGGTAGGAAGTCGTCCAAAATTTTAAAAAATTTTCAATTTGTTGACAAGGTAGGAAGTCGTCCAAAATTTTAAAAAATTTTCAATTTGTTGACAAAGTAGGAAGTCGTCCAAAATTTTAAAAAATTTTCAATTTTTTCACAAGGTAGGAAGTCGTCCAAAATTTTAAAAAAATTTCAATTTTTTGACAAGGTAGGGTGTCGTGCAAAATTTTAAAAAATTTTCAATTTGTTGACAAAGTAGGAAGTCGTCCAAAATTTTAAAAAATTTTCAATTTTTTGACAAGGTAGGAAGTCGTCCAAAATTTTAAAACATTTTCAATTTTTTCACAAGGTAGGAAGTCGTCCAAAATTTTAAAAAATTTTCAATTTGTTGACAAAGTAGGAAGTCGTCCAAAATCTTAAAAAATTTTCAATTTTTTGACAAGGTAGGAAGTCGTCCAAAATTTTAAAAAAATTTCAATTTTTTTACAAGGTAGGGTGTCGTGCAAAATTTTAAAAAATTTTCAATTTGTTGACAAGGTAGGAAGCCGTCCAAAATTTAAAAAAATTTTCAATTTGTTGACAAGGTAGGAAGTCGTCCAATATTTTAAAAAATTTTCAATTTGTTGACAAGGTAGGAAGTCGTCCAAAATTTTAAAAAATTTTCAATTTTTTCACAAGGTAGGGTGTCGTGCAAAATTTTAAAAAATTTTCAATTTGTTGACAAGGTAGGAAGCCGTCCAAAATTTTAAAAAATTTTCAATTTGTTGACAAAGTAGGAAGTCGTCCAAAATCTTAAAAAATTTTCAATTTTTTGACAAGGTAGGAAGTCGTCCAAAATTTTAAAATTTTCAATTTTTTGACAAGGTAAGAAGTCGTCCAAAATTTTAAAAAATTTTCAATTTTTTCACAAGGTAGGGTGTCGTGCAAAATTTTAAAAAATTTTCAATTTGTTGACAAGGTAGGAAGCCGTCCAAAATTTTAAAAAATTTTCAATTTGTTGACAAGGTAGGAAGTCGTCCAATATTTTAAAAAATTTTCAATTTGTTGACAAGGTAGGAAGTCGTCCAAAATTTTAAAAAATTTTCAATTTGTTGACAAAGTAGGAAGTCGTCCAAAATTTTAAAAAATTTTCAATTTTTGACAAGGTAGTCGTCCAAAATTTTAAAAAATTTTCAATTTTTTGACAAGGTAGGAAGTCGTCCAAAATTTTAAAAAATTTTAATTTTTTCACAAGGTAGGTAGTCGTCCAAAATTTTAAAAAATTTTCAATTTTTTGACAAGGTAGGGTGTCGTGCAAAATTTTAAAAAATTTTCAATTTTTGACAAGATAGTCGTCCAAAATTTTAAAAAATTTTCAATTTTTTGACAAGGTAGGAAGTCGTCCAAAATTTTAAAAAATTTTCAATTTGTTAACATAGTAGGAAGTCGTCCAAAATTTTAAAAAATTTTCAATTTGTTGACAAAGTAGGTAGTCGTCCAAAATTTTAAAAAATTTTCAATTTGTTGACAAAGTAGGAAGTCGTCCAAAATATTAAAAAATTTTCAATTTGTTGACAAAGTAGGGAGTCGTTCAAAATTTTAAAAAATTTTCAATTTGTTGACAAAGTAGGAAGTCGTCCAAAATTTTAAAAAATTTTCAATTTTTTGACAAGGTAGGGTGTCGTCCAAAATTTTAAAAAATTTTCAATTTGTTGACAAGGTAGGAAGTCGTCCAAAATTTTAAAAACTTTTCAATGTTTTGACAAGGTAGGGTGTCGTGCAAAATTTTATAAAATTTTCAATTTGTTGACAAGGTAGGAAGTCGTCCAATATATTAAAAAAATTTCAATTTTTTGACAAGGTAGAAGTCGTCCAAAATTTTAAAAAATTTTCGATTTGTTGACAAAGTAGGAAGTCGTCCAAAATTTTAAAAACTTTTCAATGTTTTGACAAGGTAGGAAGTCGTCCAAAATTTTAAAAAATTTTCAATTTGTTGACAAGGTAGGGTGTCGTGCAAAATTTTAAAAAATTTTCAATTTGTTGACAAAGTAGGAAGTCGTCCAAAATTTTAAAAAATTTTCAATTTTTTGACAAGGTAGGAAGTCGTCCAAAATTTTAAAAATTTTTTAATTTGTTAACATAGTAGGAAGTCGTCCAAAATTTTAAAAAATTTTCAATTTGTTGACAAAGTAGGAAGTCGTCCAAAATCTTAAAAAATTTTCAATTTTTTGACAAGGTAGGAAGTCGTCCAAAATTTTAAAAAATTTTCAATTTTTTGACAAGGTAGGAAGTCGTCCAATATTTTAAAATATTTTCAATTTTTTCACAAGGTAGGAAGTCGTCCAAAATTTTAAAAAAATTTCAATTTTTTGACAAGGTAGGGTGTCGTGCAAAATTTTAAAAAATTTTCAATTTGTTGACAAAGTAGGAAGTCGTCCAAAACTTTAAAAAATTTTCAATTTTTTCACAAGGTAGGAATTCGTCCAATATTTTAAAAAATTTTCAATTTGTTGACAAGGTAGGAAGTCGTCCAAAATTTTAAAAAATTTTCAATTTGTTGACAAAGTAGGAAGTCGTCCAAAATTTTAAAAAATTTTCCATTTTTTTAAAAGGTTGGTAGTCGTCCAAAATTTTAAAAAATTTTCAATTTGTTGACAAAGTAGGAAGTCGTCCAAAATTTTAAAAAATTTTCAATTTGTTGACAAGGTAAGAAGTCGTCCAAAATTTTAAAAAATTTTCAATTTTTTCACAAGGTAGGAAGTCGTCCAAAATTTTAAAAAATTTTCAATTTTTTCACAAGGTAGGGTGTCGTGCAAAATTTTAAAAAATTTGCAATTTGTTGACAAGGTAGGAAGTCGTTCAAAATTTTAAAAAATTTTCAATTTTTTGACAAGGTAGGTAGTCGTCCAAAATTTTAAAAAATTTTCAATTTTTTGACAAGGTAGGGTGTCGTGCAAAATTTTAAAAAATTTTCAATTTGTTGACAAGGTAGGAAGTCGTCCAAAATTTTAAAAACTTTTCAATGTTTTGACAAGGTAGGTAGTCGTCCAAAATTTTAAAAAATTTTCAATTTTTTGACAAGGTAGGGTGTCGTGCAAAATTTTAAAAAATTTTCAATTTTTGACAAGGTAGTCGTCCAAAATTTTAAAAAATTTTCAATTTTCAAAAATTCAAAAATTTTCAATTTGTTGACAAGGTAGGGTGTCGTGCAAAATTTTAAAAAATTTTCAATTTGTTGACAAAGTAGGAAGTCGTCCAAAATTTTAAAAAATTTTCAATTTTTTGACAAGGTAGGGTGTCGTCCAAAATTTTAAAAAATTTTCAATTTGTTGACAAGCTAGGAAGTCGTCCAAAATTTTAAAAACTTTTCAATGTTTTGACAAGGTAGGGTGTCGTGCAAAATTTTATAAAATTTTCAATTTGTTGACAAGGTAGGAAGTCGTTCAAAATTTTAAAAAATTTTCAATTTGTTGACAAAGTAGGAAGTCGTCCAAAATTTTAAAAAATTTTCAATTTGTTGACAAAGTAGGAAGTCGTCCAAAATTTTAAAAAATTTTCAATTTTTTGACAAGGTAGGGTGTCGTCCAAAATTTTAAAAAATTTTCAATTTGTTGACAAGCTAGGAAGTCGTCCAAAATTTTAAAAACTTTTCAATGTTTTGACAAGGTAGGGTGTCGTGCAAAATTTTATAAAATTTTCAATTTGTTGACAAGGTAGGAAGTCGTCCAAAATTTTAAAAAATTTTCAATTTTTTGACAAGGTAGGGTGTCGTGCAAAATTTTAAAAAATTTTCAATTTGTTGACAAGGTAGGAAGTCGTCCAAAATTTTAAAAACTTTTCAATGTTTTGACAAGGTAGGTAGTCGTCCAAAATTTTAAAAAATTTTCAATTTTTTGACAAGGTAGGGTGTCGTGCAAAATTTTAAAAAATTTTCAATTTTTGACAAGGTAGTCGTCCAAAATTTTAAAAAATTTTCAATTTTCAAAAATTCAAAAATTTTCAATTTGTTGACAAGGTAGGGTGTCGTGCAAAATTTTAAAAAATTTTCAATTTGTTGACAAAGTAGGAAGTCGTCCAAAATTTTAAAAAATTTTCAATTTGTTGACAAAGTAGGAAGTCGTCCAAAATTTTAAAAAATTTTCAATTTTTTGACAAGGTAGGGTGTCGTCCAAAATTTTAAAAAATTTTCAATTTGTTGACAAGGTAGGAAGTCGTCCAATATTTTAAAAAAATTTCAATTTTTTGACAAAGTAGGTAGTCGTCCAAAATTTTAAAAAATTTTCAATTTGTTGACAAAGTAGGAAGTCGTCCAAAATTTTAAAAAATTTTCAATTTTTTGACAAGGTAGGGTGTCGTGCAAAATTTTAAAAAATTTTCAATTTTTTGACAAGGTAGGAAGTCGTCCAAAATTTTAAAAAATTTTCAATTTGTTGTCAAGGTAGGGTGTCGTGCAAAATTTTAAAAAATTTTCAATTTGTTGACAAAGTAGGAAGTCGTCCAAAATTTTAAAAAATTTTCAATTTTTTGACAAGGTAGGAAGTCGTCCAAAATTTTAAAAAATTTTTAATTTGTTAACATAGTAGGAAGTCGTCCAAAATTTTAAAAAATTTTCAATTTGTTGACAAAGTAGGAAGTCGTCCAAAATCTTAAAAAATTTTCAATTTTTTGACAAGGTAGGAAGTCGTCCAAAATTTTAAAAAATTTTCAATTTTTTGACAAGGTAGGAAGTCGTCCAAAATTTTAAAAAATTTTCAATTTTTTGACAAGGTAGGAAGTCGTCCAATATTTTAAAATATTTTCAATTTTTTCACAAGGTAGGAAGTCGTCCAAAATTTTAAAAAAATTTCAATTTTTTGACAAGGTAGGGTGTCGCAAAATTTTATAAAATTTTCAATTTGTTGACAAGGTAGGAAGTCGTCCAATATTTTAAAAAAATTTCAATTTTTTGACAAGGTAGAAGTCGTCCAAAATTTTAAAAAATTTTCGATTTGTTGACAAAGTAGGAAGTCGTCCAAAATTTTAAAAACTTTTCAATGTTTTGACAAGGTAGGTAGTCGTCCAAAATTTTAAAAAATTTTCAATTTTTTGACAAGGTAGGAAGTCGTCCAAAATTTTAAAAAATTTTCAATTTGTTGACAAGGTAGGGTGTCGTGCAAAATTTTAAAAAATTTTCAATTTGTTGACAAAGTAGGAAGTCGTCCAAAATTTTAAAAATTTTCAATTTTTTGACAAGGTAGGAAGTCGTCCAAAATTTTAAAAAATTTTTAATTTGTTAACATAGTAGGAAGTCGTCCAAAATTTTAAAAAATTTTCAATTTGTTGACAAAGTAGGAAGTCGTCCAAAATCTTAAAAAATTTTCAATTTTTTGACAAGGTAGGAAGTCGTCCAAAATTTTAAAAAATTTTCAATTTTTTGACAAGGTAGGAAGTCGTCCAATATTTTAAAATATTTTCAATTTTTTCACAAGGTAGGAAGTCGTCCAAAATTTTAAAAAAATTTCAATTTTTTGACAAGGTAGGGTGTCGTGCAAAATTTTAAAAAATTTTCAATTTGTTGACAAAGTAGGAAGTCGTCCAAAACTTTAAAAAAATTTCAATTTTTTCACAAGGTAGGAAGTCGTCCAATATTTTAAAAAATTTTCAATTTGTTGACAAGGTAGGAAGTCGTCCAAAATTTTAAAAAATTTTCAATTTGTTGACAAAGTAGGAAGTCGTCCAAAATTTTAAAAAATTTTCAATTTTTTCACAAGGTAGGTAGTCGTCCAAAATTTTAAAAAATTTTCAATTTGTTGACAAAGTAGGAAGTCGTCCAAAATTTTAAAAAATTTTCAATTTGTTGACAAGGTAAGAAGTCGTCCAAAATTTTTAAAAATTTTCAATTTTTTCACAAGGTAGGAAGTCGTCCAAAATTTTAAAAAATTTTCAATTTTTTCACAAGGTAGGGTGTCGTGCAAAATTTTAAAAAATTTGCAATTTGTTGACAAGGTAGGAAGTCGTTCAAAATTTTAAAAAATTTTCAATTTTTTCACAAGGTAGGTAGTCGTACAAAATTTTAAAAAATTTTCAATTTTTTGACAAGGTAGGGTGTCGTGCAAAATTTTAAAAAATTTTCAATTTGTTGACAAGGTAGGAAGTCGTCCAAAATTTTAAAAACTTTTCAATGTTTTGACAAGGTAGGTAGTCGTCCAAAATTTTAAAAAATTTTCAATTTTTTGACAAGGTAGGGTGTCGTGCAAAATTTTAAAAAATTTTCAATTTTTGACAAGGTAGTCGTCCAAAATTTTAAAAAATTTTCAATTTTTTGACAAGGTAGGGTGTCGTGCAAAATTTTAAAAAATTTTCAATTTGTTGACAAGGTAGGGTGTCGTGCAAAATTTTAAAAAATTTTCAATTTGTTGACAAAGTAGGAAGTCGTCCAAAATTTTAAAAAATTTTAATTTTTTCACACGGTAAGTAGTCGTCCAAAATTTTAAAAAATTTTCAATTTTTTGACAAGGTAGGGTGTCGTGCAAAATTTTAAAAAATTTTCAATTTTTGACAAGGTAGTCGTGCAAAATTTTAAAAAATTTTCAATTTGTTGACAAGGTAGGAAGTCGTCCAAAATTTTAAAAAATTTTCAATTTGTTGACAAAGTAGGTAGTCGTCCAAAATTTTAAAAAATTTTCAATTTGTTGACAAAGTAGGAAGTCGTCCAAAATTTTAAAAAATATTCAATTTTTTGACAAGGTAGGAAGTCGCCCAAAATTTTAAAAAATTTTCAATTTGTTGACAAAGTAGGAAGTCGTCCAAAATTTTAAAAAATTTTCAATTTTTTGACAAGGTAGGGTGTCGTGCAAAATTTTAAAAAATTTTCAATTTGTTGACAAGGTAGGAAGTCGTCCAATATTTTAAAAAAATTTCAATTTTTTGACAAGGTAGGAAGTCGTCCAATATTTTAAAATATTTTCAATTTTTTCACAAGGTAGGAAGTCGTCCAAAATTTTAAAAAAATTTCAATTTTTTGACAAGGTAGGGTGTCGTCCAATATTTTAAAATATTTTCAATTTTTTCACAAGGTAGGAAGTCGTCCAAAATTTTAAAAAAATTTCAATTTTTTGACAAGGTAGGGTGTCGTGCAAAATTTTAAAAAATTTTCAATTTGTTGACAAAGTAGGAAGTCGTCCAAAACTTTAAAAAAATTTCAATTTTTTCACAAGGTAGGAAGTCGTCCAATATTTTAAAAAATTTTCAATTTGTTGACAAGGTAGGAAGTCGTCCAAAATTTTAAAAAATTTTCAATTTGTTGACAAAGTAGGAAGTCGTCCAAAATTTTAAAAAATTTTCAATTTTTTCACAAGGTAGGTAGTCGTCCAAAATTTTAAAAAATTTTCAATTTGTTGACAAAGTAGGAAGTCGTCCAAAATTTTAAAAAATTTTCAATTTGTTGACAAGGTAAGAAGTCGTCCAAAATTTTTAAAAATTTTCAATTTTTTCACAAGGTAGGAAGTCGTCCAAAATTTTAAAAAATTTTCAATTTTTTCACAAGGTAGGGTGTCGTGCAAAATTTTAAAAAATTTGCAATTTGTTGACAAGGTAGGAAGTCGTTCAAAATTTTAAAAAATTTTCAATTTTTTCACAAGGTAGGTAGTCGTACAAAATTTTAAAAAATTTTCAATTTTTTGACAAGGTAGGGTGTCGTGCAAAATTTTAAAAAATTTTCAATTTGTTGACAAGGTAGGAAGTCGTCCAAAATTTTAAAAACTTTTCAATGTTTTGACAAGGTAGGTAGTCGTCCAAAATTTTAAAAAATTTTCAATTTTTTGACAAGGTAGGGTGTCGTGCAAAATTTTAAAAAATTTTCAATTTTTGACAAGGTAGTCGTCCAAAATTTTAAAAAATTTTCAATTTTTTGACAAGGTAGGGTGTCGTGCAAAATTTTAAAAAATTTTCAATTTGTTGACAAGGTAGGGTGTCGTGCAAAATTTTAAAAAATTTTCAATTTGTTGACAAAGTAGGAAGTCGTCCAAAATTTTAAAAAATTTTAATTTTTTCACACGGTAAGTAGTCGTCCAAAATTTTAAAAAATTTTCAATTTTTTGACAAGGTAGGGTGTCGTGCAAAATTTTAAAAAATTTTCAATTTTTGACAAGGTAGTCGTGCAAAATTTTAAAAAATTTTCAATTTGTTGACAAGGTAGGAAGTCGTCCAAAATTTTAAAAAATTTTCAATTTGTTGACAAAGTAGGTAGTCGTCCAAAATTTTAAAAAATTTTCAATTTGTTGACAAAGTAGGAAGTCGTCCAAAATTTTAAAAAATATTCAATTTTTTGACAAGGTAGGAAGTCGCCCAAAATTTTAAAAAATTTTCAATTTGTTGACAAAGTAGGAAGTCGTCCAAAATTTTAAAAAATTTTCAATTTTTTGACAAGGTAGGGTGTCGTGCAAAATTTTAAAAAATTTTCAATTTGTTGACAAGGTAGGAAGTCGTCCAATATTTTAAAAAAATTTCAATTTTTTGACAAGGTAGGAAGTCGTCCAATATTTTAAAATATTTTCAATTTTTTCACAAGGTAGGAAGTCGTCCAAAATTTTAAAAAAATTTCAATTTTTTGACAAGGTAGGGTGTCGTGCAAAATTTTAAAAAATTTTCAATTTGTTGACAAAGTAGGAAGTCGTCCAAAACTTTAAAAAATTTTAAATTTTTTCACAAGGTAGGAAGTCGTCCAATATTTTAAAAAATTTTCAATTTGTTGACAAGGTAGGAAGTCGTCCAAAATTTTAAAAAATTTTCAATTTGTTGACAAAGTAGGAAGTCGTCCAAAATTATAAAAAATTTTCAATTTTTTCACAAGGTAGGTAGTCGTCCAAAATTTTAAAAAATTTTCAATTTGTTGACAAAGTAGGAAGTCGTCCAAAATTTTAAAAAATTTTCAATTTGTTGACAAGGTAAGAAGTCGTCCAAAATTTTAAAAAATTTTCAATTTTTTCACAAGGTAGGAAGTCGTCCAAAATTTTAAAAAATTTTCAATTTTTTCACAAGGTAGGGTGTCGTGCAAAATTTTAAAAAATTTGCAATTTGTTGACAAGGTAGGAAGTCGTTCAAAATTTTAAAAAATTTTCAATTTTTTCACAAGGTAGGTAGTCGTACAAAATTTTAAAAAATTTTCAATTTTTTGACAAGGTAGGGTGTCGTGCAAAATTTTAAAAAATTTTCTATTTTTGACAAGGTAGAAGTCGTCCAAAATTTTAAAAAATTTTCGATTTGTTGACAAAGTAGGAAGTCGTCCAAAATTTTAAAAACTTTTCAATGTTTTGACAAGGTAGGTAGTCGTCCAAAATTTTAAAAAATTTTCAATTTTTTGACAAGGTAGGAAGTCGTCCAAAATTTTAAAAAATTTTCAATTTGTTGACAAGGTAGGGTGTCGTGCAAAATTTTAAAAAATTTTCAATTTGTTGACAAAGTAGGAAGTCGTCCAAAATTTTAAAAATTTTCAATTTTTTGACAAGGTAGGAAGTCGTCCAAAATTTTAAAAAATTTTTAATTTGTTAACATAGTAGGAAGTCGTCCAAAATTTTAAAAAATTTTCAATTTGTTGACAAAGTAGGAAGTCGTCCAAAATCTTAAAAAATTTTCAATTTTTTGACAAGGTAGGAAGTCGTCCAAAATTTTAAAAAATTTTCAATTTTTTGACAAGGTAGGAAGTCGTCCAATATTTTAAAATATTTTCAATTTTTTCACAAGGTAGGAAGTCGTCCAAAATTTTAAAAAAATTTCAATTTTTTGACAAGGTAGGGTGTCGTGCAAAATTTTAAAAAATTTTCAATTTGTTGACAAAGTAGGAAGTCGTCCAAAACTTTAAAAAAATTTCAATTTTTTCACAAGGTAGGAAGTCGTCCAATATTTTAAAAAATTTTCAATTTGTTGACAAGGTAGGAAGTCGTCCAAAATTTTAAAAAATTTTCAATTTGTTGACAAAGTAGGAAGTCGTCCAAAATTTTAAAAAATTTTCAATTTTTTCACAAGGTAGGTAGTCGTCCAAAATTTTAAAAAATTTTCAATTTGTTGACAAAGTAGGAAGTCGTCCAAAATTTTAAAAAATTTTCAATTTGTTGACAAGGTAAGAAGTCGTCCAAAATTTTTAAAAATTTTCAATTTTTTCACAAGGTAGGAAGTCGTCCAAAATTTTAAAAAATTTTCAATTTTTTCACAAGGTAGGGTGTCGTGCAAAATTTTAAAAAATTTGCAATTTGTTGACAAGGTAGGAAGTCGTTCAAAATTTTAAAAAATTTTCAATTTTTTCACAAGGTAGGTAGTCGTACAAAATTTTAAAAAATTTTCAATTTTTTGACAAGGTAGGGTGTCGTGCAAAATTTTAAAAAATTTTCAATTTGTTGACAAGGTAGGAAGTCGTCCAAAATTTTAAAAACTTTTCAATGTTTTGACAAGGTAGGTAGTCGTCCAAAATTTTAAAAAATTTTCAATTTTTTGACAAGGTAGGGTGTCGTGCAAAATTTTAAAAAATTTTCAATTTTTGACAAGGTAGTCGTCCAAAATTTTAAAAAATTTTCAATTTTTTGACAAGGTAGGGTGTCGTGCAAAATTTTAAAAAATTTTCAATTTGTTGACAAGGTAGGGTGTCGTGCAAAATTTTAAAAAATTTTCAATTTGTTGACAAAGTAGGAAGTCGTCCAAAATTTTAAAAAATTTTAATTTTTTCACACGGTAGGTAGTCGTCCAAAATTTTAAAAAATTTTCAATTTTTTGACAAGGTAGGGTGTCGTGCAAAATTTTAAAAAATTTTCAATTTTTGACAAGGTAGTCGTGCAAAATTTTAAAAAATTTTCAATTTGTTGACAAGGTAGGAAGTCGTCCAAAATTTTAAAAAATTTTCAATTTGTTGACAAAGTAGGTAGTCGTCCAAAATTTTAAAAAATTTTCAATTTGTTGACAAAGTAGGAAGTCGTCCAAAATTTTAAAAAATATTCAATTTTTTGACAAGGTAGGAAGTCGCCCAAAATTTTAAAAAATTTTCAATTTGTTGACAAAGTAGAAAGTCGTCCAAAATTTTAAAAAATTTTCAATTTTTTGACAAGGTAGGGTGTCGTGCAAAATTTTAAAAAATTTTCAATTTGTTGACAAGGTAGGAAGTCGTCCAATATTTTAAAAAAATTTCAATTTTTTGACAAGGTAGGAAGTCGTCCAATATTTTAAAATATTTTCAATTTTTTCACAAGGTAGGAAGTCGTCCAAAATTTTAAAAAAATTTCAATTTTTTGACAAGGTAGGGTGTCGTGCAAAATTTTAAAAAATTTTCACTTTGTTGACAAAGTAGGAAGTCGTCCAAAACTTTAAAAAATTTTAAATTTTTTCACAAGGTAGGAAGTCGTCCAATATTTTAAAAAATTTTCAATTTGTTGACAAGGTAGGAAGTCGTCCAAAATTTTAAAAAATTTTCAATTTGTTGACAAAGTAGGAAGTCGTCCAAAATTATAAAAAATTTTCAATTTTTTCACAAGGTAGGTAGTCGTCCAAAATTTTAAAAAATTTTCAATTTGTTGACAAAGTAGGAAGTCGTCCAAAATTTTAAAAAATTTTCAATTTGTTGACAAGGTAAGAAGTCGTCCAAAATTTTAAAAAATTTTCAATTTTTTCACAAGGTAGGAAGTCGTCCAAAATTTTAAAAAATTTTCAATTTTTTCACAAGGTAGGGTGTCGTGCAAAATTTTAAAAAATTTGCAATTTGTTGACAAGGTAGGAAGTCGTTCAAAATTTTAAAAAATTTTCAATTTTTTCACAAGGTAGGTAGTCGTACAAAATTTTAAAAAATTTTCAATTTTTTGACAAGGTAGGGTGTCGTGCAAAATTTTAAAAAATTTTCAATTTTTGACAAGGTAGTCGTCCAAAATTTTAAAAAATTTTCAATTTTTTGACAAGGTAGGGTGTCGTGCAAAATTTTAAAAAATTTTCAATTTGTTGACAAGGTAGGGTGTCGTGCAAAATTTTAAAAAATTTTCAATTTGTTGACAAAGTAGGAAGTCGTCCAAAATTTTAAAAAATTTTAATTTTTTCACAAGGTAGGTAGTCGTCCAAAATTTTAAAAAATTTTCAATTTTTTGACAAGGTAGGGTGTCGTGCAAAATTTTAAAAAATTTTCAATTTTTGACAAGGTAGTCGTCCAAAATTTTAAAAAATTTTCAATTTTTTGACAAGGTAGGGTGTCGTGCAAAATTTTAAAAAATTTTCAATTTGTTGACAAGGTAGGGTGTCGTGCAAAATTTTAAAAAATTTTCAATTTGTTGACAAAGTAGGAAGTCGTCCAAAATTTTAAAAAATTTTAATTTTTTCACAAGGTAGGTAGTCGTCCAAAATTTTAAAAAATTTTCAATTTTTTGATAAGGTAGGGTGTCGTGCAAAATTTTAAAAAATTTTCAATTTTTGACAAGGTAGTCGTCCAAAATTTTAAAAAATTTTCAATTTTTTGACAAGGTAGGGTGTCGTGCAAAATTTTAAAAAATTTTCAATTTGTTGACAAAGTAGGTAGTCGTCCAAAATTTTAAAAAATTTTCAATTTGTTGACAAAGTAGGAAGTCGTCCAAAATTTTAAAAAATATTCAATTTTTTGACAAGGTAGGAAGTCGCCCAAAATTTTAAAAAATTTTCAATTTGTTGACAAAGTAGGAAGTCGTCCAAAATTTTAAAAAAATTTTCAATTTTTTGACAAGGTAGGGTGTCGTCCAAAATTTTAAAAAATTTTCAATTTGTTGACAAGGTAGGAAGTCGTCCAAAATTTTAAAAACTTTTCAATGTTTTGACAAGGTAGGTAGTCGTCCAAAATTTTAAAAAATTTTCAATTTTTTGACAAGGTAGGAAGTCGTCCAAAATTTTAAAAAATTTTCAATTTGTTGACAAAGTAGGAAGTCGTCCAAAATTTTAAAAAATTTTCAATTTTTTGACAAGGTAGGGTGTCGTGCAAAATTTTAAAAAATTTTCAATTTGTTGACAAGGTAGGAAGTCGTCCAATATTTTAAAAAAATTTCAATTTTTTGACAAGGTAGGAAGTCGTCCAAAATTTTAAAAAATTTTCGATTTGTTGACAAAGTAGGAAGTCGTCCAAAATTTTAAAAACTTTTCAATGTTTTGACAAGGTAGGAAGTCGTCCAAAATTTTAAAAACTTTTCAATGTTTTGACAAGGTAAGTAGTCGTCCAAAATTTTAAAAAATTTTCAATTTTTTGACAAGGTAGGAAGTCGTCCAAAATTTTAAAAAATTTTCAATTTGTTGACAAGGTAGGAAGTCGTCCAAAATTTTAAAAAATTTTCAATTTGTTGACAAAGTAGGAAGTCGTCCAAAATTTTAAAAAATTTTCAATTTGTTGACAAAGTAGGAAGTCGTCCAAAATCTTAAAAAATTTTCAATTTTTTGACAAGGTAGGAAGTCGTCCAAAATTTTAAAAAATTTTCAATTTGTTGACAAGGTAGGAAGTCGTCCAATATTTTAAAAAATTTTCAATTTTTTCACAAGGTAGGAAGTCGTCCAAAATTTTAAAAAAATTTCAATTTTTTGACAAGGTAGGGTGTCGTGCAAAATTTTAAAAAATTTTCAATTTGTTGACAAAGTAGGAAGTCGTCCAAAATTTTAAAAAATTTTCAATTTTTTGACAAGGTAGGAAGTCGTCCAAAATTTTAAAACATTTTCAATTTTTTCACAAGGTAGGAAGTCGTCCAAAATTTTAAAAAATTTTCAATTTGTTGACAAAGTAGGAAGTCGTCCAAAATCTTAAAAAATTTTCAATTTTTTGACAAGGTAGGGTGTCGTGCAAAATTTTAAAAAATTTTCAATTTGTTGACAAAGTAGGTAGTCGTCCAAAATTTTAAAAAATTTTCAATTTGTTGACAAAGTAGGAAGTCGTCCAAAATTTTAAAAAATATTCAATTTTTTGACAAGGTAGGAAGTCGCCCAAAATTTTAAAAAATTTTCAATTTGTTGACAAAGTAGGAAGTCGTCCAAAATTTTAAAAAAATTTTCAATTTTTTGACAAGGTAGGGTGTCGTCCAAAATTTTAAAAAATTTTCAATTTGTTGACAAGGTAGGAAGTCGTCCAAAATTTTAAAAACTTTTCAATGTTTTGACAAGGTAGGTAGTCGTCCAAAATTTTAAAAAATTTTCAATTTTTTGACAAGGTAGGAAGTCGTCCAAAATTTTAAAAAATTTTCAATTTGTTGACAAAGTAGGAAGTCGTCCAAAATTTTAAAAAATTTTCAATTTTTTGACAAGGTAGGGTGTCGTGCAAAATTTTAAAAAATTTTCAATTTGTTGACAAGGTAGGAAGTCGTCCAATATTTTAAAAAAATTTCAATTTTTTGACAAGGTAGGAAGTCGTCCAAAATTTTAAAAAATTTTCGATTTGTTGACAAAGTAGGAAGTCGTCCAAAATTTTAAAAACTTTTCAATGTTTTGACAAGGTAGGAAGTCGTCCAAAATTTTAAAAACTTTTCAATGTTTTGACAAGGTAAGTAGTCGTCCAAAATTTTAAAAAATTTTCAATTTTTTGACAAGGTAGGAAGTCGTCCAAAATTTTAAAAAATTTTCAATTTGTTGACAAAGTAGGAAGTCGTCCAAAATTTTAAAAAATTTTCAATTTGTTGACAAAGTAGGAAGTCGTCCAAAATTTTAAAAAATTTTCAATTTGTTGACAAAGTAGGAAGTCGTCCAAAATCTTAAAAAATTTTCAATTTTTTGACAAGGTAGGAAGTCGTCCAAAATTTTAAAAAAATTTCAATTTGTTGACAAGGTAGGAAGTCGTCCAATATTTTAAAAAATTTTCAATTTTTTCACAAGGTAGGAAGTCGTCCAAAATTTTAAAAAAATTTCAATTTTTTGACAAGGTAGGGTGTCGTGCAAAATTTTAAAAAATTTTCAATTTGTTGACAAAGTAGGAAGTCGTCCAAAATTTTAAAAAATTTTCAATTTTTTGACAAGGTAGGAAGTCGTCCAAAATTTTAAAACATTTTCAATTTTTTCACAAGGTAGGAAGTCGTCCAAAATTTTAAAAAATTTTCAATTTGTTGACAAAGTAGGAAGTCGTCCAAAATCTTAAAAAATTTTCAATTTTTTGACAAGGTAGGAAGTCGTCCAAAATTTTAAAAAAATTTCAATTTTTTTACAAGGTAGGGTGTCGTGCAAAATTTTAAAAAATTTTCAATTTGTTGACAAGGTAGGAAGCCGTCCAAAATTTTAAAAAATTTTCAATTTGTTGACAAGGTAGGAAGTCGTCCAATATTTTAAAAAATTTTCAATTTGTTGACAAGGTAGGAAGTCGTCCAAAATTTTAAAAAATTTTCAATTTTTTCACAAGGTAGGGTGTCGTGCAAAATTTTAAAAAATTTTCAATTTGTTGACAAGGTAGGAAGCCGTCCAAAATTTTAAAAAATTTTCAATTTGTTGACAAAGTAGGAAGTCGTCCAAAATCTTAAAAAATTTTCAATTTTTTGACAAGGTAGGAAGTCGTCCAAAATTTTAAAATTTTCAATTTTTTGACAAGGTAAGAAGTCGTCCAAAATTTTAAAAAATTTTCAATTTTTTCACAAGGTAGGGTGTCGTGCAAAATTTTAAAAAATTTTCAATTTGTTGACAAGGTAGGAAGCCGTCCAAAATTTTAAAAAATTTTCAATTTGTTGACAAGGTAGGAAGTCGTCCAATATTTTAAAAAATTTTCAATTTGTTGACAAGGTAGGAAGTCGTCCAAAATTTTAAAAAATTTTCAATTTGTTGACAAAGTAGGAAGTCGTCCAAAATTTTAAAAAATTTTCAATTTTTGACAAGGTAGTCGTCCAAAATTTTAAAAAATTTTCAATTTTTTGACAAGGTAGGAAGTCGTCCAAAATTTTAAAAAATTTTAATTTTTTCACAAGGTAGGTAGTCGTCCAAAATTTTAAAAAATTTTCAATTTTTTGACAAGGTAGGGTGTCGTGCAAAATTTTAAAAAATTTTCAATTTTTGACAAGATAGTCGTCCAAAATTTTAAAAAATTTTCAATTTTTTGACAAGGTAGGAAGTCGTCCAAAATTTTAAAAAATTTTCAATTTGTTAACATAGTAGGAAGTCGTCCAAAATTTTAAAAAATTTTCAATTTGTTGACAAAGTAGGTAGTCGTCCAAAATTTTAAAAAATTTTCAATTTGTTGACAAAGTAGGAAGTCGTCCAAAATTTTAAAAAATTTTCAATTTGTTGACAAAGTAGGGAGTCGTTCAAAATTTTAAAAAATTTTCAATTTGTTGACAAAGTAGGAAGTCGTCCAAAATTTTAAAAAATTTTCAATTTTTTGACAAGGTAGGGTGTCGTCCAAAATTTTAAAAAATTTTCAATTTGTTGACAAGGTAGGAAGTCGTCCAAAATTTTAAAAATTTTCAATTTGTTGACAAAGTAGGAAGTCGTCCAAAATTTTAAAAAATTTTCAATTTGTTGACAAAGTAGGAAGTTGTCCAAAATCTTAAAAAATTTTCAATTTTTTGACAAGGTAGGAAGTCGTCCAAAATTTTAAAAAATTTTCAATTTGTTGACAAGGTAAGAAGTCGTCCAAAATTTTAAAAAATTTTCAATTTTTTGACAAGGTAGGGTGTCGTGCAAAATTTTAAAAAATTTTCAATTTTTGACAAGGTAGTCGTCCAAAATTTTAAAAAATTTTCAATTTGTTAACATAGTAGGAAGTCGTCCAAAATTTTAAAAAATTTTCAATTTGTTGACAAGGTAGGGTGTCGTCCAAAATTTTAAAAAATTTTCAATTTGTTGACAAGGTAGGAAGTCGTCCAAAATTTTAAAAACTTTTCAATGTTTTGACAAGGTAGGTAGTCGTCCAAAATTTTAAAAAATTTTCAATTTTTTGACAAGGTAGGAAGTCGTCCAAAATTTTAAAAAATTTTCAATTTGTTGACAAAGTAGGAAGTCGTCCAAAATTTTAAGAAATTTTTAATTTTTTGACAAGGTAGGGTGTCGTGCAAAATTTTAAAAACTTTTCAATTTGTTGACAAGGTAGGAAGTCGTCCAATATTTTAAAAAATTTTCAATTTTTTGACAAGGTAGGAAGTCGTCCAAAATTTTAAAAAATTTTCAATTTGTTGACAAGGTAGGAAGTCGTCCAAAATTTTAAAAAATTTTCAATTTGTTGACAAGGTAGGAAGTCGTCCAAAATTTTAAAAAATTTTCAATTTTTTCACAAGGTAGGGTGTCGTGCAAAATTTTAAAAAATTTTCAATTTTTTCACAAGGTAGGAAGTCGTCCAAAATTTTAAAAAATTTTCAATTTGTTGACAAAGTAGGAAGTCGTCCAAAATTTTAAAAAATTTTCAATTTGTTGACAAAGTAGGAAGTCGTCCAAAATTTTAAAAAATTTTCAATTTGTTGACAAGGTAAGAAGTCGTCCAAAATTTTAAAAAATTTTCAATTTTTTGACAAGGTAGGGTGTCGTGCAAAATTTTAAAAAATTTTCAATTTTTGACAAGGTAGTCGTCCAAAATTTTAAAAAATTTTCAATTTTTTGACAAGGTAGGAAGTCGTGCAAAATTTTAAAAAATTTTCAATTTGTTGACAAGGTAGGAAGTCGTCCAAAATTTTAAAAAATTTTCAATTTGTTGACAAGGTAGGAAGTCGTCCAATATTTTAAAAAATTTTCAATTTGTTGACAAGGTAGGAAGTCGTCCAAAATTTTAAAAAATTTTCAATTTGTTGACAAAGTAGGAAGTCGTCCAAAATTTTAAAAAATTTTCAATTTTTGACAAGGTAGTCGTCCAAAATTTTAAAAAATTTTCAATTTTTTGACAAGGTAGGAAGTCGTCCAAAATTTTAAAAAATTTTAATTTTTTCACAAGGTAGGTAGTCGTCCAAAATTTTAAAAAATTTTCAATTTTTTGACAAGGTAGGGTGTCGTGCAAAATTTTAAAAAATTTTCAATTTTTGACAAGATAGTCGTCCAAAATTTTAAAAAATTTGCAATTTTTTGACAAGGTAGGAAGTCGTCCAAAATTTTAAAAAATTTTCAATTTGTTAACATAGTAGGAAGTCGTCCAAAATTTTAAAAAATTTTCAATTTGTTGACAAAGTAGGTAGTCGTCCAAAATTTTAAAAAATTTTCAATTTGTTGACAAAGTAGGAAGTCGTCCAAAATTTTAAAAAATTTTCAATTTGTTGACAAAGTAGGGAGTCGTTCAAAATTTTAAAAAATTTTCAATTTGTTGACAAAGTAGGAAGTCGTCCAAAATTTTAAAAAATTTTCAATTTTTTGACAAGGTAGGGTGTCGTCCAAAATTTTAAAAAATTTTCAATTTGTTGACAAGGTAGGAAGTCGTCCAAAATTTTAAAAATTTTCAATTTGTTGACAAAGTAGGAAGTCGTCCAAAATTTTAAAAAATTTTCAATTTGTTGACAAAGTAGGAAGTTGTCCAAAATCTTAAAAAATTTTCAATTTTTTGACAAGGTAGGAAGTCGTCCAAAATTTTAAAAAATTTTCAATTTGTTGACAAGGTAAGAAGTCGTCCAAAATTTTAAAAAATTTTCAATTTTTTGAGAAGGTAGGGTGTCGTGCAAAATTTTAAAAAATTTTCAATTTTTTGACAAGGTAGGGTGTCGTGCAAAATTTTAAAAAATTTTCAATTTTTGACAAGGTAGTCGTCCAAAATTTTAAAAAATTTTCAATTTGTTAACATAGTAGGAAGTCGTCCAAAATTTTAAAAAATTTTCAATTTGTTGACAAAGTAGGTAGTCGTCCAAAATTTTAAAAAATTTTCAATTTGTTGACAAAGTAGGAAGTCGTCCAAAATTTTAAAAAATTTTCAATTTGTTGACAAAGTATTGAGTCGTCCAAAATTTTAAAAAATTTTCAATTTGTTGACAAAGTAGGAAGTCGTCCAAAATTTTAAAAAATTTTCAATTTTTTGACAAGGTAGGGTGTCGTCCAAAATTTTAAAAAATTTTCAATTTGTTGACAAGGTAGGAAGTCGTCCAAAATTTTAAAAACTTTTCAATGTTTTGACAAGGTAGGTAGTCGTCCAAAATTTTAAAAAATTTTCAATTTTTTGACAAGGTAGGAAGTCGTCCAAAATTTTAAAAAATTTTCAATTTGTTGACAAAGTAGGAAGTCGTCCAAAATTTTAAGAAATTTTTAATTTTTTGACAAGGTAGGGTGTCGTGCAAAATTTTAAAAAGTTTTCAATTTGTTGACAAGGTAGGAAGTCGTCCAATATTTTAAAAAATTTTCAATTTTTTGACAAGGTAGGAAGTCGTCCAAAATTTTAAAAAATTTTCAATTTGTTGACAAAGTAGGAAGTCGTCCAAAATTTTAAAAAATTTTCAATTTGTTGACAAGGTAGGAAGTCGTCCAAAATTTTAAAAAATTTTCAATTTTTTCACAAGGTAGGGTGTCGTGCAAAATTTTAAAAAATTTTCAATTTTTTCACAAGGTAGGAAGTCGTCCAAAATTTTAAAAAATTTTCAATTTGTTGAAAAAGTAGGAAGTCGTCCAAAATTTTAAAAAATTTTCAATTTGTTGACAAAGTAGGAAGTCGTCCAAAATTTTAAAAAATTTTCAATTTGTTGACAAGGTAAGAAGTCGTCCAAAATTTTAAAAAATTTTCAATTTTTTGACAAGGTAGGGTGTCGTGCAAAATTTTAAAAAATTTTCAATTTTTGACAAGGTAGTCGTCCAAAATTTTAAAAAATTTTCAATTTTTTGACAAGGTAGGAAGTCGTGCAAAATTTTAAAAATTTTCAATTTGTTGACAAGGTAGGAAGTCGTCCAAAATTTTAAAAAATTTTCAATTTGTTGACAAAGTAGGTAGTCGTCCAAAATTTTAAAAAATTTTCAATTTGTTGACAAAGTAGGAAGTCGTCCAAAATTTTAAAAAATTTTCAATTTGTTGACAAAGTAGGGAGTCGTCCAAAATTTTAAAAAATTTTCAATTTGTTGACAAAGTAGGAAGTCGTCCAAAATTTTAAAAAATTTTCGATTTGTTGACAAAGTAGGAAGTCGTCCAAAATTTTAAAAACTTTTCAATGTTTTCACAAGGTAGGTAGTCGTCCAAAATTTTAAAAAATTTTCAATTTTTTGACAAGGTAGGAAGTCGTCCAAAATTTTAAAAAATTTTCAATTTGTTGACAAGGTAGGAAGTCGTCCAATATTTTAAAAAATTTTCAATTTTTTGACAAGGTAGGAAGTCGTCCAAAATTTTAAAGAATTTTCGATTTGTTGACAAAGTAGGAAGTCGTCCAAAATTTTAAAAAATTTTCAATTTTTTGACAAGGTAGGGTGTCGTGCAAAATTTTAAAAAATTTTCAATTTTTGACAAGGTAGTCGTCCAAAATTTTAAAAAATTTTCAATTTTTTGACAAGGTAGGAAGTCGTGCAAAATTTTAAAAAATTTTCAATTTGTTGACAAGGTAGGAAGTCGTCCAAAATTTTAAAAAATTTTCAATTTGTTGACAAAGTAGGTAGTCGTCCAAAATTTTAAAAAATTTTCAATTTGTTGACAAAGTAGGAAGTCGTCCAAAATTTTAAAAAATTTTCAATTTGTTGACAAAGTAGGGAGTCGTCCAAAATTTTAAAAAATTTTCAATTTGTTGACAAGGTAGGAAGTCGTCCAATATTTTAAAAAATTTTCAATTTTTTGACAAGGTAGGAAGTCGTCCAAAATTTTAAAGAATTTTCGATTTGTTGACAAAGTAGGAAGTCGTCCAAAATTTTAAAAAATTTTCAATTTTTTGACAAGGTAGGGTGCCGTGCAAAATTTTAAAAAATTTTCAATTTTTGACAAGGTAGTCGTCCAAAATTTTAAAAAATTTTCAATTTTTTGACAAGGTAGGGTGTCGTGCAAAATTTTAAAAAATTTTCAATTTTTGACAAGATAGTCGTCCAAAATTTTAAAAAATTTTCAATTTTTTGACAAGGTAGGAAGTCGTCCAAAATTTTAAAAAATTTTCAATTTGTTAACATAGTAGGAAGTCGTCCAAAATTTTAAAAAATTTTCAATTTGTTGACAAAGTAGGTAGTCGTCCAAAATTTTAAAAAATTTTCAATTTGTTGACAAAGTAGGAAGTCGTCCAAAATTTTAAAAAATTTTCAATTTGTTGACAAAGTAGGGAGTCGTCCAAAATTTTAAAAAATTTTCAATTTGTTGACAAAGTAGGAAGTCGTCCAAAATTTTAAAAAATTTTCAATTTTTTGACAAGGTAGGGTGTCGTCCAAAATTTTAAAAAATTTTCAATTTGTTGACAAGGTAGGAAGTCGTCCAAAATTTTAAAAACTTTTCAATGTTTTGACAAGGTAGGTAGTCGTCCAAAATTTTAAAAAATTTTCAATTTTTTGACAAGGTAGGAAGTCGTCCAAAATTTTAAAAAATTTTCAATTTGTTGACAAAGTAGGAAGTCGTCCAAAATTTTAAGAAATTTTTAATTTTTTGACAAGGTAGGGTGTCGTGCAAACTTTTAAAAAGTTTTCAATTTGTTGACAAATTGGACAGGTAGTCGTCCAAAATTTTAAAAAATTTTCAATTTTTTGACAAGGTAGGAAGTCGTCCAAAATTTTAAAAAATTTTCAATTTGTTGACAAAGTAGGAAGTCGTCCAAAATTTTAAGAAATTTTTAATTTTTTGACAAGGTAGGGTGTCGTGCAAAATTTTAAAAAGTTTTCAATTTGTTGACAAGGTAGGAAGTCGTCCAATAATTTAAAAAATTTTCAATTTTTTGACAAGGTAGGAAGTCGTCCAAAATTTTAAAAAATTTTCAATTTGTTGACAAGGTAGGAAGTCGTCCAAAATTTTAAAAAATTTTCAATTTGTTGACAAGGTAGGAAGTCGTCCAAAATTTTAAAAAATTTTCAATTTTTTCACAAGGTAGGGTGTCGTGCAAAATTTTAAAAAATTTTCAATTTGTTGACAAAGTAGGAAGTCGTCCAAAATTTTAAAAAATTTTCAATTTGTTGACAAAGTAGGAAGTCGTCCAAAATTTTAAAAAATTTTCAATTTGTTGACAAGGTAAGAAGTCGTCCAAAATTTTAAAAAATTTTCAATTTTTTGACAAGGTAGGGTGTCGTGCAAAATTTTAAAAAATTTTCAATTTTTGACAAGGTAGTCGTCCAAAATTTTAAAAAATTTTCAATTTTTTGACAAGGTAGGAAGTCGTGCAAAATTTTAAAAAATTTTCAATTTGTTGACAAGGTAGGAAGTCGTCCAAAATTTTAAAAAATTTTCAATTTGTTGACAAAGTAGGTAGTCGTCCAAAATTTTAAAAAATTTTCAATTTGTTGACAAAGTAGGAAGTCGTCCAAAATTTTAAAAAATTTTCAATTTGTTGACAAAGTAGGGAGTCGTCCAAAATTTTAAAAAATTTTCAATTTGTTGACAAAGTAGGAAGTCGTCCAAAATTTTAAAAAATTTTCGATTTGTTGACAAAGTAGGAAGTCGTCCAAAATTTTAAAAACTTTTCAATGTTTTGACAAGGTAGGTAGTCGTCCAAAATTTTAAAAAATTTTCAATTTTTTGACAAGGTAGGAAGTCGTCCAAAATTTTAAAAAATTTTCAATTTGTTGACAAGGTAGGAAGTCGTCCAATATTTTAAAAAATTTTCAATTTTTTGACAAGGTAGGAAGTCGTCCAAAATTTTAAAGAATTTTCGATTTGTTGACAAAGTAGGAAGTCGTCCAAAATTTTAAAAAATTTTCAATTTTTTGACAAGGTAGGGTGTCGTGCAAAATTTTAAAAAATTTTCAATTTTTGACAAGGTAGTCGTCCAAAATTTTAAAAAATTTTCAATTTTTTGACAAGGTAGGAAGTCGTGCAAAATTTTAAAAAATTTTCAATTTGTTGACAAGGTAGGAAGTCGTCCAAAATTTTAAAAAATTTTCAATTTGTTGACGAAGTAGGTAGTCGTCCAAAATTTTAAAAAATTTTCAATTTGTTGACAAAGTAGGAAGTCGTCCAAAATTTTAAAAAATTTTCAATTTGTTGACAAAGTAGGGAGTCGTCCAAAATTTTAAAAAATTTTCAATTTGTTGACAAGGTAGGAAGTCGTCCAATATTTTAAAAAATTTTCAATTTTTTGACAAGGTAGGAAGTCGTCCAAAATTTTAAAGAATTTTCGATTTGTTGACAAAGTAGGAAGTCGTCCAAAATTTTAAAAAATTTTCAATTTTTTGACAAGGTAGGGTGCCGTGCAAAATTTTAAAAAATTTTCAATTTTTGACAAGGTAGTCGTCCAAAATTTTAAAAAATTTTCAATTTTTTGACAAGGTAGGGTGTCGTGCAAAATTTTAAAAAATTTTCAATTTTTGACAAGATAGTCGTCCAAAATTTTAAAAAATTTTCAATTTTTTGACAAGGTAGGAAGTCGTCCAAAATTTTAAAAAATTTTCAATTTGTTAACATAGTAGGAAGTCGTAAAAAATTTTAAAAAATTTTCAATTTGTTGACAAAGTAGGTAGTCGTCCAAAATTTTAAAAAATTTTCAATTTGTTGACAAAGTAGGAAGTCGTCCAAAATTTTAAAAAATTTTCAATTTGTTGACAAAGTAGGGAGTCGTCCAAAATTTTAAAAAATTTTCAATTTGTTGACAAAGTAGGAAGTCGTCCAAAATTTTAAAAAATTTTCAATTTTTTGACAAGGTAGGGTGTCGTCCAAAATTTTAAAAAATTTTCAATTTGTTGACAAGGTAGGAAGTCGTCCAAAATTTTAAAAACTTTTCAATGTTTTGACAAGGTAGGTAGTCGTCCAAAATTTTAAAAAATTTTCAATTTTTTGACAAGGTAGGAAGTCGTCCAAAATTTTAAAAAATTTTCAATTTGTTGACAAAGTAGGAAGTCGTCCAAAATTTTAAGAATTTTCGATTTGTTGACAAAGTAGGAAGTCGTCCAAAATTTTAAAAAATTTTCAATTTTTTGACAAGGTAGGGTGTCGTGCAAAATTTTAAAAAATTTTCAATTTTTGACAAGGTAGTCGTCGAAAATTTTAAAAAATTTTCAATTTTTTGACAAGGTAGGAAGTCGTGCAAAATTTTAAAAAATTTTCAATTTGTTGACAAGGTAGGAAGTCGTCCAAAATTTTAAAAAATTTTCAATTTGTTGACAAAGTAGGAAGTCGTCCAAAATTTTAAAAAATTTTCGATTTGTTGACAAAGTAGGAAGTCGTCCAAAATTTTAAAAAATTTTCGATTTGTTGACAAGGTAGGAAGTCGTCCAAAATTTTAAAAAATTTTCGATTTGTTGACAAAGTAGGAAGTCGTCCAAAATTTTAAAAACTTTTCAATGTTTTGACAAGGTAGTTAGTCGTCCAAAATTTTAAAAAATTTTCAATTTTTTGACAAGGTAGGGTGTCGTGCAAAATTTTAAAAAATTTTCAATTTTTGACAAGGTAGTCGTCGAAAATTTTAAAAAATTTTCAATTTTTTGACAAGGTAGGAAGTCGTGCAAAATTTTAAAAAATTTTCAATTTGTTGACAAGGTAGGAAGTCGTCCAAAATTTTAAAAAATTTTCAATTTGTTGACAAAGTAGGAAGTCGTCCAAAATTTTAAAAAATTTTCGATTTGTTGACAAAGTAGGAAGTCGTCCAAAATTTTAAAAAATTTTCGATTTGTTGACAAAGTAGGAAGTCGTCCAAAATTTTAAAAACTTTTCAATGTTTTGACAAGGTAGTTAGTCGTCCAAAATTTTAAAAAATTTTCAATTTTTTGACAAGGTAGGGTGTCGTGCAAAATTTTAAAAAATTTTCAATTTTTGACAAGGTAGTCGTCGAAAATTTTAAAAAATTTTCAATTTTTTGACAAGGTAGGAAGTCGTGCAAAATTTTAAAAAATTTTCAATTTGTTGACAAGGTAGGAAGTCGTCCAAAATTTTAAAAAATTTTCAATTTGTTGACAAAGTAGGAAGTCGTCCAAAATTTTAAAAAATTTTCGATTTGTTGACAAAGTAGGAAGTCGTCCAAAATTTTAAAAAATTTTCGATTTGTTGACAAAGTAGGAAGTCGTCCAAAATTTTAAAAACTTTTCAATGTTTTGACAAGGTAGGTAGTCGTCCAAAATTTTAAAAAATTTTCAATTTGTTGACAAGGTAGGAAGTCGTCCAATATTTTAAAAAATTTTCAATTTTTTGACAAGGTAGGAAGTCGTCCAAAATTTTAAAAAATTTTCGATTTGTTGACAAAGTAGGAAGTCGTCCAAAATTTTAAAAACTTTTCAATGTTTTGACAAGGTAGTTAGTCGTCCAAAATTTTAAAAAATTTTCAATTTTTTGACAAGGTAGGGTGTCGTGCAAAATTTTAAAAAATTTTCAATTTTTGACAAGGTAGTCGTCGAAAATTTTAAAAAATTTTCAATTTTTTGACAAGGTAGGAAGTCGTGCAAAATTTTAAAAAATTTTCAATTTGTTGACAAGGTAGGAAGTCGTCCAAAATTTTAAAAAATTTTCAATTTGTTGACAAAGTAGGAAGTCGTCCAAAATTTTAAAAAATTTTCGATTTGTTGACAAAGTAGGAAGTCGTCCAAAATTTTAAAAAATTTTCGATTTGTTGACAAAGTAGGAAGTCGTCCAAAATTTTAAAAACTTTTCAATGTTTTGACAAGGTAGGTAGTCGTCCAAAATTTTAAAAAATTTTCAATTTTTTGACAAGGTAGGAAGTCGTCCAAAATTTTAAAAAATTTTCAATTTGTTGACAAGGTAGGAAGTCGTCCAATATTTTAAAAAATTTTCAATTTTTTGACAAGGTAGGAAGTCGTCCAAAATTTTAAAGAATTTTCGATTTGTTGACAAAGTAGGAAGTCGTCCAAAATTTTAAAAAATTTTCAATTTGTTGACAAGGTAGGAAGTCGTCCAATATTTTAAAAAATTTTCAATTTTTTGACAAGGTAGGGTGTCGTGCAAAATTTTAAAAAATTTTCAATTTTTGACAAGGTAGTCGTCCAAAATTTTAAAAAATTTTCAATTTTTTGACAAGGTAGGAAGTCGTGCAAAATTTTAAAAAATTTTCAATTTGTTGACAAGGTAGGAAGTCGTCCAAAATTTTAAAAAATTTTCAATTTGTTGACAAAGTAGGTAGTCGTCCAAAATTTTAAAAAATTTTCAATTTGTTGACAAAGTAGGAAGTCGTCCAAAATTTTAAAAAATTTTCAATTTGTTGACAAAGTAGGGAGTCGTCCAAAATTTTAAAAAATTTTCAATTTGTTGACAAAGTAGGAAGTCGTCCAAAATTTTAAAAAATTTTCGATTTGTTGACAAAGTAGGAAGTCGTCCAAAATTTTAAAAACTTTTCAATGTTTTGACAAGGTAGGTAGTCGTCCAAAATTTTAAAAAATTTTCAATTTTTTGACAAGGTAGGAAGTCGTCCAAAATTTTAAAAAATTTTCAATTTGTTGACAAGGTAGGAAGTCGTCCAATATTTTAAAAAATTTTCAATTTTTTGACAAGGTAGGAAGTCGTCCAAAATTTTAAAAAATTTTCGATTTGTTGACAAAGTAGGAAGTCGTCCAAAATTTTAAAAACTTTTCAATGTTTTGACAAGGTAGTTAGTCGTCCAAAATTTTAAAAAATTTTCAATTTTTTGACAAGGTAGGAAGTCGTCCAAAATTTTAAAAAATTTTCAATTTGTTGACAAGGTAGGAAGTCGCCCAAAATTTTAAAAAATTTTCAATTTTTTCACAAGGTAGGAAGTCGTCCAAAATTTTAAAAAATTTTCAATTTGTTGACAAAGTAGGAAGTCGTCCAAAATCTTAAAAAATTTTCAATTTTTTGACAAGGTAGGAAGTCGTCCAAAATTTTAAAAAATTTTCAATTTGTTGACAAGGTAGGAAGTCGTCCAATATTTTAAAAAATTTTCAATTTTTTCACAAGGTAGGAAGTCGTCCAAAATTTTAAAAAAATTTCAATTTTTTGACAAGGTAGGGTGTCGTGCAAAATTTTAAAAAATTTTCAATTTGTTGACAAAGTAGGAAGTCGTCCAAAATTTTAAAAAATTTTCAATTTTTTCACAAGGTAGGGTGTCGTGCAAAATTTTAAAAAATTTTCAATTTGTTGACAAGGTAGGAAGCCGTCCAAAATTTTAAAAAATTTTCAATTTGTTGACAAGGTAGGAAGTCGTCCAAAATTTTAAAAAATTTTCAATTTGTTGACAAAGTAGGAAGTCGTCCAAAATTTTAAAAAATTTTCAATTTTTTCACAAGGTAGGGTGTCGTGCAAAATTTTAAAAAATTTTCAATTTTTTCACAAGGTAGGAAGTCGTCCAAAATTTTAAAAAAATTTCAATTTTTTTACAAGGTAGGGTGTCGTGCAAAATTTTAAAAAATTTTCAATTTGTTGACAAAGTAGGAAGTCGTCCAAAATTTTAAAAAATTTTCTATTTGTTGACAAAGTAGGAAGTCGTCCAAAATTTTAAAAAATTTTCGATTTGTTGACAAGGTAAGAAGTCGTCCAAAATTTTAAAAAATTTTCAATTTTTTGACAAGGTAGGGTGTCGTGCAAAATTTTAAAAAATTTTCAATTTTTGACAAGGTAGTCGTCCAAAATTTTAAAAAATTTTCAATTTTTTGACAAGGTAGGAAGTCGTCCAAAATTTTAAAAAATTTTCAATTTGTTGACAAAGTAGGAAGTCGTCCAAAATTTTAAAAAATTTTCAATTTTTTCACAAGGTAGGTAGTCGTCCAAAATTTTAAAAAATTTTCAATTTTTTGACTAGGTAGGGTGTCGTGCAAAATTTTAAAAAATTTTCAATTTTTGACAAGATAGTCGTCCAAAATTTTAAAAAATTTTCAATTTTTTGACAAGGTAGGGTGTCGTGCAAAATTTTAAAAAATTTTCAATTTGTTGACAAGGTAGGAAGTCGTCCAAAATTTTAAAAAATTTTCAATTTGTTGACAAAGTAGGTAGTCGTCCAAAATTTTAAAAAATTTTCAATTTGTTGACAAAGTAGGAAGTCGTCCAAAATTTTAAAAAATTTTCAATTTGTTGACAAAGTAGGGAGTCGTCCAAAATTTTAAAAAATTTTCAATTTGTTGACACAGTAGGAAGTCGTCCAAAATTTTAAAAAATTTTCAATTTTTTGACAAGGTAGGGTGTCGTCCAAAATTTTAAAAAATTTTCAATTTGTTGACAAGGTAGGAAGTCGTCCAAAATTTTAAAAACTTTTCAATGTTTTGACAAGGTAGGTAGTCGTCCAAAATTTTAAAAAATTTTCAATTTTTTGACAAGGTAGGAAGTCGTCCAAAATTTTAAAAAATTTTCAATTTGTTGACAAAGTAGGAAGTCGTCCAAAATTTTAAGAAATTTTTAATTTTTTGACAAGGTAGGGTGTCGTGCAAAATTTTCAAAAGTTTTCAATTTGTTGACAAGGTAGGAAGTCGTCCAAAATTTTTAAAAAATTTCAATTTTTTGACAAGGTAGGGTGTCGTGCAAAATTTTAAAAAATTTTCAATTTGTTGACAAAGTAGGAAGTCGTCCAAAATTTTAAAAAATTTTCAATTTTTTCACAAGGTAGGGTGTCGTGCAAAATTTTAAAAAATTTTCAATTTGTTGACAAGGTAGGAAGCCGTCCAAAATTTTAAAAAATTTTCAATTTGTTGACAAGGTAGGAAGTCGTCCAAAATTTTAAAAAATTTTCAATTTGTTGACAAAGTAGGAAGTCGTCCAAAATTTTAAAAAATTTTCAATTTTTTCACAAGGTAGGGTGTCGTGCAAAATTTTAAAAAATTTTCAATTTTTTCACAAGGTAGGAAGTCGTCCAAAATTTTAAAAAAATTTCAATTTTTTTACAAGGTAGGGTGTCGTGCAAAATTTTAAAAAATTTTCAATTTGTTGACAAAGTAGGAAGTCGTCCAAAATTTTAAAAAATTTTCTATTTGTTGACAAAGTAGGAAGTCGTCCAAAATTTTAAAAAATTTTCGATTTGTTGACAAAGTAGGAAGTCGTCCAAAATTTTAAAAACTTTTCAATGTTTTGACAAGGTAGGTAGTCGTCCAAAATTTTAAAAAATTTTCAATTTTTTGACAAGGTAGGAAGTCGTCCAAAATTTTAAAAAATTTTCAATTTGTTGACAAGGTAGGAAGTCGTCCAAAATTTTAAAAAATTTTCAATTTGTTGACAAGGTAGGAAGTCGTCCAATATTTTAAAAAATTTTCAATTTTTTCACAAGGTAGGAAGTCGTCCAATATTTTAAAAAATTTTCAATTTTTTGACAAGGTAGGAAGTCGTCCAAAATTTTAAAAAATTTTCAATTTGTTGACAAGGTAGGAAGTCGCCCAAAATTTTAAAAAATTTTCAATTTTTTCACAAGGTAGGAAGTCGTCCAATATTTTAAAAAATTTTCAATTTTTTGACAAAGTAGGAAGTCGTCCAAAATTTTAAAAAATTTTCAATTTGTTAACATAGTAGGAAGTCGTCCAAAATTTTAAAAAATTTTCAATTTGTTGACAAAGTAGGTAGTCGTCCAAAATTTTAAAAAATTTTCAATTTGTTGACAAAGTAGGAAGTCGTCCAAAATTTTAAAAAATTTTCAATTTGTTGACAAAGTAGGGAGTCGTCCAAAATTTTAAAAAATTTTCAATTTGTTGACAAGGTAGGAAGTCGTCCAAAATTTTAAAAAATTTTCAATTTGTTGACAAGGTAGGAAGTCGTCCAATATTTTAAAAAATTTTCGATTTGTTGACAAAGTAGGAAGTCGTCCAAAATTTTAAAAACTTTTCAATGTTTTGACAAGGTAGGTAGTCGTCCAAAATTTTAAAAAATTTTCAATTTTTTGACAAGGTAGGAAGTCGTCCAAAATTTTAAAAAATTTTCAATTTGTTGACAAGGTAGGAAGTCGTCCAAAATTTTAAAAAATTTTCAATTTGTTGACAAGGTAGGAAGTCGTCCAATATTTTAAAAAATTTTCAATTTTTTCACAAGGTAGGAAGTCGTCCAAAATTTTAAAAAATTTTCAATTTTTTCACAAGGTAGGAAGTCGTCCAATATTTTAAAAAATTTTCGATTTGTTGACAAAGTAGGAAGTCGTCCAAAATTTTAAAAACTTTTCAATGTTTTGACAAAGTAGGTAGTCGTCCAAAATTTTAAAAAATTTTCAATTTTTTGACAAGGTAGGAAGTCGTCCAAAATTTTAAAAAATTTTCAATTTGTTGACAAGGTAGGAAGTCGTCCAATATTTTAAAAAATTTTCAATTTTTTCACAAGGTAGGGTGTCGTGCAAAATTTTAAAAAATTTTCAATTTTTTCACAAGGTAGGAAGTCGTCCAATATTTTAAAAATTTTTCAATTTTTTGACAAGGTAGGAAGTCGTCCAAAATTTTAAAAAATTTTCAATTTGTTGACAAGGTAGGAAGTCGCCCAAAATTTTAAAAAATTTTCAATTTTTTCACAAGGTAGGAAGTCGTCCAATATTTTAAAAAATTTTCAATTTTTTGACAAGGTAGGAAGTCGTCCAAAATTTTAAAAAATTTTCTATTTGTTGACAAAGTAGGAAGTCGTCCAAAATTTTAAAAAATTTTCGATTTGTTGACAAAGTAGGAAGTCGTCCAAAATTTTAAAAACTTTTCAATGTTTTGACAAGGTAGGTAGTCGTCCAAAATTTTAAAAAATTTTCAATTTTTTGACAAGGTAGGAAGTCGTCCAAAATTTTAAAAAATTTTCAATTTGTTGACAAGGTAGGAAGTCGTCCAAAATTTTAAAAAATTTTCAATTTGTTGACAAGGTAGGAAGTCGTCCAATATTTTAAAAAATTTTCAATTTTTTCACAAGGTAGGAAGTCGTCCAAAATTTTAAAAAATTTTCAATTTGTTGACAAGGTAGGAAGTCGTCCAAAATTTTAAAAAATTTTCAATTTGTTGACAAGGTAGGAAGTCGTCCAATATTTTAAAAAATTTTCAATTTTTTCACAAGGTAGGAAGTCGTCCAATATTTTAAAAAATTTTCAATTTTTTGACAAGGTAGGAAGTCGTCCAAAATTTTAAAAAATTTTCAATTTGTTAACATAGTAGGAAGTCGTCCAAAATTTTAAAAAATTTTCAATTTGTTGACAAAGTAGGTAGTCGTCCAAAATTTTAAAAAATTTTCAATTTGTTGACAAAGTAGGAAGTCGTCCAAAATTTTAAAAAATTTTCAATTTGTTGACAAAGTAGGGAGTCGTCCAAAATTTTAAAAAATTTTCAATTTGTTGACAAAGTAGGAAGTCGTCCAAAATTTTAAAAAATTTTCAATTTTTTGACAAGGTAGGGTGTCGTCCAAAATTTTAAAAAATTTTCAATTTGTTGACAAGGTAGGAAGTCGTCCAAAATTTTAAAAACTTTTCAATGTTTTGACAAGGTAGGTAGTCGTCCAAAAATTTAAAAAATTTTCAATTTTTTGACAAGGTAGGAAGTCGTCCAAAATTTTAAAAAATTTTCAATTTGTTGACAAAGTAGGAAGTCGTCCAAAATTTTAAGAATTTTCGATTTGTTGACAAAGTAGGAAGTCGTCCAAAATTTTAAAAAATTTTCAATTTTTTGACAAGGTAGGGTGTCGTGCAAAATTTTAAAAAATTTTCAATTTTTGACAAGGTAGTCGTCGAAAATTTTAAAAAATTTTCAATTTTTTGACAAGGTAGGAAGTCGTGCAAAATTTTAAAAAATTTTCAATTTGTTGACAAGGTAGGAAGTCGTCCAAAATTTTAAAAAATTTTCAATTTGTTGACAAAGTAGGAAGTCGTCCAAAATTTTAAAAAATTTTCGATTTGTTGACAAAGTAGGAAGTCGTCCAAAATTTTAAAAAATTTTCGATTTGTTGACAAAGTAGGAAGTCGTCCAAAATTTTAAAAACTTTTCAATGTTTTGACAAGGTAGGTAGTCGTCCAAAATTTTAAAAAATTTTCAATTTTTTGACAAGGTAGGAAGTCGTCCAAAATTTTAAAAAATTTTCAATTTGTTGACAAGGTAGGAAGTCGTCCAATATTTTAAAAAATTTTCAATTTTTTGACAAGGTAGGAAGTCGTCCAAAATTTTAAAGAATTTTCGATTTGTTGACAAAGTAGGAAGTCGTCCAAAATTTTAAAAAATTTTCAATTTGTTGACAAGGTAGGAAGTCGTCCAATATTTTAAAAAATTTTCAATTTTTTGACAAGGTAGGAAGTCGTCCAAAATTTTAAAAAATTTTCGATTTGTTGACAAAGTAGGAAGTCGTCCAAAATTTTAAAAACTTTTCAATGTTTTGACAAGGTAGTTAGTCGTCCAAAATTTTAAAAAATTTTCAATTTTTTGACAAGGTAGGGTGTCGTGCAAAATTTTAAAAAATTTTCAATTTTTGACAAGGTAGTCGTCGAAAATTTTAAAAAATTTTCAATTTTTTGACAAGGTAGGAAGTCGTGCAAAATTTTAAAAAATTTTCAATTTGTTGACAAGGTAGGAAGTCGTCCAAAATTTTAAAAAATTTTCAATTTGTTGACAAAGTAGGAAGTCGTCCAAAATTTTAAAAAATTTTCGATTTGTTGACAAAGTAGGAAGTCGTCCAAAATTTTAAAAAATTTTCGATTTGTTGACAAAGTAGGAAGTCGTCCAAAATTTTAAAAACTTTTCAATGTTTTGACAAGGTAGGTAGTCGTCCAAAATTTTAAAAAATTTTCAATTTTTTGACAAGGTAGGAAGTCGTCCAAAATTTTAAAAAATTTTCAATTTGTTGACAAGGTAGGAAGTCGTCCAATATTTTAAAAAATTTTCAATTTTTTGACAAGGTAGGAAGTCGTCCAAAATTTTAAAGAATTTTCGATTTGTTGACAAAGTAGGAAGTCGTCCAAAATTTTAAAAAATTTTCAATTTGTTGACAAGGTAGGAAGTCGTCCAATATTTTAAAAAATTTTCAATTTTTTGACAAGGTAGGGTGTCGTGCAAAATTTTAAAAAATTTTCAATTTTTGACAAGGTAGTCGTCCAAAATTTTAAAAAATTTTCAATTTTTTGACAAGGTAGGAAGTCGTGCAAAATTTTAAAAAATTTTCAATTTGTTGACAAGGTAGGAAGTCGTCCAAAATTTTAAAAAATTTTCAATTTGTTGACAAAGTAGGTAGTCGTCCAAAATTTTAAAAAATTTTCAATTTGTTGACAAAGTAGGAAGTCGTCCAAAATTTTAAAAAATTTTCAATTTGTTGACAAAGTAGGGAGTCGTCCAAAATTTTAAAAAATTTTCAATTTGTTGACAAAGTAGGAAGTCGTCCAAAATTTTAAAAAATTTTCGATTTGTTGACAAAGTAGGAAGTCGTCCAAAATTTTAAAAACTTTTCAATGTTTTGACAAGGTAGGTAGTCGTCCAAAATTTTAAAAAATTTTCAATTTTTTGACAAGGTAGGAAGTCGTCCAAAATTTTAAAAAATTTTCAATTTGTTGACAAGGTAGGAAGTCGTCCAATATTTTAAAAAATTTTCAATTTTTTGACAAGGTAGGAAGTCGTCCAAAATTTTAAAAAATTTTCGATTTGTTGACAAAGTAGGAAGTCGTCCAAAATTTTAAAAACTTTTCAATGTTTTGACAAGGTAGTTAGTCGTCCAAAATTTTAAAAAATTTTCAATTTTTTGACAAGGTAGGAAGTCGTCCAAAATTTTAAAAAATTTTCAATTTGTTGACAAGGTAGGAAGTCGCCCAAAATTTTAAAAAATTTTCAATTTTTTCACAAGGTAGGAAGTCGTCCAAAATTTTAAAAAATTTTCAATTTGTTGACAAAGTAGGAAGTCGTCCAAAATCTTAAAAAATTTTCAATTTTTTGACAAGGTAGGAAGTCGTCCAAAATTTTAAAAAATTTTCAATTTGTTGACAAGGTAGGAAGTCGTCCAATATTTTAAAAAATTTTCAATTTTTTCACAAGGTAGGAAGTCGTCCAAAATTTTAAAAAAATTTCAATTTTTTGACAAGGTAGGGTGTCGTGCAAAATTTTAAAAAATTTTCAATTTGTTGACAAAGTAGGAAGTCGTCCAAAATTTTAAAAAATTTTCAATTTTTTCACAAGGTAGGGTGTCGTGCAAAATTTTAAAAAATTTTCAATTTGTTGACAAGGTAGGAAGCCGTCCAAAATTTTAAAAAATTTTCAATTTGTTGACAAGGTAGGAAGTCGTCCAAAATTTTAAAAAATTTTCAATTTGTTGACAAAGTAGGAAGTCGTCCAAAATTTTAAAAAATTTTCAATTTTTTCACAAGGTAGGGTGTCGTGCAAAATTTTAAAAAATTTTCAATTTTTTCACAAGGTAGGAAGTCGTCCAAAATTTTAAAAAAATTTCAATTTTTTTACAAGGTAGGGTGTCGTGCAAAATTTTAAAAAATTTTCAATTTGTTGACAAAGTAGGAAGTCGTCCAAAATTTTAAAAAATTTTCTATTTGTTGACAAAGTAGGAAGTCGTCCAAAATTTTAAAAAATTTTCGATTTGTTGACAAGGTAAGAAGTCGTCCAAAATTTTAAAAAATTTTCAATTTTTTGACAAGGTAGGGTGTCGTGCAAAATTTTAAAAAATTTTCAATTTTTGACAAGGTAGTCGTCCAAAATTTTAAAAAATTTTCAATTTTTTGACAAGGTAGGAAGTCGTCCAAAATTTTAAAAAATTTTCAATTTGTTGACAAAGTAGGAAGTCGTCCAAAATTTTAAAAAATTTTCAATTTTTTCACAAGGTAGGTAGTCGTCCAAAATTTTAAAAAATTTTCAATTTTTTGACTAGGTAGGGTGTCGTGCAAAATTTTAAAAAATTTTCAATTTTTGACAAGATAGTCGTCCAAAATTTTAAAAAATTTTCAATTTTTTGACAAGGTAGGGTGTCGTGCAAAATTTTAAAAAATTTTCAATTTGTTGACAAGGTAGGAAGTCGTCCAAAATTTTAAAAAATTTTCAATTTGTTGACAAAGTAGGTAGTCGTCCAAAATTTTAAAAAATTTTCAATTTGTTGACAAAGTAGGAAGTCGTCCAAAATTTTAAAAAATTTTCAATTTGTTGACAAAGTAGGGAGTCGTCCAAAATTTTAAAAAATTTTCAATTTGTTGACACAGTAGGAAGTCGTCCAAAATTTTAAAAAATTTTCAATTTTTTGACAAGGTAGGGTGTCGTCCAAAATTTTAAAAAATTTTCAATTTGTTGACAAGGTAGGAAGTCGTCCAAAATTTTAAAAACTTTTCAATGTTTTGACAAGGTAGGTAGTCGTCCAAAATTTTAAAAAATTTTCAATTTTTTGACAAGGTAGGAAGTCGTCCAAAATTTTAAAAAATTTTCAATTTGTTGACAAAGTAGGAAGTCGTCCAAAATTTTAAGAAATTTTTAATTTTTTGACAAGGTAGGGTGTCGTGCAAAATTTTCAAAAGTTTTCAATTTGTTGACAAGGTAGGAAGTCGTCCAAAATTTTTAAAAAATTTCAATTTTTTGACAAGGTAGGGTGTCGTGCAAAATTTTAAAAAATTTTCAATTTGTTGACAAAGTAGGAAGTCGTCCAAAATTTTAAAAAATTTTCAATTTTTTCACAAGGTAGGGTGTCGTGCAAAATTTTAAAAAATTTTCAATTTGTTGACAAGGTAGGAAGCCGTCCAAAATTTTAAAAAATTTTCAATTTGTTGACAAGGTAGGAAGTCGTCCAAAATTTTAAAAAATTTTCAATTTGTTGACAAAGTAGCAAGTCGTCCAAAATTTTAAAAAATTTTCAATTTTTTCACAAGGTAGGGTGTCGTGCAAAATTTTAAAAAATTTTCAATTTTTTCACAAGGTAGGAAGTCGTCCAAAATTTTAAAAAAATTTCAATTTTTTTACAAGGTAGGGTGTCGTGCAAAATTTTAAAAAATTTTCAATTTGTTGACAAAGTAGGAAGTCGTCCAAAATTTTAAAAAATTTTCTATTTGTTGACAAAGTAGGAAGTCGTCCAAAATTTTAAAAAATTTTCGATTTGTTGACAAAGTAGGAAGTCGTCCAAAATTTTAAAAACTTTTCAATGTTTTGACAAGGTAGGTAGTCGTCCAAAATTTTAAAAAATTTTCAATTTTTTGACAAGGTAGGAAGTCGTCCAAAATTTTAAAAAATTTTCAATTTGTTGACAAGGTAGGAAGTCGTCCAAAATTTTAAAAAATTTTCAATTTGTTGACAAGGTAGGAAGTCGTCCAATATTTTAAAAAATTTTCAATTTTTTCACAAGGTAGGAAGTCGTCCAATATTTTAAAAAATTTTCAATTTTTTGACAAGGTAGGAAGTCGTCCAAAATTTTAAAAAATTTTCAATTTGTTGACAAGGTAGGAAGTCGCCCAAAATTTTAAAAAATTTTCAATTTTTTCACAAGGTAGGAAGTCGTCCAAAATTTTAAAAAAATTTCAATTTGTTGACAAAGTAGGAAGTCGTCCAAAATCTTAAAAAATTTTCAATTTTTTGACAAGGTAGGAAGTCGTCCAAAATTTTAAAAAATTTTCAATTTGTTGACAAGGTAGGAAGTCGTCCAATATTTTAAAAAATTTTCAATTTTTTCACAAGGTAGGAAGTCGTCCAAAATTTTAAAAAAATTTCAATTTTTTGACAAGGTAGGGTGTCGTGCAAAATTTTAAAAAATTTTCAATTTGTTGACAAAGTAGGAAGTCGTCCAAAATTTTAAAAAATTTTCAATTTTTTCACAAGGTAGGGTGTCGTGCAAAATTTTAAAAAATTTTCAATTTGTTGACAAGGTAGGAAGCCGTCCAAAATTTTAAAAAATTTTCAATTTGTTGACAAGGTAGGAAGTCGTCCAAAATTTTAAAAAATTTTCAATTTGTTGACAAAGTAGGAAGTCGTCCAAAATTTTAAAAAATTTTCAATTTTTTCACAAGGTAGGGTGTCGTGCAAAATTTTAAAAAATTTTCAATTTTTTCACAAGGTAGGAAGTCGTCCAAAATTTTAAAAAAATTTCAATTTTTTTACAAGGTAGGGTGTCGTGCAAAATTTTAAAAAATTTTCAATTTGTTGACAAAGTAGGAAGTCGTCCAAAATTTTAAAAAATTTTCTATTTGTTGACAAAGTAGGAAGTCGTCCAAAATTTTAAAAAATTTTCGATTTGTTGACAAGGTAAGAAGTCGTCCAAAATTTTAAAAAATTTTCAATTTTTTGACAAGGTAGGGTGTCGTGCAAAATTTTAAAAAATTTTCAATTTTTGACAAGGTAGTCGTCCAAAATTTTAAAAAATTTTCAATTTTTTGACAATGTAGGAAGTCGTCCAAAATTTTAAAAAATTTTCAATTTGTTGACAAAGTAGGAAGTCGTCCAAAATTTTAAAAAATTTTCAATTTTTTCACAAGGTAGGTAGTCGTCCAAAATTTTAAAAAATTTTCAATTTTTTGACTAGGTAGGGTGTCGTGCAAAATTTTAAAAAATTTTCAATTTGTTGACAAGGTAGGAAGTCGTCCAAAATTTTAAAAAATTTTCAATTTGTTGACAAAGTAGGTAGTCGTCCAAAATTTTAAAAAATTTTCAATTTGTTGACAAAGTAGGAAGTCGTCCAAAATTTTAAAAAATTTTCAATTTGTTGACAAAGTAGGGAGTCGTCCAAAATTTTAAAAAATTTTCAATTTGTTGACACAGTAGGAAGTCGTCCAAAATT
Source organism: Condylostylus longicornis (assembly GCF_029603195.1). Lineage (NCBI taxonomy): Eukaryota > Metazoa > Arthropoda > Insecta > Diptera > Dolichopodidae > Condylostylus > Condylostylus longicornis. The sequence goes on from NW_026577998.1 coordinate 641,903, forward strand.
TTAAAAAATTTTCAATTTTTTGACAAGGTAGGGTGTCGTCCAAAATTTTAAAAAATTTTCAATTTGTTGACAAGGTAGGAAGTCGTCCAAAATTTTAAAAACTTTTCAATGTTTTGACAAGGTAGGTAGTCGTCCAAAATTTTAAAAAATTTTCAATTTTTTGACAAGGTAGGAAGTCGTCCAAAATTTTAAAAAATTTTCAATTTGTTGACAAAGTAGGAAGTCGTCCAAAATTTTAAGAAATTTTTAATTTTTTGACAAGGTAGGGTGTCGTGCAAAATTTTCAAAAGTTTTCAATTTGTTGACAAGGTAGGAAGTCGTCCAATATTTTAAAAAATTTTCAATTTTTTGACAAGGTAGGAAGTCGTCCAAAATTTTAAAAAATTTTCAATTTGTTGACAAGGTAGGAAGTCGTCCAAAATTTTAAAAAATTTTCAATTTGTTGACAAGGTAGGAAGTCGTCCAAAATTTTAAAAAATTTTCAATTTTTTCACAAGGTAGGGTGTCGTGCAAAATTTTAAAAAATTTTCAATTTTTTCACAAGGTAGGAAGTCGTCCAAAATTTTAAAAAAATTTCAATTTTTTTACAAGGTAGGGTGTCGTGCAAAATTTTAAAAAATTTTCAATTTGTTGACAAAGTAGGAAGTCGTCCAAAATTTTAAAAAATTTTCAATTTGTTGACAAAGTAGGAAGTCGTCCAAAATTTTAAAAAATTTTCAATTTGTTGACAAAGTAGGAAGTCGTCCAAAATTTTAAAAAATTTTCAATTTGTTGACAAAGTAGGAAGTCGTCCAAAATTTTAAAAAATTTTCAATTTTTTGACAAGGTAGGGTGTCGTGCAAAATTTTAAAAAATTTTCAATTTTTGACATGGTAGTCGTCCAAAATTTTAAAAAATTTTCAATTTTTTGACAAGGTAGGAAGTCGTGCAAAATTTTAAAAAATTTTCAATTTGTTGACAAAGTAGGAAGTCGTCCAAAATTTTAAAAAATTTTCAATTTGTTGACAAAGTAGGAAGTCGTCCAAAATTTTAAAAAATTTTCAATTTTTTGACAAGGTAGGGTGTCGTGCAAAATTTTAAAAAATTTTCAATTTTTGACAAGATAGTCGTCCAAAATTTTAAAAAATTTTCAATTTTTTGACAAGGTAGGGTGTCGTGCAAAATTTTAAAAAATTTTCAATTTGTTGACAAGGTAGGAAGTCGTCCAAAATTTTAAAAAATTTTCAATTTGTTGACAAAGTAGGATGTCGTCCAAAATCTTAAAAAATTTTCAATTTTTTGACAAGGTAGGAAGTCGTCCAAAATTTTAAAAAAATTTCAATTTTTTGACAAGGTAGGTTGTCGTGCAAAATTTTAAAAAATTTTCAATTTGTTGACAAAGTAGGAAGTCGTCCAAAATTTTAGAAAATTTTCAATTTTTTGACAAGGTAGGAAGTCGTCCAAAATTTTAAAAAATTTTCAATTTGTTAACATAGTAGGAAGTCGTCCAAAATTTTAAAAAATTTTCAATTTGTTGACAAGGTAGGAAGTCGTCCAATATTTTAAAAAATTTTCAATTTTTTCACAAGGTAGGAAGTCGTCCAAAATTTTAAAAAAATTTCAATTTTTTGACAAGGTAGGGTGTCGTGCAAAATTTTAAAAAATTTTCAATTTGTTGACAAAGTAGGAAGTCGTCCAAAATTTTAAAAAATTTTCAATTTTTTCACAAGGTAGGGTGTCGTGCAAAATTTTAAAAAATTTTCAATTTGTTGACAAGGTAGGAAGCCGTCCAAAATTTTAAAAAATTTTCAATTTGTTGACAAGGTAGGAAGTCGTCCAAAATTTTAAAAAATTTTCAATTTGTTGACAAAGTAGGAAGTCGTCCAAAATTTTAAAAAATTTTCAATTTTTTCACAAGGTAGGGTGTCGTGCAAAATTTTAAAAAATTTTCAATTTTTTCACAAGGTAGGAAGTCGTCCAAAATTTTAAAAAAATTTCAATTTTTTTACAAGGTAGGGTGTCGTGCAAAATTATAAAAAAATTTTCAATTTGTTGACAAAGTAGGAAGTCGTCCAAAATTTTAAAAAATTTTCTATTTGTTGACAAAGTAGGAAGTCGTCCAAAATTTTAAAAAATTTTCGATTTGTTGACAAGGTAAGAAGTCGTCCAAAATTTTAAAAAATTTTCAATTTTTTGACAAGGTAGGGTGTCGTGCAAAATTTTAAAAAATTTTCAATTTTTGACAAGGTAGTCGTCCAAAATTTTAAAAAATTTTCAATTTTTTGACAAGGTAGGAAGTCGTCCAAAATTTTAAAAAATTTTCAATTTGTTGACAAAGTAGGAAGTCGTCCAAAATTTTAAAAAATTTTCAATTTTTTCACAAGGTAGGTAGTCGTCCAAAATTTTAAAAAATTTTCAATTTTTTGACTAGGTAGGGTGTCGTGCAAAATTTTAAAAAATTTTCAATTTGTTGACAAGGTAGGAAGTCGTCCAAAATTTTAAAAAATTTTCAATTTGTTGACAAAGTAGGTAGTCGTCCAAAATTTTAAAAAATTTTCAATTTGTTGACAAAGTAGGAAGTCGTCCAAAATTTTAAAAAATTTTCAATTTGTTGACAAAGTAGGGAGTCGTCCAAAATTTTAAAAAATTTTCAATTTGTTGACACAGTAGGAAGTCGTCCAAAATTTTAAAAAATTTTCAATTTTTTGACAAGGTAGGGTGTCGTCCAAAATTTTAAAAAATTTTCAATTTGTTGACAAGGTAGGAAGTCGTCCAAAATTTTAAAAACTTTTCAATGTTTTGACAAGGTAGGTAGTCGTCCAAAATTTTAAAAAATTTTCAATTTTTTGACAAGGTAGGAAGTCGTCCAAAATTTTAAAAAATTTTCAATTTGTTGACAAAGTAGGAAGTCGTCCAAAATTTTAAGAAATTTTTAATTTTTTGACAAGGTAGGGTGTCGTGCAAAATTTTCAAAAGTTTTCAATTTGTTGACAAGGTAGGAAGTCGTCCAATATTTTAAAAAATTTTCAATTTTTTGACAAGGTAGGAAGTCGTCCAAAATTTTAAAAAATTTTCAATTTGTTGACAAGGTAGGAAGTCGTCCAAAATTTTAAAAAATTTTCAATTTGTTGACAAGGTAGGAAGTCGTCCAAAATTTTAAAAAATTTTCAATTTTTTCACAAGGTAGGGTGTCGTGCAAAATTTTAAAAAATTTTCAATTTTTTCACAAGGTAGGAAGTCGTCCAAAATTTTAAAAAAATTTCAATTTTTTTACAAGGTAGGGTGTCGTGCAAAATTTTAAAAAATTTTCAATTTGTTGACAAAGTAGGAAGTCGTCCAAAATTTTAAAAAATTTTCAATTTGTTGACAAAGTAGGAAGTCGTCCAAAATTTTAAAAAATTTTCAATTTGTTGACAAGGTAAGAAGTCGTCCAAAATTTTAAAAAATTTTCAATTTTTTGACAAGGTAGGGTGTCGTGCAAAATTTTAAAAAATTTTCAATTTTTGACATGGTAGTCGTCCAAAATTTTAAAAAATTTTCAATTTTTTGACAAGGTAGGAAGTCGTGCAAAATTTTAAAAAATTTTCAATTTGTTGACAAAGTAGGAAGTCGTCCAAAATTTTAAAAAATTTTCAATTTGTTGACAAAGTAGGAAGTCGTCCAAAATTTTAAAAAATTTTCAATTTTTTGACAAGGTAGGGTGTCGTGCAAAATTTTAAAAAATTTTCAATTTTTGACAAGATAGTCGTCCAAAATTTTAAAAAATTTTCAATTTTTTGACAAGGTAGGGTGTCGTGCAAAATTTTAAAAAATTTTCAATTTGTTGACAAGGTAGGAAGTCGTCCAAAATTTTAAAAAATTTTCAATTTGTTGACAAAGTAGGAAGTCGTCCAAAATTTTAAAAAATTTTCAATTTGTTGACAAAGTAGGATGTCGTCCAAAATCTTAAAAAATTTTCAATTTTTTGACAAGGTAGGAAGTCGTCCAAAATTTTAAAAAAATTTCAATTTTTTGACAAGGTAGGTTGTCGTGCAAAATTTTAAAAAATTTTCAATTTGTTGACAAAGTAGGAAGTCGTCCAAAATTTTAGAAAATTTTCAATTTTTTGACAAGGTAGGAAGTCGTCCAAAATTTTAAAAAATTTTCAATTTGTTAACATAGTAGGAAGTCGTCCAAAATTTTAAAAAATTTTCAATTTGTTGACAAGGTAGGAAGTCGTCCAAAATTTTAAAAACTTTTCAATGTTTTGACAAGGTAGGTAGTCGTCCAAAATTTTAAAAAATTTTCAATTTTTTGACAAGGTAGGAAGTCGTGCAAAATTTTAAAAAATTTTCAATTTGTTGACAAAGTAGGAAGTCGTCCAAAATTTTAAAAAATTTTAATTTTTTCACAAGGTAGGGTGTCGTGCAAAATTTTAAAAAATTTTCAATTTGTTGACAAGGTAGGAAGTCGTCCAATATTTTAAAAAAATTTCAATTTTTTCACAAGGTAGGAAGTCGTCCAAAATTTTAAAAAATTTTCAATTTGTTGACAAAGTAGGTAGTCGTCCAAAATTTTAAAAAATTTTCAATTTGTTGACAAGGTAGGGTGTCGTGCAAAATTTTAAAAAATTTTCAATTTGTTGACAAGGTAGGAAGTCGTCCAATATTTTAAAAAAATTTCAATTTTTTCACAAGGTAGGAAGTCGTCCAAAATTTTAAAAAATTTTCAATTTGTTGACAAGGTAGGAAGTCGTCCAAAATTTTAAAAAATTTTCAATTTTTTGACAAGGTAGGGTGTCGTGCAAAATTTTAAAAAATTATCAATTTGTTGACAAAGTAGGAAGTCGTCCAAAATTTTAAAAAATTTTAATTTTTTCACAAGGTAGGTAGTCGTCCAAAATTTTAAAAAATTTTCAATTTTTTGACAAGGTAGGGTGTTGTCAAAATTTTAAAAAATTATCAATTTTTGACAAGGTAGTCGTCCAAAATTTTAAAAAATTTTCAATTTTTTGACAAGGTAGGGTGGTGTGCAAAATTTTAAAAAATTTTCAATTTGTTGACAAGGTAGGAAGTCGTCCAAAATTTTAAAAAATTTTCAATTTGTTGACAAAGTAGGTAGTCGTCCAAAATTTTAAAAAATTTTCAATTTGTTGACAAGGTAGGGTGTCGTGCAAAATTTTAAAAAATTTTCAATTTTTTGACAAGGTAGGAAGTCGCGCAAAATTTTAAAAAATTTTCAATTTGTTGACAAAGTAGGAAGTCGTCCAAAATTTTAAAAAATTTTAATTTTTTCACAAGGTAGGTAGTCGCCCAAAATTTTAAAAAATTTTCAATTTTTTGACAAGGTAGGGTGTCGTGCAAAATTTTAAAAAATTTTCAATTTGTTGACAAAGTAGGAAGTCGTCCAAAATTTTAAAAAATTTTCAATTTTTTGACAAGGTAGGAAGTCGTCCAAAATTTTAAAAAATTTTCAATTTGTTAACATAGTAGGAAGTCGTCCAAAATTTTAAAAAATTTTCAATTTGTTGACAAGGTAGGAAGTCGTCCAAAATTTTAAAAAATTTTCAATTTTTTGACAAGGTAGGAAGTCGTCCAAAATTTTAAAAAATTTTCAATTTCTTAACATAGTAGGAAGTCGTCCAAAATTTTAAAAAATTTTCAATTTGTTGACAAGGTAGGAAGTCGTCCAAAATTTTAAAAACTTTTCAATGTTTTGACAAGGTAGGTAGTCGTCCAAAATTTTAAAAAATTTTCAATTTTTTGACAAGGTAGGAAGTCCTGCAAAATTTTAAAAAATTTTCAATTTGTTGACAAAGTAGGAAGTCGTCCAAAATTTTAAAAAATTTTAATTTTTTCTCAAGGTAGGTAGTCGTCCAAAATTATAAAAAAATTTTCAATTTTTTGACAAGGTAGGGTGTCGTCAAAATTTTAAAAAATTATCAATTTTTGACAAGGTAGGAAGTCGTCCAAAATTTTAAAAAATTTTCAATTTGTTGACAAAGTAGGTAGTCGTCCAAAATTTTAAAAAATTTCAATTTTTTCACAAGGTAGGAAGTCGTCCAACATTTTAAAAAATTTTCAATTTGTTAACAAGGTAGGAAGTCGTCCAAAATTTTAAAAACTTTTCAATGTTTTGACAAGGTAGGTAGTCGTCCAAAATTTTAAAAATTTTCAATTTTTTGACAAGGTAGGAAGTCGTCCAAAATTTTAAAAAATTTTCAATTTGTTGACAAAGTAGGTAGTCGTCCAAAATTTTAAAAAATTTCAATTTTTTCACAAGGTAGGAAGTCGTCCAACATTTTAAAAAATTTTCAATTTGTTAACAAGGTAGGAAGTCGTCCAAAATTTTAAAAACTTTTCAATGTTTTGACAAGGTAGGTAGTCGTCCAAAATTTTAAAAATTTTCAATTTTTTGACAAGGTAGGGAGTCGTGCAAAATTTTAAAAAATTTTCAATTTGTTGACAAAGTAGGAAGTCGTCCAAAATTTTAAAAAATTTTAATTTTTTCACAAGGTAGGTAGTCGTCCAAAATTTTAAAAAATTTTCAATTTTTTGACAAGGTAGGGTGTCGTGCAAAATTTTAAAAAATTATCAATTTTTGACAAGGTAGTCGTCCAAAATTTTAAAAAATTTTCAATTTTTTGACAAGGTAGGGTGTCGTGCAAAATTTTAAAAAATTTTCAATTTGTTGACAAGGTAGGAAGTCGTCCAAAATTTTAAAAAATTTTCAATTTGTTGACAAAGTAGGTAGTCGTCCAAAATTTTAAAAAATTTTCAATTTGTTGACAAAGTAGGAAGTCGTCCAAAAGTTTAAAAAATATTCAATTTTTTGACAAGGTAGGAAGTCGTCCAAAATTTTAAAAAATTTTCAATTTGTTGACAAGGTAGGAAGTCGTCCAAAATTTAAAAAAAAAATTTCAATTTGTTGACAAGGTAGGAAGTCGTCCAAAATTTTAAAAAATTTTCAATTTTTTCACAAGGTAGGTAGTCGTCCAAAATTGTAAAAAATTTTCAATTTTTTGACAAGGTAGGGTGTCGTACAAAATTTTAAAAAATTTTCGATTTTTTGACAAGGTTGGGTGTCGTCCAATATTTTAAAAAATTTTCAATTTTTTCACAAGGTAGGAAGTCGTCCAAAATTTTAAAAAATTTTCAATTTGTTGACAAAGTAGGAAGTCGTCCAAAATATTAAAAAATTTTCAATTTTTTGACAAGGTAGGAAGTCGTCCAAAATTTTAAAAAATTTTCAATTTTTTCACAAGGTAGGAAGTCGTCCAATATTTTAAAAAATTTTCAATTTTTTCACAAGGTAGGAAGTCGTCCAAAATTTTAAAAAATTTTCAATTTGTTGACAAAGTAGGAAGTCGTCCAAAATTTTAAAAAATTTTCAATTTTTTGACAAGGTAGGAAGTCGTCCAAAATTTTAAAAAATTTTCAATTTGTTAACATAGTAGGAAGTCGTCCAAAATTCTAAAAAATTTTCAATTTGTTGACAAGGTAGGAAGTCGTCCAATATTTTAAAAAAATTTCAATTTTTTCACAAGGTAGGAAGTCGTCCAAAATTTTAAAAAAAATTTTCAATTTGTTGAAAAGGTAGGAAGTCGTCCAAAATTTTAAAAAATTTTCAATTTTTTCACAAGGTAGGTTAACAAGGTTGTTAACATAGTAGGACGTCGTCCAAAATTTTAAAAAATTTTCAGTTTGTTGACAAGGTAGGAAGTCGTCCAAAATTTTAAAAAATTTTCAATTTGTTGACAAGGTGGGAAGTCGTCCAAAATTTTAAAAAATTTTCAATTTTTTGACCAGGTAGTGTCGTGTTAAATTTTAAAAAATTTTCAATTTGTTGACAAGGTAGGAAGTCGTGCAAAATTTTAAAAAATTTTCAATTTGTTGACAAGGTAGGAAGTCGTCCAATATCTTAAAAAATTTTCAATTTTTTCACAAGGTAGGAAGTCGTCCAATATTTTAAAAAATTTTCAATTTTTTCACAAGGTAGGAAGTCGTCCAAAATTTTAAAAAATTTTCAATTTGTTGACAAAGTAGGAAGTCGTCCAAAATTTTAAAAAATTTTCAATTTTTTGACAAGGTAGGAAGTCGTCCAAAATTTTAAAAAATTTTCAATTTTTTCACAAGGTAGGAAGTCGTCCAATATTTTAAAAAATTTTCAATTTTTTCACAAGGTAGGAAGTCGTCCAAAATTTTAAAAAATTTTCAATTTGTTGACAAGGTAGGAAGTCGTCCAATATTTTAAAAAAATTTCAATTTTTTCACAAGGTAGGAAGTCGTCCAAAATTTTAAAAAATTTTCAATTTTTTCACAAGGTAGGTTAACAAGGTTGTTAACATAGTAGGAAGTCGTCCAAAATTTTAAAAAATTTTCAATTTGTTGACAAGGTAGGAAGTCGTCCAATATTTTAAAAAAATTTCAATTTTTTCACAAGGTAGGAAGTCGTCCAAAATTTTAAAAAAAATTTTCAATTTGTTGACAAGGTAGGAAGTCGTCCAAAATTTTAAAAAATTTTCAATTTTTTTCACAAGGTAGGTTAACAAGGTTGTTAACATAGTAGGAAGTCGTCCAAAATTTTAAAAAATTTTCAATTTGTTGACAAGGTAGGAAGTCGTCCAAAATTTTAAAAAATTTTCAATTTTTTTCACAAGGCAGGTTAACAAGGTTGTTAACATAGTAGGAAGTCGTCCAAAATTTTAAAAAAAATTTTCAATTTGTTGACAAGGTAGGAAGTCGTCCAAAATTTTAAAAAATTTTCAATTTTTTTCACAAGGTAGGTTAACAAGGTTGTTAACATAGTAGGAAGTCGTCCAAAATTTTAAAAAATTTTCAATTTGTTGACAAGGTAGGAAGTCGTCCAAAATTTTAAAAAATTTTCAATTTTTTGACCAGGTAGTGTCGTGCAAAATTTTAAAAAAAATTTTCAATTTGTTGACAAGGTAGGAAGTCGTCCAAAATTTTAAAAAATTTTCAATTTTTTTCACAAGGTAGGTTAACAAGGTTGTTAACATAGTAGGAAGTCGTCCAAAATTTTAAAAAATTTTCAATTTGTTGACAAGGTAGGAAGTCGTCCAAAATTTTAAAAAATTTTCAATTTTTTGACCAGGTAGTGTCGTGCAAAATTTTAAAAAATTTTCAATTTGTTGACAAGGTAGGAAGTCGTCCAATATTTTAAAAAATTTTCAATTTTTTGACAAGGTAGGAAGTCGTCCAAATTTTTAAAAAATTTTCAATTTGTTGACAAGGTAGGAAGTCGTCCAAAATCTTAAAAAATTTTCAATTTTTTGACAAGGTAGGAGGTCGTGAAAAATTTTAAAAAATTTTCAATTTGTTGACAAAATAGGAAGTCGTCCAAAATTTAAAAAAAATTTTCAATTTGTTGATTAGGCAGGGGGTCGTGCAAAATTTTAAAAAATTTTCAATTTGTTGACAAGGTAGGAAGTCGTCCAATATTGTAAAAAATTTTCAATGTTTTGACAAGGTAGGAAGTCGTCTAAAATTTTAAAAAATTTTCAATTTTTTGACAAGGTAGGAAGTCGTCCAAAATTTTAAAAAAATTTCAATTTGTTGACAAAATAGGAAGTCGCCCAAAATTTTAAAAAATTTTCAATTTGTTGACAAGGTAGGAAGTCGTCCAAAATCTTAAAAAATTTTCAATTTTTTGACAAGGTAGGAGGTCGTGAAAAATTTTAAAAAATTTTCAATTTGTTGACAAAATAGGAAGTCGCCCAAAATTTTAAAAAATTTTCAATTTGTTGACAAGGTAGGAAGTCGTCCAAAATCTTAAAAAATTTTCAATTTTTTGACAAGGTAGGAGGTCGTCCAAAATTTTAAAAAATTTTCAATTTTTTTGACAAGGTAGGAGGTCGTGCAAAATTTTAAAAAATTTTCAATTTGTTGACAAGGGAGGAAGTCGTCCAAAATTTTAAAAATATTTCAATTTGTTGACAAAATAGGTAGTCGCCCAAAATTTTAAAAAATTTTCTATTTTTTCACAAGGTAGGAAGTCGTCCAAAATTTTAAAAACTTTTCAATGTTTTGACAAGGTAGGTAGTCGTCCCAAATTTTAAAAATTTTCAATTTTTTGACAAGGTAGGGAGTCGTGCAAAATTTTAAAAAATTTTCAATTTGTTGACAAAGTAGGAAGTCGTCCAAAATTTTAAAAAATTTTAATTTTTTCACAATTTTAATTTTTTTAATTTTGTTGACAAAGTAGGAAGTCGTCCAAAATTTTAAAAAATTTTCAATTTTTTGACAAGGTAGGAAGTCGTCCAAAATTTTAAAAAATTTTCAATTAGTTAACATAGTAGGAAGTCGTCCGAAATTCTAAAAAATTTTTAATTTGTTGACAAGGTAGGAAGTCGTCCAATATTTTAAAAAAATTTCAATTTTTTCACAAGGTAGGAAGTCGTCCAAAATTTTAAAAAAAATTTTCAATTTGTTGACAAGGTAGGAAGTCGTCCAAAATTTTAAAAAATTTTCAATTTTTTCACAAGGTAGGTTAACAAGGTTGTTAACATAGTAGGAAGTCGTCCAAAATTTTAAAAAATTTTCAATTTGTTGACAAGGTAGGAAGTCGTCCAAAATTTTAAAAAATTTTCAATTTTTTGACCAGGTAGGGTGTCGTGCAAAATTTTAAAAAATTTTCAATTTGTTGACAAGGTAGGAAGTCGTCCAATATTTTAAAAAAATTTCAATTTTTTCACAAGGTAGGAAGTCGTCCAACATTTTAAAAAATTTTCAATTTGTTAACAAGGTAGGAAGTCGTCCAAAATTTTAAAAACTTTTCAATGTTTTGACAAGGTAGGTAGTCGTCCAATATTTTAAAAAAATTTCAATTTTTTCACAAGGTAGGAAGTCGTCCAAAATTTTAAAAAAAATTTTCAATTTGTTGACAAGGTAGGAAGTCGTCCAAAATTTTAAAAAATTTTCAATTTTTTTCACAAGGTAGGTTAACAAGGTTGTTAACATAGTAGGAATTCGTCCAAAATTTTAAAAAATTTTCAATTTGTTGACAAGGTGGGAAGTCGTCCAAAATTTTAAAAAATTTTCAATTTGTTGACAAGGTAGGAAGTCGTCCAATATTTTAAAAAATTTTCAATTTTTTCACAAGGTAGGAAGTCGTCCAATATTTTAAAAAATTTTCAATTTTTTCACACGGTAGGAAGTCGTCCAAAATTTTAAAAAATTTTCAATTTGTTGACAAAGTAGGAAGTCGTCCAAAATTTTAAAAAATTTTCAATTTTTTGACAAGGTAGGAAGTCGTCCAAAATTTTAAAAAATTTTCAATTTTTTCACAAGGTAGGAAGTCGTCCAATATTTTAAAAAATTTTCAATTTTTTCACAAGGTAGGAAGTCGTCCAAAATTTTAAAAAATTTTCAATTTGTTGACAAGGTAGGAAGTCGTCCAATATTTTAAAAAAATTTCAATTTTTTCACAAGGTAGGAAGTCGTCCAAAATTTTAAAAAAAATTTTCAATTTGTTGACAAGGTAGGAAGTCGTCCAAAATTTTAAAAAATTTTCAATTTTTTGACCAGGTAGGGTGTCGTGCAAAATTTTAAAAAATTTTCAATTTGTTGACAAGGTAGGAAGTCGTCCAATATTTTAAAAAAATTTCAATTTTTTCACAAGGTAGGAAGTCGTCCAAAATTTTAAAAAAAATTTTCAATTTGTTGACAAGGTAGGAAGTCGTCCAAAATTTTAAAAAATTTTCAATTTTTTTCACAAGGTAGGTTAACAAGGTTGTTAACATAGTAGGAAGTCGTCCAAAATTTTAAAAAATTTTCAATTTGTTGACAAGGTAGGAAGTCGTCCAAAATTTTAAAAAATTTTCAATTTTTTTCACAAGGTAGGTTAACAAGGTTGTTAACATAGTAGGAAGTCGTCCAAAATTTTAAAAAAAATTTTCAATTTGTTGACAAGGTAGGAAGTCGTCCAAAATTTTAAAAAATTTTCAATTTTTTTCACAAGGTAGGTTAACAAGGTTGTTAACATAGTAGGAAGTCGTCCAAAATTTTAAAAAATTTTCAATTTGTTGACAAGGTAGGAAGTCGTCCAAAATTTTAAAAAATTTTCAATTTTTTGACCAGGTAGTGTCGTGCAAAATTTTAAAAAAAATTTTCAATTTGTTGACAAGGTAGGAAGTCGTCCAAAATTTTAAAAAATTTTCAATTTTTTTCACAAGGTAGGTTAACAAGGTTGTTAACATAGTAGGAAGTCGTCCAAAATTTTAAAAAATTTTCAATTTGTTAACAAGGTAGGAAGTCGTCCAAAATTTTAAAAACTTTTCAATGTTTTGACAAGGTAGGTAGTCGTCCAATATTTTAAAAAAATTTCAATTTTTTCACAAGGTAGGAAGTCGTCCAAAATTTTAAAAAAAATTTTCAATTTGTTGACAAGGTAGGAAGTCGTCCAAAATTTTAAAAAATTTTCAATTTTTTTCACAAGGTAGGTTAACATGGTTGTTAACATAGTAGGAATTCGTCCAAAATTTTAAAAAATTTTCAATTTGTTGACAAGGTGGGAAGTCGTCCAAAATTTTAAAAAATTTTCAATTTTTTGACCAGGTAGTGTCGTGTTAAATTTTAAAAAATTTTCAATTTGTTGACAAGGTAGGAAGTCGTGCAAAATTTTAAAAAATTTTCAATTTGTTGACAAGGTAGGAAGTCGTCCAATATTTTAAAAAATTTTCAATTTTTTCACAAGGTAGGAAGTCGTCCAATATTTTAAAAAATTTTCAATTTTTTCACAAGGTAGGAAGTCGTCCAAAATTTTAAAAAATTTTCAATTTGTTGACAAAGTAGGAAGTCGTCCAAAATTTTAAAAAATTTTCAATTTTTTGACAAGGTAGGAAGTCGTCCAAAATTTTAAAAAATTTTCAATTTTTTCACAAGGTAGGAAGTCGTCCAAAATTTTAAAAAATTTTCAATTTTTTCACAAGGTAGGAAGTCGTCCAATATTTTAAAAAATTTTCAATTTTTTCACAAGGTAGGAAGTCGTCCAAAATTTTAAAAAATTTTCAATTTGTTGACAAGGTAGGAAGTCGTCCAATATTTTAAAAAAATTTCAATTTTTTCACAAGGTAGGAAGTCGCCCAAAATTTTAAAAAAAATTTTCAATTTGTTGACAAGGTAGGAAGTCGTCCAAAATTTTAAAAAATTTTCAATTTTTTCACAAGGTAGGTTAACAAGGTTGTTAACATAGTAGGAAGTCGTCCAAAATTTTAAAAAATTTTCAATTTGTTGACAAGGTAGGAAGTCGTCCAAAATTTTAAAAAATTTTCAATTTTTTGACCAGGTAGGGTGTCGTGCAAAATTTTAAAAAATTTTCAATTTGTTGACAAGGTATTAAGTCGTCCAATATTTTAAAAAAATTTCAATTTTTTCACAAGGTAGGAAGTCGTCCAAAATTTTAAAAAAAATTTTCAATTTGTTGACAAGGTAGGAAGTCGTCCAAAATTTTAAAAAATTTTCAATTTTTTTCACAAGGTAGGTTAACAAGGTTGTTAACATAGTAGGAAGTCGTCCAAAATTTTAAAAAATTTTCAATTTGTTGACAAGGCAGGAAGTCGTCCAAAATTTTAAAAAATTTTCAATTTTTTTCACAAGGTAGGTTAACAAGGTTGTTAACATAGTAGGAAGTCGTCCAAAATTTTAAAAAAAATTTTCAATTTTTTGACCAGGTAGTGTCGTGCAAAATTTTAAAAAAAATTTTCAATTTGTTGACAAGGTAGGAAGTCGTCCAAAATTTTTGAAAAATTTTCAATTTTTTTCACAAGGTAGGTTAACAAGGTTGTTAACATAGTAGGAAGTCGTCCAAAATTTTAAAAAATTTTCAATTTGTTGACAAGGTAGGAAGTCGTCCAAAATTTTAAAAAATTTTCAATTTTTTGACCAGGTAGTGTCGTGCAAAATTCTAAAAAATTTTCAATTTGTTGACAAGGTAGGAAGTCGTCCAATATTTTAAAAAATTTTCAATTTTTTGACAAGGTAGGAAGTCGTCCAATATTTTAAAAAATTTTCAATTTTTTGACAAGGTAGGAAGTCGTCCAAATTTTTAAAAAATTTTCAATTTGTTGACAAGGTAGGAAGTCGTCCAAAATCTTAAAAAATTTTCAATTTTTTGACAAGGTAGGAGGTCGTGAAAAATTTTAAAAAATTTTCAATTTGTTGACAAAATAGGAAGTCGTCCAAAATTTAAAAAAAATTTTCAATTTGTTGATTAGGCAGGGGGTCGTGCAAAATTTTAAAAAATTTTCAATTTGTTGACAAGGTAGGAAGTCGTCCAATATTGTAAAAAATTTTCAATGTTTTGACAAGGTAGGAAGTCGTCTAAAATTTTAAAAAATTTTCAATTTTTTGACAAGGTAGGAAGTCGTCCAAAATTTTAAAAAAATTTCAATTTGTTGACAAAATAGGAAGTCGCCCAAAATTTTAAAAAATTTTCAATTTTTCACAAGATAGGAAGTCGTCCAAAATTTTAAAAAATTTCGATTTTTTGACAAGCTAGGAAGTCGCCCAAAATTTTAAAAAATTTTCAATTTGTTGACAAGGTAGGTGGTCGTCCAAAATTTTAAAAAATTTTCAATTTCTTGACAAGGTAGGGTGTCGTGCAAAATTTTAAAAAAATTTCGATTTTTTTACAAGGTAGGAAGTCGTCCAAAATTTTAAAAAAATTTCAATGTTTTGACAAAGTAGGAAGTCGTCCAAAATTTTAAAAATTTTAAATTTTTTGACAAGGTAGGAAGTTGTCCAAAATTTTAAAAAATTTGCAATTTGTTGACAAGGTAAGGGGTCGTGCAAAATTTTAAAAAAATTTTCAATTTATTTAAAAATTTTGCACGACACCCTACCGTATCAAAAAATTGAAAGTTTTTTAAAATATTGGACGAATTCCTACCTTGTCAACAAATTGAAATTTTTAGGAGGTCGTGAAAAATTTTAAAAAATTTTCAATTTTTTGACAAGGGAGGAAGTCGTCCAAAATTTTAAAAATTTTAAATTTTTTGACAAGGTAGGAAGTTGTCCAAAATTTTAAAAAATTTGCAATTTGTTGACAAGGTAAGGGGTCGTGCAAAATTTTAAAAAAATTTTCAATTTATTTAAAAATTTTGCACGACACCCTACCGTATCAAAAAATTGAAAGTTTTTTAAAATATTGGACGAATTCCTACCTTGTCAACAAATTGAAATTTTTAGGAGGTCGTGAAAAATTTTAAAAAATTTTCAATGTTTTAACAAGGTAGGAAGTCGTCCAAAATTTTAAAAAATTTTCAATGTTTTGACAAGGAAGGAAGTCGTCCAAAATTTTAAAAAATTTTCAATTTTTTGACAAGGTAGGAAGTCGTCCAAAATTTTAAAAAACTTTCAATTTTTTGACAAGGGAGGAAGTCGTCCAAAACTTTAAAAAATTTTCAATTTTTTGACAAGGCACTCGTCCAAAATTTTATAAAATTTTCAATTTGTTGACAAGGTTCTAATACATTCATATGTACATACGTTCATATGTTGGAACGAAAAATTTTAAAATCTGTAATTCTAAAACATTCATATACATGTACATACACACATACATTCATATATTCATACATACATATATTTTTACATACATAAGTTATTATTTTGTTTTTGACTAAACCTTTTCTTTATTTGAGAAATTAATTTTTGTAAGTTTACCCCCATGATATAATAATTATGCGTTTAAAATTTATTTCTGTTATTCTACAGTTTTGAATATTATTAAATTCATATAGAAAGCTTAAAAAAATTACTCAGGAAGCTTTAAAAAAAATATACATACGCATAGAATTCGTATGTAATACGTATTACCCTATATATGTTAGGATTGGTGTTAACTCATTCTACAGTCACGCGTTTTATTCGTATGTATTATAAACTTCAAATACATACGTGCATGAATTGTAGTTTATAATTAACAATAATTTATGGCTTAAAGTGTTTATTGTAAAAGGTATTTTACGATTTTATGAGACATAACTCAAAGTGAAGTTTTAAAATAAATTAGTCAAAAGGTATTAGATTTCAAAGGAACTAATTATTTGTTTAATTATGTATTTTTGGGTAATTATTTCTCAGAACTTTTTTATTTTAAGTTTTAAGTTTTATCTTATTATTTGTCAGGAAAAAAACATATCTATATGCATATTCTAGGTGTTTTTGAAGAAATAAAGTAAACTTAAAATATCTCAGCCACAGAATGGAACACAATTTCAAAACTACAGGCATCATACTTGCAAGGCTCGCAATGCAAGCACAAATGACTAGTTATATATTATATATATAGCTACTTCTCAGGTGGTAAAAAGTACTTCTAGAAGTGCTAGAGACATGGGACAAAGGGCATTAGGTAGAATTTTGCCTCTAGGGTCCCAGAAAAATCTGACATTGGAACTTTTTAGCCCCGAAATAGCTCTATTTTAAGATTTTCTGAAAAAATTTTTGTATAACAAAAGCACGTTTTTCTTTTATACTTTTTATAATTAGAAACACAAACCAAAAAATAAATGATACTTTTTACGTTATTTTTATTATTAGAAACACAAACCGAGAAATAAATAATATTTGAAAATATAATGATCTCACATATTTTTGTTGCGGATAAACGAATTAATCTTAACGTAAATAAATGTCAGCTTTTATCAGACATCAGATGTTTTGTGACATCTGAATATTAATATTTCATTTGTTATTGTTTTGAACATTACGTTTCGTCAGCAAGCTTTAAAAAATATATGTACATACAGAATATATGTTTGTACGTATGTAGTTAGAATTTTATTTTTATTGTTCCAAACGGAAAACTGTAAAATGCTAAATTATAATACATTTATATATACATACATATATTTGCATAAAATTATTATTTTGTTTTTGTCTAAACCTTTTCTTTATTTAAAAAAATTACATTCATATGTACATATATATATTTGAATACAATTATTATTTTATTTTAACCTAAACCTTTTCTTTATTTGAGAAATTTATTTCTATATGTTCACCCGCAGTTTTAAAAAAACTAGGTATACATTCATAATAACGTGTGTTTGTGTTAATAATTTTATTTCTAATTTTTCCAACAGCAAAATTTTCGATTCTAATACATTCATATGTACATACGTTCATATGTTGGAACGAAAAATTTTAAAATCTTCAATTCTAATCCATTCATATATACATACATACACACATGTATTCATATATACATACATACATATATTTTTACATACATAAATTATTATTTTGTTTTTGTTTCTTTTTTAATTTTCGATTCTAATACATTCATATGTACATACGTTCATATGTTGGAACGAAAAATTTCAAAATCTTCAATTCTAATCCATTCATATATACATACACACATATATTCATACATACATACATATATATGAATAAAATTATTATTTTGTTTTTGACTAAACCTTTTCTTTATTTGAAAAATTAATTTTTGTATGTTTACTCCCATGATTTAATAATTATGCGTTTAAAATTTATTTCTATATATTCTACAGTTTTGAATATTATTAAATTCATATAGAAAGCTTAAAAAAAATTACTCAGGAAGCTTTAAAAAAAATATACATACATACATATTTATGTACTTAAAATTTTTGCGAATTTTTCCAAACTATTATAAGAATATTTTTTTGGAAATTTTCTTTAAACTTTTATATAACATTTATCTGTTATATATTAAAAAAAAATAAAATACAAAATTTAAACAAAATAAAAAAAAAAAAATTTTAAAATAATCCAAAAAAAAAAAAATACAACATCCAGGCAAGCATTGATCCAATAACCTTCTGGCTATGAGACTACCACGCTAACCTTGAATTTCTCTTATTAATTCTATATTTTATTCATATTTCGTATAACTCTTCAAAAACCATCCTATTTTACATTATATATATATAGCTACTTCTCAGGTGGTAAAAAGTACGGGTACTTCTAGAAGGGCTAGAGACATGGGACAAAAGGCATTAGGTAGAGTTTTGCCTCTAGGGTACCAGAAAAAGCAAGAATTCCACCCGCCCGCCCGCCCTCCCCCTTCATCCCATCCAAAGATAGTTTGGTCCATTTTTTTACAAAATGGTACTACATCCTTATGGGGGTAATATTTGTATAATTTTGATGGCATATATATTCGTAATAAGTTAAATTCTATAAGTGTGAGTTATAACAAGAAAACAAAAAATTAATAATATCTACATATAGTTTTATAGCATGTACGATTACATACACATTTACTTTTATACATATGTATTCTTTTTGCGATTTGCTACAAAAGTATAATCAATTATACTAAGGTACAATCGGAAGGTAATCGATACAGCAGTGATATGCAATCATGTAAGAGACCTGTATGAAAATGTTTTAACAAAGTTTGGTGCCCAAAAATGTCAAAAATACGCATAGAAATCGTATGCAATACGTATTACCCTTTATACGTTAGAATTGGTGTTAACTCATTCTACAGTCACGCGTTTTATTCGCATGTGTTATAAACTTCAAATACATACGTGCATGAATTGTAGTTTATAATTAACAATAATTTATGGCTTAAAGTGTTTGTTGTAAAAGGTATTTTACGATTTTATGCGACATAACTCAAAGTGAAGTTTTAAAATAAATTACTCAAAAGGTATTAGATTTCAAAGGAACTAATTATTTGTTTAATTATGTATTTTTGGGTAATTATTTCTCAGAACTTTTTTATTTTAAGTTTTGTATTTTATCTTATTATTTATCAGGAAAAAACATATCTATATGTATATTATGGGTGAGTTTTTGAAGAAATAAAGTAAACTTAGAATATCTCAGCCACAGAATGGAACAAAATTTCAAAACTACAGGCATCATACTTGCAAGGCTTGCAATGCAAGCACACACGACTAGTTATATATATATATAGCTACTTCTCAGGTGGTAAAAAGTACTTCTAGAAGTGCTAGAGACATGGGACAAAGGACATTGAATAGAGCCTCTAGGGTCCCAGAAAAATCTGACATTGGAACTTTTTAGCCCCGAAATAGCTCTATTTTAAGATTTTCTGAAAAAATTTTTGTATAACAAAAGCACGTTTTTTTTTTATATTTTTTATAATTAGAAACACAAACCAAGAAATAAATGATACGTTTTACGTTATTTCTATTATTAGAAACACAAGCTGAGAAATAAATAATATTTGAAAATATAATGATCTCACATATTTTTGTTTCGGATAAAAGAATTAATCTTAATGTAAATAAATGATATCTTTTATCAGACATCAGATATTTTGTGACATCTGAGCTTTAAAAAAATATATGTACCTACAGAATATATGTATGTACGTAGTTAGAATTTTATTTTTATTGTTCCAAACGAAAAACTGTAAAATGCTAAATTATAATACATTTATATATACATACATATATTTGCATAAAATTATTATTTTGTTTTTGCCTAAACCTTTTCTTTATTTAAAAAAAATACATTCATATGTACATATATATATATTTGAATACAATTATTATTTTATTTTAACCTAAACCTTTTCTTTATTTGAGAAATTTATTTTTATATGTTCACCCGCAGTTTTAAAAAAACTAGGTATACATTCATAATAACGTGTGTTTGTGTTAATAATTTTATTTCTAATTTTTCCAACAGCAAAATTTCAAAATTTTCGATTCTAATACATTCATATGTACATACGTTCATATGTTGGAACGAAAAATTTTAAAATCTTCAATTCTAATCCATTTATATATACATACACACATATATTCATATATTCATACATACATATAATTTTACATACATAAATTATTATTTTGTTTTTGACTAAACCTTTTCTTTATTTGAAAAATTAATTTTTGTAAGTTTACTCCCATGATTTAATAATTATGCGCTTAAAATTTATTTCTATATATTCTACAGTTTTGAATATTATTAAATTCATATAGAAAGCTTAAAAAAATTACTCAGGAAGCTTTAAAAAAAACATACATACATACATATTTATGTACTTAAAATTTTTGCGAATTTTTCCAAACTATTATAAGAATATTTTTTTGGAAATTTTCTTTGAACTTTTATGTAACATTTATCTGTTATATATTAAAAAAAAAATAAAACACAAAATTTAAACAAAATAAAAAAAAAAATTTTAAAATAATGCAAAAAAAAAAAAATACGACGACATCCAGGCAAGCATTGATCCAATAACCTTCTGGCTATGAGACTACCACGCTAACCACTAGGCTACGCAGTACCTTGAATTTCGCTTAATAATTCTATATTTTATTCATACTTCGTATAACTCATCAAAAACCATCATATTTTATATTATTATATAGATATAGCTACTTCTCAAGTGGTAAAAAGTACGGGTACTTCTAGAAGGGCTAGAGACATGGGACAAAGGGCATTAGATAGAGTTTTGCATCCAGGGTCCCAGAAAAATCTGACTTTGGAGCTTTTTAGGCCCGAAATAGCTCTATTTTAAAATTTTCTGAAAAAAATTTTGTATAACAAAAGCACGTTTTTCTTTTATATATACGTTAGAATTATAAACTTCAAATACATACGTGCATGAATTGTAGTTTATAATTAACAATAATTTATGGCTTAAAGTGTTTGAAACTCAAAGTGAAGTTTTAAAATAAATTACTCAAAAGGTATTAGATTTCAAAGGAACTAATTATTTGTTTAATTATGTATTTTTGGGTAATTATTTCTCAGAACTTTTTTATTTTAAGTTTTGTATTTTATCTTATTATTTATCAGGAAAAAACATATCTATATGTATATTATGGGTGAGTTTTTGAAGAAATAAAGTAAACTTAGTATATCTCAGCCACAGAATGGAACAAAATTTCAAAACTACAGGCATCATACTTGCAAGGCTTGCAATGCAAGCACACACGACTAGTTATATATATATATAGCTACTTCTCAGGTGGTAAAAAGTACTTCTAGAAGTGCTAGAGACATGGGACAAAGGGCATTGAATAGAGCCTCTAGGGTCCCAGAAAAATCTGACTTTGGAGCTTTTTAGGCCCGAAATAGCTCTATTTTAAAATTTTCTGAAAAAAATTTTGTATAACAAAAGCACGTTTTTCTTTTATACTTTTTATAATTAGAAACACAAACCAAGAAATAAATGATACGTTTTACGTTATTTTTATTATTAGAAACACAAACCGAGAAATAAATAATATTTGAAAATATATGTAATGATCGCACATATTTTTGGTTCGGATAAATGAATTAATCTTAACGTGAATAAATGTCAGCTTTTATCAGACATCAGATGTTTTGTGACATCTGAGTATTAATATTTCATTTGTTATTGTTTTGAACATTATGTTTCGTCAGCAAGCTTTAAAAAAATATATGTACATACAGAATATATGTATGTACGTATGTAGTTAGAATTTTATTTTTATTGTTCCAAACGGAAAACTGTAAAATGCTAAATTTTAATACATTTATATATACATACATATATTTGAATGAAATTATTATTTTGTTTTTGCCTAAACCTTTTCTTTATTTAAAAAAATTACTTTCATATGTACATATATATATTTGAATACAATTATTATTTTATTTTAACCTAAACCTTTTCTTTATTTGAGAAATTTATTTCTATATGTTCACCGGCTGTTTTAAAAAAACTAGGTATAAATTCATAATAAATATTTGTATAATATTTGTAATAATATTTGATAACATTATTAATATGTAATGTAATAATAGTATATAATGTAATATAATAATAATATATAATGTAATATAATAATAATATATAATGTAATATAATAATATAATGATCTCACATATTTTTGTTTCGGATAAAAGAATTAATCTTAAAATAAATAGATGTCAGCTTTTATCAGACATCAGATCTTTTGTGACATCTGATTTGTTTTTGACTAAACATTTTCTTTATGTTTAAAATTCAATCCTATATGTTTACTTAGAATTAAAAAAAACAGGTATCCATTCATAATTATGTATGTTTGCATTTATAATTTTATTTCTAATTTTTCCAACAGCAAAATTTCAAAATTTTCGATTCTAATACATTCATATGTACATACGTTCATATGTTGGAACGAAAAATTTTAAAATCTTCAATTCTAATCCATTTATATATACATACACACATATATTCATATATTCATACATACATATAATTTTACATACATAAATTATTAATTTGTTTTTGACTAAACCTTTTCTTTATTTGAAAAATTAATTTTTGTAAGTTTACTCCCATGATTTAATAATTATGCGCTTAAAATTTATTTCTATATATTCTACAGTTTTGAATATTATTAAATTCATATAGAAAGCTTAAAAAAATTACTCAGGAAGCTTTAAAAAAAACATACATACATACATATTTATGTACTTAAAATTTTTGCGAATTTTTCCAAACTATTATAAGAATATTTTTTTGGAAATTTTCTTTGAACTTTTATGTGTCCCAGAAAAATCTGACATTGGAGCTTTTTAGGCCCGAAATAGCTCTATTTTAAAATTTTCTGAAAAAAATTTTGTATAACAAAAGCACGTTTTTCTTTTATACTTTTTATAATTAGAAACACAAACCAAGAAATAAATGATACGTTTTACGTTATTTTTATTATTAGAAACACAAACCGAGAAATAAATAATATTTGAAAATATATGTAATGATCGCACATATTTTTGGTTCGGATAAAAGAATTAATCTTAAAGTAAATAGATGTCAGCTTTTATCAGACATCAGATCTTTTGTGACATCTGATTTGTTTTTGACTAAACATTTTCTTTATGTTTAAAATTCAATCCTATATGTTTACTTAGAATTAAAAAAAACAGGTATCCATTCATAATTATGTATGTTTGCATTTATAATTTTATTTCTAATTTTTCCAACAGCAAAATTTCAGAAATTTCGATTCTAATACATTCATATGTACATACGTTCATATGTTGGAACGAAAAATTTTAAAATCTTACACAGATATATTCATATATTCACACATACATATATTTTTACATACATAAATTATTATTTTGTTTTTGACTAAATCTTTTCTTTATTTGAAAAATTAATTTTTGTAAGTTTACTCCCATGATATAATAATTATGCGTTTAAAATTTATTTCTATATATTCTACAGTTTTGAATAATATTAAATTCATATGGAAAGCTTAAAAAAATTACTCAGAAAGCTTTAAAAAGATATACATACATACATATTTATGTACTTAAAATTTTTTAGAATTTTTCCAAACTATTATAAGAATATTTTTTTGGAAATTTTCTTTAAACTTTTATATAACATTTATCTGTAATATATTAAAAAAAAATAAAACACAAAATTTAAACAAAATAAAAAAAAAATTTTAAAATAATGCAAAAAAATAAAAATACGACAACATCCAGGCAAGCATTGATCCAATAACCTTCTGGCTATGAGACTACCACGCTAACCACTAGGCTACGCAGTACCTTGAATTTCGCTTAATAATTCTATATTTTATTCATACTTCGTATAACTCATCAAAAACCATCATATTTTATATTATTATATAGATATAGCTACTTCTCAAGTGGTAAAAAGTACGGGTACTTCTAGAAGGGCTAGAGACATGGGACAAAGGGCATTAGATAGAGTTTCGCATCCAGGGTCCCAGAAAAATCTGACATTGGAGCTTTTTAGGCCCGAAATAGCTCTATTTTAAAATTTTCTGAAAAAATTTTTGTATAACAAAAGCACGTTTTTCTTTTATACTTTTTATAATTAGAAACACAAACCAAGAAATAAATGATACGTTTTACGTTATTTTTATTATTAGAAACACAAACCGAGAAATAAATAATATTTGAAAATATATGTAATGATCGCACATATTTTTGGTTCGGATAAATGAATTAATCTTAACGTGAATAAATGTCAGCTTTTATCAGACATCAGATGTTTTGTGACATCTGAGTATTAATATTTCATTTGTTATTGTTTTGAACATTACGTTTCGTCAGCAAGCTTTAAAAAAATATATGTACATACAGAATATATGTATGTACGTATGTAGTTAGAATTTTATTTTTATTGTTCCAAACGGAAAACTGTAAAATGCTAAATTTTAATACATTTATATATACATACATATATTTGAATGAAATTATTATTTTGTTTTTGCCTAAACCTTTTCTTTATTTAAAAAAATTACATTCATATGTACATATATATATTTGAATACAATTATTATTTTATTTTAACCTAAACCTTTTCTTTATTTGAGAAATTTATTTTTATATGTTCACCGGCTGTTTTAAAAAAACTAGGTATAAATTCATAATAAATATTTGTATAATATTTGTAATAATATTTGATAATATTATTAATATGTAATGTAATAATAGTATATAATGTAGTATAATAATAATATATAATGTAATATAATAATAATATATAATGTAATATAATAATATAATGATCTCACATATTTTTGTTTCGGATAAAAGAATTAATTTTAAAGTAAATAGATGTCAGCTTTTATCAGACATCAGATCTTTTGTGACATCTGATTTGTTTTTGACTAAACCTTTTCTTTATGTTTAAAATTCAATCCTATATGTTTACTTAGAATTAAAAAAAACAGGTATCCATTCATAATTATGTATGTTTGCATTTATAATTTTATTTCTAATTTTTCAAACAGCAAAATTTCAAAAATTTCGGTTCTAATACATTCATATGTACATACGTTCATATGTTGGAACGAAAAATTTTAAAATCTTACACAGATATACTCATATATTCATACATACATATATTTTTACATACATAAATTATTATTTTGTTTTTGACTAAACCTTTTCTTTATTTGAAAAACTAATTTTTGTAAGTTTACTCCCATGATATAATAATTATGCGTTTAAAATTTATTTCTATATATTCTACAGTTTTGAATAATATTAAATTCATATGGAAAGCTTAAAAAAATTACTCAGGAAGCTTTAAAAAGATATACATACATACATATTTATGTACTTAAAATTTTTGAGAATTTTTCCAAACTATTATAAGAATATTTTTTTGGAAATTTTCTTTAAACTTTTATATAACATTTATCTGTTATATATTAAAAAAAAAAAAACACAATATTTAAATAAAATAAAAAAAAGAAATTTTAAAATAATGCAAAAAAATAAAAATACTGCAAGCATTGATCCAGGCAAGCATTGATCCAATAACCTTCTGGCTATGAGACTACCACGCTAACCACTAGGCTACGCAGTGCCTTGAATTTGCCTTAATAATTCTATATTTTATTCATATTTCGTATAACTCTTCAAAAACCATCCAATTTTACATTATATATATATAGCTACTTCTCAGGTGGTAAAAAGTACGGGTACTTCTAGAAGGGCTAGAGACATGGGACAAAAGGCATTAGATAGAGTTTTGCCTCCAGATCCCAGAAAAATCTGACATTGGAACTTTTTACAACGAAATAGCTCTATTTTAAGATTTTCTGAAAAAAATTTTGTATAACAAAAGCACGTTTTTCTTTTATACTTTTTATAATTAAAAACACAAACCAAGAAATAAATGATACCTTTTACGTTATTTTTATTATTAGAAACACAAACCGAGAAATAAATAATATTTAAAAATGCAATAATCTCACATATATTTTAATTTCGAAAAATCGAAATAAACTTAAATAAATGTCAGATTTTATAAAAGACATCAGGCGTTTTGTGGCAACTGAATATTAATGCTTCATTTGTTATTGTTTTGAATTTTATGTTTCGTCAGCAAGCTGTAAAAAAATATACATACACAATTTATGTACGCATGTATCTACCTAAAATTCATTTTTATTGTTCGAGCGAAAACCTGTAAAAAATGCTAAATTCAATTCCATTCATATATACATACATACATACATATATTCATATATGCATACCCGCCCTCCCCCTTCACCCCCTCCAAAGATGTTTTGGTCCATTTTATAACAAAATTGTTATAAACATTTTATAACAAATTATTGGAAATAAGTTAAATTCTATAAGTGTGAGTTATAACAAGAAAACAAAAAATTAATAATATCTACATATAGTTTTATAGCATGTACAATTACATACACATTTACTTATATACATATGTATTCTTTTTGCGATTTGCTACAAAAGTATAATCAATTGTACTAAGGTACAATCGGAAGGTAATCGATACAGCATTGATATGCAATCATGTAAAAGACCTGTATGAAAATGTTTTAACAAAGTTTTTTGTTTTGTGACATCTGAGTATTAATATTTCATTTGTTATTGTTTTGAACATTACGTTTCGTCAGCAAGCTTTAAAAAAGTATTTGTACATACAGAATATATGTATGTACGTATGTAGTTAGAATTTTATTATTATTGTTCCAAACGGAAAACTGTAAAATGCTAAATTTTAATACCTTTATATGTACATACATATATTTGAATAAAATTATTATTTTGTTTTTGACTAAACCTTTTCTCTATTTGAAAAATTACTTTTATATGTACATATATGTATTTGAAAACAATTATTATTTTGTTTTAACCTAAACCTCTTCTTTATTTGAGAAATTTATTTCTATATGTTCACCCGCATTCATAATAACGTGTGTTTGTATTATTAACTTTATTTCTAATTTTTCCAACAGCAAAATTTCAAAATTTTCGATTCTAATACATTCATATGCACATACGTTCATACGTTGGAACCAAAAATTTTAAAATCTTCAATTCTAATCCATTCATATATACATACACATATATATTCATATATACATACATACATATATTTTTACATACATAAATTTTTATTTTGTTTTTGACTAAACCTTTTCTTTATGTTTAAAATTCAATCCTATATGTTTACCCACAGTTTAAAAAAAGCAGGTATCCATTCATAATTATGTATGTTTGCATTTATAATTTTATTTCTAATTTTTCCAACAGCAAAATTTCAAAAATTTCGGTTCTAATACATTCATATGTACATACGTTCATATGTTGGAACGAAAAATTTTAAAATCTTACACAGATATATTCATATATTCATACATACATATATTTTTACATACATAAATTATTATTTTGTTTTTGACTAAACCTTTTCTTTATTTGAAAAACTAATTTTTGTAAGTTTACTCCCATGATATAATAATTATGCGTTTAAAATTTATTTCTATATATTCTACAGTTTTGAATAATATTAAATTCATATGGAAAGCTTAAAAAAATTACTCAGGAAGCTTTAAAAAGATATACATACATACATATTTATGTACTTAAAATTTTTGAGAATTTTTCCAAACTATTATAAGAATATTTTTTTGGAAATTTTCTTTAAACTTTTATATAACATTTATCTGTTATATATTAAAAAAATTTTAAAATTTTTTTGCATTATTTTAAAAGAAATTTTAAAATAATGCAAAAAAATAAAAATACGACGACATCCAGGCAAGCATTGATCCAATAACCTTCTGGCTATGAGACTACCACGCTAACCACTAGGCTACGCAGTACCTTGAATTTCGCTTAATAATTCTATATTTTATTCATACTTCGTATAACTCATCAAAAACCATCATATTTTATATTATTATATAGATATAGCTACTTCTCAAGTGGTAAAAAGTACGGGTACTTCTAGAAGGGCTAGAGACATGGGACAAAGGGCATTAGATAGAGTTTTGCATCCAGGGTCCCAGAAAAATCTGACATTGGAGCTTTTTAAGCCCGAAATAGCTCTATTTTAAAATTTTCTGAAAAAATTTTTGTATAACAAAAGCACGTTTTTCTTTTATATATACGTTAGAATTGGTGTTAACTCATTCTACAGTCACGCGTTTTATTCGCATGTGTTATAAACTTCAAATACATACGTGCATGAATTGTAGTTTATAATTAACAATAATTTATGGCTTAAAGTGTTTGAAACTCAAAGTGAAGTTTTAAAATAAATTACTCAAAAGGTATTAGATTTCAAAGGAACTAATTATTTGTTTAATTATGTATTTTTGGGTAATTATTTCTCAGAACTTTTTTATTTTAAGTTTTGTATTTTATCTTATTATTTATCAGGAAAAAACATATCTATATGTAGTGAGTTTTTGAAGAAATAAAGTAAACTTAGTATATCTCAGCCACAGAATGGAACAAAATTTCAAAACTACAGGCATCATACTTGCAAGGCTTGCAATGCAAGCACACACGACTAGTTATATATATATATAGCTACTTCTCAGGTGGTAAAAAGTACTTCTAGAAGTGCTAGAGACATGGGACAAAGGGCATTAAATAGAGCCTCTAGGGTCCCAGAAAAATCTGACATTGGAGCTTTTTAGGCCCGAAATAGCTCTATTTTAAAATTTTCTGAAAAAAATTTTGTATAACAAAAGCACGTTTTTCTTTTATACTTTTTATAATTAGCACAAACCAAGAAATAAATGATACGTTTTACGTTATTTTTATTATTAAAAACACAAACCGAGAAATAAATAATATTTGAAAATATAATGATCTCACATATTTTTGTTGCGGATAAACGAATTAATCTTAACGTAAATAAATGTCAGCTTTTATCAGACATCAGATGTTTTGTGACATCTGAATATTAATATTTCATTTGTTATTGTTTTGAACATTACGTTTCGTCAGCAAGCTTTAAAAAAATATATGTACATACAGAATATATGTATGTACGTATGTAGTTAGAATTTTATTTTTATTGTTCCAAACGGAAAACTGTAAAATGCTAAATTTTAATACATTTATATATACATACATATATTTGAATAAAATTATTATTTTGTTTTTGCCTAAACCTTTTCTTTATTTAAAAAAATTACATTCATATGTACATATATATATTTGAATACAATTATTATTTTATTTTAACCTAAACCTTTTCTTTATTTGAGAAATTTATTTCTATTTGTTCACCCGCAGTTTTAAAAAAACTAGGTATACATTCATAAAAACGTGTGTTTGTGTTAATAATTTTATTTATATATAATTTCATGCAAAATTTCAAAATTTTCGATTCTAATACATTCATATGTACATACGTTCATATGTTGGAACGAAAAATTTTAAAATCTTCAATTCTAATCCATTCATATATACATACACACATGTATTCATATATACATACTTACATATATTTTTACATACATAAATTATTATTTTGTTTTTGACTAAACCTTTTCCTTATTTGAGAAATTAATTTTTGTAACTTTACCCCCATGATATAATAATTATGCGTTTAAAATTTATTTCTATTTATTCTACAGTTTTGAATATTATTAAATTCATATAGAAAGCTTAAAAAAACTTCCTCAGTAAGCTTTAAAAAAAATATACATACTACATAAAATTTTTGCGAATTTTTCCAAACTATTATAAGAATATTTTTTTGGAAATTTTCTTTAAACTTTTATATAACATTTATCAGTTATATATTAAAAAAAAATAAAACACAAAATTTAAACAAAATAAAAAAAAAAATTTTTAAAATAATCCAAAAAAAGAAAAATACAACATCCAGGCAAGCATTGATCCAATAACCTTCTGGCTATGAGACTACCACGCTAACCACTAGGCTACGCAGTACCTTGAATTTCCCTTAATAATTCTATATTTTATTCATATATCGTATAACTCATCAAAAACCATCATATTTTACATTATATATATATAGCTACTTCTCAGGTGGTAAAAAGTACGGGTACTTCTAGAAGGGCTAGAGACATGGGACAAAAGGCATTAGGTAGAGTTTTGCCTCTAGGGTACCAGAAAAATCTGACATTGGAACTTTTTTGCCCCGAAATAGCTCTATTTTAAGATTTTCTGAAAAAATTTTTGTATAACAAAAGCACGTTTTTCTTTTATACTTTTTATAATTAGAAACACAAACATACGTTTTACGTTATTTTTATTATTAGAAACATAAACCGAGAAATAAATAATATTTGAAAATATAATGATCTCACATATTTTTGTTGCGGATAAACGAATTAATCTTAACGTAAATAAATGTCAGCTTTTATCAGACATCAGATGTTTTGTGACATCTGAATATTAATATTTCATTTGTTATTGTTTTGAACATTACGTTTCGTCAGCAAGCTTTAAAAAAATATATATACATACAGAATATATGTATGTACGTATGTAGTTAGAATTTTATTTTTATTGTTCCAAACGGAAAACTGTAAAATGCTAAATTTTAATACATTTATATATACATACATACATATATTTGAATAAAATTATTATTTTGTTTTTGCCTAAACCTTTTCTTTATTTAAAAAAAATTACATTCATATGTACATATATATATTTGAATACAATTATTATTTTATTTTAACCTAAACCTTTTCTTTATTTGAGAAATTTATTTCTATATGTTCACCCGCAGTTTTAAAAAAACTAGGTATACATTCATAATAACGTGTGTTTGTGTTAATAATTTTATTTCTAATTTTTCCAACAGCAAAATTTCAAAATTTTCGATTCTAATACATTCATATGTACATACGTTCATATGTTGGAACGAAAAATTTTAAAATCTTCAATTCTAATCCATTCATATATACATACATACACACATGTATTCATATATACATACATACATATATTTTTACATACATAAATTATTATTTTGTTTTTGTTTCTTTTTTAATTTTCGATTCTAATACATTCATATGTACATACGTTCATATGTTGGAACGAAAAATTTCAAAATCTTCAATTCTAATCCATTCATATATACATACACACATATATTCATACATACATACATACATATATATGAATAAAATTATTATTTTGTTTTTGACTAAACCCTTTCTTTATGTTTAAAATTCAATCCTATATGTTTACCCACAGTTTAAAAAAAGCAGGTATCCATTCATAATTATGTATATTTGCATTTATAATTTTATTTATAATTTTTCCAACAGCAAAATTTCAAAATTTTCGATTCTAATACATTCATATGTACATACGTTCATATGTTGGAACGAAAAATTTTAAAATCTTCAATTCTAATCCATTCATATATACATACACACATGTATTCATATATACATACTTACATATATTTTTACATACATAAATTATTATTTTGTTTTTGACTAAACCTTTTCTTTATTTGAGAAATTAATTTTTGTAAGTTTACCCCCATGATATAATAATTATGCGTTTAAAATTTATTTCTATTTATTCTACAGTTTTGAATATTATTAAATTCATATAGAAAGCTTAAAAAAATTACTCAGTAAGCTTTAAAAAAAATATACATACTACATACATATTTATGTACTTAAAATTTTTGCGAATTTTTCCAAACTATTATAAGAATATTTTTTTGGAAATTTTCTTTAAACTTTTATATAACATTTATCAGTTATATATTAAAAAAAAAATAAAACACAAAATTTAAACAAAATAAAAAAAAAAATTTTTAAAATAATCCAAAAAAAGAAAAATACAACATCCAGGCAAGCATTGATCCAATAACCTTCTGGCTATGAGACTACCACGCTAACCACTAGGCTACGCAGTACCTTGAATTTCCCTTAATAATTCTATATTTTATTCATATATCGTATAACTCATCAAAAACCATCATATTTTACATTATATATATATAGCTACTTCTCAGGTGGTAAAAAGTACGGGTACTTCTAGAAGGGCTAGAGACATGGGACAAAAGACATTAGGTAGAATTTTGCCTCTAGGGTCCCAGAAAAAGCAAGGATTCCACCCGTCCGGCCTCCCCCTTCACCCCCTCCCAAGATGTTTTGTAACCGTTTTTTACAAAATGGTTTTACATCCTGTAGGGGTAATTTTTTACTTACTTTTGGAAGTATTAATATTGTATATAAATTCATTTTTGGAAGTGTGAGTTAGAACAAAAAATGAAAACTTTCTTAAGAAAATTGTTTTAATAAAATCTACATTGTTTTATAATAAGTGTGTACATATGAATTTAGTTGTGCATTCTTTTCGGGATCTGTTGCAACATGTATTAGAAAGCAAAACATAAGTTTACATTAAACTCCTTGACAATATATTTTTAGGGTAAAATTTTATAAGATAATGTTATTCTATTGCATTAAACTTTTTAGGTAAAAAGTAGGGTAAAATTTTTAGAACGGAAACTCGCTGATATTGATTTGGTAAGGGTGAAGGTTTTTTAATTTTATTTTAAAAAAAAATAAAATTATCAATAAAAAAAGTTGATCTGGCAAATCGCATTTTGCAGGGTTCGAACCTGAGACTTTTCGCATAGAAATCGTATGCAATACGTATTACCCTATATACGTTAGTATTGGTGTTAACTCATTCTACAGTCACGCGTTTTATTCGCATGTATTATAAACTCCAAATACATACGTGCATGAATTGTAGTTTATAATTAACAATAATTTATGGCTAAAAGTGTTTATTGTAGAAGGTATTTTACGATTTTATGCGACATAACTCAAAGTGAAGTTTTAAAATAAATTACTCAAAAGGTATTAGATTTCAAAGGAACTAATTATTTGTTTAATTATGTATTTTTAGGTAATTATTTCTCAGAACTTTTTTATTTTAAGTTTTAAGTTTTATCTTATTATTTATCAGGAAAAAACATATCTATATCTATATTATGGGTGTGTTTTTGAAGAAATAAAGTAAACTTAAAATATCTCAGCCACAGAATGGAACACAATTTCAAAACTACAGGCATCATACTTGCAAGGCTTGCAATGCAAGCACACACGACTAGTATTATTATATAGATATAGCTACTTCTCAAGTGGTATAAAGTACGGGTACTTCTAGAAGGGCTAGAGACATGGGACAAAGGGCATTAGATAGAGTTTTGCATCCAGGGTCCCAGAAAAATCTGACATTGGAACTTTTTAGCCCCGAAATAGCTCTATTTTAAGATTTTCTGAAAAAATTTTTGTATAACAAAAGCACTTTTTTTTTTATATTTTTTATAATTAGAAACACAAACCAAGAAATAAATGATACGTTTTACGTTATTTCTATTATTAGAAACACAAGCTGAGAAATAAATAATATTTGAAAATATAATGATCTCACACATTTTTGTTTCGGATAAAAGAATTAATCTTAATGTAAATAAATGTCAGCTTTTATCAGACATCAGATGTTTTGTGACTTCTGAGCTTTAAAAAAATATATGTACCTACAGAATATATGTATGTACGTAGTTAGAATTTTCTTTTTATTGTTCCAAACGGAAAACTGTAAAATGCTAAATTATAATACATTTATATATACATACAAATATTTGCATAAAATTATTATTTTGTTTTTGCCTAAACCTTTTCTTTATTTAAAAAAAATGCATTCATATGCACATATATATATATTTGAATACAATTATTATTTTATTTTAACCTAAACCTTTTCTTTATTTGAGAAATTTATTTTTATATGTTCACCCGCAGTTTTAAAAAAACTAGGTATACATTCATAATAACGTGTGTTTGTGTTAATAATTTTATTTCTAATTTTTCCAACAGCAAAATTTCAAAATTTTCGATTCTAATACATTCATATGTACATACGTTCATATGTTGGAACGAAAAATTTTAAAATCTTCAATTCTAATCCATTCATATATACATACACACATATATTCATATATTCATACATACATATAATTTTACATACATAATTTATTATTTTGTTTTTGACTAAACCTTTTCTTTATTTGAAAAATTAATTTTTGTAAGTTTACTATCATGATTTAATAATTATGCGCTTAAAATTTATTTCTATATATTCTACAGTTTTGAATATTATTAAATTCATATAGAAAGCTTAAAAAAATTACTCAGGAAGCTTTAAAAAAAATATACATACATACATATTTATGTACTTAAAATTTTTGCGAATTTTTCCAAACTATTATAAGAATATTTTTTTGGAAATTTTCTTTAAACTTTTATATAACATTTATCTGTTATATATTAAAAAAAAATAAAACACAAAATTTAAACAAAATAAAAAAAAAAATTTTAAAATAATGCAAAAAAATAAAAATACGACGACATCCAGGCAAGCATTGATCCAATAACCTTCTGGCTATGAGACTACCACGCTAACCACTAGGCTACGCAGTACCTTGAATTTCGCTTAATAATTTTATATTTTATTCATACTTCGTATAACTCATCAAAAACCATCATATTTTATATTATTATATAGATATAGCTACTTCTCAAGTGGTAAAAAGTACGGGTACTTCTAGAAGGGCTAGAGACATGGGACAAAGGGCATTAGATAGAGTTTTGCATCCAGGGTCCCAGAAAAATCTGACATTGGAGCTTTTTAGGCCCGAAATAGCTCTATTTTAAAATTTTCTGAAAAAATTTTTGTATAACAAAAGCACGTTTTTCTTTTATACTTTTTATAATTAGAAACAAAAACCAAGAAATAAATGATACGTTTTACGTTATTTTTATTATTAGAAACACAAACCGAGAAATAAATAATATTTGAAAATATATATAATGATCGCACATATTTTTGGTTCGGATAAATGAATTAATCTTAACGTGAATAAATGTCAGCTTTTATCAGACATCAGATCTTTTGTGACATCTGAGTATTAATATTTCATTTGTTATTGTTTTGAACATTATGTTTCGTCAGCAAGCTTTAAAAAAATATATGTACATACAGAATATATGTATGTACGTATGTAGTTAGAATTTTATTTTTATTGTTCCAAACGGAAAACTGTAAAATGCTAAATTTTAATACATTTATATATACATACATATATTTGAATGAAATTATTATTTTGTTTTTGCCTAAATCTTTTCTTTATTTAAAAAAATTACATTCATATGTACATATATATATTTTAATACAATTATTATTTTATTTTAACCTAAACCTTTTCTTTATTTGAGAAATTTATTTCTATATGTTCACCGGCTGTTTTAAAAAAAACTAGGTATAAATTCATAATAAATATTTGTATAATATTTGTAATAATATTTGATAATATTATTAATATGTAATGTAATAATAGTATATAATGTAATATAATAATAATATATAATGTAATATAATAATAATATATAATGTAATATAATAATATAATGATCTCACATATTTTTGTTTCGGATAAAAGAATTAATCTTAAAGTAAATAGATGTCAGCTTTTATCAGACATCAGATCTTTTGTGACATCTGATTTGTTTTTGACTAAACCTTTTCTTTATGTTTAAAATTCAATCCTATATGTTTACTTAGAATTAAAAAAAACAGGTATCCATTCATAATTATGTATGTTTGCATTTATAATTTTATTTCTAATTTTTCCAACAGCAAAATTTCAAAAATTTCGGTTCTAATACATTCATATGTACATACGTTCATATGTTGGAACGAATAATTTTAAAATCTTACACAGATATATTCATATATTCATACAACATATATTTTTACATACATAAATTATTATTTTGTTTTTGACTAAATCTTTTCTTTATTTGAAAATTTAATTTTTGTAAGTTTACTCCCATGATATAATAATTATGCGTTTAAAATTTATTTCTATATATTCTACAGTTTTGAATAATATTAAATTCATATGGAAAGCTTAAAAAAATTACTCAGAAAGCTTTAAAAAGATATACATACATACATATTTATGTACTGAAAATTTTTGAGAATTTTTCCAAACTAATATTTTTTTGGAAATTTTCTTTAAACTTTTATATAACATTTATCTGTTATATATTAAAAAAAATAAAACACAATATTTAAATAAAATAAAAAAAAGAAATTTTAAAATAATGCAAAAAAATAAAAATACGACGACATCCAGGCAAGCATTGATCCAATAACCTTCTGGCTATGAGACTACCACGCTAACCACTAGGCTACGCAGTGCCTTGAATTTGCCTTAATAATTCTATATTTTATTCATATTTCGTATAACTCTTCAAAAACCATCCAATTTTACATTATATATATATAGCTACCTCTCAGGTGGTAAAAAGTACGGGTACTTCTAGAAGGGCTAGAGACATGGGACAAAAGGCAATAGATAGAGTTTTGCCTCACATATATTTTAATTTCGAAAAATCGAAATAAACTTAAATAAATGTCAGATTTTATAAAAGACATCAGACGTTTTGTGGCAACTGAATATTAATGCTTCATTTGTTATTGTTTTGAATTTTATGTTTCGTCAGCAAGCTGTAAAAAATATACATACACAATTTATGTACGCATGTATCTACCTAAAATTCATTTTTATTGTTCGAGCGAAAACCTGTAAAAAATGCTAAATTCCAATCCATTCATATATACATACATACATATATTCATATATGCATACCCGCCCTCCCCCTTCACCCCCTCCAAAGATGTTTTGGTCCATTTTATAACAAAATTGTTATAAACATTTTATAACAAATTATTGGAAATAAGTAAAATTCTATAAGTGTGAGTTATAACAAGAAAACAAAAAATTAATAATATCTACATATAGTTTTATAGCATGTACGATTACATACACATTTACTTATATACATATGTATTCTTTTTGCGATTTGCTACAAAAGTATAATCAATTATACTAAGGTACAATCGGAAGGTAATCGAAAAAGCATTGATATGCAATCATGTAAAAGACCTGTATGAAAATGTTTTAACAAAGTTTTTTGTTTTGTGACATCTGAGTATTAATATTTCATTTGTTATTGATGTTTTGTGACATCTGAGTATTAATATTTCATTTGTTATTGTTTTGAACATTAAGTTTCGTCAGCAAGCTTTAAAAAAATATATGTACATACAGAATATATGTATGTACGTATGTAGTTAGAATTTTATTTTTATTGTTCCAAACGGAAAACTATAAATGCTAAATTTTAATACATTTATATATACATACATATATTTGCATGAAATTATTATTTTGTTTTTGCCTAAACCTTTTCTTTATTTAAAAAAAATACATTCATATGTACATATATATATATTTGAATACAATTATTATTTTATTTTAACCTAAACCTTTTCTTTATTTGAGAAATTTATTTTTATATGTTCACCCGCAGTTTTAAAAAAACTAGGTATACATTCATAATAACGTGTGTTTGTGTTAATAATTTTATTTCTAATTTTTCCAACAGCAAAATTTTCGATTCTAATACATTCATATGTACATACGTTCATATGTTGGAACGAAAAATTTTAAAATCTTCAATTCTAATCCATTCATATATACATACATATACAATATCCATTCATATACACATATATTCATATATTCATACATACATATAATTTTACATACATAAATTATTATTTTGTTTTTGACTAAACCTTTTCTTTATTTGAAAAATTAATTTTTGTAAGTTTACTCCCATGATTTAATAATTATGCGCTTAAAATTTGTTTCTATATATTCTACAGTTTTGAATATTATTAAATTCATATAGAAAGCTTAAAAAAATTACTCAGGAAGCTTTAAAAAAAATATACATACATACATATTTATGTACTTAAAATTTTTGCGAATTTTTCCAAACTATTATAAGAATATTTTTTTGGAAATTTTCTTTAAACTTTTATATAACATTTATCTGTTATATATTAAAAAAAAATAAAACACAAAATTTAAACAAAATAAAAAAAAAATTTTAAAATAATGCAAAAAAATAAAAATACGACAACATCCAGGCAAGCATTGATCCAATAACCTTCTGGCTATGAGACTACCACGCTAACCACTAGGCTACGCAGTACCTTGAATTTCGCTTAATAATTCTATATTTTATTCATACTTCGTATAACTCATCAAAAACCATCATATTTTATATTATTATATAGATATAGCTACTTCTCAAGTGGTAAAAAGTACGGGTACTTCTAGAAGGGCTAGAGACATGGGACAAAGGGCATTAGATAGAGTTTCGCATCCAGGGTCCCAGAAAAATCTGACATTGGAGCTTTTTAGGCCCGAAATAGCTCTATTTTAAAATTTTCTGAAAAAATTTTTGTATAACAAAAGCACGTTTTTCTTTTATACTTTTTATAATTAGAAACACAAACCAAGAAATAAATGATACGTTTTACGTTATTTTTATTATTAGAAACACAAACCGAGAAATAAATAATATTTGAAAATATATGTAATGATCGCACATATTTTTGGTTCGGATAAATGAATTAATCTTAACGTGAATAAATGTCAGCTTTTATCAGACATCAGATGTTTTGTGACATCTGAGTATTAATATTTCATTTGTTATTGTTTTGAACATTACGTTTCGTCAGCAAGCTTTAAAAAAATATATGTACATACAGAATATATGTATGTACGTATGTAGTTAGAATTTTATTTTTATTGTTCCAAACGGAAAACTGTAAAATGCTAAATTTTAATACATTTATATATACATACATATATTTGAATGAAATTATTATTTTGTTTTTGCCTAAACCTTTTCTTTATTTAAAAAAATTACATTCATATGTACATATATATATTTGAATACAATTATTATTTTATTTTAACCTAAACCTTTTCTTTATTTGAGAAATTTATTTTTATATGTTCACCGGCTGTTTTAAAAAAACTAGGTATAAATTCATAATAAATATTTGTATAATATTTGTAATAATATTTGATAATATTATTAATATGTAATGTAATAATAGTATATAATGTAGTATAATAATAATATATAATGTAATATAATAATAATATATAATGTAATATAATAATATAATGATCTCACATATTTTTGTTTCGGATAAAAGAATTAATTTTAAAGTAAATAGATGTCAGCTTTTATCAGACATCAGATCTTTTGTGACATCTGATTTGTTTTTGACTAAACCTTTTCTTTATGTTTAAAATTCAATCCTATATGTTTACTTAGAATTAAAAAAAACAGGTATCCATTCATAATTATGTATGTTTGCATTTATAATTTTATTTCTAATTTTTCAAACAGCAAAATTTCAAAAATTTCGGTTCTAATACATTCATATGTACATACGTTCATATGTTGGAACGAAAAATTTTAAAATCTTACACAGATATACTCATATATTCATACATACATATATTTTTACATACATAAATTATTATTTTGTTTTTGACTAAACCTTTTCTTTATTTGAAAAACTAATTTTTGTAAGTTTACTCCCATGATATAATAATTATGCGTTTAAAATTTATTTCTATATATTCTACAGTTTTGAATAATATTAAATTCATATGGAAAGCTTAAAAAAATTACTCAGGAAGCTTTAAAAAGATATACATACATACATATTTATGTACTTAAAATTTTTGAGAATTTTTCCAAACTATTATAAGAATATTTTTTTGGAAATTTTATATAACATTTATCTGTTATATATTAAAAAAAAAAAAACACAATATTTAAATAAAATAAAAAAAAGAAATTTTAAAATAATGCAAAAAAATTAAAATACTGCAAGCATTGATCCAGGCAAGCATTGATCCAATAACCTTCTGGCTATGAGACTACCACGCTAACCACTAGGCTACGCAGTGCCTTGAATTTGCCTTAATAATTCTATATTTTATTCATATTTCGTATAACTCTTCAAAAACCATCCAATTTTACATTATATATATATAGCTACTTCTCAGGTGGTAAAAAGTACGGGTACTTCTAGAAGGGCTAGAGACATGGGACAAAAGGCATTAGATAGAGTTTTGCCTCCAGATCCCAGAAAAATCTGACATTGGAACTTTTTACAACGAAATAGCTCTATTTTAAGATTTTCTGAAAAAAATTTTGTATAACAAAAGCACGTTTTTCTTTTATACTTTTTATAATTAAAAACACAAACCAAGAAATAAATGATACCTTTTACGTTATTTTTATTATTAGGAACACAAACCGAGAAATAAATAATATTTAAAAATGCAATAATCTCACATATATTTTAATTTCGAAAAATCGAAATAAACTTAAATAAATGTCAGATTTTATAAAAGACATCAGGCGTTTTGTGGCAACTGAATATTAATGCTTCATTTGTTATTGTTTTGAATTTTATGTTTCGTCAGCAAGCTGTAAAAAAATATACATACACAATTTATGTACGCATGTATCTACCTAAAATTCATTTTTATTGTTCGAGCGAAAACCTGTAAAAAATGCTAAATTCAATTCCATTCATATATACATACATACATACATATATT
Source organism: Condylostylus longicornis (assembly GCF_029603195.1). Taxonomy (NCBI): domain Eukaryota; kingdom Metazoa; phylum Arthropoda; class Insecta; order Diptera; family Dolichopodidae; genus Condylostylus; species Condylostylus longicornis. The sequence goes on from NW_026577998.1 coordinate 682,166, forward strand.
CATATATGCATACCCGCCCTCCCCCTTCACCCCCTCCAAAGATGTTTTGGTCCATTTTATAACAAAATTGTTATAAACATTTTATAACAAATTATTGGAAATAAGTTAAATTCTATAAGTGTGAGTTATAACAAGAAAACAAAAAATTAATAATATCTACATATAGTTTTATAGCATGTACGATTACATACACATTTACTTATATACATATGTATTCTTTTTGCGATTTGCTACAAAAGTATAATCAATTGTACTAAGGTACAATCGGAAGGTAATCGATACAGCATTGATATGCAATCATGTAAAAGACCTGTATGAAAATGTTTTAACAAAGTTTTTTGTTTTGTGACATCTGAGTATTAATATTTCATTTGTTATTGTTTTGAACATTACGTTTCGTCAGCAAGCTTTAAAAAAGTATTTGTACATACAGAATATATGTATGTACGTATGTAGTTAGAATTTTATTATTATTGTTCCAAACGGAAAACTGTAAAATGCTAAATTTTAATACCTTTATATGTACATACATATATTTGAATAAAATTATTATTTTGTTTTTGACTAAACCTTTTCTCTATTTGAAAAATTACTTTTATATGTACATATATGTATTTGAAAACAATTATTATTTTGTTTTAACCTAAACCTCTTCTTTATTTGAGAAATTTATTTCTATATGTTCACCCGCATTCATAATAACGTGTGTTTGTATTAATAACTTTATTTCTAATTTTTCCAACAGCAAAATTTCAAAATTTTCGATTCTAATACATTCATATGCACATACGTTCATACGTTGGAACCAAAAATTTTAAAATCTTCAATTCTAATCCATTCATATATACATACACATATATATTCATATATACATACATACATATATTTTTACATACATAAATTTTTATTTTGTTTTTGACTAAACCTTTTCTTTATGTTTAAAATTCAATCCTATATGTTTACTTAGAATTAAAAAAAACAGGTATCCATTCATAATTATGTATGTTTGCATTTATAATTTTATTTCTAATTTTTCCAACAGCAAAATTTCAAAAATTTCGGTTCTAATACATTCTAATATGTACATACGTTCATATGTTGGAACGAAAAATTTTAAAATCTTACACAGATATATTCATATATTCATACATACATATATTTTTACATACATAAATTATTATTTTGTTTTTGACTAAACCTTTTCTTTATTTGAAAAACTAATTTTTGTAAGTTTACTCCCATGATATAATAATTATGCGTTTAAAATTTATTTCTATATATTCTACAGTTTTGAATAATATTAAATTCATATGGAAAGCTTAAAAAAATTACTCAGGAAGCTTTAAAAAGATATACATACATACATATTTATGTACTTAAAATTTTTGAGAATTTTTCCAAACTATTATAAGAATATTTTTTTGGAAATTTTCTTTAAACTTTTATATAACATTTATCTGTTATATATTAAAAAAAAATAAAACACAATATTTAAATAAAATAAAAAAAAGAAATTTTAAAATAATGCAAAAAAATAAAAATACTGCAAGCATTGATCCAGGCAAGCATTGATCCAATAACCTTCTGGCTATGAGACTACCACGCTAACCACTAGGCTACGCAGTGCCTTGAATTTGCCTTAATAATTCTATATTTTATTCATATTTCGTATAACTCTTCAAAAACCATCCAATTTTACATTATATATATATAGCTACTTCTCAGGTGGTAAAAAGTACGGGTACTTCTAGAAGGGCTAGAGACATGGGACAAAAGGCATTAGATAGAGTTTTGCCTCCAGATCCCAGAAAAATCTGACATTGGAACTTTTTACAACGAAATAGCTCTATTTTAAGATTTTCTGAAAAAAATTTTGTATAACAAAAGCACGTTTTTCTTTTATACTTTTTATAATTAAAAACACAAACCAAGAAATAAATGATACCTTTTACGTTATTTTTATTATTAGAAACACAAACCTAGAAATAAATAATATTTAAAAATGCAATAATCTCACATATATTTTAATTTCGAAAAATCGAAATAAACTTAAATAAATGTCAGATTTTATAAAAGACATCAGGCGTTTTGTGGCAACTGAATATTAATGCTTCATTTGTTATTGTTTTGAATTTTATGTTTCGTCAGCAAGCTGTAAAAAAATATACATACACAATTTATGTACGCATGTATCTACCTAAAATTCATTTTTATTGTTCGAGCGAAAACCTGTAAAAAATGCTAAATTCAATTCCATTCATATATACATACATACATACATATATTCATATATGCATACCCGCCCTCCCCCTTCACCCCCTCCAAAGATGTTTTGGTCCATTTTATAACAAAATTGTTATAAACATTTTATAACAAATTATTGGAAATAAGTAAAATTCTATAAGTGTGAGTTATAACAAGAAAACAAAAAATTAATAATATCTACATATAGTTTTATAGCATGTACGATTACATACACATTTACTTATATACATATGTATTCTTTTTGCGATTTGCTACAAAAGTATAATCAATTATACTAAGGTACAATCGGAAGGTAATCGAAAAAGCATTGATATGCAATCATGTAAAAGACCTGTATGAAAATGTTTTAACAAAGTTTTTTGTTTTGTGACATCTGAGTATTAATATTTCATTTGTTTTTGATGTTTTGTGACATCTGAGTATTAATATTTCATTTGTTATTGTTTTGAACATTAAGTTTCGTCAGCAAGCTTTAAAAAAATATATGTACATACAGAATATATGTATGTACGTATGTAGTTAGAATTTTATTTTTATTGTTCCAAACGGAAAACTATAAATGCTAAATTTTAATACATTTATATATACATACATATATTTGCATGAAATTATTATTTTGTTTTTGCCTAAACCTTTTCTTTATTTAAAAAAAATACATTCATATGTACATATATATATATTTGAATACAATTATTATTTTATTTTAACCTAAACCTTTTCTTTATTTGAGAAATTTATTTTTATATGTTCACCCGCAGTTTTAAAAAAACTAGGTATACATTCATAATAACGTGTGTTTGTGTTAATAATTTTATTTCTAATTTTTCCAACAGCAAAATTTTCGATTCTAATACATTCATATGTACATACGTTCATATGTTGGAACGAAAAATTTTAAAATCTTACACAGATATACTCATATATTCATACATACATATATTTTTACATACATAAATTATTATTTTGTTTTTGACTAAACCTTTTCTTTATTTGAAAAACTAATTTTTGTAAGTTTACTCCCATGATATAATAATTATGCGTTTAAAATTTATTTCTATATATTCTACAGTTTTGAATAATATTAAATTCATATGGAAAGCTTAAAAAAATTACTCAGGAAGCTTTAAAAAGATATACATACATACATATTTATGTACTTAAAATTTTTGAGAATTTTTCCAAACTATTATAAGAATATTTTTTTGGAAATTTTCTTTAAACTTTTATATAACATTTATCTGTTATATATTAAAAAAAAAAAAACACAATATTTAAATAAAATAAAAAAAAGAAATTTTAAAATAATGCAAAAAAATTAAAATACTGCAAGCATTGATCCAGGCAAGCATTGATCCAATAACCTTCTGGCTATGAGACTACCACGCTAACCACTAGGCTACGCAGTGCCTTGAATTTGCCTTAATAATTCTATATTTTATTCATATTTCGTATAACTCTTCAAAAACCATCCAATTTTACATTATATATATATAGCTACTTCTCAGGTGGTAAAAAGTACGGGTACTTCTAGAAGGGCTAGAGACATGGGACAAAAGGCATTAGATAGAGTTTTGCCTCCAGATCCCAGAAAAATCTGACATTGGAACTTTTTACAACGAAATAGCTCTATTTTAAGATTTTCTGAAAAAAATTTTGTATAACAAAAGCACGTTTTTCTTTTATACTTTTTATAATTAAAAACACAAACCAAGAAATAAATGATACCTTTTACGTTATTTTTATTATTAGAAACACAAACCGAGAAATAAATAATATTTAAAAATGCAATAATCTCACATATATTTTAATTTCGAAAAATCGAAATAAACTTAAATAAATGTCAGATTTTATAAAAGACATCAGGCGTTTTGTGGCAACTGAATATTAATGCTTCATTTGTTATTGTTTTGAATTTTATGTTTCGTCAGCAAGCTGTAAAAAAATATACATACACAATTTATGTACGCATGTATCTACCTAAAATTCATTTTTATTGTTCGAGCGAAAACCTGTAAAAAATGCTAAATTCAATTCCATTCATATATACATACATACATACATATATTCATATATGCATACCCGCCCTCCCCCTTCACCCCCTCCAAAGATGTTTTGGTCCATTTTATAACAAAATTGTTATAAACATTTTATAACAAATTATTGGAAATAAGTTAAATTCTATAAGTGTGAGTTATAACAAGAAAACAAAAAATTAATAATATCTACATATAGTTTTATAGCATGTACGATTACATACACATTTACTTATATACATATGTATTCTTTTTGCGATTTGCTACAAAAGTATAATCAATTGTACTAAGGTACAATCGGAAGGTAATCGATACAGCATTGATATGCAATCATGTAAAAGACCTGTATGAAAATGTTTTAACAAAGTTTTTTGTTTTGTGACATCTGAGTATTAATATTTCATTTGTTATTGTTTTGAACATTACGTTTCGTCAGCAAGCTTTAAAAAAGTATTTGTACATACAGAATATATGTATGTACGTATGTAGTTAGAATTTTATTATTATTGTTCCAAACGGAAAACTGTAAAATGCTAAATTTTAATACCTTTATATGTACATACATATATTTGAATAAAATTATTATTTTGTTTTTGACTAAACCTTTTCTCTATTTGAAAAATTACTTTTATATGTACATATATGTATTTGAAAACAATTATTATTTTGTTTTAACCTAAACCTCTTCTTTATTTGAGAAATTTATTTCTATATGTTCACCCGCATTCATAATAACGTGTGTTTGTATTAATAACTTTATTTCTAATTTTTCCAACAGCAAAATTTCAAAATTTTCGATTCTAATACATTCATATGCACATACGTTCATACGTTGGAACCAAAAATTTTAAAATCTTCAATTCTAATCCATTCATATATACATACACATATATATTCATATATACATACATACATATATTTTTACATACATAAATTTTTATTTTGTTTTTGACTAAACCTTTTCTTTATGTTTAAAATTCAATCCTATATGTTTACTTAGAATTAAAAAAAACAGGTATCCATTCATAATTATGTATGTTTGCATTTATAATTTTATTTCTAATTTTTCCAACAGCAAAATTTCAAAAATTTCGGTTCTAATACATTCATATGTACATACGTTCATATGTTGGAACGAAAAATTTTAAAATCTTACACAGATATATTCATATATTCATACATACATATATTTTTACATACATAAATTATTATTTTGTTTTTGACTAAACCTTTTCTTTATTTGAAAAACTAATTTTTGTAAGTTTACTCCCATGATATAATAATTATGCGTTTAAAATTTATTTCTATATATTCTACAGTTTTGAATAATATTAAATTCATATGGAAAGCTTAAAAAAATTACTCAGGAAGCTTTAAAAAGATATACATACATACATATTTATGTACTTAAAATTTTTGAGAATTTTTCCAAACTATTATAAGAATATTTTTTTGGAAATTTTCTTTAAACTTTTATATAACATTTATCTGTTATATATTAAAAAAAAATAAAACACAATATTTAAATAAAATAAAAAAAAGAAATTTTAAAATAATGCAAAAAAATAAAAATACTGCAAGCATTGATCCAGGCAAGCATTGATCCAATAACCTTCTGGCTATGAGACTACCACGCTAACCACTAGGCTACGCAGTGCCTTGAATTTGCCTTAATAATTCTATATTTTATTCATATTTCGTATAACTCTTCAAAAACCATCCAATTTTACATTATATATATATAGCTACTTCTCAGGTGGTAAAAAGTACGGGTACTTCTAGAAGGGCTAGAGACATGGGACAAAAGGCATTAGATAGAGTTTTGCCTCCAGATCCCAGAAAAATCTGACATTGGAACTTTTTACAACGAAATAGCTCTATTTTAAGATTTTCTGAAAAAAATTTTGTATAACAAAAGCACGTTTTTCTTTTATACTTTTTATAATTAAAAACACAAACCAAGAAATAAATGATACCTTTTACGTTATTTTTATTATTAGAAACACAAACCGAGAAATAAATAATATTTAAAAATGCAATAATCTCACATATATTTTAATTTCGAAAAATCGAAATAAACTTAAATAAATGTCAGATTTTATAAAAGACATCAGGCGTTTTGTGGCAACTGAATATTAATGCTTCATTTGTTATTGTTTTGAATTTTATGTTTCGTCAGCAAGCTGTAAAAAAATATACATACACAATTTATGTACGCATGTATCTACCTAAAATTCATTTTTATTGTTCGAGCGAAAACCTGTAAAAAATGCTAAATTCAATTCCATTCATATATACATACATACATACATATATTCATATATGCATACCCGCCCTCCCCCTTCACCCCCTCCAAAGATGTTTTGGTCCATTTTATAACAAAATTGTTATAAACATTTTATAACAAATTATTGGAAATAAGTAAAATTCTATAAGTGTGAGTTATAACAAGAAAACAAAAAATTAATAATATCTACATATAGTTTTATAGCATGTACGATTACATACACATTTACTTATATACATATGTATTCTTTTTGCGATTTGCTACAAAAGTATAATCAATTATACTAAGGTACAATCGGAAGGTAATCGAAAAAGCATTGATATGCAATCATGTAAAAGACCTGTATGAAAATGTTTTAACAAAGTTTTTTGTTTTGTGACATCTGAGTATTAATATTTCATTTGTTATTGATGTTTTGTGACATCTGAGTATTAATATTTCATTTGTTATTGTTTTGAACATTAAGTTTCGTCAGCAAGCTTTAAAAAAATATATGTACATACAGAATATATGTATGTACGTATGTAGTTAGAATTTTATTTTTATTGTTCCAAACGGAAAACTATAAATGCTAAATTTTAATACATTTATATATACATACATATATTTGCATGAAATTATTATTTTGTTTTTGCCTAAACCTTTTCTTTATTTAAAAAAAATACATTCATATGTACATATATATATATTTGAATACAATTATTATTTTATTTTAACCTAAACCTTTTCTTTATTTGAGAAATTTATTTTTATATGTTCACCCGCAGTTTTAAAAAAACTAGGTATACATTCATAATAACGTGTGTTTGTGTTAATAATTTTATTTCTAATTTTTCCAACAGCAAAATTTTCGATTCTAATACATTCATATGTACATACGTTCATATGTTGGAACGAAAAATTTTAAAATCTTCAATTCTAATCCATTCATATATACATACATATACAATATCCATTCATATACACATATATTCATATATTCATACATACATATAATTTTACATACATAAATTATTATTTTGTTTTTGACTAAACCTTTTCTTTATTTGAAAAATTAATTTTTGTAAGTTTACTCCCATGATTTAATAATTATGCGCTTAAAATTTGTTTCTATATATTCTACAGTTTTGAATATTATTAAATTCATATAGAAAGCTTAAAAAAATTACTCAGGAAGCTTTAAAAAAAATATACATACATACATATTTATGTACTTAAAATTTTTGCGAATTTTTCCAAACTATTATAAGAATATTTTTTTGGAAATTTTCTTTAAACTTTTATATAACATTTATCTGTTATATATTAAAAAAAAATAAAACACAAAATTTAAACAAAATAAAAAAAAAATTTTAAAATAATGCAAAAAAATAAAAATACGACAACATCCAGGCAAGCATTGATCCAATAACCTTCTGGCTATGAGACTACCACGCTAACCACTAGGCTACGCAGTACCTTGAATTTCGCTTAATAATTCTATATTTTATTCATACTTCGTATAACTCATCAAAAACCATCATATTTTATATTATTATATAGATATAGCTACTTCTCAAGTGGTAAAAAGTACGGGTACTTCTAGAAGGGCTAGAGACATGGGACAAATGGCATTAGATAGAGTTTCGCATCCAGGGTCCCAGAAAAATCTGACATTGGAGCTTTTTAGGCCCGAAATAGCTCTATTTTAAAATTTTCTGAAAAAATTTTTGTATAACAAAAGCACGTTTTTCTTTTATACTTTTTATAATTAGAAACACAAACCAAGAAATAAATGATACGTTTTACGTTATTTTTATTATTAGAAACACAAGCCGAGAAATAAATAATATTTGAAAATATATGTAATGATCGCACATATTTTTGGTTCGGATAAATGAATTAATCTTAACGTGAATAAATGTCAGCTTTTATCAGACATCAGATGTTTTGTGACATCTGAGTATTAATATTTCATTTGTTATTGTTTTGAACATTACGTTTCGTCAGCAAGCTTTAAAAAAATATATGTACATACAGAATATATGTATGTACGTATGTAGTTAGAATTTTATTTTTATTGTTCCAAACGGAAAACTGTAAAATGCTAAATTTTAATACATTTATATATACATACATATATTTGAATGAAATTATTATTTTGTTTTTGCCTAAACCTTTTCTTTATTTAAAAAAATTACATTCATATGTACATATATATATTTGAATACAATTATTATTTTATTTTAACCTAAACCTTTTCTTTATTTGAGAAATTTATTTTTATATGTTCACCGGCTGTTTTAAAAAAACTAGGTATAAATTCATAATAAATATTTGTATAATATTTGTAATAATATTTGATAATATTATTAATATGTAATGTAATAATAGTATATAATGTAGTATAATAATAATATATAATGTAATATAATAATAATATATAATGTAATATAATAATATAATGATCTCACATATTTTTGTTTCGGATAAAAGAATTAATTTTAAAGTAAATAGATGTCAGCTTTTATCAGACATCAGATCTTTTGTGACATCTGATTTGTTTTTGACTAAACCTTTTCTTTATGTTTAAAATTCAATCCTATATGTTTACTTAGAATTAAAAAAAACAGGTATCCATTCATAATTATGTATGTTTGCATTTATAATTTTATTTCTAATTTTTCCAACAGCAAAATTTCAAAAATTTCGGTTCTAATACATTCATATGTTGGAACGTTCATATGTTGGAACGAAAAATTTTAAAATCTTACACAGATATACTCATATATTCATACATACATATATTTTTACATACATAAATTATTATTTTGTTTTTGACTAAACCTTTTCTTTATTTGAAAAACTAATTTTTGTAAGTTTACTCCCATGATATAATAATTATGCGTTTAAAATTTATTTCTATATATTCTACAGTTTTGAATAATATTAAATTCATATGGAAAGCTTAAAAAAATTACTCAGGAAGCTTTAAAAAGATATACATACATACATATTTATGTACTTAAAATTTTTGAGAATTTTTCCAAACTATTATAAGAATATTTTTTTGGAAATTTTCTTTAAACTTTTATATAACATTTATCTGTTATATATTAAAAAAAAAAAAACACAATATTTAAATAAAATAAAAAAAAGAAATTTTAAAATAATGCAAAAAAATAAAAATACTGCAAGCATTGATCCAGGCAAGCATTGATCCAATAACCTTCTGGCTATGAGACTACCACGCTAACCACTAGGCTACGCAGTGCCTTAAATTTGCCTTAATAATTCTATATTTTATTCATATTTCGTATAACTCTTCAAAAACCATCCAATTTTACATTATATATATATAGCTACTTCTCAGGTGGTAAAAAGTACGGGTACTTCTAGAAGGGCTAGAGACATGGGACAAAAGGCATTAGATAGAGTTTTGCCTCCAGATCCCAGAAAAATCTGACATTGGAACTTTTTACAACGAAATAGCTCTATTTTAAGATTTTCTGAAAAAAATTTTGTATAACAAAAGCACGTTTTTCTTTTATACTTTTTATAATTAAAAACACAAACCAAGAAATAAATGGTACCTTTTACGTTATTTTTATTATTAGAAACACAAACCGAGAAATAAATAATATTTAAAAATGCAATAATCTCACATATATTTTAATTTCGAAAAATCGAAATAAACTTAAATAAATGTCAGATTTTATAAAAGACATCAGGCGTTTTGTGGCAACTGAATATTAATGCTTCATTTGTTATTGTTTTGAATTTTATGTTTCGTCAGCAAGCTGTAAAAAAATATACATACACAATTTATGTACGCATGTATCTACCTAAAATTCATTTTTATTGTTCGAGCGAAAACCTGTAAAAAATGCTAAATTCAATTCCATTCATATATACATACATACATACATATATTCATATATGCATACCCGCCCTCCCCCTTCACCCCCTCCAAAGATATTTTGGTCCATTTTATAACAAAATTGTTATAAACATTTTATAACAAATTATTGGAAATAAGTTAAATTCTATAAGTGTGAGTTATAACAAGAAAACAAAAAATTAATAATATCTACATATAGTTTTATAGCATGTACGATTACATACACATTTACTTATATACATATGTATTCTTTTTGCGATTTGCTACAAAAGTATAATCAATTGTACTAAGGTACAATCGGAAGGTAATCGATACAGCATTGATATGCAATCATGTAAAAGACCTGTATGAAAATGTTTTAACAAAGTTTTTTGTTTTGTGACATCTGAGTATTAATATTTCATTTGTTATTGTTTTGAACATTACGTTTCGTCAGCAAGCTTTAAAAAAGTATTTGTACATACAGAATATATGTATGTACGTATGTAGTTAGAATTTTATTATTATTGTTCCAAACGGAAAACTGTAAAATGCTAAATTTTAATACCTTTATATGTACATACATATATTTGAATAAAATTATTATTTTGTTTTTGACTAAACCTTTTCTCTATTTGAAAAATTACTTTTATATGTACATATATGTATTTGAAAACAATTATTATTTTGTTTTAACCTAAACCTCTTCTTTATTTGAGAAATTTATTTCTATATGTTCACCCGCATTCATAATAACGTGTGTTTGTATTAATAACTTTATTTCTAATTTTTCCAACAGCAAAATTTCAAAATTTTCGATTCTAATACATTCATATGCACATACGTTCATACGTTGGAACCAAAAATTTTAAAATCTTCAATTCTAATCCATTCATATATACATACACATATATATTCATATATACATACATACATATATTTTTACATACATAAATTTTTATTTTGTTTTTGACTAAACCTTTTCTTTATGTTTAAAATTCAATCCTATATGTTTACTTAGAATTAAAAAAAACAGGTATCCATTCATAATTATGTATGTTTGCATTTATAATTTTATTTCTAATTTTTCCAACAGCAAAATTTCAAAAATTTCGGTTCTAATACATTCATATGTACATACGTTCATATGTTGGAACGAAAAATTTTAAAATCTTACACAGATATATTCATATATTCATACATACATATATTTTTACATACATAAATTATTATTTTGTTTTTGACTAAACCTTTTCTTTATTTGAAAAACTAATTTTTGTAAGTTTACTCCCATGATATAATAATTATGCGTTTAAAATTTATTTCTATATATTCTACAGTTTTGAATAATATTAAATTCATATGGAAAGCTTAAAAAAATTACTCAGGAAGCTTTAAAAAGATATACATACATACATATTTATGTACTTAAAATTTTTGAGAATTTTTCCAAACTATTATAAGAATATTTTTTTGGAAATTTTCTTTAAACTTTTATATAACATTTATCTGTTATATATTAAAAAAAAATAAAACACAATATTTAAATAAAATAAAAAAAAGAAATTTTAAAATAATGCAAAAAAATAAAAATACGACGACATCCAGGCAAGCATTGATCCAATAACCTTCTGGCTATGAGACTACCACGCTAACCACTAGGCTACGCAGTGCCTTGAATTTGTCTTCATAATTCTATATTTTATTCATATTTCGTATAACTCTTCAAAAACCATCCAATTTTACATTATTATATATATATAGCTACTTCTCAGGTGGTAAAAAGTACGGGTACTTCTAGAAGGGCTAGAGACATGGGACAAAAGGCATTAGATAGAGTTTTGCCTCCAGATCATAGAAAAATCTGACATTGGAACTTTTTACAACGAAATAGCTCTATTTTAAGATTTTCTGAAAAAATTTTTGTATAACAAAAGCACGTTTTTCTTTTATACTTTTTATAATTAAAAACACAAACCAAGAAATAAATGATACGTTTTACGTTATTTTTATTATTAGAAACACAAACCGAGAAATAAATAATATTTAAAAATGCAATAATCTCACATATATTTTAATTTCGAAAAATCGAAATAAACTTAAATAAATGTCAGATTTTATAAAAGACATCAGATGTTTTGTGGCAACTGAATATTAATGCTTCATTTGTTATTGTTTTGAATTTTATGTTTCGTCAGCAAGCTGTAAAAAAATATACATACACAATTTATGTACGCATGTAACCTAAAATTCATTTTTATTGTTCGAGCGAAAACCTGTAAAAAATGCTAAATTCCAATCCATTCATATATACATACATACATACATATATTCATATATGCATACCCGCCCTCCCCCTTCACCCTCTCCAAAGATGCTTTGGTCCATTTTATAACAAAATTCTTATAAACATTTTATAACAAATTATTGGAAATAAGTTAAATTCTATAAGTGTGAGTTATAACAAGAAAACAAAAAATTAATAATATCTACATATAGTTTTATAGCATGTACGATTACATACACATTTACTTATATACATATGTATTCTTTTTGCGATTTGCTACAAAAGTATAATCAATTATACTAAGGTACAATCGGAAGGTAATCGATACAGCATTGATATGCAATCATGTAAAAGACCTGTATGAAAATGTTTTAACAAAGTTTTTTGTTTTGTGACATCTGAGTATTAATATTTCATTTGTTATTGTTTTGAACATTACGTCAGCAAGCTTTAAAAAAGTATTTGTACATACAGAATATATGTATGTACGTATGTAGTTAGGATTTTATTATTATTGTTCCAAACGGAAAACTGTAAAATGCTAAATTTTAATACCTTTATATGTACATACATATATTTGAATAAAATTATTATTTTGTTTTTGACTAAACCTTTTCTCTATTTGAAAAATTACTTTTATATGTACATATATGTATTTGAATACAATTATTATTTTATTTTAACCTAAACCTCTTCTTTATTTGAGAAATTTATTTCTATATGTTCACCCGCAGTTTTAAAAAAACTAGGTATACATTCATAATAACGTGTGTTTGTATTAATAACTTTATTTCTAATTTTTCCAACAGCAAAATTTCAAAATTTTCGATTCTAATACATTCATATGTACATACGTTCATACGTTGGAACCAAAAATTTTAAAATCTTCAATTCTAATCCATTCATATATACATACACATATATATTCATATATACATACATACATATATTTTTACATACATAAATTTTTATTTTGTTTTTGACTAAACCTTTTCTTTATGTTTAAAATTCAATTCTATATGTTTACTTAGAATTAAAAAAAACAGGTATCCATTCGTAATTATGTATGTTTGCATTTATAATTTTATTTCTAATTTTTCCAACAGCAAAATTTCAAAAATTTCGGTTCTAATACATTCATATGTACATACGTTCATATGTTGGAACGAAAAATTTTAAAATCTTACACAGATATATTCATATATTCATACATACATATATTTTTACATACATAAATTATTTTGTTTTTGACTAAACCTTTTCTTTATTTGAAAAACTAATTTTTGTAAGTTTACTCCCATGATATAATAATTATGCGTTTAAAATTTATTTCTATATATTCTACAGTTTTGAATAATATTAAATTCATATGGAAAGCTTAAAAAAATTACTCAGGAAGCTTTAAAAAGATATACATACATACATATTTATGTACTTAAAATTTTTGAGAATTTTTCCAAACTATTATAAGAATATTTTTTTGGAAATTTTCTTTAAACTTTTATATAACATTTATCTGTTATATATTAAAAAAAAATAAAACACAATATTTAAATAAAATAAAAAAAAGAAATTTTAAAATAATGCAAAAAAATAAAAATACGACGACATCCAGGCAAGCATTGATCCAATAACCTTCTGGCTATGAGACTACCACGCTAACCACTAGGCTACGCAGTGCCTTGAATTTGTCTTCATAATTCTATATTTTATTCATATTTCGTATAACTCTTCAAAAACCATCCAATTTTACATTATATATATATAGCTACTTCTCAGGTGGTAAAAAGTACGGGTACTTCTAGAAGGGCTAGAGACATGGGACAAAAGGCATTAGATAGAGTTTTGCCTCCAGATCCTAGAAAAATCTGACATTGGAACTTTTTACAACGAAATAGCTCTATTTTAAGATTTTCTGAAAAAATTTTTGTATAACAAAAGCACGTTTTTCTTTTATACTTTTTATAATTAAAAACACAAACCAAGAAATAAATGATACGTTTTACGTTATTTTTATTATTAGAAACACAAACCGAGAAATAAATAATATTTAAAAATGCAATAATCTCACATATATTTTAATTTCGAAAAATCGAAATAAACTTAAATAAATGTCAGATTTTATAAAAGACATCAGATGTTTTGTGGCAACTGAATATTAATGCTTCATTTGTTATTGTTTTGAATTTTATGTTTCGTCAGCAAGCTGTAAAAAAATATACATACACAATTTATGTACGCATGTAACCTAAAATTCATTTTTATTGTTCGAGCGAAAACCTGTAAAAAATGCTAAATTCCAATCCATTCATATATACATACATACATACATATATTCATATATGCATACCCGCCCTCCCCCTTCACCCTCTCCAAAGATGCTTTGGTCCATTTTATAACAAAATTCTTATAAACATTTTATAACAAATTATTGGAAATAAGTTAAATTCTATAAGTGTGAGTTATAACAAGAAAACAAAAAATTAATAATATCTACATATAGTTTTATAGCATGTACGATTACATACACATTTACTTATATACATATGTATTCTTTTTGCGATTTGCTACAAAAGTATAATCAATTATACTAAGGTACAATCGGAAGGTAATCGATACAGCATTGATATGCAATCATGTAAAAGACCTGTATGAAAATGTTTTAACAAAGTTTTTTGTTTTGTGACATCTGAGTATTAATATTTCATTTGTTATTGTTTTGAACATTACGTCAGCAAGCTTTAAAAAAGTATTTGTACATACAGAATATATGTATGTACGTATGTAGTTAGAATTTTATTATTATTGTTCCAAACGGAAAACTGTAAAATGCTAAATTTTAATACCTTTATATGTACATACATATATTTGAATAAAATTATTATTTTGTTTTTGACTAAACCTTTTCTCTATTTGAAAAATTACTTTTATATGTACATATATGTATTTGAATACAATTATTATTTTATTTTAACCTAAACCTCTTCTTTATTTGAGAAATTTATTTCTATATGTTCACCCGCAGTTTTAAAAAAACTAGGTATACATTCATAATAACGTGTGTTTGTATTAATAACTTTATTTCTAATTTTTCCAACAGCAAAATTTCAAAATTTTCGATTCTAATACATTCATATGTACATACGTTCATACGTTGGAACCAAAAATTTTAAAATCTTCAATTCTAATCCATTCATATATACATACACATATATATTCATATATACATACATACATATATTTTTACATACATAAATTTTTATTTTGTTTTTGACTAAACCTTTTCTTTATGTTTAAAATTCAATCCTATATGTTTACTTAGAATTAAAAAAAACAGGTATCCATTCATAATTATGTATGTTTGCATTTATAATTTTATTTCTAATTTTTCCAACAGCAAAATTTCAAAAATTTCGGTTCTAATACATTCATATGTACATACGTTCATATGTTGGAACGAAAAATTTTAAAATCTTACACAGATATATTCATATATTCATACATACATATATTTTTACATACATAAATTATTTTGTTTTTGACTAAACCTTTTCTTTATTTGAAAAACTAATTTTTGTAAGTTTACTCCCATGATATAATAATTATGCGTTTAAAATTTATTTCTATATATTCTACAGTTTTGAATAATATTAAATTCATATGGAAAGCTTAAAAAAATTACTCAGGAAGCTTTAAAAAGATATACATACATACATATTTATGTACTTAAAATTTTTGAGAATTTTTCCAAACTATTATAAGAATATTTTTTTGGAAATTTTCTTTAAACTTTTATATAACATTTATCTGTTATATATTAAAAAAAAATAAAACACAATATTTAAATAAAATAAAAAAAAGAAATTTTAAAATAATGCAAAAAAATAAAAATACGACGACATCCAGGCAAGCATTGATCCAATAACCTTCTGGCTATGAGACTACCACGCTAACCACTAGGCTACGCAGTGCCTTGAATTTGTCTTCATAATTCTATATTTTATTCATATTTCGTATAACTCTTCAAAAACCATCCAATTTTACATTATATATATATAGCTACTTCTCAGGTGGTAAAAAGTACGGGTACTTCTAGAAGGGCTAGAGACATGGGACAAAAGGCATTAGATAGAGTTTTGCCTCCAGATCCTAGAAAAATCTGACATTGGAACTTTTTACAACGAAATAGCTCTATTTTAAGATTTTCTGAAAAAATTTTTGTATAACAAAAGCACGTTTTTCTTTTATACTTTTTATAATTAAAAACACAAACCAAGAAATAAATGATACGTTTTACGTTATTTTTATTATTAGAAACACAAACCGAGAAATAAATAATATTTAAAAATGCAATAATCTCACATATATTTTAATTTCGAAAAATCGAAATAAACTTAAATAAATGTCAGATTTTATAAAAGACATCAGACGTTTTGTGGCAACTGAATATTAATGCTTCATTTGTTATTGTTTTGAATTTTATGTTTCGTCAGCAAGCTGTAAAAAAATATACATACACAATTTATGTACGCATGTAACCTAAAATTCATTTTTATTGTTCGAGCGAAAACCTGTAAAAAATGCTAAATTCCAATCCATTCATATATACATACATACATACATATATTCATATATGCATACCCGCCCTCCCCCTTCACTCCCTCCAAAGATGTTTTGGTCCATTTTATAACAAAATTGTTATAAACATTTTATAACAAATTATTGGAAATAAGTTAAATTCTATAAGTGTGAGTTATAACAAGAAAACAAAAAATTAATAATATCTACATATAGTTTTATAGCATGTACGATTACATACACATTTACTTATATACATATGTATTCTTTTTGCCATTTGCTACAAAAGTATAATCAATTATACTAAGGTACAATCGGAAGGTAATCGATACAGCATTGATATGCAATCATGTAAAAGACCTGTATGAAAATGTTTTAACAAAGTTTTTTGTTTTGTGACATCTGAGTATTAATATTTCATTTGTTATTATTTTGAACATTACGTTTCGTCAGCAAGCTTTAAAAAAGTATTTGTACATACAGAATATATGTATGTACGTCAAAAAATTGAAAATTTTTTAAAATATTGGATGACTTCCTACCCTGTCAACAAATTGAAATTTTTTTAAAATTTTGCACGACACCCTACCTTGTCAAAAAACTGAAAATTTTTTAAAATTTTGGGCGACTTCCTACTTTGTCAACAAATTGAAAATTTTTAAAAATTTTGCACGACTTCCTACCTTGTCAATAAACTGAAAATTTTTTAAAATTTTGGGCGACTTCCTACCTTGTCAAAAAATCGAAATTTTTTTAAAATTTTGGACGACTTCCTACCTTGTCAAAAAATTGAAAATTTTTTAAAATATTGGACGACTTCCTACCTTGTCAAGAAATTGAAAATTTTTTAAAATTTTGCACGACACCCTACCTTGTCAAAAAATTGAAAATTTTTTAAAATATTGGACGACTTCCTACCTTGTCAAGAAATTGAAAATTTTTTAAAATTTTGCACGACACCCTACCTTGTCAAGAAATTGAAAATTTTTTAAAATTTTGCACGACACCCTACCTTGTCAAAATATTGAAAATTTTTTAAAATATTGGACGACTTCCTACCCTGTCAACAAATTGAAAATTTTTTAAAATTTTGCACGACACCCTACCTTGTCAAAAACCCGGAAATTTTTTAAAATTTTGGGCGACTTCCTACTTTGTCAACAAATTGAAAATTTTTAAAAATTTTGCACGACTTCCTACCTTGTCAAAAAATTGAAAATTTTTTAAAATATTGGACGACTTCCTACCTTGTCAAGAAATTGAAAATTTTTTAAAATTTTGCACGACACCCTACCTTGTCAAGAAATTGAAAATTTTTTAAAATTTTGCACGACACCCTACCCTGTCAACAAATTGAAAATTTTTTAAAATTTTGCACGACACCCTACCTTGTCAAAAACCCGGAAATTTTTTAAAATTTTGGGCGACTTCCTACCCTGTCAACAAATTGAAAATTTTTTAAAATTTTAAAAAAATTTCGATTTTTTGAGAAGGTAGGAAGTCGCCCAAAATTTTAAAAAATTTTCAGTTTATTGACAAGGTAGGATGTCGTGCAAAATTTTTAAAAATTTGAAAATTTTTTAAAATATTGGACGACTTGCTACCCTGTCAATAAACTGAAAATTTTTTAAAATTTTGGACAACTTCCTACCTTGTCAACAATTTGAAAATTTTTTAAAATTTTGGGCGACTTCCTACCTTGTCAAAAAATCGAAATTTTTTTAAAATTTTGGACGGCTTCCTACCTTCTCAAAAAATCGAAATTTTTTTAAAATTTTGGACAACTTCCTATCTTGTCAACAATTTGAAAATTTTTTAAAATTTTGCACGACACCCTACCTTGTCAAGAAATTGAAAATTTTTTAAAATTCTGCATGACACCCTACCTTGTCAAGAAATTGAAAATTTTTTAAAATTTTGCACGACACCCTACCTTGTCAAAAAACTGAAAATTTTTTAAAATTTTGGGCGACTTCCTACTTTGTCAACAAATTGAAAATTTTTTAAAATATTGGACGACTTCCTACCCTGTCAACAAATTGAAAATTTTTTAAAATTTTGCACGACACCCTACCTTGTCAAGAAATTGAAAATTTTTTAAAATTTTGCACGACACCCTACCATGTCAAGAAATTGAAAATTTTTTAAAATTTTGCACGACACCCTACCTTGTCAAAATATTGAAAATTTTTTAAAATATTGGACGACTTCCTACCTTGTCAAGAAATTGAAAATTTTTTAAAATTTTGCACGACACCCTACCTGGTCAAAATATTGAAAATTTTTTAAAATATTGGACGACTTGCTACCCTGTCAATAAACTGAAAATTTTTTAAAATTTTGGGCGACTTCCTTGTCAAAAAATTGAAAATTTTTTAAAATATTGGACGAGTTCCTACCCTGTCAACAAATTGAAAATTTTTTAAAATTTTGCACGACACCCTACCTTGTCAAGAAATTGAAAATTTTTTAAAATTTTGGGCGACTTCCTACTTTGTCAACAAATTGAAAATTTTTTAAAATATTGGAAGACTTCCTACCCTGTCAATAAACTGAAAATTTTTTAAAATTTTGGACAACTTCCTACCTTGTCAACAATTTGAAAATTTTTTAAAATTTTGCACGACACCCTACCTTGTCAAGAAATTGAAAATTTGTTAAAATTTTGCACGACACCCTACCTTGTCAAAAACCCGGAAATTTTTTAAAATTTTGGGCGACTACCTACTTTGTCAACAAATTGAAAATTTTTAAAAATTTTGCACGACTTCCTACCTTGTCAATAAACTGAAAATTTTTTAAAATTTTGGGCGACTTCCTACCTTGTCAAAAAATCGAAATTTTTTTAAAATTTTGGACGACTTCCTACCCTGTCAATAAACTGAAAATTTTTTAAAATATTGGACGACTTGCTACCCTGTCAATAAACTGAAAATTTTTTAAAATTTTGGACAACTTCCTACCTTGTCAACAATTTGAAAATTTTTTAAAATTTTGGGCGACTTCCTACCTTGTCAAAAAATCGAAATTTTTTTAAAATTTTGGACGGCTTCCTACCTTCTCAAAAAATCGAAATTTTTTTAAAATTTTGGACAACTTCCTATCTTGTCAACAATTTGAAAATTTTTTAAAATTTTGCACGACACCCTACCTTGTCAAGAAATTGAAAATTTTTTAAAATTCTGCATGACACCCTACCTTGTCAAGAAATTGAAAATTTTTTAAAATTTTGCACGACACCCTACCTTGTCAAAAAACTGAAAATTTTTTAAAATTTTGGGCGACTTCCTACTTTGTCAACAAATTGAAAATTTTTTAAAATATTGGACGACTTCCTACCCTGTCAACAAATTGAAAATTTTTTAAAATTTTGCACGACACCCTACCTTGTCAAGAAATTGAAAATTTTTTAAAATTTTGCACGACACCCTACCTTGTCAAGAAATTGAAAATTTTTTAAAATTTTGCACGACACCCTACCTTGTCAAAATATTGAAAATTTTTTAAAATATTGGACGACTTCCTACCTTGTCAAGAAATTGAAAATTTTTTAAAATTTTGCACGACACCCTACCTGGTCAAAATATTGAAAATTTTTTAAAATATTGGACGACTTGCTACCCTGTCAATAAACTGAAAATTTTTTAAAATTTTGGGCGACTTCCTTGTCAAAAAATTGAAAATTTTTTAAAATATTGGACGAGTTCCTACCCTGTCAACAAATTGAAAATTTTTTAAAATTTTGCACGACACCCTACCTTGTCAAGAAATTGAAAATTTTTTAAAATTTTGGGCGACTTCCTACTTTGTCAACAAATTGAAAATTTTTTAAAATATTGGAAGACTTCCTACCCTGTCAATAAACTGAAAATTTTTTAAAATTTTGGACAACTTCCTACCTTGTCAACAATTTGAAAATTTTTTAAAATTTTGCACGACACCCTACCTTGTCAAGAAATTGAAAATTTGTTAAAATTTTGCACGACACCCTACCTTGTCAAAAACCCGGAAATTTTTTAAAATTTTGGGCGACTACCTACTTTGTCAACAAATTGAAAATTTTTAAAAATTTTGCACGACTTCCTACCTTGTCAATAAACTGAAAATTTTTTAAAATTTTGGGCGACTTCCTACCTTGTCAAAAAATCGAAATTTTTTTAAAATTTTGGACGACTTCCTACCCTGTCAATAAACTGAAAATTTTTTAAAATATTGGACGACTTGCTACCCTGTCAATAAACTGAAAATTTTTTAAAATTTTGGACAACTTCCTACCTTGTCAACAATTTGAAAATTTTTTAAAATTTTGCACGACACCCTACCTTGTCAAGAAATTGAAAATTTGTTAAAATTTTGCACGACACCCTACCTTGTCAAAAACCCGGGAATTTTTTAAAATTTTGGGCGACTACCTACTTTGTCAACAAATTGAAAATTTTTTAAAATTTTGCACGACACCCTACCTTGTCAAGAAATTGAAAATTTTTTAAAATTTTGGGCGACTTCCTACTTTGTCAACAAATTGAAAATTTTTTAAAATATTGGAAGACTTCCTACCCTGTCAATAAACTGAAAATTTTTTAAAATATTGGACGACTTGCTACCCTGTCAATAAACTGAAAATTTTTTAAAATTTTGGACAACTTCCTACCTTGTCAACAATTTGAAAATTTTTTAAAATTTTGGGCGACTTCCTACCTTGTCAAAAAATCGAAATTTTTTTAAAATTTTGGACGACTTCCTACCTTCTCAAAAAATCGAAATTTTTTTAAAATTTTGGACAACTTCCTATCTTGTCAACAATTTGAAAATTTTTTAAAATTTTGCACGACACCCTACCTTGTCAAGAAATTGAAAATTTTTTAAAATTTTGCATGACACCCTACCTTGTCAAGAAATTGAAAATTTTTTAAAATTTTGCACGACACCCTACCTTGTCAAAAAACTGAAAATTTTTTAAAATTTTGGGCGACTTCCTACCCTGTCAACAAATTGAAAATTTTTTAAAATTTTGCACGACACCCTACCTTGTCAAGAAATTGAAAATTTTTTAAAATTTTGCACGACACCCTACCTTGTCAAGAAATTGAAAATTTTTTAAAATTTTGCACGACACCCTACCTTGTCAAAATATTGAAAATTTTTTAAAATATTGGACGACTTCCTACCTTGTCAAGAAATTGAAAATTTTTTAAAATTTTGCACGACACCCTACCTGGTCAAAATATTGAAAATTTTTTAAAATATTGGACGACTTGCATGACACCCTACCTTGTCAAGAAATTGAAAATTTTTTAAAATTTTGCACGACACCCTACCTTGTCAAAAAACTGAAAATTTTTTAAAATTTTGGGCGACTTCCTACCCTGTCAATAAACTGAAAATTTTTTAAAATTTTGGGCGACTTCCTTGTCAAAAAATTGAAAATTTTTTAAAATATTGGACGAGTTCCTACCCTGTCAACAAATTGAAAATTTTTTAAAATTTTGCACGACACCCTACCTTGTCAAGAAATTGAAAATTTTTTAAAATTTTGGGCGACTTCCTAATTTGTCAACAAATTGAAAATTTTTTAAAATATTGGAAGACTTCCTACCCTGTCAATAAACTGAAAATTTTTTAAAATTTTGGACAACTTCCTACCTTGTCAACAATTTGAAAATTTTTTAAAATTTTGCACGACACCCTACCTTGTCAAGAAATTGAAAATTTGTTAAAATTTTGCACGACACCCTACCTTGTCAAAAACCCGGAAATTTTTTAAAATTTTGGGCGACTACCTACTTTGTCAACAAATTGAAAATTTTTAAAAATTTTGCACGACTTCCTACCTTGTCAATAAACTGAAAATTTTTTAAAATTTTGGGCGACTTCCTACCTTGTCAAAAAATCGAAATTTTTTTAAAATTTTGGACGACTTCCTACCTTGTCAAAAAATCGAAATTTTTTTAAAATTTTGGACGACTTCCTACCTTGTCAAAAAATTGAAAATTTTTTAAAATATTGGATGACTTCCTACCCTGTCAACAATTTGAAAATTTTTTAAAATTTTGCACGACACCCTACCTTGTCAAAAAACTGAAAATTTTTTAAAATTTTGGGCGACTTCCTACTTTGTCAACAAATTGAAAATTTTTAAAAATTTTGCACGACTTCCTACCTTGTCAATAAACTGAAAATTTTTTAAAATTTTGGGCGACTTCCTACCTTGTCAAAAAATCGAAATTTTTTTAAAATTTTGGACGACTTCCTACCTTGTCAAAAAATTGAAAATTTTTTAAAATATTGGACGACTTCCTACCTTGTCAAGAAATTGAAAATTTTTTAAAATTTTGCACGACACCCTACCTTGTCAAAAAATTGAAAATTTTTTAAAATATTGGACGACTTCCTACCTTGTCAAGAAATTGAAAATTTTTTAAAATTTTGCACGACACCCTACCTTGTCAAGAAATTGAAAATTTTTTAAAATTTTGCACGACACCCTACCTTGTCAAAATATTGAAAATTTTTTAAAATATTGGACGACTTCCTACCCTGTCAACAAATTGAAAATTTTTTAAAATTTTGCACGACACCCTACCTTGTCAAAAACCCGGAAATTTTTTAAAATTTTGGGCGACTTCCTACTTTGTCAACAAATTGAAAATTTTTAAAAATTTTGCACGACTTCCTACCTTGTCAAAAAATTGAAAATTTTTTAAAATATTGGACGACTTCCTACCTTGTCAAGAAATTGAAAATTTTTTAAAATTTTGCACGACACCCTACCTTGTCAAGAAATTGAAAATTTTTTAAAATTTTGCACGACACCCTACCCTGTCAACAAATTGAAAATTTTTTAAAATTTTGCACGACACCCTACCTTGTCAAAAACCCGGAAATTTTTTAAAATTTTGGGCGACTTCCTACCCTGTCAACAAATTGAAAATTTTTTAAAATTTTAAAAAAATTTCGATTTTTTGAGAAGGTAGGAAGCCGTCCAAAATTTTAAAAAAATTTCGATTTTTTGAGAAGGTAGGAAGTCGCCCAAAATTTTAAAAAATTTTCAGTTTATTGACAAGGTAGGATGTCGTGCAAAATTTTTAAAAATTTGAAAATTTTTTAAAATATTGGACGACTTGCTACCCTGTCAATAAACTGAAAATTTTTTAAAATTTTGGACAACTTCCTACCTTGTCAACAATTTGAAAATTTTTTAAAATTTTGGGCGACTTCCTACCTTGTCAAAAAATCGAAATTTTTTTAAAATTTTGGACGGCTTCCTACCTTCTCAAAAAATCGAAATTTTTTTAAAATTTTGGACAACTTCCTATCTTGTCAACAATTTGAAAATTTTTTAAAATTTTGCACGACACCCTACCTTGTCAAGAAATTGAAAATTTTTTAAAATTCTGCATGACACCCTACCTTGTCAAGAAATTGAAAATTTTTTAAAATTTTGCACGACACCCTACCTTGTCAAAAAACTGAAAATTTTTTAAAATTTTGGGCGACTTCCTACTTTGTCAACAAATTGAAAATTTTTTAAAATATTGGACGACTTCCTACCCTGTCAACAAATTGAAAATTTTTTAAAATTTTGCACGACACCCTACCTTGTCAAGAAATTGAAAATTTTTTAAAATTTTGCACGACACCCTACCTTGTCAAGAAATTGAAAATTTTTTAAAATTTTGCACGACACCCTACCTTGTCAAAATATTGAAAATTTTTTAAAATATTGGACGACTTCCTACCTTGTCAAGAAATTGAAAATTTTTTAAAATTTTGCACGACACCCTACCTGGTCAAAATATTGAAAATTTTTTAAAATATTGGACGACTTGCTACCCTGTCAATAAACTGAAAATTTTTTAAAATTTTGGGCGACTTCCTTGTCAAAAAATTGAAAATTTTTTAAAATATTGGACGAGTTCCTACCCTGTCAACAAATTGAAAATTTTTTAAAATTTTGCACGACACCCTACCTTGTCAAGAAATTGAAAATTTTTTAAAATTTTGGGCGACTTCCTACTTTGTCAACAAATTGAAAATTTTTTAAAATATTGGAAGACTTCCTACCCTGTCAATAAACTGAAAATTTTTTAAAATTTTGGACAACTTCCTACCTTGTCAACAATTTGAAAATTTTTTAAAATTTTGCACGACACCCTACCTTGTCAAGAAATTGAAAATTTGTTAAAATTTTGCACGACACCCTACCTTGTCAAAAACCCGGAAATTTTTTAAAATTTTGGGCGACTACCTACTTTGTCAACAAATTGAAAATTTTTAAAAATTTTGCACGACTTCCTACCTTGTCAATAAACTGAAAATTTTTTAAAATTTTGGGCGACTTCCTACCTTGTCAAAAAATCGAAATTTTTTTAAAATTTTGGACGACTTCCTACCCTGTCAATAAACTGAAAATTTTTTAAAATATTGGACGACTTGCTACCCTGTCAATAAACTGAAAATTTTTTAAAATTTTGGACAACTTCCTACCTTGTCAACAATTTGAAAATTTTTTAAAATTTTGCACGACACCCTACCTTGTCAAGAAATTGAAAATTTGTTAAAATTTTGCACGACACCCTACCTTGTCAAAAACCCGGGAATTTTTTAAAATTTTGGGCGACTACCTACTTTGTCAACAAATTGAAAATTTTTTAAAATTTTGCACGACACCCTACCTTGTCAAGAAATTGAAAATTTTTTAAAATTTTGGGCGACTTCCTACTTTGTCAACAAATTGAAAATTTTTTAAAATATTGGAAGACTTCCTACCCTGTCAATAAACTGAAAATTTTTTAAAATATTGGACGACTTGCTACCCTGTCAATAAACTGAAAATTTTTTAAAATTTTGGACAACTTCCTACCTTGTCAACAATTTGAAAATTTTTTAAAATTTTGGGCGACTACCTACTTTGTCAACAAATTGAAAATTTTTAAAAATTTTGCACGACTTCCTACCTTGTCAATAAACTGAAAATTTTTTAAAATTTTGGGCGACTTCCTACCTTGTCAAAAAATCGAAATTTTTTTAAAATTTTGGACGACTTCCTACCCTGTCAATAAACTGAAAATTTTTTAAAATATTGGACGACTTGCTACCCTGTCAATAAACTGAAAATTTTTTAAAATTTTGGACAACTTCCTACCTTGTCAACAATTTGAAAATTTTTTAAAATTTTGGGCGACTTCCTACCTTGTCAAAAAATCGAAATTTTTTTAAAATTTTGGACGGCTTCCTACCTTCTCAAAAAATCGAAATTTTTTTAAAATTTTGGACAACTTCCTATCTTGTCAACAATTTGAAAATTTTTTAAAATTTTGCACGACACCCTACCTTGTCAAGAAATTGAAAATTTTTTAAAATTCTGCATGACACCCTACCTTGTCAAGAAATTGAAAATTTTTTAAAATTTTGCACGACACCCTACCTTGTCAAAAAACTGAAAATTTTTTAAAATTTTGGGCGACTTCCTACTTTGTCAACAAATTGAAAATTTTTTAAAATATTGGACGACTTCCTACCCTGTCAACAAATTGAAAATTTTTTAAAATTTTGCACGACACCCTACCTTGTCAAGAAATTGAAAATTTTTTAAAATTTTGCACGACACCCTACCTTGTCAAGAAATTGAAAATTTTTTAAAATTTTGCACGACACCCTACCTTGTCAAAATATTGAAAATTTTTTAAAATATTGGACGACTTCCTACCTTGTCAAGAAATTGAAAATTTTTTAAAATTTTGCACGACACCCTACCTGGTCAAAATATTGAAAATTTTTTAAAATATTGGACGACTTGCTACCCTGTCAATAAACTGAAAATTTTTTAAAATTTTGGGCGACTTCCTTGTCAAAAAATTGAAAATTTTTTAAAATATTGGACGAGTTCCTACCCTGTCAACAAATTGAAAATTTTTTAAAATTTTGCACGACACCCTACCTTGTCAAGAAATTGAAAATTTTTTAAAATTTTGGGCGACTTCCTACTTTGTCAACAAATTGAAAATTTTTTAAAATATTGGAAGACTTCCTACCCTGTCAATAAACTGAAAATTTTTTAAAATTTTGGACAACTTCCTACCTTGTCAACAATTTGAAAATTTTTTAAAATTTTGCACGACACCCTACCTTGTCAAGAAATTGAAAATTTGTTAAAATTTTGCACGACACCCTACCTTGTCAAAAACCCGGAAATTTTTTAAAATTTTGGGCGACTACCTACTTTGTCAACAAATTGAAAATTTTTAAAAATTTTGCACGACTTCCTACCTTGTCAATAAACTGAAAATTTTTTAAAATTTTGGGCGACTTCCTACCTTGTCAAAAAATCGAAATTTTTTTAAAATTTTGGACGACTTCCTACCCTGTCAATAAACTGAAAATTTTTTAAAATATAGGACGACTTGCTACCCTGTCAATAAACTGAAAATTTTTTAAAATTTTGGACAACTTCCTACCTTGTCAACAATTTGAAAATTTTTTAAAATTTTGCACGACACCCTACCTTGTCAAGAAATTGAAAATTTGTTAAAATTTTGCACGACACCCTACCTTGTCAAAAACCCGGGAATTTTTTAAAATTTTGGGCGACTACCTACTTTGTCAACAAATTGAAAATTTTTTAAAATTTTGCACGACACCCTACCTTGTCAAGAAATTGAAAATTTTTTAAAATTTTGGGCGATTTCCTACTTTGTCAACAAATTGAAAATTTTTTAAAATATTGGAAGACTTCCTACCCTGTCAATAAACTGAAAATTTTTTAAAATATTGGACGACTTGCTACCCTGTCAATAAACTGAAAATTTTTTAAAATTTTGGACAACTTCCTACCTTGTCAACAATTTGAAAATTTTTTAAAATTTTGGGCGACTTCCTACCTTGTCAAAAAATCGAAATTTTTTTAAAATTTTGGACGACTTCCTACCTTCTCAAAAAATCGAAATTTTTTTAAAATTTTGGACAACTTCCTATCTTGTCAACAATTTGAAAATTTTTTAAAATTTTGCACGACACCCTACCTTGTCAAGAAATTGAAAATTTTTTAAAATTTTGCATGACACCCTACCTTGTCAAGAAATTG
The DNA here is from genome assembly GCF_029603195.1 of Condylostylus longicornis. Lineage (NCBI taxonomy): Eukaryota > Metazoa > Arthropoda > Insecta > Diptera > Dolichopodidae > Condylostylus > Condylostylus longicornis. The sequence continues at coordinate 710,558 of NW_026577998.1, forward strand.
AAAATTTTTTAAAATTTTGCACGACACCCTACCTTGTCAAAAAACTGAAAATTTTTTAAAATTTTGGGCGACTTCCTACCCTGTCAACAAATTGAAAATTTTTTAAAATTTTGCACGACACCCTACCTTGTCAAGAAATTGAAAATTTTTTAAAATTTTGCACGACACCCTACCTTGTCAAGAAATTGAAAATTTTTTAAAATTTTGCACGACACCCTACCTTGTCAAAATATTGAAAATTTTTTAAAATATTGGACGACTTCCTACCTTGTCAAGAAATTGAAAATTTTTTAAAATTTTGCACGACACCCTACCTGGTCAAAATATTGAAAATTTTTTAAAATATTGGACGACTTGCATGACACCCTACCTTGTCAAGAAATTGAAAATTTTTTAAAATTTTGCACGACACCCTACCTTGTCAAAAAACTGAAAATTTTTTAAAATTTTGGGCGACTTCCTACCCTGTCAATAAACTGAAAATTTTTTAAAATTTTGGGCGACTTCCTTGTCAAAAAATTGAAAATTTTTTAAAATATTGGACGAGTTCCTACCCTGTCAACAAATTGAAAATTTTTTAAAATTTTGCACGACACCCTACCTTGTCAAGAAATTGAAAATTTTTTAAAATTTTGGGCGACTTCCTACTTTGTCAACAAATTGAAAATTTTTTAAAATATTGGAAGACTTCCTACCCTGTCAATAAACTGAAAATTTTTTAAAATTTTGGACAACTTCCTACCTTGTCAACAATTTGAAAATTTTTTAAAATTTTGCACGACACCCTACCTTGTCAAGAAATTGAAAATTTGTTAAAATTTTGCACGACACCCTACCTTGTCAAAAACCCGGAAATTTTTTAAAATTTTGGGCGACTACCTACTTTGTCAAAAAATTGAAAATTTTTAAAAATTTTGCACGACTTCCTACCTTGTCAATAAACTGAAAATTTTTTAAAATTTTGGGCGACTTCCTACCTTGTCAAAAAATCGAAATTTTTTTAAAATTTTGGACGACTTCCTACCTTGTCAAAAAATCGAAATTTTTTTAAAATTTTGGACGACTTCCTACCTTGTCAAAAAATTGAAAATTTTTTAAAATATTGGATGACTTCCTACCCTGTCAACAATTTGAAAATTTTTTAAAATTTTGCACGACACCCTACCTTGTCAAAAAACTGAAAATTTTTTAAAATTTTGGGCGACTTCCTACTTTGTCAACAAATTGAAAATTTTTAAAAATTTTGCACGACTTCCTACCTTGTCAATAAACTGAAAATTTTTTAAAATTTTGGGCGACTTCCTACCTTGTCAAAAAATCGAAATTTTTTTAAAATTTTGGACGACTTCCTACCTTGTCAAAAAATTGAAAATTTTTTAAAATATTGGACGACTTCCTACCTTGTCAAGAAATTGAAAATTTTTTAAAATTTTGCACGACACCCTACCTTGTCAAAAAATTGAAAATTTTTTAAAATATTGGACGACTTCCTACCTTGTCAAGAAATTGAAAATTTTTTAAAATTTTGCACGACACCCTACCTTGTCAAGAAATTGAAAATTTTTTAAAATTTTGCACGACACCCTACCTTGTCAAAATATTGAAAATTTTTTAAAATATTGGACGACTTCCTACCCTGTCAACAAATTGAAAATTTTTTAAAATTTTGCACGACACCCTACCTTGTCAAAAACCCGGAAATTTTTTAAAATTTTGGGCGACTTCCTACTTTGTCAACAAATTGAAAATTTTTAAAAATTTTGCACGACTTCCTACCTTGTCAAAAAATTGAAAATTTTTTAAAATATTGGACGACTTCCTACCTTGTCAAGAAATTGAAAATTTTTTAAAATTTTGCACGACACCCTACCTTGTCAAGAAATTGAAAATTTTTTAAAATTTTGCACGACACCCTACCCTGTCAACAAATTGAAAATTTTTTAAAATTTTGCACGACACCCTACCTTGTCAAAAACCCGGAAATTTTTTAAAATTTTGGGCGACTTCCTACCCTGTCAACAAATTGAAAATTTTTTAAAATTTTAAAAAAATTTCGATTTTTTGAGAAGGTAGGAAGCCGTCCAAAATTTTAAAAAAATTTCGATTTTTTGAGAAGGTAGGAAGTCGCCCAAAATTTTAAAAAATTTTCAGTTTATTGACAAGGTAGGATGTCGTGCAAAATTTTTAAAAATTTGAAAATTTTTTAAAATATTGGACGACTTGCTACCCTGTCAATAAACTGAAAATTTTTTAAAATTTTGGACAACTTCCTACCTTGTCAACAATTTGAAAATTTTTTAAAATTTTGGGCGACTTCCTACCTTGTCAAAAAATCGAAATTTTTTTAAAATTTTGGACGGCTTCCTACCTTCTCAAAAAATCGAAATTTTTTTAAAATTTTGGACAACTTCCTATCTTGTCAACAATTTGAAAATTTTTTAAAATTTTGCACGACACCCTACCTTGTCAAGAAATTGAAAATTTTTTAAAATTCTGCATGACACCCTACCTTGTCAAGAAATTGAAAATTTTTTAAAATTTTGCACGACACCCTACCTTGTCAAAAAACTGAAAATTTTTTAAAATTTTGGGCGACTTCCTACTTTGTCAACAAATTGAAAATTTTTTAAAATATTGGACGACTTCCTACCCTGTCAACAAATTGAAAATTTTTTAAAATTTTGCACGACACCCTACCTTGTCAAGAAATTGAAAATTTTTTAAAATTTTGCACGACACCCTACCTTGTCAAGAAATTGAAAATTTTTTAAAATTTTGCACGACACCCTACCTTGTCAAAATATTGAAAATTTTTTAAAATATTGGACGACTTCCTACCTTGTCAAGAAATTGAAAATTTTTTAAAATTTTGCACGACACCCTACCTGGTCAAAATATTGAAAATTTTTTAAAATATTGGACGACTTGCTACCCTGTCAATAAACTGAAAATTTTTTAAAATTTTGGGCGACTTCCTTGTCAAAAAATTGAAAATTTTTTAAAATATTGGACGAGTTCCTACCCTGTCAACAAATTGAAAATTTTTTAAAATTTTGCACGACACCCTACCTTGTCAAGAAATTGAAAATTTTTTAAAATTTTGGGCGACTTCCTACTTTGTCAACAAATTGAAAATTTTTTAAAATATTGGAAGACTTCCTACCCTGTCAATAAACTGAAAATTTTTTAAAATTTTGGACAACTTCCTACCTTGTCAACAATTTGAAAATTTTTTAAAATTTTGCACGACACCCTACCTTGTCAAGAAATTGAAAATTTGTTAAAATTTTGCACGACACCCTACCTTGTCAAAAACCCGGAAATTTTTTAAAATTTTGGGCGACTACCTACTTTGTCAACAAATTGAAAATTTTTAAAAATTTTGCACGACTTCCTACCTTGTCAATAAACTGAAAATTTTTTAAAATTTTGGGCGACTTCCTACCTTGTCAAAAAATCGAAATTTTTTTAAAATTTTGGACGACTTCCTACCCTGTCAATAAACTGAAAATTTTTTAAAATATTGGACGACTTGCTACCCTGTCAATAAACTGAAAATTTTTTAAAATTTTGGACAACTTCCTACCTTGTCAACAATTTGAAAATTTTTTAAAATTTTGCACGACACCCTACCTTGTCAAGAAATTGAAAATTTGTTAAAATTTTGCACGACACCCTACCTTGTCAAAAACCCGGGAATTTTTTAAAATTTTGGGCGACTACCTACTTTGTCAACAAATTGAAAATTTTTTAAAATTTTGCACGACACCCTACCTTGTCAAGAAATTGAAAATTTTTTAAAATTTTGGGCGACTTCCTACTTTGTCAACAAATTGAAAATTTTTTAAAATATTGGAAGACTTCCTACCCTGTCAATAAACTGAAAATTTTTTAAAATATTGGACGACTTGCTACCCTGTCAATAAACTGAAAATTTTTTAAAATTTTGGACAACTTCCTACCTTGTCAACAATTTGAAAATTTTTTAAAATTTTGGGCGACTTCCTACCTTGTCAAAAAATCGAAATTTTTTTAAAATTTTGGACGACTTCCTACCTTCTCAAAAAATCGAAATTTTTTTAAAATTTTGGACAACTTCCTATCTTGTCAACAATTTGAAAATTTTTTAAAATTTTGCACGACACCCTACCTTGTCAAGAAATTGAAAATTTTTTAAAATTTTGCATGACACCCTACCTTGTCAAGAAATTGAAAATTTTTTAAAATTTTGCACGACACCCTACCTTGTCAAAAAACTGAAAATTTTTTAAAATTTTGGGCGACTTCCTACCCTGTCAACAAATTGAAAATTTTTTAAAATTTTGCACGACACCCTACCTTGTCAAGAAATTGAAAATTTTTTAAAATTTTGCACGACACCCTACCTTGTCAAGAAATTGAAAATTTTTTAAAATTTTGCACGACACCCTACCTTGTCAAAATATTGAAAATTTTTTAAAATATTGGACGACTTCCTACCTTGTCAAGAAATTGAAAATTTTTTAAAATTTTGCACGACACCCTACCTGGTCAAAATATTGAAAATTTTTTAAAATATTGGACGACTTGCATGACACCCTACCTTGTCAAGAAATTGAAAATTTTTTAAAATTTTGCACGACACCCTACCTTGTCAAAAAACTGAAAATTTTTTAAAATTTTGGGCGACTTCCTACCCTGTCAATAAACTGAAAATTTTTTAAAATTTTGGGCGACTTCCTTGTCAAAAAATTGAAAATTTTTTAAAATATTGGACGAGTTCCTACCCTGTCAACAAATTGAAAATTTTTTAAAATTTTGCACGACACCCTACCTTGTCAAGAAATTGAAAATTTTTTAAAATTTTGGGCGACTTCCTACTTTGTCAACAAATTGAAAATTTTTTAAAATTTTGGAAGACTTCCTACCCTGTCAATAAACTGAAAATTTTTTAAAATTTTGGACAACTTCCTACCTTGTCAACAATTTGAAAATTTTTTAAAATTTTGCACGACACCCTACCTTGTCAAGAAATTGAAAATTTGTTAAAATTTTGCACGACACCCTACCTTGTCAAAAACCCGGAAATTTTTTAAAATTTTGGGCGACTACCTACTTTGTCAACAAATTGAAAATTTTTAAAAATTTTGCACGACTTCCTACCTTGTCAATAAACTGAAAATTTTTTAAAATTTTGGGCGACTTCCTACCTTGTCAAAAAATCGAAATTTTTTTAAAATTTTGGACGACTTCCTACCTTGTCAAAAAATCGAAATTTTTTTAAAATTTTGGACGACTTCCTACCTTGTCAAAAAATCGAAATTTTTTTAAAATTTTGGACAACTTCCTACCTTGTCAACAATTTGAAAATTTTTTAAAATTTTGCACGACACCCTACCTTGTCAAAAACCCGGAAATTTTTTAAAATTTTGGGCGACTTCCTACTTTGTCAACAAATTGAAAATTTTTAAAAATTTTGCACGACTTCCTACCTTGTCAATAAACTGAAAATTTATTAAAATTTTGGGAGACTTCCTACCTTGTCAAAAAATTGAAATTTTTTTAAAATTTTGGACGATTTCCTACTTTGTCAACAAATTGAAAATTTTTTAAAATATTGGACGACTTCCTACCCTGTCAACAAATTGAAAATTTTTTAAAATTTTGCACGACACCCTACCTTGTCAAGAAATTGAAAATTTTTTAAAATTTTGCACGACACCCTACCTTGTCAAGAAATTGAAAATTTTTTAAAATTTTGCACGACACCCTACCTTGTCAAAATATTGAAAATTTTTTAAAATATTGGACGACTTCCTACCTTGTCAAGAAATTGAAAATTTTTTAAAATTTTGCACGACACCCTACCTTGTCAAAATATTGAAAATTTTTTAAAATATTGGACGACTTGCTACCCTGTCAATAAACTGAAAATTTTTTAAAATTTTGGACAACTTCCTACCTTGTCAACAATTTGAAAATTTTTTAAAATTTTGGGCGACTTCCTACCTTGTCAAAAAATCGAAATTTTTTTAAAATTTTGGACGACTTCCTACCTTCTCAAAAAATCGAAATTTTTTTAAAATTTTGGACAACTTCCTACCTTGTCAACAATTTGAAAATTTTTTAAAATTTTGCACGACTTCCTACCTTGTCAATAAACTGAAAATTTATTAAAATTTTGGGCGACTTCCTACCTTGTCAAAAAATCGAAATTTTTTTAAAATTTTGGACGATTTCCTACTTTGTCAACAAATTGAAAATTTTTTAAAATATTGGACGACTTCCTACCCTGTCAACAAATTGAAAATTTTTTAAAATTTTGCACGACACCCTACCTTGTCAAGGAATTGAAATTTTTTTAAAATTTTGCACGACACCCTACCTTGTCAAAATATTGAAAAATTTTTAAAATTTTGGACGACTTCCTACGATGTTAACAAATTGAAAATTTTTAAAAATTTGGGACGACTTTCTACCTTGTCAAAAAATCGAAATTTTTTTAAAATTTTGGACGACTTCCTACCTTGTCAAAAAATTGAAAATTTTTTAAAATATTGGACGACTTTCTACCTTGTCAAGAAATTGAAAATTTTTTAAAATTTTGCACGACAGCCTACCTTGTCAAGAAATTGAAAATTTTTTAAAATTTTGGGCGACTTCCTACTTTGTCAACAAATTGAAAATTTTTTAAAATATTGGAAGACTTCCTACCTTGTCAATAAACTGAAAATTTTTTAAAATTTTGGGCGACACCCTACCTTGTCAAAATATTGAAAAATTTTTAAAATTTTGGACGACTTCCTACGATGTTAACAAATTGAAAATTTTTTAAAATTTGGGACGACTTTTTACCTTGCCAAAACATATGAAAATTTTTTAAGATCTTGGACAACTTCCTACCTTGTCAAAAAATTGAAAATTTTTTAAAATATTGGACGACTTCCTACCCTGTCAACAAATTGAAAATTTTTTAAAATTTTGCACGACACCCTACCTTGTCAAGAAATTGAAAATTTTTTAAAATTTTGGGCGACTTCCTACTTTGTCAACAAATTGAAAATTTTTTAAAATATTGGAAGACTTCCTACCCTGTCAATAAACTGAAAATTTTTTAAAATTTTGGACAACTTCCTACCTTGTCAACAATTTGAAAATTTTTTAAAATTTTGGGCGACTTCCTACCTTGTAAAAAAATCGAAATTTTTTTAAAATTTTGGACGACTTCCTTCCTTGTCAAAAAATCGAAATTTTTGTAAAATTTTGGACGACTTCCTACCTTGTCAAAAAATTGAAAATTTTTTAAAATATTGGACGACTTCCTACCTTGTCAAGAAATTGAAAATTTTTTAAAATTTTGCACGACACCTTACCCTGTCAACAAATTGAAAATTTTTTAAAATTTTGCACGACACCCTACCTTGTCAAGAAATTGAAAATTTGTTAAAATTTTGCCCTACCTTGTCAAAAACCCGGAAATTTTTTAAAATTTTGGGCGACTACCTACTTTGTCAACAAATTGAAAATTTTTAAAAATTTTGCACGACTTCCTACCTTGTCAATAAACTGAAAATTTTTTAAAATTTTGGGCGACTTCCTACCTTCTCAAAAAATCGAAATTTTTTTAAAATTTTGGACGACTTCCTACCTTCTCAAAAAATCGAAATTTTTTTAAAATTTTGGACAACTTCCTACCTTGTCAAAATATTGAAAATTTTTTAAAATATTGGACGACTTGCTACCCTGTCAATAAACTGAAAATTTTTTAAAATTTTGGACAACTTCCTACCTTGTCAACAATTTGAAAATTTTTTAAAATTTTGGGCGACTTCCTACCTTGTCAAAAAATTGAAAATTTTTTAAAATATTGGAGGACACCTTACCCTGTCAACAAATTGAAAATTTTTTAAAATTTTGCACGACACCCTACCTTGTCAAGAAATTGAAAATTTGTTAAAATTTTGCCCAACCTTGTCAAAAACCCGGAAATTTTTTAAAATTTTGGGCGACTACCTACTTTGTCAACAAATTGAAAATTTTTAAAAATTTTGCACGACTTCCTACCTTGTCAATAAACTGAAAATTTTTTAAAATTTTGGGCGACTTCCTACCTTCTCAAAAAATCGAAATTTTTTTAAAATTTTGGACGACTTCCTACCTTCTCAAAAAATCGAAATTTTTTTAAAATTTTGGACGACTTCCTACCTTCTCAAAAAATCGAAATTTTTTTAAAATTTTGGACGACTTCCTACCTTCTCAAAAAATCGAAATTTTTTTAATATTTTGGACAACTTCCTACCTTCTCAAAAAATCGAAATTTTTTTAAAATTTTGGACGACTTCCTACCTTCTCAAAAAATCGAAATTTTTTTAAAATTTTGGACAACTTCCTACCTTGTCAACAATTTGAAAATTTTTTAAAATTTTGCACGACACCCTACCTTGTCAAGAAATTGAAATTTTTTTAAAATTTTGCACGACACCCTACCTTGTCAAAATATTGAAAAATTTTTAAAATTTTGGACGACTTCCTACGATGTTAACAAATTGAAAATTTTTAAAAATTTGGGACAACTTTCTACCTTGCCAAAACATATGAAAATTTTTTAAGATCTTGGACGACTTCCTACCTTCTCAAAAAATCGAAATTTTTTTAAAATTTTGGACGACTTCCTACCTTCTCAAAAAATCGAAATTTTTTTAAAATTTTGGACAACTTCCTACCTTGTCAACAATTTGAAAATTTTTTAAAATTTTGCACGACACCCTACCTTGTCAAGAAATTGAAATTTTTTTAAAATTTTGCACGACACCCTACCTTGTCAAAATATTGAAAAATTTTTAAAATTTTGGACGACTTCCTACGATGTTAACAAATTGAAAATTTTTAAAAATTTGGGACGACTTTCTACCTTGCCAAAACATATGAAAATTTTTTAAGATCTTGGACGACTTCCTACCTTGTCAAAAAATTGAAAATTTTTTAAAATATTGGACGACTTCCTACCCTGTCAACAAATTGAAAATTTTTTAAAATTTTGCACGACACCCTACCTTGTCAAAAAACTGAAAATTTTTTAAAATTTTGGGCGACTTCCTACTTTGTCAACAAATTGAAAATTTTTTAAAATTTTGCACGACACCCTACCTTGTCAAAAAACTGAAAATTTTTTAAAATTTTGGGCGACTTCCTACTTTGTCAACAAATTGAAAATTTTTAAAAATTTTGCACGACTTCCTACCTTGTCAATAAACTGAAAATTTTTTAAAATTTTGGGCGACTTCCTACCTTGTCAAAAAATCGAAATTTTTTAAAATTTTGCACGACACCCTACCTTGTCAAAAAACTGAAAATTTTTTAAAATTTTGGGCGACTTCCTACTTTGTCAAAAAATTGAAAATTTTTAAAAATTTTGCACAACTTCCTACCTTGTCAATAAACTGAAAATTTTTTTAAATTTTGGGCGACTTCCTACCTTGTCAAAAAATCGAAATTTTTTTAAAATTTTGGACGACTTCCTACCTTGTCAAAAAATTGAAAATTTTTTAAAATATTGGACGACTTCCTACCTTGTCAAGAAATTGAAAATTTTTTAAAATTTTGCACGACACCCTACAATGTCAAGAAATTGAAAATTTGTTAAAATTTTGCACGACACCCTACCTTGTCAAAATATTGAAAATTTTTTAAAATATTGGACGACTTCCTTCCTACCTTGTCAACAAATTGAAATTTTTTTAAAATTTTGGACGACTTCCTATCTTGTGAAAAAATTGAAAATTTTTTAAAATTTTGGACGACTTCCTACTTTGTCAAAACATTGAAAATTTTTTAAAATGTTGCACGACTTCCTACCTTGTCAACAAATTGAAATTTTTTTAAAATTTTGGACGACTTCCTACTTTGTCAACAACTTGAAAATTTTTTAAAATTTTGGACGACCACCTACCTTGCCAAAACATATGAAAATTTTTTAAAATTTTGGACGACTTCCTACCTTGTGAAAAACTCGAAAAGTTTTTAAAATTTTGGGCGACTTCCTACCTTGTCAACAAATTGAAATTTTTTTAAAATTTTGGACGACTTTCTACTTTGTCAACAAATTGAAAATTTTTTAAAATTTTGGACGACTTCCTACCTTGTCAAAAAATCGAAATTTTTTTAAAATTTTGGACGACTTCCTACCTTGTCAACAATTTGAAAATTTTTTAAAATTTTGGGCGACTTCCTACCTTGTCAACAAATTGAAAATTTTTTAAAATTTTGGACAACTTCCTACCTTGTCAACAAATTGAAAATTTTTTAAAATTTTGGACGACTTCCTACCCTGTCAACAAATTGAAAACTTTTTAAAATTTTGCACGACTTCCTACCTTGTCAATAAACTGAAAATTTTTTAAAATTTTGGGCGACTTCCTACCTTGTCAAGAAATTGAAAATTTTTTAAAATTTTGCACGACACCTTACCCTGTCAACAAATTGAAAATTTTTTAAAATTTTGCACTACACCCTACCTTGTCTAGAAATTGAAAATTTGTTAAAATTTTGCACGACACCCTACCTTGTCAAAAACCCGGAAATTTTTTAAAATTTTGGGCGAATTCCTACTTTGTCAACAAATTGAAAATTGTTAAAAATTTTGCACGACTTCCTACCTTGTCAATAAACTGAAAATTTTTTAAAATTTTGGGCGACTTCCTACCTTGTCAAAAAATCGAAATTCTTTTAAAATTTTGGACGACTTCCTACCTTGTCAAGAAATTGAAAATTTTTTAAAATTTTGCACGACACCTTACCCTGTCAACAAATTGAAAATTTTTTAAAATTTTGCACTACACCCTACCTTGTCTAGAAATTGAAAATTTGTTAAAATTTTGCACGACACCCTACCTTGTCAAAAACCCGGAAATTTTTTAAAATTTTGGGCGAATTCCTACTTTGTCAACAAATTGAAAATTGTTAAAAATTTTGCACGACTTCCTACCTTGTCAATAAACTGAAAATTTTTTAAAATTTTGGGCGACTTCCTAGCTTGTCAAAAAATCGAAATTTTTTTAAAATTTTGGACGACTTCCTACCTTGTCAAGAAATTGAAAATTTTTTAAAATTTTGCACGACACCTTACCCTGTCAACAAATTGAAAATTTTTTAAAATTTTGCACTACACCCTACCTTGTCTAGAAATTGAAAATTTGTTAAAATTTTGCACGACACCCTACCTTGTCAAAAACCCGGAAATTTTTTAAAATTTTGGACGACTTCCTACCTTGTCAAGAAATTGAAAATTTTTTAAAATTTTGCACGACACCTTACCCTGTCAACAAATTGAAAATTTTTTAAAATTTTGCACTACACCCTACCTTGTCTAGAAATTGAAAATTTTTTAAAATTTTGCACGACACCTTACCCTGTCAACAAATTGAAAATTTTTTAAAATTTTGCACTACACCCTACCTTGTCTAGAAATTGAAAATTTGTTAAAATTTTGCACGACACCCTACCTTGTCAAAAACCCGGAAATTTTTTAAAATTTTGGGCGAATTCCTACTTTGTCAACAAATTGAAAATTGTTAAAAATTTTGCACGACTTCCTACCTTGTCAATAAACTGAAAATTTTTTAAAATTTTGGGCGACTTCCTACCTTGTCAAAAAATCGAAATTTTTTTAAAATTTTGGACGACTTCCTACCTTGTCAAGAAATTGAAAATTTTTTAAAATTTTGCACGACACCTTACCCTGTCAACAAATTGAAAATTTTTTAAAATTTTGCACTACACCCTACCTTGTCTAGAAATTGAAAATTTGTTAAAATTTTGCACGACACCCTACCTTGTCAAAAACCCGGAAATTTTTTAAAATATTGGACGACTTCCTACCTTGTCAATAAACTGAAAATTTTTTAAAATTTTGGGCGACTTCCTACCTTGTCAAAAAATCGAAATTTTTTTAAAATTTTGGACGACTTCCTACCTTGTCAAGAAATTGAAAATTTTTTAAAATTCTGCACGACACCCTACCTTGTCAAGAAATTGAAAATTTTTTAAAATTTTGCACGACACCCTACCTTGTCAAAATATTGAAAAATTTTTAAAATTTGGGACGACTTTCTACCTTGCCAAAACATATGAAAATTTTTTAGGATCTTGGACTACTTCCTACCTTGTCAAAATATTGAAAATTTTTTAAAATATTGGACGACTTCCTACCTTGTCAAGAAATTGAAAATTTTTTAAAATTTTGCACGACACCCTACCTTGTCAAGAAATTGAAAATTTTTTAAAATTTTGCACGACTTCCTACCTTGTCAAGAAATTGAAAATTTTTTAAAATTCTGCACGACACCCTACCTTGTCAAGAAATTGAAAATTTTTTAAAATTTTGCACGACACCCTACCTTGTCAAAATATTGAAAAATTTTTAAAATTTTGAACGACTTCCTACGATGTTAACAAATTGAAAATTTTTTAAAATTTGGGACGACTTTTTACCTTGCCAAAACATATGAAAATTTTTTAAGATCTTGGACAACTTCCTACCTTGTCAAAAAATTGAAAATTTTTTAAAATATTGGACGACTTCCTCCCCTGTCAACAAATTGAAAATTTTTTAAAATTTTGCACGACACCCTACCTTGTCAAAAAACTGAAAATTTTTTAAAATTTTGGGCGACTTCCTACCTTGTCAAGAAATTGAAAATTTTTTAAAATTCTGCACGACACCCTACCTTGTCAAGAAATTGAAAATTTTTTAAAATTTTGCACGACACCCTACCTTGTCAAAATATTGAAAAATTTTTAAAATTTTGAACGACTTCCTACGATGTTAACAAATTGAAAATTTTTTAAAATTTGGGACGACTTTTTACCTTGCCAAAACATATGAAAATTTTTTAAGATCTTGGACAACTTCCTACCTTGTCAAAAAATTGAAAATTTTTTAAAATATTGGACGACTTCCTCCCCTGTCAACAAATTGAAAATTTTTTAAAATTTTGCACGACACCCTACCTTGTCAAAAAACTGAAAATTTTTTAAAATTTTGGGCGACTTCCTACTTTGTCAACAAATTGAAAATTTTTAAAAATTTTGCACGACTTCCTACCTTGTCAATAAACTGAAAATTTTCTAAATTTTGGGCGACTTCCTACCTTGTCAAAAAATCGAAATTTTTTTAAAATTTTGGACGACTTCCTACCTTGTCAAAAAATTGAAAATTTTTTAAAATATTGGACGACTTCCTACCCTGTCAACAAATTGAAAATTTTTTAAAATTTTGCACGACACCCTACCTTGTCAAGAAATTGAAAATTTTTTAAAATTTTGCACGACACCCTACCTTCCTACCTTGTCAAGAAATTGAAAATTTTTTAAAATTTTGCACGACACCCTACCTTGTCAAGAAATTGAAAATTTTTTAAAATATTGGACGACTTCCTACCTTGTCAAGAAAATGAAAATTTTTTAAAATTTTGCACGACACCCTACCTTGCCAAAACATATGAAAATTTTTTAAAATTTTGGACGACTTCCTACCTTGTGAAAAACTTGAAAAGTTTTTAAAATATTGGACGACTTCCTACCCTGTCAACAAATTGAAAATTTTTTAAATTTGGGACGACTTTTTACCTTGCCAAAACATATGAAAATTTTTTAAGATCTTGGACAACTTCCTACCTTGTCAAAAAATTGAAAATTTTTTAAAATATTGGACGACTTCCTCCCCTGTCAACAAATTATAAATTTTTTAAAATTTTGCACGACACCCTACCTTGTCAAAAAACTGAAAATTTTTTAAAATTTTGGGCGACTTCCTACTTTGTCAACAAATTGAAAATTTTTAAAAATTTTGCACGACTTCCTACCTTGTCAATAAACTGAAAATTTTCTAAATTTTGGGCGACTTCCTACCTTGTCAAAAAATCGAAATTTTTTTAAAATTTTGGACGACTTCCTACCTTGTCAAAAAATTGAAAATTTTTTAAAATATTGGACGACTTCCTACCCTGTCAACAAATTGAAAATTTTTTAAAATTTTGCACGACACCCTACCTTGTCAAGAAATTGAAAATTTTTTAAAATTTTGCACGACACCCTACCTTCCTACCTTGTCAAGAAATTGAAAATTTTTTAAAATTTTGCACGACACCCTACCTTGTCAAGAAATTGAAAATTTTTTAAAATTTTGGACGACTTCCTACCTTGTCAAGAAAATGAAAATTTTTTAAAATTTTGCACGACACCCTACCTTGCCAAAACATATGAAAATTTTTTAAAATTTTGGACGACTTCCTACCTTGTGAAAAACTTGAAAAGTTTTTAAAATATTGGAAGACTTCCTACCCTGTCAACAAATTGAAAATTTTTTAAAATTTTGCACGACACCCTACCTTGTCAAGAAATTGAAAATTTTTTAAAATTTTGCACGACAGCCTACCTTGTCAAAATATTGAAAATTTTTTAAAATATTGGACGACTTCCTACCTTGTCAAGAAAATGAAAATTTTTTAAAATTTTGCACGACACCCTACCTTGTCAAGAAATTGAAAATTTTTTAAAATTTTGCACGACACCCTACCTTGTCAAAATATTGAAAATTTTTTAAAATATTGGACGACTTCCTTCCTACCTTGTCAACAAATTGAAATTTTTTTAAAATTTTGGACGACTTCCTATCTTGTCAAAAAATTGAAAATTTTTTAAAATTTTGGACGACTTCCTACTTTGTCAAAACATTGAAAATTTTTTAAAATGTTGCACGACTTCCTACCTTGTCAACAAATTGAAATTTTTTTAAAATTTTGGACGACTTCCTACTTTGTCAACAAATTGAAAATTTTTTAAAATTTTGGACGACTTCCTACTTTGTCAAAACATTGAAAATTTTTTAAAATGTTGCACGACTTCCTACCTTGTCAACAAATTGAAATTTTTTTAAAATTTTGGACGACTTCCTACTTTGTCAACAAATTGAAAATTTTTTAAAATTTTGGACGACCACCTACCTTGCCAAAACATATGAAAATTTTTTAAAATATTGGACGACTTCCTACCTTGTCAAGAAAATGAAAATTTTTTAAAATTTTGCACGACACCTTACAGTGTCAACAAATTGAAAATTTTTTAAAATTTTGCACGACACCCTACCTTGTCAAGAAATTGAAAATTTGTTAAAATTTTGCACGACACCCTACCTTGTCAAAAACCCGGAAATTTTTTAAAATTTTGGGCGACTTCCTACTTTGTCAACAAATTGAAAATTTTTAAAAATTTTGCACGACTTCCTACCTTGTCAATAAACTGAAAATTTTTTAAAATTTTGGGCGACTTCCTACCTTGTCAAAAAATCGAAATTTTTTTAAAATTTTGGACGACTTCCTACCTTGTCAAAAAATCGAAATTTTTTTAAAATTTTGGACGACTTCCTACCTTGTCAAAAAATTGAAAATTTTTTAAAATATTGGACGACTTCCTACCTTGTCAAGAAATTGAAAATTTTTTAAAATTCTGCACGACACCCTACCTTGTCAAGAAATTGAAAATTTTTTAAAATTTTGCACGACGCCCTACCTTGTCAAAATATTGAAAAATTTTTAAAATTTTGGACGACTTCCTACGATGTTAACAAATTGAAAATTTTTTAAAATTTGGGACGACTTTCTACCTTGCCAAAACATATGAAAATTTTTTAGGATCTTGGACGACTTCCTACCTTGTCAAAATATTGAAAATTTTTTAAAATATTGGACGACTTCCTACCTTGTCAAGAAATTGAAAATTTTTTAAAATTTTGCACGACACCCTACCTTGTCAAGATATTGAAAATTTTTTAAAATTTTGCACGACACCCTACCTTGTCAAAATATTGAAAATTTTTTAAAATATTGGACGACTTCCTACCCTGTCAATAAACTGAAAATTTTTAAAATTTTGGACGACTTCCTACCTTGTCAACAATTTGAAAATTTTTTAAAATTTTGTGCGACTTCCTACCTTGTCAAAAAATCGAAATTTTTTTAAAATTTTGGACGACTTCCTACCTTGTCAAAAAATTGAAAATTTTTTAAAATATTGGACGACTTCCTACGTTGTCAAGAAATTGAAAATTTTTTAAAATTTGCACGACACCTTACCCTGTCAACAAATTGAAAATTTTTTAAAATATTGCACGACACCCTACCTTGTCAAGAAATTGAAATTTTTTTAAAATTTTGCACGACACCCTACCTTGTCAAAATATTGAAAAATTTTTAAAATTTTGGACGACTTCCTACGATGTTAACAAATTGAAAATTTTTAAAAATTTGGGACGACTTTCTACCTTGCCAAAACATATGAAAATTTTTTAAGATCTTGGACGACTTCCTACCTTGTCAAAAAATTGAAAATTTTTTAAAATATTGGACGACTTCCTACCCTGTCAACAAATTGAAAATTTTTTAAAATTTTGCACGACACCCTACCTTGTCAAAAAACTGAAAATTTTTTAAAATTTTGGGCGACTTCCTACTTTGTCAACAAATTGAAAATTTTAAAAATTTTGCACGACTTCCTGCCTTGTCAATAAACTGAAAATTTTTTAAAATTTTGGGCGACTTCCTACCTTTTCAAAAAATCGAAATTTTTTTAAAATTTTCGACGACTTCTTACCTTGTCAAAAAATCGAAATTTTTTTAAAATTTTGGACGACTTCCTACCTTCTCAAAAATTGAAAATTTTTTAAAATATTGGACGACTTCCTACCTTGTCAAGAAATTGAAAATTTTTTAAAATTCTGCACGACACCCTACCTTGTCAAGAAATTGAAAATTTTTTAAAATTTTGCACGACACCCTACCTTGTCAAAATATTGAAAAATTTTTAAAATTTTGGACGACTTCCTACGATGTTAACAAATTGAAAATTTTTTAAAATTTGGGACGACTTTTTACCTTGCCAAAACATGAAAATTTTTTAAGATCTTGGACAACTTCCTACCTTGTCAAAAAATTGAAAATTTTTTAAAATATTGGACGACTTCCTCCCCTGTCAACAAATTGAAAATTTTTTAAAATTTTGCACGACTTCCTCCCCTGTCAACAAATTGAAAATTTTTTAAAATTTTGGGCGACTTCCTACTTTGTCAACAAATTGAAAATTTTTAAAAATTTTGCACGACTTCCTACCTTGTCAATAAACTGAAAATTTTTTTAAATTTTGGGCGACTTCCTACCTTGTCAAAAAATCGAAATTTTTTTAAAATTTTGGACGACTTCCAACCTTGTCAAAAAATTGAAAATTTTTTAAAATATTGGACGACTTCCTACCCTGTCAACAAATTGAAAATTTTTTAAAATTTTGCACGACACCCTACCTTGTCAAGAAATTGAAAATTTTTTAAAATTTTGCAAGACGCCCTACCTTGTCAAGAAATTGAAAATTTTTTAAAATTTTGCACGACACCCTACCTTGTCAAGAAATTGAAAATTTTTTAAAATTTTGCACGACACCCTACCTTGTCAAAATATTGAAAATTTTTTAAAATATTGGACGACTTCCTACCTTGTCAAGAAATTGAAAATTTTTTAAAATTTTGCACGACACCCTACCTTGTCAAGAAATTGAAAATTTTTTAAAATTTTGCACGACACCCTACCTTGTCAAAATATTGAAAATTTTTTAAAATATTGGACGACTTCCTACCCTGTCAATAAACTGAAAATTTTTTAAAATTTTGGGCAACTTCCTACCTTGTCAACAATTTGAAAATTTTTTAAAATTTTGGGCGACTTCCTACCTTGTCAAAAAATCGAAATTTTTTTAAAATTTTGGACGACTTCCTACCTTGTCAAAAAATCGAAATTTTTTTAAAATTTTGGACGACTTCCTACGTTGTCAAAAAATTGAAAATTTTTTAAAATTTTGCACGACACCCTACCCTGTCAACAAATTGAAAATTTTTTAAAATTTTGCACGACACCCTACCTTGTCAAGAAATTGAAATTTTTTTAAAATTTTGCACGACACCCTACCTTGTCAAAATATTGAAAAATTTTTAAAATTTTGGACGACTTCCTACGATGTTAACAAATTGAAAATTTTTAAAAATTTTGCACGACTTTCTACCTTGTCAATAAACTGAAAATTTTTTAAAATTTTGGGCGACTTCCTACTTTGTCAACAAATTGAAAATTTTTAAAAATTTTGCACGACTTCCTACCTTGTCAATAAACTGAAAATTTTTTAAAATTTTGGGCGACTTCCTACCTTGTCAAAAAATCGAAATTTTTTTAAAATTTTGCACGACTTCCTACCTTGTCAATAAACTGAAAATTTTTTAAAATTTTGGGCGACTTCCTACCTTGTCAAAAAATCGAAATTTTTTTAAAATTTTGGACGACTTCTTACCTTGTCAAAAAATTGAAAATTTTTTAAAATATTGGACGACTTCCTACCCTGTCAACAAATTGAAAATTTTTTAAAATTTTGCACGACACCCTACCTTGTCAAGAAATTGAAAATTTTTTAAAATATTGGACGACTTCCTACCCTGTCAACAAATTGAAAATTTTTTAAAATTTTGCACGACACCCTACCTTGTCAAAAAACTGAAAATTTTTTAAAATTTTGGGCGACTTCCTACTTTGTCAACAAATTGAAAATTTTTTAAAATTTTGGACGACTTCCTACTTTGTCAAAACATTGAAAATTTTTTCAAATATTGGACGACTTCCTTCCTACCTTGTCAACAAATTGAAAATTTTTTAAAATTTTGGGCGACTTCCTAGCTTGTCAAAAAATCGAAATTTTTTTAAAATTTTGGACGACTTCCTACCTTGTCAAAAAATCGAAATTTTTTTAAAATTTTGGACGACTTCCTACGTTGTCAAGAAATTGAAAATTTTTTAAAATTTTGCACGACACCCTACCCTGTCAACAAATTGAAAATTTTTTAAAATTTTGCACGACACCCTACCTTGTCAAAAAACTGAAAATTTTTTAAAATTTTGGGCGACTTCCTACTTTGTCAACAAATTGAAAATTTTTTAAAATTTTGGACGACTTCCTACTTTGTCAAAACATTGAAAATTTTTTCAAATATTGGACGACTTCCTTCCTACCTTGTCAACAAATTGAAAATTTTTTAAAATTTTGGGCAACTTCCTACCTTGTCAACAATTTGAAAATTTTTTAAAATTTTGGGCGACTTCCTACCTTGTCAAAAAATCGAAATTTTTTTAAAATTTTGGACGACTTCCTACCTTGTCAAAAAATCTAAATTTTTTTAAAATTTTGGACGACTTCCTACGTTGTCAAGAAATTGAAAATTTTTTAAAATTTTGCACGACACCCTACCCTGTCAACAAATTGAAAATTTTTTAAAATTTTGCACGACACCCTACCTTGTCAAGAAATTGAAATTTTTTTAAAATTTTGCACGACACCCTACCTTGTTAAAATATTGAAAAATTTTTAAAATTTTGGACGACTTCCTACGATGTTAACAAATTGAAAATTTTTAAAAATTTGGGACGACTTCCTACCTTGTCAATAAACTGAAAATTTTTTAAAATTTTGGGCGACTTCCTACTTTGTCAACAAATTGAAAATTTTTAAAAATTTTGCACGACTTCCTACCTTGTCAATAAACTGAAAATTTTTTAAAATTTTGGGCGACTTCCTACCTTGTCAAAAAATCGAAATTTTTTTAAAATTTTGGACGACTTCTTACCTTGTCAAAAAATTGAAAATTTTTTAAAATATTGGACGACTTCCTACTTTGTCAACAAATTGAAAATTTTTAAAAATTTTGCACGACTTCCTACCTTGTCAATAAACTGAAAATTTTTTAAAATTTTGGGCGACTTCCTACTTTGTCAACAAATTGAAAATTTTTAAAAATTTTGCACGACTTCCTACCTTGTCAATAAACTGAAAATTTTTTAAAATTTTGGGCGACTTCCTACCTTGTCAAAAAATCGAAATTTTTTTAAAATTTTGGACGACTTCTTACCTTGTCAAAAAATTGAAAATTTTTTAAAATATTGGACGACTTCCTACCCTGTCAACAAATTGAAAATTTTTTAAAATTTTGCACGACACCCTACCTTGTCAAGAAATTGAAAATTTTTTAAAATATTGGACGACTTCCTACCTTGTCAAGAAATTGAAAATTTTTTAAAATTCTGCACGACACCCTACCTTGTCAAGAAATTGAAAATTTTTTAAAATTTTGCACGACACCCTACCTTGCCAAAACATATGAAAATTTTTTAAGATCTTGGACAACTTTCTACCTTGTCAAAAAATTGAAAATTTTTTAAAATATTGGACGACTTCCTACCCTGTCAACAAATTTGAAAGTTTTTTAAAATTTTGCACGACACCCTACCTTGTCAAAAAACTGAAAATTTTTTAAAATTTTGGGCGACTTCCTACTTTGTCAACAAATTGAAAATTTTTAAAAATTTTGCACGACTTAGTAGTTTGTCAATAAACTGAAAATTTTTTTAAATTTTGGGCGACTTCCTACCTTGTCAAAAAATAGAAATTTTTTTAAAATTTTGGAGGACTTCCTACCTTGTCAAAAAATTGAAAATTTTTTAAAATATTGGACGACTTCCTACCTTGTCAAGAAATTGAAAATTTTTTAAAATTTTGCACGACACCCTACCTTGTCAAAATATTGAAAAATTTTTAAAATTTTGGACGACTTCCTACGATGTTAACAAATTGAAAATTTTTAAAAATTTGGGACGACTTTCTACCTTGCCAAAACATATGAAAATTTTTTAAGATCTTGGACGACTTCCTACCTTGTCAAAAAATTGAAAATTTTTTAAAATATTGGACGACTTCCTACCCTGTCAACAAATTGAAAATTTTTTAAAATTTTGCACGACACCCTACCTTGTCAAAAAACTGAAAATTTTTTAAAATTTTGGGCGACTTCCTACTTTGTCAACAAATTGAAAATTTTAAAAATTTTGCACGACTTCCTACCTTGTCAATAAACTGAAAATTTTTTAAAATTTTGAGCGACTTCCTACCTTTTCAAAAAATCGAAATTTTTTTAAAATTTTCGACGACTTCTTACCTTGTCAAAAAATCGAAATTTTTTTAAAATTTTGGACGACTTCCTACCTTCTCAAAAAATTGAAAATTTTTTAAAATATTGGACGACTTCCTACCTTGTCAAGAAATTGAAAAGTTTTTAAAATTCTGCACGACACCCTACCTTGTCAAGAAATTGAAAATTTTTTAAAATTTTGCACGACACCCTACCTTGTCAAAATATTGAAAAATTTTTAAAATTTTGGACGACTTCCTACGATGTTAACAAATTGAAAATTTTTTAAAATTTGGGACGACTTTTTACCTTGCCAAAACATATGAAAATTTTTTAAGATCTTGGACAACTTCCTACCTTGTCAAAAAATTGAAAATTTTTTAAAATATTGGACGACTTCCTCCCCTGTCAACAAATTGAAAATTTTTTAAAATTTTGCACGACTTCCTCCCCTGTCAACAAATTGGAAATTTTTTAAAATTTTGGGCGACTTCCTACTTTGTCAACAAATTGAAAATTTTTAAAAATTTTGCACGACTTCCTACCTTGTCAATAAACTGAAAATTTTTTTAAATTTTGGGCGACTTCCTACCTTGTCAAAAAATCGAAATTTTTTTAAAATTTTGGACGACTTGTCAAAAAATTGAAAATTTTTTAAAATATTGGACGTCTTCCTACCCTGTCAACAAATTGAAAATTTTTTAAAATTTTGCACGACACCCTACCTTGTCAAGAAATTGAAAATTTTTTAAAATTTTGCACGACGCCCTACCTTGTCAAGAAATTGAAAATTTTTTAAAATTTTGCACCACACCCTACCTTGTCAAGAAATTGAAAATTTTTTAAAATTTTGCACGACACCCTACCTTGTCAAGAAATTGAAAATTTTTTAAAATATTGGACGACTTCCTACCTTGTCAAGAAATTGAAAATTTTTTAAAATATTGCACGACACCCTACCTTGTCAAGAAATTGAAAATTTTTTAAAATTTTGCACGACACCCTACCTTGTCAAAATATTGAAAATTTTTTAAAATATTGGACGACTTCCTACCCTGTCAATAAACTGAAAATTTTTTAAAATTTTGGGCAACTTCCTACCTTGTCAACAATTTGAAAATTTTTTTATAATTTTGGGCGACTTCCTACCTTGTCAAAAAATCGAAATTTTTTTAAAATTTTGGACGACTTCCTACCTTGTCAAAAAATCGAAATTTTTTTAAAATTTTGGACGACTTCCTACGTTGTCAAGAAATTGAAAATTTTTTAAAATTTTGCACGACACCCTACCCTGTCAACAAATTGAAAATTTTTTAAAATTTTGCACGACACCCTACCTTGTCAAGAAATTGAAATTTTTTTAAAATTTTGCACGACACCCTACCTTGTCAAAATATTGAAAAATTTTTAAAATTTTGGACGACTTCCTACGATGTTAACAAATTGAAAATTTTTAAAAATTTGGGACGACTTCCTACCTTGTCAATAAACTGAAAATTTTTTAAAATTTTGGGCGACTTCCTACTTTGTCAACAAATTGAAAATTTTTAAAAATTTTGCACGACTTCCTACCTTGTCAATAAACTGAAAATTTTTTAAAATTTTGGGCGACTTCCTACTTTGTCAACAAATTGAAAATTTTTAAAAATTTTGCACGACTTCCTACCTTGTCAATAAACTGAAAATTTTTTAAAATTTTGGGCGACTTCCTACTTTGTCAACAAATTGAAAATTTTTAAAAATTTTGCACGACTTCCTACCTTGTCAATAAACTGAAAATTTTTTAAAATTTTGGGCGACTTCCTACCTTGTCAAAAAATCGAAATTTTTTTAAAATTTTGCACGACTTCCTACCTTGTCAATAAACTGAAAATTTTTTAAAATTTTGGGCGACTTCCTACCTTGTCAAAAAATCGAAATTTTTTTAAAATTTTGGACGACTTCTTACCTTGTCAAAAAATTGAAAATTTTTTAAAATATTGGACGACTTCCTACCCTGTCAACAAATTGAAAATTTTTTAAAATTTTGCACGACACCCTACCTTGTCAAGAAATTGAAAATTTTTTAAAATTTTGCACGACTTCCTACTTTGTCAACAAATTGAAAATTTTTAAAAATTTTGCACGACTTCCTACCTTGTCAATAAACTGAAAATTTTTTTAAATTTTGGGCGACTTCCTACCTTGTCAAAAAATCGAAATTTTTTTAAAATTTTGGACGACTTCCTACCTTGTCAAAAAATTGAAAATTTTTTAAAATATTGGACGACTTCCTACCCTGTCAACAAATTGAAAATTTTTTAAAATTTTGCACGACACCCTACCTTGTCAAGAAATTGAAAATTTTTTAAAATTTTGCACGACGCCCTACCTTGTCAAGAAATTGAAAATTTTTTAAAATTTTGCACGACACCCTACCTTGTCAAAATATTGAAAATTTTTTAAAATATTGGACGACTTCCTACCTTGTCAAGAAATTGAAAATTTTTTAAAATTTTGGGCAACTTCCTACCTTGTCAACAATTTGAAAATTTTTTAAAATTTTGGGCGACTTCCTACCTTGTCAAAAAATCGAAATTTTTTTAAAATTTTGGACGACTTCCTACCTTGTCAAAAAATCGAAATTTTTTTAAAATTTTGGACGACTTCCTACGTTGTCAAGAAATTGAAAATTTTTTAAAATTTTGCACGACACCCTACCCTGTCAACAAATTGAAAATTTTTTAAAATTTTGCACGACACCCTACCTTGTCAAGAAATTGAAATTTTTTTAAAATTTTGCACGACACCCTACCTTGTCAAAATATTGAAAAATTTTTAAAATTTTGGACGACTTCCTACGATGTTAACAAATTGAAAATTTTTAAAAATTTGGGACGACTTCCTACCTTGTCAATAAACTGAAAATTTTTTAAAATTTTGGGCGACTTCCTACTTTGTCAACAAATTGAAAATTTTTAAAAATTTTGCACGACTTCCTACCTTGTCAAAAAACTGAAAATTTTTTAAAATTTTGGGCGACTTCCTACTTTGTCAACAAATTGAAAATTTTTAAAAATTTTGCACGACTTCCTACCTTGTCAATAAACTGAAAATTTTTTAAAATTTTGGGCGACTTCCTACTTTGTCAACAAATTGAAAATTTTTAAAAATTTTGCACGACTTCCTACCTTGTCAATAAACTGAAAATTTTTTAAAATTTTGGGCGACTTCCTACCTTGTCAAAAAATCGAAATATTTTTAAAATTTTGGACGACTTCTTACCTTGTCAAAAAATTGAAAATTTTTTAAAATATTGGACGACTTCCTACCCTGTCAACAAATTGAAAATTTTTTAAAATTTTGCACGACACCCTACCTTGTCAAGAAATTGAAAATTTTTTAAAATTTTGCACGAATTCCTACTTTGTCAACAAATTGAAAATTTTTAAAAATTTTGCACGACTTCCTACCTTGTCAATAAACTGAAAATTTTTTAAAATTTTGGGCGACTTCCTACCTTGTCAAAAAATCGAAATTTTTTTAAAATTTTGGACGACTTCCTACCTTGTCAAGAAATTGAAAATTTTTTAAAATTCTGCACGACACCCTACCTTGTCAAGAAATTGAAAATTTTTTAAAATTTTGCACGACACCCTACCTTGCCAAAACATATGAAAATTTTTTAAGATCTTGGACAACTTCCTACCTTGTCAAATAATCGAAATTTTTTTAAAATTTTGGACGACTTCCTACCTTCTCAAAAAATTGAAAATTTTTTAAAATATTGGACGACTTCCTACCTTGTCAAGAAATTGAAAATTTTTTAAAATTCTGCACGACACCCTACCTTGTCAAGAAATTGAAAATTTTTTAAAATTTTGCACGACACCCTACCTAGCCAAAACATATGAAAATTTTTTAAAATCTTGGACAACTTCCTACCTTGTCAAAAAATTGAAAATTTTTTAAAATATTGGACGACTTCCTACCCTGTCAACAAATTTGAAAGTTTTTTAAAATTTTGCACGACACCCTACCTTGTCAAAAAATTGAAAATTTTTTAAAATTTTGGGCGACTTCCTACTTTGTCAACAAATTGAAAATTTTTAAAAATTTTGCACGACTTCCTAGTTTGTCAATAAACTGAAAATTTTTTTAAATTTTGGGCGACTTCCTACCTTGTCAAAAAATCGAAATTTTTTTAAAATTTTGGACGACTTCCTACCTTCTCAAAAAATTGAAAATTTTTTAAAATATTGGACGACTTCCTACCTTGTCAAGAAATTGAAAATTTTTTAAAATTCTGCACGACACCCTACCTTGTCAAGAAATTGAAAATTTTTTAAAATTTTGCACGACACCCTACCTTGCCAAAACATATGAAAATTTTTTAAAATCTTGGACAACTTCCTACCTTGTCAAAAAATTGAAAATTTTTTAAAATATTGGACGACTTCCTACCTTGTCAAGAAATTGAAAATTTTTTAAAATTTTGCACGACACCCTACCTTGTCAAGAAATTGAAAATTTTTTAAAATTTTGCACGACACCCTACCTTGTCAAAATATTGAAAATTTTTTAAAATATTGGACGACTTACTACCTTGTCAAGAAATTGAAAATTTTTTAAAATTTTGCACGACACCCTACCTTGTCAAGAAATTGAAAATTTTTTAAAATTTTGCACGACACCCTACCTTGTCAAAAAACTGAAAATTTTTTAAAATTTTGGGCGACTTCCTACTTTGTCAACAAATTGAAAATTTTTTAAAATTTTGGACGACTTCCTACTTTGTCAAAACATTGAAAATTTTTTAAAATATTGGACGACTTCCTTCCTACCTTGTCAACAAATTGAAATTTTTTTAAAATTTTGGACGACTTCCTATCTTGTGAAAAAATTGAAAATTTTTTAAAATTTTGCACGACACCCTACCTTGTCAAAATATTGAAAATTTTTTAAAATATTGGACGACTTACTACCTTGTCAACAAATTGAAATTTTTTTAAAATTTTGGCCGACTTCCTACTTTGTCAACAAATTGAAAATTTTTTAAAATTTTGGACGACTTCCTACCTTGTCAACAAATTGAAAATTTTTTAAAATTTTGGGCGACTTCCTACTTTGTCAACAAATTGAAAATTTTTTAAAATTTTGGACGACTTCCTACTTTGTCAAAACATTGAAATTTTTTTAAAATTTTGGACGACTTCCTACCTTGTCAAAAACTTGAAAATTTTCTAAAATTTGGAAGACTTCCTACCTTGTCAACAAATTGAAAATTTTTTAAAATTTTGTACGAGTTCCTAGCTTGTCAACAAATTGAAAATTTTTTAAAATTTTGGACGACTTCCTACCTTGTCAAGAAATTGAAAATTTTTTAAAATTTTGGGCAACTTCCTACCTTGTCAACAATTTGAAAATTTTTTAAAATTTTGGGCGACTTCCTACCTTGTCAAAAAATCGAAATTTTTTTAAAATTTTGGACGACTTCCTACCTTGTCAAAAAATCGAAATTTTTTTAAAATTTTGGACGACTTCCTACGTTGTCAAGAAATTGAAAATTTTTTAAAATTTTGCACGACACCCTACCCTGTCAACAAATTGAAAATTTTTTAAAATTTTGCACGACACCCTACCTTGTCAAGAAATTGAAATTTTTTTAAAATTTTGCACGACACCCTACCTTGTCAAAATATTGAAAAATTTTTAAAATTTTGGACGACTTCCTACGATGTTAACAAATTGAAAATTTTTAAAAATTTGGGACGACTTCCTACCTTGTCAATAAACTGAAAATTTTTTAAAATTTTGGGCGACTTCCTACTTTGTCAACAAATTGAAAATTTTTAAAAATTTTGCACGACTTCCTACCTTGTCAAAAAACTGAAAATTTTTTAAAATTTTGGGCGACTTCCTACTTTGTCAACAAATTGAAAATTTTTAAAAATTTTGCACGACTTCCTACCTTGTCAATAAACTGAAAATTTTTTAAAATTTTGGGCGACTTCCTACTTTGTCAACAAATTGAAAATTTTTAAAAATTTTGCACGACTTCCTACCTTGTCAATAAACTGAAAATTTTTTAAAATTTTGGGCGACTTCCTACCTTGTCAAAAAATCGAAATATTTTTAAAATTTTGGACGACTTCTTACCTTGTCAAAAAATTGAAAATTTTTTAAAATATTGGACGACTTCCTACCCTGTCAACAAATTGAAAATTTTTTAAAATTTTGCACGACACCCTACCTTGTCAAGAAATTGAAAATTTTTTAAAATTTTGCACGAATTCCTACTTTGTCAACAAATTGAAAATTTTTAAAAATTTTGCACGACTTCCTACCTTGTCAATAAACTGAAAATTTTTTAAAATTTTGGGCGACTTCCTACCTTGTCAAAAAATCGAAATTTTTTTAAAATTTTGGACGACTTCCTACCTTGTCAAGAAATTGAAAATTTTTTAAAATTCTGCACGACACCCTACCTTGTCAAGAAATTGAAAATTTTTTAAAATTTTGCACGACACCCTACCTTGCCAAAACATATGAAAATTTTTTAAGATCTTGGACAACTTCCTACCTTGTCAAATAATCGAAATTTTTTTAAAATTTTGGACGACTTCCTACCTTCTCAAAAAATTGAAAATTTTTTAAAATATTGGACGACTTCCTACCTTGTCAAGAAATTGAAAATTTTTTAAAATTCTGCACGACACCCTACCTTGTCAAGAAATTGAAAATTTTTTAAAATTTTGCACGACACCCTACCTAGCCAAAACATATGAAAATTTTTTAAAATCTTGGACAACTTCCTACCTTGTCAAAAAATTGAAAATTTTTTAAAATATTGGACGACTTCCTACCCTGTCAACAAATTTGAAAGTTTTTTAAAATTTTGCACGACACCCTACCTTGTCAAAAAATTGAAAATTTTTTAAAATTTTGGGCGACTTCCTACTTTGTCAACAAATTGAAAATTTTTAAAAATTTTGCACGACTTCCTAGTTTGTCAATAAACTGAAAATTTTTTTAAATTTTGGGCGACTTCCTACCTTGTCAAAAAATCGAAATTTTTTTAAAATTTTGGACGACTTCCTACCTTCTCAAAAAATTGAAAATTTTTTAAAATATTGGACGACTTCCTACCTTGTCAAGAAATTGAAAATTTTTTAAAATTCTGCACGACACCCTACCTTGTCAAGAAATTGAAAATTTTTTAAAATTTTGCACGACACCCTACCTTGCCAAAACATATGAAAATTTTTTAAAATCTTGGACAACTTCCTACCTTGTCAAAAAATTGAAAATTTTTTAAAATATTGGACGACTTCCTACCTTGTCAAGAAATTGAAAATTTTTTAAAATTTTGCACGACACCCTACCTTGTCAAGAAATTGAAAATTTTTTAAAATTTTGCACGACACCCTACCTTGTCAAAATATTGAAAATTTTTTAAAATATTGGACGACTTACTACCTTGTCAAGAAATTGAAAATTTTTTAAAATTTTGCACGACACCCTACCTTGTCAAGAAATTGAAAATTTTTTAAAATTTTGCACGACACCCTACCTTGTCAAAAAACTGAAAATTTTTTAAAATTTTGGGCGACTTCCTACTTTGTCAACAAATTGAAAATTTTTTAAAATTTTGGACGACTTCCTACTTTGTCAAAACATTGAAAATTTTTTAAAATATTGGACGACTTCCTTCCTACCTTGTCAACAAATTGAAATTTTTTTAAAATTTTGGACGACTTCCTATCTTGTGAAAAAATTGAAAATTTTTTAAAATTTTGCACGACACCCTACCTTGTCAAAATATTGAAAATTTTTTAAAATATTGGACGACTTACTACCTTGTCAACAAATTGAAATTTTTTTAAAATTTTGGCCGACTTCCTACTTTGTCAACAAATTGAAAATTTTTTAAAATTTTGGACGACTTCCTACCTTGTCAACAAATTGAAAATTTTTTAAAATTTTGGGCGACTTCCTACTTTGTCAACAAATTGAAAATTTTTTAAAATTTTGGACGACTTCCTACTTTGTCAAAACATTGAAATTTTTTTAAAATTTTGGACGACTTCCTACCTTGTAAAAAAATCGAAATTTTTTTAAAATTTTGCACGACACCCTACCTTGTCAAGAAATTGAAAATTTTTTAAAATTTTGGACGACCACCTACCTTGTCAATAAACTGAAAATTTTTTAAAATATTGGACGACTTCCTACCCTGTCAACAAATTGAAAATTTTTTAAAATTTTGCACGACACCCTACCTTGTCAAAAAACTGAAAATTTTTTAAAATTTTGGGCGACTTCCTACTTTGTCAACAAATTGAAAATTTTTTAAAATTTTGGACGACTTCCTACTTTGTCAAAACATTGAAAATTTTTTCAAATATTGGACGACTTCCTTCCTACCTTGTCAACAAATTGAAAATTTTTTAAAATTTTGGGCGACTTCCTAGCTTGTCAAAAAATCGAAATTTTTTTAAAATTTTGGACGACTTCCTACCTTGTAAAAAAATCGAAATTTTTTTAAAATTTTGCACGACACCTTACCTTGTCAAGAAATTGAAAATTTTTTAAAATTTTGCACGACACCCTACCTTGTCAAAAAACTGAAAATTTTTTAAAATTTTGGGCGACTTCCTACTTTGTCAACAAATTGAAAATTTTTTAAAATTTTGGACGACTTCCTACTTTGTCAAAACATTGAAAATTTTTTCAAATATTGGACGACTTCCTTCCTACTTTGTCAACAAATTGAAAATTTTTTAAAATTTTGGACGACTTCCTACTTTGTCAAAACATTGAAAATTTTTTCAAATATTGGACGACTTCCTTCCTACCTTGTCAAGAAATTGAAAATTTTTTAAAATTCTGCACGACACCCTACCTTGTCAAGAAATTGAAAATTTTTTAAAATTTTGCACGACACCCTACCTTGCCAAAACATATGAAAATTTTTTAAAATCTTGGACAACTTCCTACCTTGTCAAAAAATTGAAAATTTTTTAAAATATTGGACGACTTCCTACCCTGTCAACAAATTTGAAAGTTTTTTAAAATTTTGCACGACACCCTACCTTGTCAAAAAACTGAAAATTTTTTAAAATTTTGGGCGACTTCCTACTTTGTCAACAAATTGAAAATTTTTAAAAATTTTGCACGACTTCCTAGTTTGTCAATAAACTGAAAATTTTTTTAAATTTTGGGCGACTTCCTACCTTGTCAAAAAATAGAAATTTTTTTAAAATTTTGGAGGACTTCCTACCTTGTCAAAAAATTGAAAATTTTTTAAAATATTGGACGACTTCCTACCTTGTCAAGAAATTGAAAATTTTTTAAAATTTTGCACGACACCCTACCTTGTCAAGAAATTGAAAATTTTTTAAAATTTTGCACGACACCCTACCTTGTCAAAATATTGAAAATTTTTTAAAATATTGGACGACTTACTACCTTGTCAAGAAATTGAAAATTTTTTAAAATATTGGACGACACCCTACCTTGTCAAGAAATTGAAAATTTTTTAAAATTTTGCACGACACCCTACCTTGTCAACAAATTGAAAATTTTTTAAAATTTTGGGCGACTTCCTAGCTTGACAAAAAATCGAAATTTTTTTAAAATTTTGGACGACTTCCTACCTTGTAAAAAAATCGAAATTTTTTTAAAATTTTGCACGACACCCTACCTTGTCAAGAAATTGAAAATTTTTTAAAATTTTGCACGACACCCTACCTTGTCAAAATATTGAAAATTTTTTAAAATATTGGACGACTTCCTACCCTGTCAACAAATTGAAAATTTTTTAAAATTTTGCACGACACCCTACCTTGTCAAAAAACTGAAAATTTTTTAAAATTTTGGGCCACTTCCTACCTTGTCAAAAAATAGAAATTTTTTTAAAATTTTGGAGGACTTCCTACCTTGTCAAAAAATTGAAAATTTTTTAAAATATTGGACGACTTCCTACCTTGTCAAGAAATTGAAAATTTTTTAAAATTTTGCACGACACCCTACCTTGTCAAGAAATTGAAAATTTTTCAAAATTTTGCACGACACCCTACCTTGTCAAAATATTGAAAATTTTTTAAAATATTGGACGACTTCCTACCCTGTCAACAAATTGAAAATTTTTTAAAATTTTGCACGACACCCTACCTTGTCAAAAAACTGAAAATTTTTTAAAATTTTGGGCGACTTCCTACTTTGTCAACAAATTGAAAATTTTTTAAAATTTTGGACGACTTCCTACTTTGTCAACAAATTGAAAATTTTTTAAAATTTTGGACGACTTCCTACTTTGTCAAAACATTGAAAATTTTTTAAAATGTTGGACGACTTCCTACCTTGTCAACAAATTGAAAATTTTTTAAAATTTTGGGCGACTTCCTAGCTTGTCAAAAAATCGAAATTTTTTAAAATTTTGGACGACTTCCTACCTTGTAAAAAAATCGAAATTTTTTTAAAATTTTGCACGACACCCTACCTTGTCAAGAAATTGAAAATTTTTTAAAATTTTGCACGACACCCTACCTTGTCAAAATATTGAAAATTTTTTAAAATATTGGACGACTTCCTACCCTGTCAACAAATTGAAAATTTTTTAAAATTTTGCACGACACCCTACCTTGTCAAAAAACTGAAAATTTTTTAAAATTTTGGGCGACTTCCTACTTTGTCAACAAATTGAAAATTTTTTAAAATTTTGGACGACTTCCTACTTTGTCAAAACATTGAAAATTTTTTCAAATATTGGACGACTTCCTTCCTACTTTGTCAACAAATTGAAAATTTTTTAAAATTTTGGACGACTTCCTACTTTGTCAAAACATTGAAAATTTTTTCAAATATTGGACGACTTCCTTCCTACCTTGTCAAGAAATTGAAAATTTTTTAAAATTCTGCACGACACCCTACCTTGTCAAGAAATTGAAAATTTTTTAAAATTTTGCACGACACCCTACCTTGCCAAAACATATGAAAATTTTTTAAGATCTTGGACAACTTCCTACCTTGTCAAAAAATTGAAAATTTTTTAAAATATTGGACGACTTCCTACCCTGTCAACAAATTTGAAAGTTTTTTAAAATTTTGCACGACACCCTACCTTGTCAAAAAACTGAAAATTTTTTAAAATTTTGGGCGACTTCCTACTTTGTCAACAAATTGAAAATTTTTAAAAATTTTGCACGACTTCCTAGTTTGTCAATAAACTGAAAATTTTTTTAAATTTTGGGCGACTTCCTACCTTGTCAAAAAATAGAAATTTTTTTAAAATTTTGGAGGACTTCCTACCTTGTCAAAAAATTGAAAATTTTTTAAAATATTGGACGACTTCCTACCTTGTCAAGAAATTGAAAATTTTTTAAAATTTTGCACGACACCCTACCTTGTCAAGAAATTGAAAATTTTTTAAAATTTTGCACGACACCCTACCTTGTCAAAATATTGAAAATTTTTTAAAATATTGGACGACTTACTACCTTGTCAAGAAATTGAAAATTTTTTAAAATATTGGACGACACCCTACCTTGTCAAGAAATTGAAAATTTTTTAAAATTTTGCACGACACCCTACCTTGTCAACAAATTGAAAATTTTTTAAAATTTTGGGCGACTTCCTAGCTTGACAAAAAATCGAAATTTTTTTAAAATTTTGGACGACTTCCTACCTTGTAAAAAAATCGAAATTTTTTTAAAATTTTGCACGACACCCTACCTTGTCAAGAAATTGAAAATTTTTTAAAATTTTGCACGACACCCTACCTTGTCAAAATATTGAAAATTTTTTAAAATATTGGACGACTTCCTACCCTGTCAACAAATTGAAAATTTTTTAAAATTTTGCACGACACCCTACCTTGTCAAAAAACTGAAAATTTTTTAAAATTTTGGGCCACTTCCTACCTTGTCAAAAAATAGAAATTTTTTTAAAATTTTGGAGGACTTCCTACCTTGTCAAAAAATTGAAAATTTTTTAAAATATTGGACGACTTCCTACCTTGTCAAGAAATTGAAAATTTTTTAAAATTTTGCACGACACCCTACCTTGTCAAGAAATTGAAAATTTTTTAAAATTTTGCACGACACCCTACCTTGTCAAAATATTGAAAATTTTTTAAAATATTGGACGACTTCCTACCCTGTCAACAAATTGAAAATTTTTTAAAATTTTGCACGACACCCTACCTTGTCAAAAAACTGAAAATTTTTTAAAATATTGGACGACTTCCTACCTTGTCAAGAAATTGAAAATTTTTTAAAATTTTGCACGACACCCTACCTTGTCAAGAAATTGAAAATTTTTTAAAATTTTGCACGACACCCTACCTTGTCAAAATATTGAAAATTTTTTAAAATTTTGGACGACTTCCTACGATGTTAACAAATTGAAAATTTTTAAAAATTTGGGACGACTTTCTACCTTGCCAAAACATATGAAAATTTTTTAAGATCTTGGACGACTTCCTACCTTGTCAAAAAATTGAAAATTTTTTAAAATATTGGACGACTTCCTACCCTGTCAACAAATTGAAAATTTTTTAAAATTTTGCACGACACCCTACCTTGTCAAAAAACTGAAAATTTTTTAAAATTTTGGGCGACTTCCTACTTTGTCAACAAATTGAAAATTTTAAAAATTTTGCACGACTTCCTACCTTGTCAATAAACTGAAAATTTTTTAAAATTTTGAGCGACTTCCTACCTTTTCAAAAAATCGAAATTTTTTTAAAATTTTCGACGACTTCTTACCTTGTCAAAAAATCGAAATTTTTTTAAAATTTTGGACGACTTCCTACCTTCTCAAAAAATTGAAAATTTTTTAAAATATTGGACGACTTCCTACCTTGTCAAGAAATTGAAAAGTTTTTAAAATTCTGCACGACACCCTACCTTGTCAAGAAATTGAAAATTTTTTAAAATTTTGCACGACACCCTACCTTGTCAAAATATTGAAAAATTTTTAAAATTTTGGACGACTTCCTACGATGTTAACAAATTGAAAATTTTTTAAAATTTGGGACGACTTTTTACCTTGCCAAAACATATGAAAATTTTTTAAGATCTTGGACAACTTCCTACCTTGTCAAAAAATTGAAAATTTTTTAAAATATTGGACGACTTCCTCCCCTGTCAACAAATTGAAAATTTTTTAAAATTTTGCACGACTTCCTCCCCTGTCAACAAATTGGAAATTTTTTAAAATTTTGGGCGACTTCCTACTTTGTCAACAAATTGAAAATTTTTAAAAATTTTGCACGACTTCCTACCTTGTCAATAAACTGAAAATTTTTTTAAATTTTGGGCGACTTCCTACCTTGTCAAAAAATCGAAATTTTTTTAAAATTTTGGACGACTTGTCAAAAAATTGAAAATTTTTTAAAATATTGGACGACTTCCTACCCTGTCAACAAATTGAAAATTTTTTAAAATTTTGCACGACACCCTACCTTGTCAAGAAATTGAAAATTTTTTAAAATTTTGCACGACGCCCTACCTTGTCAAGAAATTGAAAATTTTTTAAAATTTTGCACGACACCCTACCTTGTCAAGAAATTGAAAATTTTTTAAAATTTTGCACGACACCCTACCTTGTCAAGAAATTGAAAATTTTTTAAAATATTGGACGACTTCCTACCTTGTCAAGAAATTGAAAATTTTTTAAAATTTTGCACGACACCCTACCTTGTCAAGAAATTGAAAATTTTTTAAAATTTTGCACGACACCCTACCTTGTCAAAATATTGAAAATTTTTTAAAATATTGGACGACTTCCTACCCTGTCAATAAACTGAAAATTTTTTAAAATTTTGGGCAACTTCCTACCTTGTCAACAATTTGAAAATTTTTTTATAATTTTGGGCGACTTCCTACCTTGTCAAAAAATCGAAATTTTTTTAAAATTTTGGACGACTTCCTACCTTGTCAAAAAATCGAAATTTTTTTAAAATTTTGGACGACTTCCTACGTTGTCAAGAAATTGAAAATTTTTTAAAATTTTGCACGACACCCTACCCTGTCAACAAATTGAAAATTTTTTAAAATTTTGCACGACACCCTACCTTGTCAAGAAATTGAAATTTTTTTAAAATTTTGCACGACACCCTACCTTGTCAAAATATTGAAAAATTTTTAAAATTTTGGACGACTTCCTACGATGTTAACAAATTGAAAATTTTTAAAAATTTGGGACGACTTCCTACCTTGTCAATAAACTGAAATTTTTTTAAAATTTTGGACGACTTCCTACCTTGTCAAAAAATCGAAATTTTTTTAAAATTTTGGACGACTTCCTACGTTGTCAAGAAATTGAAAATTTTTTAAAATATTGGACGACTTCCTACCCTGTCAATAAACTGAAAATTTTTTAAAATTTTGGGCAACTTCCTACCTTGTCAACAATTTGAAAATTTTTTTATAATTTTGGGCGACTTCCTACCTTGTCAAAAAATCGAAATTTTTTTAAAATTTTGGACGACTTCCTACCTTGTCAAAAAATCGAAATTTTTTTAAAATTTTGGACGACTTCCTACGTTGTCAAGAAATTGAAAATTTTTTAAAATTTTGGGCGACTTCCTACTTTGTCAACAAATTGAAAATTTTTAAAAATTTTGCACGACTTCCTACCTTGTCAATAAACTGAAAATTTTTTAAAATTTTGGGCGACTTCCTACTTTGTCAACAAATTGAAAATTTTTAAAAATTTTGCACGACTTCCTACCTTGTCAATAAACTGAAAATTTTTTAAAATTTTGGGCGACTTCCTACTTTGTCAACAAATTGAAAATTTTTAAAAATTTTGCACGACTTCCTACCTTGTCAATAAACTGAAAATTTTTTAAAATTTTGGGCGACTTCCTACCTTGTCAAAAAATCGAAATTTTTTTAAAATTTTGCACGACTTCCTACCTTGTCAATAAACTGAAAATTTTTTAAAATTTTGGGCGACTTCCTACCTTGTCAAAAAATCGAAATTTTTTTAAAATTTTGGACGACTTCTTACCTTGTCAAAAAATTGAAAATTTTTTAAAATATTGGACGACTTCCTACCCTGTCAACAAATTGAAAATTTTTTAAAATTTTGCACGACACCCTACCTTGTCAAGAAATTGAAAATTTTTTAAAATATTGCACGACTTCCTACTTTGTCAACAAATTGAAAATTTTTAAAAATTTTGCACGACTTCCTACCTTGTCAATAAACTGAAAATTTTTTTAAATTTTGGGCGACTTCCTACCTTGTCAAAAAATCGAAATTTTTTTAAAATTTTGGACGACTTCCTACCTTGTCAAAAAATTGAAAATTTTTTAAAATATTGGACGACTTCCTACCCTGTCAACAAATTGAAAATTTTTTAAAATTTTGCACGACACCCTACCTTGTCAAGAAATTGAAAATTTTTTAAAATTTTGCACGACGCCCTACCTTGTCAAGAAATTGAAAATTTTTTAAAATTTTGCACGACGCCCTACCTTGTCAAAATATTGAAAATTTTTTAAAATATTGGACGACTTCCTACCTTGTCAAGAAATTGAAAATTTTTTAAAATTTTGGGCAACTTCCTACCTTGTCAACAATTTGAAAATTTTTTAAAATTTTGGGCGACTTCCTACCTTGTCAAAAAATCGAAATTTTTTTAAAATTTTGGACGACTTCCTACCTTGTCAAAAAATCGAAATTTTTTTAAAATTTTGGACGACTTCCTACGTTGTCAAGAAATTGAAAATTTTTTAAAATTTTGCACGACACCCTACCCTGTCAACAAATTGAAAATTTTTTAAAATTTTGCACGACACCCTACCTTGTCAAGAAATTGAAATTTTTTTAAAATTTTGCACGACACCCTACCTTGTCAAAATATTGAAAAATTTTTAAAATTTTGGACGACTTCCTACGATGTTAACAAATTGAAAATTTTTAAAAATTTGGGACGACTTCCTACCTTGTCAATAAACTGAAAATTTTTTAAAATTTTGGGCGACTTCCTACTTTGTCAACAAATTGAAAATTTTTAAAAATTTTGCACGACTTCCTACCTTGTCAAAAAACTGAAAATTTTTTAAAATTTTGGGCGACTTCCTACTTTGTCAACAAATTGAAAATTTTTAAAAATTTTGCACGACTTCCTACCTTGTCAATAAACTGAAAATTTTTTAAAATTTTGGGCGACTTCCTACTTTGTCAACAAATTGAAAATTTTTAAAAATTTTGCACGACTTCCTACCTTGTCAATAAACTGAAAATTTTTTAAAATTTTGGGCGACTTCCTACCTTGTCAAAAAATCGAAATTTTTTTAAAATTTTGGACGACTTCTTACCTTGTCAAAAAATTGAAAATTTTTTAAAATATTGGACGACTTCCTACCCTGTCAACAAATTGAAAATTTTTTAAAATTTTGCACGACACCCTACCTTGTCAAGAAATTGAAAATTTTTTAAAATTTTGCACGAATTCCTACTTTGTCAACAAATTGAAAATTTTTAAAAATTTTGCACGACTTCCTACCTTGTCAATAAACTGAAAATTTTTTAAAATTTTGGGCGACTTCCTACCTTGTCAAAAAATCGAAATTTTTTTAAAATTTTGGACGACTTCCTACCTTGTCAAGAAATTGAAAATTTTTTAAAATTCTGCACGACACCCTACCTTGTCAAGAAATTGAAAATTTTTTAAAATTTTGCACGACACCCTACCTTGCCAAAACATATGAAAATTTTTTAAGATCTTGGACAACTTCCTACCTTGTCAAATAATCGAAATTTTTTTAAAATTTTGGACGACTTCCTACCTTCTCAAAAAATTGAAAATTTTTTAAAATATTGGACGACTTCCTACCTTGTCAAGAAATTGAAAATTTTTTAAAATTCTGCACGACACCCTACCTTGTCAAGAAATTGAAAATTTTTTAAAATTTTGCACGACACCCTACCTAGCCAAAACATATGAAAATTTTTTAAAATCTTGGACAACTTCCTACCTTGTCAAAAAATTGAAAATTTTTTAAAATATTGGACGACTTCCTACCCTGTCAACAAATTTGAAAGTTTTTTAAAATTTTGCACGACACCCTACCTTGTCAAAAAATTGAAAATTTTTTAAAATTTTGGGCGACTTCCTACTTTGTCAACAAATTGAAAATTTTTAAAAATTTTGCACGACTTCCTAGTTTGTCAATAAACTGAAAATTTTTTTAAATTTTGGGCGACTTCCTACCTTGTCAAAAAATCGAAATTTTTTTAAAATTTTGGACGACTTCCTACCTTCTCAAAAAATTGAAAATTTTTTAAAATATTGGACGACTTCCTACCTTGTCAAGAAATTGAAAATTTTTTAAAATTCTGCACGACACCCTACCTTGTCAAGAAATTGAAAATTTTTTAAAATTTTGCACGACACCCTACCTTGCCAAAACATATGAAAATTTTTTAAAATCTTGGACAACTTCCTACCTTGTCAAAAAATTGAAAATTTTTTAAAATATTGGACGACTTCCTACCTTGTCAAGAAATTGAAAATTTTTTAAAATTTTGCACGACACCCTACCTTGTCAAGAAATTGAAAATTTTTTAAAATTTTGCACGACACCCTACCTTGTCAAAATATTGAAAATTTTTTAAAATATTGGACGACTTACTACCTTGTCAAGAAATTGAAAATTTTTTAAAATTTTGCACGACACCCTACCTTGTCAAGAAATTGAAAATTTTTTAAAATTTTGCACGACACCCTACCTT
The DNA here is from genome assembly GCF_029603195.1 of Condylostylus longicornis. Taxonomy (NCBI): domain Eukaryota; kingdom Metazoa; phylum Arthropoda; class Insecta; order Diptera; family Dolichopodidae; genus Condylostylus; species Condylostylus longicornis. Next base: position 749,316 of record NW_026577998.1, read on the forward strand.
GTCAAAAAACTGAAAATTTTTTAAAATTTTGGGCGACTTCCTACTTTGTCAACAAATTGAAAATTTTTTAAAATTTTGGACGACTTCCTACTTTGTCAAAACATTGAAAATTTTTTAAAATATTGGACGACTTCCTTCCTACCTTGTCAACAAATTGAAATTTTTTTAAAATTTTGGACGACTTCCTATCTTGTGAAAAAATTGAAAATTTTTTAAAATTTTGCACGACACCCTACCTTGTCAAAATATTGAAAATTTTTTAAAATATTGGACGACTTACTACCTTGTCAACAAATTGAAATTTTTTTAAAATTTTGGCCGACTTCCTACTTTGTCAACAAATTGAAAATTTTTTAAAATTTTGGACGACTTCCTACCTTGTCAACAAATTGAAAATTTTTTAAAATTTTGGGCGACTTCCTACTTTGTCAACAAATTGAAAATTTTTTAAAATTTTGGACGACTTCCTACTTTGTCAAAACATTGAAATTTTTTTAAAATTTTGGACGACTTCCTACCTTGTAAAAAAATCGAAATTTTTTTAAAATTTTGCACGACACCCTACCTTGTCAAGAAATTGAAAATTTTTTAAAATTTTGGACGACCACCTACCTTGTCAATAAACTGAAAATTTTTTAAAATATTGGACGACTTCCTACCCTGTCAACAAATTGAAAATTTTTTAAAATTTTGCACGACACCCTACCTTGTCAAAAAACTGAAAATTTTTTAAAATTTTGGGCGACTTCCTACTTTGTCAACAAATTGAAAATTTTTTAAAATTTTGGACGACTTCCTACTTTGTCAAAACATTGAAAATTTTTTCAAATATTGGACGACTTCCTTCCTACCTTGTCAACAAATTGAAAATTTTTTAAAATTTTGGGCGACTTCCTAGCTTGTCAAAAAATCGAAATTTTTTTAAAATTTTGGACGACTTCCTACCTTGTAAAAAAATCGAAATTTTTTTAAAATTTTGCACGACACCTTACCTTGTCAAGAAATTGAAAATTTTTTAAAATTTTGCACGACACCCTACCTTGTCAAAAAACTGAAAATTTTTTAAAATTTTGGGCGACTTCCTACTTTGTCAACAAATTGAAAATTTTTTAAAATTTTGGACGACTTCCTACTTTGTCAAAACATTGAAAATTTTTTCAAATATTGGACGACTTCCTTCCTACTTTGTCAACAAATTGAAAATTTTTTAAAATTTTGGACGACTTCCTACTTTGTCAAAACATTGAAAATTTTTTCAAATATTGGACGACTTCCTTCCTACCTTGTCAAAAAATTGAAAATTTTTTAAAATATTGGACGACTTCCTACCCTGTCAACAAATTTGAAAGTTTTTTAAAATTTTGCACGACACCCTACCTTGTCAAAAAACTGAAAATTTTTTAAAATTTTGGGCGACTTCCTACTTTGTCAACAAATTGAAAATTTTTAAAAATTTTGCACGACTTCCTAGTTTGTCAATAAACTGAAAATTTTTTTAAATTTTGGGCGACTTCCTACCTTGTCAAAAAATAGAAATTTTTTTAAAATTTTGGAGGACTTCCTACCTTGTCAAAAAATTGAAAATTTTTTAAAATATTGGACGACTTCCTACCTTGTCAAGAAATTGAAAATTTTTTAAAATTTTGCACGACACCCTACCTTGTCAAGAAATTGAAAATTTTTTAAAATTTTGCACGACACCCTACCTTGTCAAAATATTGAAAATTTTTTAAAATATTGGACGACTTACTACCTTGTCAAGAAATTGAAAATTTTTTAAAATATTGGACGACACCCTACCTTGTCAAGAAATTGAAAATTTTTTAAAATTTTGCACGACACCCTACCTTGTCAACAAATTGAAAATTTTTTAAAATTTTGGGCGACTTCCTAGCTTGACAAAAAATCGAAATTTTTTTAAAATTTTGGACGACTTCCTACCTTGTAAAAAAATCGAAATTTTTTTAAAATTTTGCACGACACCCTACCTTGTCAAGAAATTGAAAATTTTTTAAAATTTTGCACGACACCCTACCTTGTCAAAATATTGAAAATTTTTTAAAATATTGGACGACTTCCTACCCTGTCAACAAATTGAAAATTTTTTAAAATTTTGCACGACACCCTACCTTGTCAAAAAACTGAAAATTTTTTAAAATTTTGGGCCACTTCCTACCTTGTCAAAAAATAGAAATTTTTTTAAAATTTTGGAGGACTTCCTACCTTGTCAAAAAATTGAAAATTTTTTAAAATATTGGACGACTTCCTACCTTGTCAAGAAATTGAAAATTTTTTAAAATTTTGCACGACACCCTACCTTGTCAAGAAATTGAAAATTTTTCAAAATTTTGCACGACACCCTACCTTGTCAAAATATTGAAAATTTTTTAAAATATTGGACGACTTCCTACCCTGTCAACAAATTGAAAATTTTTTAAAATTTTGCACGACACCCTACCTTGTCAAAAAACTGAAAATTTTTTAAAATTTTGGGCGACTTCCTACTTTGTCAACAAATTGAAAATTTTTTAAAATTTTGGACGACTTCCTACTTTGTCAACAAATTGAAAATTTTTTAAAATTTTGGACGACTTCCTACTTTGTCAAAACATTGAAAATTTTTTAAAATGTTGGACGACTTCCTACCTTGTCAACAAATTGAAAATTTTTTAAAATTTTGGGCGACTTCCTAGCTTGTCAAAAAATCGAAATTTTTTAAAATTTTGGACGACTTCCTACCTTGTAAAAAAATCGAAATTTTTTTAAAATTTTGCACGACACCCTACCTTGTCAAGAAATTGAAAATTTTTTAAAATTTTGCACGACACCCTACCTTGTCAAAATATTGAAAATTTTTTAAAATATTGGACGACTTCCTACCCTGTCAACAAATTGAAAATTTTTTAAAATTTTGCACGACACCCTACCTTGTCAAAAAACTGAAAATTTTTTAAAATTTTGGGCGACTTCCTACTTTGTCAACAAATTGAAAATTTTTTAAAATTTTGGACGACTTCCTACTTTGTCAAAACATTGAAAATTTTTTCAAATATTGGACGACTTCCTTCCTACTTTGTCAACAAATTGAAAATTTTTTAAAATTTTGGACGACTTCCTACTTTGTCAAAACATTGAAAATTTTTTCAAATATTGGACGACTTCCTTCCTACCTTGTCAAGAAATTGAAAATTTTTTAAAATTCTGCACGACACCCTACCTTGTCAAGAAATTGAAAATTTTTTAAAATTTTGCACGACACCCTACCTTGCCAAAACATATGAAAATTTTTTAAGATCTTGGACAACTTCCTACCTTGTCAAAAAATTGAAAATTTTTTAAAATATTGGACGACTTCCTACCCTGTCAACAAATTTGAAAGTTTTTTAAAATTTTGCACGACACCCTACCTTGTCAAAAAACTGAAAATTTTTTAAAATTTTGGGCGACTTCCTACTTTGTCAACAAATTGAAAATTTTTAAAAATTTTGCACGACTTCCTAGTTTGTCAATAAACTGAAAATTTTTTTAAATTTTGGGCGACTTCCTACCTTGTCAAAAAATAGAAATTTTTTTAAAATTTTGGAGGACTTCCTACCTTGTCAAAAAATTGAAAATTTTTTAAAATATTGGACGACTTCCTACCTTGTCAAGAAATTGAAAATTTTTTAAAATTTTGCACGACACCCTACCTTGTCAAGAAATTGAAAATTTTTTAAAATTTTGCACGACACCCTACCTTGTCAAAATATTGAAAATTTTTTAAAATATTGGACGACTTACTACCTTGTCAAGAAATTGAAAATTTTTTAAAATATTGGACGACACCCTACCTTGTCAAGAAATTGAAAATTTTTTAAAATTTTGCACGACACCCTACCTTGTCAACAAATTGAAAATTTTTTAAAATTTTGGGCGACTTCCTAGCTTGACAAAAAATCGAAATTTTTTTAAAATTTTGGACGACTTCCTAAATTGTAAAAAAATCGAAATTTTTTTAAAATTTTGCACGACACCCTACCTTGTCAAGAAATTGAAAATTTTTTAAAATTTTGCACGACACCCTACCTTGTCAAAATATTGAAAATTTTTTAAAATATTGGACGACTTCCTACCCTGTCAACAAATTGAAAATTTTTTAAAATTTTGCACGACACCCTACCTTGTCAAAAAACTGAAAATTTTTTAAAATTTTGGGCCACTTCCTACCTTGTCAAAAAATAGAAATTTTTTTAAAATTTTGGAGGACTTCCTACCTTGTCAAAAAATTGAAAATTTTTTAAAATATTGGACGACTTCCTACCTTGTCAAGAAATTGAAAATTTTTTAAAATTTTGCACGACACCCTACCTTGTCAAGAAATTGAAAATTTTTTAAAATTTTGCACGACACCCTACCTTGTCAAAATATTGAAAATTTTTTAAAATATTGGACGACTTCCTACCCTGTCAACAAATTGAAAATTTTTTAAAATTTTGCACGACACCCTACCTTGTCAAAAAACTGAAAATTTTTTAAAATTTTGGGCGACTTCCTACTTTGTCAACAAATTGAAAATTTTTTAAAATTTTGGACGACTTCCTACTTTGTCAACAAATTGAAAATTTTTTAAAATTTTGGACGACTTCCTACTTTGTCAAAACATTGAAAATTTTTTAAAATGTTGGACGACTTCCTACCTTGTCAACAAATTGAAAATTTTTTAAAATTTTGGGCGACTTCCTAGCTTGTCAAAAAATCGAAATTTTTTAAAATTTTGGACGACTTCCTACCTTGTAAAAAAATCGAAATTTTTTTAAAATTTTGCACGACACCCTACCTTGTCAAGAAATTGAAAATTTTTTAAAATTTTGCACGACACCCTAACTTGTCAAAATATTGAAAATTTTTTAAAATATTGGACGACTTCCTACCCTGTCAACAAATTGAAAATATTTTAAAATTTTGCACGACACCCTACCTTGTCAAAAAACTGAAAATTTTTTAAAATTTTGGGCGACTTCCTACTTTGTCAACAAATTGAAAATTTTTTAAAATTTTGGACGACTTCCTACTTTGTCAAAACATTGAAAATTTTTTCAAATATTGGACGACTTCCTTCCTACTTTGTCAACAAATTGAAAATTTTTTAAAATTTTGGACGACTTCCTACTTTGTCAAAACATTGAAAATTTTTTCAAATATTGGACGACTTCCTTCCTACCTTGTCAAGAAATTGAAAATTTTTTAAAATTCTGCACGACACCCTACCTTGTCAAGAAATTGAAAATTTTTTAAAATTTTGCACGACACCCTACCTTGCCAAAACATATGAAAATTTTTTAAGATCTTGGACAACTTCCTACCTTGTCAAAAAATTGAAAATTTTTTAAAATATTGGACGACTTCCTACCCTGTCAACAAATTTGAAAGTTTTTTAAAATTTTGCACGACACTCTACCTTGTCAAAAAACTGAAAATTTTTTAAAATTTTGGGCGACTTCCTACTTTGTCAACAAATTGAAAATTTTTAAAAATTTTGCACGACTTCCTAGTTTGTCAATAAACTGAAAATTTTTTTAAATTTTGGGCGACTTCCTACCTTGTCAAAAAATAGAAATTTTTTTAAAATTTTGGAGGACTTCCTACCTTGTCAAAAAATTGAAAATTTTTTAAAATATTGGACGACACCCTACCTTGTCAAGAAATTGAAAATTTTTTAAAATTTTGCACGACACCCTACCTTGTCAAAATATTGAAAATTTTTTAAAATATTGGACGACTTACTACCTTGTCAAGAAATTGAAAATTTTTTAAAATTTTGCACGACTTCCTAGTTTGTCAATAAACTGAAAATTTTTTTAAATTTTGGGCGACTTCCTACCTTGTCAAAAAATAGAAATTTTTTTAAAATTTTGGAGGACTTCCTACCTTGTCAAGAAATTGAAAATTTTTTAAAATTTTGCACGACACCCTACCTTGTCAAGAAATTGAAAATTTTTTAAAATTTTGCACGACACCCTACCTTGTCAAAATATTGAAAATTTTTTAAAATATTGGACGACTTACTACCTTGTCAAGAAATTGAAAATTTTTTAAAATATTGGACGACACCCTACCTTGTCAAGAAATTGAAAATTTTTTAAAATTTTGCACGACACCCTACCTTGTCAACAAATTGAAAATTTTTTAAAATTTTGGGCGACTTCCTAGCTTGACAAAAAATCGAAATTTTTTTAAAATTTTGGACGACTTCCTACCTTGTAAAAAAATCGAAATTTTTTTAAAATTTTGCACGACACCCTACCTTGTCAAGAAATTGAAAATTTTTTAAAATTTTGCACGACACCCTACCTTGTCAAAATATTGAAAATTTTTTAAAATATTGGACGACTTCCTACCCTGTCAACAAATTGAAAATTTTTTAAAATTTTGCACGACACCCTACCTTGTCAAAAAACTGAAAATTTTTTAAAATTTTGGGCCACTTCCTACCTTGTCAAAAAATAGAAATTTTTTTAAAATTTTGGAGGACTTCCTACCTTGTCAAAAAATTGAAAATTTTTTAAAATATTGGACGACTTCCTACCTTGTCAAGAAATTGAAAATTTTTTAAAATTTTGCACGACACCCTACCTTGTCAAGAAATTGAAAATTTTTTAAAATTTTGCACGACACCCTACCTTGTCAAAATATTGAAAATTTTTTAAAATATTGGACGACTTCCTACCCTGTCAACAAATTGAAAATTTTTTAAAATTTTGGACGACTTCCTACCTTGTCAACAAATTGAAAATTTTTTAAAATTTTGGGCGACTTCCTAGCTTGTCAAAAAATCGAAATTTTTTTAAAATTTTGGACGACTTCCTACCTAGTAAAAAAATCGAAATTTTTTTAAAATTTTGGAGGACTTCCTACCTTGTCAAGAAATTGAAAATTTTTTAAAATTTTGCACGACACCCTACCTTGTCAAGAAATTGAAAATTTTTTAAAATTTTGGGCCACTTCCTACCTTGTCAAAAAATAGAAATTTTTTTAAAATTTTGGAGGACTTCCTACCTTGTCAAAAAATTGAAAATTTTTTAAAATATTGGACGACTTCCTACCTTGTCAAGAAATTGAAAATTTTTTAAAATTTTGCACGACACCCTACCTTGTCAAGAAATTGAAAATTTTTTAAAATTTTGGGCGACTTCCTAGCTTGTCAAAAAATCGAAATTTTTTTAAAATTTTGGACGACTTCCTACCTAGTAAAAAAATCGAAATTTTTTTAAAATTTTGGAGGACTTCCTACCTTGTCAAGAAATTGAAAATTTTTTAAAATTTTGCACGACACCCTACCTTGTCAAGAAATTGAAAATTTTTTAAAATGTTGGACGACTTCCTACCTTGTCAACAAATTGAAAATTTTTTAAAATTTTGGGCGACTTCCTACTTTGTCAACAAATTGAAAATTTTTTAAAATTTTGGACGACTTCCTACTTTGTCAACAAATTGAAAATTTTTTAAAATTTTGGAGGACTTCCTACCTTGTCAAGAAATTGAAAATTTTTTAAAATTTTGCACGACACCCTACCTTGTCAAGAAATTGAAAATTTTTTAAAATTTTGGGCCACTTCCTACCTTGTCAAAAAATAGAAATTTTTTTAAAATTTTGGAGGACTTCCTACCTTGTCAACAAATTGAAAATTTTTTAAAATTTTGGGCGACTTCCTACCTTGTCAAGAAATTGAAAATTTTTTAAAATTTTGGACGACTTCCTACCTTGTAAAAAAATCGAAATTTTTTTAAAATTTTGCACGACACCCTACCTTGTCAAAATATTGAAAATTTTTTAAAATTTTGGGCCACTTCCTACCTTGTCAAAAAATAGAAATTTTTTTAAAATTTTGGAGGACTTCCTACCTTGTCAAAAAATTGAAAATTTTTTAAAATATTGGACGACTTCCTACCTTGTCAAGAAATTGAAAATTTTTTAAAATTTTGCACGACACCCTACCTTGTCAAGAAATTGAAAATTTTTTAAAATTTTGCACGACACCCTACCTTGTCAAAAAACTGAAAATTTTTTAAAATTTTGGGCGACTTCCTACTTTGTCAACAAATTGAAAATTTTTTAAAATTTTGGACGACTTCCTACTTTGTCAACAAATTGAAAATTTTTTAAAATTTTGGACGACTTCCTACTTTGTCAAAACATTGAAAATTTTTTAAAATGTTGGACGACTTCCTACCTTGTCAACAAATTGAAAATTTTTTAAAATTTTGGGCGACTTCCTAGCTTGTCAAAAAATCGAAATTTTTTAAAATTTTGGACGACTTCCTACCTTGTAAAAAAATCGAAATTTTTTTAAAATTTTGCACGACACCCTACCTTGTCAAGAAATTGAAAATTTTTTAAAATTTTGCACGACACCCTACCTTGTCAAAAAATTGAAAATTTTTTAAAATATTGGACGACTTCCTACCCTGTCAACAAATTGAAAATTTTTTAAAATTTTGCACGACACCCTACCTTGTCAAAAAACTGAAAATTTTTTAAAATTTTGGGCGACTTCCTACTTTGTCAACAAATTGAAAATTTTTTAAAATTTTGGACGACTTCCTACTTTGTCAAAACATTGAAAATTTTTTCAAATATTGGACGACTTCCTTCCTACCTTGTCAACAAATTGAAAATTTTTTAAAATTTTGGGCGACTTCCTAGCTTGACAAAAAATCGAAATTTTTTTAAAATTTTGGACGACTTCCTACCTTGTAAAAAAATCGAAATTTTTTTAAAATTTTGCACGACACCCTACCTTGTCAAGAAATTGAAAATTTTTTAAAATTTTGCACGACACCCTACCTTGTCAAAATATTGAAAATTTTTTAAAATATTGGACGACTTCCTACCCTGTCAACAAATTGAAAATTTTTTAAAATTTTGCACGACACCCTACCTTGTCAAAAAACTGAAAATTTTTTAAAATTTTGGGCGACTTCCTACCTTGTCAAAAAATTGAAAATTTTTTAAAATATTGGACGACTTCCTACCTTGTCAAGAAATTGAAAATTTTTTAAAATTTTGCACGACACCCTACCTTGTCAAGAAATTGAAAATTTTTTAAAATTTTGCACGACACCCTACCTTGTCAAAAAACTGAAAATTTTTTAAAATTTTGGGCGACTTCCTACTTTGTCAACAAATTGAAAATTTTTAAAAATTTTGCACGACACCCTACCTTGTCAAAAAACTGAAAATTTTTTAAAATTTTGGGCCACTTCCTACCTTGTCAAAAAATAGAAATTTTTTTAAAATTTTGGAGGACTTCCTACCTTGTCAAAAAACTGAAAATTTTTTAAAATTTTGGGCGACTTCCTACCTTGTCAAAAAATTGAAAATTTTTTAAAATATTGGACGACTTCCTACCTTGTCAAGAAATTGAAAATTTTTTAAAATTTTGCACGACACCCTACCTTGTCAAGAAATTGAAAATTTTTTAAAATTTTGCACGACACCCTACCTTGTCAAAATATTGAAAATTTTTTAAAATATTGGACGACTTACTACCTTGTCAAGAAATTGAAAATTTTTTAAAATATTGGACGACACCCTACCTTGTCAACAAATTGAAATTTTTTTAAAATTTTGGACGACTTCCTACCTTGTCAACAAATTGAAAATTTTTTAAAATTTTGGGCGACTTCCTAGCTTGACAAAAAATCGAAATTTTTTTAAAATTTTGGACGACTTCCTACCTTGTAAAAAAATCGAAATTTTTTTAAAATTTTGCACGACACCCTACCTTGTCAAGAAATTGAAAATTTTTTAAAATTTTGCACGACACCCTACCTTGTCAAAATATTGAAAATTTTTTAAAATATTGGACGACTTCCTACCCTGTCAACAAATTGAAAATTTTTTAAAATTTTGGGCGACTTCCTAGCTTGTCAAAAAATCGAAATTTTTTAAAATTTTGGACGACTTCCTACCTTGTAAAAAAATCGAAATTTTTTTAAAATTTTGCACGACACCCTACCTTGTCAAGAAATTGAAAATTTTTTAAAATTTTGCACGACACCCTACCTTGTCAAAATATTGAAAATTTTTTAAAATATTGGACGACTTCCTACCCTGTCAACAAATTGAAAATTTTTTAAAATTTTGCACGACACCCTACCTTGTCAAAAAACTGAAAATTTTTTAAAATATTGGACGACTTACTACCTTGTCAAGAAATTGAAAATTTTTTAAAATATTGGACGACTTCCTACTTTGTCAAAACATTGAAAATTTTTTAAAATATTGCACGACTTCGTTCCTACCTTGTCAACAAATTGAAATTTTCTTAAAATTTTGGGCGACTTCCTACTTTGTCAACAAATTGAAAATTTTTTAAAATTTTGGACGACTTCCTACTTTGTCAAAACATTGAAAATTTTTTAAAATGTTGGACGACTTCCTACCTTGTCAACAAATTGAAAATTTTTTAAAATTTTGGGCGACTTCCTAGCTTGTCAAAAAATCGAAATTTTTTAAAATTTTGGACGACTTCCTACCTTGTAAAAAAATCGAAATTTTTTTAAAATTTTGCACGACACCCTACCTTGTCAAGAAATTGAAAATTTTTTAAAATTTTGCACGACACCCTACCTTGTCAAAATATTGAAAATTTTTTAAAATATTGGACGACTTCCTACCCTGTCAACAAATTGAAAATTTTTTAAAATTTTGCACGACACCCTACCTTGTCAAAAAACTGAAAATTTTTTAAAATTTTGGGCGACTTCCTACTTTGTCAACAAATTGAAAATTTTTTAAAATTTTGGACGACTTCCTACTTTGTCAAAACATTGAAAATTTTTTCAAATATTGGACGACTTCCTTCCTACCTTGTCAAGAAATTGAAAATTTTTTAAAATTTTGGGCGACTTCCTAGCTTGTCAAAAAATCGAAATTTTTTTAAAATTTTGGACGACTTCCTACCTTGTAAAAAAATCGAAATTTTTTTAAAATTTTGCACGACACCCTACCTTGTCAAGAAATTGAAAATTTTTTAAAATTTTGCACGACACCCTACCTTGTCAAAATATTGAAAATTTTTTAAAATATTGGACGACTTCCTACCCTGTCAACAAATTGAAAATTTTTTAAAATTTTGCACGACACCCTACCTTGTCAAAAAACTGAAAATTTTTTAAAATTTTGGGCGACTTCCTACTTTGTCAACAAATTGAAAATTTTTTAAAATTTTGGACGACTTCCTACTTTGTCAAAACATTGAAAATTTTTTCAAATATTGGACGACTTCCTTCCTACTTTGTCAACAAATTGAAAATTTTTTAAAATTTTGGACGACTTCCTACTTTGTCAAAACATTGAAAATTTTTTCAAATATTGGACGACTTCCTTCCTACCTTGTCAAGAAATTGAAAATTTTTTAAAATTCTGCACGACACCCTACCTTGTCAAGAAATTGAAAATTTTTTAAAATTTTGCACGACACCCTACCTTGCCAAAACATATGAAAATTTTTTAAGATCTTGGACAACTTCCTACCTTGTCAAAAAATTGAAAATTTTTTAAAATATTGGACGACTTCCTACCCTGTCAACAAATTTGAAAGTTTTTTAAAATTTTGCACGACACCCTACCTTGTCAAAAAACTGAAAATTTTTTAAAATTTTGGGCGACTTCCTACTTTGTCAACAAATTGAAAATTTTTAAAAATTTTGCACGACACCCTACCTTGTCAAGAAATTGAAAATTTTTTAAAATTTTGCACGACACCCTACCTTGTCAAAATATTGAAAATTTTTTAAAATATTGGACGACTTCCTACCCTGTCAACAAATTGAAAATTTTTTAAAATTTTGCACGACACCCTACCTTGTCAATAAACTGAAAATTTTTTTAAATTTTGGGCGACTTCCTACCTTGTCAAAAAATAGAAATTTTTTTAAAATTTTGGAGGACTTCCTACCTTGTCAAAAAATTGAAAATTTTTTAAAATATTGGGCGACTTCCTAGCTTGTCAAAAAATCGAAATTTTTTAAAATTTTGGACGACTTCCTACCTTGTAAAAAAATCGAAATTTTTTTAAAATTTTGCACGACACCCTACCTTGTCAAGAAATTGAAAATTTTTTAAAATTTTGCACGACACCCTACCTTGTCAAAATATTGAAAATTTTTTAAAATATTGGACGACTTCCTACCCTGTCAACAAATTGAAAATTTTTTAAAATTTTGCACGACACCGTACCTTGTCAATAAACTGAAAATTTTTTTAAATTTTGGGCGACTTCCTACCTTGTCAAAAAATAGAAATTTTTTTAAAATTTTGGAGGACTTCCTACCTTGTCAAAAAATTGAAAATTTTTTAAAATATTGGACGACTTCCTACCTTGTCAAGAAATTGAAAATTTTTTAAAATTTTGCACGACACCCTACCTTGTCAAGAAATTGAAAATTTTTTAAAATTTTGCACGACACCCTACCTTGTCAAAATATTGAAAATTTTTTAAAATATTGGACGACTTACTACCTTGTCAAGAAATTGAAAATTTTTTAAAATATTGGACGACTTCCTACTTTGTCAAAACATTGAAAATTTTTTAAAATATTGGACGACTTCCTTCCTACCTTGTCAACAAATTGAAATTTTCTTAAAATTTTGGACGACTTCCTATCTTGTGAAAAATTGAAAATTTTTTAAAATTTTGCACGACACCCTACCTTGTCAAAATATTGAAAATTTTTTAAAATATTGGACGACTTACTACCTTGTCAACAAATTGAAATTTTTTTAAAATTTTGGACGACTTCCTACTTTGTCAACAAATTGAAAATTTTTTAAAATTTTGGACGACTTCCTACCTTGTCAACAAATTGAAAATTTTTTAAAATTTTGGGCGACTTCCTACTTTGTCAACAAATTGAAAATTTTTTAAAATTTTAGACGACTTCCTACTTTGTCAAAACATTGAAATTTTTTTAAAATTTTGGACGACTTCCTACCTTGTAAAAAAATCGAAATTTTTTTAAAATTTTGCACGACACCCTACCTTGTCAAGAAATTGAAAATTTTTTAAAATTTTGGACGACCACCTACCTTGTCAACAAATTGAAAATTTTTTAAAATTTTGGGCGACTTCCTAGCTTGTCAAAAAATCGAAATTTTTTAAAATTTTGGACGACTTCCTATCTTGTGAAAAATTGAAAATTTTTTAAAATTTTGCACGACACCCTACCTTGTCAAAATATTGAAAATTTTTTAAAATATTGGACGACTTACTACCTTGTCAACAAATTGAAATTTTTTTAAAATTTTGGACGACTTCCTACTTTGTCAACAAATTGAAAATTTTTTAAAATTTTAGACGACTTCCTACTTTGTCAAAACATTGAAATTTTTTTAAAATTTTGGACGACTTCCTACCTTGTAAAAAAATCGAAATTTTTTTAAAATTTTGCACGACACCCTACCTTGTCAAGAAATTGAAAATTTTTTAAAATTTTGGACGACCACCTACCTTGTCAATAAACTGAAAATTTTTTAAAATTTTGGGCGACTTCCTACCTTGTCAACAAATTGAAATTTTTTTAAAATTTTGGACGACTTCCTACCTTGTCAACAAATTGAAAATTTTTTAAAATTTTGGGCGACTTCCTAGCTTGACAAAAAATCGAAATTTTTTTAAAATTTTGGACGACTTCCTACCTTGTAAAAAAATCGAAATTTTTTTAAAATTTTGCACGACACCCTACCTTGTCAAGAAATTGAAAATTTTTTAAAATTTTGCACGACACCCTACCTTGTCAAAATATTGAAAATTTTTTAAAATATTGGACGACTTCCTACCCTGTCAACAAATTGAAAATTTTTTAAAATTTTGCACGACACCCTACCTTGTCAAAAAACTGAAAATTTTTTAAAATTTTGGGCGACTTCCTACTTTGTCAACAAATTGAAAATTTTTTAAAATTTTGGACGACTTCCTACTTTGTCAAAACATTGAAAATTTTTTCAAATATTGGACGACTTCCTTCCTACTTTGTCAACAAATTGAAAATTTTTTAAAATTTTGGACGACTTCCTACTTTGTCAAAACATTGAAAATTTTTTCAAATATTGGACGACTTCCTTCCTACCTTGTCAAGAAATTGAAAATTTTTTAAAATTCTGCACGACACCCTACCTTGTCAAGAAATTGAAAATTTTTTAAAATTTTGCACGACACCCTACCTTGCCAAAACATATGAAAATTTTTTAAGATCTTGGACAACTTCCTACCTTGTCAAAAAATTGAAAATTTTTTAAAATATTGGACGACTTCCTACCCTGTCAACAAATTTGAAAGTTTTTTAAAATTTTGCACGACACCCTACCTTGTCAAAAAACTGAAAATTTTTTAAAATTTTGGGCGACTTCCTACTTTGTCAACAAATTGAAAATTTTTAAAAATTTTGCACGACACCCTACCTTGTCAAGAAATTGAAAATTTTTTAAAATTTTGCACGACACCCTACCTTGTCAAAATATTGAAAATTTTTTAAAATATTGGACGACTTCCTACCCTGTCAACAAATTGAAAATTTTTTAAAATTTTGCACGACACCCTACCTTGTCAATAAACTGAAAATTTTTTTAAATTTTGGGCGACTTCCTACCTTGTCAAAAAATAGAAATTTTTTTAAAATTTTGGAGGACTTCCTACCTTGTCAAAAAATTGAAAATTTTTTAAAATATTGGGCGACTTCCTAGCTTGTCAAAAAATCGAAATTTTTTAAAATTTTGGACGACTTCCTACCTTGTAAAAAAATCGAAATTTTTTTAAAATTTTGCACGACACCCTACCTTGTCAAGAAATTGAAAATTTTTTAAAATTTTGCACGACACCCTACCTTGTCAAAATATTGAAAATTTTTTAAAATATTGGACGACTTCCTACCCTGTCAACAAATTGAAAATTTTTTAAAATTTTGCACGACACCGTACCTTGTCAATAAACTGAAAATTTTTTTAAATTTTGGGCGACTTCCTACCTTGTCAAAAAATAGAAATTTTTTTAAAATTTTGGACGACTTCCTACCTTGTCAACAAATTGAAAATTTTTTAAAATTTTGGGCGACTTCCTACTTTGTCAACAAATTGAAAATTTTTTAAAATTTTAGACGACTTCCTACTTTGTCAAAACATTGAAATTTTTTTAAAATTTTGGACGACTTCCTACCTTGTAAAAAAATCGAAATTTTTTTAAAATTTTGCACGACACCCTACCTTGTCAAGAAATTGAAAATTTTTTAAAATTTTGGACGACCACCTACCTTGTCAACAAATTGAAAATTTTTTAAAATTTTGGGCGACTTCCTAGCTTGTCAAAAAATCGAAATTTTTTAAAATTTTGGACGACTTCCTATCTTGTGAAAAATTGAAAATTTTTTAAAATTTTGCACGACACCCTACCTTGTCAAAATATTGAAAATTTTTTAAAATATTGGACGACTTACTACCTTGTCAACAAATTGAAATTTTTTTAAAATTTTGGACGACTTCCTACTTTGTCAACAAATTGAAAATTTTTTAAAATTTTAGACGACTTCCTACTTTGTCAAAACATTGAAATTTTTTTAAAATTTTGGACGACTTCCTACCTTGTAAAAAAATCGAAATTTTTTTAAAATTTTGCACGACACCCTACCTTGTCAAGAAATTGAAAATTTTTTAAAATTTTGGACGACCACCTACCTTGTCAATAAACTGAAAATTTTTTAAAATTTTGGGCGACTTCCTACCTTGTCAACAAATTGAAATTTTTTTAAAATTTTGGACGACTTCCTACCTTGTCAACAAATTGAAAATTTTTTAAAATTTTGGGCGACTTCCTAGCTTGACAAAAAATCGAAATTTTTTTAAAATTTTGGACGACTTCCTACCTTGTAAAAAAATCGAAATTTTTTTAAAATTTTGCACGACACCCTACCTTGTCAAGAAATTGAAAATTTTTTAAAATTTTGCACGACACCCTACCTTGTCAAAATATTGAAAATTTTTTAAAATATTGGACGACTTCCTACCCTGTCAACAAATTGAAAATTTTTTAAAATTTTGCACGACACCCTACCTTGTCAAAAAACTGAAAATTTTTTAAAATTTTGGGCGACTTCCTACTTTGTCAACAAATTGAAAATTTTTTAAAATTTTGGGCGACTTCCTACTTTGTCAAAACATTGAAAATTTTTTAAAATGTTGGACGACTTCCTACCTTGTCAACAAATTGAAAATTTTTTAAAATTTTGGGCGACTTCCTAGCTTGTCAAAAAATCGAAATTTTTTAAAATTTTGGACGACTTCCTACCTTGTAAAAAAATTGAAATTTTTTTAAAATTTTGCACGACACCCTACCTTGTCAAGAAATTGAAAATTTTTTAAAATTTTGCACGACACCCTACCTTGTCAAAATATTGAAAATTTTTTAAAATATTGGACGACTTCCTACCCTGTCAACAAATCGAAAATTTTTTAAAATTTTGCACGACACCCTACCTTGTCAAAAAACTGAAAATTTTTTAAAATTTGGGGCGACTTCCTACTTTGTCAACAAATTGAAAATTTTTTAAAATTTTGGACGACTTCCTACTTTGTCAAAACATTGAAAATTTTTTCAAATATTGGACGACTTCCTTCCTACCTTGTCAACAAATTGAAATTTTTTTAAAATTTTGGGCGACTTCCTAGCTTGTCAAAAAATCGAAATTTTTTTAAAATTTTGGACGACTTCCTACCTTGTAAAAAAATCGAAATTTTTTTAAAATTTTGCACGACACCCTACCTTGTCAAGAAATTGAAAATTTTTTAAAATTTTGGGCGACTTCCTAGCTTGACAAAAAATCGAAATTTTTTTAAAATTTTGGACGACTTCCTACCTTGTAAAAAAATCGAAATTTTTTTAAAATTTTGCACGACACCCTACCTTGTCAACAAATTGAAAATTTTTTAAAATTTTGGACGACCACCTACCTTGTCAGTAAACTGAAAATTTTTTAAAATTTTGGGCGACTTCCTACCTTGTCAACAAATTGAAATTTTTTTAAAATTTTGGACGACTTCCTACCTTGTCAACAAATTGAAAATTTTTTAAAATTTTGGGCGACTTCCTAGCTTGACAAAAAATCGAAATTTTTTTAAAATTTTGGACGACTTCCTACCTTGTAAAAAAATCGAAATTTTTTTAAAATTTTGCACGACACCCTACCTTGTCAACAAATTGAAAATTTTTTAAAATTTTGCACGACACCCTACCTTGTCAAAAAACTGAAAATTTTTTAAAATTTTGGGCGACTTCCTACTTTGTCAACAAATTGAAAATTTTTTAAAATTTTGGACGACTTCCTACTTTGTCAAAACATTGAAAATTTTTTCAAATATTGGACGACTTCCTTCCTACCTTGTCAACAAATTGAAAATTTTTTAAAATTTTGGGCGACTTCCTAGCTTGTCAAAAAATCGAAATTTTTTGAAATTTTGGACGACTTCCTACCTTGTAAAAAAATCGAAATATTTTTAAAATTTTGCACGACACCCTACCTTGTCAAGAAATTGAAAATTTTTTAAAATTTTGCACGACACCCTACCTTGTCAAAATATTGAAAATTTTTTAAAATATTGGACGACTTCCTACCCTGTCAACAAATTGAAAATTTTTTAAAATTTTGCACGACACCCTACCTTGTCAAAAAACTGAAAATTTTTTAAAATTTTGGGCGACTTCCTACTTTGTCAACAAATTGAAAATTTTTTAAAATTTTGGACGACTTCCTACTTTGTCAAAACATTGAAAATTTTTTAAAATATTGGACGACTTCCTTCCTACCTTGTCAACAAATTGAAATTTTTTTAAAATTTTGGACGACTTCCTACTTTGTCAACAAATTGAAAATTTTTTAAAATTTTGGACGACCACCTACCTTGTCAGTAAACTGAAAATTTTTTAAAATTTTGGGCGACTTCCTACCTTGTCAACAAATTGAAATTTTTTTAAAATTTTGGACGACTTCCTACCTTGTCAACAAATTGAAAATTTTTTAAAATTTTGGGCGACTTGCTAGCTTGTCAAAAAATCGAAATTTTTTAAAATTTTGGACGACTTCCTAACTTGTAAAAAAATCGAAATATTTTTAAAATTTTGCACGACACCCTACCTTGTCAAGAAATTGAAAATTTTTTAAAATTTTGCACGACACCCTACCTTGTCAAAATATTGAAAATATTTTAAAATATTGGACGACTTCCTACCCTGGCAACAAATTGAAAATTTTTTAAAATTTTGCACGACACCCTACCTTGTCAAAAAACTGAAAATTTTTTAAAATTTTGGGCGACTTCCTACTTTGTCAACAAATTGAAAATTTTTTAAAATTTTGGACGACTTCCTACTTTGTCAAAACATTGAAAATTTTTTAAAATATTGGACGACTTCCTTCCTACCTTGTCAACAAATTGAAATTTTTTTAAAATTTTGGACGACTTCCTACTTTGTCAACAAATTGAAAATTTTTTAAAATTTTGGACGACTTCCTACCTTGTCAACAAATTGAAAATTTTTTAAAATTTTGGGCGACTTCCTAGCTTGTCAAAAAATCGAAATTTTTTTAAAATTTTGGACGACTTGATACCTTGTAAAAAAATCGAAATTTTTTTAAAATTTTGGACGACTCCTTACCTTGTCAAAAAATTGAAAATTTTTTAAAATATTGGACGACACCCTACCTTGTCAAAATATTGAAAATTTTTTAAAATATTGGAAGACTTCCTACCCTGTCAACAAACTGAAAATTTTTTAAAATTTTGCACGACACCCTACCTTGTCAAAAAACTGAAAATTTTTTAAAATTTTGGGCGACTTCCTACTTTGTCAACAAATTGAAAATTTTTTAAAATTTTGGACGACTTCCTACTTTGTCAAAACATTGAAAATTTTTTAAAATATTGGACGACTTCCTTCCTACCTTGTCAACAAATTGAAATTTTTTTAAAATTTTGGACGACTTCCTATCTTGTGAAAAAATTGAAAATTTTTTAAAATTTTGGACGACTTCCTACTTTGTCAAAACATTGAAAATTTTTTAAAATGTTGGACGACTTCCTACCTTGTCAACAAATTGAAATTTTTTTAAAATTTTGGACGACTTCCTACTTTGTCAACAAATTGAAAATTTTTTAAAATTTTGTCAACAAATTGAAAATTTTTTAAAATTTTGGGCGACTTCCTAGCTCGTCAAAAAATCGAAATTTTTTTAAAATTTTGGACGACTTCCTACCTTGTAAAAAAATCGAAATTTTTTTAAAATTTTGCACGACACCCTACCTTGTCAAGAAATTGAAAATTTTTTAAAATTTTGGACGACCACCTACCTTGTCAATAAACTGAAAATTTTTTAAAATTTTGGGCGACTTCCTAGTTTGTCAAAAAATCGAAATTTTTTTAAAATTTTGGACGACTTCCTACCTTGTAAAAAAATCGAAATTTTTTTAAAATTTTGCACGACACCCTACCTTGTCAAGAAATTGAAAATTTTTTAAAATTTTGCACGACACCCTACCTTGTCAAAATATTGAAAATTTTTTAAAATATTGGACGACTTCCTACCCTGTCAACAAATTGAAAATTTTTTAAAATTTTGCACGACACCCTACCTTGTCAAAAAACTGAAAATTTTTTAAAATTTTGGGCGACTTCCTACTTTGTCAACTAATTGAAAATTTTTTAAAATTTTGGACGACTTCCTACTTTGTCAAAACATTGAAAATTTTTTAAAATATTGGACGACTTCCTTCCTACCTTGTCAACAAATTGAAATTTTTTTAAAATTTTGGACGACTTCCTATCTTGTGAAAAAATTGAAAATTTTTTAAAATTTTGGACGACTTCCTACTTTGTCAAAACATTGAAAATTTTTTAAAATGTTGGACGACTTCCTACCTTGTCAACAAATTGAAATTTTTTTAAAATTTTGGACGACTTCCTACTTTGTCAACAAATTGAAAATTTTTTAAAATTTTTGACGACCACCTACCTTGTCAATAAACTGAAAATTTTTTAAAATTTTGGACGACTTCCTACCTCGTGAAAAACTTGAAAAGTTTTTAAAATTTTGGGCGACTTCCTACTTTGTGAACAAATTGAAATTTTTTTAAAACTTTGGACGACTTCCTACTTTGTCAACAAATTGAAAATTTTTTAAAATTTTGGACGACCACCTACCTTGCCAAAACATATGAAAATTTTTTAAAATTTTGGACGACTTCCTACCTTGTGAAAAACTTGAAAAGTTTTTAAAATTTTGGGCGACTTCCTACTTTGTGAACAAATTGAAAACTTTTTAAAATTTTGCACGACTTCCTACCTTGTCAATAAACTGAAAATTTTTTAAAATTTTGGGCGACTTCCTACCTTGTCAACAAATTGAAATTTTTTTAAAATTTTGGACGACTTCCTACCTTGTCAACAAATTGAAAATTTTTTAAAATTTTTGGCGACTTCCTAGCTTGTCAAAAAATCGAAATTTTTTTAAAATTTTGCACGACACCCTACCTTGTCAAGAAATTGAAAATTTTTTAAAATTTTGGACGACCACCTACCTTGTCAGTAAACTGAAAATTTTTTAAAATTTTGGGCGACTTCCTACCTTGTCAACAAATTGAAATTTTTTTAAAATTTTGGACGACTTCCTACCTTGTCAACAAATTGAAAATTTTTTAAAATTTTGGGCGACTTGCTAGCTTGTCAAAAAATCGAAATTTTTTAAAATTTTGGACGACTTCCTAACTTGTAAAAAAATCGAAATATTTTTAAAATTTTGCACGACACCCTACCTTGTCAAGAAATTGAAAATTTTTTAAAATTTTGCACGACACCCTACCTTGTCAAAATATTGAAAATTTTTTAAAATATTGGACGACTTCCTACCCTGTCAACAAATTGAAAATTTTTTAAAATTTTGCACGACACCCTACCTTGTCAAAAAACTGAAAATTTTTTAAAATTTTGGGCGACTTCCTACTTTGTCAACAAATTGAAAATTTTTTAAAATTTTGGACGACTTCCTACTTTGTCAAAACATTGAAAATTTTTTAAAATATTGGACGACTTCCTTCCTACCTTGTCAACAAATTGAAATTTTTTTAAAATTTTGGACGACTTCCTACTTTGTCAACAAATTGAAAATTTTTTAAAATTTTGGACGACTTCCTACCTTGTCAACAAATTGAAAATTTTTTGAAATTTTGGGAGACTTCCTAGCTTGTCAAAAAATCGAAATTTTTTTAAAATTTTGGACGACTTGATACCTTGTAAAAAAATCGAAATCTTTTTAAAATTTTGGACGACTCCTTACCTTGTCAACAAATTGAAATTTTTTTAAAATATTGGACGACACCCTACCTTGTCAAGAAATTGAAAATTTTTTAAAATTTTGCACGACACCCTACCTTGTCAAAATATTGAAAATTTTTTAAAATATTGGAAGACTTCCTACCCTGTCAACAAATTGAAAATTTTTTAAAATTTTGCACGACACCCTACCTTGTCAAAAAACTGAAAATTTTTTAAAATTTTGGGCGACTTCCTACTTTGTCAACAAATTGAAAATTTTTTAAAATTTTGGACGACTTAATACTTTGTCAAAACATTGAAAATTTTTTAAAATATTGGACGACTTCCTTCCTACCTTGTCAACAAATTGAAATTTTTTTAAAATTTTGGACGACTTCCTATCTTGTGAAAAAATTGAAAATTTTTTAAAATTTTGGACGACTTCCTACTTTGTCAAAACATTGAAAATTTTTTAAAATGTTGGACGACTTCCTATCTTGTCAACAAATTGAAATTTTTTTAAAATTTTGGACGACTTCCTACTTTGTCAACAAATTGAAAATTTTTTAAAATTTTGTCAACAAATTGAAAATTTTTTAAAATTTTGGGCGACTTCCTAGCTTGTCAAAAAATCGAAATTTTTTTAAAATTTTGGACGACTTCCTACCTTGTAAAAAAATCGAAATTTTTTTAAAATTTTGCACGACACCCTACCTTGTCAAGAAATTGAAAATTTTTTAAAATTTTGGACGACCACCTACCTTGTCAATAAACTGAAAATTTTTTAAAATTTTGGGCGACTTCCTAGTTTGTCAAAAAATCGAAATTTTTTTAAAATTTTGGACGACTTCCTACCTTGTAAAAAAATCGAAATTTTTTTAAAATTTTGCACGACACCCTACCTTGTCAAGAAATTGAAAATTTTTTAAAATTTTGCACGACACCCTACCTTGTCAAAATATTGAAAATTTTTTAAAATATTGTACGACTTCCTACCCTGTCAACAAATTGAAAATTTTTTAAAATTTTGCACGACACCCTACTTTGTCAAAAAACTGAAAATTTTTTAAAATTTTGGGCAACTTCCTACTTTGTCAACTAATTGAAAATTTTTTAAAATTTTGGACGACTTCCTACTTTGTCAAAACATTGAAAATTTTTTAAAATATTGGACGACTTCCTTCCTACCTTGTCAACAAATTGAAATTTTTTTAAAATTTTGGACGACTTCCTATCTTGTGAAAAAATTGAAAATTTTTTAAAATTTTGGACGACTTCCTACTTTGTCAAAACATTGAAAATTTTTTAAAATGTTGGACGACTTCCTACCTTGTCAACAAATTGAAATTTTTTTAAAATTTTGGACGACTTCCTACTTTGTCAACAAATTGAAAATTTTTTAAAATTTTTGACGACCACCTACCTTGTCAATAAACTGAAAATTTTTTAAAATTTTGGACGACTTCCTACCTCGTGAAAAACTTGAAAAGTTTTTAAAATTTTGGGCGACTTCCTACTTTGTGAACAAATTGAAATTTTTTTAAAATTTTGGACGACTTCCTACTTTGTCAACAAATTGAAAATTTTTTAAAATTTTGGACGACCACCTACCTTGCCAAAACATATGAAAATTTTTTAAAATTTTGGACGACTTCCTACCTTGTGAAAAACTTGAAAAGTTTTTAAAATTTTGGGCGACTTCCTACTTTGTGAACAAATTGAAAACTTTTTAAAATTTTGCACGACTTCCTACCTTGTCAATAAACTGAAAATTTTTTAAAATTTTGGGCGACTTCCTACCTTGTCAACAAATTGAAATTTTTTTAAAATTTTGGACGACTTCCTACCTTGTTAACAAATTGAAAATTTTTTAAAATTTTTGGCGACTTCCTAGCTTGTCAAAAAATCGAAATTTTTTTAAAATTTTGGGCGACTTCCTACCTTGTAAAAAAATCGAAATTTTTTTAAAATTTTGCACGACACCCTACTTTGTCAAAACATTGAAAATTTTTTAAAATGTTGGACGACTTCCTACCTTGTCAACAAATTGAAAATTTTTTAAAATTTTGGGCGACTTCCTAGCTTGTCAAAAAATCGAAATTTTTTAAAATTTTGGACGACTTCCTACCTTGTAAAAAAATCGAAATTTTTTTAAAATTTTGCACGACACCCTACCTTGTCAAGAAAATGAAAATTTTTTAAAATTTTGCACGACACCCTACCTTGTCAAAATATTGAAAATTTTTTAAAATATTGGACGACTTCCTACCTTGTCAACAAATTGAAAATTTTTTAAAATTTTGCACGACACCCTACCTTGTCAAAAAACTGAAAATTTTTTAAAATTTTGGGCGACTTCCTACTTTGTCAACAAATTGAAAATTTTTTAAAATTTTGGACGACTTCCTACTTTGTCAAAACATTGAAAATTTTTTCAAATATTGGACGACTTCCTTCCTACCTTGTCAACAAATTGAAAATTTTTTAAAATTTTGGGCGACTTCCTAGCTTGTCAAAAAATCGAAATTTTTTTAAAATTTTGGACGACTTCCTACCTTGTAAAAAAATCGAAATTTTTTTAAAATTTTGCACGACACCCTACCTTGTCAAGAAATTGAAAATTTTTTAAAATTTTGGACGACCACCTACCTTGTCAGTAAACTGAAAATTTTTTAAAATTTTGGGCGACTTCCTACCTTGTCAACAAATTGAAATTTTTTTAAAATTTTGGACGACTTCCTACCTTGTCAACAAATTGAAAATTTTTTAAAATTTTGGGCGACTTCCTAGCTTGTCAAAAAATCGAAATTTTTTAAAATTTTGGACGACTTCCTAACTTGTAAAAAAATCGAAATATTTTTAAAATTTTGCACGACACCCTACCTTGTCAAGAAATTGAAAATTTTTTAAAATTTTGCACGACACCCTACCTTGTCAAAATATTGAAAATTTTTTAAAATATTGGACGACTTCCTACCCTGTCAACAAATTGAAAATTTTTTAAAATTTTGCACGACACCCTACCTTGTCAAAAAACTGAAAATTTTTTAAAATTTTGGGCGACTTCCTACTTTGTCAACAAATTGAAAATTTTTTAAAATTTTGGACGACTTCCTACTTTGTCAAAACATTGAAAATTTTTTAAAATATTGGACGACTTCCTTCCTTCCTTGTCAACAAATTGAAATTTTTTAAAAATTTTGGACGACTTCCTATCTTGTGAAAAAATTGAAAATTTTTTAAAATTTTGGACGACTTCCTACTTTGTCAAAACATTGAAAATTTTTTAAAATGTTGGACGACTTCCTACCTTGTCAACAAATTGAAATTTTTTTAAAATTTTGGACGACTTCCTACTTTGTCAACAAATTGAAAATTTTTTAAAATTTTGTCAACAAATTGAAAATTTTTTAAAATTTTGGGCGACTTCCTAGCTTGTCAAAAAATCGAAATTTTTTTAAAATTTTGGACGACTTCCTACCTTGTAAAAAAATCGAAATTTTTTTAAAATTTTGCACGACACCCTACCTTGTCAAGAAATTGAAAATTTTTTAAAATTTTGCACGACACCCTACCTTGTCAAAATATTGAAAATTTTTTAAAATATTGGACGACTTCCTACCCTGTCAACAAATTGAAAATTTTTTAAAATTTTGCACGACACCCTACCTTGTCAAAAAACTGAAAATTTTTTAAAATTTTGGGCGACTTCCTACTTTGTCAACTAATTGAAAATTTTTTAAAATTTTGGACGACTTCCTACTTTGTCAAAACATTGAAAATTTTTTAAAATATTGGACGACTTCCTTCCTACCTTGTCAACAAATTGAAATTTTTTTAAAATTTTGGACGACTTCCTATCTTGTGAAAAAATTGAAAATTTTTTAAAATTTTGGACGACCACCTACCTTGTCAATAAACTGAAAATTTTTTAAAATTTTGGGCGACTTTCTAGTTTGTCAAAAAATCGAAATTTTTTTAAAATTTTGGACGACACCCTACCTTGTCAAGAAATTGAAAATTTTTTAAAATTTTGGACGACCACCTACCTTGTCAATAAACTAAAAATTTTTTAAAATTTTGGACGACTTCCTACCTCGTGAAAAACTTGAAAAGTTTTTAAAATTTTGGGCGACTTCCTACTTTGTGAACAAATTGAAATTTTTTTAGAATTTTGGACGACTTCCTACTTTGTCAACAAATTGAAAATTTTTTAAAATTTTGGACGACCACCTACCTTGTCAATAAACTGAAAATTTTTTAAAATTTTGGACGACTTCCTACCTTGTGAAAAACTTGAAAAGTTTTTAAAATTTTGGGCGACTTCCTACTTTGTGAACAAATTGAAAACTTTTTAAAATTTTGGGCGACTTCCTACCTTGTCAACAAATTGAAATTTTTTTAAAATTTTGGACGACTTCCTACCTTGTCAACAAATTGAAAATTTTTTAAAATTTTTGGCGACTTCCTAGCTTGTCAAAAAATCGAAATTTTTTTAAAATTTTGGACGACTTCCTACCTTGTAAAAAAATCGAAATTTTTTTAAAATTTTGGACGACTCCCTACCTTGTCAAAAAATTGAAAATTTTTTAAAATATTGGACGACTTCCTAACTTGTCAAGAAATTGAAAATTTTTTAAAATTTTGCACGACACCCTACCCTGTCAACAAATTGAAAATTTTTTAAAATTTTGCACGACACCCTACCTTGTCAAAAATTGAAAATTTTTTAAAATTTTGCACGACACCCTACCTTGTCAAAATATTGAAAAATTTTTAAAATTTTGGACGACTTCCTACGATGTTAACGAATTGAAAATTTTTTAAAATTTGGGACGACTTTCTACCTTGCCAAAACATATGAAAATTTTTTAAAACCTACCTTGTCAAAATATTGAAAAATTTTTAAAATTTTGGACGACTTCCTACGATGTTAACAAATTGAAAATTTTTTATAATTTGGGACGACTTTCTACCTTGCCAAAACATATGAAAATTTTTTAAAATATTGGACGACTTCCTACCTTGTCAAGAAATTGAAAATTTTTTAAAATTCTGCACGACACCCTACCTTGTCAAAAAACTGAAAATTTTTTAAAATTTTGGGCGACTTCCTACTTTGTAAACAAATTGAAAATTTTTAAAAATTTTGCACGAATTCCTACCTTGTCAATAAACTGAAAATTTTTTAAAATTTTGGGCGACTTCCTACCTTGTCAAAAAATCGAAATTTTTTTAAAATTTTGGACGACTTACTACCTTGTAAAAAAATCGAAATTTTTTTAAAATTTTGCACGACACCCTACCTTGTCAAGAAATTGAAAATTTTTTAAAATTTTGCACGACACCCTACCTTGTCAAAATATTGAAAATTTTTTAAAATATTGGACGACTTCCTACCCTGTCAACAAATTGAAAATTTTTTAAAATTTTGCACGACACCCTACCTTGTCAAAAAACTGAAAATTTTTTAAAATTTTGGGCGACTTCCTACTTTGTCAACAATTTGAAAATTTTTTAAAATTTTGGACGACTTCCTACTTTGTCAAAACATTGAAAATTTTTTAAAATATTGGACGACTTCCTTCCTACCTTGTCAACAAATTGAAATTTTTTTAAAATTTTGGACGACTTCCTACTTTGTCAACAAATTGAAAATTTTTTAAAATTTTGGACGACCACCTACCTTGTCAATAAACTGAAAATTTTTTAAAATTTTGGGCGACTTCCTACCTTGTCAACAAATTGAAATTTTTTTAAAATTTTGGACGACTTCCTACCTTGTCAACAAATTGAAAATTTTTTAAAATTTTGGGCGACTTCCTAGCTTGTCAAAAAACCGAAATTTTTTTAAAATTTTGGACGACTTCCTACTTTGTCAAAACATTGAAAATTTTTTAAAATATTGGACGACTTCCTTCCTACCTTGTGAAAATATTGAAAAATTTTTAAAATTTTGGACGACTTCCTACGATGTTAACAAATTGAAAATTTTTTAAAATTTGGGACGACTTTCTACCTTGCCAAAACATATGAAAATTTTTTAGGATCTTGGACGACTTCCTACCTTGTCAAAATATTGAAAATTTTTTAAAATTTTGGACGACTTCCTACTATGTTAACAAATTGAAAATTTTTTAATATTTGGGACCACTTTCTACCTTGTCAAAACATTGAAAATTTTTTAAAATTTTGGACGACTCCCTACCTTGTGAAAAAATTGAAAATTTTTAAAAATTTTGCACGACTTCCTACCTTGTCAATAAACTGAAAATTTTTTAAAATTTTGGGCGACTCCCTACCTTGTCAAAAAATCGAAATTTTTTTAAAATTTTGGACGACTTCCTACCTTGTCAAGAAATTGAAAATTTTTTAAAATTTTGCACGACACCCTACCTTGTCAAAATATTGAAAAATTTTTAAAATTTTGGACGACTTCCTACGATGTTAACAAATTGAAAATTTTTTAAAATTTGGGACGACTTTCTACCTTGCCAAAACATATGAAAATTTTTTAGGATCTTGGACGACTTCCTACCTTGTCAAAATATTGAAAATTTTTTAAAATATTGGACGACTTCCTACCTTGTCAAGAAATTGAAAATTTTTTAAAATTTTGCACGACACCCTACCTTGTCAAGAAATTGAAAATTTTTTAAAATTTTGCACGACACCCTACCTTGTCAAAATATTGAAAATTTTTTAAAATATTGGCCGACTTCCTACCCTGTCAATAAACTGAAAATTTTTTAAAATTTTGGACGACTTCCTACCTTGTCAACAATTTGAAAATTTTTTAAAATTTTGTGCGACTTCCTACCTTGTCAAAAAATCGAAATTTTTTTAAAATTTTGGACGACTTCCTACCTTGTCAAAAAATTGAAAATTTTTTAAAATATTGGACGACTTCCTACGTTGTCAAGAAATTGAAAATTTTTTAAAATTTGCACGACACCTTACCCTGTCAACAAATTGAAAATTTTTTAAAATATTGCACGACACCCTACCTTGTCAAGAAATTGAAATTTTTTTAAAATTTTGCACCCTACTTTGTCAAAATATTGAAAAATTTTTAAAATTTTGGACGACTTCCTACGATGTTAACAAATTGAAAATTTTTAAAAATTTGGGACGACTTTCTACCTTGCCAAAACATATGAAAATTTTTTAAGATCTTGGACGACTTCCTACGATGTTAACAAATTGAAAATTTTTTAAAATTTTGCACGACACCCTACCTTGTCAAAAAACTGAAAATTTTTTAAAATTTTGGGCGACTTCCTACTTTGTCAACAAATTGAAAATTTTTTAAAATTTTGGACGACTTCCTACTTTGTCAAAACATTGAAAATTTTTTAAAATATTGGACGACTTCCTACCTTCTCAAAAAATTGAAAATTTTTTAAAATATTGGACGACTTCCTACCTTGTCAAGAAATTGAAAATTTTTTAAAATTCTGCACGACACCCTACCTTGTCAAGAAATTGAAAATTTTTTAAAATTTTGCACGACACCCTACCTTGTCAAAATATTGAAAAATTTTTAAAATTTTGGACGACTTCCTACGATGTCAACAAATTGAAAATTTTTTAAGATCTTGGACAACTTCCTACCTTGTCAAAAAATTGAAAATTTTTTAAAATATTGGACGACTTCCTCCCCTGTCAACAAATTGAAAATTTTTTAAAATTTTGCACGACACCCTACCTTGTCAAAAAACTGAAAATTTTTTAAAATTTTGGGCGACTTCCTACTTTGTCAACAAATTGAAAATTTTTAAAAATTTTGCACGACTTCCTACCTTGTCAATAAACTGAAAATTTTTTTAAATTTTGGGCGACTTCCTACCTTGTCAAAAAATTGAAAATTTTTTAAAATATTGGACGACTTCCTACCCTGTCAACAAATTGAAAATTTTTTAAAATTTTGCACGACACCCTACCTTGTCAAGAAATTGAAAATTTTTTAAAATTTTGCACGACACCCTACCTTGTCAAAATATTGAAAATTTTTTAAAATATTGGACGACTTCCTACCTTGTCAAGAAATTGAAAATTTTTTAAAATTTTGCACGACACCCTACCTTGTCAAAATATTGAAAATTTTTTAAAATATTGGACGACTTCCTACCCTGTCAATAAACTGAAAATTTTTTAAAATTTTGGGCAACTTCCTACCTTGTCAACAATTTGAAAATTTTTTAAAATTTTGGGCGACTTCCTACCTTGTCAAAAAATCGAAATTTTTTTAAAATTTTGGACGACTTCCTACCTTGTCAAAAAATCGAAATTTTTTTAAAATTTTGGACGACTTCCTACCTTGTCAAAAAATTGAAAATTTTTTAAAATATTGGACGACTTCCTACGTTGTCAAGAAATTGAAAATTTTTTAAAATTTTGCACGACACCCTACCCTGTCAACAAATTGAAAATTTTTTAAAATTTTGCACGACACCCTACCTTGTCAAGAAATTGAAATTTTTTTAAA
Source organism: Condylostylus longicornis (assembly GCF_029603195.1). NCBI lineage: Eukaryota > Metazoa > Arthropoda > Insecta > Diptera > Dolichopodidae > Condylostylus > Condylostylus longicornis. Next base: position 779,139 of record NW_026577998.1, read on the forward strand.
ATTTTGCACGACACCCTACCTTGTCAAAATATTGAAAAATTTTTAAAATTTTGGACGACTTCCTACGATGTTAACAAATTGAAAATTTTTAAAAATTTGGGACGACTTCCTACCTTGTCAATAAACTGAAAATTTTTTAAAATTTTGGGCGACTTCCTACTTTGTCAACAAATTGAAAATTTTTAAAAATTTTGCACGACTTCCTACCTTGTCAAAAAACTGAAAATTTTTTAAAATTTTGGGCGACTTCCTACTTTGTCAACAAATTGAAAATTTTTAAAAATTTTGCACGACTTCCTACCTTGTCAATAAACTGAAAATTTTTTAAAATTTTGGGCGACTTCCTACTTTGTCAACAAATTGAAAATTTTTAAAAATTTTGCACGACTTCCTACCTTGTCAATAAACTGAAAATTTTTTAAAATTTTGGGCGACTTCCTACCTTGTCAAAAAATCGAAATTTTTTTAAAATTTTGGACGACTTCTTACCTTGTCAAAAAATTGAAAATTTTTTAAAATATTGGACGACTTCCTACCCTGTCAACAAATTGAAAATTTTTTAAAATTTTGGGCGACTTCCTACTTTGTCAACAAATTGAAAATTTTTTATAATTTTGGACGACTTCCTAGTTTGTCAAAACATTGAAAATTTTTTAAAATATTGGACGACTTCCTTCCTACCTTGTCAACAAATTGAAATTTTTTTAAAATTTTGGACGACTTCCTACTTTGTCAACAAATTGAAAATTTTTTAAAATTTTGGACGACTTCCTACCTTGTCAACAAATTGAAAATTTTTAAAAATTTTGGGCGACTTCCTACTTTGTCAACAAATTGAAAATTTTTTAAAATTTTGGACGACTTCCTACTTTGTCAAAACATTGAAATTTTTTTAAAATTTTGGACGACTTCCTACCTTGTAAAAAAATCGAAATTTTTTTAAAATTTTGCACGACACCCTACCTTGTCAAGAAATTGAAAATTTTTTAAAATTTTGGACGACACCCTACCTTGCCAAAACATATGAAAATTTTTTAAGATCTTGGACAACTTCCTACCTTGTCAAAAAATCGAAATTTTTTTAAAATTTTGGACGACTTCCTACCTTCTCAAAAAATTGAAAATTTTTTAAAATATTGGACGACTTCCTACCTTGTCAAGAAATTGAAAATTTTTTAAAATTCTGCACGACACCCTACCTTGTCAAGAAATTGAAAATTTTTTAAAATTTTGCACGACACCCTACCTTGCCAAAACATATGAAAATTTTTTAAGATCTTGGACAACTTCCTACCTTGTCAAAAAATTGAAAATTTTTTAAAATATTGGACGACTTCCTACCCTGTCAACAAATTTGAAAGTTTTTTAAAATTTTGCACGACACCCTACCTTGTCAAAAAACTGAAAATTTTTTAAAATTTTGGGCGACTTCCTACTTTGTCAACAAATTGAAAATTTTTAAAAATTTTGCACGACTTCCTAGTTTGTCAATAAACTGAAAATTTTTTTAAATTTTGGGCGACTTCCTACCTTGTCAAAAAATAGAAATTTTTTTAAAATTTTGGAGGACTTCCTACCTTGTCAAAAAATTGAAAATTTTTTAAAATATTGGACGACTTCCTACCTTGTCAAGAAATTGAAAATTTTTTAAAATTTTGCACGACACCCTACCTTGTCAAGAAATTGAAAATTTTTTAAAATTTTGCACGACACCCTACCTTGTCAAAAAACTGAAAATTTTTTAAAATTTTGGGCGACTTCCTACTTTGTCAACAAATTGAAAATTTTTTAAAATTTTGGACGACTTCCTACTTTGTCAAAACATTGAAAATTTTTTAAAATATTGGACGACTTCCTTCCTACCTTGTCAACAAATTGAAATTTTTTTAAAATTTTGGACGACTTCCTATCTTGTGAAAAAATTGAAAATTTTTTAAAATTATGCAAGACACCCTACCTTGTCAAAATATTGAAAATTTTTTAAAATATTGGACGACTTACTAACTTGTCAACAAATTGAAATTTTTTTAAAATTTTGGACGACTTCCTACTTTGTCAACAAATTGAAAATTTTTTAAAATTTTGGACGACTTCCTACCTTGTCAACAAATTGAAAATTTTTTAAAATTTTGGGCGACTTCCTACTTTGTCAACAAATTGAAAATTTTTTAAAATTTTGGACGACTTCCTACTTTGTCAAAACATTGAAATTTTTTTAAAATTTTGGACGACTTCCTACCTTGTAAAAAAATCGAAATTTTTTTAAAATTTTGCACGACACCCTACCTTGTCAAGAAATTGAAAATTTTTTAAAATTTTGGACGACCACCTACCTTGTCAATAAACTGAAAATTTTTTAAAATTTTGGGCGACTTCCTACCTTGTCAACAAATTGAAATTTTTTTAAAATTTTGGACGACTTCCTACCTTGTCAACAAATTGAAAATTTTTTAAAATTTTGGGCGACTTCCTAGCTTGACAAAAAATCGAAATTTTTTTAAAATTTTGGACGACTTCCTACCTTGTAAAAAAATCGAAATTTTTTTAAAATTTTGCACGACATCCTACCTTGTCAAGAAATTGAAAATTTTTTAAAATTTTGCACGACACCCTACCTTGTCAAAATATTGAAAATTTTTTAAAATATTGGACGACTTCCTACCCTGTCAACAAATTGAAAATTTTTTAAAATTTTGCACGACACCCTACCTTGTCAAAAAACTGAAAATTTTTTAAAATTTTGGGCGACTTCCTACTTTGTCAACAAATTGAAAATTTTTTAAAATTTTGGACGACTTCCTACTTTGTCAAAACATTGAAAATTTTTTAAAATGTTGGACGACTTCCTACCTTGTCAACAAATTGAAAATTTTTTAAAATTTTGGGCGACTTCCTAGCTTGTCAAAAAATCGAAATTTTTTAAAATTTTGGACGACTTCCTACCTTGTAAAAAAATCGAAATTTTTTTAAAATTTTGCACGACACCCTACCTTGTCAAGAAATTGAAAATTTTTTAAAATTTTGCACGACACCCTACCTTGTCAAAATATTGAAAATTTTTTAAAATATTGGACGACTTCTTACCCTGTCAACAAATTGAAAATTTTTTAAAATTTTGCACGACAGCCTACCTTGTCAAAAAACTGAAAATTTTTTAAAATTTTGGGCGACTTCCTACTTTGTCAACAAATTGAAAATTTTTTAAAATTTTGGACGACTTCCTACTTTGTCAAAACATTGAAAATTTTTTCAAATATTGGACGACTTCCTTCCTACCTTGTCAACAAATTGAAAATTTTTTAAAATTTTGGGCGACTTCCTAGCTTGTCAAAAAATCGAAATTTTTTTAAAATTTTGGACGACTTCCTACCTTGTAAAAAAATCGAAATTTTTTTAAAATTTTGCACGACACCCTACCTTGTCAAGAAATTGAAAATTTTTTAAAATTTTGGACGACCACCTACCTTGTCAGTAAACTGAAAATATTTTAAAATTTTGGGCGACTTCCTACCTTGTCAACAAATTGAAATTTTTTTAAAATTTTGGACGACTTCCTACCTTGTCAACAAATTGAAAATTTTTTAAAATTTTGGGCGACTTCCTAGCTTGACAAAAAATCGAAATTTTTTTAAAATTTTGGACGACTTCCTACCTTGTAAAAAAATCGAAATTTTTTTAAAATTTTGCACGACACCCTACCTTGTCAACAAATTGAAAATTTTTTAAAATTTTGCACGACACCCTACCTTGTCAAAAAACTGAAAATTTTTTAAAATTTTGGGCGACTTCCTACTTTGTCAACAAATTGAAAATTTTTTAAAATTTTGGACGACTTCCTACTTTGTCAAAACATTGAAAATTTTTTCAAATATTGGACGACTTCCTTCCTACCTTGTCAACAAATTGAAAATTTTTTAAAATTTTGGGCGACTTCCTAGCTTGTCAAAAAATCGAAATTTTTTGAAATTTTGGACGACTTCCTACCTTGTAAAAAAATCGAAATATTTTTAAAATTTTGCACGACACCCTACCTTGTCAAGAAATTGAAAATTTTTTAAAATTTTGCACGACACCCTACCTTGTCAAAATATTGAAAATTTTTTAAAATATTGGACGACTTCCTACCCTGTCAACAAATTGAAAATTTTTTAAAATTTTGCACGACACCCTACCTTGTCAAAAAACTGAAAATTTTTTAAAATTTTGGGCGACTTCCTACTTTGTCAACAAATTGAAAATTTTTTAAAATTTTGGACGACTTCCTACTTTGTCAAAACATTGAAAATTTTTTAAAATATTGGACGACTTCCTTCCTACCTTGTCAACAAATCGAAATTTTTTTAAAATTTTGCACGACACCCTACTTTGTCAAAACATTGAAAATTTTTTAAAATTTTGGACGACCACCTACCTTGTCAATAAACTGAAAATTTTTTAAAATTTTGGGCGACTTCCTAAATTGTCAACAAATTGAAATTTTTTTAAAATTTTGGACGACTTCCTACCTTGTCAACAAATTGAAAATTTTTTAAAATTTTGGGCGACTTCCTAGCTTGTCAAAAAAGCGAAATTTTTTTAAAATTTTGGACGACTTGATACTTTGTAAAAAAATCGAAATTTTTTTAAAATTTTGGGCGACTCCTTACCTTGTCAAAAAATTGAAAATTTTTTAAAATATTGGACGACACCCTACCTTGTCAAAATATTGAAAATTTTTTAAAATATTGGAAGACTTCCTACCCTGTCAACAAATTGAAAATTTTTTAAAATTTTGCACGACTTCCTACTTTGTCAACAAATTGAAAATTTTTTAAAATTTTGGACGACTTCCTACCTTGTCAACAAATTGAAAATTTTTAAAAATTTTGGGCGACTTCCTACTTTGTCAACAAATTGAAAATTTTTTATAATTTTGGACGACTTCCTAGTTTGTCAAAACATTGAAAATTTTTTAAAATATTGGACGACTTCCTTCCTACCTTGTCAACAAATTGAAATTTTTTTAAAATTTTGGACGACTTCCTACTTTGTCAACAAATTGAAAATTTTTTAAAATTTTGGACGACTTCCTACCTTGTCAACAAATTGAAAATTTTTAAAAATTTTGGGCGACTTCCTACTTTGTCAACAAATTGAAAATTTTTTAAAATTTTGGACGACTTCCTACTTTGTCAAAACATTGAAATTTTTTTAAAATTTTGGACGACTTCCTACCTTGTAAAAAAATCGAAATTTTTTTAAAATTTTGCACGACACCCTACCTTGTCAAGAAATTGAAAATTTTTTAAAATTTTGGACGACACCCTACCTTGCCAAAACATATGAAAATTTTTTAAGATCTTGGACAACTTCCTACCTTGTCAAAAAATCGAAATTTTTTTAAAATTTTGGACGACTTCCTACCTTCTCAAAAAATTGAAAATTTTTTAAAATATTGGACGACTTCCTACCTTGTCAAGAAATTGAAAATTTTTTAAAATTCTGCACGACACCCTACCTTGTCAAGAAATTGAAAATTTTTTAAAATTTTGCACGACACCCTACCTTGCCAAAACATATGAAAATTTTTTAAGATCTTGGACAACTTCCTACCTTGTCAAAAAATTGAAAATTTTTTAAAATATTGGACGACTTCCTACCCTGTCAACAAATTTGAAAGTTTTTTAAAATTTTGCACGACACCCTACCTTGTCAAAAAACTGAAAATTTTTTAAAATTTTGGGCGACTTCCTACTTTGTCAACAAATTGAAAATTTTTAAAAATTTTGCACGACTTCCTAGTTTGTCAATAAACTGAAAATTTTTTTAAATTTTGGGCGACTTCCTACCTTGTCAAAAAATAGAAATTTTTTTAAAATTTTGGAGGACTTCCTACCTTGTCAAAAAATTGAAAATTTTTTAAAATATTGGACGACTTCCTACCTTGTCAAGAAATTGAAAATTTTTTAAAATTTTGCACGACACCCTACCTTGTCAAGAAATTGAAAATTTTTTAAAATTTTGCACGACACCCTACCTTGTCAAAACATATGAAAATTTTTTAAGATCTTGGACAACTTCCTACCTTGTCAAAAAATCGAAATTTTTTTAAAATTTTGGACGACTTCCTACCTTCTCAAAAAATTGAAAATTTTTTAAAATATTGGACGACTTCCTACCTTGTCAAGAAATTGAAAATTTTTTAAAATTTTGCACGACTTCCTACTTTGTCAAAACATTGAAAATTTTTTAAAATGTTGGACGACTTCCTACCTTGTCAACAAATTGAAAATTTTTTAAAATTTTGGGCGACTTCCTAGCTTGTCAAAAAATCGAAATTTTTTAAAATTTTGGACGACTTCCTACCTTGTAAAAAAATCGAAATTTTTTTAAAATTTTGCACGACACCCTACCTTGTCAAGAAATTGAAAATTTTTTAAAATTTTGCACGACACCCTACCTTGTCAAAATATTGAAAATTTTTTAAAATATTGGACGACTTCTTACCCTGTCAACAAATTGAAAATTTTTTAAAATTTTGCACGACAGCCTACCTTGTCAAAAAACTGAAAATTTTTTAAAATTTTGGGCGACTTCCTACTTTGTCAACAAATTGAAAATTTTTTAAAATTTTGGACGACTTCCTACTTTGTCAAAACATTGAAAATTTTTTCAAATATTGGACGACTTCCTTCCTACCTTGTCAACAAATTGAAAATTTTTTAAAATTTTGGGCGACTTCCTAGCTTGTCAAAAAATCGAAATTTTTTTAAAATTTTGGACGACTTCCTACCTTGTAAAAAAATCGAAATTTTTTTAAAATTTTGCACGACACCCTACCTTGTCAAGAAATTGAAAATTTTTTAAAATTTTGGACGACCACCTACCTTGTCAGTAAACTGAAAATATTTTAAAATTTTGGGCGACTTCCTACCTTGTCAACAAATTGAAATTTTTTTAAAATTTTGGACGACTTCCTACCTTGTCAACAAATTGAAAATTTTTTAAAATTTTGGGCGACTTCCTAGCTTGACAAAAAATCGAAATTTTTTTAAAATTTTGGACGACTTCCTACCTTGTAAAAAAATCGAAATTTTTTTAAAATTTTGCACGACACCCTACCTTGTCAACAAATTGAAAATTTTTTAAAATTTTGCACGACACCCTACCTTGTCAAAAAACTGAAAATTTTTTAAAATTTTGGGCGACTTCCTACTTTGTCAACAAATTGAAAATTTTTTAAAATTTTGGACGACTTCCTACTTTGTCAAAACATTGAAAATTTTTTCAAATATTGGACGACTTCCTTCCTACCTTGTCAACAAATTGAAAATTTTTTAAAATTTTGGGCGACTTCCTAGCTTGTCAAAAAATCGAAATTTTTTGAAATTTTGGACGACTTCCTACCTTGTAAAAAAATCGAAATATTTTTAAAATTTTGCACGACACCCTACCTTGTCAAGAAATTGAAAATTTTTTAAAATTTTGCACGACACCCTACCTTGTCAAAATATTGAAAATTTTTTAAAATATTGGACGACTTCCTACCCTGTCAACAAATTGAAAATTTTTTAAAATTTTGCACGACACCCTACCTTGTCAAAAAACTGAAAATTTTTTAAAATTTTGGGCGACTTCCTACTTTGTCAACAAATTGAAAATTTTTTAAAATTTTGGACGACTTCCTACTTTGTCAAAACATTGAAAATTTTTTAAAATATTGGACGACTTCCTTCCTACCTTGTCAACAAATCGAAATTTTTTTAAAATTTTGCACGACACCCTACTTTGTCAAAACATTGAAAATTTTTTAAAATTTTGGACGACCACCTACCTTGTCAATAAACTGAAAATTTTTTAAAATTTTGGGCGACTTCCTAAATTGTCAACAAATTGAAATTTTTTTAAAATTTTGGACGACTTCCTACCTTGTCAACAAATTGAAAATTTTTTAAAATTTTGGGCGACTTCCTAGCTTGTCAAAAAAGCGAAATTTTTTTAAAATTTTGGACGACTTGATACCTTGTAAAAAAATCGAAATTTTTTTAAAATTTTGGGCGACTCCTTACCTTGTCAAAAAATTGAAAATTTTTTAAAATATTGGACGACACCCTACCTTGTCAAAATATTGAAAATTTTTTAAAATATTGGAAGACTTCCTACCCTGTCAACAAATTGAAAATTTTTTAAAATTTTGCACGACTTCCTACTTTGTCAACAAATTGAAAATTTTTTAAAATTTTGGACGACTTCCTACCTTGTCAACAAATTGAAAATTTTTAAAAATTTTGGGCGACTTCCTACTTTGTCAACAAATTGAAAATTTTTTATAATTTTGGACGACTTCCTAGTTTGTCAAAACATTGAAAATTTTTTAAAATATTGGACGACTTCCTTCCTACCTTGTCAACAAATTGAAATTTTTTTAAAATTTTGGACGACTTCCTACTTTGTCAACAAATTGAAAATTTTTTAAAATTTTGGACGACTTCCTACCTTGTCAACAAATTGAAAATTTTTAAAAATTTTGGGCGACTTCCTACTTTGTCAACAAATTGAAAATTTTTTAAAATTTTGGACGACTTCCTACTTTGTCAAAACATTGAAATTTTTTTAAAATTTTGGACGACTTCCTACCTTGTAAAAAAATCGAAATTTTTTTAAAATTTTGCACGACACCCTACCTTGTCAAGAAATTGAAAATTTTTTAAAATTTTGGACGACACCCTACCTTGCCAAAACATATGAAAATTTTTTAAGATCTTGGACAACTTCCTACCTTGTCAAAAAATCGAAATTTTTTTAAAATTTTGGACGACTTCCTACCTTCTCAAAAAATTGAAAATTTTTTAAAATATTGGACGACTTCCTACCTTGTCAAGAAATTGAAAATTTTTTAAAATTCTGCACGACACCCTACCTTGTCAAGAAATTGAAAATTTTTTAAAATTTTGCACGACACCCTACCTTGCCAAAACATATGAAAATTTTTTAAGATCTTGGACAACTTCCTACCTTGTCAAAAAATTGAAAATTTTTTAAAATATTGGACGACTTCCTACCCTGTCAACAAATTTGAAAGTTTTTTAAAATTTTGCACGACACCCTACCTTGTCAAAAAACTGAAAATTTTTTAAAATTTTGGGCGACTTCCTACTTTGTCAACAAATTGAAAATTTTTAAAAATTTTGCACGACTTCCTAGTTTGTCAATAAACTGAAAATTTTTTTAAATTTTGGGCGACTTCCTACCTTGTCAAAAAATAGAAATTTTTTTAAAATTTTGGAGGACTTCCTACCTTGTCAAAAAATTGAAAATTTTTTAAAATATTGGACGACTTCCTACCTTGTCAAGAAATTGAAAATTTTTTAAAATTTTGCACGACACCCTACCTTGTCAAGAAATTGAAAATTTTTTAAAATTTTGCACGACACCCTACCTTGTCAAAAAACTGAAAATTTTTTAAAATTTTGGGCGACTTCCTACTTTGTCAACAAATTGAAAATTTTTTAAAATTTTGGACGACTTCCTAGTTTGTCAAAACATTGAAAATTTTTTAAAATATTGGACGACTTCCTTCCTACCTTGTCAACAAATTGAAATTTTTTTAAAATTTTGGACGACTTCCTATCTTGTGAAAAAATTGAAAATTTTTTAAAATTATGCACGACACCCTACCTTGTCAAAATATTGAAAATTTTTTAAAATATTGGACGACTTACTAACTTGTCAACAAATTGAAATTTTTTTAAAATTTTGGACGACTTCCTACTTTGTCAACAAATTGAAAATTTTTTAAAATTTTGGACGACTTCCTACCTTGTCAACAAATTGAAAATTTTTTAAAATTTTGGGCGACTTCCTACTTTGTCAACAAATTGAAAATTTTTTAAAATTTTGGACGACTTCCTACTTTGTCAAAACATTGAAATTTTTTTAAAATTTTGGACGACTTCCTACCTTGTAAAAAAATCGAAATTTTTTTAAAATTTTGCACGACACCCTACCTTGTCAAGAAATTGAAAATTTTTTAAAATTTTGGACGACCACCTACCTTGTCAATAAACTGAAAATTTTTTAAAATTTTGGGCGACTTCCTACCTTGTCAACAAATTGAAATTTTTTTAAAATTTTGGACGACTTCCTACCTTGTCAACAAATTGAAAATTTTTTAAAATTTTGGGCGACTTCCTAGCTTGACAAAAAATCGAAATTTTTTTAAAATTTTGGACGACTTCCTACCTTGTAAAAAAATCGAAATTTTTTTAAAATTTTGCACGACACCCTACCTTGTCAAGAAATTGAAAATTTTTTAAAATTTTGCACGACACCCTACCTTGTCAAAATATTGAAAATTTTTTAAAATATTGGACGACTTCCTACCCTGTCAACAAATTGAAAATTTTTTAAAATTTTGCACGACACCCTACCTTGTCAAAAAACTGAAAATTTTTTAAAATTTTGGGCGACTTCCTACTTTGTCAACAAATTGAAAATTTTTTAAAATTTTGGACGACTTCCTACTTTGTCAAAACATTGAAAATTTTTTCAAATATTGGACGACTTCCTTCCTACCTTGTCAACAAATTGAAAATTTTTTAAAATTTTGGGCGACTTCCTAGCTTGTCAAAAAATCGAAATTTTTTTAAAATTTTGGACGACTTCCTACCTTGTAAAAAAATCGAAATTTTTTTAAAATTTTGCACGACACCCTACCTTGTCAAGAAATTGAAAATTTTTTAAAATTTTGGACGACTTCCTACTTTGTCAAAACATTGAAAATTTTTTAAAATGTTGGACGACTTCCTACCTTGTCAACAAATTGAAAATTTTTTAAAATTTTGGGCGACTTCCTAGCTTGTCAAAAAATCGAAATTTTTTAAAATTTTGGACGACTTCCTACCTTGTAAAAAAATCGAAATTTTTTTAAAATTTTGCACGACACCCTACCTTGTCAAGAAATTGAAAATTTTTTAAAATTTTGCACGACACCCTACCTTGTCAAAATATTGAAAATTTTTTAAAATATTGGACGACTTCTTACCCTGTCAACAAATTGAAAATTTTTTAAAATTTTGCACGACACCCTACCTTGTCAAAAAACTGAAAATTTTTTAAAATTTTGGGCGACTTCCTACTTTGTCAACAAATTGAAAATTTTTTAAAATTTTGGACGACTTCCTACTTTGTCAAAACATTGAAAATTTTTTCAAATATTGGACGACTTCCTTCCTACCTTGTCAACAAATTGAAAATTTTTTAAAATTTTGGGCGACTTCCTAGCTTGTCAAAAAATCGAAATTTTTTTAAAATTTTGGACGACTTCCTACCTTGTAAAAAAATCGAAATTTTTTTAAAATTTTGCACGACACCCTACCTTGTCAAGAAATTGAAAATTTTTTAAAATTTTGGACGACCACCTACCTTGTTAGTAAACTGAAAATATTTTAAAATTTTGGGCGACTTCCTACCTTGTCAACAAATTGAAATTTTTTTAAAATTTTGGACGACTTCCTACCTTGTCAACAAATTGAAAATTTTTTAAAATTTTGGGCGACTTCCTAGCTTGACAAAAAATCGAAATTTTTTTAAAATTTTGGACGACTTCCTACCTTGTAAAAAAATCGAAATTTTTTTAAAATTTTGCACGACACCCTACCTTGTCAACAAATTGAAAATTTTTTAAAATTTTGCACGACACCCTACCTTGTCAAAAAACTGAAAATTTTTTAAAATTTTGGGCGACTTCCTACTTTGTCAACAAATTGAAAATTTTTTAAAATTTTGGACGACTTCCTACTTTGTCAAAACATTGAAAATTTTTTCAAATATTGGACGACTTCCTTCCTACCTTGTCAACAAATTGAAAATTTTTTAAAATTTTGGGCGACTTCCTAGCTTGTCAAAAAATCGAAATTTTTTGAAATTTTGGACGACTTCCTACCTTGTAAAAAAATCGAAATATTTTTAAAATTTTGCACGACACCCTACCTTGTCAAGAAATTGAAAATTTTTTAAAATTTTGCACGACACCCTACCTTGTCAAAATATTGAAAATTTTTTAAAATATTGGACGACTTCCTACCCTGTCAACAAATTGAAAATTTTTTAAAATTTTGCACGACACCCTACCTTGTCAAAAAACTGAAAATTTTTTAAAATTTTGGGCGACTTCCTACTTTGTCAACAAATTGAAAATTTTTTAAAATTTTGGACGACTTCCTACTTTGTCAAAACATTGAAAATTTTTTAAAATATTGGACGACTTCCTTCCTACCTTGTCAACAAATTGAAATTGTTTTAAAATTTTGGACGACTTCCTACTTTGTCAACAAATTGAAAATTTTTTAAAATTTTGGACGACCACCTACCTTGTCAATAAACTGAAAATTTTTTAAAATTTTGGGCGACTTCCTAAATTGTCAACAAATTGAAATTTTTTTAAAATTTTGGAATACTTCCTACCTTGTCAACAAATTGAAAATTTTTTAAAATTTTGGGCGACTTCCTAGCTTGTCAAAAAAGCGAAATTTTTTTAAAATTTTGGACGACTTGATACCTTGTAAAAAAATCGAAATTTTTTTAAAATTTTGGGCGACTCCTTACCTTGTCAAAAAATTGAAAATTTTTTAAAATATTGGACGACACCCTACCTTGTCAAAATATTGAAAATTTTTTAAAATATTGGAAGACTTCCTACCCTGTCAACAAATTGAAAATTTTTTAAAATTTTGCACGACACCCTACCTTGTCAAAAAACTGAAAATTTTTTAAAATTTTGGGCGACTTCCTACTTTGTCAACAAATTGAAAATTTTTTAAAATTTTGGACGACTTACTACTTTGTCAAAACATTGAAAATTTTTTAAAATATTGGACGACTTCCTTCCTACCTTGTCAACAAATTGAAATTTTTTTAAAATTTTGGACGACTTCCTATCTTGTGAAAAAATTGAAAATTTTTTAAAATTTTGGACGACTTCCTACTTTGTCAAAACATTGAAAATTTTTTAAAATGTTGGACGACTTCCTACCTTGTCAACAAATGGAAATTTTTTTAAAATTTTGGACGACTTCCTACTTTGTCAACAAATTGAAAATTTTTTAAAATTTGGGACGACTTCCTACCTTGTCAACAAATTGAAAATTTTTTAAAATTTTGGGCGACTTCCTAGCTTGTCAAAAAATCGAAATTTTTTTAAAATTTTGGACGACTTCCTACCTTGTAAAAAAATCGAAATTTTTTTAAAATTTTGCACGACACCCTACTTTGTCAAAACATTGAAAATTTTTTAAAATGTTGGACGACTTCCTACCTTGTCAACAAATTGAAAATTTTTTAAAATTTTGGGCGACTTCCTATCTTGTCAAAAAATCGAAATTTTTTAAAATTTTGGACGACTTCCTACCTTGTAAAAAAATCGAAATTTTTTTAAAATTTTGCACGACACCCTACCTTGTCAAGAAATTGAAAATTTTTTAAAATTTTGGACGACCACCTACCTTGTCAGTAAACTGAAAATTTTTTAAAATTTTGGGCGACTTCCTACCTTGTCAACAAATTGAAATTTTTTTAAAATTTTGGACGACTTCCTACCTTGTCAACAAATTGAAAATTTTTTAAAATTTTGGGCGACTTGCTAGCTTGTCAAAAAATCGAAATTTTTTAAAATTTTGGACGACTTCCTAACTTGTAAAAAAATCGAAATATTTTTAAAATTTTGCACGACACCCTACCTTGTCAAGAAATTGAAAATTTTTTAAAATTTTGGATGACATGCTACCTTGTCAAAATATTGAAAATTTTTTAAAATATTGGACGACTTCCTACCCTGTCAACAAATTGAAAATTTTTTAAAATTTTGCACGACACCCTACCTTGTCAAAAAACTGAAAATTTTTTAAAATTTTGGGCGACTTCCTACTTTGTCAACAAATTGAAAATTTTTTAAAATTTTGGACGACTTCCTACTTTGTCAAAACATTGAAAATTTTTTAAAATATTGGACGACTTCCTTCCTACCTTGTCAACAAATTGAAATTTTTTTAAAATTTTGGACGACTTCCTACTTTGTCAACAAATTGAAAATTTTTTAAAATTTTGGACGACTTCCTACCTTGTCAACAAATTGAAAATTTTTTAAAATTTTGGGCGACTTCCTAGCTTGTCAAAAAATCGAAATTTTTTTAAAATTTTGGACGACTTGATACCTTGTAAAAAAATCGAAATATTTTTAAAATTTTGGACGACTCCTTACCTTGTCAAAAAATTGAAAATTTTTTAAAATATTGGACGACACCCTACCTTGTCAAAATATTGAAAATTTTTTAAAATATTGGAAGACTTCCTACCCTGTCAACAAATTGAAAATTTTTTAAAATTTTGCACGACACCCTACCTTGTCAAAAAACTGAAAATTTTTTAAAATTTTGGGCGACTTCCTACTTTGTCAACAAATTGAAAATTTTTTAAAATTTTGGACGACTTCCTACTTTGTCAAAACATTGAAAATTTTTTAAAATATTGGACGACTTCCTTCCTACCTTGTCAACAAATTGAAATTTTTTTAAAATTTTGGACGACTTCCTATCTTGTGAAAAAATTGAAAATTTTTTAAAATTTTGGACGACTTCCTACTTTGTCAAAACATTGAAAATTTTTTAAAATGTTGGACGACTTCCTACCTTGTCAACAAATTGAAATTTTTTTAAAATTTTGGACGACTTCCTACTTTGTCAACAAATTGAAAATTTTTTAAAATTTTGTCAACAAATTGAAAATTTTTTAAAATTTTGGGCGACTTCCTAGCTTGTCAAAAAATCGAAATTTTTTTAAAATTTTGGACGACTTCCTACCTTGTAAAAAAATCGAAATTTTTTTAAAATTTTGCACGACACCCTACCTTGTCAAGAAATTGAAAATTTTTTAAAATTTTGGACGACCACCTACCTTGTCAATAAACTGAAAATTTTTTAAAATTTTGGGCGACTTCCTAGTTTGTCAAAAAATCGAAATTTTTTTAAAATTTTGGACGACTTCCTACCTTGTAAAAAAATCGAAATTTTTCTAAAATTTTGCACGACACCCTACCTTGTCAAGAAATTGAAAATTTTTTAAAATTTTGCACGACACCCTACCTTGTCAAAATATTGAAAATTTTTTAAAATATCGGACGACTTCCTACCCTGTCAACAAATTGAAAATTTTTTAAAATTTTGCACGACACCCTACCTTGTCAAAAAACTGAAAATTTTTTAAAATTTTGGGCGACTTCCTACTTTGTCAACTAATTGAAAATTTTTTAAAATTTTGGACGACTTCCTACTTTGTCAAAACATTGAAAATTTTTTAAAATATTGGACGACTTCCTTCCTACCTTGTCAACAAATTGAAATTTTTTTAAAATTTTGGACGACTTCCTATCTTGTGAAAAAATTGAAAATTTTTTAAAATTTTGGACGACTTCCTACCTCGTGAAAAACTTGAAAAGTTTTTAAAATTTTGGGCGACTTCCTACTTTGTGAACAAATTGAAATTTTTTTAAAATTTTGGACGACTTCCTACTTTGTCAACAAATTGAAAATTTTTTAAAATTTTGGACGACCACCTACCTTGCCAAAACATATGAAAATTTTTTAAAATTTTGGACGACTTCCTACCTTGTGAAAAACTTGAAAAGTTTTTAAAATTTTATGCGAATTCCTACTTTGTGAACAAATTGAAAACTTTTTAAAATTTTGGACGACCACCTACCTTGTCAATAAACTGAAAATTTTTTAAAATTTTGGGCGACTTCCTAAATTGTCAACAAATTGAAATTTTTTTAAAATTTTGGACGACTTCCTACCTTGTCAACAAATTGAAAATTTTTTAAAATTTTGGGCGACTTCCTAGCTTGTCAAAAAAGCGAAATTTTTTTAAAATTTTGGACGACTTGATACCTTGTAAAAAAATCGAAATTTTTTTAAAATTTTGGGCGACTCCTTACCTTGTCAAAAAATTGAAAATTTTTTAAAATATTGGACGACACCCTACCTTGTCAAAATATTGAAAATTTTTTAAAATATTGGAAGACTTCCTACCCTGTCAACAAATTGAAAATTTTTTAAAATTTTGCACGACACCCTACCTTGTCAAAAAACTGAAAATTTTTTAAAATTTTGGGCGACTTCCTACTTTGTCAACAAATTGAAAATTTTTTAAAATTTTGGACGACTTACTACTTTGTCAAAACATTGAAAATTTTTTAAAATATTGGACGACTTCCTTCCTACCTTGTCAACAAATTGAAATTTTTTTAAAATTTTGGACGACTTCCTATCTTGTGAAAAAATTGAAAATTTTTTAAAATTTTGGACGACTTCCTACTTTGTCAAAACATTGAAAATTTTTTAAAATGTTGGACGACTTCCTACCTTGTCAACAAATGGAAATTTTTTTAAAATTTTGGACGACTTCCTACTTTGTCAACAAATTGAAAATTTTTTAAAATTTGGGACGACTTCCTACCTTGTCAACAAATTGAAAATTTTTTAAAATTTTGGGCGACTTCCTAGCTTGTCAAAAAATCGAAATTTTTTTAAAATTTTGGACGACTTCCTACCTTGTAAAAAAATCGAAATTTTTTTAAAATTTTGCACGACACCCTACTTTGTCAAAACATTGAAAATTTTTTAAAATGTTGGACGACTTCCTACCTTGTCAACAAATTGAAAATTTTTTAAAATTTTGGGCGACTTCCTATCTTGTCAAAAAATCGAAATTTTTTAAAATTTTGGACGACTTCCTACCTTGTAAAAAAATCGAAATTTTTTTAAAATTTTGCACGACACCCTACCTTGTCAAGAAATTGAAAATTTTTTAAAATTTTGGACGACCACCTACCTTGTCAGTAAACTGAAAATTTTTTAAAATTTTGGGCGACTTCCTACCTTGTCAACAAATTGAAATTTTTTTAAAATTTTGGACGACTTCCTACCTTGTCAACAAATTGAAAATTTTTTAAAATTTTGGGCGACTTGCTAGCTTGTCAAAAAATCGAAATTTTTTAAAATTTTGGACGACTTCCTAACTTGTAAAAAAATCGAAATATTTTTAAAATTTTGCACGACACCCTACCTTGTCAAGAAATTGAAAATTTTTTAAAATTTTGGATGACATGCTACCTTGTCAAAATATTGAAAATTTTTTAAAATATTGGACGACTTCCTACCCTGTCAACAAATTGAAAATTTTTTAAAATTTTGCACGACACCCTACCTTGTCAAAAAACTGAAAATTTTTTAAAATTTTGGGCGACTTCCTACTTTGTCAACAAATTGAAAATTTTTTAAAATTTTGGACGACTTCCTACTTTGTCAAAACATTGAAAATTTTTTAAAATATTGGACGACTTCCTTCCTACCTTGTCAACAAATTGAAATTTTTTTAAAATTTTGGACGACTTCCTACTTTGTCAACAAATTGAAAATTTTTTAAAATTTTGGACGACTTCCTACCTTGTCAACAAATTGAAAATTTTTTAAAATTTTGGGCGACTTCCTAGCTTGTCAAAAAATCGAAATTTTTTTAAAATTTTGGACGACTTCCTACCTTGTCAACAAATTGAAATTTTTTTAAAATTTTGGACGACTTCCTACTTTGTCAACAAATTGAAAATTTTTTAAAATTTTGTCAACAAATTGAAAATTTTTTAAAATTTTGGGCGACTTCCTAGCTTGTCAAAAAATCGAAATTTTTTTAAAATTTTGGACGACTTCCTACCTTGTGAAAAAATTGAAAATTTTTTAAAATTTTGGACGACTTCCTACTTTGTCAAAACATTGAAAATTTTTTAAAATGTTGGACGACTTCCTACCTTGTCAACAAATTGAAATTTTTTTAAAATTTTGGACGACTTCCTACTTTGTCAACAAATTGAAAATTTTTTAAAATTTTGTCAACAAATTGAAAATTTTTTAAAATTTTGGGCGACTTCCTAGCTTGTCAAAAAATCGAAATTTTTTTAAAATTTTGGACGACTTCCTACCTTGTAAAAAAATCGAAATTTTTTTAAAATTTTGCACGACACCCTACCTTGTCAAGAAATTGAAAATTTTTTAAAATTTTGGACGACCACCTACCTTGTCAATAAACTGAAAATTTTTTAAAATTTTGGGCGACTTCCTAGTTTGTCAAAAAATCGAAATTTTTTTAAAATTTTGGACGACTTCCTACCCTGTCAACAAATTGAAAATTTTTTAAAATTTTGCACGACACCCTACCTTGTCAAAAAACTGAAAATTTTTTAAAATTTTGGGCGACTTCCTACTTTGTCAACTAATTGAAAATTTTTTAAAATTTTGGACGACTTCCTACTTTGTCAAAACATTGAAAATTTTTTAAAATATTGGACGACTTCCTTCCTACCTTGTCAACAAATTGAAATTTTTTTAAAATTTTGGACGACTTCCTATCTTGTGAAAAAATTGAAAATTTTTTAAAATTTTGGACGACTTCCTACTTTGTCAAAACATTGAAAATTTTTTAAAATGTTGGACGACTTCCTACCTTGTCAACAAATTGAAATTTTTTTAAAATTTTGGACGACTTCCTACTTTGTCAACAAATTGAAAATTTTTTAAAATTTTTGACGACCACCTACCTTGTCAATAAACTGAAAATTTTTTAAAATTTTGGACGACTTCCTACCTCGTGAAAAACTTGAAAAGTTTTTAAAATTTTGGGCGACTTCCTACTTTGTGAACAAATTGAAATTTTTTTAAAATTTTGGACGACTTCCTACTTTGTCAACAAATTGAAAATTTTTTAAAATTTTGGACGACCACCTACCTTGCCAAAACATATGAAAATTTTTTAAAATTTTGGACGACTTCCTACCTTGTGAAAAACTTGAAAAGTTTTTAAAATTTTATGCGACTTCCTACTTTGTGAACAAATTGAAAACTTTTTAAAATTTTGCACGACTTCCTACCTTGTCAATAAACTGAAAATTTTTTAAAATTTTGGGCGACTTCCTACCTTGTCAACAAATTGAAATTTTTTTAAAATTTTGGACGACTTCCTACCTTGTCAACAAATTGAAAATTTTTTAAAATTTTGGACGACCACCTACCTTGCCAAAACATATGAAAATTTTTTAAAATTTTGGACGACTTCCTACCTTGTGAAAAACTTGAAAAGTTTTTAAAATTTTATGCGACTTCCTACTTTGTGAACAAATTGAAAACTTTTTAAAATTTTGCACGACTTCCTACCTTGTCAATAAACTGAAAATTTTTTAAAATTTTGGGCGACTTCCTACCTTGTCAACAAATTGAAATTTTTTTAAAATTTTGGACGACTTCCTACCTTGTCAACAAATTGAAATTTTTTTAAAATTTTGGACGACTTCCTACCTTGTCAACAAATTGAAAATTTTTTAAAATTTTGGACGACCACCTACCTTGCCAAAACATATGAAAATTTTTTAAAATTTTGGGCGACTTCCTACCTTGTCAAAAAATCGAAATTTTTTTAAAATTTTGGACGACTTCCTACCTTGTAAAAAAATCGAAATTTTTTTAAAATTTTGCACGACACCCTACTTTGTCAAAACATTGAAAATTTTTTAAAATGTTGGACGACTTCCTACCTTGTCAACAAATTGAAAATTTTTTAAAATTTTGGGCGACTTCCTAGCTTGTCAAAAAATCGAAATTTTTTAAAATTTTAGACGACTTCCTACCTTGTAAAAAAATCGAAATTTTTTTTAAATTTTGCACGACACCCTACCTTGTCAAGAAATTGAAAATTTTTTAAAATTTTGCACGACACCCTACCTTGTCAAAATATTGAAAATTTTTTAAAATATTGGACGACTTCCTACCCTGTCAACAAATTGAAAATTTTTTAAAATTTTGCACGACACCCTACCTTGTCAAAAAACTGAAAATTTTTTAAAATTTTGGGCGACTTCCTACTTTGTCAACAAATTGAAAATTTTTTAAAATTTTGGACGACTTCCTACTTTGTCAAAAGATTGAAAATTTTTTCAAATATTGGACGACTTCCTTCCTACCTTGTCAACAAATTGAAAATTTTTTAAAATTTTGGGCGACTTCCTAGCTTGTCAAAAAATCGAAATTTTTTTAAAATTTTGGACGACTTCCTACCCTGTCAACAAATTGAAAATTTTTTAAAATTTTGCACGACACCCTACCTTGTCAGTAAACTGAAAATTTTTTAAAATTTTGGGCGACTTCCTACCTTGTCAACAAATTGAAATTTTTTTAAAATTTTGGACGACTTCCTACCTTGTCAACAAATTGAAAATTTTTTAAAATTTTGGGCGACTTCCTAGCTTGTCAAAAAATCGAAATTTTTTAAAATTTTGGACGACTTCCTAACTTGTAAAAAAATCGAAATATTTTTAAAATTTTGCACGACACCCTACCTTGTCAAGAAATTGAAAATTTTTTAAAATTTTGCACGACACCCTACCTTGTCAAAATATTGAAAATTTTTTAAAATATTGGACGACTTCCTACCCTGTCAACAAATTGAAAATTTTTTAAAATTTTGCACGACACCCTACCTTGTCAAAAAACTGAAAATTTTTTAAAATTTTGGGCGACTTCCTACTTTGTCAACAAATTGAAAATTTTTTAAAATTTTGGACGACTTCCTACTTTGTCAAAACATTGAAAATTTTTTAAAATATTGGACGACTTCCTTCCTACCTTGTCAACAAATTGAAATTTTTTTAAAATTTTGGACGACTTCCTACTTTGTCAACAAATTGAAAATTTTTTAAAATTTTGGACGACCACCTACCTTGTCAATAAACTGAAAATTTTTTAAAATTTTGGGCGACTTCCTACCTTGTCAACAAATTGAAATTTTTTTAAAATTTTGGACGACTTCCTACCTTGTCAACAAATTGAAAATTTTTTAAAATTTTGGGCGACTTCCTAGCTTGTCAAAAAATCGAAATTTTTTTAAAATTTTGGACGACTTGATACCTTGTAAAAAAATCGAAATTTTTTTAAAATTTTGGACGACTCCTTACCTTGTCAAAAAATTGAAAATTTTTTAAAATATTGGACGACACCCTACCTTGTCAAAATATTGAAAATTTTTTAAAATATTGGAAGACTTCCTACCCTGTCAACAAATTGAAAATTTTTTAAAATTTTGCACGACACCCTACCTTGTCAAAAAACTGAAAATTTTTTAAAATTTTGGGCGACTTCCTACTTTGTCAACAAATTGAAAATTTTTTAAAATTTTGGACGACTTCCTACTTTGTCAAAACATTGAAAATTTTTTAAAATATTGGACGACTTCCTTCCTACCTTGTCAACAAATTGAAATTTTTTTAAAATTTTGGACGACTTCCTATCTTGTGAAAAAATTGAAAATTTTTTAAAATTTTGGACGACTTCCTACTTTGTCAAAACATTGAAAATTTTTTAAAATGTTGGACGACTTCCTACCTTGTCAACAAATTGAAATTTTTTTAAAATTTTGGACGACTTCCTACTTTGTCAACAAATTGAAAATTTTTTAAAATTTTGTCAACAAATTGAAAATTTTTTAAAATTTTGGGCGACTTCCTAGCTTGTCAACAAATTGAATATTTTTTAAAATTTTGGACGACCACCTACCTTGCCAAAACATATGAAAATTTTTTAAAATTTTGGACGACTTCCTACCTTGTGAAAAACTTGAAAAGTTTTTAAAATTTTATGCGACTTCCTACTTTGTGAACAAATTGAAAACTTTTTAAAATTTTGCACGACTTCCTACCTTGTCAATAAACTGAAAATTTTTTAAAATTTTGGGCGACTTCCTACCTTGTCAAAAAATCGAAATTTTTTTAAAATTTTGGACGACTTCCTACCTTGTAAAAAAATCGAAATTTTTTTAAAATTTTGCACGACACCCTACTTTGTCAAAACATTGAAAATTTTTTAAAATGTTGGACGACTTCCTACCTTGTCAACAAATTGAAAATTTTTTAAAATTTTGGGCGACTTCCTAGCTTGTCAAAAAATCGAAATTTTTTAAAATTTTAGACGACTTCCTACCTTGTAAAAAAATCGAAATTTTTTTAAAATTTTGCACGACACCCTACCTTGTCAAAAAACTGAAAATTTTTTAAAATTTTGGGCGACTTCCTACTTTGTCAACAAATTGAAAATTTTTTAAAATTTTGGACGACTTCCTACTTTGTCAAAAGATTGAAAATTTTTTCAAATATTGGACGACTTCCTTCCTACCTTGTCAACAAATTGAAAATTTTTTAAAATTTTGGGCGACTTCCTAGCTTGTCAAAAAATCGAAATTTTTTTAAAATTTTGGACGACTTCCTACCCTGTCAACAAATTGAAAATTTTTTAAAATTTTGCACGACACCCTACCTTGTCAGTAAACTGAAAATTTTTTAAAATTTTGGGCGACTTCCTACCTTGTCAACAAATTGAAATTTTTTTAAAATTTTGGACGACTTCCTACCTTGTCAACAAATTGAAAATTTTTTAAAATTTTGGGCGACTTCCTAGCTTGTCAAAAAATCGAATTTTTTTAAAATTTTGGACGACTTCCTAACTTGTAAAAAAATCGAAATATTTTTAAAATTTTGCACGACACCCTACCTTGTCAAGAAATTGAAAATTTTTTAAAATTTTGCACGACACCCTACCTTGTCAAAATATTGAAAATTTTTTAAAATATTGGACGACTTCCTACCCTGTCAACAAATTGAAAATTTTTTAAAATTTTGCACGACACCCTACCTTGTCAAAAAACTGAAAATTTTTTAAAATTTTGGGCGACTTCCTACTTTGTCAACAAATTGAAAATTTTTTAAAATTTTGGACGACTTCCTACTTTGTCAAAACATTGAAAATTTTTTAAAATATTGGACGACTTCCTTCCTACCTTGTCAACAAATTGAAATTTTTTTAAAATTTTGGACGACTTCCTACTTTGTCAACAAATTGAAAATTTTTTAAAATTTTGGACGACCACCTACCTTGTCAATAAACTGAAAATTTTTTAAAATTTTGGGCGACTTCCTACCTTGTCAACAAATTGAAATTTTTTTAAAATTTTGGACGACTTCCTACCTTGTCAACAAATTGAAAATTTTTTAAAATTTTGGGCGACTTCCTAGCTTGTCAAAAAATCGAAATTTTTTTAAAATTTTGGACGACTTGATACCTTGTAAAAAAATCGAAATTTTTTTAAAATTTTGGACGACTCCTTACCTTGTCAAAAAATTGAAAATTTTTTAAAATATTGGACGACACCCTACCTTGTCAAAATATTGAAAATTTTTTAAAATATTGGAAGACTTCCTACCCTGTCAACAAATTGAAAATTTTTTAAAATTTTGCACGACACCCTACCTTGTCAAAAAACTGAAAATTTTTTAAAATTTTGGGCGACTTCCTACTTTGTCAACAAATTGAAAATTTTTTAAAATTTTGGACGACTTCCTACTTTGTCAAAACATTGAAAATTTTTTAAAATATTGGACGACTTCCTTCCTACCTTGTCAACAAATTGAAATTTTTTTAAAATTTTGGACGACTTCCTATCTTGTGAAAAAATTGAAAATTTTTTAAAATTTTGGACGACTTCCTACTTTGTCAAAACATTGAAAATTTTTTAAAATGTTGGACGACTTCCTACCTTGTCAACAAATTGAAATTTTTTTAAAATTTTGGACGACTTCCTACTTTGTCAACAAATTGAAAATTTTTTAAAATTTTGTCAACAAATTGAAAATTTTTTAAAATTTTGGGCGACTTCCTAGCTTGTCAAAAAATCGAAATTTTTTTAAAATTTTGGACGACTTCCTACCTTGTAAAAAAATCGAAATTTTTTTAAAATTTTGCACGACACCCTACCTTGTCAAGAAATTGAAAATTTTTTAAAATTTTGCACGACACCCTACCTTGTCAAATTATTGAAAATTTTTTAAAATATTGGACGACTTCCTACCCTGTCAACAAATTGAAAATTTTTTAAAATTTTGCACGACACCCTACCTTGTCAAAAAACTGAAAATTTTTTAAAATTTTGGGCGACTTCCTACTTTGTCAACTAATTGAAAATTTTTTAAAATTTTGAAGGACTTCCTACTTTGTCAAAACATTGAAAATTTTTTAAAATATTGGACGACTTCCTTCCTACCTTGTCAACAAATTGAAATTTTTTTAAAATTTTGGACGACTTCCTATCTTGTGAAAAAATTGAAAATTTTTTAAAATTTTGGACGACTTCCTACTTTGTCAAAACATTGAAAATTTTTTAAAATGTTGGACGACTTCCTACCTTGTCAACAAATTGAAATTTTTTTAAAATTTTGGACGACTTCCTACTTTGTCAACAAATTGAAAATTTTTTAAAATTTTTGACGACCACCTACCTTGTCAATAAACTGAAAATTTTTTAAAATTTTGGACGACTTCCTACCTCGTGAAAAACTTGAAAAGTTTTTAAAATTTTGGGCGACTTCCTACTTTGTGAACAAATTGAAATTTTTTTAAAATTTTGGACGACTTCCTACTTTGTCAACAAATTGAAAATTTTTTAAAATTTTGGACGACCACCTACCTTGCCAAAACATATGAAAATTTTTTAAAATTTTGGACGACTTCCTACCTTGTGAAAAACTTGAAAAGTTTTTAAAATTTTGGGCGACTTCCTACTTTGTGAACAAATTGAAAACTTTTTAAAATTTTGCACGACTTCCTACCTTGTCAATAAACTGAAAATTTTTTAAAATTTTGGGCGGCTTCCTACCTTGTCAACAAATTGAAATTTTTTTAAAATTTTGGACGACTTCCTACCTTGTCAACAAATTGAAAATTTTTTAAAATTTTTGGCGACTTCCTAGCTTGTCAAAAAATCGAAATTTTTTTAAAATTTTGGACGACTTCCTACCTTGTAAAAAAATCGAAATTTTTTTAAAATTTTGCACGACACCCTACTTTGTCAAAACATTGAAAATTTTTTAAAATGTTGGACGACTTCCTACCTTGTCAACAAATTGAAAATTTTTTAAAATTTTGGGCGACTTCCTAGCTTGTCAAAAAATCGAAATTTTTTAAAATTTTGGACGACTTCCTACCTTGTAAAAAAATCGAAATTTTTTTAAAATTTTGCACGACACCCTACCTTGTCAAGAAATTGAAAATTTTTTAAAATTTTGCACGACACCCTACCTTGTCAAAATATTGAAAATTTTTTAAAATATTGGACGACTTCCTACCCTGTCAACAAATTGAAAATTTTTTAAAATTTTGCACGACACCCTACCTTGTCAAAAAACTGAAAATTTTTTAAAATTTTGGGCGACTTTCTACTTTGTCAACAAATTGAAAATTTTTTAAAATTTTGGACGACTTCCTACTTTGTCAAAAGATTGAAAATTTTTTCAAATATTGGACGACTTCCTTCCTACCTTGTCAACAAATTGAAAATTTTTTAAAATTTTGGGCGACTTCCTAGCTTGTCAAAAAATCGAAATTTTTTTAAAATTTTGGACGACTTCCTACCCTGTCAACAAATTGAAAATTTTTTAAAATTTTGCACGACACCCTACCTTGTCAGTAAACTGAAAATTTTTTAAAATTTTGGGCGACTTCCTACCTTGTCAACAAATTGAAATTTTTTTAAAATTTTGGACGACTTCCTACCTTGTCAACAAATTGAAAATTTTTTAAAATTTTGGGCGACTTCCTAGCTTGTCGAAAAATCGAAATTTTTTAAAATTTTGGACGACTTCCTAACTTGTAAAAAAATCGAAATATTTTTAAAATTTTGCACGACACCCTACCTTGTCAAGAAATTGAAAATTTTTTAAAATTTTGCACGACACTCTACCTTGTCAAAATATTGAAAATTTTTTAAAATATTGGACGACTTCCTACCCTGTCAACAAATTGAAAATTTTTTAAAATTTTGCACGACACCCTACCTTGTCAAAAAACTGAAAATTTTTTAAAATTTTGAGCGACTTCCTACTTTGTCAACAAATTGAAAATTTTTTAAAATTTTGGACGACTTCCTACTTTGTCAAAACATTGAAAATTTTTTAAAATATTGGACGACTTCCTTCCTACCTTGTCAACAAATTGAAATTTTTTTAAAATTTTGGACGACTTCCTACTTTGTCAACAAATTGAAAATTTTTTAAAATTTTGGACTACCACCTACCTTGTCAATAAACTGAAAATTTTTTAAAATTTTGGGCGACTTCCTACCTTGTCAACAAATTGAAATTTTTTTAAAATTTTGGACGACTTCCTACCTTGTCAACAAATTGAAAATTTTTTAAAATTTTGGGCGACTTCCTAGCTTGTCAAAAAATCGAAATTTTTTTAAAATTTTGGACGACTTGATACCTTGTAAAAAAATCGAAATTTTTTTAAAATTTTGGACGACTCCTTACCTTGTCAAAAAATTGAAAATTTTTTAAAATATTGGACGACACCCTACCTTGTCAAAATATTGAAAATTTTTTAAAATATTGGAAGACTTCCTACCCTGTCAACAAATTGAAAATTTTTTAAAATTTTGCACGACACCCTACCTTGTCAAAAAACTGAAAATTTTTTAAAATTTTGGGCGACTTCCTACTTTGTCAACAAATTGAAAATTTTTTAAAATTTTGGACGACTTCCTACTTTGTCAAAACATTGAAAATTTTTTAAAATATTGGACGACTTCCATCCTACCTTGTCAACAAATTGAAATTTTTTTAAAATTTTGGACGACTTCCTATCTTGTGAAAAAATTGAAAATTTTTTAAAATTTTGGACGACTTCCTACTTTGTCAAAACATTGAAAATTTTTTAAAATGTTGGACGACTTCCTACCTTGTCAACAAATTGAAATTTTTTTAAAATTTTGGACGACTTCCTACTTTGTCAACAAATTGAAAATTTTTTAAAATTTTGTCAACAAATTGAAAATTTTTTAAAATTTTGGGCGACTTCCTAGCTTGTCAAAAAATCGAAATTTTTTTAAAATTTTGGACGACTTCCTACCTTGTAAAAAAATCGAAATTTTTTTAAAATTTTGCACGACACCCTACCTTGTCAAAAAACTGAAAATTTTTTAAAATTTTGGGCGACTTCCTACTTTGTCAACAAATTGAAAATTTTTTAAAATTTTGGACGACTTCCTACTTTGTCAAAACATTGAAAATTTTTTAAAATATTGGACGACTTCCATCCTACCTTGTCAACAAATTGAAATTTTTTTAAAATTTTGGACGACTTCCTATCTTGTGAAAAAATTGAAAATTTTTTAAAATTTTGGACGACTTCCTACTTTGTCAAAACATTGAAAATTTTTTAAAATGTTGGACGACTTCCTACCTTGTCAAAAAATCGAAATTTTTTTAAAATTTTGGACGACTTCCTACCTTGTAAAAAAATCGAAATTTTTTTAAAATTTTGCACGACACCCTACCTTGTCAAGAAATTGAAAATTTTTTAAAATTTTGGACGACCACCTACCTTGTCAATAAACTGAAAATTTTTTAAAATTTTGGGCGACTTTCTAGTTTGTCAAAAAATCGAAATTTTTTTAAAATTTTGGACGACACCCTACCTTGTCAAGAAATTGAAAATTTTTTAAAATTTTGCACGACACCCTACCTTGTCAAAATATTGAAAATTTTTTAAAATATTGGACGACTTCCTACCCTGTCAACAAATTGAAAATTTTTTAAAATTTTGCACGACACCCTACCTTGTCAAAAAACTGAAAATTTTTTAAAATTTTGGGCGACTTCCTACTTTGTCAACTAATTGAAAATTTTTTAAAATTTTGGACGACTTCCTACTTTGTCAAAACATTGAAAATTTTTTAAAATATTGGACGACTTCCTTCCTACCTTGTCAACAAATTGAAATTTTTTTAAAATTTTGGACGACTTCCTATCTTGTGAAAAAATTGAAAATTTTTTAAAATTTTGGACGACTTCCTACTTTGTCAAAACATTGAAAATTTTTTAAAATATTGGACGACTTCCTTCCTACCTTGTCAACAAATTGAAATTTTTTTAAAATTTTGGACGACTTCCTATCTTGTGAAAAAATTGAAAATTTTTTAAAATTTTGGACGACTTCCTACTTTGTCAAAACATTGAAAATTTTTTAAAATGTTGGACGACTTCCTACCTTGTCAACAAATTGAAATTTTTTTAAAATTTTGGACGACTTCCTACTTTGTCAACAAATTGAAAATTTTTTAAAATTTTGTCAACAAATTGAAAATTTTTTAAAATTTTGGGCGACTTCCTAGCTTGTCAAAAAATCGAAATTTTTTTAAAATTTTGGACGACTTCCTACCTTGTAAAAAAATCGAAATTTTTTTAAAATTTTGCACGACACCCTACCTTGTCAAGAAATTGAAAATTTTTTAAAATTTTGGACGACCACCTACCTTGTCAATAAACTGAAAATTTTTTAAAATTTTGGGCGACTTCCTAGTTTGTCAAAAAATCGAAATTTTTTTAAAATTTTGGACGACTTCCTACCTTGTAAAAAAATCGAAATTTTTTTAAAATTTTGCACGACACCCTACCTTGTCAAGAAATTGAAAATTTTTTAAAATTTTGCACGACACCCTACCTTGTCAAAATATTGAAAATTTTTTAAAATATTGGACGACTTCCTACCCTGTCAACAAATTGAAAATTTTTTAAAATTTTGCACGACACCCTACCTTGTCAAAAAACTGAAAATTTTTTAAAATTTTGGGCGACTTCCTACTTTGTCAACTAATTGAAAATTTTTTAAAATTTTGGACGACTTCCTACTTTGTCAAAACATTGAAAATTTTTTAAAATATTGGACGACTTCCTTCCTACCTTGTCAACAAATTGAAATTTTTTTAAAATTTTGGACGACTTCCTATCTTGTGAAAAAATTGAAAATTTTTTAAAATTTTGGACGACTTCCTACTTTGTCAAAACATTGAAAATTTTTTAAAATATTGGACGACTTCCTACCCTGTCAACAAATTGAAAATTTTTTAAAATTTTGCACGACACCCTACCTTGTCAAAAAACTGAAAATTTTTTAAAATTTTGCACGACACCCTACCTTGTCAAGAAATTGAAAATTTTTTAAAATTTTGGACGACCACCTACCTTGTCAATAAACTGAAAATTTTTTAAAATTTTGGGCGACTTTCTAGTTTGTCAAAAAATCGAAATTTTTTTAAAATTTTGGACGACACCCTACCTTGTCAAGAAATTGAAAATTTTTTAAAATTTTGCACGACACCCTACCTTGTCAAAATATTGAAAATTTTTTAAAATATTGGACGACTTCCTACCCTGTCAACAAATTGAAAATTTTTTAAAATTTTGCACGACACCCTACCTTGTCAAAAAACTGAAAATTTTTTAAAATTTTGTGCGACTTCCTACTTTGTCAACTAATTGAAAATTTTTTAAAATTTTGGACGACTTCCTACTTTGTCAAAACATTGAAAATTTTTTAAAATATTGGACGACTTCCTTCCTACCTTGTCAACAAATTGAAATTTTTTTAAAATTTTGGACGACTTCCTATCTTGTGAAAAAATTGAAAATTTTTTAAAATTTTGGACGACTTCCTACTTTGTCAAAACATTGAAAATTTTTTAAAATATTGGACGACTTCCTTCCTACCTTGTCAACAAATTGAAATTTTTTTAAAATTTTGGACGACTTCCTATCTTGTGAAAAAATTGAAAATTTTTTAAAATTTTGGACGACTTCCTACTTTGTCAAAACATTGAAAATTTTTTAAAATGTTGGACGACTTCCTACCTTGTCAACAAATTGAAATTTTTTTAAAATTTTGAACGACTTCCTACTTTGTCAACAAATTGAAAATTTTTTAAAATTTTGTCAACAAATTGAAAATTTTTTAAAATTTTGGGCGACTTCCTAGCTTGTCAAAAAATCGAAATTTTTTTAAAATTTTGGACGACTTCCTACCTTGTAAAAAAATCGAAATTTTTTTAAAATTTTGCACGACACCCTACCTTGTCAAGAAATTGAAAATTTTTTAAAATTTTGGACGACCACCTACCTTGTCAATAAACTGAAAATTTTTTAAAATTTTGGGCGACTTCCTAGTTTGTCAAAAAATCGAAATTTTTTTAAAATTTTGGACGACTTCCTACCTTGTAAAAAAATCGAAATTTTTTTAAAATTTTGCACGACACCCTACCTTGTCAAGAAATTGAAAATTTTTTAAAATTTTGCACGACACCCTACCTTGTCAAAATATTGAAAATTTTTTAAAATATTGGACGACTTCCTACCCTGTCAACAAATTGAAAATTTTTTAAAATTTTGCACGACACCCTACCTTGTCAAAAAACTGAAAATTTTTTAAAATTTTGGGCGACTTCCTACTTTGTCAACTAATTGAAAATTTTTTAAAATTTTGGACGACTTCCTACTTTGTCAAAACATTGAAAATTTTTTAAAATATTGGACGACTTCCTTCCTACCTTGTCAACAAATTGAAATTTTTTTAAAATTTTGGACGACTTCCTATCTTGTGAAAAAATTGAAAATTTTTTAAAATTTTGGACGACTTCCTACTTTGTCAAAACATTGAAAATTTTTTAAAATGTTGGACGACTTCCTACCTTGTCAACAAATTGAAATTTTTTTAAAATTTTGGACGACTTCCTACTTTGTCAACAAATTGAAAATTTTTTAAAATTTTGGACGACCACCTACCTTGTCAATAAACTGAAAATTTTTTAAAATTTTGGACGACTTCCTACCTCGTGAAAAACTTGAAAAGTTTTTAAAATTTTGGGCGACTTCCTACTTTGTGAACAAATTGAAATTTTTTTAAAATTTTGGACGACTTCCTACTTTGTCAACAAATTGAAAATTTTTTAAAATTTTGGACGACCACCTACCTTGCCAAAACATATGAAAATTTTTTAAAATTTTGGACGACTTCCTACCTTGTGAAAAACTTGAAAAGTTTTTAAAATTTTGGGCGACTTCCTACTTTGTGAACAAATTGAAAACTTTTTAAAATTTTGCACGACTTCCTACCTTGTCAATAAACTGAAAATTTTTTAAAATTTTGGGCGACTTCCTACCTTGTCAACAAATTGAAATTTTTTTAAAATTTTGGACGACTTCCTACCATGTCAACAAATTGAAAATTTTTTAAAATTTTTGGCGACTTCCTAGCTTGTCAAAAAATCGAAATTTTTTTAAAATTTTGGACGACTTCCTACCTTGTAAAAAAATCGAAATTTTTTTAAAATTTTGGACGACTCCCTACCTTGTCAAAAAATTGAAAATTTTTTAAAATATTGGACGACTTCCTAACTTGTCAAGAAATTGAAAATTTTTTAAAATTTTGCACAACACCCTAGCCTGTCAACAAATTGAAAATTTTTTATAATTTGGGACGACTTTCTACTTTGCCAAAACATATGAAAATTTTTTAAAATATTGGACGACTTCCTACCTTGTCAAGAAATTGAAAATTTTTTAAAATTCTGCACGACACCCTACCTTGTCAAAAAACTGAAAATTTTTTAAAATTTTGGGCGACTTCCTACTTTGTAAACAAATTGAAAATTTTTAAAAATTTTGCACGACTTCCTACCTTGTCAATAAACTGAAAATTTTTTAAAATTTTGGGCGACTTTATACCTTGTCAAAAAATCGAAATTTTTTTAAAATTTTGGACGACTTACTACCTTGTAAAAAAATCGAAATTTTTTTAAAATTTTGCACGACACCCTACCTTGTCAAGAAATTGAAAATTTTTTAAAATTTTGCACGACACCCTACCTTGTCAAAATATTGAAAATTTTTTAAAATATTGGACGACTTCCTACCCTGTCAACAAATTGAAAATTTTTTAAAATTTTGCACGACACCCTACCTTGTCAAAAAACTGAAAATTTTTTAAAATTTTGGCGACTTCCTACTTTGTCAACAAATTGAAAATTTTTTAAAATTTTGGACGACTTCCTACTTTGTCAAAACATTGAAAATTTTTTAAAATATTGGACGACTTCCTTCCTACCTTGTCAACAAATTGAAATTTTTTTAAAATTTTGGACGACTTCCTACTTTGTCAACAAATTGAAAATTTTTTAAAATTTTGGACGACCACCTACCTTGTCAATAAACTGAAAATTTTTTAAAATTTTGGGCGACTTCCTACCTTGTCAACAAATTGAAATTTTATTAAAATTTTGGACGACTTCCTACCTTGTCAACAAATTGAAAATTTTTTAAAATTTTGGGCGACTTCCTAGCTTGTCAAAAAATCGAAATTTTTTTAAAATTTTGGACGACTTCCTACTTTGTCAAAACATTGAAAATTTTTTAAAATATTGGACGACTTCCTTCCTACCTTGTCAACAAATTGAAAATTTTTTAAAATTTTGGACGACTTCCTACTTTGTCAAAAAATTGAAAATTTTTTAAAATATTGGACGACACCCTACCTTGTCAAAATATTGAAAATTTTTTAAAATATTGGACGACTTCCTACCCTGTCAACAAATTGAAAATTTTTTAAAATTTTGCACGACACCCTACCTTGTCAAAAAACTGAAAATTTTTTAAAATTTTGGGCGACTTCCTACTTTGTCAACAAATTGAAAATTTTTTAAAATTTTGGACGACTTCCTACTTTGTCAAAACATTGAAAATTTTTTAAAATGTTGGACGACTTCCTACCTTGTCAACAAATTGAAATTTTTTTAAAATTTTGGACGACTTCCTACTTTGTCAACAAATTGAAAATTTTTTAAAATTTTGGACGACCACCTACCTTGTCAATAAACTGAAAATTTTTTAAAATTTTGGACGACTTCCTACCTCGTGAAAAACTTGAAAAGTTTTTAAAATTTTGGGCGACTTCCTACTTTGTGAACAAATTGAAATTTTTTTAAAATTTTGGACGACTTCCTACTTTGTCAACAAATTGAAAATTTTTTAAAATTTTGGACGACCACCTACCTTGCCAAAACATATGAAAATTTTTTAAAATTTTGGACGACTTCCTACCTTGTGAAAAACTTGAAAAGTTTTTAAAATTTTGGGCGACTTCCTACTTTGTGAACAAATTGAAAACTTTTTAAAATTTTGCACGACTTCCTACCTTGTCAATAAACTGAAAATTTTTTAAAATTTTGGGCGACTTCCTACCTTGTCAACAAATTGAAATTTTTTTAAAATTTTGGACGACTTCCTACCTTGTCAACAAATTGAAAATTTTTTAAAATTTTTGGCGACTTCCTAGCTTGTCAAAAAATCGAAATTTTTTTAAAATTTTGGACGACTTCCTACCTTGTAAAAAAATCGAAATTTTTTTAAAATTTTGGACGACTCCCTACCTTGTCAAAAAATTGAAAATTTTTTAAAATATTGGACGACTTCCTAACTTGTCAAGAAATTGAAAATTTTTTAAAATTTTGCACGACACCCTAGCCTGTCAACAAATTGAAAATTTTTTATAATTTGGGACAACTTTCTACTTTGCCAAAACATATGAAAATTTTTTAAAATATTGGACGACTTCCTACCTTGTCAAGAAATTGAAAATTTTTTAAAATTCTGCACGACACCCTACCTTGTCAAAAAACTGAAAATTTTTTAAAATTTTGGGCGACTTCCTACTTTGTAAACAAATTGAAAATTTTTAAAAATTTTGCACGACTTCCTACCTTGTCAATAAACTGAAAATTTTTTAAAATTTTGGGCGACTTCCTACCTTGTCAAAAAATCGAAATTTTTTTAAAATTTTGGACGACTTACTACCTTGTAAAAAAATCGAAATTTTTTTAAAATTTTGCACGACACCCTACCTTGTCAAGAAATTGAAAATTTTTTAAAATTTTGCACGACACCCTACCTTGTCAAAATATTGAAAATTTTTTAAAATATTGGACGACTTCCTACCCTGTCAACAAATTGAAAATTTTTTAAAATTTTGCACGACACCCTACCTTGTCAAAAAACTGAAAATTTTTTAAAATTTTGGGCGACTTCCTACTTTGTCAACAAATTGAAAATTTTTTAAAATTTTGGACGACTTCCTACTTTGTCAAAACATTGAAAATTTTTTAAAATATTGGACGACTTCCTTCCTACCTTGTCAACAAATTGAAATTTTTTTAAAATTTTGGACGACTTCCTACTTTGTCAACAAATTGAAAATTTTTTAAAATTTTGGACGACCACCTACCTTGTCAATAAACTGAAAATTTTTTAAAATTTTGGGCGACTTCCTACCTTGTCAACAAATTGAAATTTTTTTAAAATTTTGGACGACTTCCTACCTTGTCAACAAATTGAAAATTTTTTAAAATTTTGGGCGACTTCCTAGCTTGTCAAAAAATCGAAATTTTTTTAAAATTTTGGACGACTTCCTACTTTGTCAAAACATTGAAAATTTTTTAAAATATTGGACGACTTCCTTCCTACCTTGTCAACAAATTGAAAATTTTTTAAAATTTTGGACGACTTCCTACTTTGTCAAAAAATTGAAAATTTTTTAAAATATTGGACGACACCCTACCTTGTCAAAATATTGAAAATTTTTTAAAATATTGGACGACTTCCTACCCTGTCAACAAATTGAAAATTTTTTAAAATTTTGCACGACACCCTACCTTGTCAAAAAACTGAAAATTTTTTAAAATTTTGGGCGACTTCCTACTTTGTCAACAAATTGAAAATTTTTTAAAATTTTGGACGACTTCCTACTTTGTCAAAACATTGAAAATTTTTTAAAATATTGGACGACTTCCTTCCTACCTTGTCAACAAATTGAAATTTTTTTAAAATTTTGGACGACTTCCTATCTTGTGAAAAAATTGAAAATTTTTTAAAATTTTGGACGACTTCCTACTTTGTCAAAACATTGAAAATTTTTTAAAATGTTGGACGACTTCCTACCTTGTCAACAAATTGAAATTTTTTTAAAATTTTGGACGACTTCCTACTTTGTCAACAAATTGAAAATTTTTTAAAATTTTGGACGACTTCCTACCTTGTCAACAAATTGAAAATTTTTTTAAAATTTTGGACGACTTCCTACCTTGTCAAAAAATTGAAAATTTTTTAAAATATTGGACGACACCCTACCTTGTCAAAATATTGAAAATTTTTTAAAATATTGGACGACTTCCTTCCTACCTTGTCAACAAATTGAAATTTTTTTAAAATTTTGGACGACTTCCTACCTTGTAAAAAAATCGAAATTTTTTTAAAATTTTGCACAACTTCCTACCTTGTCAATAAACTGAAAATTTTTTAAAATTTTGGGCGACTTCCTACCTTGTCAAAACATTGAAAATTTTTTAAAATATTGGACGACTTCCTTCCTACCTTGTCAACAAATTGAAAATTTTTTAAAATTTTGGACGACTTCCTACTTTGTCAAAAAATTGAAAATTTTTTAAAATATTGGACGACACCCTACCTTGTCAAAATATTGAAATTTTTTTAAAATTTTGGACGACTTCCTACCTTGTCAACAAATTGAAAATTTTTTAAAATTTTGGGCGACTTCCTAGCTTGTCAAAAAATCGAAATTTTTTTAAAATTTTGGACGACTTCCTACCTTGTAAAAAAATCGAAATTTTTTTAAAATTTTGCACGACACCCTACCTTGTCAAGAAATTGAAAATTTTTTAAAATTTTGGACGACCACCTACCTTGTCAATAAACTGAAAATTTTTTAAAATTTTGGGCGACTTCCTACCTTGTCAACAAATTGAAATTTTTTTAAAATTTTGGACGACTTCCTACCTTGTCAACAAATTGAAAATTTTTTAAAATTTTGGGCGACTTCCTAGCTTGTCAAAAAATCGAAAGTTTTTTAAAATTTTGGACGACTTCCTACCTTGTAAAAAAATCGAAATTTTTTTAAAATTTTGGACGACTTCCCACTTTGTCAACAAATTGAAAATTTTTTAAAATTTTGGACGACTTCCTACTTTGTCAAAACATTGAAAATTTTTTAAAATATTGGACGACTTCCTTCTTACCTTGTCAACAAATTGAAAATTTTTTAAAATTTTGGACGACTTCCTACTTTGTCAAAAAATTGAAAATTTTTTAAAATATTGGACGACACCCTACCTTGTCAAAATATTGAAAATTTTTTAAAATATTGGACGACTTCCTACCCTGTCAACAAATTGAAAATTTTTTAAAATTTTGCACGACACCCTACCTTGTCAAAAAACTGAAAATTTTTTAAAATTTTGGGCGACTTCCTACTTTGTCAACAAATTGAAAATTTTTTAAAATTTTGGACGACTTCCTACCTTGTCAACAAATTGAAAAGTTTTTAAAATTTTGGGCGACTTCCTACTTTGTGAACAAATTGAAAACTTTTTAAACTGAAAATTTTTTAAAATTTTGGGCGACTTCCTACCTTGTCAACATATTGAAATTTTTTTAAAATTTTGGACGACTTCCTACCTTGTCAACAAATTGAAAATTTTTTAAAATTTTTGGCGACTTCCTAGCTTGTCAAAAAATCGAAATTTTTTTAAAATTTTGGACGACTTCCTACCTTGTAAAAAAATCGAAATTTTTTTAAAATTTTGGACGACTCCCTACCTTGTCAAAAAATTGAAAATTTTTTAAAATATTGGACGACTTCCTAACTTGTCAAGAAATTGAAAATTTTTTAAAATTTTGCACGACACCCTACCCTGTCAACAAATTGAAAATTTTTTAAAATTTTGCACGACACCCTACCTTGTCAAATAATGAAAATTTTTTAAAATTTTGCACGACACCCTACCTTGTCAAAATATTGAAAAATTTTTAAAATTTTGGACGACTTCCTACGATGTTAACAAATTGAAAATTTTTTAAAATTTGGGACGACTTTCTACCTTGCCAAAACATATGAAAATTTTTTAAAACCTTGGACGACTTCCTACCTTGTCAAGAAATTGAAAATTTTTTAAAATTCTGCACGACACCCTACCTTGTCAAAAAACTGAAAATTTTTTAAAATTTTGGGCGACTTCCTACTTTGTAAACAAATTGAAAATTTTTAAAAATTTTGCACGACTTCCTACCTTGTCAATAAACTGAAAATTTTTTAAAATTTTGGGCGACTTCCTACCTTGTCAAAAAATCGAAATTTTTTTAAAATTTTGGACGACTTACTACCTTGTAAAAAAATCGAAATTTTTTTAAAATTTTACACGACACCCTACATTGTCAAGAAATTAAAAATTTTTTAAAATTTTGCACGACACCCTACCTTGTCAAAATATTGAAAATTTTTTAAAATTTTGGACGACTTCCTACCCTGTCAACAAATTGAAAATTTTTTAAAATTTTGCACGACACCCTACCTTGTCAAAAAACTGAAAATTTTTTAAAATTTTGGGCGACTTCCTACTTTGTCAACAAATTGAAAATTTTTTAAAATTTTGGACGACTTCCTACTTTGTCAAACCATTGAAAATTTTTTAAAATATTGGACGACGTCCTTCCTACCTTGTCAACAAATTGAAATTTTTTTAAAATTTTGGACGACTTCCTACTTTGTCAACAAATTGAAAATTTTTTAAAATTTTGGACGACCACCTACCTTGTCAATAAACTGAAAATTTTTTAAAATTTTGGGCGACTTCCTACCTTGTCAACAAATTGAAATTTTTTTAAAATTTTGGACGACTTCCTACCTTGTCAACAAATTGAAAATTTTTTAAAATTTTGGGCGACTTCCTAGCTTGTCAAAAAATCGAAATTTTTTTAAAATTTTGGACGACTTCCTACCTTGTAAAAAAATCGAAATTTTTTTAAAATTTTGGACGACTTCCTACTTTGTCAACAAATTGAAAATTTTTTAAAATTTTGGACGACTTCCTACTTTGTCAAAACATTGAAAATTTTTTAAAATATTGGACGACTTCCTACCCTGTCAACAAATTGAAAATTTTTTAAAATTTTGCACGACACCCTACCTTGTCAAAAAACTGAAAATTTTTTAAAATTTTGGGCGACTTCCTACTTTGTCAACAAATTGAAAATTTTTTAAAATTTTGGACGACTTCCTACTTTGTCAAAACATTGAAAATTTTTTAAAATGTTGGACGACTTCCTACCTTGTCAACAAATTGAAATTTTTTTAAAATTTTGGACGACTTCCTACTTTGTCAACAAATTGAAAATTTTTTAAAATTTTGGACGACCACCTACCTTGTCAATAAACTGAAAATTTTTTAAAATTTTGGACGACTTCCTACCTCGTGAAAAACTTGAAAAGTTTTTAAAATTTTGGGCGACTTCCTACTTTGTGAACAAATTGAAATTTTTTTAAAATTTTGGACGACTTCCTACTTTGTCAACAAATTGAAAATTTTTTAAAATTTTGGACGACCACCTACCTTGCCAAAACATATGAAAATTTTTTAAAATTTTGGACGACTTCCTACCTTGTGAAAAACTTGAAAAGTTTTTAAAATTTTGGGCGACTTCCTACTTTGTGAACAAATTGAAAACTTTTTAAAATTTTGCACGACTTCCTACCTTGTCAATAAACTGAAAATTTTTTAAAATTTTGGGCGACTTCCTACCTTGTCAACAAATTGAAATTTTTTTAAAATTTTGGACGACTTCCTACCTTGTCAACAAATTGAAAATTTTTTAAAATTTTTAACGACTTCCTAGCTTGTCAAAAAATCGAAATTTTTTTAAAATTTTGGACGACTTCCTACCGTGTAAAAAAATCGAAATTTTTTTAAAATTTTGGAAGACTCCCTACCTTGTCAAAAAATTGAAAATTTTTTAAAATATTGGACGACTTCCTAACTTGTCAAGAAATTGAAAATTTTTTAAAATTTTGCACGACACCCTAGCCTGTCAACAAATTGAAAATTTTTTATAATTTGGGACAACTTTCTACTTTGCCAAAACATATGAAAATTTTTTAAAATATTGGACGACTTCCTACCTTGTCAAGAAATTGAAAATTTTTTAAAATTCTGCACGACACCCTACCTTGTCAAAAAACTGAAAATTTTTTAAAATTTTGGGCGACTTCCTACTTTGTAAACAAATTGAAAATTTTTAAAAATTTTGCACGACTTCCTACCTTGTCAATAAACTGAAAATTTTTTAAAATTTTGGGCGACTTCCTACCTTGTCAAAAAATCGAAATTTTTTTAAAATTTTGGACGACTTACTACCTTGTAAAAAAATCGAAATTTTTTTAAAATTTTGCACGACACCCTACCTTGTCAAGAAATTGAAAATTTTTTAAAATTTTGCACGACACCCTACCTTGTCAAAATATTGAAAATTTTTTAAAATATTGGACGACTTCCTACCCTGTCAACAAATTGAAAATTTTTTAAAATTTTGCACGACACCCTACCTTGTCAAAAAACTGAAAATTTTTTAAAATTTTGGGCGACTTCCTACTTTGTCAACAAATTGAAAATTTTTTAAAATTTTGGACGACTTCCTACTTTGTCAAAACATTGAAAATTTTTTAAAATATTGGACGACTTCCTTCCTACCTTGTCAACAAATTGAAATTTTTTTAAAATTTTGGACGACTTCCTACTTTGTCAACAAATTGAAAATTTTTTAAAATTTTGGACGACCACCTACCTTGTCAATAAACTGAAAATTTTTTAAAATTTTGGGCGACTTCCTACCTTGTCAACAAATTGAAATTTTTTTAAAATTTTGGACGACTTCCTACCTTGTCAACAAATTGAAAATTTTTTAAAATTTTGGGCGACTTCCTAGCTTGTCAAAAAATCGAAATTTTTTTAAAATTTTGGACGACTTCCTACTTTGTCAAAACATTGAAAATTTTTTAAAATATTGGACGACTTCCTTCCTACCTTGTCAACAAATTGAAAATTTTTTAAAATTTTGGACGACTTCCTACTTTGTCAAAAAATTGAAAATTTTTTAAAATATTGGACGACACCCTACCTTGTCAAAATATTGAAAATTTTTTAAAATATTGGACGACTTCCTACCCTGTCAACAAATTGAAAATTTTTTAAAATTTTGCACGACACCCTACCTTGTCAAAAAACTGAAAATTTTTTAAAATTTTGGGCGACTTCCTACTTTGTCAACAAATTGAAAATTTTTTAAAATTTTGGACGACTTCCTACTTTGTCAAAACATTGAAAATTTTTTAAAATATTGGACGACTTCCTTCCTACCTTGTCAACAAATTGAAATTTTTTTAAAATTTTGGACGACTTCCTATCTTGTGAAAAAATTGAAAATTTTTTAAAATTTTGGACGACTTCCTACTTTGTCAAAACATTGAAAATTTTTTAAAATGTTGGACGACTTCCTACCTTGTCAACAAATTGAAATTTTTTTAAAATTTTGGACGACTTCCTACTTTGTCAACAAATTGAAAATTTTTTAAAATTTTGGACGACTTCCTACCTTGTCAACAAATTGAAAATTTTTTAAAATTTTGGGCGACTTCCTAGCTTGTCAAAAAATCTAAATTTTTTTAAAATTTTGGACGACTTCCTACCTTGTCAAAAAATTGAAAATTTTTTAAAATATTGGACGACACCCTACCTTGTCAAAATATTGAAAATTTTTTAAAAT
The DNA here is from genome assembly GCF_029603195.1 of Condylostylus longicornis. Lineage (NCBI taxonomy): Eukaryota > Metazoa > Arthropoda > Insecta > Diptera > Dolichopodidae > Condylostylus > Condylostylus longicornis. Next base: position 819,745 of record NW_026577998.1, read on the forward strand.
ATTGGACGACTTCCTTCCTACCTTGTCAACAAATTGAAATTTTTTTAAAATTTTGGACGACTTCCTACCTTGTAAAAAAATCGAAATTTTTTTAAAATTTTGCACAACTTCCTACCTTGTCAATAAACTGAAAATTTTTTAAAATTTTGGGCGACTTCCTACCTTGTCAAAACATTGAAAATTTTTTAAAATATTGGACGACTTCCTTCCTACCTTGTCAACAAATTGAAAATTTTTTAAAATTTTGGACGACTTCCTACTTTGTCAAAAAATTGAAAATTTTTTAAAATATTGGACGACACCCTACCTTGTCAAAATATTGAAATTTTTTTAAAATTTTGGACGACTTCCTACCTTGTCAACAAATTGAAAATTTTTTAAAATTTTGGGCGACTTCCTAGCTTGTCAAAAAATCGAAATTTTTTTAAAATTTTGGACGACTTCCTACCTTGTAAAAAAATCGAAATTTTTTTAAAATTTTGCACGACACCCTACCTTGTCAAGAAATTGAAAATTTTTTAAAATTTTGGACGACCACCTACCTTGTCAATAAACTGAAAATTTTTTAAAATTTTGGGCGACTTCCTACCTTGTCAACAAATTGAAATTTTTTTAAAATTTTGGACGACTTCCTACCTTGTCAACAAATTGAAAATTTTTTAAAATTTTGGGCGACTTCCTAGCTTGTCAAAAAATCGAAAGTTTTTTAAAATTTTGGACGACTTCCTACCTTGTAAAAAAATCGAAATTTTTTTAAAATTTTGGACGACTTCCCACTTTGTCAACAAATTGAAAATTTTTTAAAATTTTGGACGACTTCCTACTTTGTCAAAACATTGAAAATTTTTTAAAATATTGGACGACTTCCTTCTTACCTTGTCAACAAATTGAAAATTTTTTAAAATTTTGGACGACTTCCTACTTTGTCAAAAAATTGAAAATTTTTTAAAATATTGGACGACACCCTACCTTGTCAAAATATTGAAAATTTTTTAAAATATTGGACGACTTCCTACCCTGTCAACAAATTGAAAATTTTTTAAAATTTTGCACGACACCCTACCTTGTCAAAAAACTGAAAATTTTTTAAAATTTTGGGCGACTTCCTACTTTGTCAACAAATTGAAAATTTTTTAAAATTTTGGACGACTTCCTATCTTGTCAACAAATTGAAAAGTTTTTAAAATTTTGGGCGACTTCCTACTTTGTGAACAAATTGAAAACTTTTTAAACTGAAAATTTTTTAAAATTTTGGGCGACTTCCTACCTTGTCAACATATTGAAATTTTTTTAAAATTTTGGACGACTTCCTACCTTGTCAACAAATTGAAAATTTTTTAAAATTTTTGGCGACTTCCTAGCTTGTCAAAAAATCGAAATTTTTTTAAAATTTTGGACGACCACCTACCTTGTCAATAAACTGAAAATTTTTTAAAATTTTGGACGACTTCCTACCTCGTGAAAAACTTGAAAAGTTTTTAAAATTTTGGGCGAATTCCTACTTTGTGAACAAATTGAAATTTTTTTAAAATTTTGGACGACTTCCTACTTTGTCAACAAATTGAAAATTTTTTAAAATTTTGGACGACCACCTACCTTGCCAAAACATATGAAAATTTTTTAAAATTTTGGACGACTTCCTACCTTGTGAAAAACTTGAAAAGTTTTTAAAATTTTGGGCGACTTCCTACTTTGTGAACAAATTGAAAACTTTTTAAAATTTTGCACGACTTCCTACCTTGTCAATAAACTGAAAATTTTTTAAAATTTTGGGCGACTTCCTACCTTGTCAACAAATTGAAATTTTTTTAAAATTTTGGACGACTTCCTACCTTGTCAACAAATTGAAAATTTTTTAAAATTTTTGGCGACTTCCTAGCTTGTCAAAAAATCGAAATTTTTTTAAAATTTTGGACGACTTCCTACCTTGTAAAAAAATCGAAATTTTTTTAAAATTTTGGACGACTCCCTACCTTGTCAAAAAATTGAAAATTTTTTAAAATATTGGACGACTTCCTAACTTGTCAAGAAATTGAAAATTTTTTAAAATTTTGCACGACACCCTAGCCTGTCAACAAATTGAAAATTTTTTATAATTTGGGACAACTTTCTACTTTGCCAAAACATATGAAAATTTTTTAAAATATTGGACGACTTCCTACCTTGTCAAGAAATTGAAAATTTTTTAAAATTCTGCACGACACCCTACCTTGTCAAAAAACTGAAAATTTTTTAAAATTTTGGGCGACTTCCTACTTTGTAAACAAATTGAAAATTTTTAAAAATTTTGCACGACTTCCTACCTTGTCAATAAACTGAAAATTTTTTAAAATTTTGGGAGACTTCCTACCTTGTCAAAAAATCGAAATTTTTTTAAAATTTTGGACGACTTACTACCTTGTAAAAAAATCGAAATTTTTTTAAAATTTTGCACGACACCCTACCTTGTCAAGAAATTGAAAATTTTTTAAAATTTTGCACGACACCCTACCTTGTCAAAATATTGAAAATTTTTTAAAATATTGGACGACTTCCTACCCTGTCAACAAATTGAAAATTTTTTAAAATTTTGCACGACACCCTACCTTGTCAAAAAACTGAAAATTTTTTAAAATTTTGGGCGACTTCCTACTTTGTCAACAAATTGAAAATTTTTTAAAATTTTGGACGACTTCCTACTTTGTCAAAACATTGAAAATTTTTTAAAATATTGGACGACTTCCTTCCTACCTTGTCAACAAATTGAAATTTTTTTAAAATTTTGGACGACTTCCTACTTTGTCAACAAATTGAAAATTTTTTAAAATTTTGGACGACCACCTACCTTGTCAATAAACTGAAAATTTTTTAAAATTTTGGGCGACTTCCTACCTTGTCAACAAATTGAAATTTTTTTAAAATTTTGGACGACTTCCTACCTTGTCAACAAATTGAAAATTTTTTAAAATTTTGGGCGACTTCCTAGCTTGTCAAAAAATCGAAATTTTTTTAAAATTTTGGACGACTTCCTACTTTGTCAAAACATTGAAAATTTTTTAAAATATTGGACGACTTCCTTCCTACCTTGTCAACAAATTGAAAATTTTTTAAAATTTTGGACGACTTCCTACTTTGTCAAAAAATTGAAAATTTTTTAAAATATTGGACGACACCCTACCTTGTCAAAATATTGAAAATTTTTTAAAATATTGGACGACTTCCTACCCTGTCAACAAATTGAAAATTTTTTAAAATTTTGCACGACACCCTACCTTGTCAAAAAACTGAAAATTTTTTAAAATTTTGGGCGACTTCCTACTTTGTCAACAAATTGAAAATTTTTTAAAATTTTGGACGACTTCCTACTTTGTCAAAACATTGAAAATTTTTTAAAATATTGGACGACTTCCTTCCTACCTTGTCAACAAATTGAAATTTTTTTAAAATTTTGGACGACTTCCTATCTTGTGAAAAAATTGAAAATTTTTTAAAATTTTGGACGACTTCCTACTTTGTCAAAACATTGAAAATTTTTTAAAATGTTGGACGACTTCCTACCTTGTCAACAAATTGAAATTTTTTTAAAATTTTGGACGACTTCCTACTTTGTCAACAAATTGAAAATTTTTTAAAATTTTGGACGACTTCCTACCTTGTCAACAAATTGAAAATTTTTTAAAATTTTGGGCGACTTCCTAGCTTGTCAAAAAATCTAAATTTTTTTAAAATTTTGGACGACTTCCTACTTTGTCAAAACATTGAAAATTTTTTAAAATATTGGACGACTTCCTTCCTACCTTGTCAACAAATTGAAATTTTTTTAAAATTTTGGACGACTTCCTATCTTGTGAAAAAATTGAAAATTTTTTAAAATTTTGGACGACTTCCTACTTTGTCAAAACATTGAAAATTTTTTAAAATGTTGGACGACTTCCTACCTTGTCAACAAATTGAAATTTTTTTAAAATTTTGGACGACTTCCTACTTTGTCAACAAATTGAAAATTTTTTAAAATTTTGGACGACTTCCTACCTTGTCAACAAATTGAAAATTTTTTAAAATTTTGGGCGACTTCCTAGCTTGTCAAAAAATCTAAATTTTTTTAAAATTTTGGACGACTTCCTACCTTGTCAAAAAATTGAAAATTTTTTAAAATATTGGACGACACCCTACCTTGTCAAAATATTGAAAATTTTTTAAAATATTGGACGACTTCCTTCCTACCTTGTCAACAAATTGAAATTTTTTTAAAATTTTGGACGACTTCCTACCTTGTAAAAAAATCGAAATTTTTTTAAAATTTTGCACAACTTCCTACCTTGTCAATAAACTGAAAATTTTTTAAAATTTTGGGCGACTTCCTACCTTGTCAAAACATTGAAAATTTTTTAAAATATTGGACGACTTCCTTCCTACCTTGTCAACAAATTGAAAATTTTTTAAAATTTTGGACGACTTCCTACTTTGTCAAAAAATTGAAAATTTTTTAAAATATTGGACGACACCCTACCTTGTCAAAATATTGAAATTTTTTTAAAATTTTGGACGACTTCCTACCTTGTCAACAAATTGAAAATTTTTTAAAATTTTGGGCGACTTCCTAGCTTGTCAAAAAATCGAAATTTTTTTAAAATTTTGGACGACTTCCTACCTTGTAAAAAAATCGAAATTTTTTTAAAATTTTGCACGACACCCTACCTTGTCAAGAAATTGAAAATTTTTTAAAATTTTGGACGACCACCTACCTTGTCAATAAACTGAAAATTTTTTAAAATTTTGGGCGACTTCCTACCTTGTCAACAAATTGAAATTTTTTTAAAATTTTGGACGACTTCCTACCTTGTCAACAAATTGAAAATTTTTTAAAATTTTGGGCGACTTCCTAGCTTGTCAAAAAATCGAAAGTTTTTTAAAATTTTGGACGACTTCCTACCTTGTAAAAAAATCGAAATTTTTTTAAAATTTTGGACGACTTCCCACTTTGTCAACAAATTGAAAATTTTTTAAAATTTTGGACGACTTCCTACTTTGTCAAAACATTGAAAATTTTTTAAAATATTGGACGACTTCCTTCTTACCTTGTCAACAAATTGAAAATTTTTTAAAATTTTGGACGACTTCCTACTTTGTCAAAAAATTGAAAATTTTTTAAAATATTGGACGACACCCTACCTTGTCAAAATATTGAAAATTTTTTAAAATATTGGACGACTTCCTACCCTGTCAACAAATTGAAAATTTTTTAAAATTTTGCACGACACCCTACCTTGTCAAAAAACTGAAAATTTTTTAAAATTTTGGGCGACTTCCTACTTTGTCAACAAATTGAAAATTTTTTAAAATTTTGGACGACTTCCTACCTTGTCAACAAATTGAAAAGTTTTTAAAATTTTGGGCGACTTCCTACTTTGTGAACAAATTGAAAACTTTTTAAACTGAAAATTTTTTAAAATTTTGGGCGACTTCCTACCTTGTCAACATATTGAAATTTTTTTAAAATTTTGGACGACTTCCTACCTTGTCAACAAATTGAAAATTTTTTAAAATTTTTGGCGACTTCCTAGCTTGTCAAAAAATCGAAATTTTTTTAAAATTTTGGACGACTTCCTACCTTGTAAAAAAATCGAAATTTTTTTAAAATTTTGGACGACTCCCTACCTTGTCAAAAAATTGAAAATTTTTTAAAATATTGGACGACTTCCTAACTTGTCAAGAAATTGAAAATTTTTTAAAATTTTGCACGACACCCTACCCTGTCAACAAATTGAAAATTTTTTAAAATTTTGCACGACACCCTACCTTGTCAAATAATGAAAATTTTTTAAAATTTTGCACGACACCCTACCTTGTCAAAATATTGAAAAATTTTTAAAATTTTGGACGACTTCCTACGATGTTAACAAATTGAAAATTTTTTAAAATTTGGGACGACTTTCTACCTTGCCAAAACATATGAAAATTTTTTAAAACCTTGGACGACTTCCTACCTTGTCAAGAAATTGAAAATTTTTTAAAATTCTGCACGACACCCTACCTTGTCAAAAAACTGAAAATTTTTTAAAATTTTGGGCGACTTCCTACTTTGTAAACAAATTGAAAATTTTTAAAAATTTTGCACGACTTCCTACCTTGTCAATAAACTGAAAATTTTTTAAAATTTTGGGCGACTTCCTACCTTGTCAAAAAATCGAAATTTTTTTAAAATTTTGGACGACTTACTACCTTGTAAAAAAATCGAAATTTTTTTAAAATTTTACACGACACCCTACCTTGTCAAGAAATTAAAAATTTTTTAAAATTTTGCACGACACCCTACCTTGTCAAAATATTGAAAATTTTTTAAAATTTTGGACGACTTCCTACCCTGTCAACAAATTGAAAATTTTTTAAAATTTTGCACGACACCCTACCTTGTCAAAAAACTGAAAATTTTTTAAAATTTTGGGCGACTTCCTACTTTGTCAACAAATTGAAAATTTTTTAAAATTTTGGACGACTTCCTACTTTGTCAAACCATTGAAAATTTTTTAAAATATTGGACGACGTCCTTCCTACCTTGTCAACAAATTGAAATTTTTTTAAAATTTTGGACGACTTCCTACTTTGTCAACAAATTGAAAATTTTTTAAAATTTTGGACGACCACCTACCTTGTCAATAAACTGAAAATTTTTTAAAATTTTGGGCGACTTCCTACCTTGTCAACAAATTGAAATTTTTTTAAAATTTTGGACGACTTCCTACCTTGTCAACAAATTGAAAATTTTTTAAAATTTTGGGCGACTTCCTAGCTTGTCAAAAAATCGAAATTTTTTTAAAATTTTGGACGACTTCCTACCTTGTAAAAAAATCGAAATTTTTTTAAAATTTTGGACGACTTCCTACTTTGTCAACAAATTGAAAATTTTTTAAAATTTTGGACGACTTCCTACTTTGTCAAAACATTGAAAATTTTTTAAAATATTGGACGACTTCCTTCCTACCTTGTCAACAAATTGAAAATTTTTTAAAATTTTGGACGACTTCCTACTTTGTCAAAAAATTGAAAATTTTTTAAAATATTGGACGACACCCTACCTTGTCAAAATATTGAAAATTTTTTAAAATATTGGACGACTTCCTACCCTGTCAACAAATTGAAAATTTTTTAAAATTTTGCACGACACCCTACCTTGTCAAAAAACTGAAAATTTTTTAAAATTTTGGGCGACTTCCTACTTTGTCAACAAATTGAAAATTTTTTAAAATTTTGGATGACTTCCTACTTTGTCAAAACATTGAAAATTTTTTAAAATATTGGACGACTTCCTTCCTACCTTGTCAACAAATTGAAATTTTTTTAAAATTTTGGACGACTTCCTATCTTGTGAAAAAATCGAAAATTTTTTAAAATTTTGGACGACTTCCTACTTTGTCAAAACATTGAAAATTTTTTAAAATGTTGGACGACTTCCTACCTTGTCAACAAATTGAAATTTTTTTAAAATTTTGGACGACTTCCTACTTTGTCAACAAATTGAAAATTTTTTAAAATTTTGGACGACTTCCTACCTTGTCAACAAATTGAAAATTTTTTAAAATTTTGGGCGACTTCCTAGCTTGTCAAAAAATCTAAATTTTTTTAAAATTTTGGACGACTTCCTACCTAGTAAAAAAATCGAAATTTTTTTAAAATTTTGCACGACACCCTACCTTGTCAAGAAATTGAAAATTTTTTAAAATTTTGGACGACCACCTACCTTGTCAATAAACTGAAAATTTTTTAAAATTTTGGGCGACTTTCTACCTTGTCAACAAATTGAAATTTTTTTAAAATTTTGGACGACTTCCTACCTTGTCAACAAATTGAAAATTTTTTAAAATTTTGGGCGACTTCCTAGCTTGTCAAAAAATCGAAATTTTTTTAAAATTTTGGACGACTTCCTACCTTGTAAAAAAATCGAAATTTTTTTAAAATTTTGCACGACACCCTACCTTGTCAAGAAATTGAAAATTTTTTAAAATTTTGCACGACACCCTACCTTGTCAAAATATTGAAAATTTTTTAAAATTTTGGACGACTTCCTACTTTGTCAAAACATTGAAATTTTTTTAAAATATTGGACGACTTCCTTCCTACCTTGTCAACAAATTGAAATTTTTTTTAAATTTTGGACGACTTCCTATCTTGTGAAAAAATTGAAAATTTTTTAAAATTTTGGACGACTTCCTACTTTGTCAAAACATTGAAAATTTTTTAAAATGTTGGACGACTTCCTACCTTGTCAACAAATTGAAATTTTTTTAAAATTTTGGACGACTTCCTACTTTGTCAACAAATTGAAAATTTTTTAAAATTTTGGACGACCACCTACCTTGTCAATAAACTGAAAATTTTTTAAAATTTTGGACGACTTCCTACCTTGTGAAAAACTTGAAAAGTTTTTAAAATTTTGGGCGACTTCCCACTTTGTGAACAAATTGAAAACTTTTTAAAATTTTGCACGACTTCCTACCTTGTCAATAAACTGAAAATTTTTTAAAATTTTGGGCGACTTCCTACCTTGTCAACAAATTGAAATTTTTTTAAAATTTTGGACGACTTCCTACTTTGTCAACAAATTGAAAATTTTTTAAAATTTTGGACGACCACCTACCTTGCCAAAACATATGAAAATTTTTTAAAATTTTGGACGACTTCCTACCTTGTGAAAAACTTGAAAAGTTTTTAAAATTTTGGGCGACTTCCTACTTTGTGAACAAATTGAAAACTTTTTAAAATTTTGCAGGACTTCCTACCTTGTCAATAAACTGAAAATTTTTTAAAATTTTGGGCGACTTCCTACCTTGTCAACAAATTGAAATTTTTTTAAAATTTTGGACGACTTCCTACCTTGTAAGAAAATCGAAATTTTTTTAAAATTTTGGACGACTCCCTACCTTGTCAAAAAATTGAAAATTTTTTAAAATATTGGACGACTTCCTAACTTGTCAAGAAATTGAAAATTTTTTAAAATTTTGCACGACACCCTACCCTGTAAACAAATTGAAAATTTTTTAAAATTTTGCACGACACCCTACCTTGTCAAAAATTGAAAATTTTTTAAAATTTTGCACGACACCCTACCTTGTCAAAATATTGAAAAATTTTTAAAATTTTGGACGACTTCCTACGATGTTAACAAATTGAAAATTTTTTAAAATTTGGGACGACTTTCTACCTTGCCAAAACATATGAAAATTTTTTAAAACCTACCTTGTCAAAATATTGAAAAATTTTTAAAATTTTGGACGACTTCCTACGATGTTAACAAATTGAAAATTTTTTAAAATTTTGCACGACACCCTACCTTGTCAAAAAACTGAAAATTTTTTAAAATTTTGGGCGACTTCCTACTTTGTCAACAAATTGAAAATTTTTTAAAATTTTGCACGACTTCCTACCTTGTCAATAAACTGAAAATTTTTTAAAATTTTGGGCGACTTCCTACCTTGTCAAAATATCGAAATTTTTTTAAAATTTTGGACGACTTCCTACCTTGTCAAAAAATTGAAAATTTTTTAAAATATTGGACGACTTCCTACCTTGTCAAGAAATTGAAAATTTTTTAAAATTTTGCACGACATCCTACCTTGTCAAGAAATTGAAAATTTTTTAAAATTTTGCACGACACCCTACCTTGTCAAAATATTGAAAAATTTTTAAAATTTTGGACGACTTCCTACGATGTTAACAAATTGAAAATTTTTTAAAATTTGGGACGACTTTCTACCTTGTCAAAACATTGAAAATTTTTTAAAATTTTGGATGACTTCCTGCTATGTTAACAAATTGAAATTTTTTTAAAATTTTGGGCGACTTCCTACCTTATCAAAAAATCGAAATTTTTTTAAAATTTTGGACGACATTCTACCTTGTCAAAAAATTGAAAATTTTTTAAAATATTGGACGACTTCCTACCCTGTCAACAAGTTGAAAATTTTTTAAAATTTTGCACAACACCCTACCTTGTCAAAAAACTGAAAATTTTTTAAAATTTTGGGCGACTTGTTACTTTGTCAACAAATTGAAAATTTTTAAAAATTTTGCACGACTTCCTACCTTGTCAAAAAAGCGAAATTTTTTTAAAATTTTGGACGACTTCCTACCTTGTCAAAAAATTGAAAATTTTTTAAAATATTGGACGACTTCCTACCTTGTCAAGAAATTGAAAATTTTTTAAAATTTTGCACGACTTCCTACTATGTTAACAAATTGAAATTTTTTTAAAATTTTGGACGACTTCCTACATTGTCAAATAATCGAAATTTTTTTAAAATTTTGGACGACTTCCTACCTTGTCAAAAAATCGAAATTTTTTTAAAATTTTGGGCGACTTCCTACTTTGTCAACAAATTGAAAATTTTTAAAAATTTTGCACGACTTCCTACCTTGTCAATAAACTGAAAATTTTTTTAAATTTTGGGCGACTTCCTACCTTGTCAAAAAATCGAAAATTTTTTAAAATATTGGACGACTTCCTACCTTGTCAAGAAATTGAAAATTTTTTAAAATTTTGCACGACACCCTACCTTGTCAAAATATTGAAAAATTTTAAAAATTTTGGACGACTTCCTACGATGTTAACAAATTGAAAATTTTTTAAAATTTTGGACGACTTTCTACCTTGTCAAAACATTGAAAATTTTTTAAAATTTTGGACGACTTCCTACTATGTTAACAAATTGAAATTTTTTTAAAATTTTGGACGACTTCCTACTTTGTCAACAAATTGAAAATTTTTAAAAATTTTGCACGACTTAATACCTTGTCAACAAACTGAAAATTTTTTAAAATTTTGGGCGATTTCCTACTTTGTCAACAAATTGAAAATTTTTAAAAATTTTGGACGACTTCCTACTTTGTCAAAACATTGAAAATTTTTTAAAATATTGGACGACTTCCTACCTTGTCAACAAATTGAAATTTTTTTAAAATTTTGGACGACTTCCTACCTTGTCAAGAAATTGAAAATTTTTTAAAATTTTCCACGACACCCTACCCTGTCAACAAATTGAAAATTTTTTAAAATTTTGCACGACACCCTACCTTGTCAAGAAATTGAAAATTTTTTAAAATTTTGCACGACACCCTACCTTGTCAAAATATTGAAAAATTTTTAAAATTTTGGACGACTTCCTACCTTGTTAACAAATTGAAAATTTTTTAAAATTTTGGACGACTTTCTACCTTGCCAAAACAAATGAAAATTTTTTAAGATCTTGGACGACTTCCTACCTTGTCAAAAAATTGAAAATTTTTTAAAATATTGGACGACTTCCTACCCTGTCAACAAATTGAAAATTTTTTAAAATTTTGCACGACACCCTACCTTGTCAAAAAACTGAAAATTTTTTAAAATTTTGGGCGACTTCCTACTTTGTCAACAAATTGAAAATTTTTAAAAATTTTGCACGACTTCCTACCTTGTCAATAAACTGAAAATTTTTTAAAATTTTGGGCGACTTCCTACCTTGTCAAAAAATCGAAATTTTTTTAAAATTTTGGACGACTTCCTACCTTGTGAAAAAATCGAAATTTTTTTAAAATTTTGGACGACCTTGTCAAAAAATTGAAAATTTTTTAAAATATTGGACGACTTCCTACCTTGTCAAGAAATTGAAAATTTTTTAAAATTCTGCACGACACCCTACCTTGTCAAGAAATTGAAAATTTTTTAAAATTTTGCACGACACCCTACCTTGTCAAAATATTGAAAAATTTTTAAAATTTTGGACGACTTCCTACGATGTTAACAAATTGAAAATTTTTTAAAATTTGGGACGACTTTCTGCCTTGCCAAAACATATGAAAATTTTTTAAGATCTTGGACGACTTCCTACCTTGTCAAAAAATTGAAAATTTTTTTAAATATTGGACGACTTCCTACCTTGTCAAAAAATTGAAAATTTTTTAAAATATTGGACGACTTCCTACCCTGTCAACTAATTGAAAATTTTTTAAAATTTTGCACGACACCCTACCTTGTCAAAAAACTGAAAATTTTTTAAAATTTTGGGCGACTTCCTACTTTGTCAACAAATTGAAAATTTTTAAAAATTTTGCACAACTTCCTACCTTGTCAATAAACTGAAAATTTTTTAAAATTTTGGGCGACTTCCTACCTTGTCAAAAAATCGAAATTTTTTAAAAATTTTGGACGACTTCCTACCTTGTACAAAAATTGAAAATTTTTTAAAATATTGGACGACTTCCTACCTTGTCAAGAAATTGAAAATTTTTTAAAATTTTGCACGACACCCTACCTTGTCAAAATATTGAAAAATTTTTAAAATTTTGGACGACTTCCTACGATGTTAACAAATTGAAAATTTTTTAATATTTGGGACGACTTTCTACCTTGCCAAAACATTGAAAATTTTTTAAAATTTTGGACGACTTCCTACCTTGTGAAAATTTTTTAAAATATTGGACGACTTCCTACCTTGTCAAGAAATTGAAAATTTTTTAAAATTTTGCACGACACCCTACCTTGTCAAGAAATTGAAAATTTTTTAAAATTTTGCACGACACCCTACCTTGTCAAAATATTGAAAAATTTTTAAAATTTTGGACGACTTCCTACGATGTTAACAAATTGAAAATTTTTTAATATTTGGGACGGCTTTCTACCTTGTCAAAACATTGAAAATTTTTTAAAATTTTGGACGACTTCCTACTATGTTAACAAATTGAAAATTTTTTAAAATTTGGGACGACTTTCTACCTTGTCAAAACATTGAAAATTTTTTAAAATATTGGACGACTTCCTACCTTGTCAAGAAATTGAAAATTTTTTAAAATTTTGCACGACACCCTACCTTGTCAAGAAATTGAAAATTTTTTAAAATTTTGCACGACACCCTACCTTGTCAAAATATTGAAAAATTTTTAAAATTTTGGACGACTTCCTACGATGTTAACAAATTGAAAATTTTTTAATATTTGGGACGACTTTCTACCTTGTCAAAACATTGAAAATTTTTTAAAATTTTGGACGACTTCCTACTATGTTAACAAATTGAAATTTTTTTAAAATTTTGGACGACTTCCTACTTTGTCAACAAATTGAAAATTTTTAAAAATTTTGCACGACTTCCTACCTTGTCAACAAATTGAAAATTTTTTAAAATTTTGGGCGATTTCCTACTTTGTCAACAAATTGAAAATTTTTAAAAATTTTGGACGACTTCCTACTTTGTCAAAACATTGAAAATTTTTTAAAATATTGGACGACTTTCTACCTTGCCAAAACATTGAAAATTTTTTAAAATTTTGGACGACTTCCTACCTTGTGAAAATTTTTTAAAATATTGGACGACTTCCTACCTTGTCAAGAAATTGAAAATTTTTTAAAATTTTGCACGACACCCTACCTTGTCAAGAAATTGAAAATTTTTTAAAATTTTGCACGACACCCTACCTTGTCAAAATATTGAAAAATTTTTAAAATTTTGGACGACTTCCTACGATGTTAACAAATTGAAAATTTTTTAATATTTGGGACGACTTTCTACCTTGTCAAAACATTGAAAATTTTTTAAAATTTTGGACGACTTCCTACTATGTTAACAAATTGAAAATTTTTTAAAATTTGGGACGACTTTCTACCTTGTCAAAACATTGAAAATTTTTTAAAATATTGGACGACTTCCTACCTTGTCAAGAAATTGAAAATTTTTTAAAATTTTGCACGACACCCTACCTTGTCAAGAAATTGAAAATTTTTTAAAATTTTGCACGACACCCTACCTTGTAAAAATATTGAAATATTTTTAAAATTTTGGACGACTTCCTACGATGTTAACAAATTGAAAATTTTTTAATATTTGGGACGACTTTCTACCTTGTCAAAACATTGAAAATTTTTTAAAATTTTGGACGACTTCCTACTATGTTAACAAATTGAAATTTTTTTAAAATTTTGGACGACTTCCTACTATGTTAACAAATTGCAAATTTTTTAAAATTTGGGACGACTTTCTACCTTGTCAAAACATTGAAAATTTTTTAAAATATTGGACGACTTCCTACCTTGTCAAGAAATTGAAAATTTTTTAAAATTTTGCACGACACCCTACCTTGTCAAGAAATTGAAAATTTTTTAAAATTTTGCACGACACCCTACCTTGTCAAAATATTGAAAAATTTTTAAAATTTTGGACGACTTCCTACGATGTTAACAAATTGAAAATTTTTTAATATTTGGGACGACTTTCTACCTTGTCAAAACATTGAAAATTTTTTAAAATTTTGGACGACTTCCTACTATGTTAACAAATTGAAATTTTTTTAAAATTTTGGACGACTTCCTACTTTGTCAACAAATTGAAAATTTTTAAAAATTTTGCACGACTTCCTACCTTGTCAACAAATTGAAAATTTTTTAAAATTTTGGGCGATTTCCTACTTTGTGAACAAATTGAAAATTTTTAAAAATTTTGGACGAATTCCTACTTTGTCAAAACATTGAAAATTTTTTAAAATATTGGACGACTTCCTACCTTGTCAACAAATTGAAAATTTTTAAAAATTTTGCACGACTTCCTACCTTGTCAACAAATTGAAAATTTTTTAAAATTTTGGGCGATTTCCTACTTTGTCAACAAATTGAAAATTTTTAAAAATTTTGGACGACTTCCTACTTTGTCAAAACATTGAAAATTTTTTAAAATATTGGACGACTTCCTACCTTGTCAAGAAATTGAAAATTTTTTAAAATTTTGCACGACACCCTACCTTGTCAAGAAATTGAAAATTTTTTAAAATTTTGCACGACACCCTACCTTGTCAAAATATTGAAAAATTTTTAAAATTTTGGACGACTTCCTACGATGTTAACAAATTGAAAATTTTTTAATATTTGGGACGACTTTCTACCTTGTCAAAACATTGAAAATTTTTTAAAATTTTGGACGACTTCCTACTATGTTAACAAATTGAAATTTTTTTAAAATTTTGGACGACTTCCTACCTTGTCAAAAAATCGAAATTTTTTTAAAATTTTGGGCGACTTCCTACTTTGTCAACAAATTGAAAATTTTTAAAAATTTTGCACGACTTCCTACCTTGTCAATAAACTGAAAATTTTTTTAAATTTTGGGCGACTTCCTACCTTGTCAAAAAATCGAAAATTTTTTAAAATATTGGACGACTTCCTACCTTGTCAAGAAATTGAAAATTTTTTAAAATTTTGCACGACACCCTACCTTGTCAAAATATTGAAAAATTTTAAAAATTTTGGACGACTTCCTACGATGTTAACAAATTGAAAATTTTTTAAAATTTTGGACGACTTTCTACCTTGTCAAAACATTGAAAATTTTTCAAAATTTTGGACGACTTCCTACTATGTTAACAAATTGAAATTTTTTTAAAATTTTGGACGACTTCCTACTTTGTCAACAAATTGAAAATTTTTAAAAATTTTGCACGACTTCCTACCTTGTCAACAAACTGAAAATTTTTTAAAATTTTGGGCGATTTCCTACTTTGTCAACAAATTGAAAATTTTTAAAAATTTTGGACGACTTCCTACTTTGTCAAAACATTGAAAATTTTTTAAAATATTGGACGACTTCCTACCTTGTCAACAAATTGAAATTTTTTTAAAATTTTGGACGACTTCCTACCTTGTCAAGAAATTGAAAATTTTTTAAAATTTTCCACGACACCCTACCCTGTCAACAAATTGAAAATTTTTTAAAATTTTGCACGACACCCTACCTTGTCAAGAAATTGAAAATTTTTTAAAATTTTGCACGACACCCTACCTTGTCAAAATATTGAAAAATTTTTAAAATTTTGGACGACTTCCTACCTTGTTAACAAATTGAAAATTTTTTAAAATTTTGGACGACTTTCTACCTTGCCAAAACAAATGAAAATTTTTTAAGATCTTGGACGACTTCCTACCTTGTCAAAAAATTGAAAATTTTTTAAAATATTGGACGACTTCCTACCCTGTCAACAAATTGAAAATTTTTTAAAATTTTGCACGACACCCTACCTTGTCAAAAAACTGAAAATTTTTTAAAATTTTGGGCGACTTCCTACTTTGTCAACAAATTGAAAATTTTTAAAAATTTTGCACGACTTCCTACCTTGTGAAAAAATCGAAATTTTTTTAAAATTTTGGACGACCTTGTCAAAAAATTGAAAATTTTTTAAAATATTGGACGACTTCCTACCTTGTCAAGAAATTGAAAATTTTTTAAAATTCTGCACGACACCCTACCTTGTCAAGAAATTGAAAATTTTTTAAAATTTTGCACGACACCCTACCTTGTCAAAATATTGAAAAATTTTTAAAATTTTGGACGACTTCCTACGATGTTAACAAATTGAAAATTTTTTAAAATTTGGGACGACTTTCTGCCTTGCCAAAACATATGAAAATTTTTTAAGATCTTGGACGACTTCCTACCTTGTCAAAAAATTGAAAATTTTTTTAAATATTGGACGACTTCCTACCTTGTCAAAAAATTGAAAATTTTTTAAAATATTGGACGACTTCCTACCCTGTCAACTAATTGAAAATTTTTTAAAATTTTGCACGACACCCTACCTTGTCAAAAAACTGAAAATTTTTTAAAATTTTGGGCGACTTCCTACTTTGTCAACAAATTGAAAATTTTTAAAAATTTTGCACAACTTCCTACCTTGTCAATAAACTGAAAATTTTTTAAAATTTTGGGCGACTTCCTACCTTGTCAAAAAATCGAAATTTTTTAAAAATTTTGGACGACTTCCTACCTTGTACAAAAATTGAAAATTTTTTAAAATATTGGACGACTTCCTACCTTGTCAAGAAATTGAAAATTTTTTAAAATTTTGCACGACACCCTACCTTGTCAAAATATTGAAAAATTTTTAAAATTTTGGACGACTTCCTACGATGTTAACAAATTGAAAATTTTTTAATATTTGGGACGACTTTCTACCTTGCCAAAACATTGAAAATTTTTTAAAATTTTGGACGACTTCCTACCTTGTGAAAATTTTTTAAAATATTGGACGACTTCCTACCTTGTCAAGAAATTGAAAATTTTTTAAAATTTTGCACGACACCCTACCTTGTCAAGAAATTGAAAATTTTTTAAAATTTTGCACGACACCCTACCTTGTCAAAATATTGAAAAATTTTTAAAATTTTGGACGACTTCCTACTATGTTAACAAATTGAAAATTTTTTAATATTTGGGACGACTTTCTACCTTGTCAAAACATTGAAAATTTTTTAAAATTTTGGACGACTTCCTACTATGTTAACAAATTGAAAATTTTTTAAAATTTGGGACGACTTTCTACCTTGTCAAAACATTGAAAATTTTTTAAAATATTGGACGACTTCCTACCTTGTCAAGAAATTGAAAATTTTTTAAAATTTTGCACGACACCCTACCTTGTCAAGAAATTGAAAATTTTTTAAAATTTTGCACGACACCCTACCTTGTCAAAATATTGAAAAATTTTTAAAATTTTGGACGACTTCCTACGATGTTAACAAATTGAAAATTTTTTAATATTTGGGACGACTTTCTACCTTGTCAAAACATTGAAAATTTTTTAAAATTTTGGACGACTTCCTACTATGTTAACAAATTGAAATTTTTTTAAAATTTTGGACGACTTCCTACTTTGTCAACAAATTGAAAATTTTTAAAAATTTTGCACGACTTCCTACCTTGTCAACAAATTGAAAATTTTTTAAAATTTTGGGCGATTTCCTACTTTGTCAACAAATTGAAAATTTTTAAAAATTTTGGACGACTTCCTACTTTGTCAAAACATTGAAAATTTTTTAAAATATTGGACGACTTCCTACCTTGTCAACAAATTGAAATTTTTTTAAAATTTTGGACGACTTCCTACTTTGTCAACAAATTGAAAATTTTTTAAAATTTTGGACGACGACCTTGCCAAAACATATGAAAATTTTTTAAAATTTTGGACGACTTCCTACCTTGTGAAAAAATTGAAAATTTTTTAAAATTTTGGACGGTTTCCTACCCTGTCAACAAATTGAAAACTTTTTAAAATTTTGCACGACTTCCTACCTTGTCAATAAACTGAAAATTTTTTAAAATTTTGGGCGACTTCCTACCTTGTCAAAAAATCGAAATTTTTTTAAAATTTTGGACGACTTCCTACCTTGTCAAAAAATCGAAATATTTTTAAAATTTTGGACGACTTCCTACCTTGTCAAAAAATTGAAAATTTTTTAAAATATTGGACGACTTCCTACCTTGTCAAGAAATTGAAAATTTTTTAAAATTTTGCACGACACCCTACCCTGTCAACAAATTGAAAATTTTTTAAAATTTTGCACGACACCCTACCTTGTCAAGAAATTGAAAATTTTTTAAAATTTTGCATGACACCCTACCTTGTCAAAATATTGAAAAATTTTTAAAATTTTGGACGACTTCCTACCTTGTTAACAAATTGAAAATTTTTTAAAATTTGGGACGACTTTCTACCTTGCCAAAACAAATGAAAATTTTTTAAGATCTTGGACGACTTCCTACCTTGTCAAAAAATTGAAAATTTTTTAAAATATTGGACGACTTCCTACCCTGTCAACAAATTGAAAATTTTTTAAAATTTTGCACGACACCCTACCTTGTCAAAAAACTGAAAATTTTTTAAAATTTTGGGCGACTTCCTACTTTGTCAACAAATTGAAAATTTTTAAAAATTTTGCACGACTTCCTACCTTGTCAATAAACTGAAAATTTTTTAAAATTTTGGGCGACTTCCTACCTTGTCAAAAAATCGAAATTTTTTTAAAATTTTGGACGACTTCCTACCTTGTGAAAAAATCGAAATTTTTTTAAAATTTTGGACGACCTTGTCAAAAAATTGAAAATTTTTTAAAATATTGGACGACTTCCTACCTTGTCAAGAAATTGAAAATTTTTTAAAATTCTGCACGACACCCTACCTTGTCAAGAAATTGAAAATTTTTTAAAATTTTGCACGACACCCTACCTTGTCAAAATATTGAAAAATTTTTAAAATTTTGGACGACTTCCTACGATGTTAACAAATTGAAAATTTTTTAAAATTTGGGACGACTTTCTACCTTGCCAAAACATATGAAAATTTTTTAAGATCTTGGACGACTTCCTACTTTGTCAAAAAATTGAAAATTTTTTAAAATATTGGACGACTTCCTACCTTGTCAAAAAATTGAAAATTTTTTAAAATATTGGACGACTTCCTACCCTGTCAACTAATTGAAAATTTTTTAAAATTTTGCACGACACCCTACCTTGTCAAAAAACTGAAAATTTTTTAAAATTTTGGGCGACTTCCTACTTTGTCAACAAATTGAAAATTTTTAAAAATTTTGCACAACTTCCTACCTTGTCAATAAACTGAAAATTTTTTAAAATTTTGGGCGACTTCCTACCTTGTCAAAAAATCGAAATTTTTTAAAAATTTTGGACGACTTCCTACCTTGTACAAAAATTGAAAATTTTTTAAAATATTGGACGACTTCCTACCTTGTCAAGAAATTGAAAATTTTTTAAAATTTTGCACGACACCCTACCTTGTCAAGAAATTGAAAATTTTTTAAAATTTTGCACGACACTCTACCTTGTCAAAATATTGAAAAATTTTTAAAATTTTGGACGACTTCCTACGATGTTAACAAATTGAAAATTTTTTAATATTTGGGACGACTTTCTACCTTGTCAAAACATTGAAAATTTTTTAAAATTTTGGACGACTTCCTACCTTGTGAAAATTTTTTAAAATATTGGACGACTTCCTACGTTGTCAAGAAATTGAAAATTTTTTAAAATTTTGCACGACACCCTACCTTGTCAAGAAATTGAAAATTTTTTAAAATTTTGCACGACACCCTACCTTGTCAAAATATTGAAAAATTTTTAAAATTTTGGACGACTTCCTACGATGTTAACAAATTGAAAATTTTTTAATATTTGGGACGACACCCTACCTTGTCAAAATATTGAAAAATTTTTAAAATTTTGGACGACTTCCTACTATGTTAACAAATTGAAAATTTTTTAATATTTGGGACGACTTTCTACCTTGTCAAAACATTGAAAATTTTTTAAAATTTTGGACGACTTCCTACTATGTTAACAAATTGAAATTTTTTTAAAATTTTGGACGACTTCCTTCTTTGTCAACAAATTGAAAATTTTTAAAAATTTTGCACGACTTCCTACCTTGTCAACAAACTGAAAATTTTTTAAAATTTTGGGCGATTTCCTACTTTGTCAACAAATTGAAAATTTTTAAAAATTTTGGACGACTTCCTACTTTGTCAAAACATTGAAAATTTTTTAAAATATTGGACGACTTCCTACCTTGTCAACAAATTGAAATTTTTTTAAAATTTTGGACGACTTCCTACTTTGTCAACAAATTGAAAATTTTTTAAAATTTTGGACGACGACCTTGCCAAAACATATGAAAATTTTTTAAAATTTTGGACGACTTCCTACCTTGTGAAAAAATTGAAAATTTTTTAAAATTTTGGACGACTTCCTACCTTGTCAACAAATTGAAAATTTTTTAAAATTTTGGACGGTTTCCTACCCTGTCAACAAATTGAAAACTTTTTAAAATTTTGCACGACTTCCTACCTTGTCAATAAACTGAAAATTTTTTAAAATTTTGGGCGACTTCCTACCTTGTCAAAAAATCGAAATTTTTTTAAAATTTTGGACGACTTCCTACCTTGTCAAAAAATCGAAATTTTTTTAAAATTTTGGACGACTTCCTACCTTGTCAAAAAATTGAAAATTTTTTAAAATATTGGACGACTTCCTACCTTGTCAAGAAATTGAAAATTTTTTAAAATTTTGCACGACACCCTACCCTGTCAACAAATTGAAAATTTTTTAAAATTTTGCACGACACCATACCTTGTCAAGAAATTGAAAATTTTTTAAAATTTTGGACGACGACCTTGCCAAAACATATGAAAATTTTTTAAAATTTTGGACGACTTCCTACCTTGTGAAAAAATTGAAAATTTTTTAAAATTTTGGACGACTTCCTACCTTGTCAACAAATTGAAAATTTTTTAAAAT
Source organism: Condylostylus longicornis (assembly GCF_029603195.1). Taxonomy (NCBI): domain Eukaryota; kingdom Metazoa; phylum Arthropoda; class Insecta; order Diptera; family Dolichopodidae; genus Condylostylus; species Condylostylus longicornis. Next base: position 840,819 of record NW_026577998.1, read on the forward strand.
TTTGGACGGTTTCCTACCCTGTCAACAAATTGAAAACTTTTTAAAATTTTGCACGACTTCCTACCTTGTCAATAAACTGAAAATTTTTTAAAATTTTGGGCGACTTCCTACCTTGTCAAAAAATCGAAATTTTTTTAAAATTTTGGACGACTTCCTACCTTGTCAAAAAATCGAAATTTTTTTAAAATTTTGGACGACTTCCTACCTTGTCAAAAAATTGAAAATTTTTTAAAATTTGGGACGACTTTCTACCTTGCCAAAACAAATGAAAATTTTTTAAGATCTTGGACGACTTCCTACCTTGTCAAAAAATTGAAAATTTTTTAAAATATTGGACGACTTCCTACCCTGTCAACAAATTGAAAATTTTTTAAAATTTTGCACGACACCCTACCTTGTCAAAAAACTGAAAATTTTTTAAAATTTTGGGCGACTTCCTACTTTGTCAACAAATTGAAAATTTTTAAAAATTTTGCACGACTTCCTACCTTGTCAATAAACTGAAAATTTTTTAAAATTTTGGGCGACTTCCTACCTTGTCAAAAAATCGAAATTTTTTTAAAATTTTGGACGACTTCCTACCTTGTGAAAAAATCGAAATTTTTTTAAAATTTTGGACGACCTTGTCAAAAAATTGAAAATTTTTTAAAATATTGGACGACTTCCTACCTTGTCAAGAAATTGAAAATTTTTTAAAATTCTGCACGACACCCTACCTTGTCAAGAAATTGAAAATTTTTTAAAATTTTGCACGACACCCTACCTTGTCAAAAAACTGAAAATTTTTTAAAATTTTGGGCGACTTCCTACCTTGTTAACAAATTGAAAATTTTTTAAAATTTGGGACGACTTTCTACCTTGCCAAAACAAATGAAAATTTTTTAAGATCTTGGACGACTTCCTACCTTGTCAAAAAATTGAAAATTTTTTAAAATATTGGACGACTTCCTACCCTGTCAACTAATTGAAAATTTTTTAAAATTTTGCACGACACCCTACCTTGTCAAAAAACTGAAAATTTTTTAAAATTTTGGGCGACTTCCTACTTTGTCAACAAATTGAAAATTTTTAAAAATTTTGCACAACTTCCTACCTTGTCAATAAACTGAAAATTTTTTAAAATTTTGGGCGACTTCCTACCTTGTCAAAAAATCGAAATTTTTTAAAAATTTTGGACGACTTCCTACCTTGTACAAAAATTGAAAATTTTTTAAAATATTGGACGACTTCCTACCTTGTCAAGAAATTGAAAATTTTTTAAAATTTTGCACGACACCCTACCTTGTCAAGAAATTGAAAATTTTTTAAAATTTTGCACGACACTCTACCTTGTCAAAATATTGAAAAATTTTTAAAATTTTGGACGACTTCCTACGATGTTAACAAATTGAAAATTTTTTAATATTTGGGACGACTTTCTACCTTGTCAAAACATTGAAAATTTTTTAAAATTTTGGACGACTTCCTACCTTGTGAAAATTTTTTAAAATATTGGACGACTTCCTACGTTGTCAAGAAATTGAAAATTTTTTAAAATTTTGCACGACACCCTACCTTGTCAAGAAATTGAAAATTTTTTAAAATTTTGCACGACACCCTACCTTGTCAAAATATTGAAAAATTTTTAAAATTTTGGACGACTTCCTACGATGTTAACAAATTGAAAATTTTTTAATATTTGGGACGACACCCTACCTTGTCAAAATATTGAAAAATTTTTAAAATTTTGGACGACTTCCTACTATGTTAACAAATTGAAAATTTTTTAATATTTGGGACGACTTTCTACCTTGTCAAAACATTGAAAATTTTTTAAAATTTTGGACGACTTCCTACTATGTTAACAAATTGAAATTTTTTTAAAATTTTGGACGACTTCCTTCTTTGTCAACAAATTGAAAATTTTTAAAAATTTTGCACGACTTCCTACCTTGTCAACAAACTGAAAATTTTTTAAAATTTTGGGCGATTTCCTACTTTGTCAACAAATTGAAAATTTTTAAAAATTTTGGACGACTTCCTACTTTGTCAAAACATTGAAAATTTTTTAAAATATTGGACGACTTCCTACCTTGTCAACAAATTGAAATTTTTTTAAAATTTTGGACGACTTCCTACTTTGTCAACAAATTGAAAATTTTTTAAAATTTTGGACGACGACCTTGCCAAAACATATGAAAATTTTTTAAAATTTTGGACGACTTCCTACCTTGTGAAAAAATTGAAAATTTTTTAAAATTTTGGACGACTTCCTACCTTGTCAACAAATTGAAAATTTTTTAAAATTTTGGACGGTTTCCTACCCTGTCAACAAATTGAAAACTTTTTAAAATTTTGCACGACTTCCTACCTTGTCAATAAACTGAAAATTTTTTAAAATTTTGGGCGACTTCCTACCTTGTCAAAAAATCGAAATTTTTTTAAAATTTTGGACGACTTCCTACCTTGTCAAAAAATCGAAATTTTTTTAAAATTTTGGACGACTTCCTACCTTGTCAAAAAATTGAAAATTTTTTAAAATATTGGACGACTTCCTACCTTGTCAAGAAATTGAAAATTTTTTAAAAGTTTGCACGACACCCTACCCTGTCAACAAATTGAAAATTTTTTAAAATTTTGCACGACACCCTACCTTGTCAAGAAATTGAAAATTTTTTAAAATTTTGCATGACACCCTACCTTGTCAAAATATTGAAAAATTTTTAAAATTTTGGACGACTTCCTACCTTGTTAACAAATTGAAAATTTTTTAAAATTTGGGACGACTTTCTACCTTGCCAAAACAAATGAAAATTTTTTAAGATCTTGGACGACTTCCTACCTTGTCAAAAAATTGAAAATTTTTTAAAATATTGGACGACTTCCTACCCTGTCAACAAATTGAAAATTTTTTAAAATTTTGCACGACACCCTACCTTGTCAAAAAACTGAAAATTTTTTAAAATTTTGGGCGACTTCCTACTTTGTCAACAAATTGAAAATTTTTAAAAATTTTGCACGACTTCCTACCTTGTCAATAAACTGAAAATTTTTTAAAATTTTGGGCGACTTCCTACCTTGTCAAAAAATCGAAATTTTTTTAAAATTTTGGACGACTTCCTACCTTGTGAAAAAATCGAAATTTTTTTAAAATTTTGGACGACCTTGTCAAAAAATTGAAAATTTTTTAAAATATTGGACGACTTCCTACCTTGTCAAGAAATTGAAAATTTTTTAAAATTCTGCACGACACCCTACCTTGTCAAGAAATTGAAAATTTTTTAAAATTTTGCACGACACCCTACCTTGTCAAAAAACTGAAAATTTTTTAAAATTTTGGGCGACTTCCTACTTTGTCAACAAATTGAATATTTTTAAAAATTTTGCACAACTTCCTACCTTGTCAATAAATTGAAAATTTTTTAAAATTTTGGACGACTTCCTACGATGTTAACAAATTGAAAATTTTTTAAAATATTGGACGACTTCCTACCCTGTCAACTAATTGAAAATTTTTTAAAATTTTGCACGACACCCTACCTTGTCAAAAAACTGAAAATTTTTTAAAATTTTGGACGACTTCCTACGATGTTAACAAATTGAAAATTTTTTAATATTTGGGACGACTTTCTACCTTGCCAAAACATATGAAAATTTTTAAAGATCTTGGACGACTTCCTACCTTGTCAAAAAATTGACAATTTTTTAAAATATTGGACGACTTCCTACCCTGTCAACTAATTGAAAATTTTTTAAAATTTTGCACGACACCCTACCTTGTCAAAAAACTGAAAATTTTTTAATATTTGGGACGACTTTCTACCTTGTCAAAACATTGAAAATTTTTTAAAATTTTGGACGACTTCCTACTATGTTAACAAATTGAAAATTTTTTAAAATTTGGGACGACTTTCTACCTTGCCAAAACAAATGAAAATTTTTTAAGATCTTGGACGACTTCCTACCTTGTCAAAAAATTGAAAATTTTTTAAAATATTGGACGACTTCCTACCCTGTCAACAAATTGAAAATTTTTTAAAATTTTGCACGACTTCCTACCTTGTCAATAAACTGAAAATTTTTTAAAATTTTGGGCGACTTCCTACCTTGTCAAAAAATCGAAATTTTTTTAAAATTTTGGACGACTTCCTACCTTGTGAAAAAATCGAAATTTTTTTAAAATTTTGGACGACTTCCTACCTTGTCAAAAAATTGAAAATTTTTTAAAATATTGGACGACTTCCTACCTTGTCAAGAAATTGAAAATTTTTTAAAATTCTGCACGACACCCTACCTTGTCAAGAAATTGAAAATTTTTTAAAATTTTGCACGACACCCTACCTTGTCAAAATATTGAAAAATTTTTAAAATTTTGGACGACTTCCTACGATGTTAACAAATTGAAAATTTTTTAAAATTTGGGACGACTTTCTACCTTGCCAAAACATATGAAAATTTTTTAAGATCTTGGACGACTTCCTACCTTGTCAAAAAATTGAAAATTTTTTAAAATATTGGACGACTTCCTACCCTGTCAACTAATTGAAAATTTTTTAAAATTTTGCACGACACCCTACCTTGTCAAAAACTGAAAATTTTTTAAAATTTTGGGCGACTTCCTACTTTGTCAACAAATTGAAAATTTTTTAAAATTTTGGACGACTTCCTACTATGTTAACAAATTGAAAATTTTTTAAAATTTGGGACGACTTTCTACCTTGCCAAAACAAATGAAAATTTTTTAAGATCTTGGACGACTTCCTACCTTGTCAAAAAATTGAAAATTTTTTAAAATATTGGACGACTTCCTACCCTGTCAACAAATTGAAAATTTTTTAAAATTTTGCACGACTTCCTACCTTGTCAATAAACTGAAAATTTTTTAAAATTTTGGGCGACTTCCTACCTTGTCAAAAAATCGAAATTTTTTTAAAATTTTGGACGACTTCCTACCTTGTGAAAAAATCGAAATTTTTTTAAAATTTTGGACGACTTCCTACCTTGTCAAAAAATTGAAAATTTTTTAAAATATTGGACGACTTCCTACCCTGTCAACTAATTGAAAATTTTTTAAAATTTTGCACGACACCCTACCTTGTCAAAAAACTGAAAATTTTTTAAAATTTGGGAGGACTTTCTACCTTGTCGAAACATTGAAAATTTTTTAAAATTTTGGACGACTTCCTACTATGTTAACAAATTGAAAATTTTTTAAAATTTGTGACGACTTTCTACCTTGCCAAAACATATGAAAATTTTTTAAGATCTTGGACGACTTCCTACCTTGTCAAAAAATTGAAAATTTTTTAAAATTTTGGACGACTTCCTACCTTGTGAAAAAATTGACAATTTTTTAAAATATTGGACGACTTCCTACCCTGTCAACTAATTGAAAATTTTTTTAAATTTTGCACGACACCCTACCTTGTCAAAAAACTGAAAATTTTTTAATATTTGGGACGACTTTCTACCTTGTCAAAACATTGAAAATTTTTTAAAATTTTGGACGACTTCCTACTATGTTAACAAATTGAAAATTTTTTAAAATTTGGGACGACTTTCTACCTTGCCAAAACAAATGAAAATTTTTTAAGATCTTGGACGACTTCCTACCTTGTCAAAAAATTGAAAATTTTTTAAAATATTGGACGACTTCCTACCCTGTCAACAAATTGAAAATTTTTTAAAATTTTGCACGACTTCCTACCTTGTCAATAAACTGAAAATTTTTTAAAATTTTGGGCGACTTCCTACCTTGTCAAAAAATCGAAATTTTTTTAAAATTTTGGACGACTTCCTACCTTGTGAAAAAATCGAAATTTTTTTAAAATTTTGGACGACTTCCTACCTTGTCAAAAAATTGAAAATTTTTTAAAATATTGGACGACTTCCTACCCTGTCAACTAATTGAAAATTTTTTAAAATTTTGCACGACACCCTACCTTGTCAAAAAACTGAAAATTTTTTAAAATTTTGGGCGACTTCCTACTTTGTCAACAAATTGAAAATTTTTAAAAATTTTGCACAACTTCCTACCTTGTCAATAAACTGAAAATTTTTTAAAATTTTGGGCGACTTCCTACCTTGTCAAAAAATCAAACAATTAACAAATTGAAAATTTTTTAATATTTGGGACGACTTTCTACCTTGCCAAAACATATGAAAATTTTTAAAGATCTTGGACGACTTCCTACCTTGTCAAAAAATTGACAATTTTTTAAAATATTGGACGACTTCCTACCCTGTCAACTAATTGAAAATTTTTTAAAATTTTGCACGACACCCTACCTTGTCAAAAAACTGAAAATTTTTTAATATTTGGGACGACTTTCTACCTTGTCAAAACATTGAAAATTTTTTAAAATTTTGGACGACTTCCTACTATGTTAACAAATTGAAAATTTTTTAAAATTTGGGACGACTTTCTACCTTGCCAAAACAAATGAAAATTTTTTAAGATCTTGGACGACTTCCTACCTTGTCAAAAAATTGAAAATTTTTTAAAATATTGGACGACTTCCTACCCTGTCAACAAATTGAAAATTTTTTAAAATTTTGCACGACTTCCTACCTTGTCAATAAACTGAAAATTTTTTAAAATTTTGGGCGACTTCCTACCTTGTCAAAAAATCGAAATTTTTTTAAAATTTTGGACGACTTCCTACCTTGTGAAAAAATCGAAATTTTTTTAAAATTTTGGACGACTTCCTACCTTGTCAAAAAATTGAAAATTTTTTAAAATATTGGACGACTTCCTACCTTGTCAAGAAATTGAAAATTTTTTAAAATTCTGCACGACACCCTACCTTGTCAAGAAATTGAAAATTTTTTAAAATTTTGCACGACACCCTACCTTGTCAAAATATTGAAAAATTTTTAAAATTTTGGACGACTTCCTACGATGTTAACAAATTGAAAATTTTTTAAAATTTGGGACGACTTTCTACCTTGCCAAAACATATGAAAATTTTTTAAGATCTTGGACGACTTCCTACCTTGTCAAAAAATTGAAAATTTTTTAAAATATTGGACGACTTCCTACCCTGTCAACTAATTGAAAATTTTTTAAAATTTTGCACGACACCCTACCTTGTCAAAAACTGAAAATTTTTTAAAATTTTGGGCGACTTCCTACTTTGTAAACAAATTGAAAATTTTTTAAAATTTTGGACGACTTCCTACTATGTTAACAAATTGAAAATTTTTTAAAATTTGGGACGACTTTCTACCTTGCCAAAACAAATGAAAATTTTTTAAGATCTTGGACGACTTCCTACCTTGTCAAAAAATTGAAAATTTTTTAAAATATTGGACGACTTCCTACCCTGTCAACAAATTGAAAATTTTTTAAAATTTTGCACGACTTCCTACCTTGTCAATAAACTGAAAATTTTTTAAAATTTTGGGCGACTTCCTACCTTGTCAAAAAATCGAAATTTTTTTAAAATTTTGGACGACTTCCTACCTTGTGAAAAAATCGAAATTTTTTTAAAATTTTGGACGACTTCCTACCTTGTCAAAAAATTGAAAATTTTTTAAAATATTGGACGACTTCCTACCCTGTCAACTAATTGAAAATTTTTTAAAATTTTGCACGACACCCTACCTTGTCAAAAAACTGAAAATTTTTTAAAATTTGGGAGGACTTTCTACCTTGTCGAAACATTGAAAATTTTTTAAAATTTTGGACGACTTCCTACTATGTTAACAAATTGAAAATTTTTTAAAATTTGTGACGACTTTCTACCTTGCCAAAACATATGAAAATTTTTTAAGATCTTGGACGACTTCCTACCTTGTCAAAAAATTGAAAATTTTTTAAAATTTTGGACGACTTCCTACCTTGTGAAAAAATTGACAATTTTTTAAAATATTGGACGACTTCCTACCCTGTCAACTAATTGAAAATTTTTTTAAATTTTGCACGACACCCTACCTTGTCAAAAAACTGAAAATTTTTTAATATTTGGGACGACTTTCTACCTTGTCAAAACATTGAAAATTTTTTAAAATTTTGGACGACTTCCTACTATGTTAACAAATTGAAAATTTTTTAAAATTTGGGACGACTTTCTACCTTGCCAAAACAAATGAAAATTTTTTAAGATCTTGGACGACTTCCTACCTTGTCAAAAAATTGAAAATTTTTTAAAATATTGGACGACTTCCTACCCTGTCAACAAATTGAAAATTTTTTAAAATTTTGCACGACTTCCTACCTTGTCAATAAACTGAAAATTTTTTAAAATTTTGGGCGACTTCCTACCTTGTCAAAAAATCGAAATTTTTTTAAAATTTTGGACGACTTCCTACCTTGTGAAAAAATCGAAATTTTTTTAAAATTTTGGACGACTTCCTACCTTGTCAAAAAATTGAAAATTTTTTAAAATATTGGACGACTTCCTACCCTGTCAACTAATTGAAAATTTTTTAAAATTTTGCACGACACCCTACCTTGTCAAAAAACTGAAAATTTTTTAAAATTTTGGGCGACTTCCTACTTTGTCAACAAATTGAAAATTTTTAAAAATTTTGCACAACTTCCTACCTTGTCAATAAACTGAAAATTTTTTAAAATTTTGGGCGACTTCCTACCTTGTCAAAAAATCGAAATTTTTTTAAAATTTTGGACGACTTCCTACCTTGTCAAAAAATTGAAAATTTTTTAAAATATTGGACGACTTCCTACCTTGTCAAGAAATTGAAAATTTTTTAAAATTCTGCACGACACCCTACCTTGTCAAGAAATTGAAAATTTTTTAAAATTTTGCACGACACCCTACCTTGTCAAAATATTGAAAAATTTTTAAAATTTTGGACGACTTCCTACGATGTTAACAAATTGAAAATTTTTTAAAATTTGGGACGACTTTCTACCTTGCCAAAACATATGAAAATTTTTTAAGATCTTGGACGACTTCCTACCTTGTCAAAAAATTGAAAATTTTTTTAAATATTGGACGACTTCCTACCTTGTCAAAAAATTGAAAATTTTTTAAAATATTGGACGACTTCCTACCCTGTCAACTAATTGAAAATTTTTTAAAATTTTGCACGACACCCTACCTTGTCAAAAAACTGAAAATTTTTTAAAATTTTGGGCGACTTCCTACTTTGTCAACAAATTGAAAATTTTTAAAAATTTTGCACAACTTCCTACCTTGTCAATAAACTGAAAATTTTTTAAAATTTTGGGCGACTTCCTACCTTGTCAAAAAATCGAAATTTTTTAAAAATTTTGGACGACTTCCTACCTTGTACAAAAATTGAAAATTTTTTAAAATATTGGACGACACCCTACCTTGTCAAAATATTGAAAAATTTTTAAAATTTTGGACGACTTCCTACGATGTTAACAAATTGAAAATTTTTTAAAATTTGGGACGACTTTCTACCTTGCCAAAACATATGAAAATTTTTTAAGATCTTGGACGACTTCCTACCTTGTCAAAAAATTGAAAATTTTTTTAAATATTGGACGACTTCCTACCCTGTCAACTAATTGAAAATTTTTTAAAATTTTGCACGACACCCTACCTTGTCAAAAAACTGAAAATTTTTTAAAATTTTGGGCGACTTCCTACTTTGTCAACAAATTGAAAATTTTTAAAAATTTTGCACAACTTCCTACCTTGTCAATAAACTGAAAATTTTTTAAAATTTTGGGCGACTTCCTACCTTGTCAAAAAATCGAAATTTTTTAAAAATTTTGGACGACTTCCTACCTTGTACAAAAATTGAAAATTTTTTAAAATATTGGACGACTTCCTACCTTGTCAAGAAATTGAAAATTTTTTAAAATTTTGCACGACACCCTACCTTGTCAAGAAATTGAAAATTTTTTAAAATTTTGCACGACACCCTACCTTGTCAAAATATTGAAAAATTTTTAAAATTTTGGACGGCTTCCTACGATGTTAACAAATTGAAAATTTTTTAATATTTGGGACGACTTTCTACCTTGTCAAAACATTGAAAATTTTTTAAAATTTTGGACGACTTCCTACCTTGTGAAAATTTTTTAAAATATTGGACGACTTCCTACCTTGTCAAGAAATTGAAAATTTTTTAAAATTTTGCACGACACCCTACCTTGTCAAGAAATTGAAAATTTTTTAAAATTTTGCACGACACCCTACCTTGTCAAAATATTGAAAATTTTTTAAAATTTTGGGCGACTTCCTACTTTGTTAACAAATTGAAAATTTTTTAAAATTTGGGACGACTTTCTACCTTGCCAAAACATATGAAAATTTTTTAAGATCTTGGACGACTTCCTACCTTGTCAAAAAATTGAAAATTTTTTAAAATATTGGACGACTTCCTACCCTGTCAACTAATTGAAAATTTTTTAAAATTTTGCACGACACCCTACCTTGTCAAAAAACTGGAAATTTTTTAAAATTTTGGGCGACTTCCTACTTTGTCAACAAATTGAAAATTTTTAAAAATTTTGCACAACTTCCTACCTTGTCAATAAACTGAAAATTTTTTAAAATTTTGGGTGACTTCCAACCTTGTCAAAAAATCGAAATTTTTTTAAAATTTTGGACGACTTCCTACCATGTCAAAAAATTGAAAATTTTTTAAAATATTGGACGACTTCCTACCTTGTCAAAAAATTGAAAATTTTTTAAAATATTGGACAACTTCCTACCCTGTCAACTAATTGAAAATTTTTTAAAATTTTGCACGACACCCTACCTTGTCAAAAAACTGAAAATTTTTTGAAATTTGGGACGACTTTCTACCTTGTCAAAACATTGAAAATTTTTAAAAATTTTGCACAACTTCCTACCTTGTCAATAAACTGAAAATTTTTTAAAATTTTGGGTGACTTCCTACCTTGTCAAAAAATCGAAATTTTTTTAAAATTTTGGACGACTTCCTACCTTGTCAAAAAATTGAAAATTTTTTAAAATATTGGACGACTTCCTACCTTGTCAAGAAATTGAAAATTTTTTAAAATTTTGCACAACACCCTACCTTGTCAAGAAATTGAAAATTTTTTAAAATTTTGCACGACACCCTACCTTGTCAAAATATTGAAAAATTTTTAAAATTTTGGACGACTTCCTACGATGTTAACAAATTGAAAATTTTTTAGTATTTGGGACGACTTTCTACCTTGTCAAAACATTGAAAATTTTTTAAAATTTTGGACGACTTCCTACCTTGTGAAAATTTTTTAAAATATTGGACGACTTCCTACCTTGTCAAGAAATTGAAAATTTTTTAAAATTTTGCACGACACCCTACCTTGTCAAGAAATTGAAAATTTTTTAAAATTTTGCACGACACCCTACCTTGTCAAAATATTGAAAAATTTTTAAAATTTTGGACGACTTCCTACGATGTTAACAAATTGAAAATTTTTTAATATTTGGGACGACTTTCTACCTTGTCAAAACATTGAAAATTTTTTAAAATTTTGGACGACTTCCTACTATGTTAACAAATTGAAAATTTTTTAAAATTTGGGACGACTTTCTACCTTGTCAAAACATTGAAAATTTTTTAAAATATTGGACGACTTCCTACCTTGTCAAGAAATTGAAAATTTTTCAAAATTTTGCACGACACCCTACCTTGTCAAGAAATTGAAAATTTTTTAAAATTTTGCACGACACCCTACCTTGTCAAAATATTGAAAAATTTTTAAAATTTTGGACGACTTCCTACGATGTTAACAAATTGAAAATTTTTTAATATTTGGGACGACTTTCTACCTTGTCAAAACATTGAAAATTTTTTAAAATTTTGGACGACTTCCTACTATGTTAACAAATTGAAAATTTTTTAATATTTGGGCCCACTTTCTACCTTGTCAAAACATTGAAAATTTTTTAAAATTTTGGACGACTTCCTACCTTGTGAAAAAATTTAAAATTTTTTAAAATCTTGGACGAATTCCTACCTTGTCAAGAAATTGAAAATTTTTTAAAATTTTGCACGACACCCTACCTTGTCCAAATATTGAAAAATTTTTAAAATTTTGGACGACTTCCTACGATGTTAACAAATTGAAAATTTTTTAATATTTGGGACGACTTTCTACCTTGTCAAAACATTGAAAATTTTTTAAAATTTTGGACGACTTCCTACTATGTTAACAAATTGAAAATTTTTTAAAATTTGGGACGACTTTCTGCCTTGCCAAAACGTATGAAAATTTTTTAAGATCTTGGACGACTTCCTACCTTGTCAAAAAATTGAAAATTTTTTAAAATATTGGACGACTTCCTACCCTGTCAACTAATTGAAAATTTTTTAAATTTTGCACGACACCCTACCTTGTCAAAAAACTGAAAATTTTTTAAAATTTTGGGCGACTTCCTACTTTGTCAACAAATTGAAAATTTTTAAAAATTTTGCACAACTTCCTACCTTGTCAATAAACTGAAAATTTTTTAAAATTTTGGACGACTACCTACCTTGCCAAAACATATGAAAATTTTTTAAAATTTTGGACGACTTCCTACCTTGTGAAAAAAATGAAAATTTTTTAAAATTTTTAACGACTTCCTACCTTGTCAACAAATTGAAAATTTTTTAAAATTTTGGACGGTTTCCTACCCTGTCAACAAATTGAAAACTTTTTAAAATTATGCACGACTTCCTACCTTGTCAATAAACTGAAAATTTTTTAAAATTTTGGGCGACTTCCTACCTTGTCAACAAATTGAAATTTTTTTAAAATTTTGGACGACTTCCTACCTTGTCAACAAATTGAAAATTTTTTAAAATTTTGGGCGACTTCCTACCTTGTCAAAAAATCGAAATTTTTTTAAAATTTTGGACGACTTCCTACCTTGTCAAAAAATCGAAATTTTTTTAAAATTTTGGACGACTTCCTACCTTGTCAAAAAATTGAAAATTTTTTAAAATATTGGACGACTTCCTACCTTGTCAAGAAATTGAAAATTTTTTAAAATTTTGCATGACTTTCTACCTTGCCAAAACAAATGAAAATTTTTTAAGATCTTGGACGACTTCCTACCTTGTCAAAAAATTGAAAATTTTTTAAAATATTGGACTACTTCCTACCCTGTCAACAAATTGAAAATTTTTTAAAATTTTGCACGACACCCTACCTTGTCAAAAAACTGAAAATTTTTTAAAATTTTGGGCGACTTCCTACTTTGTCAACAAATTGAAAATTTTTAAAAATTTTGCACGACTTCCTACCTTGTCAATAAACTGAAAATTTTTTAAAATTTTGGGCGACTTCCTACCTTGTCAAAAAATCGAAATTTTTTTAAAATTTTGGACGACTTCCTACCTTGTGAAAAAATCGAAATTTTTTTAAAATTTTGGACGACTTCCTACCTTGTCAAGAAATTGAAAATTTTTTAAAATTTTGCACGACACCCTACCTTGTCAAAATATTGAAAATTTTTTAAAATTTTGCACGACACCCTACCTTGTCAAAATATTAAAAAATTTTTAAAATTTTGGACGACTTCCTACGATGTTAACAAATTCAAAATTTTTTAAAATTTGGGACGATTTTCTACCTTGCCAAAACATATGAAAATTTTTTAAGATCTTGGACGACTTCCTACCTTGTCAAAAAATTGAAAATTTTTAAAAATTTTGCAAGACTTCCTACCTTGTCAATAAACTGAAAATTTTTTAAAATTTTGGGCGACTTCCTACCTTGTCAAAAAATCGAAATTTTTTTAAAATTTTGGACGACTTCCTACTTTGCCAAAAAATTGAAAATTTTTTAAAATATTGGACGACTTCCTACCTTGTCAAGAAATTGAAAATTTTTTAAAATTTTGCACGACACCCTACCTTGTCAAAATATTGAAAATTTTTTAAAATTTTGCACGACACCCTACCTTGTCAAAATATTGAAAAATTTTTAAAATTTTGGACGACTTCCTACGATGTTAACAAATTGAAAATTTTTTAAAATTTGGGACGACTTTCTACCTTGCCAAAACAAATGAAAATTTTTTAAGATCTTGGACGACTTCCTACCTTGTCAAAAAATTGAAAATTTTTTAAAATATTGGACGACTTCCTACCCTGTCAACAAATTGAAAATTTTTTAAAATTTTGCACGACACCCTACCTTGTCAAAAAACTGAAAATTTTTTAAAATTTTGGGCGACTTCCTACTTTGTCAACAAATTGAAAATTTTTAAAAATTTTGCACGACTTCCTACCTTGTCAATAAACTGAAAATTTTTTAAAATTTTGGGCGACTTCCTACCTTGTCAAAAAATCGAAATTTTTTTAAAATTTTGGACGACTTCCTACCTTGTGAAAAAATCGAAATTTTTTTAAAATTTTGGACGACCTTGTCAAAAAATTGAAAATTTTTTAAAATATTGGACGACTTCCTACCTTGTCAAGAAATTGAAAATTTTTTAAAATTCTGCACGACACCCTACCTTGTCAAGAAATTGAAAATTTTTTAAAATTTTGCACGACACCCTACCTTGTCAAAATATTGAAAAATTTTTAAATTTTTGTACGACTTCCTACGATGTTAACAAATTGAAAATTTTTTAAAATTTGGGACGACTTTCTACCTTGCCAAAACATATGAAAATTTTTTAAGATCTTGGACGACTTCCTACCTTGTCAATAAATTGAAAATTTTTTAAAATATTGGACGACTTCCTACCCTGTCAACTAATTGAAAATTTTTTAAAATTTTGCACGACACCCTACCTTGTCAAAAAACTGAAAATTTTTTAAAATTTTGGGCGACTTCCTACTTTGTCAACAAATTGAAAATTTTTAAAAATTTTGCACAACTTCCTACCTTGTCAATAAACTGAAAATTTTTTAAAACTTTGGGCGACTTTCTACCTTGTCAAAAAATCGAAATTTTTTTAAAATTTTGGACGACTTCCTACCTTGTCAAAAAATTGAAAATTTTTTAAAATATTGGACGAGTTCCTACCTTGTCAAGAAATTGAAAATTTTTTAAAATTTTGCACGACACCCTACCTTGTCAAGAAATTAAAAATTTTTTAAAATTTTGCACGACACCCTACCTTGTCAAAATATTGAAAAATTTTTAAAATTTTGGACGACTTCCTACGATGTTAACAAATTGAAAATTTTTTAATATTTGGGATGACTTTCTACCTTGTCAAAACATTGAAAATTTTTTAAAATTTTGGACGACTTCCTACCTTGTGAAAATTTTTTAAAATATTGGACGACTTCCTACCTTGTCAAGAAATTGAAAATTTTTTAAAATTTTGCACGACACCCTACCTTGTCAAGAAATTGAAAATTTTTTAAAATTTTGCACGACACCCTACCTTGTCAAAATATTGAAAAATTTTTAAAATTTTGGACGACTTCCTACGATGTTAACAAATTGAAAATTTTTTAATATTTGGGACGACTTTCTACCTTGTCAAAACATTGAAAATTTTTTAAAATTTTGGACGACTTCCTACTATGTTAACAAATTGAAAATTTTTTAAAATTTGGGACGACTTTCTACCTTGTCAAAACATTGAAAACTTTTTAAAATATTGGACGACTTCCTACCTTGTCAAGAAATTGAAAATTTTTTAAAATTTTGCACGACACCCTACCTTGTCAAGAAATTGAAATTTTTTTAAAATTTTGCACGACACCCTACCTTGTCAAAATATTGAAAAATTTTTAAAATTTTGGACGACTTCCTACGATGTTAACAAATTGAAAATTTTTTAATATTTGGGACGACTTTCTACCTTGTCAAAACATTGAAAATTTTTTAAAATTTTGGACGACTTCCTACTATGTTAACAAATTGAAAATTTTTTAATATTTGGGACCACTTTCTACCTTGTCAAAACATTGAAAATTTTTTAAAATATTGGACGACTTCCTACCTTGTCAAGAAATTGAAAATTTTTTAAAATTTTGCACGACACCCTACCTTGTCAAAATATTGAAAAATTTTTAAAATTTTGGACGACTTCCTACGATGTTAACAAATTGAAAATTTTTTAATATTTGGGACGACTTTCTACCTTGTCAAAACATTGAAAATTTTTTAAAATTTTGGACGACTTCCTACTATGTTAACAAATTGAAAATTTTTTAAAATTTGGGACGACTTTCTACCTTGCCAAAACGTATGAAAATTTTTTAAGATCTTGGACGACTTCCTACCTTGTCAAAAAATTGAAAATTTTTTAAAATATTGGACGACTTCCTACCCTGTCAACTAATTGAAAATTTTTTAAAATTTTGCACGACACCCTACCTTGTCAAAAAACTGAAAATTTTTTAAAATTTTGGGCGATTTCCTACTTTGTCAACAAATTGAAAATTTTTAAAAATTTTGCACAACTTCCTACCTTGTCAATAAACTGAAAATTTTTTAAAATTTTGGACGACTACCTACCTTGCCAAAACATATGAAAATTTTTTAAAATTTTGGACGACTTCCTACCTTGTGAAAAAAATGAAAATTTTTTAAAATTTTTAACGACTTCCTACCTTGTCAATAAACTGAAAATTTTTTAAAATTTTGGGCGACTTCCTACCTTGTCAACAAATTGAAATTTTTTTAAAATTTTGGACGACTTCCTACCTTGTCAACAAATTGAAAATTTTTTAAAATTTTGGGCGACTTCCTACCTTGTCAAAAACTCGAAATTTTTTTAAAATTTTGGACGACTTCCTACCTTGTCAAAAAATCGAAATTTTTTTAAAATTTTGGACGACTTCCTACCTTGTCAAAAAATTGAAAATTTTTTAAAATATTGGACGACTTCCTACCTTGTCAAGAAATTGAAAATTTTTTAAAATTTTGCATGACTTTCTACCTTGCCATAACAAATGAAAATTTTTTAAGATCTTGGACGACTTCCTACCTTGTCAAAAAATTGAAAATTTTTTAAAATATTGGACTACTTCCTACCCTGTCAACAAATTGAAAATTTTTTAAAATTTTGCACGACACCCTACCTTGTCAAAAAACTGAAAATTTTTTAAAATTTTGGGCGACTTCCTACTTTGTCAACAAATTGAAAATTTTTAAAAATTTTGCACGACTTCCTACCTTGTCAATAAACTGAAAATTTTTTAAAATTTTGGGCGACTTCCTACCTTGTCAAAAAATCGAAATTTTTTTAAAATTTTGGACGACTTCCTACCTTGTGAAAAAATCGAAATTTTTTTAAAATTTTGGACGACCTTGTCAAAAAATTGAAAATTTTTTAAAATATTGGACGACTTCCTACCTTGTCAAGAAATTGAAAATTTTTTAAAATTCTGCACGACACCCTACCTTGTCAAAATATTGAAAAATTTTTAAAATTTTGGACGACTTCCTACGATGTTAACAAATTGAAAATTTTTTAAAATTTGGGACGACTTTCTACCTTGCCAAAACATATGAAAATTTTTTAAGATCTTGGACGACTTCCTACCTTGTCAAAAAATTGAAAATTTTTTAAAATATTGGACGACTTCCTACCCTGTCAACTAATTGAAAATTTTTTAAAATTTTGCACGACACCCTACCTTGTCAAAAAACCGAAAATTTTTTAAAATTTTGGGCGACTTCCTACTTTGTCAACAAATTGAAAATTTTTAAAAATTTTGCACAACTTCCTACCTTGTCAATAAACTGAAAATTTTTTAAAATTTTGGGCGACTTCCTACCTTGTCAAAAAATCGAAATTTTTTTAAAATTTTGGACGACTTCCTACCTTGTCAAAAAATTGAAAATTTTTTAAAATATTGGACGACTTCCTACCTTGTCAAGAAATTGAAAATTTTTTAAAATTTTGCACGACACCCTACCTTGTCAAAATATTGAAAATTTTTTAAAATTTTGCACGACACCCTACCTTGTCAAAATATTGAAAAATTTTTAAAATTTTGGACGACTTCCTACGATGTTAACAAATTGAAAATTTTTTAATATTTGGGACCACTCTCTACCTTGTCAAAACATTGAAAATTTTTTAAAATTTTGGACGACTCCCTACCTTGTGAAAAAATTTAAAATTTTTTAAAATATTGGACGACTTCCTACCTTGTCAAGAAATTGAAAATTTTTTAAAATTTTGCACGACACCCTACCTTGTCAAAATATTGAAAATTTTTTAAAATATTGGACGACTTCCTACCCTGTCAACAAATTGAAAATTTTTTAAAATTTTGCACGACACCCTACCTTGTCAAAAAACTGAAAATTTTTTAAAATTTTGGGCGACTTCCTACTTTGTCAACAAATTGAAAATTTTTAAAAAATTTGCACGACTTCCTACCTTGTCAATAAACTGAAAATTTTTTAAAATTTTGGGCGACTTCCTACCTTGTCAAAAAATCGAAATTTTTTTAAAATTTTGGACGACTTCCTACCTTGTGAAAAAATCGAAATTTTTTTAAAATTTTGGACGACCTTGTCAAAAAATTGAAAATTTTTTAAAATATTGGACGACTTCCTACCTTGTCAAGAAATTGAAAATTTTTTAAAATTCTGCACGACACCCTACCTTGTCAAGAAATTGAAAATTTTTTAAAATTTTGCACGACACCCTACCTTGTCAAAATATTGAAAAATTTTTAAAATTTTGGACGACTTCCTACGATGTTAACAAATTGAAAGTTTTTTAAAATTTGGGACGACTTTCTACCTTGCCAAAACATATGAAAATTTTTTAAGATCTTGGACGACTTCCTACCTTGTCAAAAAATTGAAAATTTTTTAAAATATTGGACGACTTCCTACAATGTCAACTAATTGAAAATTTTTTAAAATTTTGCACGACACCTTACCTTGTCAAAAAACTGAAAATTTTTTAAAATTTTGGGCGACTTCCTACTTTGTCAACAAATTGAAAATTTTTAAAAATTTTGCGCAACTTCCTACCTTGTCAATAAACTGAAAATTTTTTAAAACTTTGGGCGACTTTCTACCTTGTCAAAAAATCGAAATTTTTTTAAAATTTTGGACGACTTCCTACCTTGTCAAAAAATTGAAAATTTTTTAAAATATTGGACGAGTTCCTACCTTGTCAAGAAATTGAAAATTTTTTAAAATTTTGCACGACACCCTACCTTGTCAAGAAATTAAAAATTTTTTAAAATTTTGCACGACACCCTACCTTGTCAAAATATTGAAAAATTTTTAAAATTTTGGACGACTTCCTACGATGTTAACAAATTGAAAATTTTTTAATATTTGGGACGACTTTCTACCTTGTCAAAACATTGAAAATTTTTTAAAATTTTGGACGACTTTCTACCTTGTGAAAATTTTTTAAAATATTGGACGACTTCCTACCTTGTCAAGAAATTGAAAATTTTTTAAAATTTTGCACGACACCCTACCTTGTCAAGAAATTGAAAATTTTTTAAAATTTTGCACGACACCCTACCTTGTCAAAATATTGAAAAATTTTTAAAATTTTGGACGACTTCCTACGATGTTAACAAATTGAAAATTTTTTAATATTTGGGACGACTTTCTACCTTGTCAAAACATTGAACATTTTTTAAAATTTTGGACGACTTCCTACTATGTTAACAAATTGAAAATTTTTTAAAATTTGGGACGACTTTCTACCTTGTCAAAACATTGAAAATTTTTTAAAATATTGGACGACTTCCTACCTTGTCAAGAAATTGAAAATTTTTTAAAATTTTGCACGACACCCTACCTTGTCAAGAAATTGAAATTTTTTTAAAATTTTGCACGACACCCTACCTTGTCAAAATATTGAAAAATTTTTAAAATTTTGGACGACTTCCTACGATGTTAACAAATTGAAAATTTTTTAATATTTGGGACGACTTTCTACCTTGTCAAAACATTGAAAATTTTTTAAAATTTTGGACGACTTCCTACTATGTTAACAAATTGAAAATTTTTTAATATTTGGGACCACTTTCTACCTTGTCAAAACATTGAAAATTTTTTAAAATATTGGACGACTTCCTACCTTGTCAAGAAATTGAAAATTTTTTAAAATTTTGCACGACACCCTACCTTGTCAAAATATTGAAAAATTTTTAAAATTTTGGACGACTTCCTACGATGTTAACAAATTAAAAATTTTTTAATATTTGGGACGACTTTCTACCTTGTCAAAACATTGAAAATTTTTTAAAATTTTGGACGACTTCCTACTATGTTAACAAATTGAAAATTTTTTAAAATTTGGGACGACTTTCTACCTTGCCAAAACGTATGAAAATTTTTTAAGATCTTGGACGACTTCCTACCTTGTCAAAAAATTGAAAATTTTTTAAAATATTGGACGACTTCCTACCCTGTCAACTAATTGAAAATTTTTTAAAATTTTGCACGACACCCTACCTTGTCAAAAAACTGAAAATTTTTTAAAATTTTGGGCGATTTCCTACTTTGTCAACATATTGAAAATTTTTAAAAATTTTGCACAACTTCCTACCTTGTCAATAAACTGAAAATTTTTTAAAATTTTGGACGACTACCTACCTTGCCAAAACATATGAAAATTTTTTAAAATTTTGGACGACTTCCTACCTTGTGAAAAAAATGAAAATTTTTTAAAATTTTTAACGACTTCCTACCTTGTCAACAAATTGAAAATTTTTTAAAATTTTGGACGGTTTCCTACCCTGTCAACAAATTGAAAACTTTTTAAAATTTTGCACGACTTCCTACCTTGTCAATAAACTGAAAATTTTTTAAAATTTTGGTCGACTTCCTACCTTGTCAACAAATTGAAATTTTTTTAAAATTTTGGACGACTTCCTACCTTGTCAACAAATTGAAAATTTTTTAAAATTTTGGGCGACTTCCTACCTTGTCAAAAACTCGAAATTTTTTTAAAATTTTGGACGACTTCCTACCTTGTCAAAAAATCGAAATTTTTTTAAAATTTTGGACGACTTCCTACCTTGTCAAAAAATTGAAAATTTTTTAAAATATTGGACGACTTCCTACCTTGTCAAGAAATTGAAAATTTTTTAAAATTTTGCATGACTTTCTACCTTGCCATAACAAATGAAAATTTTTTAAGATCTTGGACGACTTCCTACCTTGTCAAAAAATTGAAAATTTTTTAAAATATTGGACTACTTCCTACCCTGTCAACAAATTGCAAATTTTTTAAAATTTTGCACGACACCCTACCTTGTCAAAAAACTGAAAATTTTTTAAAATTTTGGTCGACTTCCTACTTTGTCAACAAATTGAAAATTTTTAAAAATTTTGCACGACTTCCTACCTTGTCAATAAACTGAAAATTTTTTAAAATTTTGGGCGACTTCCTACCTTGTCAAAAAATCGAAATTTTTTTAAAATTTTGGACGACTTCCTACCTTGTGAAAAAATCGAAATTTTTTTAAAATTTTGGACGACCTTGTCAAAAAATTGAAAATTTTTTAAAATATTGGACGACTTCCTACCTTGTCAAGAAATTGAAAATTTTTTAAAATTCTGCACGACACCCTACCTTGTCAAAATATTGAAAAATTTTTAAAATTTTGGACGACTTCCTACGATGTTAACAAATTTAAAATTTTTTAAAATTTTTGACGACTTTCTACCTTGCCAAAACATATGAAAATTTTTTAAGATCTTGGACGACTTCCTACCTTGTCAAAAAATTGAAAATTTTTTAAAATATTGGACGACTTCCTACCCTGTCAACAAATTGAAAATTTTTTAAAATTTTGCACGACACCCTACCTTGTCAAAAAACTGAAAATTTTTTAAAATTTTGGGCGACTTCCTACTTTGTCAACAAATTGAAAATTTTTAAAAATTTTGGGCGACTTCCTACCTTGTCAATAAACTGAAAATTTTTTAAAATTTTGGGCGACTTCCTACCTTGTCAAAAAATCGAAATTTTTTTAAAATTTTGGACGACTTCCTACCTTGTCAAAAAATCGAAATTTTTTTAAAATTTTGGACGACCTTGTCAAAAAATTGAAAATTTTTTAAAATATTGGACGACTTCCTACCTTGTCAAGAAATTGAAAATTTTTTAAAATTCTGCACGACACCCTACCTTGTCAAGAAATTGAAAATTTTTTAAAATTTTGGACGACTTTATACGATGTTAACAAATTGAAAATTTTTTAAAATTTGGGACGACTTTCTACCTTGCCAAAACATATGAAAATTTTTTAAGATCTTGGACGACTTCCTACATTGTCAAAAAATTGAAAATTTTTTAAAATATTGGACGACTTCCTACCCTGTCAACTAATTGAAAATTTTTTAAAATTTTGCACGACACCCTACCTTGTCAAAAAACTGAAAATTTTTTAAAATTTTGGGCGACTTCCTACTTTGTCAACAAATTGAAAATTTTTAAAAATTTTGCACAACTTCCTACCTTGTCAATAAACTGAAAATTTTTTAAAATTTTGGGCGACTTCCTACCTTGTCAAAAAATCGAAATTTTTTTAAAATTTTGGACGACTTCCTACCTTGTCAAAAAATTGAAAATTTTTTAAAATATTGGACGACTTCCTACCTTGTCAAGAAATTGAAAATTTTTTAAATTTTTGCACGACACCCTACCTTGTCAAGAAATTGAAAATTTTTTAAAATTTTGCACGACACCCTACCTTGTCAAAATATTGAAAAATTTTTAAAATTTTGGACGACTTCCTACGATGTTAACAAATTGAAATTTTTTAATATTTGGGACGACTTTCTACCTTGTCAAAACATTGAAAATTTTTTAAAATTTTGGACGACTTCCTACCTTGTGAAAAAATTGAAAATTTTTTAAAATATTGGACGACTTCCTACCTTGTCAAGAAATTGAAAATTTTTTAAAATTTTGCACGACACCCTACCTTGTCAAAATATTGAAAATTTTTTAAAATTTTGCACGACACCCTACCTTGTCAAAATATTGAAAAATTTTTAAAATTTTGGACGACTTCCTACGATGTTAACAAATTGAAAATTTTTTAATATTTGGGACGACTTTCTACCTTGTCAAAACATTGAAAATTTTTTAAAATTTTGGACGACTTCCTACTATGTTAACAAATTGAAAATTTTTTAAAATTTGGGACGACTTTCTACCTTGTCAAAACATATGAAAATTTTTTAAGATCTTGGACGACTTCCTACCTTGTCAAAAAATTGAAAATTTTTTAAAATATTGGACGACTTCCTACCCTGTCAACTAATTGAAAATTTTTTAAAATTTTGCACGACACCCTACCTTGTCAAAAAACTGAAAATTTTTTAAAATTTTGGGCGACTTCCTACTTTGTCAACAAATTGAAAATTTTTAAAAATTTTGCACAACTTCCTACCTTGTCAATAAACTGAAAATTTTTTAAAATTTTGGACGACTACCTACCTTACCAAAACATATGAAAATTTTTTAAAATTTTGGACGACTTCCTGCCTTGTGAAAAAAATGAAAATTTTTTAAAATTTTGGACGACTTCCTACCTTGTCAACAAATTTAAAATTTTTTAAAATTTTGGACGGTTTCCTACCCTGTCAACAAATTGAAAACTTTTTAAAATTTTGCACGACTTCCTACCTTGTCAATAAACTGAAATTTTTTTTAAATTTTGGGCGACTTCCTACCTTGTCAACAAATTGAAATTTTTTTAAAATTTTGGAAGACTTCCTACCTTGTCAAAAAATCGAAATTTTTTTAAAATTTTGGACGACTTCCTACCTTGTCAAAAAATCGAAATTTTTTTAAAATTTTGGACGACTTCCTACCTTGTCAAAAAATTGAAAATTTTTTAAAATATTGGACGACTTCCTACCTTGTCAAGAAATTGAAAATTTTTTAAAATTTTGCACGACACCCTACCCTGTCAACAAATTGAAAATTTTTTAAAATTTTGCACGACACCCTACCTTGTCAAGAAATTGAAAATTTTTTAAAATTTTGCACGACACCCTACCTTGTCAAAATATTGAAAAATTTTTAAAATTTTGGACGACTTCCTACCTTGTCAAAAAATCGAAATTTTTTTAAAATTTTGGGCGACTTCCTACTTTGTCAACAAATTGAAAATTTTTAAAAATTTTGGGCGACTTCCTACCTTGTCAATAAACTGAAAATTTTTTAAAATTTTGGGCGACTTCCTACCTTGTCAAAAAATCGAAATTTTTTTAAAATTTTGGACGACTTCCTACCTTGTCAAAAAATCGAAATTTTTTTAAAATTTTGGACGACCTTGTCAAAAAATTGAAAATTTTTTAAAACATTGGACGACTTCCTACCTTGTCAAGAAATTGAAAATTTTTTAAAATTCTGCACGACACCCTACCTTGTCAAGAAATTGAAAATTTTTTAAAATTTTGGACGACTTTATACGATGTTAACAAATTGAAAATTTTTTAAAATTTGGGACGACTTTCTACCTTGCCAAAACATATGAAAATTTTTTAAGATCTTGGACGACTTCCTACATTGTCAAAAAATTGAAAATTTTTTAAAATATTGGACGACTTCCTACCCTGTCAACTAATTGAAAATTTTTTAAAATTTCGCACGACACCCTACCTTGTCAAAAAACTGAAAATTTTTTAAAATTTTGGGCGACTTCCTACTTTGTCAACAAATTGAAAATTTTTAAAAATTTTGCACAACTTCCTACCTTGTCAATAAACTGAAAATTTTTTAAAATTTTGGGCGACTTCCTACCTTGTCAAAAAATCGAAATTTTTTTAAAATTTTGGACGACTTCCTACCTTGTCAAAAAATTGAAAATTTTTTAAAATATTGGACGACTTCCTACCTTGTCAAGAAATTGAAAATTTTTTAAAATTTTGCACGACACCCTACCTTGTCAAGAAATTGAAAATTTTTTAAAATTTTGCACGACACCCTACCTTGTCAAAATATTGAAAAATTTTTAAAATTTTGGACGACTTCCTACGATGTTAACAAATTGAAATTTTTTAATATTTGGGACGACTTTCTACCTTGTCAAAACATTGAAAATTTTTTAAAATTTTGGACGACTTCCTACCTTGTGAAAAAATTGAAAATTTTTTAAAATATTGGACGACTTCCTACCTTGTCAAGAAATTGAAAATTTTTTTTAAATTTTGCACGACACCCTACCTTGTCAAAATATTGAAAATTTTTTAAAATTTTGCACGACACCCTACCTTGTCAAAATATTGAAAAATTTTTAAAATTTTGGACGACTTCCTACGATGTTAACAAATTGAAAATTTTTTAATATTTGGGACGACTTTCTACCTTGTCAAAACATTGAAAATTTTTTAAAATTTTGGACGACTTCCTACTATGTTAACAAATTGAAAATTTTTTAAAATTTGGGACGACTTTCTACCTTGTCAAAACATATGAAAATTTTTTAAGATCTTGGACGACTTCCTACCTTGTCAAAAAATTGAAAATTTTTTAAAATATTGGACGACTTCCTACCCTGTCAACTAATTGAAAATTTTTTAAAATTTTGGACGACTTCCTACGATGTTAACAAATTGAAATTTTTTAATATTTGGGACGACTTTCTACCTTGTCAAAACATTGAAAATTTTTTAAAATTTTGGACGACTTCCTACCTTGTGAAAAAATTGAAAATTTTTTAAAATATTGGACGACTTCCTACCTTGTCAAGAAATTGAAAATTTTTTAAAATTTTGCACGACACCCTACCTTGTCAAAATATTGAAAATTTTTTAAAATTTTGCACGACACCCTACCTTGTCAAAATATTGAAAAATTTTTAAAATTTTGGACGACTTCCTACGATGTTAACAAATTGAAAATTTTTTAATATTTGGGACGACTTTCTACCTTGTCAAAACATTGAAAATTTTTTAAAATTTTGGACGACTTCCTACTATGTTAACAAATTGAAAATTTTTTAAAATTTGGGACGACTTTCTACCTTGTCAAAACATATGAAAATTTTTTAAGATCTTGGACGACTTCCTACCTTGTCAAAAAACTGAAAATTTTTTAAAATTTTGGGCGACTTCCTACTTTGTCAACAAATTGAAAATTTTTAAAAATTTTGCACAACTTCCTACCTTGTCAATAAACTGAAAATTTTTTAAAATTTTGGACGACTACCTACCTTACCAAAACATATGAAAATTTTTTAAAATTTTGGACGACTTCCTGCCTTGTGAAAAAAATGAAAATTTTTTAAAATTTTGGACGACTTCCTACCTTGTCAACAAATTGAAAATTTTTTAAAATTTTGGACGGTTTCCTACCCTGTCAACAAATTGAAAACTTTTTAAAATTTTGCACGACTTCCTACCTTGTCAATAAACTGAAATTTTTTTTAAATTTTGGGCGACTTCCTACCTTGTCAAAAAATCGAAATTTTTTTAAAATTTTGGACGACTTCCTACCTTGTCAAAAAATCGAAATTTTTTTAAAATTTTGGACGACTTCCTACCTTGTCAAAAAATTGAAAATTTTTTAAAATATTGGACGACTTCCTACCTTGTCAAGAAATTGAAAATTTTTTAAAATTTTGCACGACACCCTACCCTGTCAACAAATTGAAAATTTTTTAAAATTTTGCACGACACCCTACCTTGTCAAGAAATTGAAAATTTTTTAAAATTTTGCACGACACCCTACCTTGTCAAAATATTGAAAAATTTTTAAAATTTTGGACGACTTCCTACGATGTTAACAAATTGAAATTTTTTAATATTTGGGACGACTTTCTACCTTGTCAAAACATTGAAAATTTTTTAAAATTTTGGACGACTTCCTACCTTGTGAAAAAATTGAAAATTTTTTAAAATATTGGACGACTTCCTACCTTGTCAAGAAATTGAAAATTTTTTAAAATTTTGCACGACACCCTACCTTGTCAAAATATTGAAAATTTTTTAAAATTTTGCACGACACCCTACCTTGTCAAAATATTGAAAAATTTTTAAAATTTTGGACGACTTCCTACGATGTTAACAAATTGAAAATTTTTTAATATTTGGGACGACTTTCTACCTTGTCAAAACATTGAAAATTTTTTAAAATTTTGGACGACTTCCTACTATGTTAACAAATTGAAAATTTTTTAAAATTTGGGACGACTTTCTACCTTGTCAAAACATATGAAAATTTTTTAAGATCTTGGACGACTTCCTACCTTGTCAAAAAATTGAAAATTTTTTAAAATATTGGACGACTTCCTACCCTGTCAACTAATTGAAAATTTTTTAAAATTTTGGACGACTTCCTACGATGTTAACAAATTGAAATTTTTTAATATTTGGGACGACTTTCTACCTTGTCAAAACATTGAAAATTTTTTAAAATTTTGGACGACTTCCTACCTTGTGAAAAAATTGAAAATTTTTTAAAATATTGGACGACTTCCTACCTTGTCAAGAAATTGAAAATTTTTTAAAATTTTGCACGACACCCTACCTTGTCAAAATATTGAAAATTTTTTAAAATTTTGCACGACACCCTACCTTGTCAAAATATTGAAAAATTTTTAAAATTTTGGACGACTTCCTACGATGTTAACAAATTGAAAATTTTTTAATATTTGGGACGACTTTCTACCTTGTCAAAACATTGAAAATTTTTTAAAATTTTGGACGACTTCCTACTATGTTAACAAATTGAAAATTTTTTAAAATTTGGGACGACTTTCTACCTTGTCAAAACATATGAAAATTTTTTAAGATCTTGGACGACTTCCTACCTTGTCAAAAAACTGAAAATTTTTTAAAATTTTGGGCGACTTCCTACTTTGTCAACAAATTGAAAATTTTTAAAAATTTTGCACAACTTCCTACCTTGTCAATAAACTGAAAATTTTTTAAAATTTTGGACGACTACCTACCTTACCAAAACATATGAAAATTTTTTAAAATTTTGGACGACTTCCTGCCTTGTGAAAAAAATGAAAATTTTTTAAAATTTTGGACGACTTCCTACCTTGTCAACAAATTGAAAATTTTTTAAAATTTTGGACGGTTTCCTACCCTGTCAACAAATTGAAAACTTTTTAAAATTTTGCACGACTTCCTACCTTGTCAATAAACTGAAATTTTTTTTAAATTTTGGGCGACTTCCTACCTTGTCAACAAATTGAAATTTTTTTAAAATTTTGGAAGACTTCCTACCTTGTCAAAAAATCGAAATTTTTTTAAAATTTTGGACGACTTCCTACCTTGTCAAAAAATCGAAATTTTTTTAAAATTTTGGACGACTTCCTACCTTGTCAAAAAATTGAAAATTTTTTAAAATATTGGACGACTTCCTACCTTGTCAAGAAATTGAAAATTTTTTAAAATTTTGCACGACACCCTACCCTGTCAACAAATTGAAAATTTTTTAAAATTTTGCACGACACCCTACCTTGTCAAGAAATTGAAAATTTTTTAAAATTTTGCACGACACCCTACCTTGTCAAAATATTGAAAAATTTTTAAAATTTTGGACGACTTCCTACGATGTTAACAAATTGAAAATTTTTTAAAATTTGGGACGACTTTCTACCTTGCCAAAACATATGAAAATTTTTTAAGATCTTGGACGACTTCCTACCTTGTCAAAAAATTGAAAATTTTTTAAAATATTGGACGACTTCCTACCCTGTCAACAAATTGAAAATTTTTTAAAATTTTGCACGACACCCTACCTTGTCAAAAAACTGAAAATTTTTTAAAATTTTGGGCGACTTCCTACTTTGTCTACAAATTGAAAATTTTTAAAAATTTTGCACGACTTCCAACCTTGTCAATAAACTGAAAATTTTTTAAAATTTTGGGCGACTCCCTACCTTGTCAAAAAATCGAAATTTTTTTAAAATTTTGGACGACTTCCTACCTTGTCAACAAATTGAAAATTTTTAAAAATATTGGACGACTTCCTACCTTGTCAAGAAATTGAAAATTTTTTAAAATTCTGCACGACACCCTACCTTGTCAAGAAATTGAAAATTTTTTAAAATTTTGCACGACACCCTACCTTGTCAAAATATTGAAAAATTTTTAAAATTTTGGACGACTTCCTACGATGTTAACAAATTGAAAATTTTTTAAAATTTGGGACGACTTTCTACCTTGCCAAAACATATGAAAATTTTTTAAGATCTTGGACGACTTCCTACCTTGTCAAAAAATTGAAAATTTTTTAAAATATTGGACGACTTCCTACCCTGTCAACTAATTGAAAATTTTTTAAAATTTTGCACGACACCCTACCTTGTCAAAAAAATGAAAATTTTTTAAAATTTTGGGCGACTTCCTACTTTGTCAACAAATTGAAAATTTTTAAAAATTTTGCACAACTTCCTACCTTGTCAATAAACTGAAAATTTTTTAAAATTTTGGGCGACTTCCTACCTTGTCAAAAAATCGAAATTTTTTTAAAATTTTGGACGACTTCCTACCTTGTCAAAAAATTGAAAATTTTTTAAAATATTGGACGACTTCCTACCTTGTCAAGAAATTGAAAATTTTTTAAAATTTTGCACGACACCCTACCTTGTCAAGAAATTGAAAATTTTTTAAAATTTTGCACGACACCCTACCTTGTCAAAATATTGAAAAATTTTTAAAATTTTGGACGACTTCCTACGATGTTAACAAATTGAAAATTTTTTAATATTTGGGACGACTTTCTACCTTGTCAAAACATTGAAAATTTTTTAAAATTTTGGACGACTTCCTACTATGTTGACATATTGAAATTTTTTTAAAATTTTGGGCGACTTCCTACCTTATCAAAAAATTGAAATTTTTTTAAAATTTTGGACGACATGCTACCTTGTCAAAAAATTGAAAATTTTTTAAAATATTGGACGACTTCCTACCCTGTCAACAAATTGAAAATTTTTTAAAATTTTGCACGACACCCTACCTTGTCAAAAAACTGAAAATTTTTTAAAATTTTGGGCGACTTCCTACTTTGTCAACAAATTGAAAATTTTTAAAAATTTTGCACAACTTCCTACCTTGTCAATAAACTGAAAATTTTTTAAAATTTTGGGTGACTTCCTACCTTGTCAAAAAATCGAAATTTTTTTAAAATTTTGGACGACTTCCTACCTTGTCAAAAAATTGAAAATTTTTTAAAATATTGGACGACTTCCTACCCTGTCAACAAATTGAAAATTTTTTAAAATTTTGCACGACACCCTACCTTGTCAAAAAACTGAAAATTTTTTAAAATTTTGGGCGACTTCCTACTTTGTCAACAAATTGAAAATTTTTAAAAATTTTGCACAACTTCCTACCTTGTCAAAAAATCGAAATTTTTTTAAAATTTTGGACGACTTCCTACCTTGTGAAAAAATCGAAATTTTTTTAAAATATTGGACGACTTCCTACCTTGTCAAAAAATTGAAAATTTTTTAAAATATTGGTCGACTTCCTACCTTGTCATGAAATTGAAAATTTTTTAAAATACTGCACGACACCCTACCTTGTCAAGAAATTGAAAATTTTTTAAAATTTTGCACGACACCCTACCTTGTCAAAATATTGAAAAATTTTTAAAATTTTGGACGACTTCCTACGATGTTAACAAATTGAAAATTTTTTAAAATTTGGGACGACTTTCTACCTTGCCAAAACATATGAAAATTTTTTAAGATCTTGGACGACTTCCTACCTTGTCAAAAAATTGAAAATTTTTTAAAATATTGGACGACTTCCTACCCTGTCAACTAATTGAAAATTTTTTAAAATTTTGCACGACACCCTACCTTGTCAAAAAACTGAAAATTTTTTAAAATTTTGGGCGACTTCCTACTTTGTCAACAAATTGAAAATTTTTAAAAATTTTGCACAACTTCCTACCTTGTCAATAAACTGAAAATTTTTTAAAATTTTGGGTGACTTCCTAACTTGTCAAAAAATCGAAATTTTTTTAAAATTTTGGACGACTTCCTACCTTGTCAAAAAATTGAAAATTTTTTAAAATATTGGACGACTTCCTACCTTGTCAAGAAATTGAAAATTTTTTAAAATTTTGCACGACACCCTACCTTGTCAAGAAATTGAAAATTTTTTAAAATTTTGCACGACACCCTACCTTGTCAAAATATTGAAAAATTTTTAAAATTTTGGACGACTTCCTACGATGTTAACAAATTGAAAATTTTTTAATATTTGGGACCACTTTCTACCTTGTCAAAACATTGAAAATTTTTTAAAATTTTGGACGACTTCCTACTATGTTAACAAATTGAAAATTTTTTAAAATTTGGGACGACTTTCTACCTTGTCAAAACATTGAAAATTTTTTAAAATATTGGGCGACTTCCTACCTTGTCAAGAAATTGAAAATTTTTTAAAATTTTGCACGACACCCTACCTTGTCAAGAAATTGAAAATTTTTTAAAATTTTGCACGACACCCTACCTTGTCAAAATATTGAAAAATTTTTAAAATTTTGGACGACTTCCTACGATGTTAACAAATTGAAAATTTTTTAATATTTGGGACGACTTTCTACCTTGTCAAAACATTGAAAATTTTTTAAAATTTTGGACGACTTCCTACTATGTTAACAAATTGAAAATTTTTTAATATTTGGGACCACTTTCTACCTTGTCAAAACATTGAAAATTTTTTAAAATTTTGGACGACTTCCTACCTTGTGAAAAAATTTAAAATTTTTTAAAATATTGGACGACTTCCTACCTTGTCAAGAAATTGAAAATTTTTTAAAATTTTGCACGACACCCTACCTTGTCAAAATATTGAAAAATTTTTAAAATTTTGGACGACTTCCTACGATGTTAACAAATTGAAAATTTTTTAATATTTGCGACGACTTTCTACCTTGTCAAAACATTGAAAATTTTTTAAAATTTTGGACGACTTCCTACTATGTTAACAAATTGAAAATTTTTTAAAATTTGGGACGACTTTCTGCCTTGCCAAAACGTATGAAAATTTTTTAAGATCTTGAACGACTTCCTACCTTGTCAAAAAATTGAAAATTTTTTAAAATATTGGACGACTTCCTACCCTGTCAACTAATTGAAAATTTTTTAAAATTTTGCACGACACCCTACCTTGTCAAAAAACTGAAAATTTTTTAAAATTTTGGGCGACTTCCTACTTTGTCAACAAATTGAAAATTTTTAAAAATTTTGCACAACTTCCTACCTTGTCAATAAACTGAAAATTTTTTAAAATTTTGGACGACTACCTACCTTGCCAAAACATATGAAAATTTTTTAAAATTTTGGACGACTTCCTACCTTGTGAAAAAAATGAAAATTTTTAACGACTTCCCACCTTGTCAACAAATTGAAAATTTTTTAAAATTTTGGACGGTTTCCTACACTGTCAACAAATTGAAAACTTTTTAAAATTATGCACGACTTCCTACCTTGTCAAAAAATCGAAATTTTTTTAAAATTTTGGACGACTTCCTACCTTGTCAAAAAATCGAAATTTTTTTAAAATTTTGGACGACTTCCTACCTTGTCAAAAAATTGAAAATTTTTTAAAATATTGGACGACTTCCTACCTTTTCAAGAAATTGAAAATTTTTTAAAATTTTGCATGACTTTCTACCTTGCCAAAACAAATGAAAATTTTTTAAGATCTTGGACGACTTCCTACCTTGTCAAAAAATTGAAAATTTTTTAAAATATTGGACTACTTCCTACCCTGTCAACAAATTGAAAATTTTTTAAAATTTTGCACGACACCCTACCTTGTCAAAAAACTGAAAATTTTTTAAAATTTTGGGCGACTTCCTACTTTGTCAACAAATTGAAAATTTTTAAAAATTTTGCACGACTTCCTACTTTGTCAATAAACTGAAAATTTTTTAAAATTTTGGGCGACTTCCGACCTTGTCAAAAAATCGAAATTTTTTTAAAATTTTGGACGACTTCCTACCTTGTGAAAAAATCGAAATTTTTTTAAAATTTTGGACGACCTTGTCAAAAAATTGAAAATTTTTTAAAATTCTGCACGACACCCTACCTTGTCAAAATATTCAAAAATTTTTAAAATTTTGGACGACTTCCTACGATGTTAACAAATTCAAAATTTTTTAAAATTTGGGACGACTTTCTACCTTGCCAAAACATATGAAAATTTTTTAAGATCTTGGACGACTTCCTACCTTGTCAAAAAATTGAAAATTTTTTAAAATATTGGACGACTTCCTACCCTGTCAACTAATTGAAAATTTTTTAAAATTTTGCACGACACCCTACCTTGTCAAAAAACCGAAAATTTTTTAAAATTTTGGGCGACTTCCTACTTTGTCAACAAATTGAAAATTTTTAAAAATTTTGCACAACTTCCTACCTTGTCAAAAACTGAAAATTTTTTAAAATTTTGGGCGACTTCCTACCTTGTCAAAAAATCGAAATTTTTTTAAAATTTTGGACGACTTCCTACCTTGTCAAAAAATTGAAAATTTTTTAAAATATTGGACGACTTCCTACCTTGTCAAGAAATTGAAAATTTTTTAAAATTTTGCACGACACCCTACCTTGTCAAAATATTGAAAATTTTTTAAAATTTTGCACGACACCCTACCTTGTCAAAATATTGAAAAATTTTTAAAATTTTGGACGACTTCCTACGATGTTAACAAATTGAAAATTTTTTAATATTTGGGACCACTTTCTACCTTGTCAAAACATTGAAAATTTTTTAAAATTTTGGACGACTCCCTACCTTGTGAAAAAATTTAAAATTTTTTAAAATATTGGACGACTTCCTACCTTGTCAAGAAATTGAAAATTTTTTAAAATTTTGCACGACACCCTACCTTGTCAAAAAACTGAAAATTTTTTAAAATTTCGGGCGACTTCCTACTTTGTCAACAAATTGAAAATTTTTAAAAATTTTGCACAACTTCCTACCTTGTCAAAAACTGAAAATTTTTTAAAATTTTGGGCGACTTCCTACCTTGTCAAAAAATCGAAATTTTTTTAAAATTTTGGACGACTTCCTACCTTGTCAAAAAATTGAAAATTTTTTAAAATATTGGACGACTTCCTACCTTGTCAAGAAATTGAAAATTTTTTAAAATTTTGCACGACACCCTACCTTGTCAAAATATTGAAAATTTTTTAAAATTTTGCACGACACCCTACCTTGTCAAAATATTGAAAAATTTTTAAAATTTTGGACGACTTCCTACGATGTTAACAAATTGAAAATTTTTTAAAATTTGGGACGACTTTCTACCTTGCCAAAACAAATGAAAATTTTTTAAGATCTTGGACGACTTCCTACCTTGTCAAAAAATTGAAAATTTTTTAAAATATTGGACGACTTCCTACCCTGTCAACAAATTGAAAATTTTTTAAAATTTTGCACGACACCCTACCTCGTCAAAAAACTGAAAATTTTTTAAAATTTTGGGCGACTTCCTACTTTGTCAACAAATTGAAAATTTTTAAAAATTTTGCACGACTTCCTACCTTGTCAATAAACTGAAAATTTTTTAAAATTTTGGGCGACTTCCTACCTTGTCAAAAAATCGAAATTTTTTTAAAATTTTGGACGACTTCCTACCTTGTGAAAAAATCGAAATTTTTTTAAAATTTTGGACGACCTTGTCAAAAAATTGAAAATTTTTTAAAATATTGGACGACTTCCTACCTTGTCAAGAAATTGAAAATTTTTTAAAATTCTGCACGACACCCTACCTTGTCAAGAAATTGAAAATTTTTTAAAATTTTGCACGACACCCTACCTTGTCAAAATATTGAAAAATTTTTAAAATTTTGGACGACTTCCTACGATGTTAACAAATTGAAAATTTTTTAATATTTGGGACGACTTTCTACCTTGTCAAAACATTGAAAATTTTTTAAAATTTTGGACGACTTCCTACTATGTTAACAAATTGAAAATTTTTTAATATTTGGGACCACTTTCTACCTTGTCAAAACATTGAAAATTTTTTAAAATTTTGCACGACACCCTACCTTGTCAAAATATTGAAAATTTTTTAAAATTTTGCACGACACCCTACCTTGTCAAAATATTGAAAAATTTTTAAAATTTTGGACGACTTCCTACGATGTTAACAAATTGAAAATTTTTTAAAATTTGGGACGACTTTCTACCTTGCCAAAACAAATGAAAATTTTTTAAGATCTTGGACGACTTCCTACCTTGTCAAAAAATTGAAAATTTTTTAAAATATTGGACGACTTCCTACCCTGTCAACAAATTGAAAATTTTTTAAAATTTTGCACGACACCCTACCTCGTCAAAAAACTGAAAATTTTTTAAAATTTTGGGCGACTTCCTACTTTGTCAACAAATTGAAAATTTTTAAAAATTTTGCACGACTTCCTACCTTGTCAATAAACTGAAAATTTTTTAAAATTTTGGGCGACTTCCTACCTTGTCAAAAAATCGAAATTTTTTTAAAATTTTGGAAGACTTCCTACCTTGTGAAAAAATCGAAATTTTTTTAAAATTTTGGACGACCTTGTCAAAAAATTGAAAATTTTTTAAAATATTGGACGACTTCCTACCTTGTCAAGAAATTGAAAATTTTTTAAAATTCTGCACGACACCCTACCTTGTCAAGAAATTGAAAATTTTTTAAAATTTTGCACGACACCCTACCTTGTCAAAATATTGAAAAATTTTTAAAATTTTGGACGACTTCCTACGATGTTAACAAATTGAAAATTTTTTAATATTTGGGACGACTTTCTACCTTGTCAAAACATTGAAAATTTTTTAAAATTTTGGACGACTTCCTACTATGTTAACAAATTGAAAATTTTTTAATATTTGGGACCACTTTCTACCTTGTCAAAACATTGAAAATTTTTTAAAATATTGGACGACTTCCTACCTTGTCAAGAAATTGAAAATTTTTTAAAATTTTGCACGACACCCTACCTTGTCAAAATATTGAAAAATTTTTAAAATTTTGGACGACTTCCTACGATGTTAACAAATTGAAAATTTTTTAATATTTGGGACGACTTTCTACCTTGTCAAAACATTGAAAATTTTTTAAAATTTTGGACGACTTCCTACTATGTTAACAAATTGAAAATTTTTTAAAATTTGGGACGACTTTCTACCTTGCCAAAACGTATGAAAATTTTTTAAGATCTTGGACGACTTCCTACCTTGTCAAAAAATTGAAAATTTTTTAAAATATTGGACGACTTCCTACCCTGTCAACTAATTGAAAATTTTTTAAAATTTTGCACGACACCCTACCTTGTCAAAAAACTGAAAATTTTTTAAAATTTTGGACGGTTTCCTACCCTGTCAACAAATTGAAAACTTTTTAAAATTTTGCACGACTTCCTACCTTGTCAATAAACTGAAAATTTTTTAAAATTTTGGGCGACTTCCTACCTTGTCAACAAATTGAAATTTTTTTACAATTTTGGACGACTTCCTACCTTGTCAACAAATTGAAAATTTTTTAAAATTTTGGGCGACTTCCTACCTTGTCAAAAACTCGAAATTTTTTTAAAATTTTGGACGACTTCCTACCTTGTCAAAAAATCGAAATTTTTTTAAAATTTTGGACGACTTCCTACCTTGTCAAAAAATTGAAAATTTTTTAAAATATTGGACGACTTCCTACCTTGTCAAGAAATTGAAAATTTTTTAAAATTTTGCATGACTTTCTACCTTGCCATAACAAATGAAAATTTTTTAAGATCTTGGACGACTTCCTACCTTGTCAAAAAATTGAAAATTTTTTAAAATATTGGACTACTTCCTACCCTGTCAACAAATTGAAAATTTTTTAAAATTTTGCACGACACCCTACCTTGTCAAAAAACTGAAAATTTTTTAAAATTTTGGGCGACTTCCTACTTTGTCAACAAATTGAAAATTTTTAAAAATTTTGCACCACTTCCTACCTTGTCAATAAACTGAAAATTTTTTAAAATTTTGGGCGACTTCCTACCTTGTCAAAAAATCGAATTTTTTTTAAAATTTTGGACGACTTCCTACCTTGTGAAAAAATCGAAATTTTTTTAAAATTTTGGACGACCTTGTCGAAAAATTGAAAATTTTTTAAAATATTGGACGACTTCCTACCTTGTCAAGAAATTGAAAATTTTTTAAAATTCTGCACGACACCCTACCTTGTCAAAATATTGAAAAATTTTTAAAATTTTGGACGACTTCCTACGATGTTAACAAATTGAAAATTTTTTAAAATTTGGGACGACTTTCTACCTTGCCAAAACATATGAAAATTTTTTAAGATCTTGGACGACTTCCTACCTTGTCAAAAAATTGAAAATTTTTTAAAATATTGGACGACTTCCTACCCTGTCAACTAATTGAAAATTTTTTAAAATTTTGCACGACACCCTACCTTGTCAAAAAACCGAAAATTTTTTAAAATTTTGGGCGACTTCCTACTTTGTCAACAAATTGAAAATTTTTAAAAATTTTGCACAACTTCCTACCTTGTCAATAAACTGAAAATTTTTTAAAATTTTGGGCGACTTCCTACCTTGTCAAAAAATCGAAATTTTTTTAAAATTTTGGACGACTTCCTACCTTGTCAAAAAATTGAAAATTTTTTAAAATATTGGACGACTTCCTACCTTGTCAAGAAATTGAAAATTTTTTAAAATTTTGCACGACACCCTACCTTGTCAAAATATTGAAAATTTTTTAAA
Source organism: Condylostylus longicornis (assembly GCF_029603195.1). Taxonomy (NCBI): domain Eukaryota; kingdom Metazoa; phylum Arthropoda; class Insecta; order Diptera; family Dolichopodidae; genus Condylostylus; species Condylostylus longicornis. The sequence continues at coordinate 878,337 of NW_026577998.1, forward strand.
ATTTTGCACGACACCCTACCTTGTCAAAATATTGAAAAATTTTTAAAATTTTGGACGACTTCCTACTATGTTAACAAATTGAAAATTTTTTAATATTTGGGAAAACTTTCTACCTTGTCAAAACATTGAAAATTTTTTAAAATTTTGGACGACTCCCTACCTTGTGAAAAAATTTAAAATTTTTTAAAATATTGGACGACTTCCTACCTTGTCAAGAAATTGAAAATTTTTTAAAATTTTGCACGACACCCTACCTTGTCAAAATATTGAAAATTTTTTAAAATTTTGCACGACACCCTACCTTGTCAAAATATTGAAAAATTTTTAAAATTTTGGACGACTTCCTACGATGTTAACAAATTTAAAATTTTTTAAAATTTTTGACGACTTTCTACCTTGCCAAAACATATGAAAATTTTTTAAGATCTTGGACGACTTCCTACCTTGTCAAAAAATTGAAAATTTTTTAAAATATTGGACGACTTCCTACCCTGTCAACAAATTGAAAATTTTTTAAAATTTTGCACGACTTTCTACCTTGCCAGAACATATGAAAATTTTTTAAGATCTTGGACGACTTCCTACCTTGTCAAAAAACTGAAAATTTTTTAAAATTTTGGGCGACTTCCTACTTTGTCAACAAATTGAAAATTTTTAAAAATTTTGCACGACTTCCTACCTTGTCAATAAACTGAAAATTTTTTAAAATTTTGGGCGACTTCCTACCTTGTCAAAAAATCGAAATTTTTTTAAAATTTTGGACGACTTCCTACCTTGTCAAAAAATCGAAATTTTTTTAAAATTTTGGACGACCTTGTCAAAAAATTGAAAATTTTTTAAAATATTGGACGACTTCCTACCTTGTCAACAAATTGAAAATTTTTTAAAATTTTGCACGACTTTCTACCTTGCCAGAACATATGAAAATTTTTTAAGATCTTGGACGACTTCCTACCTTGTCAAAAAACTGAAAATTTTTTAAAATTTTGGGCGACTTCCTACTTTGTCAACAAATTGAAAATTTTTAAAAATTTTGCACGACTTCCTACCTTGTCAATAAACTGAAAATTTTTTAAAATTTTGGGCGACTTCCTACCTTGTCAAAAAATCGAAATTTTTTTAAAATTTTGGACGACTTCCTACCTTGTCAAAAAATCGAAATTTTTTTAAAATTTTGGACGACCTTGTCAAAAAATTGAAAATTTTTTAAGATCTTGGACGACTTCCTACCTTGTCAAAAAACTGAAAATTTTTTAAAATTTTGGGCGACTTCCTACTTTGTCAACAAATTGAAAATTTTTAAAAATTTTGCACGACTTCCTACCTTGTCAATAAACTGAAAATTTTTTAAAATTTTGGGCGACTTCCTACCTTGTCAAAAAATCGAAATTTTTTTAAAATTTTGGACGACTTCCTACCTTGTCAAAAAATCGAAATTTTTTTAAAATTTTGGACGACCTTTTCAAAAAATTGAAAATTTTTTAAAATATTGGACGACTTCCTACCTTGTCAATAAACTGAAAATTTTTTAAAATTTTGGGCGACTTCCTACTTTGTCAACAAATTGAAAATTTTTAAAAATTTTGCACGACTTCCTACCTTGTCAATAAACTGAAATTTTTTTAAAATTTGGGACGACTTTCTACCTTGCCAAAACATATGAAAATTTTTTAAGATCTTGGACGACTTCCTACCTTGTCAAAAAATTGAAAATTTTTTAAAATATTGGACGACTTCCTACCCTGTCAACTAATTGAAAATTTTTTAAAATTTTGCACGACACCCTACCTTGTCAAAAAACTGAAAATTTTTTAAAATTTTGGGCGACTTCCTACTTTGTCAACAAATTGAAAATTTTTAAAAATTTTGCACAACTTCCTACCTTGTCAATAAACTGAAAATTTTTTAAAATTTTGGGCGACTTCCTACCTTGTCAAAAAATCGAAATTTTTTTAAAATTTTGGACGACTTCCTACCTTGTCAAAAAATTGAAAATTTTTTAAAATATTGGACGACTTCCTACCTTGTCAAGAAATTGAAAATTTTTTAAAATTTTGCACGACACCCTACCTTGTCAAGAAATTGAAAATTTTTTAAAATTTTGCACGAAACCCTACCTTGTCAAAATATTGAAAAATTTTTAAAATTTTGGACGACTTCCTACGATGTTAACAAATTGAAAATTTTTTAATATTTGGGACGACTTTCTACCTTGTCAAAACATTGAAAATTTTTTAAAATTTTGGACGACTTCCTACCTTGTCAAAAAATTGAAAATTTTTTAAAATATTGGACGACTTCCTACCCTGTCAACTAATTGAAAATTTTTTAAAATTTTGCACGACACCCTACCTTGTCAAAAAACTGAAAATTTTTTAAAATTTTGGGCGACTTCCTACTTTGTCAACAAATTGAAAATTTTTAAAAATTTTGCACAACTTCCTACCTTGTCAATAAACTGAAAATTTTTTAAAATTTTGGACGACTACCTACCTTACCAAAACATATGAAAATTTTTTAAAATTTTGGACGACTTCCTACCTTGTCAACAAATTGAAAATTTTTTAAAATTTTGGGCGACTTCCTACCTTGTCAAAAAATCGAAATTTTTTTAAAATTTTGGACGACTTCCTACCTTGTCAAAAAATTGAAAATTTTTTAAAATTTTGGACGACTTCCTACGATGTTAACAAATTGAAAATTTTTTAATATTTGGGACGACTTTCTACCTTGTCAAAACATTGAAAATTTTTTAAAATTTTGGACGACTTCCTACTATGTTAACAAATTGAAAATTTTTTAAAATTTGGGACGACTTTCTACCTTGTCAAAACATATGAAAATTTTTTAAGATCTTGGACGACTTCCTACCTTGTCAAAAAATTGAAAATTTTTTAAAATATTGGACGACTTCCTACCCTGTCAACTAATTGAAAATTTTTTAAAATTTTGCACGACACCCTACCTTGTCAAAAAACTGAAAATTTTTTAAAATTTTGGGCGACTTCCTACTTTGTCAACAAATTGAAAATTTTTAAAAATTTTGCACAACTTCCTACCTTGTCAATAAACTGAAAATTTTTTAAAATTTTGGACGACTACCTACCTTACCAAAACATATGAAAATTTTTTAAAATTTTGGACGACTTCCTACCTTGTCAACAAATTGAAAATTTTTTAAAATTTTGGACAGTTTCCTACCCTGTCAACAAATTGAAAACTTTTCAAAATTTTGCACGACTTCCTACCTTGTCAATAAACTGAAATTTTTTTTAAATTTTGGGCGACTTCCTTGTCAACAAATTGAAATTTTTTTAAAATTTTGGACGACTTCCTACCTTGTCAACAAATTGAAAATTTTTTAAAATTTTGGGCGACTTCCTACCTTGTCAAAAAATCGAAATTTTTTTAAAATTTTGGACGACTTCCTACCTTGTCAAAAAATCGAAATTTTTTTAAAATTTTGGACGACTTCCTACCTTGTCAAAAAATTGAAAATTTTTTAAAATATTGGACGACTTCCTACCTTGTCAATAAACTGAAAATTTTTTAAAATTTTGGGCGACTTCCTACCTTGTCAAAAAATCGAAATTTTTTTAAAATTTTGGACGACTTCCTACCTTGTCAAAAAATCGAAATTTTTTTAAAATTTTGGACGACCTTTTCAAAAAATTGAAAATTTTTTAAAATATTGGACGACTTCCTACCTTGTCAAGAAATTGAAAATTTTTTAAAATTTTGCACGACACCCTACCTTGTCAAGAAATTGAAAATTTTTTAAAATTTTGCACGAAACCCTACCTTGTCAAAATATTGAAAAATTTTTAAAATTTTGGACGACTTCCTACGATGTTAACAAATTGAAAATTTTTTAATATTTGGGACGACTTTCTACCTTGTCAACAAATTGAAATTTTTTTAAAATTTTGGACGACTTCCTACCTTGTGAAAAAATTGAAAATTTTTTAAAATATTGGACGACTTCCTACCTTGTCAAGAAATTGAAAATTTTTTAAAATTTTGCACGACACCCTACCTTGTCAAAATATTGAAAATTTTTTAAAATTTTGCACGACACCCTACCTTGTCAAAATATTGAAAAATTTTTAAAATTTTGGACGACTTCCTACGATGTTAACAAATTGAAAATTTTTTAAAATTTTGGACGGTTTCCTACCCTGTCAACAAATTGAAAACTTTTCAAAATTTTGCACGACTTCCTACCTTGTCAATAAACTGAAATTTTTTTAAAATTTTGGACGACTTCCTACCTTGTCAAAAAATTGAAAATTTTTTAAAATATTGCACGACACCCTACCCTGTCAACAAATTGAAAATTTTTTAAAATTTTGCACGACACCCTACCTTGTCAAGAAATTGAAAATTTTTTAAAATTTTGCACGACACCCTACCTTGTCAAAATATTGAAAAATTTTTAAAATTTTGGACGACTTCCTACGATGTTAACAAATTTAAAATTTTTTAAAATTTTTGACGACTTTCTACCTTGCCAAAACATATGAAAATTTTTTAAGATCTTGGACGACTTCCTACCTTGTCAAAAAATTGAAAATTTTTTAAAATATTGGACGACTTCCTACCCTGTCAACAAATTGAAAATTTTTTAAAATTTTGCACGACTTTCTACCTTGCCAAAACATATGAAAATTTTTTAAGATCATGGACGACTTCCTACCTTGTCAAAAAACTGAAAATTTTTTAAAATTTTGGGCGACTTCCTACTTTTTCAACAAATTGAAAATTTTTAAAAATTTTGCACAACTTCCTACCTTGTCAATAAACTGAAAATTTTTTAAAATTCTGCACGACACCCTACCTTGTCAAGAAATTGAAAATTTTTTAAAATTTTGCACGACACCCTACCTTGTCAAAATATTGAAAAATTTTTAAAATTTTGGACGACTTTATACGATGTTAACAAATTGAAAATTTTTTAAAATTTGGGACGACTTTCTACCTTGCCAAAACATATGAAAATTTTTTAAGATCTTGGACGACTTCCTACCTTGTCAAAAAATTGAAAATTTTTTAAAATATTGGACGACTTCCTACCCTGTCAACTAATTGAAAATTTTTTAAAATTTTGCACGACACCCTACCTTGTCAAAAAACTGAAAATTTTTTAAAATTTTGGGCGACTTCCTACTTTGTCAACAAATTGAAAATTTTTAAAAATTTTGCACAACTTCCTACCTTGTCAATAAACTGAAAATTTTTTAAAATTTTGGGCGACTTCCTACCTTGTCAAAAAATCGAAATTTTTTTAAAATTTTGGACGACTTCCTACCTTGTCAAAAAATTGAAAATTTTTTAAAATATTGGACGACTTCCTACCTTGTCAAGAAATTGAAAATTTTTTAAAATTTTGCACGACACCCTACCTTGTCAAGAAATTGAAAATTTTTTAAAATTTTGCACGAAACCCTACCTTGTCAAAATATTGAAAAATTTTTAAAATTTTGGACGACTTCCTACGATGTTAACAAATTGAAAATTTTTTAATATTTGGGACGACTTTCTACCTTGTCAAAACATTGAAAATTTTTTAAAATTTTGGACGACTTCCTACCTTGTGAAAAAATTGAAAATTTTTTAAAATATTGGACGACTTCCTACCTTGTCAAGAAATTGAAAATTTTTTAAAATTTTGCACGACACCCTACCTTGTCAAAATATTGAAAATTTTTTAAAATTTTGCACGACACCCTACCTTGTCAAAATATTGAAAAATTTTTAAAATTTTGCACGACACCCTACCTTGTCAAAATATTGAAAAATTTTTAAAATTTTGGACGACTTTATACGATGTTAACAAATTGAAAATTTTTTAAAATTTGGGACGACTTTCTACCTTGCCAAAACATATGAAAATTTTTTAAGATCTTGGACGACTTCCTACCTTGTCAAAAAATTGAAAATTTTTTAAAATATTGGACGACTTCCTACCCTGTCAACTAATTGAAAATTTTTTAAAATTTTGCACGACACCCTACCTTGTCAAAAAACTGAAAATTTTTTAAAATTTTGGGCGACTTCCTACTTTGTCAACAAATTGAAAATTTTTAAAAATTTTGCACAACTTCCTACCTTGTCAATAAACTGAAAATTTTTTAAAATTTTGGGCGACTTCCTACCTTGTCAAAAAATCGAAATTTTTTTAAAATTTTGGACGACTTCCTACCTTGTCAAAAAATTGAAAATTTTTTAAAATATTGGACGACTTCCTACCTTGTCAAGAAATTGAAAATTTTTTAAAATTTTGCACGACACCCTACCTTGTCAAGAAATTGAAAATTTTTTAAAATTCTGCACGACACCCTACCTTGTCAAGAAATTGAAAATTTTTTAAAATTTTACACGACACCCTACCTTGTCAAAATATTGAAAAATTTTTAAAATTTTGGACGACTTTATACGATGTTAACAAATTGAAAATTTTTTAAAATTTGGGACGACTTTCTACCTTGCCAAAACATATGAAAATTTTTTAAGATCTTGGACGACTTCCTACCTTGTCAAAAAATTGAAAATTTTTTAAAATATTGGACGACTTCCTACCCTGTCAACTAATTGAAAATTTTTTAAAATTTTGCACGACACCCTACCTTGTCAAAAAACTGAAAATTTTTTAAAATTTTGGGCGACTTCCTACTTTGTCAACAAATTGAAAATTTTTAAAAATTTTGCACAACTTCCTACCTTGTCAATAAACTGAAAATTTTTTAAAATTTTGGGCGACTTCCTACCTTGTCAAAAAATCGAAATTTTTTTAAAATTTTGGACGACTTCCTACCTTGTCAAAAAATTGAAAATTTTTTAAAATATTGGACGACTTCCTACCTTGTCAAGAAATTGAAAATTTTTTAAAATTTTGCACGACACCCTACCTTGTCAAGAAATTGAAAATTTTTTAAAATTTTGCACGAAACCCTACCTTGTCAAAATATTGAAAAATTTTTAAAATTTTGGACGACTTCCTACGATGTTAACAAATTGAAAATTTTTTAATATTTGGGACGACTTTCTACCTTGTCAAAACATTGAAAATTTTTTAAAATTTTGGACGACTTCCTACCTTGTGAAAAAATTGAAAATTTTTTAAAATATTGGACGACTTCCTACCTTGTCAAGAAATTGAAAATTTTTTAAAATTTTGCACGACACCCTACCTTGTCAAAATATTGAAAATTTTTTAAAATTTTGCACGACACCCTACCTTGTCAAAATATTGAAAAATTTTTAAAATTTTGGACTACTTCCTACGATGTTAACAAATTGAAAATTTTTTAATATTTGGGACGACTTTCTACCTTGTCAAAACATTGAAAATTTTTTAAAATTTTGGACGACTTCCTACTATGTTAACAAATTGAAAATTTTTTAAAATTTGGGACGACTTTCTACCTTGTCAAAACATATGAAAATTTTTTAAGATCTTGGACGACTTCCTACCTTGTCAAAAAATTGAAAATTTTTTAAAATATTGGACGACTTCCTACCCTGTCAACTAATTGAAAATTTTTTAAAATTTTGCACGACACCCTACCTTGTCAAAAAACTGAAAATTTTTTAAAATTTTGGGCGACTTCCTACTTTGTCAACAAATTGAAAATTTTTAAAAATTTTGCACAACTTCCTACCTTGTCAATAAACTGAAAATTTTTTAAAATTTTGGACGACTACCTACCTTACCACAACATATGAAAATTTTTTAAAATTTTGGACGACTTCCTACCTTGTCAACAAATTGAAAATTTTTTAAAATTTTGGACGGTTTCCTACCCTGTCAACAAATTGAAAACTTTTCAAAATTTTGCACGACTTCCTACCTTGTCAATAAACTGAAATTTTTTTTAAATTTTGGGCGACTTCCTACCTTGTCAACAAATTGAAATTTTTTTAAAATTTTGGACGACTTCCTACCTTGTCAACAAATTGAAAATTTTTTAAAATTTTGGGCGACTTCCTACCTTGTCAAAAAATCGAAATTTTTTTAAAATTTTGGACGACTTCCTACCTTGTCAAAAAATCGAAATTTTTTTAAAATTTTGGACGACTTCCTACCTTGTCAAAAAATTGAAAATTTTTTAAAATATTGGACGACTTCCTACCTTGTCAAGAAATTGAAAATTTTTTAAAATTTTGCACGACACCCTACCCTGTCAACAAATTGAAAATTTTTTAAAATTTTGCACGACACCCTACCTTGTCAAGAAATTGAAAATTTTTTAAAATTTTGCACGACACCCTACCATGTCGAAATATTGAAAAATTTTTAAAATTTTGGACGACTTCCTACGATGTTAACAAATTTAAAATTTTTTAAAATTTTTGACGACTTTCTACCTTGCCAAAACATATGAAAATTTTTTAAGATCTTGGACGACTTCCTACCTTGTCAAAAAATTGAAAATTTTTTAAAATATTGGACGACTTCCTACCCTGTCAACAAATTGAAAATTTTTTAAAATTTTGCACGACTTTCTACCTTGCCAAAACATATGAAAATTTTTTAAGATCTTGGACGACTTCCTACCTTGTCAAAAAACTGAAAATTTTTTAAAATTTTGGGCGACTTCCTACTTTTTCAACAAATTGAAAATTTTTAAAAATTTTGCACGACTTCCTACCTTGTCAATAAACTGAAAATTTTTTAAAATTTTGGGCGACTTCCTACCTTGTCAAAAAATCGAAATTTTTTTAAAATTTTGGACGACTTCCTACATTGTCAAAAAATCGAAATTTTTTTAAAATTTTGGACGACCTTGTCAAAAAATTGAAAATTTTTTAAAATATTGGACGACTTCCTACCTTGTCAAGAAATTGAAAATTTTTTAAATTCTGCACGACACCCTACCTTGTCAAGAAATTGAAAATTTTTTAAAATTTTGCACGACACCCTACCTTGTCAAAATATTGAAAAATTTTTAAAATTTTGGACGACTTTATACGATGTTAACAAATTGAAAATTTTTTAAAATTTGGGACGACTTTCTACCTTGCCAAAACATATGAAAATTTTTTAAGATCTTGGACGACTTCCTACCTTGTCAAAAAATTGAAAATTTTTTAAAATTCTGCACGACACCCTACCTTGTCAAGAAATTGAAAATTTTTTAAAATTTTACACGACACCCTACCTTGTCAAAATATTGAAAAATTTTTAAAATTTTGGACGACTTTATACGATGTTAACAAATTGAAAATTTTTTAAAATTTGGGACGACTTTCTACCTTGCCAAAACATATGAAAATTTTTTAAGATCTTGGACGACTTCCTACCTTGTCAAAAAATTGAAAATTTTTTAAAATATTGGACGACTTCCTACCCTGTCAACTAATTGAAAATTTTTTAAAATTTTGCACGACACCCTACCTTGTCAAAAAACTGAAAATTTTTTAAAATTTTGGGCGACTTCCTACTTTGTCAACAAATTGAAAATTTTTTAAAAATTTTGCACAACTTCCTACCTTGTCAATAAACTGAAAATTTTTTAAAATTTTGGGCGACTTCCTACCTTGTCAAAAAATCGAAATTTTTTTAAAATTTTGGACGACTTCCTACCTTGTCAAAAAATTGAAAATTTTTTAAAATATTGGACGACTTCCTACCTTGTCAAGAAATTGAAAATTTTTTAAAATTTTGCACGACACCCTACCTTGTCAAGAAATTGAAAATTTTTTAAAATTTTGGACGACTTCCTACGATGTTAACAAATTGAAAATTTTTTAATATTTGGGACGACTTTCTACCTTGTCAAAACATTGAAAATTTTTTAAAATTTTGGACGACTTCCTACCTTGTGAAAAAATTGAAAATTTTTTAAAATATTGGACGACTTCCTACCTTGTCAAGAAATTGAAAATTTTTTAAAATTTTGCACGACACCCTACCTTGTCAAAATATTGAAAATTTTTTAAAATTTTGCACGACACCCTACCTTGTCAAAATATTGAAAAATTTTTAAAATTTTGGACTACTTCCTACGATGTTAACAAATTGAAAATTTTTTAATATTTGGGACGACTTTCTACCTTGTCAAAACATTGAAAATTTTTTAAAATTTTGGACGACTTCCTACTATGTTAACAAATTGAAAATTTTTTAAAATTTGGGACGACTTTCTACCTTGTCAAAACATATGAAAATTTTTTAAGATCTTGGACGACTTCCTACCTTGTCAAAAAATTGAAAATTTTTTAAAATATTGGACGACTTCCTACCCTGTCAACTAATTGAAAATTTTTTAAAATTTTGCACGACACCCTACCTTGTCAAAAAACTGAAAATTTTTTAAAATTTTGGGCGACTTCCTACTTTGTCAACAAATTGAAAATTTTTAAAAATTTTGCACAACTTCCTACCTTGTCAATAAACTGAAAATTTTTTAAAATTTTGGACGACTACCTACCTTACCACAACATATGAAAATTTTTTAAAATTTTGGACGACTTCCTACCTTGTCAACAAATTGAAAATTTTTTAAAATTTTGGACGGTTTCCTACCCTGTCAACAAATTGAAAACTTTTCAAAATTTTGCACGACTTCCTACCTTGTCAATAAACTGAAATTTTTTTTAAATTTTGGGCGACTTCCTACCTTGTCAACAAATTGAAATTTTTTTAAAATTTTGGACGACTTCCTACCTTGTCAACAAATTGAAAATTTTTTAAAATTTTGGGCGACTTCCTACCTTGTCAAAAAATTGAAATTTTTTTAAAATTTTGGACGACTTCCTACCTTGTCAAAAAATCGAAATTTTTTTAAAATTTTGGACGACTTCCTACCTTGTCAAAAAATTGAAAATTTTTTAAAATATTGGACGACTTCCTACCTTGTCAAGAAATTGAAAATTTTTTAAAATTTTGCACGACACCCTACCCTGTCAACAAATTGAAAATTTTTTAAAATTTTGCACGACACCCTACCTTGTCAAGAAATTGAAAATTTTTTAAAATTTTGCACGACACCCTACCTTGTCGAAATATTGAAAAATTTTTAAAATTTTGGACGACTTCCTACGATGTTAACAAATTTAAAATTTTTTAAAATTTTTGACGACTTTCTACCTTGCCAAAACATATGAAAATTTTTTAAGATCTTGGACGACTTCCTACCTTGTCAAAAAATTGAAAATTTTTTAAAATATTGGACGACTTCCTACCCTGTCAACAAATTGAAAATTTTTTAAAATTTTGCACGACTTTCTACCTTGCCAAAACATATGAAAATTTTTTAAGATCTTGGACGACTTCCTACCTTGTCAAAAAACTGAAAATTTTTTAAAATTTTGGGCGACTTCCTACTTTTTCAACAAATTGAAAATTTTTAAAAATTTTGCACGACTTCCTACCTTGTCAATAAACTGAAAATTTTTTAAAATTTTGGGCGACTTCCTACCTTGTCAAAAAATCGAAATTTTTTTAAAATTTTGGACGACTTCCTACATTGTCAAAAAATCGAAATTTTTTTAAAATTTTGGACGACCTTGTCAAAAAATTGAAAATTTTTTAAAATATTGGACGACTTCCTACCTTGTCAAGAAATTGAAAATTTTTTAAATTCTGCACGACACCCTACCTTGTCAAGAAATTGAAAATTTTTTAAAATTTTGCACGACACCCTACCTTGTCAAAATATTGAAAAATTTTTAAAATTTTGGACGACTTTATACGATGTTAACAAATTGAAAATTTTTTAAAATTTGGGACGACTTTCTACCTTGCCAAAACATATGAAAATTTTTTAAGATCTTGGACGACTTCCTACCTTGTCAAAAAATTGAAAATTTTTTAAAATATTGGACGACTTCCTACCCTGTCAACTAATTGAAAAATTTTTAAAATTTTGCACGACACCCTACCTTGTCAAAAAACTGAAAATTTTTTAAAATTTTGGGCGACTTCCTACTTTGTCAACAAATTGAAAATTTTTAAAAATTTTGCACAACTTCCTACCTTGTCAATAAACTGAAAATTTTTTAAAATTTTGGGCGACTTCCTACCTTGTCAAAAAATCGAAATTTTTTTAAAATTTTGGACGACTTCCTACCTTGTCAATAAATTGAAAATTTTTTAAAATATTGGACGACTTCCTACCTTGTCAAGAAATTGAAAATTTTTTAAAATTTTGCACGACACCCTACCTTGTCAAGAAATTGAAAATTTTTTAAAATTTTGCACGAAACCCTACCTTGTCAAAATATTGAAAAATTTTTAAAATTTTGGACGACTTCCTACGATGTTAACAAATTGAAAATTTTTTAATATTTGGGACGACTTTCTACCTTGTCAAAACATTGAAAATTTTTTAAAATTTTGGACGACTTCCTACCTTGTGAAAAAATTGAAAATTTTTTAAAATATTGGACGACTTCCTACCTTGTCAAGAAATTGAAAATTTTTTAAAATTTTGCACGACACCCTACCTTGTCAAAATATTGAAAATTTTTTAAAATTTTGCACGACACCCTACCTTGTCAAAATATTGAAAAATTTTTAAAATTTTGGACGACTTCCTACGATGTTAACAAATTGAAAATTTTTTAATATTTGGGACGACTTTCTACCTTGTCAAAACATTGAAAATTTTTTAAAATTTTGGACGACTTCCTACTATGTTAACAAAATGAAAATTTTTTAAAATTTGGGACGACTTTCTACCTTGTCAAAACATATGAAAATTTTTTAAGATCTTGGACGACTTCCTACCTTGTCAAAAAATTGAAAATTTTTTAAAATATTGGACGACTTCCTACCCTGTCAACTAATTGAAAATTTTTTAAAATTTTGCACGACACCCTACCTTGTCAAAAAACTGAAAATTTTTTAAAATTTTGCACGACACCCTACCTTGTCAAAAAACTGAAAATTTTTTAAAATTTTGGGCGACTTCCTACTTTGTCAACAAATTGAAAATTTTTAAAAATTTTGCACAACTTCCTACCTTGTCAATAAACTGAAAATTTTTTAAAATTTTGGACGACTACCTACCTTACCAAAACATATGAAAATTTTTTAAAATTTTGGACGACTTCCTACCTTGTCAACAAATTGAAAATTTTTTAAAATTTTGGACGGTTTCCTACCCTGTCAACAAATTGAAAACTTTTTAAAATTTTGCACGACTTCCTACCTTGTCAATAAACTGAAATTTTTTTTAAATTTTGGGCGACTTCCTACCTTGTCAACAAATTGAAATTTTTTTAAAATTTTGGACGACTTCCTACCTTGTCAACAAATTGAAAATTTTTTAAAATTTTGGGCGACTTCCTACCTTGTCAAAAAATCGAAATTTTTTTAAAATTTTGGACGACTTCCTACCTTGTCAAAAAATCGAAATTTTTTTAAAATTTTGGACGACTTCCTACCTTGTCAAAAAATTGAAAATTTTTTAAAATATTGGACGACTTCCTACCTTGTCAAGAAATTGAAAATTTTTTAAAATTTTGCACGACACCCTACCTTGTCAAAAAACTGAAAATTTTTTAAAATTTTGGGCGACTTCCTACTTTGTCAACAAATTGAAAATTTTTAAAAATTTTGCACGACTTCCTACCTTGTCAATAAACTGAAAATTTTTTAAAATTTTGCACGACACCCTACCTTGTCAAGAAATTGAAAATTTTTTAAAATTTTGCACGACACCCTACCTTGTCAAAATATTGAAAAATTTTTAAAATTTTGGACGACTTCCTACGATGTTAACAAATTGAAAATTTTTTAAAATTTGGGACGACTTTCTACCTTGCCAAAACATATGAAAATTTTTTAAGATCTTGGACGACTTCCTACCTTGTCAAAAAATTGAAAATTTTTTAAAATATTGGACGACTTCCTACCCTGTCAACAAATTGAAAATTTTTTAAAATTTTGCACGACACCCTACCTTGTCAAAAAACTGAAAATTTTTTAAAATTTTGGGCGACTTCCTACTTTGTCAACAAATTGAAAATTTTTAAAAATTTTGCACGACTTCCTACCTTGTCAATAAACTGAAAATTTTTTAAAATTTTGGGCGACTCCCTACCTTGTCAAAAAATCGAAATTTTTTTAAAATTTTGGACGACTTCCTACCTTGTCATCAAATTGAAAATTTTTAAAAATATTGGACGACTTCCTACCTTGTCAAGAAATTGAAAATTTTTTAAAATTCTGCACGACACCCTACCTTGTCAAGAAATTGAAAATTTTTTAAAATTTTGCACGCCACGTTACCTTGTCAAAATATTGAAAAATTTTTAAAATTTTGGACGACTTCCTACGATGTTAACAAATTGAAAATTTTTTAAAATTTGGGACGACTTTCTACCTTGCCAAAACATATGAAAATTTTTTTAGATCTTGGACGACTTCCTACCTTGTCAAAAAATTGAAAATTTTTTAAAATATTGGACGACTTCCTACCTTGTCAAGAAATTGAAAATTTTTTAAAATTTTGCACGACACCCTACCTTGTCAAGAAATTGAAAATTTTTTAAAATTTTGCACGAAACCCTACCTTGTCAAAATATTGAAAAATTTTTAAAATTTTGGACGACTTCCTACGATGTTAACAAATTGAAAATTTTTTAATATTTGGGACGACTTTCAACCTTGTCAAAACATTGAAAATTTTTTAAAATTTTGGACGACTTCCTACCTTGTGAAAAAATTGAAAATTTTTTAAAATATTGGACGACTTCCTACCTTGTCAAGAAATTGAAAATTTTTTAAAATTTTGCACGACACCCTACCTTGTCAAAATATTGAAAATTTTTTAAAATTTTGCACGACACCCTACCTTGTCAAAATATTGAAAAATTTTTAAAATTTTGGACGACTTCCTACGATGTTAACAAATTGAAAATTTTTTAATATTTGGGACGACTTTCTAGCTTGTCAAAACATTGAAAATTTTTTAAAATTTTGGACGACTTCCTACTATGTTAACAAATTAAAAATTTTTTAAAATTTGGGACGACTTTCTACCTTGTCAAAACATATGAAAATTTTTTAAGATCTTGGACGACTTCCTACCTTGTCAAAAAATTGAAAATTTTTTAAAATATTGGACGACTTCCTACCCTGTCAACTAATTGAAAATTTTTTAAAATTTTGCACGACACCCTACCTTGTCAAAAAACTGAAAATTTTTTAAAATTTTGCACGACACCCTACCTTGTCAAAAAACTGAAAATTTTTTAAAATTTTGGGCGACTTCCTACTTTGTCAACAAATTGAAAATTTTTAAAAATTTTGCACAACTTCCTACCTTGTCAATAAACTGAAAATTTTTTAAAATTTTGGACGACTACCTACCTTACCAAAACATATGAAAATTTTTTAAAATTTTGGACGACTTCCTACCTTGTCAACAAATTGAAAATTTTTTAAAATTTTGGACGGTTTCCTACCCTGTCAAAAAATTGAAAACTTTTTAAAATTTTGCACGACTTCCTACCTTGTCAATAAACTGAAATTTTTTTTAAATTTTGGGCGACTTCCTACCTTGTCAACAAATTGAAATTTTTTTAAAATTTTGGACGACTTCCTACCTTGTCAACAAATTGAAAATTTTTTAAAATTTTGGGCGACTTCCTACCTTGTCAAAAAATCGAAATTTTTTTAAAATTTTGGACGACTTCCTACCTTGTCAAAAAATCGAAATTTTTTTAAAATTTTGGACGACTTCCTACCTTGTCAAAAAATTGAAAATTTTTTAAAATATTGGACGACTTCCTACCTTGTCAAGAAATTGAAAATTTTTTAAAATTTTGCACGACACCCTACCCTGTCAACAAATTGAAAATTTTTTAAAATTTTGCACGACACCCTACCTTGTCAAGAAATTGAAAATTTTTTAAAATTTTGCACGACACCCTACCTTGTCAAAATATTGAAAAATTTTTAAAATTTTGGACGACTTCCTACGATGTTAACAAATTGAAAATTTTTTAAAATTTGGGACGACTTTCTACCTTGCCAAAACATATGAAAATTTTTTAAGATCTTGGACGACTTCCTACCTTGTCAAAAAATTGAAAATTTTTTAAAATATTGGACGACTTCCTACCCTGTCAACAAATTGAAAATTTTTTAAAATTTTGCACGACACCCTACCTTGTCAAAAAACTGAAAATTTTTTAAAATTTTGGGCGACTTCCTACTTTGTCAACAAATTGAAAATTTTTAAAAATTTTGCACGACTTCCTACCTTGTCAATAAACTGAAAATTTTTTAAAATTTTGGGCGACTCCCTACCTTGTCAAAAAATTGAAATTTTTTTAAAATTTTGGACGACTTCCTACCTTGTCATCAAATTGAAAATTTTTAAAAATATTGGACGACTTCCTACCTTGTCAAGAAATTGAAAATTTTTTAAAATTCTGCACGACACCCTACCTTGTCAAGAAATTGAAAATTTTTTAAAATTTTGCACGACACCCTACCTTGTCAAAATATTGAAAAATTTTTAAAATTTTGGACGACTTCCTACGATGTTAACAAATTGAAAATTTTTTAAAATTTGGGACGACTTTCTACCTTGCCAAAACATATGAAAATTTTTTAAGATCTTGGACGAATTCCTACCTTGTCAAAAAATTGAAAATTTTTTAAAATATTGGACGACTTCCTACCCTGTCAACTAATTGAAAATTTTTTAAAATTTTGCACGACACCCTACCTTGTCAAAAAAATGAAAATTTTTTAAAATTTTGGGCGACTTCCTACTTTGTCAACAAATTGAAAATTTTTAAAAATTTTGCACAACTTCCTACCTTGTCAATAAACTGAAAATTTTTTAAAATTTTGGGCGACTTCCTACCTTGTCAAAAAATCGAAATTTTTTTAAAATTTTGGACGACTTCCTACCTTGTCATCAAATTGAAAATTTTTAAAAATATTGGACGACTTCCTACCTTGTCAAGAAATTGAAAATTTTTTAAAATTCTGCACGACACCCTACCTTGTCAAGAAATTGAAAATTTTTTAAAATTTTGCACGACACCCTACCTTGTCAAAATATTGAAAAATTTTTAAAATTTTGGACGACTTCCTACGATGTTAACAAATTGAAAATTTTTTAAAATTTGGAACGACTTTCTACCTTGCCAAAACATATGAAAATTTTTTAAGATCTTGGACGACTTCCTACCTTGTCAAAAAATTGAAAATTTTTTAAAATATTGGACGACTTCCTACCCTGTCAACTAATTGAAAATTTTTTAAAATTTTGCACGACACCCTACCTTGTCAAAAAAATGAAAATTTTTTAAAATTTTGGGCGACTTCCTACTTTGTCAACAAATTGAAAATTTTTAAAAATTTTGCACAACTTCCTACCTTGTCAATAAACTGAAAATTTTTTAAAATTTTGGGCGACACCCTACCTTGTCAAAATATTGAAAAATTTTTAAAATTTTGGACGACTTCCTACGATGTTAACAAATTGAAAATTTTTTAAAATTTGGAACGACTTTCTACCTTGCCAAAACATATGAAAATTTTTTAAGATCTTGGACGACTTCCTACCTTGTCAAAAAATTGAAAATTTTTTAAAATATTGGACGACTTCCTACCCTGTCAACTAATTGAAAATTTTTTAAAATTTTGCACGACACCCTACCTTGTCAAAAAATCGAAATTTTTTTAAAATTTTGGACGACTTCCTACCTTGTCAAAAAATTGAAAATTTTTTAAAATATTGGACGACTTCCTACCTTGTCAAGAAATTGAAAATTTTTTAAAATTTTGCACGACACCCTACCTTGTCAAGAAATTGAAAATTTTTTAAAATTTTGCACGACACCCTACCTTGTCAAAATATTGAAAAATTTTTAAAATTTTGGACGACTTCCTACGATGTTAACAAATTGAAAATTTTTTAATATTTGGGACGACTTTCTACCTTGTCAAAACATTGAAAATTTTTTAAAATTTTGGACGACTTCCTACTATGTTGACATATTGAAATTTTTTTAAAATTTTGGGCGACTTCCTACCTTATCAAAAAATTGAAATTTTTTTAAAATTTTGGATGACATGCTACCTTGTCAAAAAATTGAAAATTTTTTAAAATATTGGACGACTTCCTACCCTGTCAACAAATTGAAAATTTTTTAAAATTTTGCACGACACCATACCTTGTCAAAAAACTGAAAATTTTTTAAAATTTTGGGCGACTTCCTACTTTGTCAACAAATTGAAAATTTTTAAAAATTTTGGACGACTTCCAACCTTGTCAATAAACTGAAAATTTTTTAAAATTTTGGGCGACTTCCTACCTTGTCAAAAAATCGAAATTTTTTTAAAATTTTGGACGACTTCCTACCTTGTCAAAAAATTGAAAATTTTTTAAAATATTGGACGACTTCCTAACTTGTCAAGAAATTGAAAATTTTTTAAAATTTTGCACGACACCCTACCTTGTCAATAAACTGAAAATTTTTTAAAATTTTGGGCGACTCCCTACCTTGTCAAAAAATCGAAATTTTTTTAAAATTTTGGACGACTTCCTACCTTGTCAAAATATTGAAAAATTTTTAAAATTTTGGACGACTTCCTACGATGTTAACAAATTGAAAATTTTTAAAAATTTTGCACAACTTCCTACCTTGTCAATAAACTGAAAATTTTTTAAAATTTTGGGCGACTTCCTACGATGTTAACAAATTGAAAATTTTTTAAAATTTGGGACGACTTTCTACCTTGCCAAAACATATGAAAATTTTTTAAGATCTTGGACGACTTCCTACCTTGTCAAAAAATTGAAAATTTTTTAAAATATTGGACGACTTCCTACCCTGTCAACAAATTGAAAATTTTTTAAAATTTTGCACGACACTCTACCTTGTCAAAAAACTGAAAATTTTTTAAAATTTCGGGCGACTTCCTACTTTGTCAACAAATTGAAAATTTTTAAAAATTTTGCACGACTTCCTACCTTGTCAATAAACTGAAAATTTTTTAAAATTTTGGGCGACTCCCTACCTTGTCAAAAAATCGAAATTTTTTTAAAATTTTGGACGACTTCCTACCTTGTCAAAAAATCGAAATTTTTTTAAAATTTTGGACGACCTTGTCAAAAAATTGAAAATTTTTTAAAATATTGGACGACTTCCTACCTTGTCAAGAAATTGAAAATTTTTTAAAATTCTGCACGACACCCTACCTTGTCAAGAAATTGAAAATTTTTTAAAATTTTGCACGACACCCTACCTTGTCAAAATATTGAAAAATTTTTAAAATTTTGGACGACTTCCTACGATGTTAACAAATTGAAAATTTTTTAAAATTTGGGACGACTTTCTACCTTGCCAAAACATATGAAAATTTTTTAAGATCTTGGACGACTTCCTACCTTGTCAAAAAATTGAAAATTTTTTAAAATATTGGACGACTTCCTACCCTGTCAACTAATTGAAAATTTTTTAAAATTTTGCACGACACCCTACCTTGTCAAAAAAATGAAAATTTTTTAAAACTTTGGGCGACTTCCTACTTTGTCAACAAATTGAAAATTTTTAAAAATTTTGCACAACTTCCTACCTTGTCAATAAACTGAAAATTTTTTAAAATTTTGGGCGACTTCCTACCTTGTCAAAAAATCGAAATTTTTTTAAAATTTTGGACGACTTCCTACCTTGTCAAAAAATTGAAAATTTTTTAAAATATTGGACGACTTCCTACCTTGTCATGAAATTGAAAATTTTTTAAAATTTTGCACGACACCCTACCTTGTCAAGAAATTGAAAAGTTTTTAAAATTTTGCACGACACCCTACCTTGTCAAAATATTGAAAAATTTTTAAAATTTTGGACGACTTCCTACGATGTTAACAAATTGAAAATTTTTTAATATTTGGGACTACTTTCTACCTTGTCAAAACATTGAAAATTTTTTAAAATTTTGGACGACTTCCTACGATGTCAAAAAATTGAAAATTTTTTAAAATATTGGACGACTTCCTACCCTGTCAACTAATTGAAAATTTTTTAAAATTTTGCACGACACCCTACCTTGTCAAAAAAATGAAAATTTTTTAAAATTTTGGGCGACTTCCTACTTTGTCAACAAATTGAAAATTTTTAAAAATTTTGCACAACTTCCTACCTTGTCAATAAACTGAAAATTTTTTAAAATTTTGGGCGACTTCCTACCTTGTCAAAAAATCGAAATTTTTTAAAATTTTGCACGACACCCTACCTTGTCAAAATATTGAAAAATTTTTAAAATTTTGGAAGACTTCCTACGATGTTAACAAATTGAAAATTTTTTAATATTTGGGACTACTTTCTACCTTGTCAAAACATTGAAAATTTTTTAAAATTTTGGACGACTTCCTACGATGTTAACAAATTGAAAATTTTTTAAAATGTGGGACGACTTTCTACCTTGCCAAAACATATGAAAATTTTTTAAGATCTTGGACGACTTCCTACCTTGTCAAAAAATTGAAAATTTTTTAAAATATTGGACGACTTCCTACCCTGTCAACTAATTGAAAATTTTTTAAAATTTTGCACGACACCCTACCTTGTCATAAAAATGAAAATTTTTTAAAATTTTGGGCGACTTCCTACTTTGTCAACAAATTGAAAATTTTTAAAAATTTTGCACAACTTCCTACCTTGTCAATAAACTGAAAATTTTTTAAAATTTTGGGCGACTTCCTACCTTGTCAAAAAATCGAAATTTTTTTAAAATTTTGGACGACTTCCTACCTTGTCAAAAAATTGAAAATTTTTTAAAATATTGGACGACTTCCTACCTTGTCAAGAAATTGAAAATTTTTTAAAATTTTGCACGACACCCTACCTTGTCAAGAAATTGAAAATTTTTTAAAATTTTGCACGACACCCTACCTTGTCAAAATATTGAAAAATTTTTAAAATTTTGGACGACTTCCTACGATGTTAACAAATTGAAAATTTTTTAATATTTGGGACGACTTTCTACCTTGTCAAAACATTGAAAATTTTTTAAAATTTTGGTCGACTTCCTACTATGTTGACATATTGAAATTTTTTTAAAATTTTGGGCGACTTCCTACCTTATCAAAAAATTGAAATTTTTTTAAAATTTTGGACGACATGCTACCTTGTCAAAAAATTGAAAATTTTTTAAAATATTGGACGACTTCCTACCCTGTCAACAAATTGAAAATTTTTTAAAATTTTGCACGACACCCTACCTTGTCAAAAAACTGAAAATTTTTTAAAATTTTGGGCGACTTCCTACTTTGTCAACAAATTGAAAATTTTTAAAAATTTTGGACGACTTCCAACCTTGTCAATAAACTGAAAATTTTTTAAAATTTTGGTCGACTTCCTACCTTGTCAAAAAATCGAAATTTTTTTAAAATTTTGGACGACTTCCTACCTTGTCAAAAAATTGAAAATTTTTTAAAATTTTGCACGACACCCTACCTTGTCAAAAAACTGAAAATTTTTTAAAATTTTGGACGACTTCCTACCTTGTCAACAAATTGAAAATTTTTTAAAATTTTGGACGGTTTCCTACCCTGTCAACAAATTGAAAACTTTTCAAAATTTTGCACGACTTCCTACCTTGTCAAAAAATCGAAATTTTTTTAAAATTTTGGACGACTTCCTACCTTGTCAAAAAATCGAAATTTTTTTAAAATTTTGGACGACTTCCTACCTTGTCAAAAAATTGAAAATTTTTTAAAATATTGGACGACTTCCTACCTTGTCAAGAAATTGAAAATTTTTTAAAATTTTGCACGACACCCTACCCTGTCAACAAATTGAAAATTTTTTAAAATTTTGCACGACACCCTACCTTGTCAAGAAATTGAAAATTTTTTAAAATTTTGCACGACACCCTACCTTGTCAAAATATTGAAAAATTTTTAAAATTTTGGACGACTTCCTACGATGTTAACAAATTTAAAATTTTTTAAAATTTTTGACGACTTTCTACCTTGCCAAAACATATGAAAATTTTTTAAGATCTTGGACGACTTCCTACCTTGTCAAAAAATTGAAAATTTTTTAAAATATTGGACGACTTCCTACCCTGTCAACAAATTGAAAATTTTTTAAAATTTTGCACGACTTTCTACCTTGCCAAAACATATGAAAATTTTTTAAGATCTTGGACGACTTCCTACCTTGTCAAAAAACTGAAAATTTTTTAAAATTTTGGGCGACTTCCTACTTTTTCAACAAATTGAAAATTTTTAAAAATTTTGCACGACTTCCTACCTTGTCAATAAACTGAAAATTTTTTAAAATTTTGGGCGACTTCCTACCTTGTCAAAAAATCGAAATTTTTTTAAAATTTTGGACGACTTCCTACCTTGTCAAAAAATCGAAATTTTTTTAAAATTTTGGACGACCTTGTCAAAAAATTGAAAATTTTTTAAAATATTGGACGACTTCCTACCTTGTCAAGAAATTGAAAATTTTTTAAAATTCTGCACGACACCCTACCTTGTCAAGAAATTGAAAATTTTTTAAAATTTTGCACGACACCCTACCTTGTCAAAATTTTGAAAAATTTTTAAAATTTTGGACGACTTTATACGATGTTAACAAATTGAAAATTTTTTAAAATTTGGGACGACTTTCTACCTTGCCAAAACATATGAAAATTTTTTAAGATCTTAGACGACTTCCTACCTTGTCAAAAAATTGAAAATTTTTTAAAATATTGGACGACTTCCTACCCTGTCAACTAATTGAAAATTTTTTAAAATTTTGTACGACACCCTACCTTGTCAAAAAACTGAAAATTTTTTAAAATTTTGGGCGACTTCCTACTTTGTCAACAAATTGAAAATTTTTAAAAATTTTGCACAACTTCCTACCTTGTCAATAAACTGAAAATTTTTTAAAATTTTGGGCGACTTCCTACCTTGTCAAAAAATCGAAATTTTTTTAAAATTTTGGACGACTTCCTACCTTGTCAAAAAATTGAAAATTTTTTAAAATATTGGACGACTTCCTACCTTGTCAAGAAATTGAAAATTTTTTAAAATTTTGCACGACACCCTACCTTGTCAAGAAATTGAAAATTTTTTAAAATTTTGCACGAAACCCTACCTTGTCAAAATATTGAAAAATTTTTAAAATTTTGGACGACTTCCTACGATGTTAACAAATTGAAAATTTTTTAATATTTGGGACGACTTTCTACCTTGTCAAAACATTGAAAATTTTTTAAAATTTTGGACGACTTCCTACCTTGTGAAAAAATTGAAAATTTTTTAAAATATTGGACGACTTCCTACCTTGTCAAGAAATTGAAAATTTTTTAAAATTTTGCACGACACCCTACCTTGTCAAAATATTGAAAATTTTTTAAAATTTTGCACGACACCCTACCTTGTCAAAATATTGAAAAATTTTTAAAATTTTGGACGACTTCCTACGATGTTAACAAATTGAAAATTTTTTAAAATTTTGGACGGTTTCCTACCCTGTCAACAAATTGAAAACTTTTCAAAATTTTGCACGACTTCCTACCTTGTCAATAAACTGAAATTTTTTTTAAATTTTGGGCGACTTCCTACCTTGTCAACAAATTGAAATTTTTTTAAAATTTTGGACGACTTCCTACCTTGTCAACAAATTGCAAATTTTTTAAAATTTTGGGCGACTTCCTACCTTGTCAAAAAATCGAAATTTTTTTAAAATTTTGGACGACTTCCTACCTTGTCAAAAAATCGAAATTTTTTTAAAATTTTGGACGACTTCCTACCTTGTCAAAAAATTGAAAATTTTTTAAAATATTGGACGACTTCCTACCTTGTCAAGAAATTGAAAATTTTTTAAAATTTTGCACGACACCCTACCCTGTCAACAAATTGAAAATTTTTTAAAATTTTGCACGACACCCTACCTTGTCAAGAAATTGAAAATTTTTTAAAATTTTGCACGACACCCTACCTTGTCAAAATATTGAAAAATTTTTAAAATTTTGGACGACTTCCTACGATGTTAACAAATTTAAAATTTTTTAAAATTTTTGACGACTTTCTACCTTGCCAAAGCATATGAAAATTTTTTAAGATCTTGGACGACTTCCTACCTTGTCAAAAAATTGAAAATTTTTTAAAATATTGGACGACTTCCTACCCTGTCAACAAATTGAAAATTTTTTAAAATTTTGCACGACTTTCTACCTTGCCAAAACATATGAAAATTTTTTAAGATCTTGGACGACTTCCTACCTTGTCAAAAAACTGAAAATTTTTTAAAATTTTGGGCGACTTCCTACTTTTTCAACAAATTGAAAATTTTTAAAAATTTTGCACGACTTCCTACCTTGTCAATAAACTGAAAATTTTTTAAAATTTTGGGCGACTTCCTACCTTGTCAAAAAATCGAAATTTTTTTAAAATTTTGGACGACTTCCTACCTTGTCAAAAAATCGAAATTTTTTTAAAATTTTGGACGACCTTGTCAAAAAATTGAAAATTTTTTAAAATATTGGACGACTTCCTACCTTGTCAAGAAATTGAAAATTTTTTAAAATTCTGCACGACACCCTACCTTGTCAAGAAATTGAAAATTTTTTAAAATTTTGCACGACACCCTACCTTGTCAAAATATTGAAAAATTTTTAAAATTTTGGACGACTTTATACGATGTTAACAAATTGAAAATTTTTTAAAATTTGGGACGACTTTCTACCTTGCCAAAACATATGAAAATTTTTTAAGATCTTGGACGACTTCCTACCTTGTCAAAAAATTGAAAATTTTTTAAAATATTGGACGACTTCCTACCCTGTCAACTAATTGAAAATTTTTTAAAATTTTGCACGACACCCTACCTTGTCAAAAAACTGAAAATTTTTTAAAATTTTGGGCGACTTCCTACTTTGTCAACAAATTGAAAATTTTTAAAAATTTTGCACAACTTCCTATCTTGTCAATAAACTGAAAATTTTTTAAAATTTTGGGCGACTTCCTACCTTGTCAAAAAATCTAAATTTTTTTAAAATTTTGGACGACTTCCTACCTTGTCAAAAAATTGAAAATTTTTTAAAATATTGGACGACTTCCTACCTTGTCAAGAAATTGAAAATTTTTTAAAATTTTGCACGACACCCTACCTTGTCAAGAAATTGAAAATTTTTTAAAATTTTGCACGAAACCCTACCTTGTCAAAATATTGAAAAATTATTAAAATTTTGGACGACTTCCTACGATGTTAACAAATTGAAAATTTTTTAATATTTGGGACGACTTTCTACCTTGTCAAAACATTGAAAATTTTTTAAAATTTTGGACGACTTCCTACCTTGTGAAAAAATTGAAAATTTTTTAAAATATTGGACGACTTCCTACCTTGTCAAGAAATTGAAAATTTTTTAAAATTTTGCACGACACCCTACCTTGTCAAAATATTGAAAATTTTTTAAAATTTTGCACGACACCCTACCTTGTCAAAATATTGAAAAATTTTTAAAATTTTGGACGACTTCCTACGATGTTAACAAATTGAAAATTTTTTAATATTTGGGACGACTTTCTACCTTGTCAAAACATTGAAAATTTTTTATAATTTTGGACGACTTCCTACTATGTTAACAAATTGAAAATTTTTTAAAATTTGGGACGACTTTCTACCTTGTCAAAACATATGAAAATTTTTTAAGATCTTGGACGACTTCCTACCTTGTCAAAAAATTGAAAATTTTTTAAAATATTGGACGACTTCCTACCCTGTCAACTAATTGAAAATTTTTTAAAATTTTGCACGACACCCTACCTTGTCAAAAAACTGAAAATTTTTTAAAATTTTGGGCGACTTCCTACTTTGTCAGCAAATTGAAAATTTTTAAAAATTTTGCACAACTTCCTACCTTGTCAATAAACTGAAAATTTTTTAAAATTTTGGACGACTACCTACCTTACCAAAACATATGAAAATTTTTTAAAATTTTGGACGACTTCCTACCTTGTCAACAAATTGAAAATTTTTTAAAATTTTGGACGGTTTCCTACCCTGTCAACAAATTGAAAACTTTTCAAAATTTTGCACGACTTCCTACCTTGTCAATAAACTGAAATTTTTTTTAAATTTTGGGCGACTTCCTACCTTGTCAACAAATTGAAATTTTTTTAAAATTTTGGACGACTTCCTACCTTGTCAACAAATTGAAAATTTTTTAAAATTTTGGGCGACTTCCTGCCTTGTCAAAAAATCGAAATTTTTTTAAAATTTTGGACGACTTCCTACCTTGTCAAAAAATCGAAATTTTTTTAAAATTTTGGACGACTTCCTACCTTGTCAAAAAATTGAAAATTTTTTAAAATATTGGACGACTTCCTACCTTGTCAAGAAATTGAAAATTTTTTAAAATTTTGCACGACACCCTACCCTGTCAACAAATTGAAAATTTTTTAAAATTTTGCACGACACCCTACCTTGTCAAGAAATTGAAAATTTTTTAAAATTTTGCACGACACCCTACCTTGTCAAAATATTGAAAAATTTTTAAAATTTTGGACGACTTCCTACGATGTTAACAAATTTAAAATTTTTTAAAATTTTTGACGACTTTCTACCTTGCCAAAACATATGAAAATTTTTTAAGATCTTGGACGACTTCCTACCTTGTCAAAAAATTGAAAATTTTTTAAAATATTGGACGACTTCCTACCCTGTCAACAAATTGAAAATTTTTTAAAATTTTGCACGACTTTCTACCTTGCCAAAACATATGAAAATTTTTTAAGATCTTGGACGACTTCCTACCTTGTCAAAAAATTGAAAATTTTTTAAAATTTTGGACGACTTCCTACCTTGTCAACAAATTGAAAATTTTTTAAAATTTTGGGCGACTTCCTACCTTGTCAAAAAATCGAAATTTTTTTAAAATTTTGGACGACTTCCTACCTTGTCAAAAAATCGAAATTTTTTTAAAATTTTGGACGACCTTGTCAAAAAATTGAAAATTTTTTAAAATATTGGACGACTTCCTACCTTGTCAAGAAATTGAAAATTTTTTAAAATTCTGCACGACACCCTACCTTGTCAAGAAATTGAAAATTTTTTAAAATTTTGCACGACACCCTACCTTGTCAAAATATTGAAAAATTTTTAAAATTTTGGACGACTTTATACGATGTTAACAAATTGAAAATTTTTTAAAATTTGGGACGACTTTCTACCTTGCCAAAACATATGAAAATTTTTTAAGATCTTGGACGACTTCCTACCTTGTCAAAAAATTGAAAATTTTTTAAAATATTGGACGACTTCCTACCCTGTCAACTAATTGAAAAATTTTTAAAATTTTGCACGACACCCTACCTTGTCAAAAAACTGAAAATTTTTTAAAATTTTGGGCGACTTCCTACTTTGTCAACAAATTGAAAATTTTTAAAAATTTTGCACAACTTCCTACCTTGTCAATAAACTGAAAATTTTTTAAAATTTTGGGCGACTTCCTACCTTGTCAAAAAATCGAAATTTTTTTAAAATTTTGGACGACTTCCTACCTTGTGAAAAAATTGAAAATTTTTTAAAATATTGGACGACTTCCTACCTTGTCAAGAAATTGAAAATTTTTTAAAATTTTGCACGACACCCTACCTTGTCAAAATATTAAAAATTTTTTAAAATTTTGCACGACACCCTACCTTGTCAAAACATTGAAAATTTTTTAAAATTTTGGACGACTTCCTACTATGTTAACAAATTGAAAATTTTTTAAAATTTGGGACAGACTTTCTACCTTCTCAAAACATATGAAAATTTTTTAAGATCTTGGACGACTTCCTACCTTGTCAAAAAATTGAAAATTTTTTAAAATATTGGACGACTTCCTACCCTGTCAACTAATTGAAAATTTTTTAAAATTTTGCACGACACCCTACCTTGTCAAAAAACTGAAAATTTTTTAAAATTTTGCACGACACCCTACCTTGTCAAAAAACTGAAAATTTTTTAAAATTTTGGACGACTTCCTACTATGTTAACAAATTGAAAATTTTTTAAAATTTGGGACGACTTTCTACCTTCTCAAAACATATGAAAATTTTTTAAGATCTTGGACGACTTCCTACCTTGTCAAAAAATTGAAAATTTTTTAAAATTTTGGGCGACTTCCTACTTTGTCAACATATTGAAAATTTTTAAAAATTTTGCACAACTTCCTACCTTGTCAATAAACTGAAAATTTTTTAAAATTTTGGACGACTACCTACCTTACCAAAACATATGAAA
Source organism: Condylostylus longicornis (assembly GCF_029603195.1). Lineage (NCBI taxonomy): Eukaryota > Metazoa > Arthropoda > Insecta > Diptera > Dolichopodidae > Condylostylus > Condylostylus longicornis. The sequence goes on from NW_026577998.1 coordinate 906,549, forward strand.
ATTTTTTAAAATTTTGGACGACTTCCTACCTTGTCAACAAATTGAAAATTTTTTAAAATTTTGGACGGTTTCCTACCCTGTCAACAAATTGAAAACTTTTTAAAATTTTGCACGACTTCCTACCTTGTCAATAAACTGAATTTTTTTTTAAATTTTGGGCGACTTCCTACCTTGTCAACAAATTGAAATTTTTTTAAAATTTTGGACGACTTCCTACCTTGTCAACAAATTGAAAATTTTTTAAAATTTTGGGCGACTTCCTACCTTGTCAAAAAATCGAAATTTTTTTAAAATTTTGGACGACTTCCTACCTTGTCAAAAAATCGAAATTTTTTTAAAATTTTGGACGACTTCCTACCTTGTCAAAAAATTGAAAATTTTTTAAAATATTGGACGACTTCCTACCTTGTCAAGAAATTGAAAATTTTTTAAAATTTTGCACGACACCCTACCCTGTCAACAAATTGAAAATTTTTTAAAATTTTGCACGACACCCTACCTTGTCAAAAAACTGAAAATTTTTTTAAATTTTGGGCGACTTCCTACTTTGTCAACAAATTGAAAATTTTTAAAAATTTTGCACGACTTCCTACCTTGTAAATAAACTGAAAATTTTTTAAAATTTTGGGCGACTCCCTACCTTGTCAAAAAATCGAAATTTTTTTAAAATTTTGGACGACTTCCTACCTTGTCATCGAATTGAAAATTTTTAAAAATATTGGACGACTTCCTACCTTGTCAAGAAATTGAAAATTTTTTAAAATTCTGCACGACACCCTACCTTGTCAAGAAATTGAAAATTTTTTAAAATTTTGCACGACACCCTACCTTGTCAAAATATTGAAAAATTTTTAAAATTTTGGACGACTTTTTACGATGTTAACAAATTGAAAATTTTTTAAAATTTGGGACGACTTTCTACCTTGCCAAAACATATGAAAATTTTTTAAGATCTTGGACGACTTCCTACCTTGTCAAAAAATTGAAAATTTTTTAAAATATTGGACGACTTCCTACCCTGTCAACTAATTGAAAATTTTTTAAAATTTTGCACGACACCCTACCTTGTCAAAAAAATGAAAATTTTTTAAAATTTTGGGCGACTTCCTACTTTGTCAACAAATTGAAAATTTTTAAAAATTTTGCACAACTTCCTACCTTGTCAATAAACTGAAAATTTTTTAAAATTTTGGGCGACTTCCTACCTTGTCAAAAAATCGAAATTTTTTTAAAATTTTGGACGACTTCCTACCTTGTGAAAAAATTGAAAATTTTTTAAAATATTGGACGACTTCCTACCTTGTCAAGAAATTGAAAATTTTTTAAAATTTTGCACGACACCCTACCTTGTCAAGAAATTGAAAATTTTTTAAAATTTTGCACGACACCCTACCTTGTCAAAATATTGAAAAATTTTTAAAATTTTGGACGACTTCCTACGATGTTAACAAATTGAAAATTTTTTAATATTTGGGACGACTTTCTACCTTGTTAAAACATTGAAAATTTTTTAAAATTTTGGACGACTTCCTACTATGTTGACATATTGAAATTTTTTTAAAATTTTGGGCGACTTCCTACCTTATCAAAAAATTGAAATTTTTTTAAAATTTTGGATGACATGCTACCTTGTCAAAAAATTGAAAATTTTTTAAAATATTGGACGACTTCCTACCCTGTCAACAAATTGAAAATTTTTTAAAATTTTGCACGACACCCTACCTTGTCAAAAAACTGAAAATTTTTTAAAATTTTGGGCGACTTCCTACTTTGTCAACAAATTGAAAATTTTTAAAAATTTTGGACGACTTCCAACCTTGTCAATAAACTGAAAATTTTTTAAAATTTTGGGCGACTTCCTACCTTGTCAAAAAATCGAAATTTTTTTAAAATTTTGGACGACTTCCTACCTTGTCAAAAAATTGAAAATTTTTTAAAATATTGGACGACTTCCTAACTTGTCAAGAAATTGAAAATTTTTTAAAATTTTGCACGACACCCTACCTTGTCAAGAAATTGAAAATTTTTTAAAATTTTGCACGACACCCCACCTTGTCAAAATATTGAAAAATTTTTAAAATTTTGGACGACTTCCTACGATGTTAACAAATTGAAAATTTTTAAAAATTTTGCACAACTTCCTACCTTGTCAATAAACTGAAAATTTTTTAAAATTTTGGGCGACTTCCTACGATGTTAACAAATTGAAAATTTTTTAAAATTTGGGACGACTTTCTACCTTGCCAAAACATATGAAAATTTTTTAAGATCTTGGACGACTTCCTACCTTGTCAAAAAATTGAAAATTTTTTAAAATATTGGACGACTTCCTACCCTGTCAACAAATTGAAAATTTTTTAAAATTTTGCACGACACCCTACCTTGTCAAAATATTGAAAAATTTTTAAAATTTTGGACGACTTCCTACGATGTTAACAAATTGAAAATTTTTTAATATTTGGGACGACTTTCTACCTTGTCAAAACATTGAAAATTTTTTAAAATTTTGGACGACTTCCTACCTTGTGAAAAAATTGAAAATTTTTTAAAATATTGGACGACTTCCTACGTTGTCAAGAAATTGAAAATTTTTTAAAATTTTGCACGACACCCTACCTTGTCAAAATATTGAAAATTTTTTAAAATTTTGCACGACACCCTACCTTGTCAAAATATTGAAAAATTTTTAAAATTTTGGACGACTTCCTACGATGTTAACAAATTGAAAATTTTTTAATATTTGGGACGACTTTCTACCTTGTCAAAACATTGAAAATTTTTTAAAATTTTGGACGACTTCCTACTATGTTAACAAATTGAAAATTTTTTAAAATTTGGGACGACTTTCTACCTTGTCAAAACATATGAAAATTTTTTAAGATCTTGGACGACTTCCTACCTTGTCAAAAAATTGAAAATTTTTTAAAATATTGGACGACTTCCTACCCTGTCAACAAATTGAAAATTTTTTAAAATTTTGCACGACACCCTACCTTGTCAAAATATTGAAAAATTTTTAAAATTTTGGACGACTTCCTACGATGTTAACAAATTGAAAATTTTTTAATATTTGGGACGACTTTCTACCTTGTCAAAAAATTGAAAATTTTTTAAAATATTGGACGACTTCCTACCCTGTCAACAAATTGAAAATTTTTTAAAATTTTGCACGACACCCTACCTTGTCAAAAAACTGAAAATTTTTTAAAATTTTGGGCGACTTCCTACTTTGTCAACAAATTGAAAATTTTTAAAAATTTTGGACGACTTCCAACCTTGTCAATAAACTGAAAATTTTTTAAAATTTTGGGCGACTTCCTACCTTGTCAAAAAATCGAAATTTTTTTAAAATTTTGGACGACTTCCTACCTTGTCAAAAAATTGAAAATTTTTTAAAATATTGGACGACTTCCTAACTTGTCAAGAAATTGAAAATTTTTTAAAATTTTGCACGACACCCTACCTTGTCAAGAAATTGAAAATTTTTTAAAATTTTGCACGACACCCTACCTTGTCAAAATATTGAAAAATTTTTAAAATTTTGGACGACTTTATACGATGTTAACAAATTGAAAATTTTTTAAAATTTGGGACGACTTTCTACCTTGCCAAAACATATGAAAATTTTTTAAGATCTTGGACGACTTCCTACCTTGTCAAAAAATTGAAAATTTTTTAAAATATTGGACGACTTCCTACCCTGTCAACTAATTGAAAATTTTTTAAAATTTTGCACGACACCCTACCTTGTCAAAAAACTGAAAATTTTTTAAAATTTTGGGCGACTTCCTACTTTGTCAACAAATTGAAAATTTTTAAAAATTTTGCACAACTTCCTACCTTGTCAATAAACTGAAAATTTTTTAAAATTTTGGGCGACTTCCTACCTTGTCAAAAAATCGAAATTTTTTTAAAATTTTGGACGACTTCCTACCTTGTCAAAAAATTGAAAATTTTTTAAAATATTGGACGACTTCCTACCTTGTCAAGAAATTGAAAATTTTTTAAAATTTTGCACGACACCCTACCTTGTCAAGAAATTGAAAATTTTTTAAAATTTTGCACGAAACCCTACCTTGTCAAAATATTGAAAAATTTTTAAAATTTTGGACGACTTCCTACCTTGTCAAGAAATTGAAAATTTTTTAAAATTTTGCACGACACCCTACCTTGTCAAGAAATTGAAAATTTTTTAAAATTTTGCACGAAACCCTACCTTGTCAAAATATTGAAAATTTTTTAAAATATTGGACGACTTCCTAACTTGTCAAGAAATTGAAAATTTTTTAAAATTTTGCACGACACCCTACCTTGTCAAGAAATTGAAAATTTTTTAAAATTTTGCACGACACCCTACCTTGTCAAAATATTGAAAAATTTTTAAAATTTTGGACGACTTTATACGATGTTAACAAATTGAAAATTTTTTAATATTTGGGACGACTTTCTACCTTGTCAAAACATTGAAAATTTTTTAAAATTTTGGACGACTTCCTACCTTGTGAAAAAATTGAAAATTTTTTAAAATATTGGACGACTTCCTACCTTGTCAAGAAATTGAAAATTTTTTAAAATTTTGCACGACACCCTACCTTGTCAAAATATTGAAAATTTTTTAAAATTTTGCACGACACCCTACCTTGTCAAAATATTGAAAAATTTTTAAAATTTTGGACGACTTCCTACGATGTTAACAAATTGAAAATTTTTTAATATTTGGGACGACTTTCTACCTTGTCAAAACATTGAAAGTTTTTTAAAATTTTGGACGACTTCCTACTATGTTAACAAATTGAAAATTTTTTAAAATTTGGGACGACTTTCTACCTTGTCAAAACATATGAAAATTTTTTAAGATCTTGGACGACTTCCTACCTTGTCAAAAAATTGAAAATTTTTTAAAATATTGGACGACTTCCTACCCTGTGAACTAATTGAAAATTTTTTAAAATTTTGCACGACACCCTACCTTGTCAAAAAACTGAAAATTTTTTAAAATTTTGGGCGACTTCCTACTTTGTCAACAAATTGAAAATTTTTAAAAATTTTGCACAACTTCCTACCTTGTCAATAAACTGAAAATTTTTTAAAATTTTGGACGACTACCTACCTTACCAAAACATATGAAAATTTTTTAAAATTTTGGACGACTTCCTACCTTGTCAACAAATTGAAAATTTTTTAAAATTTTGGACGGTTTCCTACCCTGTCAACAAATTGAAAACTTTTCAAAATTTTGCACGACTTCCTACCTTGTCAATAAACTGAAATTTTTTTTAAATTTTGGGCGACTTCCTTGTCAACAAATTGAAATTTTTTTAAAATTTTGGACGACTTCCTACCTTGTCAACAAATTGAAAATTTTTTAAAATTTTGGGCGACTTCCTACCTTGTCAAAAAATCGAAATTTTTTTAAAATTTTGGACGACTTCCTACCTTGTCAAAAAATTGAAAATTTTTTAAAATATTGGACGACTTCCTACCTTGTCAAGAAATTGAAAATTTTTTAAAATTTTGCACGACACCCTACCTTGTCAAAATATTGAAAATTTTTTAAAATTTTGCACGACACCCTACCTTGTCAAAATATTGAAAAATTTTTAAAATTTTGGACGACTTCCTACGATGTTAACAAATTGAAAATTTTTTAATATTTGGGACCACTTTCTACCTTGTCAAAACATTGAAAATTTTTTAAAATTTTGGACGACTCCCTACCTTGTGAAAAAATTTAAAATTTTTTAAAATATTGGACGACTTCCTACCTTGTCAAGAAATTGAAAATTTTTTAAAATTTTGCACGACACCCTACCTTGTCAAAAAACTGAAAATTTTTTAAAATTTCGGGCGACTTCCTACTTTGTCAACAAATTGAAAATTTTTAAAAATTTTGCACGACTTCCTACCTTGTCAATAAACTGAAAATTTTTTAAAATTTTGGGCGACTTCCTACCTTGTCAAAAAATCGAAATTTTTTTAAAATTTTGGACGACTTCCTACCTTGTCAAAAAATTGAAAATTTTTTAAAATATTGGACGACTTCCTACCTTGTCAAGAAATTGAAAATTTTTTAAAATTTTGCACGACACCCTACCTTGTCAAAATATTGAAAATTTTTTAAAATTTTGCACGACACCCTACCTTGTCAAAATATTGAAAAATTTTTAAAATTTTGGACGACTTCCTACGATGTTAACAAATTGAAAATTTTTTAAAATTTGGGACGACTTTCTACCTTGCCAAAACAAATGAAAATTTTTTAAGATCTTGGACGACTTCCTACCTTGTCAAAAAATTGAAAATTTTTTAAAATATTGGACGACTTCCTACCCTGTCAACAAATTGAAAATTTTTTAAAATTTTGCACGACACCCCTACCTTGTCAAAAAACTGAAAATTTTTTAAAATTTTGGGCGACTTCCTACTTTGTCAACAAATTGAAAATTTTTAAAAATTTTGCACGACTTCCTACCTTGTCAATAAACTGAAAATTTTTTAAAATTTTGGGCGACTTCCTACCTTGTCAAAAAATCGAAATTTTTTTAAAATTTTGGACGACTTCCTACCTTGTGAAAAAATCGAAATTTTTTTAAAATTTTGGACGACCTTGTCAAAAAATTGAAAATTTTTTAAAATATTGGACGACTTCCTACCTTGTCAAGAAATTGAAAATTTTTTAAAATTCTGCACGACACCCTACCTTGTCAAGAAATTGAAAATTTTTTAAAATTTTGCACGACACCCTACCTTGTCAAAATATTGAAAAATTTTTAAAATTTTGGACGACTTCCTACGATGTTAACAAATTGAAAATTTTTTAATATTTGGGACGACTTTCTACCTTATCAAAACATTGAAAATTTTTTAAAATTTTGGACGACTTCCTACTATGTTAACAAATTGAAAATTTTTTAATATTTGGGACCACTTTCTACCTTGTCAAAACATTGAAAATTTTTTAAAATATTGGACGACTTCCTACCTTGTCAAGAAATTGAAAATTTTTTAAAATTTTGCACGACACCCTACCTTGTCAAAATATTGAAAAATTTTTAAAATTTTGGACGACTTCCTACGATGTTAACAAATTGAAAATTTTTTAATATTTGGGACGACTTTCTACCTTGTCAAAACATTGAAAATTTTTTAAAATTTTGGACGACTTCCTACTATGTTAACAAATTGAAAATTTTTTAAAATTTGGGGACGACTTTCTACCTTGCCAAAACGTATGAAAATTTTTTAAGATCTTGGACGACTTCCTACCTTGTCAAAAAATTGAAAATTTTTTAAAATATTGGACGACTTCCTACCCTGTCAACTAATTGAAAATTTTTTAAAATTTTGCACGACACCCTACCTTGTCAAAAAACTGAAAATTTTTTAAAATTTTGGACGGTTTCCTACCCTGTCAACAAATTGAAAACTTTTTAAAATTTTGCACGACTTCCTACCTTGTCAATAAACTGAAAATTTTTTAAAATTTTGGGCGACTTCCTACCTTGTCAACAAATTGAAATTTTTTTACAATTTTGGACGACTTCCTACCTTGTCAACAAATTGAAAATTTTTTAAAATTTGGGCGACTTCCTACCTTGTCAAAAACTCGAAATTTTTTTAAAATTTTGGACGACTTCCTACCTTGTCAAAAAATCGAAATTTTTTTAAAATTTTGGACGACTTCCTACCTTGTCAAAAAATTGAAAATTTTTTAAAATATTGGACGACTTCCTACCTTGTCAAGAAATTGAAAATTTTTTAAAATTTTGCATGACTTTCTACCTTGCCATAACAAATGAAAATTTTTTAAGATCTTGGACGACTTCCTACCTTGTCAAAAAATTGAAAAATTTTTTAAAATATTGGACTACTTCCTACCCTGTCAACAAATTGAAAATTTTTTAAAATTTTGCACGACACCCTACCTTGTCAAAAAACTGAAAATTTTTTAAAATTTTGGGCGACTTCCTACTTTGTCAACAAATTGAAAATTTTTAAAAATTTTTGCACGACTTCCTACCTTGTCAATAAACTGAAAATTTTTTTAAAATTTTGGGCGACTTCCTACCTTGTCAAAAAATCGAATTTTTTTTAAAATTTTGGACGACTTCCTACCTTGTGAAAAAAATCGAAATTTTTTTAAAATTTTGGACGACCTTGTCGAAAAATTGAAAATTTTTTAAAATATTGGACGACTTCCTACCTTGTCAAGAAATTGAAAATTTTTTAAAATTCTGCACGACACCCTACCTTGTCAAAATATTGAAAAATTTTTAAAATTTTGGACGACTTCCTACGATGTTAACAAATTGAAAATTTTTTAAAATTTGGGACGACTTTCTACCTTGCCAAAACATATGAAAATTTTTTAAGATCTTGGACGACTTCCTACCTTGTCAAAAAATTGAAAATTTTTTAAAATATTGGATGACTTCTTACCCTGTCAACTAATTGAAAATTTTTTAAAATTTTGCACGACACCCTACCTTGTCAAAAAACCGAAAATTTTTTAAAATTTTGGGCGACTTCCTACTTTGTCAACAAATTGAAAATTTTTAAAAATTTTGCACAACTTCCTACCTTGTCAATAAACTGAAAATTTTTTAAAATTTTGGGCGACTTCCTACCTTGTCAAAAAATCGAAATTTTTTTAAAATTTTGGACGACTTCCTACCTTGTCAAAAAATTGAAAATTTTTTAAAATATTGGACGACTACCTACCTTGTCAAGAAATTGAAAATTTTTTAAAATTTTGCACGACACCCTACCTTGTCAAAATATTGAAAATTTTTTAAAATTTTGCACGACACCCTACCTTGTCAAAATATTGAAAAATTTTTAAAATTTTGGACGACTTTATACGATGTTAACAAATTGAAAATTTTTTAAAATTTGGGACGACTTTCTACCTTGCCAAAACATATGAAAATTTTTTAAGATCTTGGACGACTTCCTACCTTGTCAAAAAATTGAAAATTTTTTAAAATATTGGACGACTTCCTACCCTGTCAACTAATTGAAAATTTTTTAAAATTTTGCACGACACCCTACCTTGTCAAAAAACTGAAAATTTTTTAAAATTTTGGGCGACTTCCTACTTTGTCAACAAATTGAAAATTTTTAAAAATTTTGCACAACTTCCTACCTTGTCAATAAACTGAAAATTTTTTAAAATTTTGGGCGACTTCCTACCTTGTCAAAAAATCGAAATTTTTTTAAAATTTTGGACGACTTCCTACCTTGTCAAAAAATTGAAAATTTTTTAAAATATTGGACGACTTCCTACCTTGTCAAGAAATTGAAAATTTTTTAAAATTTTGCACGACACCCTACCTTGTCAAGAAATTGAAAATTTTTTAAAATTTTGCACGAAACCCTACCTTGTCAAAATATTGAAAAATTTTTAAAATTTTGGACGACTTCCTACGATGTTAACAAATTGAAAATTTTTTAATATTTGGGACGACTTTCTACCTTGTCAAAACATTGAAAATTTTTTAAAATTTTGGACGACTTCCTACCTTGTGAAAAAATTGAAAATTTTTTAAAATATTGGACGACTTCCTACCTTGTCAAGAAATTGAAAATTTTTTAAAATTTTGCACGACACCCTACCTTGTCAAAATATTGAAAATTTTTTAAAATTTTGCACGACACCCTACCTTGTCAAAATATTGAAAAATTTTTAAAATTTTGGACGACTTCCTACGATGTTAACAAATTGAAAATTTTTTAATATTTGGGACGACTTTCTACCTTGTCAAAACATTGAAAATTTTTTAAAATTTTGGACGACTTCCTACTATGTTAACAAATTGAAAATTTTTTAAAATTTGGGACGACTTTCTACCTTGTCAAAACATATGAAAATTTTTTAAGATCTTGGACGACTTCCTACCTTGTCAAAAAATTGAAAATTTTTTAAAATATTGGACGACTTCCTACCCTGTCAACTAATTGAAAATTTTTTAAAATTTTGCACGACACCCTACCTTGTCAAAAAACTGAAAATTTTTTAAAATTTTGGGCGACTTCCTACTTTGTCAACAAATTGAAAATTTTTAAAAATTTTGCACAACTTCCTACCTTGTCAATAAACTGAAAATTTTTTAAAATTTTGGACGACTACCTACCTTACCAAAACATATGAAAATTTTTTAAAATTTTGGACGACTTCCTACCTTGTCAACAAATTGAAAATTTTTTAAAATTTTGGACGGTTTCCTACCCTGTCAACAAATTGAAAACTTTTCAAAATTTTGCACGACTTCCTACCTTGTCAATAAACTGAAATTTTTTTTAAATTTTGGGCGACTTCCTTGTCAACAAATTGAAATTTTTTTAAAATTTTGGACGACTTCCTACCTTGTCAACAAATTGAAAATTTTTTAAAATTTTGGGCGACTTCCTACCTTGTCAAAAAATCGAAATTTTTTTAAAATTTTGGACGACTTCCTACCTTGTCAAAAAATCGAAATTTTTTTAAAATTTTGGACGACTTCCTACCTTGTCAAAAAATTGAAAATTTTTTAAAATATTGGACGACTTCCTACCTTGTCAAGAAATTGAAAATTTTTTAAAATTTTGCACGACACCCTACCCTGTCAACAAATTGAAAATTTTTTAAAATTTTGCACGACACCCTACCTTGTCAAGAAATTGAAAATTTTTTAAAATTTTGCACGACACCCTACCTTGTCAAAAAACTGAAAATTTTTTAAAATTTTGGGCGACTTCCTACTTTTTCAACAAATTGAAAATTTTTAAAAATTTTGCACGACTTCCCACCTTGTCAATAAACTGAAAATTTTTTAAAATTTTGGGCGACTTCCTACCTTGTCAAAAAATCGAAATTTTTTTAAAATTTTGGACGACTTCCTACCTTGTCAAAAAATCGAAATTTTTTTAAAATTTTGGACGACCTTGTCAAAAAATTGAAAATTTTTTAAAATATTGGACGACTTCCTACCTTGTCAAGAAATTGAAAATTTTTTAAAATTCTGCACGACACCCTACCTTGTCAAGAAATTGAAAATTTTTTAAAATTTTGCACGACACCCTACCTTGTCAAAATATTGAAAAATTTTTAAAATTTTGGACGACTTTATACGATGTTAACAAATTGAAAATTTTTTAAAATTTGGGACGACTTTCTACCTTGCTAAAACATATGAAAATTTTTTAAGATCTTGGACGACTTCCTACCTTGTCAAAAAATTGAAAATTTTTTAAAATATTGGACGACTTCCTACCCTGTCAACTAATTGAAAATTTTTTAAAATTTTGCACGACACCCTACCTTGTCAAAAAACTGAAAATTTTTTAAAATTTTGGGCGACTTCCTACTTTGTCAACAAATTGAAAATTTTTAAAAATTTTGCACAACTTCCTACCTTGTCAATAAACTGAAAATTTTTTAAAATTTTGGGCGACTTCCTACCTTGTCAAAAAATCGAAATTTTTTTAAAATTTTGGACGACTTCCTACCTTGTCAAAAAATTGAAAATTTTTTAAAATATTGGACGACTTCCTACCTTGTCAAGAAATTGAAAATTTTTTAAAATTTTGCACGACACCCTACTTTGTCAAGAAATTGAAAATTTTTTAAAATTTTGCACGAAACCCTACCTTGTCAAAATATTGAAAAATTATTAAAATTTTGGACGACTTCCTACGATGTTAACAAATTGAAAATTTTTTAATATTTGGGACGACTTTCTACCTTGTCAAAACATTGAAAATTTTTTAAAATTTTGGACGACTTCCTACCTTGTGAAAAAATTGAAAATTTTTTAAAATATTGGACGACTTCCTACCTTGTCAAGAAATTGAAAATTTTTTAAAATTTTGCACGACACCCTACCTTGTCAAAATATTGAAAATTTTTTAAAATTTTGCACGACACCCTACCTTGTCAAAATATTGAAAAATTTTTAAAATTTTGGACGACTTCCTACGATGTTAACAAATTGAAAATTTTTTAATATTTGGGACGACTTTCTACCTTGTCAAAACATTGAAAATTTTTTATAATTTTGGACGACTTCCTACTATGTTAACAAATTGAAAATTTTTTAAAATTTGGGACGACTTTCTACCTTGTCAAAACATATGAAAATTTTTTAAGATCTTGGACGACTTCCTACCTTGTCAAAAAATTGAAAATTTTTTAAAATATTGGACGACTTCCTACCTTGTCAAAAAATTGAAAATTTTTTAAAATATTGGACGACTTCCTACCTTGTCAAGAAATTGAAAATTTTTTAAAATTTTGGGCGACTTCCTGCCTTGTCAAAAAATCGAAATTTTTTTAAAATTTTGGACGACTTCCTAAATTGTCAAAAAATCGAAATTTTTTTAAAATTTTGGACGACTTCCTACCTTGTCAAAAAATTGAAAATTTTTTAAAATATTGGACGACTTCCTACCTTGTCAAGAAATTGAAAATTTTTTAAAATTTTGCACGACACCCTACCCTGTCAACAAATTGAAAATTTTTTAAAATTTTGCACGACACCCTACCTTGTCAAGAAATTGAAAATTTTTTAAAATTTTGCACGACTTCCTACCTTGTCAATAAACTGAAATTTTTTTTAAATTTTGGGCGACTTCCTACCTTGTCAACAAATTGAAATTTTTTTAAAATTTTGGACGACTTCCTACCTTGTCAACAAATTGAAAATTTTTTAAAATTTTGGGCGACTTCCTGCCTTGTCAAAAAATCGAAATTTTTTTAAAATTTTGGACGACTTCCTACCTTGTCAAAAAATCGAAATTTTTTTAAAATTTTGGACGACTTCCTACCTTGTCAAAAAATTGAAAATTTTTTAAAATATTGGACGACTTCCTACCTTGTCAAGAAATTGAAAATTTTTTAAAATTTTGCACGACACCCTACCCTGTCAACAAATTGAAAATTTTTTAAAATTTTGCACGACACCCTACCTTGTCAAGAAATTGAAAATTTTTTAAAATTTTGCACGACACCCTACCTTGTCAAAATATTGAAAAATTTTTAAAATTTTGGACGACTTCCTACGATGTTAACAAATTTAAAATTTTTTAAAATTTTTGACGACTTTCTACCTTGCCAAAACATATGAAAATTTTTTAAGATCTTGGACGACTTCCTACCTTGTCAAAAAATTGAAAATTTTTTAAAATATTGGACGACTTCCTACCCTCTCAACAAATTGAAAATTTTTTAAAATTTTGCACGACTTTCTACCTTGCCAAAACATATGAAAATTTTTTAAGATATTGGACGACTTCCTACCTTGTCAAAAAACTGAAAATTTTTTAAAATTTTGGGCGACTTCCTACTTTTTCAACAAATTGAAAATTTTTAAAAATTTTGCACGACTTCCTACCTTGTCAATAAACTGAAAATTTTTTAAAATTTTGGGCGACTTCCTACCTTGTCAAAAAATCGAAATTTTTTTAAAATTTTGGACGACTTCCTACCTTGTCAAAAAATCGAAATTTTTTTAAAATTTTGGACGACCTTGTCAAAAAATTGAAAATTTTTTAAAATATTGGACGACTTCCTACCTTGTCAAGAAATTGAAAATTTTTTAAAATTCTGCACGACACCCTACCTTGTCAAGAAATTGAAAATTTTTTAAAATTTTGCACGACACCCTACCTTGGCAAAATATTGAAAAATTTTTAAAATTTTGGACGACTTTATACGATGTTAACAAATTGAAAATTTTTTAAAATTTGGGACGACTTTCTACCTTACCAAAACATATGAAAATTTTTTAAGATCTTGGACGACTTCCTACCTTGTCAAAAAATTGAAAATTTTTTAAAATATTGGACGACACCCTACCTTGTCAAAAAACTGAAAATTTTTTAAAATTTTGCACGAAACCCTACCTTGTCAAAATATTGAAAAATTTTTAAAATTTTGGACGACTTCCTACGATGTTAACAAATTGAAAATTTTTTAATATTTGGGACGACTTTCTACCTTGTCAAAACATTGAAAATTTTTTAAAATTTTGGACGACTTCCTACCTTGTGAAAAAATTGAAAATTTTTTAAAATATTGGACGACTTCCTACCTTGTCAAGAAATTGAAAATTTTTTAAAATTTTGCACGACACCCTACCTTGTCAAAATATTGAAAATTTTTTAAAATTTTGCACGACACCCTACCTTGTCAAAATATTGAAAAATTTTTAAAATTTTGGACGACTTCCTACGATGTTAACAAATTGAAAATTTTTTAATATTTGGGACGACTTTCTACCTTGTCAAAACATTGAAAATTTTTTAAAATTTTGGACGACTTCCTACTATGTTAACAAATTGAAAATTTTTTAAAATTTGGGACGACTTTCTACCTTGTCAAAACATATGAAAATTTTTTAAGATCTTGGACGACTTCCTACCTTGTCAAAAAATTGAAAATTTTTTAAAATATTGGACGACTTCCTACCCTGTCAACTAATTGAAAATTTTTTAAAATTTTGCACGACACCCTACCTTGTCAAAAAACTGAAAATTTTTTAAAATTTTGGGCGACTTCCTACTTTGTCAACAAATTGAAAATTTTTAAAAATTTTGCACAACTTCCTACCTTGTCAATAAACTGAAAATTTTTTAAAATTTTGGACGACTACCTACCTTACCAAAACATATGAAAATTTTTTAAAATTTTGGACGACTTCCTACCTTGTCAAAAAATTGAAAATTTTTTAAAATATTGGACGACTTCCTACCTTGTCAAGAAATTGAAAATTTTTTAAAATTTTGCACGACACCCTACCCTGTCAACAAATTGAAAATTTTTTAAAATTTTGCACGACACCCTACCTTGTCAAGAAATTGAAAATTTTTTAAAATTTTGCACGACACCCTACCTTGTCAAAAAACTGAAAATTTTTTAAAATTTTGGGCGACTTCCTACTTTTTCAACAAATTGAAAATTTTTAAAAATTTTGCACGACTTCCCACCTTGTCAATAAACTGAAAATTTTTTAAAATTTTGGGCGACTTCCTACCTTGTCAAAAAATCGAAATTTTTTTAAAATTTTGGACGACTTCCTACCTTGTCAAAAAATCGAAATTTTTTTAAAATTTTGGACGACCTTGTCAAAAAATTGAAAATTTTTTAAAATATTGGACGACTTCCTACCTTGTCAAGAAATTGAAAATTTTTTAAAATTCTGCACGACACCCTACCTTGTCAAGAAATTGAAAATTTTTTAAAATTTTGCACGACACCCTACCTTGTCAAAATATTGAAAAATTTTTAAAATTTTGGACGACTTTATACGATGTTAACAAATTGAAAATTTTTTAAAATTTGGGACGACTTTCTACCTTGCCAAAACATATGAAAATTTTTTAAGATCTTGGACGACTTCCTACCTTGTCAAAAAATTGAAAATTTTTTAAAATATTGGACGACTTCCTACCCTGTCAACTAATTGAAAATTTTTTAAAATTTTGCACGACACCCTACCTTGTCAAAAAACTGAAAATTTTTTAAAATTTTGGGCGACTTCCTACTTTGTCAACAAATTGAAAATTTTTAAAAATTTTGCACAACTTCCTACCTTGTCAATAAACTGAAAATTTTTTAAAATTTTGGGCGACTTCCTACCTTGTCAAAAAATCGAAATTTTTTTAAAATTTTGGACGACTTCCTACCTTGTCAAAAAATTGAAAATTTTTTAAAATATTGGACGACTTCCTACCTTGTCAAGAAATTGAAAATTTTTTAAAATTTTGCACGACACCCTACTTTGTCAAGAAATTGAAAATTTTTTAAAATTTTGCACGAAACCCTACCTTGTCAAAATATTGAAAAATTATTAAAATTTTGGACGACTTCCTACGATGTTAACAAATTGAAAATTTTTTAATATTTGGGACGACTTTCTACCTTGTCAAAACATTGAAAATTTTTTAAAATTTTGGACGACTTCCTACCTTGTGAAAAAATTGAAAATTTTTTAAAATATTGGACGACTTCCTACCTTGTCAAGAAATTGAAAATTTTTTAAAATTTTGCACGACACCCTACCTTGTCAAAATATTGAAAATTTTTTAAAATTTTGCACGACACCCTACCTTGTCAAAATATTGAAAAATTTTTAAAATTTTGGACGACTTCCTACGATGTTAACAAATTGAAAATTTTTTAATATTTGGGACGACTTTCTACCTTGTCAAAACATTGAAAATTTTTTATAATTTTGGACGACTTCCTACTATGTTAACAAATTGAAAATTTTTTAAAATTTGGGACGACTTTCTACCTTGTCAAAACATATGAAAATTTTTTAAGATCTTGGACGACTTCCTACCTTGTCAAAAAATTGAAAATTTTTTAAAATATTGGACGACTTCCTACCTTGTCAAAAAATTGAAAATTTTTTAAAATATTGGACGACTTCCTACCTTGTCAACAAATTGAAAATTTTTTAAAATTTTGGGCGACTTCCTGCCTTGTCAAAAAATCGAAATTTTTTTAAAATTTTGGACGACTTCCTACCTTGTCAAAAAATCGAAATTTTTTTAAAATTTTGGACGACTTCCTACCTTGTCAAAAAATTGAAAATTTTTTAAAATATTGGACGACTTCCTACCTTGTCAAGAAATTGAAAATTTTTTAAAATTTTGCACGACACCCTACCCTGTCAACAAATTGAAAATTTTTTAAAATTTTGCACGACACCCTACCTTGTCAAGAAATTGAAAATTTTTTAAAATTTTGCACGACTTCCTACCTTGTCAATAAACTGAAATTTTTTTTAAATTTTGGGCGACTTCCTACCTTGTCAACAAATTGAAATTTTTTTAAAATTTTGGACGACTTCCTACCTTGTCAACAAATTGAAAATTTTTTAAAATTTTGGGCGACTTCCTGCCTTGTCAAAAAATCGAAATTTTTTTAAAATTTTGGACGACTTCCTACCTTGTCAAAAATTCGAAATTTTTTTAAAATTTTGGACGACTTCCTACCTTGTCAAAAAATTGAAAATTTTTTAAAATATTGGACGACTTCCTACCTTGTCAAGAAATTGAAAATTTTTTAAAATTTTGCACGACACCCTACCCTGTCAACAAATTGAAAATTTTTTAAAATTTTGCACGACACCCTACCTTGTCAAGAAATTGAAAATTTTTTAAAATTTTGCACGACACCCTACCTTGTCAAAATATTGAAAAATTTTTAAAATTTTGGACGACTTCCTACGATGTTAACAAATTTAAAATTTTTTAAAATTTTTGACGACTTTCTACCTTGCCAAAACATATGAAAATTTTTTAAGATCTTGGACGACTTCCTACCTTGTCAAAAAATTGAAAATTTTTTAAAATATTGGACGACTTCCTACCCTGTCAACAAATTGAAAATTTTTTAAAATTTTGCACGACTTTCTACCTTGCCAAAACATATGAAAATTTTTTAAGATATTGGACGACTTCCTACCTTGTCAAAAAACTGAAAATTTTTTAAAATTTTGGGCGACTTCCTACTTTTTCAACAAATTGAAAATTTTTAAAAATTTTGCACGACTTCCTACCTTGTCAATAAACTGAAAATTTTTTAAAATTTTGGGCGACTTCCTACCTTGTCAAAAAATCGAAATTTTTTTAAAATTTTGGACGACTTCCTACCTTGTCAAAAAATCGAAATTTTTTTAAAATTTTGGACGACCTTGTCAAAAAATTGAAAATTTTTTAAAATATTGGACGACTTCCTACCTTGTCAAGAAATTGAAAATTTTTTAAAATTCTGCACGACACCCTACCTTGTCAAGAAATTGAAAATTTTTTAAAATTTTGCACGACACCCTACCTTGGCAAAATATTGAAAAATTTTTAAAATTTTGGACGACTTTATATGATGTTAACAAATTGAAAATTTTTTAAAATTTGGGACGACTTTCTACCTTACCAAAACATATGAAAATTTTTTAAGATCTTGGACGACTTCCTACCTTGTCAAAAAATTGAAAATTTTTTAAAATATTGGACGGCTTCCTACCCTGTCAACTAATTGAAAAATTTTTAAAATTTTGCACGGCACCCTACCTTGTCAAAAAACTGAAAATTTTTTAAAATTTTGGGCGACTTCCTACTTTGTCAACAAATTGAAAATTTTTAAAAATTTTGCACAACTTCCTACCTTGTCAATAAACTGAAAATTTTTTAAAATTTTGGGCGACTTCCTACCTTGTCAAAAAATCGAAATTTTTTTAAAATTTTGGACGACTTCCTACCTTGTCAAAAAATTGAAAATTTTTTAAAATATTGGACGACTTCCTACCTTGTCAAGAAATGGAAAATTTTTTAAAATTTTGCACGACACCCTACCTTGTCAAGAAATTGAAAATTTTTTAAAATTTTGCACGAAACCCTACCTTGTCAAAATATTGAAAAATTTTTAAAATTTTGGACGACTTCCTACGATGTTAACAAATTGAAAATTTTTTAATATTTGGGACGACTTTCTACCTTGTCAAAACATTGAAAATTTTTTAAAATTTTGGACGACTTCCTACCTTGTGAAAAAATTGAAAATTTTTTAAAATATTGGACGACTTCCTACCTTGTCAAGAAATTGAAAATTTTTTAAAATTTTGCACGACACCCTACCTTGTCAAAATATTGAAAATTTTTTAAAATTTTGCACGACACCCTACCTTGTCAAAACATTGAAAATTTTTTAAAATTTTGGACGACTTCCTACTATGTTAACAAATTGAAAATTTTTTAAAATTTGGGACGACTTTCTACCTTCTCAAAACATATGAAAATTTTTTAAGATCTTGGACGACTTCCTACCTTGTCAAAAAATTGAAAATTTTTTAAAATATTGGACGACTTCCTACCCTGTCAACTAATTGAAAATTTTTTAAAATTTTGCACGACACCCTCCCTTGTCAAAAAACTGAAAATTTTTTAAAATTTTGCACGACACCCTACCTTGTCAAAAAACTGAAAATTTTTTAAAATTTTGGACGACTTCCTACTATGTTAACAAATTGAAAATTTTTTAAAATTTGGGACGACTTTCTACCTTCTCAAAACATATGAAAATTTTTTAAGATCTTGGACGACTTCCTACCTTGTCAAAAAATTGAAAATTTTTTAAAATTTTGGGCGACTTCCTACTTTGTCAACATATTGAAAATTTTTAAAAATTTTGCACAACTTCCTACCTTGTCAATAAACTGAAAATTTTTTAAAATTTTGGACGACTACCTACCTTACCAAAACATATGAAAATTTTTTAAAATTTTGGACGACTTCCTACCTTGTCAACAAATTGAAAATTTTTTAAAATTTTGGACGGTTTCCTACCCTGTCAACAAATTGAAAACTTTTTAAAATTTTGCACGACTTCCTACCTTGTCAATAAACTGAAATTTTTTTTAAATTTTGGGCGACTTCCTACCTTGTCAACAAATTGAAATTTTTTTAAAATTTTGGACGACTTCCTACCTTGTCAACAAATTGAAAGTTTTTTAAAATTTTGGGCGACTTCCTACCTTGTCAAAAAATCGAAATTTTTTTAAAATTTTGGACGACTTCCTACCTTGTCAAAAAATCGAAATTTTTTTAAAATTTTGGACGACTTCCTACCTTGTCAAAAAATTGAAAATTTTTTAAAATATTGGACGACTTCCTACCTTGTCAAGAAATTGAAAATTTTTTAAAATTTTGCACGACACCCTACCCTGTCAACAAATTGAAAATTTTTTAAAATTTTGCACGACACCCTACCTTGTCAAGAAATTGAAAATTTTTTAAAATTTTGCACGACACCCTACCTTGTCAAAATATTGAAAAATTTTTAAAATTTTGGACGACTTCCTACGATGTTAACAAATTGAAAATTTTTTAAAATTTGGGACGACTTTCTACCTTGCCAAAACATATGAAAATTTTTTAAGATCTTGGACGACTTCCTACCTTGTCAAAAAATTGAAAATTTTTTAAAATATTGGACGACTTCCTACCCTGTCAACAAATTGAAAATTTTTTAAAATTTTGCACGACACCCTACCTTGTCAAAAAACTGAAAATTTTTTAAAATTTTGGGCGACTTCCTACTTTGTCAACAAATTGAAAATTTTTAAAAATTTTGCACGACTTCCTACCTTGTAAATAAACTGAAAATTTTTTAAAATTTTGGGCGACTCCCTACCTTGTCAAAAAATCGAAAATTTTTTAAAATTTTGGACGACTTCCTACCTTGTCATCAAATTGAAAATTTTTAAAAATATTGGACGACTTCCTACCTTGTCAAGAAATTGAAAATTTTTTAAAATTCTGCACGACACCCTACCTTGTCAAGAAAATGAAAATTTTTTAAAATTTTGCACGACACCCTACCTTGTCAAAATATTGAAAAATTTTTAAAATTTTGGACGACTTCCTACGATGTTAACAAATTGAAAATTTTTTAAAATTTGGGACGACTTTCTACCTTGCCAAAACATATGAAAATTTCTTAAGATCTTGGACGACTTCCTACCTTGTCAAAAAATTGAAAATTTTTTAAAATATTGGACGACTTCCTACCCTGTCAACTAATTGAAAATTTTTTAAAATTTTGCACGACACCCTACCTTGTCAAAAAAATGAAAATTTTTTAAAATTTTGGGCGACTTCCTACTTTGTCAACAAATTGAACATTTTTAAAAATTTTGCACAACTTCCTACCTTGTCAATAAACTGAAAATTTTTTAAAATTTTGGGCGACTTCCTACCTTGTCAAAAAATCGAAATTTTTTTAAAATTTTGGACGACTTCCTACCTTGTCAAAAAATTGAAAATTTTTTAAAATATTGGACGACTTCCTACCTTGTCAAGAAATTGAAAATTTTTTAAAATTTTGCACGACACCCTACCTTGTCAAGAAATTGAAAATTTTTTAAAATTTTGCACGACACCCTACCTTGTCAAAATATTGAAAAATTTTTAAAATTTTGGACGACTTCCTACGATGTTAACAAATTGAAAATTTTTTAATATTTGGGACGACTTTCTACCTTGTCAAAACATTGAAAATTTTTTAAAATTTTGGACGACTTTCTACTATGTTGACATATTGAAATTTTTTTAAAATTTTGGGCGACTTCCTACCTTATCAAAAAATTGAAATTTTTTTAAAATTTTGGATGACATGCTACCTTGTCAAAAAATTGAAAATTTTTTAAAATATTGGACGACTTCCTACCCTGTCAACAAATTGAAAATTTTTTAAAATTTTGCACGACACCCTACCTTGTCAAAAAACTGAAAATTTTTTAAAATTTTGGGCGACTTCCTACTTTGTCAACAAATTGAAAATTTTTAAAAATTTTGGACGACTTCCAACCTTGTCAATAAACTGAAAATTTTTTAAAATTTTGGGCGACTTCCTACCTTGTCAAAAAATCGAAATTTTTTTAAAATTTTGGACGACTTCCTACCTTGTCAAAAAATTGAAAATTTTTTAAAATATTGGACGACTTCCTAACTTGTCAAGAAATTGAAAATTTTTTAAAATTTTGCACGACACCCTACCTTGTCAAGAAATTGAAAATTTTTTAAAATTTTGAACGACACCCCACCTTGTCAAAATATTGAAAAATTTTTAAAATTTTGGACGACTTCCTACGATGTTAACAAATTGAAAATTTTTAAAAATTTTGCACAACTTCCTACCTTGTCAATAAACTGAAAATTTTTTAAAATTTTGGGCGATTTCCTACGATGTTAACAAATTGAAAATTTTTTAAAATTTGGGACGACTTTCTACCTTGCCAAAACATATGAAAATTTTTTAAGATCTTGGACGACTTCCTACCTTGTCAAAAAATTGAAAATTTTTTAAAATATTGGACGACTTCCTACCCTGTCAACAAATTGAAAATTTTTTAAAATTTTGCACGACACTCTACCTTGTCAAAAAACTGAAAATTTTTTAAAATTTTGGCGACTTCCTACTTTGTCAACAAATTGAAAATTTTTAAAAATTTTGCACGACTTCCTACCTTGTCAATAAACTGAAAATTTTTTAAAATTTTGGGCGACTCCCTACCTTGTCAAAAAATCGAAATTTTTTTAAAATTTTGGACGACTTCCTAACTTGTCAAAAAATCGAAATTTTTTTAAAATTTTGGACGACCTTGTCAAAAAATTGAAAATTTTTTAAAATATTGGACACTTTCCTACCTTGTCAAGAAATTGAAAATTTTTTAAAATTCTGCACGACACCCTACCTTGTCAAGAAATTGAAAATTTTTTAAAATTTTGCACGACACCCTACCTTGTCAAAATATTGAAAAATTTTTAAAATTTTGGACGACTTCCTACGATGTTAACAAATTGAAAATTTTTTAAAATTTGGGACGACTTTCTACCTTGCCAAAACATATGAAAATTTTTTAAGATCTTGGACGACTTCCTACCTTGTCAAAAAATTGAAAATTTTTTAAAATATTGGACGACTTCCTACCCTGTCAACTAATTGAAAATTTTTTAAAATTTTGCACGACACCCTACCTTGTCAAAAAAATGAAAATTTTTTAAAATTTTGGGCGACTTCCTACTTTGTCAACAAATTGAAAATTTTTAAAAATTTTGCACAACTTCCTACCTTGTCAATAAACTGAAAATTTTTTAAAATTTTGGGCGACTTCCTACCTTGTCAAAAAATCGAAATTTTTTTAAAATTTTGGACGACTTCCTACCTTGTCAAAAAATTGAAAATTTTTTAAAATATTGGACGACTTCCTACCTTGTCAAGAAATTGAAAATTTTTTAAAATTTTGCACGACACCCTACCTTGTCAAGAAATTGAAAATTTTTTAAAATTTTGCACGACACCCTACCTTGTCAAAATATTGAAAAATTTTTAAAATTTTGGACGACTTCCTACGATGTTAACAAATTGAAAATTTTTTAATATGTGGGACTACTTTCTACCTTGTCAAAACATTGAAAATTTTTTAAAATTTTGGACGACTTCCTACGATGTTAACAAATTGAAAATTTTTTAAAATTTGGGACGACTTTCTACCTTGCCAAAACATATGAAAATTTTTTAAGATCTTGGACGACTTCCTACCTTGTCAAAAAATTGAAAATTTTTTAAAATATTGGACGACTTCCTACCCTGTCAACTAATTGAAAATTTTTTAAAATTTTGCACGACACCCTACCTTGTCAAAAAAATGAAAATTTTTTAAAATTTTGGGCGACTTCCTACTTTGTCAACAAATTGAAAATTTTTAAAAATTTTGCACAACTTCCTACCTTGTCAATAAACTGAAAATTTTTTAAAATTTTGGGCGACTTCCTACCTTGTCAAAAAATCGAAATTTTTTTAAAATTTTGGACGACTTCCTACCTTGTCAAAAAATTGAAAATTTTTTAAAATATTGGACGACTTCCTACCTTGTCAAGAAATTGAAAATTTTTTAAAATTTTGCACGACACCCTACCTTGTCAAGAAATTGAAAATTTTTTAAAATTTTGCACGACACCCTACCTTGTCAAAATATTGAAAAATTTTTAAAATTTTGGAAGACTTCCTACGATGTTAACAAATTGAAAATTTTTTAATATTTGGGACTACTTTCTACCTTGTCAAAACATTGAAAATTTTTTAAAATTTTGGACGACTTCCTACGATGTTAACAAATTGAAAATTTTTTAAAATTTGGGACGACTTTCTACCTTGCCAAAACATATGAAAATTTTTTAAGATCTTGGACGACTTCCTACCTTTTCAAAAAATTGAAAATTTTTTAAAATATTGGACGACTTCCTACCCTGTCAACTAATTGAAAATTTTTTAAAATTTTGCACGACACCCTACCTTGTCATAAAAATGAAAATTTTTTAAAATTTTGGGCGACTTCCTACTTTGTCAACAAATTGAAAATTTTTAAAAATTTTGCACAACTTCCTACCTTGTCAATAAACTGAAAATTTTTTAAAATTTTGGGCGACTTCCTACCTTGTCAAAAAATCGAAATTTTTTTAAAATTTTGAACGACTTCCTACCTTGTCAAAAAATTGAAAATTTTTTAAAATATTGGACGACTTCCTACCTTGTCAAGAAATTGAAAATTTTTTAAAATTTTGCACGACACCCTACCTTGTCAAGAAATTGAAAATTTTTTAAAATTTTGCACGACACCCTACCTTGTCAAAATATTGAAAAATTTTTAAAATTTTGGACGACTTCCTACGATGTTAACAAATTGAAAATTTTTTAATATTTGGGACGACTTTCTACCTTGTCAAAACATTGAAAATTTTTTAAAATTTTGGACGACTTCCTACTATGTTGACATATTGAAATTTTTTTAAAATTTTGGGCGACTTCCTACCTTATCAAAAAATTGAAATTTTTTTAAAATTTTGGACGACATGCTACCTTGTCAAAAAATTGAAAATTTTTTAAAATATTGGACGACTTCCTACCCTGTCAACAAATTGAAAATTTTTTAAAATTTTGCACGACACCCTACCTTGTCAAAAAACTGAAAATTTTTTAAAATTTTGGGCGACTTCCTACTTTGTCAACAAATTGAAAATTTTTAAAAATTTTGGACGACTTCCAACCTTGTCAATAAACTGAAAATTTTTTAAAATTTTGGGCGACTTCCTACCTTGTCAAAAAATCGAAATTTTTTTAAAATTTTGGACGACTTCCTACCTTGTCAAAAAATTGAAAATTTTTTAAAATATTGGACGACTTCCTAACTTGTCAAGAAATTGAAAATTTTTTAAAATTTTGCACGACACCCTACCTTGTCAAGAAATTGAAAATTTTTTAAAATTTTGCACAACACCCCAAATTGTCAAAATATTGAAAAATTTTTAAAATTTTGGACGACTTCCTACGATGTTAACAAATTGAAAATTTTTAAAAATTTTGCACAACTTCCTACCTTGTCAATAAACTGAAAATTTTTCAAAATTTTGGGCGACTTCCTACGATGTTAACAAATTGAAAATTTTTTAAAATTTGGGACGACTTTCAACCTTGCCAAAACATATGAAAATTTTTTAAGATCTTGGACGACTTCCTACCTTGTCAAAAAATTGAAAATTTTTTAAAATATTGGACGACTTCCTACCCTGTCAACAAATTGAAAATTTTTTAAAATTTTGCACGACACCCTACCTTGTCAAAAAACTGAAAATTTTTTAAAATTTTGGGCGACTTCCTACTTTGTCAACAAATTGAAAATTTTTAAAAATTTTGCACGACTTCCTACCTTGTCAATACACTGAAAATTTTTTAAAATTTTGGGCGACTCCCTACCTTGTCAAAAAATCGAAATTTTTTTAAAATTTTGGACGACTTCCTACCTTGTCAAAAAATCGAAATTTTTTTAAAATTTTGGACGACCTTGTCAAAAAATTGAAAATTTTTTAAAATATTGGACGACTTCCTACCTTGTCAAGAAATTGAAAATTTTTTAAAATTCTGCACGACACCCTACCTTGTCAAGAAATTGAAAATTTTTTAAAATTTTGCACGACACCCTACCTTGTCAAAATATTGAAAAATTTTTAAAATTTTGGACGACTTCCTACGATGTTAACAAATTGAAAATTTTTTAAAATTTGGGACGACTTTCTACCTTGCCAAAACATATGAAAATTTTTTAAGATCTTGGACGACTTCCTACCTTGTCAAAAAATTGAAAATTTTTTAAAATATTGGACGACTTCCTACTCTGTCAACTAATTGAAAATTTTTTAAAATTTTGCACGACACCCTACCTTGTCAAAAAAATGAAAATTTTTTAAAATTTTGGGCGACTTCCTACTTTGTCAACAAATTGAAAATTTTTAAAAATTTTGCACAACTTCCTACCTTGTCAATAAACTGAAAATTTTTTAAAATTTTGGGCGACTTCCTACCTTGTCAAAAAATCGAAATTTTTTTAAAATTTTGGACGACTTCCTACCTTGTCAAAAAATTGAAAATTTTTTAAAATATTGGACGACTTCCTACCTTGTCAAGAAATTGAAAATTTTTTAAAATTTTGCACGACACCCTACCTTGTCAAGAAATTGAAAATTTTTTAAAATTTTGCACGACACCCTACCTTGTCAAAATATTGAAAAATTTTTAAAATTTTGGACGACTTCCTACGATGTTAACAAATTGAAAATTTTTTAATATTTGGGACTACTTTCTACCTTGTCAAAACATTGAAAATTTTTTAAAATTTTGGACGACTTCCTACTATGTTGACATATTGAAATTTTTTTAAAATTTTGGGCGACTTCCTACCTTATCAAAAAATTGAAATTTTTTTAAAATTTTGGACGACATGCTACCTTGTCAAAAAATTGAAAATTTTTTAAAATATTGGACGACTTCCTACCCTGTCAACAAATTGAAAATTTTTTAAAATTTTGCACGACACCCTACCTTGTCAAAAAACTGATAATTTTTTAAAATTTTGGGCGACTTCCTACTTTGTCAACAAATTGAAAAATATTAAAAATTTTGCACGACTTCCTACCTTGTCAATAAACTGAAAATTTTTTAAAATTTTGGGCGACTTCCTACCTTGTCAAGAAATTGAAAATTTTTTAAAATTTTGCACGACACCCTACCTTGTCAAAATATTGAAAAATTTTTAAAATTTTGGACGACTTCCTACGATGTTAACAAATTGAAAATTTTTTAATATTTGGGACTACTTTCTACCTTGTCAAAACATTGAAAATTTTTTAAAATTTTGGACGACTTCCTACTATGTTGACATATTGAAATTTTTTTAAAATTTTGGGCGACTTCCTACCTTATCAAAAAATTGAAATTTTTTTAAAATTTTGGACGACATGCTACCTTGTCAAAAAATTAAAAATTTTTTAAAATATTGGACGACTTCCTACCCTGTCAACAAATTGAAAATTTTTTAAAATTTTGCACGACACCCTACCTTGTCAAAAAACTGATAATTTTTTAAAATTTTGGGCGACTTCCTACTTTGTCAACAAATTGAAAATTTTTAAAAATTTTGCACGACTTCCTACCTTGTCAATAAACTGAAAATTTTTTAAAATTTTGGGCGACTTCCTACCTTGTCAAAAAATCGAAATTTTTTTAAAATTTTGGACGACTTCCTACCTTATCAAAAAATTGAAATTTTTTTAAAATTTTGGACGACATGCTACCTTGTCAAAAAATTTAAAATTTTTTAAAATATTGGACGACTTCCTAACTTGTCAAGAAATTGAAAATTTTTTAAAATTTTGCACGACACCCTACCTTGTCAAGAAATTGAAAATTTTTTAAAATATTGGACGACTTCCTACACTGTCAACAAATTGAAAATTTTTTAAAATTTTGCACGACACCCTACCTTGTCAAAAAACTGATAATTTTTTAAAATTTTGGGCGACTTCCTACCTTGTCAAAAAATCGAAATTTTTTTAAAATTTTGGACGACTTCCTACCTTGTCAAAAAATTTAAAATTTTTTAAAATATTGGACGACTTCCTAACTTGTCAATAAACTGAAAATTTTTTAAAATTTTGGGCGACTTCCTACCTTGTCAAAAAATCGAAATTTTTTTAAAATTTGGGACGACTTTCTACCTTGTCAAAACATTGAAAATTTTTTAAAATTTTGGACGACTTCCAAATATGGTTTTATTAAGATAGTAATGTTAACAAATTGAAATTTTTTTAAAATTTTGGGCGACTTCCTACCTTATCAAAAAATTGAAAATTTTTTAAAATATTGGACGACTTCCTACCTTGTCAAGAAATTGAAAATTTTTTAAAATTTTGCACGACACCCTACCTTGTCAAGAAATTGAAAATTTTTTAAAATTTTGCGTGACACCCTACCTTGTCAAAATATTGAAAAATTTTTAAAATTTTGGACGACTTCCTACGATGTTAACAAATTGAAAATTTTTTAATATTTGGGGCGACTTTCTACCTTGTCAAGAAATTGAAAATTTTTTAAAATTTTGCACGACACCCTAACTTGTCAAGAAATTGAAAATTTTTTAAAATTTTGCACGACACCCTACCTTGTCAAAATATTGGAAAATTTTTAAAATTTTGGACGACTTCCTACGATGTTAACAAATTGAAAATTTTTTAATATTTGGGACGACTTTCTACCTTGTCAAAACATTGAAAATTTTTTAAAATTTTGGACGACTTCCTACTATGTTGACATATTGAAATTTTTTTAAAATTTTGGACGACTTCCTACCTTGTCAAAAAATCGAAATTTTTTTAAAATTTTGGACGACTTCCTACCTTGTCCAAAAATTGAAAATTTTTTAAAATATTGGACGACTTCCTACCTTGTCAAGAAATTGAAAATTTTTTAAAATTTTGCACGACTTCCTACTATGTTAACAAATAGAAATTTTTTTAAAATTTTGGACGACTTCCTACATTGTCAAAAAATCGAAATTTTTTTAAAATTTTGGACGACTTCCTACCTTGTCAAAAAATCGAAATTTTTTTAAAATTTTTAAAAATTTTGCACGACTTCCTACCTTGTCAACAAACTGAAAATTTTTTAAAATTTTGGGCGATTTCCTACTTTGTCAACAAATTGAAAATTTTTAAAAATTTTGCACGACTTCCTACCTTGTCAATAAACTGGAAATTTTTTAAAATTTTGGGCGACTTCCTACCTTGTCAAAAAATTGAAAATTTTTTAAGATTTTGGACAACTTCCTACCTTGTCAACAAATTGAAAATTTTTAAAATTTTGGGCGACTTCCTACCTTGTCAATAAATTGAAAATTTTTAAAAATTTTGCACGACTTCCTACCTTGTCAATAAACTGAAAATTTTTTAAAATTTTGGACGACACGCTACCTTGTCAAAAAATTGAAATTTTTTTATAATTTTGGACGACTTCCTACCTTGTCAAAAAATCGAATATTTTTTAAAATTTTGGACGACTACCTTGCCAAAACATATAAACATTTGTTAAAATTTTGGACGACTTCCTACCTTGTGAAAAACTTGAAAAGTTTTTAAAATTTTGGTCGACTTCCTACTTTGTCAACAAATTGAAAATTTTTAAAAATTTTGTACGACTTCCTACCTTGTCAACGAACTGAAAATTTTTTAAAATTTTGGGCGACTTCCTACTTTGTCAACAAATTGAAAATTTTTAAAAATTTTGCACGACTTCCTACCTTGTCAATAAACTGAAAATTTTTTAAAATTTTGGGCGACTTCCTACCTTGTCCAAAAATTGAAAATTTTTTAAAATATTGGACGACTTTGTCAACAAATTGAAAATTTTTTAAATTTTTGGGCGACTACCTACCTTGCCAAAACATATGAAAATTTTTTAAAATTTTGGACGACTTCCTACCTTGTCAACAAATTGAAAATTTTTTAAAAGTTTGGGCGACTTCCTACCTTGTCAAGAAATTGAAAATTTTTTAAAATTTTGCACGACACCCTACCCTGTCAACAAATTGAAAATTTTTTAAAATTTTGCACGACACCCTACCTTGTCAAGAAATTGAAAATTTTTTAAAATTTTGCACGACACCCTACCTTGTCAAAATATTGAAAAATTTTTAAAATTTTGGACGACTTCAAAAAATCGAAATTTTTTTAAAATTTTGGACGACTTCCTACCTTGTCAATAAACTGAAAATTTTTTAAAATTTTGGGCGACTTCCTACCTTGTCAAAAAATCGAAATTTTTTTAAAATTTTGGACGACTTCCTACCTTGTCAAAAAATCGAAATTTTTTTAAAATTTGGGACGACTTTCTACCTTGTCAAAACATATGAAAATTTTTTAAGATCTTGGACGACTTCCTACCTTGTCAAAAAATTGAAAATTTTTTAAAATATTGGACGACTTCCTACCCTGTCAACTAATTGAAAATTTTTTAAAATTTTGCACGACACCCTACCTTGTCAAAAAACTGAAAATTTTTTAAAATTTTGGGCGACTTCCTACTTTGTCAACAAATTGAAAATTTTTAAAAATTTTGCACAACTTCCTACCTTGTCAATAAACTGAAAATTTTTTAAAATTTTGGACGACTACCTACCTTACCAAAACATATGAAAATTTTTTAAAATTTTGGACGACTTCCTACCTTGTCAACAAATTGAAAATTTTTTAAAATTTTGGACGGTTTCCTACCCTGTCAACAAATTGAAAACTTTTCAAAATTTTGCACGACTTCCTACCTTGTCAATAAACTGAAATTTTTTTTAAATTTTGGGCGACTTCCTACCTTGTCAACAAATTGAAATTTTTTTAAAATTTTGGACGACTTCCTACCTTGTCAACAAATTGAAAATTTTTTAAAATTTTGGGCGACTTCCTACCTTGTCAAAAAATCGAAATTTTTTTAAAATTTTGGACGACTTCCTACCTTGTCAAAAAATCGAAATTTTTTTAAAATTTTGGACGACTTCCTACCTTGTCAAAAAATTGAAAATTTTTTAAAATATTGGACGACTTCCTACCTTGTCAACGAACTGAAAATTTTTTAAAATTTTGGGCGACTTCCTACTTTGTCAACAAATTGAAAATTTTTAAAAATTTTGCACGACTTCCTACCTTGTCAATAAACTGAAAATTTTTTAAAATTTTGGGCGACTTCCTACCTTGTCCAAAAATTGAAAATTTTTTAAAATATTGGACGACTTTGTCAACAAATTGAAAATTTTTTAAATTTTTGGGCGACTACCTACCTTGCCAAAACATATGAAAATTTTTTAAAATTTTGGACGACTTCCTACCTTGTCAACAAATTGAAAATTTTTTAAACGTTTGGGCGACTTCCTACCTTGTCAAGAAATTGAAAATTTTTTAAAATTTTGCACGACACCCTACCCTGTCAACAAATTGAAAATTTTTTAAAATTTTGCACGACACCCTACCTTGTCAAGAAATTGAAAATTTTTTAAAATTTTGCACGACACCCTACCTTGTCAAAATATTGAAAAATTTTTAAAATTTTGGACGACTTCAAAAAATCGAAATTTTTTTAAAATTTTGGACGACTTCCTACCTTGTCAAAAAATCGAAATTTTTTTAAAATTTTGGACGACTTCCTACCTTGTCAAAAAATCGAAATTTTTTTAAAATTTTGGACGACTTCCTACTATGTTAACAAATTGAAAATTTTTTAAAATTTGGGACGACTTTCTACCTTGTCAAAACATATGAAAATTTTTTAAGATCTTGGACGACTTCCTACCTTGTCAAAAAATTGAAAATTTTTTAAAATATTGGACGACTTCCTACCCTGTCAACTAATTGAAAATTTTTTAAAATTTTGCACGACACCCTACCTTGTCAAAAAACTGAAAATTTTTTAAAATTTTGGGCGACTTCCTACTTTGTCAACAAATTGAAAATTTTTAAAAATTTTGCACAACTTCCTACCTTGTCAATAAACTGAAAATTTTTTAAAATTTTGGACGACTACCTACCTTACCAAAACATATGAAAATTTTTTAAAATTTTGGACGACTTCCTACCTTGTCAACAAATTGAAAATTTTTTAAAATTTTGGACGGTTTCCTACCCTGTCAACAAATTGAAAACTTTTCAAAATTTTGCACGACTTCCTACCTTGTCAATAAACTGAAATTTTTTTTAAATTTTGGGCGACTTCCTACCTTGTCAACAAATTGAAATTTTTTTAAAATTTTGGACGACTTCCTACCTTGTCAACAAATTGAAAATTTTTTAAAATTTTGGGCGACTTCCTACCTTGTCAAAAAATCGAAATTTTTTTAAAATTTTGGACGACTTCCTACCTTGTCAAAAAATCGAAATTTTTTTAAAATTTTGGACGACTTCCTACCTTGTCAAAAAATTGAAAATTTTTTAAAATATTGGACGACTTCCTACCTTGTCAAGAAATTGAAAATTTTTTAAAATTTTGCACGACACCCTACCCTGTCAACAAATTGAAAATTTTTTAAAATTTTGCACGACACCCTACCTTGTCAAGAAATTGAAAATTTTTTAAAATGTTGCACGACACCCTACCTTGTCAAAATATTGAAAAATTTTTAAAATTTTGGACGACTTCCTACGATGTTAACAAATTTAAAATTTTTTAAAATTTTTGACGACTTTCTACCTTGCCGAAACATATGAAAATTTTTTAAGATCTTGGACGACTTCCTACCTTGTCAAAAAATTGAAAATTTTTTAAAATATTGGACGACTTCCTACCCTGTCAACAAATTGAAAATTTTTTAAAATTTTGCACGACTTTCTACCTTGCCAAAACATATGAAAATTTTTTAAGATCTTGGACGACTTCCTACCTTGTCAAAAAACTGAAAATTTTTTAAAATTTTGGGCGACTTCCTACTTTTTCAACAAATTGAAAATTTTTAAAAATTTTGCACGACTTCCTACCTTGTCAATAAACTGAAAATTTTTTAAAATTTTGGGCGACTTCCTACCTTGTCAAAAAATCGAAATTTTTTTAAAATTTTGGACGACTTCCTACCTTGTCAAAAAATCGAAATTTTTTTAAAATTTTGGACGACCTTGTCAAAAAATTGAAAATTTTTTAAAATATTGGACGACTTCCTACCTTGTCAAGAAATTGAAAATTTTTTAAAATTCTGCACGACACCCTACCTTGTCAAGAAATTGAAAATTTTTTAAAATTTTGCACGACACCCTACCTTGTCAAAATATTGAAAAATTTTTAAAATTTTGGACGACTTTATACGATGTTAACAAATTGAAAATTTTTTAAAATTTGGGACGACTTTCTACCTTGCCAAAACATATGAAAATTTTTTAAGATCTTGGACGACTTCCTACCTTGTCAAAAAATTGAAAATTTTTTAAAATATTGGACGACTTCCTACCCTGTCAACTAATTGAAAAATTTTTAAAATTTTGCACGACGCCCTACCTTGTCAAAAAACTGAAAATTTTTTAAAATTTTGGGCGACTTCCTACTTTGTCAACAAATTGAAAATTTTTAAAAATTTTGCACAACTTCCTACCTTGTCAATAAACTGAAAATTTTTTAAAATTTTGGGCGACTTCCTACCTTGTCAAAAAATCGAAATTTTTTTAAAATTTTGGACGACTTCCTACCTTGTCAAAAAATTGAAAATTTTTTAAAATATTGGACGACTTCCTACCTTGTCAAGAAATTGAAAATTTTTTAAAATTTTGCACGACATCCTACCTTGTCAAGAAATTGAAAATTTTTTAAAATTTTGCACGAAACCCTACCTTGTCAAAATATTGAAAAATTTTTAAAATTTTGGACGACTTCCTACGATGTTAACAAATTGAAAATTTTTTAATATTTGGGACGACTTTCTACCTTGTCAAAACATTGAAAATTTTTTAAAATTTTGGACGACTTCCTACCTTGTGAAAAAATTGAAAATTTTTTAAAATATTGGACGACTTCCTACCTTGTCAAGAAATTGAAAATTTTTTAAAATTTTGCACGACACCCTACCTTGTCAAAATATTGAAAATTTTTTAAAATTTTGCACGACACCCTACCTTGTCAAAACATTGAAAATTTTTTAAAATTTTGGACGACTTCCTACTATGTTAACAAATTGAAAATTTTTTAAAATTTGGGACGACTTTCTACCTTCTCAAAACATATGAAAATTTTTTAAGATCTTGGACGACTTCCTACCTTGTCAAAAAATTGAAAATTTTTTAAAATATTGGACGACTTCCTACCCTGTCAACTAATTGAAAATTTTTTAAAATTTTGCACGACACCCTACCTTGTCAAAAAACTGAAAATTTTTTAAAATTTTGCACGACACCCTACCTTGTCAAAAAACTGAAAATTTTTTAAAATTTTGGGCGACTTCCTACTTTGTCAACATATTGAAAATTTTTAAAAATTTTGCACAACTTCCTACCTTGTCAATAAACTGAAAATTTTTTAAAATTTTGGACGACTACCTACCTTACCAAAACATATGAAAATTTTTTAAAATTTTGGACGACTTCCTACCTTGTCAACAAATTGAAAATTTTTTAAAATTTTGGACGGTTTCCTACCCTGTCAACAAATTGAAAACTTTTTAAAATTTTGCACGACTTCCTACCTTGTCAATAAACTGAAATTTTTTTTAAATTTTGGGCGACTTCCTACCTTGTCAACAAATTGAAATTTTTTTAAAATTTTGGACGACTTCCTACCTTGTCAACAAATTGAAAATTTTTTAAAATTTTGGGCGACTTCCTACCTTGTCAAAAAATCGAAATTTTTTTAAAATTTTGGACGACTTCCTACCTTGTCAAAAAATCGAAATTTTTTTAAAATTTTGGACGACTTCCTACCTTGTCAAAAAATCGAAATTTTTTTAAAATTTTGGACGACTTCCTACCTTGTCAAAAAACTGAAAATTTTTTAAAATTTTGGGCGACTTCCTACTTTGTCAACAAATTGAAATTTTTTTAAAATTTTGGACGACTTCCTACCTTGTCAACAAATTGAAAATTTTTTAAAATTTTGGGCGACTTCCTACCTTGTCAAAAAATCGAAATTTTTTTAAAATTTTGGACGACTTCCTACCTTGTGAACAAATTGAAAATTTTTTAAAATTTTGGGCGACTTCCTACCTTGTCAAAAAATCGAAATTTTTTTAAAATTTTGGACGACTTCCTACCTTGTCAAAAAACTGAAAATTTTTTAAAATTTTGGGCGACTTCCTACTTTGTCAACAAATTGAAATTTTTTTAAAATTTTGGACGACTTCCTACCTTGTCAACAAATTGAAAATTTTTTAAAATTTTGGACGACTTCCTACCTTGTGAACAAATTGAAAATTTTTTAAAATTTTGGGCGACTTCCTACCTTGTCAAAAAATCGAAATTTTTTTAAAATTTTGGACGACTTCCTACCTTGTCAAAAAATCGAAATTTTTTTAAAATTATGGACGACTTCCTACCTTGTCAAAAAACTGAAAATTTTTTAAAATTTTGGGCGACTTCCTACTTTGTCAACAAATTGAAAATTTTTAAAAATTTTGCACGACTTCCTACCTTGTCAATAAACTGAAAATTTTTTAAAATTTTGGGCGACTTCCTACCTTGTCAAAAAATCGAAATTTTTTTAAAATTTTGGACGACTTCCTACCTTGTCAAAAAATCGAAATTTTTTTAAAATTTTGGACGACTTCCTACCTTGTCAAAAAACTGAAAATTTTTTAAAATTTTGGGCGACTTCCTACTTTGTCAACAAATTGAAAATTTTTAAAAATTTTGCACGACTTCCTACCTTGTCAATAAACTGAAAATTTTTTAAAATTTTGGGCGACTCCCTACCTTGTCAAAAAATCGAAATTTTTTTAAAATTTTGGACGACTTCCTACCTTGTCATCAAATTGAAAATTTTTTAAAATTTTGCACGACACCCTACCCTGTCAACAAATTGAAAATTTTTTAAAATTTTGCACGACACCCTACCTTGTCAAGAAATTGAAAATTTTTTAAAATTTTGCACGACACCCTACCTTGTCAAAATATTGAAAAATTTTTAAAATTTTGGACGACTTCCTACGATGTTAACAAATTGAAAATTTTTTAAAATTTGGGACGACTTTCTACCTTGCCAAAACATATGAAAATTTTTTAAGATCTTGGACGACTTCCTACCTTGTCAAAAAATTGAAAATTTTTTAAAATATTGGACGACTTCCTACCCTGTCAACAAATTGAAAATTTTTTAAAATTTTGCACGACACCCTACCTTGTCAAAAAACTGAAAATTTTTTAAAATTTTGGGCGACTTCCTACTTTGTCAACAAATTGAAAATTTTTAAAAATTTTGCACGACTTCCTACCTTGTCAATAAACTGAAATTTTTTTTAAATTTTGGGCGACTTCCTACCTTGTCAACAAATTGAAATTTTTTTAAAATTTTGGACGACTTCCTACCTTGTCAACAAATTGAAAATTTTTTAAAATTTTGGGCGACTTCCTACCTTGTCAAAAAATCGAAATTTTTTTAAAATTTTGGACGACTTCCTACCTTGTCAAAAAATCGAAATTTTTTTAAAATTTTGGACGACTTCCTACCTTGTCAACAAATTGAAATTTTTTTAAAATTTTGGACGACTTCCTACCTTGTCAACAAATTGAAAATTTTTTTAAAATTTTGGGCGACTTCCTACCTTGTCAAAAAATCGAAATTTTTTTAAAATTTTGGACGACTTCCTACCTTGTCAAAAAATCGAAATTTTTTTAAAATTTTGGACGACTTCCTACCTTGTCAAAAAACTGAAAATTTTTAAAATTTTGGGCGACTTCCTACTTTGTCAACAAATTGAAAATTTTTAAAAATTTTGCACGACTTCCTACCTTGTCAATAAACTGAAAATTTTTTAAAATTTTGGGCGACTCCCTACCTTGTCAAAAAATCGAAATTTTTTTAAAATTTTGGACGACTTCCTACCTTGTCATCAAATTGAAAATTTTTAAAAATATTGGACGACTTCCTACCTTGTCAAGAAATTGAAAATTTTTTAAAATTTTGCACGACACCCTACCTTGTCAAAAAACTGAAAATTTTTTAAAATTTTGCACGACACCCTACCTTGTCAAAAAACTGAAAATTTTTTAAAATTTTGGGCGACTTCCTACTTTGTCAACATATTGAAAATTTTTAAAAATTTTGCACAACTTCCTACCTTGTCAATAAACTGAAAATTTTTTAAAATTTTGGACGACTACCTACCTTACCAAAACATATGAAAATTTTTTAAAATTTTGGACGACTTCCTACCTTGTCAACAAATTGAAAATTTTTTAAAATTTTGGACGGTTTCCTACCCTGTCAACAAATTGAAAACTTTTTAAAATTTTGCACGACTTCCTACCTTGTCAATAAACTGAAATTTTTTTTAAATTTTGGGCGACTTCCTACCTTGTCAACAAATTGAAATTTTTTTAAAATTTTGGACGACTTCCTACCTTGTCAACAAATTGAAAATTTTTTAAAATTTTGGGCGACTTCCTACCTTGTCAAAAAATCGAAATTTTTTTAAAATTTTGGACGACTTCCTACCTTGTCAAAAAATCGAAATTTTTTTAAAATTTTGGACGACTTCCTACCTTGTCAAAAAACTGAAAATTTTTAAAATTTTGGGCGACTTCCTACTTTGTCAACAAATTGAAAATTTTTAAAAATTTTGCACGACTTCCTACCTTGTCAATAAACTGAAAATTTTTTAAAATTTTGGGCGACTCCCTACCTTGTCAAAAAATCGAAATTTTTTTAAAATTTTGGACGACTTCCTACCTTGTCATCAAATTGAAAATTTTTAAAAATATTGGACGACTTCCTACATTGTCAAGAAATTGAAAATTTTTTAAAATTCTGCACGACACCCTACCTTGTCAACAAATTGAAAATTTTTTAAAATTTTGGGCGACTTAATACCTTGTCAAAAAATCGAAATTTTTTTAAAATTTTGGACGACTTCCTACCTTGTCAAAAAATCGAAATTTTTTTAAAATTTTGGACGACTTCCTACCTTGTCAAAAAACTGAAAATTTTTTAAAATTTTGGGCGACTTCCTACTTTGTCAACAAATTGAAATTTTTTTAAAATTTTGGACGACTTCCTACCTTGTCAACAAATTGAAAATTTTTTAAAATTTTGGGCGACTTCCTACCTTGTCAAAAAATCGAAATTTTTTTAAAATTTTGGACGACTTCCTACCTTGTGAACAAATTGAAAATTTTTTAAAATTTTGGGCGACTTCCTACCTTGTCAAAAAATCGAAATTTTTTTAAAATTTTGGACGACTTCCTACCTTGTCAAAAAACTGAAAATTTTTTAAAATTTTGGGCGACTTCCTACTTTGTCAACAAATTGAAATTTTTTTAAAATTTTGGACGACTTCCTACCTTGTCAACAAATTGAAAATTTTTTAAAATTTTGGACGACTTCCTACCTTGTGAACAAATTGAAAATTTTTTAAAATTTTGGGCGACTTCCTACCTTGTCAAAAAATCGAAATTTTTTTAAAATTTTGGACGACTTCCTACCTTGTCAAAAAACTGAAAATTTTTTAAAATTTTGGGCGACTTCCTACTTTGTCAACAAATTGAAAATTTTTAAAAATTTTGCACGACTTCCTACCTTGTCAATAAACTGAAAATTTTTTAAAATTTTGGGCGACTCCCTACCTTGTCAAAAAATCGAAATTTTTTTAAAATTTTGGACGACTTCCTACCTTGTCATCAAATTGAAAATTTTTTAAAATTTTGCACGACACCCTACCCTGTCAACAAATTGAAAATTTTTTAAAATTTTGCACGACACCCTACCTTGTCAAGAAATTGAAAATTTTTTAAAATTTTGCACGACACCCTACCTTGTCAAAATATTGAAAAATTTTTAAAATTTTGGACGACTTCCTACGATGTTAACAAATTGAAAATTTTTTAAAATTTGGGACGACTTTCTACCTTGCCAAAACATATGAAAATTTTTTAAGATCTTGGACGACTTCCTACCTTGTCAAAAAATTGAAAATTTTTTAAAATATTGGACGACTTCCTACCCTGTCAACAAATTGAAAATTTTTTAAAATTTTGCACGACACCCTACCTTGTCAAAAAACTGAAAATTTTTTAAAATTTTGGGCGACTTCCTACTTTGTCAACAAATTGAAAATTTTTAAAAATTTTGGACGACTTCCTACCTTGTCAATAAACTGAAATTTTTTTTAAATTTTGGGCGACTTCCTACCTTGTCAACAAATTGAAATTTTTTTAAAATTTTGGACGACTTCCTACCTTGTCAACAAATTGAAAATTTTTTAAAATTTTGGGCGACTTCCTACCTTGTCAAAAAATCGAAATTTTTTTAAAATTTTGGACGACTTCCTACCTTGTCAAAAAATCGAAATTTTTTTAAAATTTTGGACGACTTCCTACCTTGTCAACAAATTGAAATTTTTTTAAAATTTTGGACGACTTCCTACCTTGTCAACAAATTGAAAATTTTTTAAAATTTTGGGCGACTTCCTACCTTGTCAAAAAATCGAAATTTTTTTAAAATTTTGGACGACTTCCTACCTTGTCAAAAAATCGAAATTTTTTTAAAATTTTGGACGACTTCCTACCTTGTCAAAAAACTGAAAATTTTTAAAATTTTGGGCGACTTCCTACTTTGTCAACAAATTGAAAATTTTTAAAAATTTTGCACGACTTCCTACCTTGTCAATAAACTGAAAATTTTTTAAAATTTTGGGCGACTCCCTACCTTGTCAAAAAATCGAAATTTTTTTAAAATTTTGGACGACTTCCTACCTTGTCATCAAATTGAAAATTTTTAAAAATATTGGACGACTTCCTACCTTGTCAAGAAATTGAAAATTTTTTAAAATTTTGCACGACACCCTACCTTGTCAAAAAACTGAAAATTTTTTAAAATTTTGCACGACACCCTACCTTGTCAAAAAACTGAAAATTTTTTAAAATTTTGGGCGACTTCCTACTTTGTCAACATATTGAAAATTTTTAAAAATTTTGCACAACTTCCTACCTTGTCAATAAACTGAAAATTTTTTAAAATTTTGGACGACTACCTACCTTACCAAAACATATGAAAATTTTTTAAAATTTTGGACGACTTCCTACCTTGTCAACAAATTGAAAATTTTTTAAAATTTTGGACGGTTTCCTACCCTGTCAACAAATTGAAAACTTTTTAAAATTTTGCACGACTTCCTACCTTGTCAATAAACTGAAATTTTTTTTAAATTTTGGGCGACTTCCTACCTTGTCAACAAATTGAAATTTTTTTAAAATTTTGGACGACTTCCTACCTTGTCAACAAATTGAAAATTTTTTAAAATTTTGGGCGACTTCCTACCTTGTCAAAAAATCGAAATTTTTTTAAAATTTTGGACGACTTCCTACCTTGTCAAAAAATCGAAATTTTTTTAAAATTTTGGACGACTTCCTACCTTGTCAAAAAACTGAAAATTTTTAAAATTTTGGGCGACTTCCTACTTTGTCAACAAATTGAAAATTTTTAAAAATTTTGCACGACTTCCTACCTTGTCAATAAACTGAAAATTTTTTAAAATTTTGGGCGACTCCCTACCTTGTCAAAAAATCGAAATTTTTTTAAAATTTTGGACGACTTCCTACCTTGTCATCAAATTGAAAATTTTTAAAAATATTGGACGACTTCCTACCTTGTCAAGAAATTGAAAATTTTTTAAAATTCTGCACGACACCCTACCTTGTCAACAAATTGAAAATTTTTTAAAATTTTGGGCGACTTAATACCTTGTCAAAAAATCGAAATTTTTTTAAAATTTTGGACGACTTCCTACCTTGTCAAAAAATCGAAATTTTTTTAAAATTTTGGACGACTTCCTACCTTGTCAAAAAACTGAAAATTTTTTAAAATTTTGGGCGACTTCCTACTTTGTCAACAAATTGAAATTTTTTTAAAATTTTGGACGACTTCCTACCTTGTCAACAAATTGAAAATTTTTTAAAATTTTGGGCGACTTCCTACCTTGTCAAAAAATCGAAATTTTTTTAAAATTTTGGACGACTTCCTACCTTGTGAACAAATTGAAAATTTTTTAAAATTTTGGGCGACTTCCTACCTTGTCAAAAAATCGAAATTTTTTTAAAATTTTGGACGACTTCCTACCTTGTCAAAAAACTGAAAATTTTTTAAAATTTTGGGCGACTTCCTACTTTGTCAACAAATTGAAATTTTTTTAAAATTTTGGACGACTTCCTACCTTGTCAACAAATTGAAAATTTTTTAAAATTTTGGACGACTTCCTACCTTGTGAACAAATTGAAAATTTTTTAAAATTTTGGGCGACTTCCTACCTTGTCAAAAAATCGAAATTTTTTTAAAATTTTGGACGACTTCCTACCTTGTCAAAAAATCGAAATTTTTTTAAAATTATGGACGACTTCCTACCTTGTCAAAAAACTGAAAATTTTTTAAAATTTTGGGCGACTTCCTACTTTGTCAACAAATTGAAAATTTTTAAAAATTTTGGACGACTTCCTACCTTGTCAATAAACTGAAAATTTTTTAAAATTTTGGGCGACTTCCTACCTTGTCAAAAAATCGAAATTTTTTTAAAATTTTGGACGACTTCCTACCTTGTCAAAAAATCGAAATTTTTTTAAAATTTTGGACGACTTCCTACCTTGTCAAAAAACTGAAAATTTTTTAAAATTTTGGGCGACTTCCTACTTTGTCAACAAATTGAAAATTTTTAAAAATTTTGCACGACTTCCTACCTTGTCAATAAACTGAAAATTTTTTAAAATTTTGGGCGACTCCCTACCTTGTCAAAAAATCGAAATTTTTTTAAAATTTTGGACGACTTCCTACCTTGTCATCAAATTGAAAATTTTTTAAAATTTTGCACGACACCCTACCCTGTCAACAAATTGAAAATTTTTTAAAATTTTGCACGACACCCTACCTTGTCAAGAAATTGAAAATTTTTTAAAATTTTGCACGACACCCTACCTTGTCAAAATATTGAAAAATTTTTAAAATTTTGGACGACTTCCTACGATGTTAACAAATTGAAAATTTTTTAAAATTTGGGACGACTTTCTACCTTGCCAAAACATATGAAAATTTTTTAAGATCTTGGACGACTTCCTACCTTGTCAAAAAATTGAAAATTTTTTAAAATATTGGACGACTTCCTACCCTGTCAACAAATTGAAAATTTTTTAAAATTTTGCACGACACCCTACCTTGTCAAAAAACTGAAAATTTTTTAAAATTTTGGGCGACTTCCTACTTTGTCAACAAATTGAAAATTTTTAAAAATTTTGCACGACTTCCTACCTTGTCAATAAACTGAAAATTTTTTAAAATTTTGGGCGACTCCCTACCTTGTCAAAAAATCGAAATTTTTTTAAAATTTTGGACGACTTCCTACCTTGTCATCAAATTGAAAATTTTTAAAAATATTGGACGACTTCCTACCTTGTCAAGAAATTGAAAATTTTTTAAAATTCTGCACGACACCCTACCTTGTCAAGAAATTGAAAATTTTTTAAAATTTTGCACGACACCCTACCTTGTCAAAATATTGAAAAATTTTTAAAATTTTGGACGACTTCCTACGATGTTAACAAATTGAAAATTTTTTAAAATTTGGGACGACTTTCTACCTTGCCAAAACATATGAAAATTTTTTAAGATCTTGGACGACTTCCTACCTTGTCAAAAAATTGAAAATTTTTTAAAATATTGGACGACTTCCTACCCTGTCAACTAATTGAAAATTTTTTAAAATTTTGCACGACACCCTACCTTGTCAAAAAAATGAAAATTTTTTAAAATTTTGGGCGACTTCCTACTTTGTCAACAAATTGAAAATTTTTAAAAATTTTGCACAACTTCCTACCTTGTCAATAAACTGAAAATTTTTTAAAATTTTGGGCGACTTCCTACCTTGTCAAAAAATCGAAATTTTTTTAAAATTTTGGACGACTTCCTACCTTGTCAAAAAATTGAAAATTTTTTAAAATATTGGACGACTTCCTACCTTGTCAAGAAATTGAAAATTTTTTAAAATTTTGCACGACACCCTACCTTGTCAAGAAATTGAAAATTTTTTAAAATTTTGCACGACACCCTACCTTGTCAAAATATTGAAAAATTTTTAAAATTTTGGACGACTTCCTACGATGTTAACAAATTGAAAATTTTTTAATATTTGGGACGACTTTCTACCTTGTCAAAACATTGAAAATTTTTTAAAATTTTGGACGACTTCCTACTATGTTGACATATTGAAATTTTTTTAAAATTTTGGGCGACTTCCTACCTTATCAAAAAATTGAAATTTTTTTAAAATTTTGGATGACATGCTACCTTGTCAAAAAATTGAAAATTTTTTAAAATATTGGACGACTTCCTACCCTGTCAACAAATTGAAAATTTTTTAAAATTTTGCACGACACCCTACCTTGTCAAAAAACTGAAAATTTTTTAAAATTTTGGGCGACTTCCTACTTTGTCAACAAATTGAAAATTTTTAAAAATTTTGGACGACTTCCAACCTTGTCAATAAACTGAAAATTTTTTAAAATTTTGGGCGACTTCCTACCTTGTCAAAAAATGGAAATTTTTTTAAAATTTTGGACGACTTCCTACCTTGTCAAAAAATTGAAAATTTTTTAAAATATTGGACGACTTCCTAACTTGTCAAGAAATTGAAAATTTTTTAAAATTTTGCACGACACCCTACCTTGTCAAGAAATTGAAAATTTTTTAAAATTTTGCACGACACCCCACCTTGTCAAAATATTGAAAAATTTTTAAAATTTTGGACGACTTCCTACGATGTTAACAAATTGAAAATTTTTAAAAATTTTGCACAACTTCCTACCTTGTCAATAAACTGAAAATTTTTTAAAATTTTGGGCGACTTCCTACGATGTTAACAAATTGAAAATTTTTTAAAATTTGGGACGACTTTCTACCTTGCCAAAACATATGAAAATTTTTTAAGATCTTGGACGACTTCCTACCTTGTCAAAAAATTGAAAATTTTTTAAAATATTGGACGACTTCCTAACTTGTCAAGAAATTGAAAATTTTTTAAAATTTTGCACGACACCCTACCTTGTCAAGAAATTGAAAATTTTTTAAAATTTTGCACGACACCCCACCTTGTCAAAATATTGAAAAATTTTTAAAATTTTGGACGACTTCCTACGATGTTAACAAATTGAAAATTTTTAAAAATTTTGCACAACTTCCTACCTTGTCAATAAACT
This sequence comes from Condylostylus longicornis, assembly GCF_029603195.1. Taxonomy (NCBI): domain Eukaryota; kingdom Metazoa; phylum Arthropoda; class Insecta; order Diptera; family Dolichopodidae; genus Condylostylus; species Condylostylus longicornis. The sequence goes on from NW_026577998.1 coordinate 950,325, forward strand.
GAAAATTTTTTAAAATTTTGGGCGACTTCCTACTTTGTCAACAAATTGAAAATTTTTAAAAATTTTGCACGACTTCCTACCTTGTCAATAAACTGAAAATTTTTTAAAATTTTGGGCGACTCCCTACCTTGTCAAAAAATCGAAATTTTTTTAAAATTTTGGACGACTTCCTACCTTGTCAAAAAATCGAAATTTTTTTAAAATTTTGGACGACCTTGTCAAAAAATTGAAAATTTTTTAAAATATTGGACGACTTCCTACCTTGTCAAGAAATTGAAAATTTTTTAAAATTCTGCACGACACCCTACCTTGTCAAGAAATTGAAAATTTTTTAAAATTTTGCACGACACCCTACCTTGTCAAAATATTGAAAAATTTTTAAAATTTTGGACGACTTCCTACGATGTTAACAAATTGAAAATTTTTTAAAATTTGGGACGACTTTCTACCTTGCCAAAACATATGAAAATTTTTTAAGATCTTGGACGACTTCCTACCTTGTCAAAAAATTGAAAATTTTTTAAAATATTGGACGACTTCCTACCCTGTCAACTAATTGAAAATTTTTTAAAATTTTGCACGACACCCTACCTTGTCAAAAAAATGAAAATTTTTTAAAATTTTGGGCGACTTCCTACTTTGTCAACAAATTGAAAATTTTTAAAAATTTTGCACAACTTCCTACCTTGTCAATAAACTGAAAATTTTTTAAAATTTTGGGCGACTTCCTACCTTGTCAAAAAATCGAAATTTTTTTAAAATTTTGGACGACTTCCTACCTTGTCAAAAAATTGAAAATTTTTTAAAATATTGGACGACTTCCTACCTTGTCAAGAAATTGAAAATTTTTTAAAATTTTGCACGACACCCTACCTTGTCAAGAAATTGAAAATTTTTTAAAATTTTGCACGACACCCTACCTTGTCAAAATATTGAAAAATTTTTAAAATTTTGGACGACTTCCTACGATGTTAACAAATTGAAAATTTTTTAATATTTGGGACTACTTTCTACCTTGTCAAAACATTGAAAATTTTTTAAAATTTTGGACGACTTCCTACGATGTTAACAAATTGAAAATTTTTTAAAATTTGGGACTACTTTCTACCTTGTCAAAACATTGAAAATTTTTTAAAATTTTGGACGACTTCCTACGATGTTAACAAATTGAAAATTTTTTAAAATTTGGGACGACTTTCTACCTTGCCAAAACATATGAAAATTTTTTAAGATCTTGGACGACTTCCTACCTTGTCAAAAAATTGAAAATTTTTTAAAATATTGGACGACTTCCTACCCTGTCAACTAATTGAAAATTTTTTAAAATTTTGCACGACACCCTACCTTGTCATAAAAATGAAAATTTTTTAAAATTTTGGGCGACTTCCTACTTTGTCAACAAATTGAAAATTTTTAAAAATTTTGCACAACTTCCTACCTTGTCAATAAACTGAAAATTTTTTAAAATTTTGGGCGACTTCCTACCTTGTCAAAAAATCGAAATTTTTTTAAAATTTTTGACGACTTCCTACCTTGTCAAAAAATTGAAAATTTTTTAAAATATTGGACGACTTCCTACCTTGTCAAGAAATTGAAAATTTTTTAAAATTTTGCACGACACCCTACCTTGTCAAGAAATTGAAAATTTTTTAAAATTTTGCACGACACCCTACCTTGTCAAAATATTGAAAAATTTTTAAAATTTTGGACGACTTCCTACGATGTTAACAAATTGAAAATTTTTTAATATTTGGGACGACTTTCTACCTTGTCAAAACATTGAAAATTTTTTAAAATTTTGGACGACTTCCTACTATGTTGACATATTGAAATTTTTTTAAAATTTTGGGCGACTTCCTACCTTATCAAAAAATTTAAATTTTTTTAAAATTTTGGACGACATGCTACCTTGTCAAAAAATTGAAAATTTTTTAAAATATTGGACGACTTCCTACCCTGTCAACAAATTGAAAATTTTTTAAAATTTTGCACGACACCCTACCTTGTCAAAAAACTGAAAATTTTTTAAAATTTTGGGCGACTTCCTACTTTGTCAACAAATTGAAAATTTTTAAAAATTTTGGACGACTTCCAACCTTGTCAATAAACTGAAAATTTTTTAAAATTTTGGGCGACTTCCTACCTTGTCAAAAAATCGAAATTTTTTTAAAATTTTGGACGACTTCCTACCTTGTCAAAAAATTGAAAATTTTTTAAAATATTGGACGACTTCCTAACTTGTCAAGAAATTGAAAATTTTTTAAAATTTTGCACGACACCCTACCTTGTCAAGAAATTGAAAATTTTTTAAAATTTTGCACGACACCCCAAATTGTCAAAATATTGAAAAATTTTTAAAATTTTGGACGACTTCCTACGATGTTAACAAATTGAAAATTTTTAAAAATTTTGCACAACTTCCTACCTTGTCAATAAACTGAAAATTTTTTTAAATTTTGGGCGACTTCCTACGATGTTAACAAATTGAAAATTTTTTAAAATTTGGGACGACTTTCTACCTTGCCAAAACATATGAAAATTTTTTAAGATCTTGGACGACTTCCTACCTTGTCAAAAAATTGAAAATTTTTTAAAATATTGGACGACTTCCTACCCTGTCAACAAATTGAAAATTTTTTAAAATTTTGCACGACACCCTACCTTGTCAAAAAACTGAAAATTTTTTAAAATTTTGGGCGACTTCCTACTTTGTCAACAAATTGAAAATTTTTAAAAATTTTGCACGACTTCCTACCTTGTCAATAAACTGAAAATTTTTTAAAATTTTGGGCGACTCCCTACCTTGTCAAAAAATCGAAATTTTTTTAAAATTTTGGACGACTTCCTACCTTGTCAAAAAATTGAAATTTTTTTAAAATTTTGGACGACCTTGTCAAAAAATTGAAAATTTTTTAAAATATTGGACGACTTCCTACCTTGTCAAGAAATTGAAAATTTTTTAAAATTCTGCACGACACCCTACCTTGTCAAGAAATTGAAAATTTTTTAAAATTTTGCACGACACCCTACCTTGTCAAAATATTGAAAAATTTTTAAAATTTTGGACGACTTCCTACGATGTTAACAAATTGAAAATTTTTTAAAATTTGGGTCGACTTTCTACCTTGCCAAAACATATGAAAATTTTTTAAGATCTTGGACGACTTCCTACCTTGTCAAAAAATTGAAAATTTTTTAAAATATTGGACGACTTCCTACTCTGTCAACTAATTGAAAATTTTTTAAAATTTTGCACGACACCCTACCTTGTCAAAAAAATGAAAATTTTTTAAAATTTTGCACAACTTCCTACCTTGTCAATAAACTGAAAATTTTTTAAAATTTTGGGCGACTTCCTACCTTGTCAAAAAATCGAAATTTTTTTAAAATTTTGGACGACTTCCTACCCTGTCAACAAATTGAAAATTTTTTAAAATTTTGCACGACACCCTACCTTGTCAAAAAACTGAAAATTTTTTAAAATTTTGGGCGACTTCCTACTTTGTCAACAAATTGAAAATTTTTAAAAATTTTGCACGACTTCCTACCTTGTCAATAAACTGAAAATTTTTTAAAATTTTGGGCGACTCCCTACCTTGTCAAAAAATCGAAATTTTTTTAAAATTTTGGACGACTTCCTACCTTGTCAAAAAATTGAAATTTTTTTAAAATTTTGGACGACCTTGTCAAAAAATTGAAAATTTTTTAAAATATTGGACGACTTCCTACCTTGTCAAGAAATTGAAAATTTTTTAAAATTCTGCACGACACCCTACCTTGTCAAGAAATTGAAAATTTTTTAAAATTTTGCACGACACCCTACCTTGTCAAAATATTGAAAAATTTTTAAAATTTTGGACGACTTCCTACGATGTTAACAAATTGAAAATTTTTTAAAATTTGGGACGACTTTCTACCTTGCCAAAACATATGAAAATTTTTTAAGATCTTGGACGACTTCCTACCTTGTCAAAAAATTGAAAATTTTTTAAAATATTGGACGACTTCCTACTCTGTCAACTAATTGAAAATTTTTTAAAATTTTGCACGACACCCTACCTTGTCAAAAAAATGAAAATTTTTTAAAATTTTGCACAACTTCCTACCTTGTCAATAAACTGAAAATTTTTTAAAATTTTGGGCGACTTCCTACCTTGTCAAAAAATCGAAATTTTTTTAAAATTTTGGACGACTTCCTACCTTGTCAAAAAATTGAAAATTTTTTAAAATATTGGACGACTTCCTACCTTGTCAAGAAATTGAAAATTTTTTAAAATTTTGCACGACACCCTACCTTGTCAAAATATTGAAAAATTTTTAAAATTTTGGACGACTTCCTACGATGTTAACAAATTGAAAATTTTTTAATATTTGGGACTACTTTCTACCTTGTCAAAACATTGAAAATTTTTTAAAATTTTGGACGACTTCCTACTATGTTGACATATTGAAATTTTTTTAAAATTTTGGGCGACTTCCTACCTTATCAAAAAATTGAAATTTTTTTAAAATTTTGGACGACATGCTACCTTGTCAAAAAATTGAAAATTTTTTAAAATATTGGACGACTTCCTACCCTGTCAACAAATTGAAAATTTTTTAAAATTTTGCACGACACCCTACCTTGTCAAAAAACTGATAATTTTTTAAAATTTTGGGCGACTTCCTACTTTGTCAACAAATTGAAAATTATTAAAAATTTTGCACGACTTCCTACCTTGTCAATAAACTGAAAATTTTTTAAAATTTTGGGCGACTTCCTACCTTGTCAAGAAATTGAAAATTTTTTAAAATTTTGCACGACACCCTACCTTGTCAAAATATTGAAAAATTTTTAAAATTTTGGACGACTTCCTACGATGTTAACAAATTGAAAATTTTTTAATATTTAGGACTACTTTCTACCTTGTCAAAACATTGAAAATTTTTTAAAATTTTGGACGACTTCCTACTATGTTGACATATTGAAATTTTTTTAAAAAATTTGGGCGACTTCCTACCTTGTCAAAAAATTGAAAATTTTTTAAAATATTGGACGACTTCCTACCCTGTCAACAAATTGAAAATTTTTTAAAATTTTGCACGACACCCTACCTTGTCAAAAAACTGATAATTTTTTAAAATTTTGGGCGACTTCCTACTTTGTCAACAAATTGAAAATTTTTAAAAATTTTGCACGACTTCCTACCTTGTCAATAAACTGAAAATTTTTTAAAATTTTGGGCGACTTCCTACCTTGTCAAAAAATCGAATTTTTTTTAAAATTTTGGACGACTTCCTACCTTATCAAAAAATTGAAAATTTTTTAAAATATTGGACGACTTCCTAACTTGTCAACAAATTGAAAATTTTTAAAAATTTTGCACAACTTCCTACCTTGTCAATAAACTGAAAATTTTTTAAAATTTTGGGCGACTTCCTACCTTGTCAAAAAATCGAAATTTTTTTAAAATTTGGGACGACTTTCTACCTTGTCAAAACATTGAAAATTTTTTAAAATTTTGGACGACTTCCAAATATGGTTTTATTAACATAGTAATGTTAACAAATTGAAATTTTTTTAAAATTTTGGGCGACTTCCTACCTTATCAAAAAATTGAAAATTTTTTAAAATATTGGACGACTTCCTACCTTGTCAAGAAATTGAAAATTTTTTAAAATTTTGCACGACACCCTACCTTGTCAAGAAATTGAAAATTTTTTAAAATTTTGCACGACACTCTACCTTGTCAAAAAACTGAAAATTTTTTAAAATTTTGGGCGACTTCCTACTTTGTCAACAAATTGAAAATTTTTAAAAATTTTGCACGACTTCCTACCTTGTCAATAAACTGAAAATTTTTTAAAATTTTGGGCGACTCCCTACCTTGTCAAAAAATCGAAATTTTTTTAAAATTTTGGACGACTTCCTACCTTGTCAAAAAATCGAAATTTTTTTAAAATTTTGGACGACCTTGTCAAAAAATTGAAAATTTTTTAAAATATTGGACGACTTCCTACCTTGTCAAGAAATTGAAAATTTTTTAAAATTCTGCACGACACCCTACCTTGTCAAGAAATTGAAAATTTTTTAAAATTTTGCACGACACCCTACCTTGTCAAAATATTGAAAAATTTTTAAAATTTTGGACGACTTCCTACGATGTTAACAAATTGAAAATTTTTTAAAATTTGGGACGACTTTCTACCTTGCCAAAACATATGAAAATTTTTTAAGATCTTGGACGACTTCCTACCTTGTCAAAAAATTGAAAATTTTTTAAAATATTGGACGACTTCCTACCCTGTCAACTAATTGAAAATTTTTTAAAATTTTGCACGACACCCTACCTTGTCAAAAAAATGAAAATTTTTTAAAATTTTGGGCGACTTCCTACTTTGTCAACAAATTGAAAATTTTTAAAAATTTTGCACAACTTCCTACCTTGTCAATAAACTGAAAATTTTTTAAAATTTTGGGCGACTTCCTACCTTGTCAAAAAATCGAAATTTTTTTAAAATTTTGGACGACTTCCTACCTTGTCAAAAAATTGAAAATTTTTTAAAATATTGGACGACTTCCTACCTTGTCAAGAAATTGAAAATTTTTTAAAATTTTGCACGACACCCTACCTTGTCAAGAAATTGAAAATTTTTTAAAATTTTGCACGACACCCTACCTTGTCAAAATATTGAAAAATTTTTAAAATTTTGGACGACTTCCTACGATGTTAACAAATTGAAAATTTTTTAATATTTGGGACTACTTTCTACCTTGTCAAAACATTGAAAATTTTTTAAAATTTTGGACGACTTCCTACGATGTTAACAAATTGAAAATTTTTTAAAATTTGGGACGACTTTCTACCTTGCCAAAACATATGAAAATTTTTTAAGATCTTGGACGACTTCCTACCTTGTCAAAAAATTGAAAATTTTTTAAAATATTGGACGACTTCCTACCCTGTCAACTAATTGAAAATTTTTTAAAATTTTGCACGACACCCTACCTTGTCAAAAAAATGAAAATTTTTTAAAATTTTGGGCGACTTCCTACTTTGTCAACAAATTGAAAATTTTTAAAAATTTTGCACAACTTCCTACCTTGTCAATAAACTGAAAATTTTTTAAAATTTTGGGCGACTTCCTACCTTGTCAAAAAATCGAAATTTTTTTAAAATTTTGGACGACTTCCTACCTTGTCAAAAAATTGAAAATTTTTTAAAATATTGGACGACTTCCTACCTTGTCAAGAAATTGAAAATTTTTTAAAATTTTGCACGACACCCTACCTTGTCAAGAAATTGAAAATTTTTTAAAATTTTGCACGACACCCTACCTTGTCAAAATATTGAAAAATTTTTAAAATTTTGGAAGATTTCCTACGATGTTAACAAATTGAAAATTTTTTAATATTTGGGACTACTTTCTACCTTGTCAAAACATTGAAAATTTTTTAAAATTTTGGACGACTTCCTACGATGTTAACAAATTGAAAATTTTTTAAAATTTTGCACGACACCCTACCTTGTCAAAAAACTGAAAATTTTTTAAAATTTTGGGCGACTTCCTACTTTGTCAACAAATTGAAAATTTTTAAAAATTTTGCACGACTTCCTACCTTGTCAATAAACTGAAAATTTTTTAAAATTTTGGGCGACTCCCTACCTTGTCAAAAAATCGAAATTTTTTTAAAATTTTGGACGACTTCCTACCTTGTCAAAAAATTGAAATTTTTTTAAAATTTTGGACGACCTTGTCAAAAAATTGAAAATTTTTTAAAATATTGGACGACTTCCTACCTTGTCAAGAAATTGAAAATTTTTTAAAATTCTGCACGACACCCTACCTTGTCAAGAAATTGAAAATTTTTTAAAATTTTGCACGACACCCTACCTTGTCAAAATATTGAAAAATTTTTAAAATTTTGGACGACTTCCTACGATGTTAACAAATTGAAAATTTTTTAAAATTTGGGACGACTTTCTACCTTGCCAAAACATATGAAAATTTTTTAAGATCTTGGACGACTTCCTACCTTGTCAAAAAATTGAAAATTTTTTAAAATATTGGACGACTTCCTACTCTGTCAACTAATTGAAAATTTTTTAAAATTTTGCACGACACCCTACCTTGTCAAAAAAATGAAAATTTTTTAAAATTTTGCACAACTTCCTACCTTGTCAATAAACTGAAAATTTTTTAAAATTTTGGGCGACTTCCTACCTTGTCAAAAAATCGAAATTTTTTTAAAATTTTGGACGACTTCCTACCTTGTCAAAAAATTGAAAATTTTTTAAAATATTGGACGACTTCCTACCTTGTCAAGAAATTGAAAATTTTTTAAAATTTTGCACGACACCCTACCTTGTCAAAATATTGAAAAATTTTTAAAATTTTGGACGACTTCCTACGATGTTAACAAATTGAAAATTTTTTAATATTTGGGACTACTTTCTACCTTGTCAAAACATTGAAAATTTTTTAAAATTTTGGACGACTTCCTACTATGTTGACATATTGAAATTTTTTTAAAATTTTGGGCGACTTCCTACCTTATCAAAAAATTGAAATTTTTTTAAAATTTTGGACGACATGCTACCTTGTCAAAAAATTGAAAATTTTTTAAAATATTGGACGACTTCCTACCCTGTCAACAAATTGAAAATTTTTTAAAATTTTGCACGACACCCTACCTTGTCAAAAAACTGATAATTTTTTAAAATTTTGGGCGACTTCCTACTTTGTCAACAAATTGAAAATTATTAAAAATTTTGCACGACTTCCTACCTTGTCAATAAACTGAAAATTTTTTAAAATTTTGGGCGACTTCCTACCTTGTCAAGAAATTGAAAATTTTTTAAAATTTTGCACGACACCCTACCTTGTCAAAATATTGAAAAATTTTTAAAATTTTGGACGACTTCCTACGATGTTAACAAATTGAAAATTTTTTAATATTTGGGACTACTTTCTACCTTGTCAAAACATTGAAAATTTTTTAAAATTTTGGACGACTTCCTACTATGTTGACATATTGAAATTTTTTTAAAATTTTGGGCGACTTCCTACCTTATCAAAAAATTGAAATTTTTTTAAAATTTTGGACGACATGCTACCTTGTCAAAAAATTGAAAATTTTTTAAAATATTGGACGACTTCCTAACTTGTCAACAAATTGAAAATTTTTAAAAATTTTGCACAACTTCCTACCTTGTCAATAAACTGAAAATTTTTTAAAATTTTGGGCGACTTCCTACCTTGTCAAAAAATCGAAATTTTTTTAAAATTTGGGACGACTTTCTACCTTGTCAAAACATTGAAAATTTTTTAAAATTTTGGACGACTTCCAAATATGGTTTTATTAACATAGTAATGTTAACAAATTGAAATTTTTTTAAAATTTTGGGCGACTTCCTACCTTATCAAAAAATTGAAAATTTTTTAAAATATTGGACGACTTCCTACCTTGTCAAGAAATTGAAAATTTTTTAAAATTTTGCACGACACCCTACCTTGTCAAGAAATTGAAAATTTTTTAAAATTTTGCACGACACTCTACCTTGTCAAAAAACTGAAAATTTTTTAAAATTTTGGGCGACTTCCTACTTTGTCAACAAATTGAAAATTTTTAAAAATTTTGCACGACTTCCTACCTTGTCAATAAACTGAAAATTTTTTAAAATTTTGGGCGACTCCCTACCTTGTCAAAAAATCGAAATTTTTTTAAAATTTTGGACGACTTCCTACCTTGTCAAAAAATCGAAATTTTTTTAAAATTTTGGACGACCTTGTCAAAAAATTGAAAATTTTTTAAAATATTGGACGACTTCCTACCTTGTCAAGAAATTGAAAATTTTTTAAAATTCTGCACGACACCCTACCTTGTCAAGAAATTGAAAATTTTTTAAAATTTTGCACGACACCCTACCTTGTCAAAATATTGAAAAATTTTTAAAATTTTGGACGACTTCCTACGATGTTAACAAATTGAAAATTTTTTAAAATTTGGGACGACTTTCTACCTTGCCAAAACATATGAAAATTTTTTAAGATCTTGGACGACTTCCTACCTTGTCAAAAAATTGAAAATTTTTTAAAATATTGGACGACTTCCTACCCTGTCAACTAATTGAAAATTTTTTAAAATTTTGCACGACACCCTACCTTGTCAAAAAAATGAAAATTTTTTAAAATTTTGGGCGACTTCCTACTTTGTCAACAAATTGAAAATTTTTAAAAATTTTGCACAACTTCCTACCTTGTCAATAAACTGAAAATTTTTTAAAATTTTGGGCGACTTCCTACCTTGTCAAAAAATCGAAATTTTTTTAAAATTTTGGACGACTTCCTACCTTGTCAAAAAATTGAAAATTTTTTAAAATATTGGACGACTTCCTACCTTGTCAAGAAATTGAAAATTTTTTAAAATTTTGCACGACACCCTACCTTGTCAAGAAATTGAAAATTTTTTAAAATTTTGCACGACACCCTACCTTGTCAAAATATTGAAAAATTTTTAAAATTTTGGACGACTTCCTACGATGTTAACAAATTGAAAATTTTTTAATATTTGGGACTACTTTCTACCTTGTCAAAACATTGAAAATTTTTTAAAATTTTGGACGACTTCCTACGATGTTAACAAATTGAAAATTTTTTAAAATTTGGGACGACTTTCTACCTTGCCAAAACATATGAAAATTTTTTAAGATCTTGGACGACTTCCTACCTTGTCAAAAAATTGAAAATTTTTTAAAATATTGGACGACTTCCTACCCTGTCAACTAATTGAAAATTTTTTAAAATTTTGCACGACACCCTACCTTGTCAAAAAAATGAAAATTTTTTAAAATTTTGGGCGACTTCCTACTTTGTCAACAAATTGAAAATTTTTAAAAATTTTGCACAACTTCCTACCTTGTCAATAAACTGAAAATTTTTTAAAATTTTGGGCGACTTCCTACCTTGTCAAAAAATCGAAATTTTTTTAAAATTTTGGACGACTTCCTACCTTGTCAAAAAATTGAAAATTTTTTAAAATATTGGACGACTTCCTACCTTGTCAAGAAATTGAAAATTTTTTAAAATTTTGCACGACACCCTACCTTGTCAAAAAACTGATAATTTTTTAAAATTTTGGGCGACTTCCTACTTTGTCAACAAATTGAAAATTATTAAAAATTTTGCACGACTTCCTACCTTGTCAATAAACTGAAAATTTTTTAAAATTTTGGGCGACTTCCTACCTTGTCAAGAAATTGAAAATTTTTTAAAATTTTGCACGACACCCTACCTTGTCAAAATATTGAAAAATTTTTAAAATTTTGGACGACTTCCTACGATGTTAACAAATTGAAAATTTTTTAATATTTGGGACTACTTTCTACCTTGTCAAAACATTGAAAATTTTTTAAAATTTTGGACGACTTCCTACTATGTTGACATATTGAAATTTTTTTAAAAAATTTGGGCGACTTCCTACCTTGTCAAAAAATTGAAAATTTTTTAAAATATTGGACGACTTCCTACCCTGTCAACAAATTGAAAATTTTTTAAAATTTTGCACGACACCCTACCTTGTCAAAAAACTGATAATTTTTTAAAATTTTGGGCGACTTCCTACTTTGTCAACAAATTGAAAATTTTTAAAAATTTTGCACGACTTCCTACCTTGTCAATAAACTGAAAATTTTTTAAAATTTTGGGCGACTTCCTACCTTGTCAAAAAATCGAATTTTTTTTAAAATTTTGGACGACTTCCTACCTTATCAAAAAATTGAAAATTTTTTAAAATATTGGACGACTTCCTAACTTGTCAACAAATTGAAAATTTTTAAAAATTTTGCACAACTTCCTACCTTGTCAATAAACTGAAAATTTTTTAAAATTTTGGGCGACTTCCTACCTTGTCAAAAAATCGAAATTTTTTTAAAATTTGGGACGACTTTCTACCTTGTCAAAACATTGAAAATTTTTTAAAATTTTGGACGACTTCCAAATATGGTTTTATTAACATAGTAATGTTAACAAATTGAAATTTTTTTAAAATTTTGGGCGACTTCCTACCTTATCAAAAAATTGAAAATTTTTTAAAATATTGGACGACTTCCTACCTTGTCAAGAAATTGAAAATTTTTTAAAATTTTGCACGACACCCTACCTTGTCAAGAAATTGAAAATTTTTTAAAATTTTGCACGACACTCTACCTTGTCAAAAAACTGAAAATTTTTTAAAATTTTGGGCGACTTCCTACTTTGTCAACAAATTGAAAATTTTTAAAAATTTTGCACGACTTCCTACCTTGTCAATAAACTGAAAATTTTTTAAAATTTTGGGCGACTCCCTACCTTGTCAAAAAATCGAAATTTTTTTAAAATTTTGGACGACTTCCTACCTTGTCAAAAAATCGAAATTTTTTTAAAATTTTGGACGACCTTGTCAAAAAATTGAAAATTTTTTAAAATATTGGACGACTTCCTACCTTGTCAAGAAATTGAAAATTTTTTAAAATTCTGCACGACACCCTACCTTGTCAAGAAATTGAAAATTTTTTAAAATTTTGCACGACACCCTACCTTGTCAAAATATTGAAAAATTTTTAAAATTTTGGGCGACTTCCTACTTTGTCAACAAATTGAAAATTTTTAAAAATTTTGCACAACTTCCTACCTTGTCAATAAACTGAAAATTTTTTAAAATTTTGGGCGACTTCCTACCTTGTCAAAAAATCGAAATTTTTTTAAAATTTTGGACGACTTCCTACCTTGTCAAAAAATTGAAAATTTTTTAAAATATTGGACGACTTCCTACCTTGTCAAGAAATTGAAAATTTTTTAAAATTTTGCACGACACCCTACCTTGTCAAAAAACTGATAATTTTTTAAAATTTTGGGCGACTTCCTACTTTGTCAACAAATTGAAAATTATTAAAAATTTTGCACGACTTCCTACCTTGTCAATAAACTGAAAATTTTTTAAAATTTTGGGCGACTTCCTACCTTGTCAAGAAATTGAAAATTTTTTAAAATTTTGCACGACACCCTACCTTGTCAAAATATTGAAAAATTTTTAAAATTTTGGACGACTTCCTACGATGTTAACAAATTGAAAATTTTTTAATATTTGGGACTACTTTCTACCTTGTCAAAACATTGAAAATTTTTTAAAATTTTGGACGACTTCCTACTATGTTGACATATTGAAATTTTTTTAAAAAATTTGGGCGACTTCCTACCTTGTCAAAAAATTGAAAATTTTTTAAAATATTGGACGACTTCCTACCCTGTCAACAAATTGAAAATTTTTTAAAATTTTGCACGACACCCTACCTTGTCAAAAAACTGATAATTTTTTAAAATTTTGGGCGACTTCCTACTTTGTCAACAAATTGAAAATTTTTAAAAATTTTGCACGACTTCCTACCTTGTCAATAAACTGAAAATTTTTTAAAATTTTGGGCGACTTCCTACCTTGTCAAAAAATCGAATTTTTTTTAAAATTTTGGACGACTTCCTACCTTATCAAAAAATTGAAAATTTTTTAAAATATTGGACGACTTCCTAACTTGTCAACAAATTGAAAATTTTTAAAAATTTTGCACAACTTCCTACCTTGTCAATAAACTGAAAATTTTTTAAAATTTTGGGCGACTTCCTACCTTGTCAAAAAATCGAAATTTTTTTAAAATTTGGGACGACTTTCTACCTTGTCAAAACATTGAAAATTTTTTAAAATTTTGGACGACTTCCAAATATGGTTTTATTAACATAGTAATGTTAACAAATTGAAATTTTTTTAAAATTTTGGGCGACTTCCTACCTTATCAAAAAATTGAAAATTTTTTAAAATATTGGACGACTTCCTACCTTGTCAAGAAATTGAAAATTTTTTAAAATTTTGCACGACACCCTACCTTGTCAAGAAATTGAAAATTTTTTAAAATTTTGCACGACACTCTACCTTGTCAAAAAACTGAAAATTTTTTAAAATTTTGGGCGACTTCCTACTTTGTCAACAAATTGAAAATTTTTAAAAATTTTGCACGACTTCCTACCTTGTCAATAAACTGAAAATTTTTTAAAATTTTGGGCGACTCCCTACCTTGTCAAAAAATCGAAATTTTTTTAAAATTTTGGACGACTTCCTACCTTGTCAAAAAATCGAAATTTTTTTAAAATTTTGGACGACCTTGTCAAAAAATTGAAAATTTTTTAAAATATTGGACGACTTCCTACCTTGTCAAGAAATTGAAAATTTTTTAAAATTCTGCACGACACCCTACCTTGTCAAGAAATTGAAAATTTTTTAAAATTTTGCACGACACCCTACCTTGTCAAAATATTGAAAAATTTTTAAAATTTTGGGCGACTTCCTACTTTGTCAACAAATTGAAAATTTTTAAAAATTTTGCACAACTTCCTACCTTGTCAATAAACTGAAAATTTTTTAAAATTTTGGGCGACTTCCTACCTTGTCAAAAAATCGAAATTTTTTTAAAATTTTGGACGACTTCCTACCTTGTCAAAAAATTGAAAATTTTTTAAAATATTGGACGACTTCCTACCTTGTCAAGAAATTGAAAATTTTTTAAAATTTTGCACGACACCCTACCTTGTCAAAAAACTGATAATTTTTTAAAATTTTGGGCGACTTCCTACTTTGTCAACAAATTGAAAATTATTAAAAATTTTGCACGACTTCCTACCTTGTCAATAAACTGAAAATTTTTTAAAATTTTGGGCGACTTCCTACCTTGTCAAGAAATTGAAAATTTTTTAAAATTTTGCACGACACCCTACCTTGTCAAAATATTGAAAAATTTTTAAAATTTTGGACGACTTCCTACGATGTTAACAAATTGAAAATTTTTTAATATTTGGGACTACTTTCTACCTTGTCAAAACATTGAAAATTTTTTAAAATTTTGGACGACTTCCTACTATGTTGACATATTGAAATTTTTTTAAAAAATTTGGGCGACTTCCTACCTTGTCAAAAAATTGAAAATTTTTTAAAATATTGGACGACTTCCTACCCTGTCAACAAATTGAAAATTTTTTAAAATTTTGCACGACACCCTACCTTGTCAAAAAACTGATAATTTTTTAAAATTTTGGGCGACTTCCTACTTTGTCAACAAATTGAAAATTTTTAAAAATTTTGCACGACTTCCTACCTTGTCAATAAACTGAAAATTTTTTAAAATTTTGGGCGACTTCCTACCTTGTCAAAAAATCGAATTTTTTTTAAAATTTTGGACGACTTCCTACCTTATCAAAAAATTGAAAATTTTTTAAAATATTGGACGACTTCCTAACTTGTCAACAAATTGAAAATTTTTAAAAATTTTGCACAACTTCCTACCTTGTCAATAAACTGAAAATTTTTTAAAATTTTGGGCGACTTCCTACCTTGTCAAAAAATCGAAATTTTTTTAAAATTTGGGACGACTTTCTACCTTGTCAAAACATTGAAAATTTTTTAAAATTTTGGACGACTTCCAAATATGGTTTTATTAACATAGTAATGTTAACAAATTGAAATTTTTTTAAAATTTTGGGCGACTTCCTACCTTATCAAAAAATTGAAAATTTTTTAAAATATTGGACGACTTCCTACCTTGTCAAGAAATTGAAAATTTTTTAAAATTTTGCACGACACCCTACCTTGTCAAGAAATTGAAAATTTTTTAAAATTTTGCACGACACTCTACCTTGTCAAAAAACTGAAAATTTTTTAAAATTTTGGGCGACTTCCTACTTTGTCAACAAATTGAAAATTTTTAAAAATTTTGCACGACTTCCTACCTTGTCAATAAACTGAAAATTTTTTAAAATTTTGGGCGACTCCCTACCTTGTCAAAAAATCGAAATTTTTTTAAAATTTTGGACGACTTCCTACCTTGTCAAAAAATCGAAATTTTTTTAAAATTTTGGACGACCTTGTCAAAAAATTGAAAATTTTTTAAAATATTGGACGACTTCCTACCTTGTCAAGAAATTGAAAATTTTTTAAAATTCTGCACGACACCCTACCTTGTCAAGAAATTGAAAATTTTTTAAAATTTTGCACGACACCCTACCTTGTCAAAATATTGAAAAATTTTTAAAATTTTGGACGACTTCCTACGATGTTAACAAATTGAAAATTTTTTAAAATTTGGGACGACTTTCTACCTTGCCAAAACATATGAAAATTTTTTAAGATCTTGGACGACTTCCTACCTTGTCAAAAAATTGAAAATTTTTTAAAATATTGGACGACTTCCTACCCTGTCAACTAATTGAAAATTTTTTAAAATTTTGCACGACACCCTACCTTGTCAAAAAAATGAAAATTTTTTAAAATTTTGGGCGACTTCCTACTTTGTCAACAAATTGAAAATTTTTAAAAATTTTGCACAACTTCCTACCTTGTCAATAAACTGAAAATTTTTTAAAATTTTGGGCGACTTCCTACCTTGTCAAAAAATCGAAATTTTTTTAAAATTTTGGACGACTTCCTACCTTGTCAAAAAATTGAAAATTTTTTAAAATATTGGACGACTTCCTACCTTGTCAAGAAATTGAAAATTTTTTAAAATTTTGCACGACACCCTACCTTGTCAAGAAATTGAAAATTTTTTAAAATTTTGCACGACACCCTACCTTGTCAAAATATTGAAAAATTTTTAAAATTTTGGACGACTTCCTACGATGTTAACAAATTGAAAATTTTTTAATATTTGGGACTACTTTCTACCTTGTCAAAACATTGAAAATTTTTTAAAATTTTGGACGACTTCCTACGATGTTAACAAATTGAAAATTTTTTAAAATTTGGGACGACTTTCTACCTTGCCAAAACATATGAAAATTTTTTAAGATCTTGGACGACTTCCTACCTTGTCAAAAAATTGAAAATTTTTTAAAATATTGGACGACTTCCTACCCTGTCAACTAATTGAAAATTTTTTAAAATTTTGCACGACACCCTACCTTGTCAAAAAAATGAAAATTTTTTAAAATTTTGGGCGACTTCCTACTTTGTCAACAAATTGAAAATTTTTAAAAATTTTGCACAACTTCCTACCTTGTCAATAAACTGAAAATTTTTTAAAATTTTGGGCGACTTCCTACCTTGTCAAAAAATCGAAATTTTTTTAAAATTTTGGACGACTTCCTACCTTGTCAAAAAATTGAAAATTTTTTAAAATATTGGACGACTTCCTACCTTGTCAAGAAATTGAAAATTTTTTAAAATTTTGCACGACACCCTACCTTGTCAAGAAATTGAAAATTTTTTAAAATTTTGCACGACACCCTACCTTGTCAAAATATTGAAAAATTTTTAAAATTTTGGAAGATTTCCTACGATGTTAACAAATTGAAAATTTTTTAATATTTGGGACTACTTTCTACCTTGTCAAAACATTGAAAATTTTTTAAAATTTTGGACGACTTCCTACGATGTTAACAAATTGAAAATTTTTTAAAATTTTGCACGACACCCTACCTTGTCAAAAAACTGAAAATTTTTTAAAATTTTGGGCGACTTCCTACTTTGTCAACAAATTGAAAATTTTTAAAAATTTTGCACGACTTCCTACCTTGTCAATAAACTGAAAATTTTTTAAAATTTTGGGCGACTCCCTACCTTGTCAAAAAATCGAAATTTTTTTAAAATTTTGGACGACTTCCTACCTTGTCAAAAAATTGAAATTTTTTTAAAATTTTGGACGACCTTGTCAAAAAATTGAAAATTTTTTAAAATATTGGACGACTTCCTACCTTGTCAAGAAATTGAAAATTTTTTAAAATTCTGCACGACACCCTACCTTGTCAAGAAATTGAAAATTTTTTAAAATTTTGCACGACACCCTACCTTGTCAAAATATTGAAAAATTTTTAAAATTTTGGACGACTTCCTACGATGTTAACAAATTGAAAATTTTTTAAAATTTGGGACGACTTTCTACCTTGCCAAAACATATGAAAATTTTTTAAGATCTTGGACGACTTCCTACCTTGTCAAAAAATTGAAAATTTTTTAAAATATTGGACGACTTCCTACTCTGTCAACTAATTGAAAATTTTTTAAAATTTTGCACGACACCCTACCTTGTCAAAAAAATGAAAATTTTTTAAAATTTTGCACAACTTCCTACCTTGTCAATAAACTGAAAATTTTTTAAAATTTTGGGCGACTTCCTACCTTGTCAAAAAATCGAAATTTTTTTAAAATTTTGGACGACTTCCTACCTTGTCAAAAAATTGAAAATTTTTTAAAATATTGGACGACTTCCTACCTTGTCAAGAAATTGAAAATTTTTTAAAATTTTGCACGACACCCTACCTTGTCAAAATATTGAAAAATTTTTAAAATTTTGGACGACTTCCTACGATGTTAACAAATTGAAAATTTTTTAATATTTGGGACTACTTTCTACCTTGTCAAAACATTGAAAATTTTTTAAAATTTTGGACGACTTCCTACTATGTTGACATATTGAAATTTTTTTAAAATTTTGGGCGACTTCCTACCTTATCAAAAAATTGAAATTTTTTTAAAATTTTGGACGACATGCTACCTTGTCAAAAAATTGAAAATTTTTTAAAATATTGGACGACTTCCTACCCTGTCAACAAATTGAAAATTTTTTAAAATTTTGCACGACACCCTACCTTGTCAAAAAACTGATAATTTTTTAAAATTTTGGGCGACTTCCTACTTTGTCAACAAATTGAAAATTATTAAAAATTTTGCACGACTTCCTACCTTGTCAATAAACTGAAAATTTTTTAAAATTTTGGGCGACTTCCTACCTTGTCAAGAAATTGAAAATTTTTTAAAATTTTGCACGACACCCTACCTTGTCAAAATATTGAAAAATTTTTAAAATTTTGGACGACTTCCTACGATGTTAACAAATTGAAAATTTTTTAATATTTGGGACTACTTTCTACCTTGTCAAAACATTGAAAATTTTTTAAAATTTTGGACGACTTCCTACTATGTTGACATATTGAAATTTTTTTAAAATTTTGGGCGACTTCCTACCTTATCAAAAAATTGAAATTTTTTTAAAATTTTGGACGACATGCTACCTTGTCAAAAAATTGAAAATTTTTTAAAATATTGGACGACTTCCTAACTTGTCAACAAATTGAAAATTTTTAAAAATTTTGCACAACTTCCTACCTTGTCAATAAACTGAAAATTTTTTAAAATTTTGGGCGACTTCCTACCTTGTCAAAAAATCGAAATTTTTTTAAAATTTGGGACGACTTTCTACCTTGTCAAAACATTGAAAATTTTTTAAAATTTTGGACGACTTCCAAATATGGTTTTATTAACATAGTAATGTTAACAAATTGAAATTTTTTTAAAATTTTGGGCGACTTCCTACCTTATCAAAAAATTGAAAATTTTTTAAAATATTGGACGACTTCCTACCTTGTCAAGAAATTGAAAATTTTTTAAAATTTTGCACGACACCCTACCTTGTCAAGAAATTGAAAATTTTTTAAAATTTTGCACGACACTCTACCTTGTCAAAAAACTGAAAATTTTTTAAAATTTTGGGCGACTTCCTACTTTGTCAACAAATTGAAAATTTTTAAAAATTTTGCACGACTTCCTACCTTGTCAATAAACTGAAAATTTTTTAAAATTTTGGGCGACTCCCTACCTTGTCAAAAAATCGAAATTTTTTTAAAATTTTGGACGACTTCCTACCTTGTCAAAAAATCGAAATTTTTTTAAAATTTTGGACGACCTTGTCAAAAAATTGAAAATTTTTTAAAATATTGGACGACTTCCTACCTTGTCAAGAAATTGAAAATTTTTTAAAATTCTGCACGACACCCTACCTTGTCAAGAAATTGAAAATTTTTTAAAATTTTGCACGACACCCTACCTTGTCAAAATATTGAAAAATTTTTAAAATTTTGGACGACTTCCTACGATGTTAACAAATTGAAAATTTTTTAAAATTTGGGACGACTTTCTACCTTGCCAAAACATATGAAAATTTTTTAAGATCTTGGACGACTTCCTACCTTGTCAAAAAATTGAAAATTTTTTAAAATATTGGACGACTTCCTACCCTGTCAACTAATTGAAAATTTTTTAAAATTTTGCACGACACCCTACCTTGTCAAAAAAATGAAAATTTTTTAAAATTTTGGGCGACTTCCTACTTTGTCAACAAATTGAAAATTTTTAAAAATTTTGCACAACTTCCTACCTTGTCAATAAACTGAAAATTTTTTAAAATTTTGGGCGACTTCCTACCTTGTCAAAAAATCGAAATTTTTTTAAAATTTTGGACGACTTCCTACCTTGTCAAAAAATTGAAAATTTTTTAAAATATTGGACGACTTCCTACCTTGTCAAGAAATTGAAAATTTTTTAAAATTTTGCACGACACCCTACCTTGTCAAGAAATTGAAAATTTTTTAAAATTTTGCACGACACCCTACCTTGTCAAAATATTGAAAAATTTTTAAAATTTTGGACGACTTCCTACGATGTTAACAAATTGAAAATTTTTTAATATTTGGGACTACTTTCTACCTTGTCAAAACATTGAAAATTTTTTAAAATTTTGGACGACTTCCTACGATGTTAACAAATTGAAAATTTTTTAAAATTTGGGACGACTTTCTACCTTGCCAAAACATATGAAAATTTTTTAAGATCTTGGACGACTTCCTACCTTGTCAAAAAATTGAAAATTTTTTAAAATATTGGACGACTTCCTACCCTGTCAACTAATTGAAAATTTTTTAAAATTTTGCACGACACCCTACCTTGTCAAAAAAATGAAAATTTTTTAAAATTTTGGGCGACTTCCTACTTTGTCAACAAATTGAAAATTTTTAAAAATTTTGCACAACTTCCTACCTTGTCAATAAACTGAAAATTTTTTAAAATTTTGGGCGACTTCCTACCTTGTCAAAAAATCGAAATTTTTTTAAAATTTTGGACGACTTCCTACCTTGTCAAAAAATTGAAAATTTTTTAAAATATTGGACGACTTCCTACCTTGTCAAGAAATTGAAAATTTTTTAAAATTTTGCACGACACCCTACCTTGTCAAGAAATTGAAAATTTTTTAAAATTTTGCACGACACCCTACCTTGTCAAAATATTGAAAAATTTTTAAAATTTTGGAAGATTTCCTACGATGTTAACAAATTGAAAATTTTTTAATATTTGGGACTACTTTCTACCTTGTCAAAACATTGAAAATTTTTTAAAATTTTGGACGACTTCCTACGATGTTAACAAATTGAAAATTTTTTAAAATTTGGGACGACTTTCTACCTTGCCAAAACATATGAAAATTTTTTAAGATCTTGGACGACTTCCTACCTTGTCAAAAAATTGAAAATTTTTTAAAATATTGGACGACTTCCTACCCTGTCAACTAATTGAAAATTTTTTAAAATTTTGCACGACACCCTACCTTGTCATAAAAATGAAAATTTTTTAAAATTTTGGGCGACTTCCTACTTTGTCAACAAATTGAAAATTTTTAAAAATTTTGCACAACTTCCTACCTTGTCAAGAAATTGAAAATTTTTTAAAATTTTGCACGACACCCTACCTTGTCAAGAAATTGAAAATTTTTTAAAATTTTGCACGACACCCTACCTTGTCAAAATATTGAAAAATTTTTAAAATTTTGGACGACTTCCTACGATGTTAACAAATTGAAAATTTTTTAATATTTGGGACGACTTTCTACCTTGTCAAAACATTGAAAATTTTTTAAAATTTTGGACGACTTCCTACTATGTTGACATATTGAAATTTTTTTAAAATTTTGGGCGACTTCCTACCTTATCAAAAAATTTAAATTTTTTTAAAATTTTGGACGACATGCTACCTTGTCAAAAAATTGAAAATTTTTTAAAATATTGGACGACTTCCTACCCTGTCAACAAATTGAAAATTTTTTAAAATTTTGCACGACACCCTACCTTGTCAAAAAACTGAAAATTTTTTAAAATTTTGGGCGACTTCCTACTTTGTCAACAAATTGAAAATTTTTAAAAATTTTGGACGACTTCCAACCTTGTCAATAAACTGAAAATTTTTTAAAATTTTGGGCGACTTCCTACCTTGTCAAAAAATCGAAATTTTTTTAAAATTTTGGACGACTTCCTACCTTGTCAAAAAATTGAAAATTTTTTAAAATATTGGACGACTTCCTAACTTGTCAAGAAATTGAAAATTTTTTAAAATTTTGCACGACACCCTACCTTGTCAAGAAATTGAAAATTTTTTAAAATTTTGCACGACACCCCAAATTGTCAAAATATTGAAAAATTTTTAAATTTTGGACGACTTCCTACGATGTTAACAAATTGAAAATTTTTAAAAATTTTGCACAACTTCCTACCTTGTCAATAAACTGAAAATTTTTTAAAATTTTGGGCGACTTCCTACGATGTTAACAAATTGAAAATTTTTTAAAATTTGGGACGACTTTCTACCTTGCCAAAACATATGAAAATTTTTTAAGATCTTGGACGACTTCCTACCTTGTCAAAAAATTGAAAATTTTTTAAAATATTGGACGACTTCCTACCCTGTCAACAAATTGAAAATTTTTTAAAATATTGCACGACACCCTACCTTGTCAAAAAACTGAAAATTTTTTAAAATTTTGGGCGACTTCCTACTTTGTCAACAAATTGAAAATTTTTAAAAATTTTGCACGACTTCCTACCTTGTCAATAAACTGAAAATTTTTTAAAATTTTGGGCGACTCCCTACCTTGTCAAAAAATCGAAATTTTTTTAAAATTTTGGACGACTTCCTACCTTGTCAAAAAATCGAAATTTTTTTAAAATTTTGGAAGACCTTGTCAAAAAATTGAAAATTTTTTAAAATATTGGACGACTTCCTACCTTGTCAAGAAATTGAAAATTTTTTAAAATTCTGCACGACACCCTACCTTGTCAAGAAATTGAAAATTTTTTAAAATTTTGCACGACACCCTACCTTGTCAAAATATTGAAAAATTTTTAAAATTTTGGACGACTTCCTACGATGTTAACAAATTGAAAATTTTTTAAAATTTGGGACGACTTTCTACCTTGCCAAAACATATGAAAATTTTTTAAGATCTTGGACGACTTCCTACCTTGTCAAAAAATTGAAAATTTTTTAAAATATTGGACGACTTCCTACTCTGTCAACTAATTGAAAATTTTTTAAAATTTTGCACGACACCCTACCTTGTCAAAAAAATGAAAATTTTTTAAAATTTTGGGCGACTTCCTACTTTGTCAACAAATTGAAAATTTTTAAAAATTTTGCACAACTTCCTACCTTGTCAATAAACTGAAAATTTTTTAAAATTTTGGGCGACATCCTACCTTGTCCAAAAATCGAAATTTTTTTAAAATTTTGGACGACTTCCTACCTTGTCAAAAAATTGAAAATTTTTTAAAATATTGGACGACTTCCTACCTTGTCAAGAAATTGAAAATTTTTTAAAATTTTGCACGACACCCTACCTTGTCAAAATATTGAAAAATTTTTAAAATTTTGGACGACTTCCTACGATGTTAACAAATTGAAAATTTTTTAATATTTGGGACTACTTTCTACCTTGTCAAAACATTGAAAATTTTTTAAAATTTTGGACGACTTCCTACTATGTTGACATATTGAAATTTTTTTAAAATTTTGGGCGACTTCCTACCTTATCAAAAAATTGAAATTTTTTTAAAATTTTGGACGACATGCTACCTTGTCAAAAAATTGAAAATTTTTTAAAATATTGGACGACTTCCTACCCTGTCAACAAATTGAAAATTTTTTAAAATTTTGCACGACACCCTACCTTGTCAAAAAACTGATAATTTTTTAAAATTTTGGGCGACTTCCTACTTTGTCAACAAATTAAAAATTATTAAAAATTTTGCACGACTTCCTACCTTGTCAATAAACTGAAAATTTTTTAAAATTTTGGGCGACTTCCTACCTTGTCAAGAAATTGAAAATTTTTTAAAATTTTGCACGACACCCTACCTTGTCAAAATATTGAAAAATTTTTAAAATTTTGGACGACTTCCTACGATGTTAACAAATTGAAAATTTTTTAATATTTGGGACTACTTTCTACCTTGTCAAAACATTGAAAATTTTTTAAAATTTTGGACGACTTCCTACTATGTTGACATATTGAAATTTTTTTAAAATTTTGGGCGACTTCCTACCTTATCAAAAAATTGAAATTTTTTTAAAATTTTGGACGACATGCTACCTTGTCAAAAAATTGAAAATTTTTTAAAATATTGGACGACTTCCTACCCTGTCAACAAATTGAAAATTTTTTAAAATTTTGCACGACACCCTACCTTGTCAAAAAACTGATAATTTTTTAAAATTTTGGGCGACTTCCTACTTTGTCAACAAATTGAAAATTTTTAAAAATTTTGCACGACTTCCTACCTTGTCAATAAACTGAAAATTTTTTAAAATTTTGGGCGACTTCCTACCTTGTCAAAAAATCGAAATTTTTTTAAAATTTTGGACGACTTCCTACCTTATCAAAAAATTGAAAATTTTTTAAAATATTGGACGACTTCCTAACTTGTCAACAAATTGAAAATTTTTAAAAATTTTGCACAACTTCCTACCTTGTCAATAAACTGAAAATTTTTTAAAATTTTGGGCGACTTCCTACCTTGTCAAAAAATCGAAATTTTTTTAAAATTTGGGACGACTTTCTACCTTGTCAAAACATTGAAAAATTTTTAAAATTTTGGACGACTTCCTACGATGTTAACAAATTGAAAATTTTTTAATATTTGGGGCGACTTTCTACCTTGTCAAGAAATTGAAAATTTTTTAAAATTTTGCACGACACCCTACCTTGTCAAGAAATTGAAAATTTTTTAAAATTTTGCACGACACCCTACCTTGTCAAAATATTGGAAAATTTTTAAAATTTTGGACGACTTCCTACGATGTTAACAAATTGAAAATTTTTTAATATTTGGGACGACTTTCTACCTTGTCAAAACATTGAAAATTTTTTAAAATTTTGGACGACTTCCTACTATGTTGACATATTGAATTTTTTTTAAAATTTTGGACGACTTCCTACCTTGTCAAAAAATCGAAATTTTTTTAAAATTTTGGACGACTTCCTACCTTGTCCAAAAATTGAAAATTTTTTAAAATATTGGACGACTTCCTACCTTGTCAAGAAATTGAAAATTTTTTAAAATTTTGCACGACTTCCTACTATGTTAACAAATAGAAATTTTTTTAAAATTTTGGACGACTTCCTACATTGTCAAAAAATCGAAATTTTTTTAAAATTTTGGACGACTTCCTACCTTGTCAAAAAATCGAAATTTTTTTAAAATTTTTAAAAATTTTGCACGACTTCCTACCTTGTCAACAAACTGAAAATTTTTTAAAATTTTGCACGACACCCTACCTTGTCAAAATATTGAAAAATTTTTAAAATTTTGGACGACTTCAAAAAATCGAAATTTTTTTAAAATTTTGGACGACTTCCTACCTTGTCAAAAAATCGAAATTTTTTTAAAATTTTGGACGACTTCCTACCTTGTCAAAAAATTGAAAATTTTTTAAAATATTGGACGACTTCCTACCCTGTCAACAAATTGAAAATTTTTTAAAATTTTGCACGACACCCTACCTTGTCAAAAAACTGAAAATTTTTTAAAATTTTGGGCGACTTCCTACTTTGTCAACAAATTGAAAATTTTTAAAAATTTTGCACCACTTCCTACCTTGTCAATAAACTGAAAATTTTTTAAAATTTTGGGCGACTTCCTACCTTGTCAAAAAATCGAAATCTTTTTAAAATTTTGGACGACTTCCTACCTTGTCAAAAAATTGAAAATTTTTTAAAATATTGGACGACTTCCTACCTTGTCAACAAATTGAAAATTTTTTAAAATTTGGGACGACTTTCTACCTTGCCAAAACATGAAAATTTTTTAAGATCTTGGACGACTTCTTACCTTGTCAAAAAATTGAAAATTTTTTAAAATATTGGACGACTTCCTACCCTGTCAACAAATTGAAAATTTTTTAAAATTTTGCACGACACCCTACCTTGTCAAAAAACTGAAAATTTTTTAAAATTTTGGGCGACTTCCTACTTTGTCAACAAATTGAAAATTTTTAAAAATTTTGCACCACTTCCTACCTTGTCAATAAACTGAAAATTTTTTAAAATTTTGGGCGACTTCCTACCTTGTCAAAAAATCGAAATCTTTTTAAAATTTTGGACGACTTCCTACCTTGTCAAAAAATTGAAAATTTTTTAAAATATTGGACGACTTCCTACCTTGTCAAGAAATTGAAAATTTTTTAAAATTTTGCACGACTCCCTACCTTGTCAAAATATTGAAAAATTTTTAAAATTTTGGACGACTTCCTACGATGTTAACAAATTGAAAATTTTTTAAAATTTGGGACGACTTTCTACCTTGTCAAAACATTGAAAATTTTTTAAAATTTTTTACTACTTCCAAATATAGTTTTGTTAACATAGTAATGTTAACAAATTGAAATTTTTTTAAAATTTTGGACGACTTCCTACCTTGTCAAAAAATTGAAATTTTTTTAAAATATTGGACCACTTCCTACCTTGTCAAGAAATTGAAAATTTTTTAAAATTTTGCACGACTTCCTACTATGTTAACAAATTGAAATTTTTTTAAAATTTTGCACGACTTCCTACATTGTCAAAAAATCGAAATTTTTTTAAAATTTTGGACGACTTCCTACCTTGTCAAAAAATCGAAATTTTTTTAAAATTTTTAAAAATTTTGCACGACTTTCCTACCTTGTCAACAAATTGAAAATTTTTAAAATTTTGGACGACTTCCTACCTTGTCAATAAATTGAAAATTTTTAAAAATTTTGCACGACTTCCTACCTTGTCAACAAACTGAAAATTTTTTAAAATTTTGGGCGACTTCCTCCTTTGTCAACAAATTGAAAATTTTTAAAAATTTTGTACGACTTCCTACCTTGTCAACGAACTGAAAATTTTTTAAAATTTTGGGCGACTTCCTACTT
Organism: Condylostylus longicornis; assembly: GCF_029603195.1. Taxonomy (NCBI): domain Eukaryota; kingdom Metazoa; phylum Arthropoda; class Insecta; order Diptera; family Dolichopodidae; genus Condylostylus; species Condylostylus longicornis. The sequence goes on from NW_026577998.1 coordinate 977,377, forward strand.
TGTCAACAAATTCAAAATTTTTAAAAATTTTCCACGACTTCCTACCTTGTCAATAAACTGAAAATTTTTTAAAATTTTGGGCGACTTCCTACCTTGTCCAAAAATTGAAAATTTTTTAAAATATTGGACGACTTTGTCAACAAATTGAAAATTTTTTAAAATTTTGGACGACTACCTACCTTGCCAACAAATTGAAAATTTTTTAAAATTTTGGACGACTTCCTACTATGTCAACAAATTGAAAATTTTTTAAAATTTTGGACGACTTCCTACCTTGTCAACAAATTGAAAATTTTTTAAAATTTTGGACGACTTCCTACTATGTCAACAAATTGAAAACTTTTTAAAATTTTGGGCGACTTCCTACCTTGTCAAAAAATCGAAATTTTTTTAAAATTTTGGACGACTTCCTACCTTGTCAACAAATTGAAAATTTTTTAAAATTTTGGACGACTTGCTACCTTGTCAACAAATTGAAAATTTTTTAAAATTTTGGGCGACTTCCTACCTTGTCAAAAAATCGAAATTTTTTTAAAATTTTGGACGACTTCCTACCTTGTCAAAAAATCGAAATTTTTTTAAAATTTTGGACGACTTCCTACCTTTGTCAAAAAATTGAAAATTTTTTAAAATATTGGACGACTTCCTACCTTGTCAAGAAATTGAAAATTTTTTAAAATTTTGCACGACACCCTACCCTGTCAACAAATTGAAAATTTTTTAAAATTTTGCACGACACCCTACCTTGTCAAGAAATTGAAAATTTTTTAAAATTTTGCACGACACCCCACCTTGTCAAAATATTGAAAAATTTTTAAAATTTTGGACGACTTCCTACGATGTTAACAAATTGAAAATTTTTAAAAATTTTGCACAACTTCCTACCTTGTCAATAAACTGAAAATTTTTTAAAATTTTGGTCGACTTCCTACCTTGTCAAAAAATCGAAATCTTTTTAAAATTTTGGACGACTTCCTACCTTGTCAAAAAATTGAAAATTTTTTAAAATATTGGACGACTTCCTACCTTGTCTAGAAATTGAAAATTTTTTAAAATTCTGCGCGACACCCTACCTTGTCAAGAAATTGAAAATTTTTTAAAATTTTGCACGACACCCTACCTTGTCAAGAAATTGAAAATTTTTTAAAATTTTGCACGACACCCTACCTTGTCAAAATATTGAAAAATTTTTAAAATTTTGGACGACTTCCTACGATGTTAACAAATTGAAAATTTTTTAATATTTGGGACGACTTTCTACCTTGTCAAAACATTGAAAATTTTTTAAAATTCTGGACGACTTCCTACTATGTTGACATATTGAAATTTTTTTAAAATTTTGGGCGACTTCCTACCTTATCAAAAAATTGAAATTTTTTTAAAATTTTGGACGACATGCTACCTTGTCAAAAAATTGAAAATTTTTTAAAATATTGGACGACTTCCTACCCTGTCAACAAATTGAAAATTTTTTAAAATTTTGCACGACACCCTACCTTGTCAAAAAACTGAAAATTTTTTAAAATTTTGGGCGACTTCCTACTTTGTCAACAAAATGAAAATTTTTAAAAATTTTGCACGACTTCCTACCTTGTCAATAAACTGAAAATTTTTTAAATTTGGGACGACTTTCTACCTTGTCAAAACATTGAAAATTTTCTAAAATTTTGGACGACTTCCACATATAGTTTTATTAACATAGTAATGTTAACAAATTGAAATTTTTTTTAAATTTTGGGCGACTTCCTACCTTATCAAAAAATCGAAATTTTTTTAAAATTTTGGACGACTTGCTACCTTGTCAAAAAATCGAAATTTTTTTAAAATTTTGGACGACTTCCTACCTTGTCCAAAAATTGAAAATTTTTTAAAATATTGGACGACTTCCTACCTTGTCAAGAAATTGAAAATTTTTTAAAATTTTGCACGACTTCCTACTATGTTAACAAATTGAAATTTTTTTAAAATTTTGGACGACTTCCTACATTGTCAAAAAATTGAAATTTTTTTAAAATTTTGGACGACTTCCTACCTTGTCAAAAAATCGAAATTTTTTTAAAATTTTTAAAAATTTTGCACGACTTCCTACCTTGTCAACAAACTGAAAATTTTTTAAAATTTTGGGCGATTTCCTACTTTGTCAACAAATTGAAAAATTTTAAAAATTTTGCACGACTTCCTACCTTGTCAATAAACTGGAAATTTTTTAAAATTTTGGGCGACTTCCTACCTTGTCAAAAAATTGAAAATTTTTTAAGATTTTGGACAACCTCCTACCTTGTCAACAAATTGAAAATTTTTAAAATTTTGGGCGACTTCCTACCTTGTCAATAAATTGAAAATTTTTAAAAATTTTGCACGACTTCCTACCTTGTCAACAAACTGAAAATTTTTTAAAATTTTGGGCGACTTCCTACTTTGTCAACAAATTGAAAATTTTTTAAAATTTTGGACGACTTCCTACCTTGTCAAAAAATTGAAAATTTTTAAAAATTTTGCACGACTTCCTACCTTGTCAATAAACTGAAAATTTTTTATAATTTTGGACGACACCCTACCTTGTCAAAAAATTGAAATTTTTTTATAATTTTGGACGACTTCCTACCTTGTCAAAAAATGGAATATTTTTTAAAATTTTGGACGACTACCTACCTTGCCAAAACATATAAACATTTGTTAAAATTTTGGACGACTTCTTACCTTGTGAAAAACTTGAAAAGTTTTCAAAATTTTGGTCGACTTCTTACTTTGTCAACAAATTGAAAATTTTTAAAAATTTTGTACGACTTCCTACCTTGTCAACGAACTGAAAATTTTTTAAAATTTTGGGCGACTTCCTACTTTGTCAACAAATTGAAAATTTTTAAAAATTTTGCACGACTTAATACCTTGTCAATAAACTGAAAATTTTTTAAATTTTTGGGCGACTTCCTACCTTGTCCAAAAATTGAAAATTTTTTAAAATATTGGACGACTTTGTCAACAAATTGAAAATTTTTTAAAATTTTGGGCGACTACCTACCTTGCCAAAACATATGAAAATTTTTTAAAATTTTGGACGACTTCCTACCTTGTCAACAAATTGAAAATTTTTTAAAATTTTGGGCGACTTCCTACCTTGTCAAGAAATTGAAAATTTTTTAAAATTTTGCACGACACCCTACCCTGTCAACAAATTGAAAATTTTTTAAAATTTTGCAACGACACCCTACCCTGTCAACAAATCGTCGGCTGTATGCTTGTCGGCCGCATACGCCAAGCACTGTAAACCGAGAAAATTGAAAAAGAAAGTTTGACAAAGAATTAAAGAAAAACTGATTTTTTTATATTTTATATACGAAATAGTACTGTTATTTTTAGTTTTAATTTAAAATTTCAGTTTGCGGACTCTTACGGTTCTTGAAATATTGCAACTTTTGTAAGACCAGTCGTTTTGGCCTTTGCTGCATATTCCATGATCTTGTACAAATTTGAAATTTTATTTTGTTATGGAGCTTTGAATTATATTTTTAAGGGAAAAATTATATTACTATGAAGCAAACAAAAATTTTCAAAAAATTATCAAATTAACTAAGGGAATGTATGAAGTGGAGCAAAAAAGAAATTAAATTAACATGCAAAACAACAACAAATTTATTATTAAATATTAAAAAAAAATTTTAAGCATTTAGTACTGAAATATATAAAGTAAAACAAGTTATTTAAGTAATGTTTTTAAAAATTGTTATTGAAATTATTTAATTCCGAAAATTTCATAACAAAAATAATAAGAGTATACTACCATGATGAAAAAAAGTATAACAACTCAAACAAAACTATTAGCCTCTGCATTTACAAAATGATTTATTGTACTTTGTTTATATTTTAAATACTATAATATAAAAATATTTAAATTCTTCTTATAATCTATACAGGAATTGTTTTCAAAATACAAAATTAATAACTTCTTACAAAAAATTAACAGCCTTTTCGTAGCTTAAGTTTTAGGAATTAATTATTGTACTTTGTTTCATTTTTAAATGCTATAATATAAAATATTGAAATTCCTATAATCTAACAGTAAATCATTTTAAAATAAAAATTAATTAAATAACAGCCTCTTCTTAGCTTTATACATTTTTAAATACTATACTATAACAGAACGTTAACACATTTATTTTTTTTTTGTTTTAATTTAATTTAGTAATATTAATTTTTCAATTAAGTTTCAGTAAAGCTTTAAAATACTCTTGATCGACTTTAGGTAAATATGGCAACATAGATTTTATAATCACCTTTCTTTTCATTAGTCACATAACAAATTTCTTTTGTTTCTTCAACAGTATGTGTGTTGCTATTTTTTGTATGTTTGTTGTATTGTGATGTTTTTTTCCAATGTCTATGCAGCAAAATAAAATTTTTTATAATTTTGAATTTTAATGCTCTATCACGCAGTACTATGTAAATAGAGCACACAAGAAAAACGTAAAAATGTTCTCATTTTTCCATACAAATTGTGCCGCAACAACCAAAAAATGGTTCATGGGGACATAAGCATTAGAAATTCCTAAAAATGCAGTCTATGGAGCAAACCTGACACTCTGTATCTCAGCAGCAGATCGAGATAGAGAAAAACGGATCAGACAGACAGAAAGAGCATCACTTAAAACCTATAGATGCACTCATAAGTCAAAAAGTGCAAAAGTGGCGTATGGAGCCGATAAGCATACAGCCGACGAAATTGAAAATTTTTTAAAATTTTGCACGACACCCTACCTTGTCAAGAAATTGAAAATTTTTTAAAATTTTGCACGACACCCTACCTTGTCAAAATATTGAAAAATTTTTAAAATTTTGGACGACTTACTACGATGTTAACAAATTGAAAATTTTTTAAAATTTGGGACGACTTTCTACCTTGCCAAAACATGAAAATTTTTTAAGATCTTGGACGACTTCTTACCTTGTCAAAAAATTGAAAATTTTTTAAAATATTGGACGACTTCCTACCCTGTCAACAAATTGAAAATTTTTTAAAATTTTGCACGACACCCTACCTTGTCAAAAAACTGAAAATTTTTTAAAATTTTGGGCGACTTCCTACTTTGTCAACAAATTGAAAATTTTTAAAAATTTTGCACGACTTCCTACCTTGTCAATAAACTGAAAATTTTTTAAAATTTTGGGCTACTTCCTACCTTGTCAAAAAATCGAAATCTTTTTAAAATTTTGGACGACTTCCTACCTTGTCAAAAAATTGAAAATTTTTTAAAATATTGGACGACTTCCTACCTTGTCAAGAAATTGAAAATTTTTTAAAATTTTGGACGACTTCCAAATATAGTTTTGTTAACATAGTAATGTTAACAAATTGAAATTTTTTTAAAATTTTGGACGACTTCCTACATTGTCAAAAAATCGAAATTTTTTTAAAATTTTGGACGACTTCCAAATATAGTTTTGTTAACATAGTAATGTTAACAAATTGAAATTTTTTTAAAATTTTGGACGACTTCCTACATTGTCAAAAAATCGAAATTTTTTTAAAATTTTGGACGACTTCCTACCTTGTCAAAAAATCGAAATTTTTTTAAAATTTTTAAAAATTTTGCACGACTTCCTACCTTGTCAAAATATTGAAAAATTTTTAAAATTTTGGACGACTTCCTACGATGTTAACAAATTGAAAATTTTTTAAAATTTGGGACGACTTTCTACCTTGTCAAAACATTGAAAATTTTTTAAAATTTTGGACGACTTCCAAATATAGTTTTGTTAACATAGTAATGTTAACAAATTGAAATTTTTTTAAAATTTTGGACGACTTCCTACATTGTCAAAAAATCGAAATTTTTTTAAAATTTTGGACGACTTCCTACCTTGTCAAAAAATCGAAATTTTTTTAAAATTTTTAAAAATTTTGCACGACTTCCTACCTTGTCAACAAACTGAAAATTTTTTAAAATTTTGGGCGATTTCCTACTTTGTCAACAAATTGAAAATTTTTAAAAATTTTGCACGACTTCCTACCTTGCCAATAAACTGGAAATTTTTTAAAATTTTTTGCGAATTCCTACCTTGACAAAAAATTGAAAATTTTTTAAGATTTTGGACAACTTCCTACCTTGTCAACAAATTGAAAATTTTGGACGACTTCCTACCTTGTCAATAAATTGAAAATTTTTAAAAATTTTGCACGACTTCCTACCTTGTCAACAAACTGAAAATTTTTAAAAATTTTGGGCGACTTCCTACTTTGTCAACAAATTGAAAATTTTTAAAAATTTTGTACGACTTCCTACCTTGTCAACGAACTGAAAATTTTTTAAAATTTTGGGCGACTTCCTACTTTGTCAACAAATTGAAAATTTTTAAAAATTTTGCACGACTTCCTACCTTGTCAATAAACTGAAAATTTTTTAAAATTTTGGGCGACTTCCTACCTTGTCCAAAAATTGAAAATTTTTTAAAATATTGGACGACTTTGTCAACAAATTGAAAATTTTTTAAAATTTTGGACGACTACCTACCTTGCCAAAACATATGAAAATTTTTTAAAATTTCGGACGACTTCCTACCTTGTGAAAAAATTGAAAATTTTTTAAAATTTTGAACGACTTCCTACCTTGTCAACAAATTGAAAATTTTTTAAAATTTTGGACGACTTCCTACTATGTCAACAAATTGAAAACTTTTTAAAATTTTGCACGACTTCCTACCTTGTCAATAAACTGAAAATTTTTTAAAATTTTGGGCGACTTCCTACCTTGTCAACAAATTGAAAATTTTTTAAAATTTTGGACGACTTCCTACCTTGTCAACAAATTGAAAATTTTTTAAAATTTTGGGCGACTTCCTACCTTGTCAAAAAATCGAAATTTTTTTAAAATTTTGGACGACTTCCTACCTTGTCAAAAAATCGAATTTTTTTTAAAATTTTGGACGACTCCCTACCTTGTCAAGAAATTGAAAATTTTTTAAAATTCTGCGCGACACCCTACCTTGTCAACAAATTGAAAATTTTTTAAAATTTTGGACGACTTACTACGATGTTAACAAATTGAAAATTTTTAAAAATTTTGCACGACTTCCTACCTTGTCAATAAACTGAAAATTTTTTAAAATTTTGGGCGACTTCCTACCTTGTCAAAAAATCGAAATTTTTTTAAAATTTTGGACGACTTCCTACCTTGTCAAAAAATCGAAATTTTTTTAAAATTTTGGACGACTTCCTACCTTGTCAAAAAATTGAAAATTTTTTAAAATATTGGACGACTTCCTACCTTGTCAATAAATTGAAAATTTTTAAAAATTTTGCACGACTTCCTACCTTGTCAACAAACTGAAAATTTTTTAAAATTTTGGACGACTTCCTACCTTGTCAATAAACTGAAAATTTTTTAAAATTTTGGGCGACTTCCTACCTTGTCAAAAAATCGAAATTTTTTTAAAATTTTGGACGACTTCCTACCTTGTCAAAAAATCGAAATTTTTTTAAAATTTTGGACGACTTCCTACCTTGTCAAAAAATTGAAAATTTTTTAAAATATTGGACGACTTCCTACCTTGTCAAGAAATTGAAAATTTTTTAAAATTTTGCACGACTACCTACCTTGCCAAAACATATGAAAATTTTTTAAAATTTCGGCCGACTTCCTACCTTGTGAAAAAATTGAAAATTTTTTAAAATTTTGAACGACTTCCTACCTTGTCAACAAATTGAAAATTTTTTAAAATTTTGGACGACTTCCTACTATGTCAACAAATTGAAAACTTTTTAAAATTTTGCACGACTTCCTACCTTGTCAATAAACTGAAAATTTTTTAAAATTTTGGGCGACTTCCTACCTTGTCAACAAATTGAAAATTTTTTAAAATTTTGGACGACTTACTACGATGTTAACAAATTGAAAATTTTTAAAAATTTTGCACGACTTCCTACCTTGTCAATAAACTGAAAATTTTTTAAAATTTTGGGCGACTTCCTACCTTGTCAAAAAATCGAAATTTTTTTAAAATTTTGGACGACTTCCTACCTTGTCAAAAAATCGAAATTTTTTTAAAATTTTGGACGACTTCCTACCTTGTCAAAAAATTGAAAATTTTTTAAAATATTGGACGACTTCCTACCTTGTCAAGAAATTGAAAATTTTTTAAAATTTTGCACGACACCCTACCCTGTCAACAAATTGAAAATTTTTTAAAATTTTGCACGACACCCTACCTTGTCAAGAAATTGAAAATTTTTTAAAATTTTGCACGACACCCTACCTTGTCAAAATATTGAAAAATTTTTAAAATTTTTTACGACTTACTACGATGTTAACAAATTGAAAATTTTTAAAAATTTTGCACGACTTCCTACCTTGTCAATAAACTGAAAATTTTTTAAAATTTTGGGCGACTTCCTACCTTGTCAAAAAATCGAAATCTTTTTAAAATTTTGGACGACTTCCTACCTTGTCAAAAAATTGAAAATTTTTTAAAATATTGGACGACTTCCTACCTTGTCAAAAAATTGAAAATTTTTTAAAATATTGGACGACTTCCTACCTTGTCAAGAAATTGAAAATTTTTTAAAATTTTGCACGACACCCTACTTTGTCAAAATATTGAAAAATTTTTAAAATTTTGGACGACTTCCTACGATGTTAACAAATTGAAAATTTTTTAAAATTTGGGACGACTTTCTACCTTGCCAAAACATATGAAAATTTTTTTAGATCTTGGACGACTTCCTACCTTGTCAAAAAATCGAAATTTTTTTAAAATTTTGGACGACTTCCTACCTTGTCAAAAAATCGAAATTTTTTTAAAATTTTGGACGACTTCCTACCTTGTCAAAAAATTGAAAATTTTTTAAAATATTGGACGACTTCCTACCTTGTCAAGAAATTGAAAATTTTTTAAAATTTTGCACGACACCCTACCCTGTCAACAAATTGAAAATTTTTTAAAATTTTGCACGACACCCTACCTTGTCAAGAAATTGAAAATTTTTTAAAATTTTGCACGACACCCTACCTTGTCAAAATATTGAAAAATTTTTAAAATTTTTTACGACTTACTACGATGTTAACAAATTGAAAATTTTTAAAAATTTTGCACGACTTCCTACCTTGTCAATAAACTGAAAATTTTTTAAAATTTTGGGCGACTTCCTACCTTGTCAAAAAATCGAAATCTTTTTAAAATTTTGGACGACTTCCTACCTTGTCAAAAAATTGAAAATTTTTTAAAATATTGGACGACTTCCTACCTTGTCAAGAAATTGAAAATTTTTTAAAATTTTGCACGACACCCTACTTTGTCAAAATATTGAAAAATTTTTAAAATTTTGGACGACTTCCTACGATGTTAACAAATTGAAAATTTTTTAAAATTTGGGACGACTTTCTACCTTGCCAAAACATATGAAAATTTTTTTAGATCTTGGACGACTTCCTACCTTGTCAAAAAATCGAAAATTTTTTAAAATATTGGACGACTTCCTACCCTGTCAACAAATTGAAAATTTTTTAAAATTTTGCACGACACCCTACCTTGTCAAGAAATTGAAAATTTTTTAAAATTTTGCACGACACCCTACCTTGTCAAAATATTGAAAAATTTTTAAAATTTTGGACGACTTCCTACGATGTTAACAAATTGAAAATTTTTTAAAATTTGGGACGACTTTCTACCTTGTCAAAACATTCAAAATTTTTTAAAATTTTGGACGACTTCCTACTATGTTAACAAATTGAAATTTTTTTAAAATTTTGGGCGACTTCCTACCTTATCAAAAAATCGAAATTTTTTTAAAATTTTGGACGACTTGCTACCTTGTCAAAAAATCGAAATTTTTTTAAAATTTTGGACGACTTCCTACCTTGTCAAAAAATTGAAAATTTTTTAAAATATTGGACGACTTCCTACCTTGTCAAGAAATTGAAAATTTTTTAAAATTTTGCACGACTTCCTACTATGTTAACAAATTGAAATTTTTTTAAAATTTTGGACGACTTCCTACCTTGTCAAAAAATTGAAAATTGTTTAAAATTTTGGACGAGCTCCTACCTTGTCAAGAAATTGAAAATTTTTTAAAATTTTGCACGACACCCTACCTTGTCAAAATATTGAAAAATTTTTTAAATTTTGGACGACTTCCTACGATGTTAACAAATTGACTTCCTACCTTGTCAAAAAATCGAAATTTTTTTAAAATTTTGGACGACTTCCTACCTTGTCAAAAAATTGAAAATTTTTTAAAATATTGGACGACTTCCTACCTTGTCAAGAAATTGAAAATTTTTTAAAATTTTGCACGACACCCTACCCTGTCAACAAATTGAAAATTTTTTAAAATTTTGGACGACTTCCTACTATGTCAACAAATTGAAAACTTTTTAAAATTTTGCACGACTTCCTACCTTGTCAATAAACTGAAAATTTTTTAAAATTTTGGGCGACTTCCTACCTTGTCCAAAAATTGAAAATTTTTTAAAATATTGGACGACTTTGTCAACAAATTGAAAATTTTTTAAAATTTTGGACGACTACCTACCTTGCCAAAACATATGAAAATTTTTTAAAATTTCGGCCGACTTCCTACCTTGTGAAAAAATTGAAAATTTTTTAAAATTTTGAACGACTTCCTACCTTGTCAACAAATTGAAAATTTTTTAAAATTTTGGACGACTTCCTACTATGTCAACAAATTGAAAACTTTTTAAAATTTTGCACGACTTCCTACCTTGTCAATAAACTGAAAATTTTTTAAAATTTTGGGCGACTTCCTACCTTGTCAACAAATTGAAAATTTTTTAAAATTTTGGACGACTTACTACGATGTTAACAAATTGAAAATTTTTAAAAATTTTGCACGACTTCCTACCTTGTCAATAAACTGAAAATTTTTTAAAATTTTGGGCGACTTCCTACCTTGTCAAAAAATCGAAATTTTTTTAAAATTTTGGACGACTTCCTACCTTGTCAAAAAATCGAAATTTTTTTAAAATTTTGGACGACCTTGTCAAAAAATTGAAAATTTTTTAAAATATTGGACGACTTCCTACCTTGTCAAGAAATTGAAAATTTTTTAAAATTCTGCACGACACCCTACCTTGTCAAGAAATTGAAAATTTTTTAAAATTTTGCACGACACCCTACCTTGTCAAGAAATTGAAAATTTTTTAAAATTTTGCACGACACCCTACCTTGTCAAAATATTGAAAAATTTTTAAAATTTTTTACGACTTACTACGATGTTAACAAATTGAAAATTTTTAAAAATTTTGCACGACTTCCTACCTTGTCAATAAACTGAAAATTTTTTAAAATTTTGGGCGACTTCCTACCTTGTCAAAAAATCGAAATCTTTTTAAAATTTTGGACGACTTCCTACCTTGTCAAAAAATTGAAAATTTTTTAAAATATTGGACGACTTCCTACCTTGTCAAGAAATTGAAAATTTTTTAAAATTTTGCACGACACCCTACTTTGTCAAAATATTGAAAAATTTTTAAAATTTTGGACGACTTCCTACGATGTTAACAAATTGAAAATTTTTTAAAATTTGGGACGACTTTCTACCTTGCCAAAACATATGAAAATTTTTTTAGATCTTGGACGACTTCCTACCTTGTCAAAAAATCGAAAATTTTTTAAAATATTGGACGACTTCCTACCCTGTCAACAAATTGAAAATTTTTTAAAATTTTGCACGACACCCTACCTTGTCAAGAAATTGAAAATTTTTTAAAATTTTGCACGACACCCTACCTTGTCAAAATATTGAAAAATTTTTAAAATTTTGGACGACTTCCTACGATGTTAACAAATTGAAAATTTTTTAAAATTTGGGACGACTTTCTACCTTGTCAAAACATTCAAAATTTTTTAAAATTTTGGACGACTTCCTACTATGTTAACAAATTGAAATTTTTTTGAAATTTTGGGCGACTTCCTACCTTATCAAAAAATCGAAATTTTTTTAAAATTTTGGACGACTTGCTACCTTGTCAAAAAATCGAAATTTTTTTAAAATTTTGGACGACTTCCTACCTTGTCAAAAAATTGAAAATTTTTTAAAATATTGGACGACTTCCTACCTTGTCAAGAAATTGAAAATTTTTTAAAATTTTGCACGACTTCCTACTATGTTAACAAATTGAAATTTTTTTAAAATTTTGGACGACTTCCTACCTTGTCAAAAAATTGAAAATTTTTTAAAATATTGGACGACTTCCTACCTTGTCAAGAAATTGAAAATTTTTTAAAATTTTGCACGACACCCTACCTTGTCAAAATATTGAAAAATTTTTTAAATTTTGGACGACTTCCTACGATGTTAACAAATTGAAAATTTTTTAAAATTTTGGACGACTTTCTACCTTGTCAAAACATTGAAAATTTTTTAAAATTTTGGACGACTTCCTACTATGTTAACAAATTGAAATTTTTTTAAAATTTTGGGCGACTTCCTACTTTGTCAACAAATTGAAAATTTTTAAAAATTTTGCACGACTTCCTACCTTGTCAACAAACTGAAAATTTTTTAAAATTTTGGGCGAATTCCTATTTTGTCAACAAATTGAAAATTTTTTAAAATTTTGCACGACTTCCTACCTTGCCAATAAACTGGAAATTTTTTAAAATTTTGGGCGACTTCCAACCTTGTCAAAAAATTGAAAATTTTTCAAGATTTTGGACAACTTCCTACCTTGTCAACAAATTGAAAATTTTTTAAAATTTTGGACGACTTCCTACCTTGTCAAAAAATTGAAAATTTTTAAAAATTTTGCACGACTTCCTACCTTGTCAACAAACTGGAAATTTTTTAAAATTTTGGGCGACTTCCTACCTTGCCAAAACATATGAACATTTGTTAAAATTTTGGACGACTTCCTACATTGTGAAAAACTTGAAAAGTTTTTAAAATTTTGGACGACTTCCTACCTTGTCAAAAAATCGAATATTTTTTAAAATTTTGGACGACTACCTACCTTGCCAAAACATATGAACATTTGTTAAAATTTTGGACGACTTTCTACCTTGTGAAAAACTTGAAAAGTTTTTAAAATTTTGGTCGACTTCCTACTTTGTCAACAAATTGAAAATTTTTAAAAATTTTGTACGACTTCCTACCTTGTCAACGAACTGAAAATTTTTTAAAATTTTGGGCGACTTCCTACTTTGTCAACAAATTGAAAATTTTTTAAAAATTTTGCACGTCTTCCTACCTTGTCAACAAACTGAAAATTTTTTAAAATTTTGGACGACTTCCTACCTTGTCAACAAATTGAAAATTTTTTACCATTTTGGACGACTTCGTACCTTGTCAACAAATTGAAAATTTTTTAGAATTTTGCACGACCCATTACCTTGTCAACAAATTGAAAATTTTTTAAATTTTTGGGCGACTTCCTACCTTGTCACCAAATTTAAAATTTTTTAAAATTATGGACGACTTCCTACCTTGTCAACAAATTGAAAATTTTTTAAAATTTTGCACGTCTTCCTACCTTGTCAACAAACTGAAAATTTTTTAAAATTTTAGACGACTACCTACCTTGCCAAAACATATGAACATTTGCTAAAATTTTGGACGACTTCCTACCTTGTGAAAAACTTGAAAAGTTTTTAAAATTTTGGTCGACTTCCTACTTTGTCAACAAATTGAAAATTTTTAAAAATTTTGTACGACTTCCTACCTTGTCAACGAACTGAAAATTTTTTAAAATTTTGGGCGACTTCCTACTTTGTCAACAAATTGAAAGTTTTTTAAAATTTTGGACGACTTCCTACCTTGTCAAAAAATTGAAAGTTATTTAAAATTTTGGACGACTTCCTACCTTGTCAAAAAATTGAAAATTTTTTAAAATTTTAGACGACTTCCTACCTTGTCAACAAATTGAAAATTTTTTAAGATTTTGGACAACTTCCTACCTTGTCAACAAATTGAAAATTTTTTAAAATTTTGGACGACTTCCTACCTTGTCAACAAATTGAAAATTTTTTAAAATTTTGGACGACTTCCTACCTTGTCAACAAATTGTAAATTTTTAAAAATTTTGCACGACTTCCTACCTTGTCAACGAACTGAAAATTTTTTAAAATTTTGGGCGACTTCCTACTTTGTCAACAAATTGAAAATTTTTTAAAAATTTTGCACGTCTTCCTACCTTGTCAACAAACTGAAAATTTTTTAAAATTTTGGACGACTTCCTACCTTGTCAACAAATTGAAAATTTTTTACCATTTTGGACGACTTCCTACCTTGTCAAAAAATTGAAAATTTTTTAGAATTTTGCACGACCCATTACCTTGTCAACAAATTGAAAATTTTTTAAATTTTTGGGCGACTTCCTACCTTGTCACCAAATTTAAAATTTTTTAAAATTATGGACGACTTCCTACCTTGTCAACAAATTGAAAATTTTTTAAAATTTTGCACGTCTTCCTACCTTGTCAACAAACTGAAAATTTTTTAAAATTTTAGACGACTTCCTACCTTGTCAACAAATTGAAAATTTTTTAAAATTTTGGACGACTTCCTACCTTGTCAACAAATTGAAAATTTTTAAAAATTTTGCACGACTTCCTGCCCTGTCAACAAACTGAAAATTTTTTAAAATTTTGGGCGACTTCCTACTTTGTCAACAAATTGAAAATTTTTAAGAATTTTGGACGACTTCCTACCTTGTCAACAAATTAAAAATTTTTTAAAATTTTGGACGAGTTCCTACCTTGTCAACAAATTGAAAGTTTTTTAAAATTTTGGACGACTTCCTACCTTGTCAACAAATTGAAAGTTTTTTAAAATTTTGGATGACTTCCTACCTTGTCAACAAATTGAAAGTTTTTAAAAATTTTGGACGACTTCCTACCTTGTCAAAAACTTGAAAATTTTTTAAAATTTGGAAGACTTCCTACCTTGTCAACAAATTGAAAATTTTTTAAAATTTTGGACGAGTTCCTACCTTGTCAACAAATTGAAAATTTTTTAAAATTTTGGACGACTTCCTACCTTGTCAACAAATTGAAAATTTTTTAAAATTTTGGACGAGTTCCTAGCTTGTCAACAAATTGAAAATTTTTTAAAATTTTGGACGACTTCCTACCTTGTGAAAAAATTGAAAATTTTTTAAAATTTTGCACTACCCAATACCTTGTCAACAAATTGAAAATTTTTTAAAATTTTGCACGACCCATTACCTTGTCAACAAATTGAAAATTTTTTAAAATTTTGCACGACCCATTACCTTGTCAACAAATTGAAAATATTTTAAAATTTTGGGCGACTACCTACCTTGCCAAAACATATGAACATTTTTTAAAATTCTGGACGACTTCCTACTTTGTCAACAAATTGAAAATTTTTTAAAATTTTGGACGACTTCCTACCTTGTCAAAAAATTGAAAATTTTTTAAAATTTTGGACGACTTCCTACCTTGTCAACAAATTGAAAATTTTTTAAAATTTTGCACGACACCCTACCTTGTCAAAAAATTGAAATTTTTTTAAAATTTTGGACGACTTCCTACCTTGTCAAAAAATCGAATATTTTTTAAAATTTTGGACGACTACCTACCTTGCCAAAACATATGAACATTTGTTAAAATTTTGGACGACTTTCTACCTTGTGAAAAACTTGAAAAGTTTTTAAAATTTTGGTCGACTTCCTACTTTGTCAACAAATTGAAAATTTTTAAAAATTTTGTACGACTTCCTACCTTGTCAACGAATTAAAAATTTTTTAAAATTTTGGACGACTTCCTACTTTGTCAACAAATTGAAAATTTTTTAAAAATTTTGTACGTCTTCCTACCTTGTCAACAAACTGAAAATTTTTTAAAATTTTGGACGACTTCCTACCTTGTCACCAAATTGAAAATTTTTTACCATTTTGGACGACTTCGTACCTTGTCAACAAATTGCAAATTTTTTAGAATTTTGCACGACCCATTACCTTGTCAACAAATTGAAAATTTTTTAAATTTTTGGGCGACTTCCTACCTTGTCACCAAATTTAAAATTTTTTAAAATTATGGACGACTTCCTAACTTGTCAACAAATTGAAAATTTTTAAAAATTTTGCACGTCTTCCTACCTTGTCAACAAACTGAAAATTTTTTAAAATTTTAGACGACTTCCTACCTTGTCAACAAATTGAAAATTTTTAAAAATTTTGCACGACTTCCTACCTTGTCAACAAACTGGAAATTTTTTAAAATTTTGGACGACTTCCTACCTTGCCAAAACATATGAACATTTGTTAAAATTTTGGACGACTTCCTACATTGTGAAAAACTTGAAAAGTTTTTAAAATTTTGGTCGACTTCCTACTTTGTCAACAAATTGAAAATTTTTAAAAATTTTGTACGACTTCCTACCTTGTCAACAAATTGAAAATTTTTAAAAATTTTGCACGACTTCCTACCCTGTTTTTTAAAATTTTGGACGACTTCCTACCTTGTCAAAAAATTTAAAGTTTTTTAAAATTTTGGACGACTTCCTACTTTGTCAACAAATTGAAAATTTTTTAAAAATTTTGTACGTCTTCCTACCTTGTCAACAAACTGAAAATTTTTTAAAATTTTGGACGACTTCCTACCTTGTCACCAAATTGAAAATTTTTTACCATTTTGGACGACTTCGTACCTTGTCAACAAATTGCAATTTTTTTAGAATTTTGCACGACCCATTACCTTGTCAACAAATTGAAAATTTTTTAAATTTTTGGGCGACTTCCTACCTTGTCACCAAATTTAAAATTTTTTAAAATTTTGGACGACTTCCTAACTTGTCAACAAATTGAAAATTTTTAAAAATTTTGCACGTCTTCCTACCTTGTCAACAAACTGAAAATTTTTTAAAATTTTAGACGACTTCCTACCTTGTCAACAAATTGAAAATTTTTAAAAATTTTGCACGACTTCCTACCTTGTCAACAAACTGGAAATTTTTTAAAATTTTGGACGACTTCCTACCTTGCCAAAACATATGAACATTTGTTAAAATTTTGGACGACTTCCTACATTGTGAAAAACTTGAAAAGTTTTTAAAATTTTGGTCGACTTCCTACTTTGTCAACAAATTGAAAATTTTTAAAAATTTTGTACGACTTCCTACCTTGTCAACAAATTGAAAATTTTTAAAAATTTTGCACGACTTCCTACCCTGTTTTTTAAAATTTTGGACGACTTCCTACCTTGTCAAAAAATTTAAAGTTTTTTAAAATTTTGGACGACTTCCTACCTTGTCAACAAATTGAAAGTTTTTAAAAATTTAGGACGACTTCCTACCTTGTCAAAAACTTGAAAATTTTTTAAAATTTGAAAGACTTCCTACCTTGTCAACAAATTGAAAATTTTTTAAAATTTTGGACGAGTTCCTACCTTGTCAAAACATATGAACATTTGTTAAAATTTTGGACGACTTTCTACCTTGTGAAAAACTTGAAAAGTTTTTAAAATTTTGGTCGACTTCCTACTTTGTCAACAAATTGAAAATTTTTAAAAATATTGTACGACTTCCTACTTTGTCAACGAACTGAAAATTTTTTAAAATTTTGTGCGACTTCCTACTTTGTCAACAAATTGAAAATTTTTTAAAAATTTTGCACGTCTTCCTACCTTGTCAACGAACTGAAAATTTTTTAAAATTTTGGGCGACTTCCTACTTTGTCAACAAATTGAAAATTTTTTAAAAATTTTGCACGTCTTCCTACCTTGTCAACAAACTGAAAATTTATTAAAATTTTGGGCGACTTCCTACCTTGTCAACAAATTGAAAATTTTTTACCATTTTGGACGACTTCGTACCTTGTCAACAAATTGAAAATTTTTTAGAATTTTGCACGACCCATTACCTTATCAACAAATTGAAAATTTTTTAAATTTTTGGGCGACTTCCTACCTTGTCACCAAATTTAAAATTTTTTAAAATTATGGACGACTTCCTACCTTGTCAACAAATTGAAAATTTTTAAAAATTTGAAAGACTTCCTACCTTGTCAACAAATTGAAAATTTTTTAAAATTTTGGACGAGTTCCTACCTTGTCAAAACATATGAACATTTGTTAAAATTTTGGACGACTTTCTACCTTGTGAAAAACTTGAAAAGTTTTTAAAATTTTGGTCGACTTCCTACTTTGTCAACAAATTGAAAATTTTTAAAAATATTGTACGACTTCCTACTTTGTCAACGAACTGAAAATTTTTTAAAATTTTGTGCGACTTCCTACTTTGTCAACAAATTGAAAATTTTTTAAAAATTTTGCACGTCTTCCTACCTTGTCAACGAACTGAAAATTTTTTAAAATTTTGGGCGACTTCCTACTTTGTCAACAAATTGAAAATTTTTTAAAAATTTTGCACGTCTTCCTACCTTGTCAACAAACTGAAAATTTATTAAAATTTTGGGCGACTTCCTACCTTGTCAACAAATTGAAAATTTTTTACCATTTTGGACGACTTCGTACCTTGTCAACAAATTGAAAATTTTTTAGAATTTTGCACGACCCATTACCTTATCAACAAATTGAAAATTTTTTAAATTTTTGGGCGACTTCCTACCTTGTCACCAAATTTAAAATTTTTTAAAATTATGGACGACTTCCTACCTTGTCAACAAATTGAAAATTTTTAAAAATTTTGCACGTCTTCCTACCTTGTCAACAAACTGAAAATTTTTTAAAATTTTAGACGACTACCTACCTTGCCAAAACATATGAACATTTGCTAAAATTTTGGACGACTTCCTACCTTGTGAAAAACTTGAAAAGTTTTTAAAATTTTGGTCGACTTCCTACTTTGTCAACAAATTGAAAATTTTTAAAAATTTTGTACGACTTCCTACCTTGTCAACGAACTGAAAATTTTTTAAAATTTTGGGCGACTTCCTACTATGTCAACAAATTGAAAGTTTTTTAAAATTTTGGACGACTTCCTACCTTGTCAACAAATTGAAAGTTATTTAAAATTTTGGACGACTTCCTACCATGTCAAAAAATTGAAAATTTTTTAAAATTTTAGACGACTTTCTACCTTGTCAACAAATTGAAAATTTTTTAAGATTTTGGACAACTTCCTACCTTGTCAACAAATTGAAAATTTTTTAAAATTTTGGACGACTTCCTACCTTGTCAACAAATTGAAAATTTTTTAAAATTTTGGACGACTTCCTACCTTGTCAACAAATTGTAAATTTTTAAAAATTTTGCACGACTTCCTACCTTGTCAACGAACTGAAAATTTTTTAAAATTTTGGGCGACTTCCTACTTTGTCAACAAATTGAAAATTTTTTAAAAATTTAGCACGTCTTCCTACCTTGTCAACAAACTGAAAATTTTTTAAAATTTTGGACGACTTCCTACCTTGTCAACAAATTGAAAATTTTTTACCATTTTGGACGACTTCCTACCTTGTCAAAAAATTGAAAATTTTTTAGAATTTTGCACGACCCATTACCTTGTCAACAAATTGAAAATTTTTTAAATTTTTGGGCGACTTCCTACCTTGTCACCAAATTTAAAATTTTTTAAAATTATGGACGACTTCCTACCTTGTCAACAAATTGAAAATTTTTTAAAATTTTGCACGTCTTCCTACCTTGTCAACAAACTGAAAATTTTTTAAAATTTTAGACGACTTCCTACCTTGTCAACAAATTGAAAATTTTTTAAAATTTTGGACGACTTCCTACCTTGTCACCAAATTGAAAATTTTTTACCATTTTGGACGACTTCGTACCTTGTCAACAAATTGCAAATTTTTTAGAATTTTGCACGACCCATTACCTTGTCAACAAATTGAAAATTTTTTAAATTTTTGGGCGACTTCCTACCTTGTCACCAAATTTAAAATTTTTTAAAATTATGGACGACTTCCTACCTTGTCAACAAATTGAAAATTTTTAAAAATTTTGCACGTCTTCCTACCTTGTCAACAAACTGAAAATTTTTTAAAATTTTAGACGACTTCCTACCTTGTCAACAAATTGAAAATTTTTAAAAATTTTGCACGACTTCCTACCTTGTCAACAAACTGGAAATTTTTTAAAATTTTGGGCGACTTCCTACCTTGCCAAAACATATGAACATTTGTTAAAATTTTGGACGACTTCCTACATTGTGAAAAACTTGAAAAGTTTTTAAAATTTTGGTCGACTTCCTACTTTGTCAACAAATTGAAAATTTTTAAAAATTTTGTACGACTTCCTACCTTGTCAACAAATTGAAAATTTTTAAAAATTTTGCACGACTTCCTACCCTGTTTTTTAAAATTTTGGACGACTTCCTACCTTGTCAAAAAATTTAAAGTTTTTTAAAATTTAGGACGACTTCCTACCTTGTCAAAAACTTGAAAATTTTTTAAAATTTGAAAGACTTCCTACCTTGTCAACAAATTGAAAATTTTTTAAAATTTTGGACGAGTTCCTACCTTGTCAAAACATATGAACATTTGTTAAAATTTTGGACGACTTTCTACCTTGTGAAAAACTTGAAAAGTTTTTAAAATTTTGGTCGACTTCCTACTTTGTCAACAAATTGAAAATTTTTAAAAATATTGTACGACTTCCTACTTTGTCAACGAACTGAAAATTTTTTAAAATTTTGTGCGACTTCCTACTTTGTCAACAAATTGAAAATTTTTTAAAAATTTTGCACGTCTTCCTACCTTGTCAACGAACTGAAAATTTTTTAAAATTTTGGGCGACTTCCTACTTTGTCAACAAATTGAAAATTTTTTAAAAATTTTGCACGTCTTCCTACCTTGTCAACAAACTGAAAATTTTTTAAAATTTTGGGCGACTTCCTACCTTGTCAACAAATTGAAAATTTTTTACCATTTTGGACGACTTCGTACCTTGTCAACAAATTGAAAATTTTTTAGAATTTTGCACGACCCATTACCTTATCAACAAATTGAAAATTTTTTAAATTTTTGGGCGACTTCCTACCTTGTCACCAAATTTAAAATTTTTTAAAATTATGGACGACTTCCTACCTTGTCAACAAATTGAAAATTTTTAAAAATTTTGCACGTCTTCCTACCTTGTCAACAAACTGAAAATTTTTTAAAATTTTAGACGACTACCTACCTTGCCAAAACATATGAACATTTGCTAAAATTTTGGACGACTTCCTACCTTGTGAAAAACTTGAAAAGTTTTTAAAATTTTGGTCGACTTCCTACTTTGTCAACAAATTGAAAATTTTTAAAAATTTTGTACGACTTCCTACCTTGTCAACGAACTGAAAATTTTTTAAAATTTTGGGCGACTTCCTACTATGTCAACAAATTGAAAGTTTTTTAAAATTTTGGACGACTTCCTACCTTGTCAACAAATTGAAAGTTATTTAAAATTTTGGACGACTTCCTACCATGTCAAAAAATTGAAAATTTTTTAAAATTTTAGACGACTTTCTACCTTGTCAACAAATTGAAAATTTTTTAAGATTTTGGACAACTTCCTACCTTGTCAACAAATTGAAAATTTTTTTAAATTTTGGACGACTTCCTACCTTGTCAACAAATTGAAAATTTTTTAAAATTTTGGACGACTTCCTACCTTGTCAACAAATTGTAAATTTTTAAAAATTTTGCACGACTTCCTACCTTGTCAACGAACTGAAAATTTTTTAAAATTTTGGGCGACTTCCTACTTTGTCAACAAATTGAAAATTTTTTAAAAATTTAGCACGTCTTCCTACCTTGTCAACAAACTGAAAATTTTTTAAAATTTTGGACGACTTCCTACCTTGTCAACAAATTGAAAATTTTTTACCATTTTGGACGACTTCCTACCTTGTCAAAAAATTGAAAATTTTTTAGAATTTTGCACGACCCATTACCTTGTCAACAAATTGAAAATTTTTTAAATTTTTGGGCGACTTCCTACCTTGTCACCAAATTTAAAATTTTTTAAAATTATGGACGACTTCCTACCTTGTCAACAAATTGAAAATTTTTTAAAATTTTGCACGTCTTCCTACCTTGTCAACAAACTGAAAATTTTTTAAAATTTTAGACGACTTCCTACCTTGTCAACAAATTGAAAATTTTTTAAAATTTTGGACGACTTCCTACCTTGTCACCAAATTGAAAATTTTTTACCATTTTGGACGACTTCGTACCTTGTCAACAAATTGCAAATTTTTTAGAATTTTGCACGACCCATTACCTTGTCAACAAATTGAAAATTTTTTAAATTTTTGGGCGACTTCCTACCTTGTCACCAAATTTAAAATTTTTTAAAATTATGGACGACTTCCTACCTTGTCAACAAATTGAAAATTTTTAAAAATTTTGCACGTCTTCCTACCTTGTCAACAAACTGAAAATTTTTTAAAATTTTAGACGACTTCCTACCTTGTCAACAAATTGAAAATTTTTAAAAATTTTGCACGACTTCCTACCTTGTCAACAAACTGGAAATTTTTTAAAATTTTGGGCGACTTCCTACCTTGCCAAAACATATGAACATTTGTTAAAATTTTGGACGACTTCCTACGTTGTGAAATACTTGAAAAGTTTTTAAAATTTTGGTCGACTTCCTACTTTGTCAACAAATTGAAAATTTTTAAAAATTTTGTACGACTTCCTACCTTGTCAACAAATTGAAAATTTTTAAAAATTTTGCACGACTTCCTACCCTGTTTTTTAAAATTTTGGACGACTTCCTACCTTGTCAAAAAATTTAAAGTTTTTTAAAATTTTGGACGACTTCCTACCTTGTCAACAAATTGAAAGTTTTTAAAAATTTTGGACGACTTCCTACCTTGTCAAAAACTTGAAAATTTTTTAAAATTTGAAAGACTTCCTACCTTGTCAACAAATTGAATATTTTTTAAAATTTTGGACGAGTTCCTACCTTGTCAAAACATATGAACATTTGTTAAAATTTTGGACGACTTTCTACCTTGTGAAAAACTTGAAAAGTTTTTAAAATTTTGGTCGACTTCCTACTTTGTCAACAAATTGAAAATTTTTAAAAATTTTGTACGACTTCCTACTTTGTCAACGAACTGAAAATTTTTTAAAATTTTGGGCGACTTCCTACTTTGTCAACAAATTGAAAATTTTTTAAAAATTTTGCACGTCTTCCTACCTTGTCAACAAACTGAAAATTTTTTAAAATTTTGGGAGACTTCCTACCTTGTCAACAAATTGAAAATTTTTTACCATTTTGGACGACTTCGTACCTTGTCAACAAATTGAAAATTTTTTAGAATTTTGCACGACCCATTATCTTGTCAACAAATTGAAAATTTTTTAAATTTTTGGGCGACTTCCTACCTTGTCACCAAATTTAAAATTTTTTAAAATTATGGACGACTTCCTACCTTGTCAACAAATTGAAAATTTTTAAAAATTTTGCACGTCTTCCTACCTTGTCAACAAACTGAAAATTTTTTAAAATTTTAGACGACTACCTACCTTGCCAAAACATATGAACATTTGCTAAAATTTTGGACGACTTCCTACCTTGTGAAAAACTTGAAAAGTTTTTAAAATTTTGGTCGACTTCCTACTTTGTCAACAAATTGAAAATTTTTAAAAATTTTGTACGACTTTCTACCTTGTCAACGAACTGAAAATTTTTTAAGATTTTGGACAACTTCCTACCTTGTCAACAAATTGAAAATTTTTTAAAATTTTGGACGACTTCCTACCTTGTCAACAAATTGAAAATTTTTTAAAATTTTGGACGACTTCCTACCTTGTCAACAAATTGAAAGTTATTTAAAATTTTGGACGACTTCCTACCTTGTCAAAAAATTGAAAATTTTTTAAAATTTTAGACGACTTTCTACCTTGTCAACAAATTGAAAATTTTTAAAAATTTTGCACGTCTTCCTACCTTGTCAACAAACTGAAAATTTTTTAAAATTTTAGACGACTACCTACCTTGCCAAAACATATGAACATTTGCTAAAATTTTGGACGACTTCCTACCTTGTGAAAAACTTGAAAAGTTTTTAAAATTTTGGTCGACTTCCTACTTTGTCAACAAATTGAAAATTTTTAAAAATTTTGTACGACTTCCTACCTTGTCAACGAACTGAAAATTTTTTAAGATTTTGGACAACTTCCTACCTTGTCAACAAATTGAAAATTTTTTAAAATTTTGGGCGACTTCCTACTTTGTCAACAAATTGAAAGTTTTTTAAAATTTTGGACGACTTCCTACCTTGTCAACAAATTGAAAGTTATTTAAAATTTTGGACGACTTCCTACCTTGTCAAAAAATTGAAAATTTTTTAAAATTTTAGACGACTTTCTACCTTGTCAACAAATTGAAAATTTTTTAAGATTTTGGACAACTTCCTACCTTGTCAACAAATTGAAAATTTTTTAAAATTTTGGACGACTTCCTACCTTGTCAACAAATTGAAAATTTTTTAAAATTTTGGACGACTTCCTACCTTGTCAACAAATTGTAAATTTTTAAAAATTTTGCACGACTTCCTACCTTGTCAACAAATTGAAAATTTTTAAAAATTTTGCACGTCTTCCTACCTTGTCAACAAACTGAAAATTTTTTAAAATTTTAGACG
This sequence comes from Condylostylus longicornis, assembly GCF_029603195.1. Taxonomy (NCBI): domain Eukaryota; kingdom Metazoa; phylum Arthropoda; class Insecta; order Diptera; family Dolichopodidae; genus Condylostylus; species Condylostylus longicornis. The sequence goes on from NW_026577998.1 coordinate 1,001,906, forward strand.
ACTACCTACCCTGCCAAAACATATGAACATTTGCTAAAATTTTGGACGACTTCCTACCTTGTGAAAAACTTGAAAAGTTTTTAAAATTTTGGTCGACTTCCTACTTTGTCAACAAATTGAAAATTTTTAAAAATTTTGTACGACTTCCTACCTTGTCAACGAACTGAAAATTTTTTAAGATTTTGGACAACTTCCTACCTTGTCAACAAATTGAAAATTTTTTAAAATTTTGGGCGACTTCCTACTTTGTCAACAAATTGAAAGTTTTTTAAAATTTTGGACGACTTCCTACCTTGTCAACAAATTGAAAGTTATTTAAAATTTTGGACGACTTCCTACCTTGTCAAAAAATTGAAAATTTTTTAAAATTTTAGACGACTTTCTACCTTGTCAACAAATTGAAAATTTTTTAAGATTTTGGACAACTTCCTACCTTGTCAACAAATTGAAAATTTTTTAAAATTTTGGACGACTTCCTACCTTGTCAACAAATTGAAAATTTTTTAAAATTTTGGACGACTTCCTACCTTGTCAACAAATTGTAAATTTTTAAAAATTTTGCACGACTTCCTACCTTGTCAACGAACTGAAAATTTTTTAAAATTTTGGGCGACTTCCTACTTTGTCAACAAATTGAAAATTTTTTAAAAATTTAGCACGTCTTCCTACTTTGTCAACAAACTGAAAATTTTTAAAATTTTGGACGAGTTCCTACCTTGTCAACAAATTGAAAATTTTTTAAAATTTTGGACGACTTCCTACCTTGTCAACAAATTGAAAATTTTTTAAAATTTTGGACGAGTTCCTAGCTTGTCAACAAATTGAAAATTTTTTAAAATTTTGGACGACTTCCTACCTTGTGAAAAAATTGAAAATTTTTTAAAATTTTGCACTACCCAATACCTTGTCAACAAATTGAAAATTTTTTAAAATTTTGCACGACCCATTACCTTGTCAACAAATTGAAAATTTTTTAAAATTTTGCACGACCCATTACCTTGTCAACAAATTGAAAATATTTTAAAATTTTGGGCGACTACCTACCTTGCCAAAACATATGAACATTTTTTAAAATTTTGGACGACTTCCTACTTTGTCAACAAATTGAAAATTTTTTAAAATTTTGGACGACTTCCTACCTTGTCAAAAAATTGAAAATTTTTGAAAATTTTGGACGACTTCCTACCTTGTCAACAAATTGAAAATTTTTTAAAATTTTGGACGAGTTCCTACCTTGTCAACAAATTGAAAGTTTTTTAAAATTTTGGACGACTTCCTACCTTGTCAACAAATTGAAAGTTTTTTAAAATTTTGGACGAGTTCCTACCTTGTCAACAAATTGAAAGTTTTTAAAAATTTTGGACGACTTCCTACCTTGTCAAAAACTTGAAAATTTTTTAAAATTTGGAAGACTTCCTACCTTGTCAACAAATTGAAAATTTTTTAAAATTTTGGACGAGTTCCTACCTTGTCAACAAATTGAAAATTTTTTAAAATTTTGGACGACTTCCTACCTTGTCAACAAATTGAAAATTTTTTAAAATTTTGGACGAGTTCCTAGCTTGTCAACAAATTGAAAATTTTTTAAAATTTTGGACGACTTCCTACCTTGTGAAAAAATTGAAAATTTTTTAAAATTTTGCACTACCCAATACCTTGTCAACAAATTGAAAATTTTTTAAAATTTTGCACGACCCATTACCTTGTCAACAAATTGAAAATTTTTTAAAATTTTGCACGACCCATTACCTTGTCAACAAATTGAAAATATTTTAAAATTTTGGGCGACTACCTACCTTGCCAAAACATATGAACATTTTTTAAAATTTTGGACGACTTCCTACTTTGTCAACAAATTGAAAATTTTTTAAAATTTTGGACGACTTCCTACCTTGTCAAAAAATTGAAAATTTTTTAAAATTATGGACGACTTCCTACCTTGTCAACAAATTGAAAATTTTTAAAAATTTTGCACGTCTTCCTACCTTGTCAACAAACTGAAAATTTTTTAAAATTTTAGACGACTACCTACCTTGCCAAAACATATGAACATTTGCTAAAATTTTGGACGACTTCCTACCTTGTGAAGAACTTGAAAAGTTTTTAATATTTTGGTCGACTTCCTACTTTGTCAACAAATTGAAAATTTTTAAAAATTTTGTACGACTTCCTACCTTGTCAACGAACTGAAAATTTTTTAAAATTTTGGGCGACTTCCTACTTTGTCAACAAATTGAAAGTTTTTTAAAATTTTGGACGACTTCCTACCTTGTCAACAAATTGAAAGTTATTTAAAATTTTGGACGACTTCCTACCTTGTCAAAAAATTGAAAATTTTTTAAAATTTTAGACGACTTTCTACCTTGTCAACAAATTGAAAATTTTTTAAGATTTTGGACAACTTCCTACCTTGTCAACAAATTGAAAATTTTTTAAAATTTTGGACGACTTCCTACCTTGTCAACAAATTGAAAATTTTTTAAAATTTTGGACGACTTCCTACCTTGTCAACAAACTGAAAATTTTTTAAAATTTTGGACGACTTCCTACCTTGTCAACATATTGAAAATTTTTTACCATTTTGGACGACTTCCTACCTTGTCAAAAAATTGAAAATTTTTTAGAATTTTGCACGACCCATTACCTTGTCAACAAATTGAAAATTTTTTAAATTTTTGGGCGACTTCCTACCTTGTCACCAAATTTAAAATTTTTTAAAATTATGGACGACTTCCTACCTTGTCAACAAATTGAAAATTTTTTAAAATTTTGCACGTCTTCCTACCTTGTCAACAAACTGAAAATTTTTTAAAATTTTAGACGACTTCCTACCTTGTCAACAAATTGAAAATTTTTTAAAATTTTGGACGACTTCCTACCTTGTCAACAAATTGAAAATTTTTAAAAATTTTGCACGACTTCCTACCCTGTCAACAAACTGAAAATTTTTTAAAATTTTGGGCGACTTCCTACTTTGTCAACAAATTGAAAATTTTTAAGAATTTTGGACGACTTCCTACCTTGTCAACAAATTAAAAATTTTTTAAAATTTTGGACGAGTTCCTACCTTGTCAACAAATTGAAAGTTTTTTAAAATTTTGGACGACTTCCTACCTTGTCAACAAATTGAAAGTTTTTTAAAATTTTGGACGAGTTCCTACCTTGTCAACAAATTGAAAGTTTTTAAAAATTTTGGACGACTTCCTACCTTGTCAAAAACTTGAAAATTTTTTAAAATTTGGAAGACTTCCTACCTTGTCAACAAATTAAAAATTTTTTAAAATTTTGGACGAGTTCCTACCTTGTCAACAAATTGAAAGTTTTTTAAAATTTTGGACGACTTCCTACCTTGTCAACAAATTGAAAGTTTTTTAAAATTTTGGACGAGTTCCTACCTTGTCAACAAATTGAAAGTTTTTAAAAATTTTGGACGACTTCCTACCTTGTCAAAAACTTGAAAATTTTTTAAAATTTGGAAGACTTCCTACCTTGTCAACAAATTGAAAATTTTTTAAAATTTTGGACGAGTTCCTACCTTGTCAACAAATTGAAAATTTTTTAAAATTTTGGACGACTTCCTACCTTGTCAACAAATTGAAAATTTTTTAAAATTTTGGACGAGTTCCTAGCTTGTCAACAAATTGAAATTTTTTTAAAATTTTGGACGACTTCCTACCTTGTCAAAAACTTGAAAATTTTTTAAAATTTGGAAGACTTCCTACCTTGTCAACAAATTAAAAATTTTTTAAAATTTTGGACGAGTTCCTACCTTGTCAACAAATTGAAAGTTTTTTAAAATTTTGGACGAGTTCCTACCTTGTCAACAAATTGAAAGATTTTAAAAATTTTGGACGACTTCCTACCTTGTCAAAAACTTGAAAATTTTTTAAAATTTGGAAGACTTCCTACCTTGTCAACAAATTGAAAATTTTTTAAAATTTTGGACGAGTTCCTACCTTGTCAACAAATTGAAAATTTTTTAAAATTTTGGACGACTTCCTACCTTGTCAACAAATTGAAAATTTTTTAAAATTTTGGACGAGTTCCTAGCTTGTCAACAAATTGAAAATTTTTTAAAATTTTGGACGACTTCCTACCTTGTGAAAAAATTGAAAATTTTTTAAAATTTTGCACTACCCAATACCTTGTCAACAAATTGAAAATTTTTTAAAATTTTGCACGACCCATTACCTTGTCAACAAATTGAAAATTTTTTAAAATTTTGCACGACCCATTACCTTGTCAACAAATTGAAAATATTTTAAAATTTTGGGCGACTACCTACCTTGCCAAAACATATGAACATTTTTTAAAATTTTGGACGACTTCCTACTTTGTCAACAAATTGAAAATTTTTTAAAATTTTGGACGACTTCCTACCTTGTCAAAAAATTGAAAATTTTTGAAAATTTTGGACGACTTCCTACCTTGTCAACAAATTGAAAATTTTTTAAAATTTTGCACGACACCCTACCTTGTCAAAAAATTGAAATTTTTTTAAAATTTTGGACGACTTCCTACCTTGTCAAAAAATCGAATATTTTTTAAAATTTTGGACGAGTTCCTACCTTGTCAACAAATTGAAAGTTTTTAAAAATTTTGGACGACTTCCTACCTTGTCAAAAACTTGAAAATTTTTTAAAATTTGGAAGACTTCCTACCTTGTCAACAAATTGAAAATTTTTTAAAATTTTGGACGAGTTCCTACCTTGTCAACAAATTGAAAATTTTTTAAAATTTTGGACGACTTCCTACCTTGTCAACAAATTGAAAATTTTTTAAAATTTTGGACGAGTTCCTAGCTTGTCAACAAATTGAAATTTTTTTAAAATTTTGGACGACTTCCTACCTTGTCAAAAACTTGAAAATTTTTTAAAATTTGGAAGACTTCCTACCTTGTCAACAAATTAAAAATTTTTTAAAATTTTGGACGAGTTCCTACCTTGTCAACAAATTGAAAGTTTTTTAAAATTTTGGACGAGTTCCTACCTTGTCAACAAATTGAAAGATTTTAAAAATTTTGGACGACTTCCTACCTTGTCAAAAACTTGAAAATTTTTTAAAATTTGGAAGACTTCCTACCTTGTCAACAAATTGAAAATTTTTTAAAATTTTGGACGAGTTCCTACCTTGTCAACAAATTGAAAATTTTTTAAAATTTTGGACGACTTCCTACCTTGTCAACAAATTGAAAATTTTTTAAAATTTTGGACGAGTTCCTAGCTTGTCAACAAATTGAAAATTTTTTAAAATTTTGGACGACTTCCTACCTTGTGAAAAAATTGAAAATTTTTTAAAATTTTGCACTACCCAATACCTTGTCAACAAATTGAAAATTTTTTAAAATTTTGCACGACCCATTACCTTGTCAACAAATTGAAAATTTTTTAAAATTTTGCACGACCCATTACCTTGTCAACAAATTGAAAATATTTTAAAATTTTGGGCGACTACCTACCTTGCCAAAACATATGAACATTTTTTAAAATTTTGGACGACTTCCTACTTTGTCAACAAATTGAAAATTTTTTAAAATTTTGGACGACTTCCTACCTTGTCAAAAAATTGAAAATTTTTGAAAATTTTGGACGACTTCCTACCTTGTCAACAAATTGAAAATTTTTTAAAATTTTGCACGACACCCTACCTTGTCAAAAAATTGAAATTTTTTTAAAATTTTGGACGACTTCCTACCTTGTCAAAAAATCGAATATTTTTTAAAATTTTGGACGACTACCTACCTTGCCAAAACATATGAACATTTGTTAAAATTTTGGACGACTTTCTACCTTGTGAAAAACTTGAAAAGTTTTTAAAATTTTGGTCGACTTCCTACTTTGTCAACAAAATGAAAATTTTTAAAAATTTTGTACGACTTCCTACCTTGTCAACGAACTGAAAATTTTTTAAAATTTTGGGCGACTTCCTACTTTGTCAACAAATTGAAAGTTTTTTAAAATTTTGGACGACTTCCTACATTGTCAACAAATTGAAAGTTTTTTAAAATTTTGGACGACTTCCTACCTTGCCAACAAATTGAAATTTTTTTAAAATTTTGGACGACTACTTACCTTGTCAAAAAATTGAAAGTTTTTAAAAATTTTGGACGACTTCCTACCTTGTCAAAAACTTGAAAATTTTTTAAAATTTGAAAGACTTCCTACCTTGTCAACAAATTGAAAATTTTTTAAAATTTTGGACGAGTTCCTACCTTGTCAAAAAATTGAAAATTTTTTAAAATTTTGGACGACTTCCTACCTTGTCACCAAATTGAAAATTTTTTACCATTTTGGGCGACTTCGTACCTTGTCAACAAATTGCAAATTTTTTAGAATTTTGCACGACCCATTACCTTGTCAACAAATTGAAAATTTTTTAAATTTTTGGGCGACTTCCTACCTTGTCACCAAATTTAAAATTTTTTAAAATTATGGACGACTTCCTACCTTGTCAACAAATTGAAAATTTTTAAAAATTTTGCACGTCTTCCTACCTTGTCAACAAACTGAAAATTTTTTAAAATTTTAGACGACTACCTACCTTGCCAAAACATATGAACATTTGCTAAAATTTTGGACGACTTCCTACCTTGTAAAAAACTTGAAAAGTTTTTAAAATTTTGGTCGACTTCCTACTTTGTCAACAAAATGAAAATTTTTAAAAATTTTGTACGACTTCCTACCTTGTCAACGAACTGAAAATTTTTTAAAATTTTGGGCGACTTCCTACTTTGTCAACAAATTGAAAGTTTTTTAAAATTTTGGACGACTTCCTACCTTGTCAACAAATTGAAAGTTTTTTAAAATTTTGGACGACTTCCTACCTTGCCAACAAATTGAAATTTTTTTAAAATTTTGGACGACTACTTACCTTGTCAAAAAATTGAAAATTTTTTAAAAATTTTGTACGTCTTCCTACCTTGTCAACAAACTGAAAATTTTTTAAAATTTTGGACGACTTCCTACCTTGTCACCAAATTGAAAATTTTTTACCATTTTGGACGACTTCGTACCTTGTCAACAAATTGCAAATTTTTTAGAATTTTGCACGACCCATTACCTTGTCAACAAATTGAAAATTTTTTAAATTTTTGGGCAACTTCCTACCTTGTCACCAAATTTAAAATTTTTTAAAATTATGGACGACTTCCTACCTTGTCAACATATTGAAAATTTTTAAAAATTTTGCACGTCTTCCTACCTTGTCAACAAACTGAAAATTTTTTAAAATTTTAGACGACTACCTACCTTGCCAAAACATATGAACATTTGCTAAAATTTTGGACGACTTCCTACCTTGTGAAAAACTTGAAAAGTTTTTAAAATTTTGGTCGACTTCCTACTTTGTCAACAAAATGAAAATTTTTAAAAATTTTGTACGACTTCCTACCTTGTCAACGAACTGAAAATTTTTTAAAATTTTGGGCGACTTCCTACTTTGTCAACAAATTGAAAGTTTTTTAAAATTTTGGACGACTTCCTACCTTGCCAACAAATTGAAATTTTTTTAAAATTTTGGACGACTACTTACCTTGTCAAAAAATTGAAAATTTTTTAAAATTTTGGACGACTTCCTACCTTGTCAAAAAATTTAAAGTTTTTTAAAATTTTGGACGACTTCCTACCTTGTCAAAAAATTGAAAATTTTTAAAAATTTTGTACGACTTCCTACCTTGTCAACGAACTGAAAATTTTTTAAAATTTTGGGCGACTTCCTACTTTGTCAACAAATTGAAAATTTTTTAAAAATTTTGTACGTCTTCCTACCTTGTCAACAAACTGAAGATTTTTTAAAATTTTGGACGACTTCCTACCTTGTCACCAAATTGAAAATTTTTTACCATTTTGGACGACTTCGTACCTTGTCAACAAATTGCAAATTTTTTAGAATTTTGCACGACCCATTACCTTGTCAACAAATTGAAAATTTTTTAAATTTTTGGGCGACTTCCTACCTTGTCACCAAATTTAAAATTTTTTAAAATTATGGACGACTTCCTACCTTGTCAACAAATTGAAAATTTTTAAAAATTTTGCACGTCTTCCTACCTTGTCAACAAACTGAAAATTTTTTAAAATTTTAGACGACTACCTACCTTGCCAAAACATATGAACATTTGCTAAAATTTTGGACGACTTCCTACCTTGTGAAAAACTTGAAAAGTTTTTAAAATTTTGGTCGACTTCCTACTTTGTCAACAAAATGAAAATTTTTAAAAATTTTGTACGACTTCCTACCTTGTCAACGAACTGAAAATTTTTTAAAATTTTGGGCGACTTCCTACTTTGTCAACAAATTGAAAGTTTTTTAAAATTTTGGACGACTTCCTACCTTGTCAACAAATTGAAAGTTTTTTAAAATTTTGGACGACTTCCTACCTTGCCAACAAATTGAAATTTTTTTAAAATTTTGGACGACTACTTACCTTGTCAAAAAATTGAAAATTTTTTAAAATTTTGGACGACTTCCTACCTTGTCAAAAAATTTAAAGTTTTTTAAAATTTTGGACGACTTCCTACCTTGTCAACAAATTGAAAGTTTTTAAAAATTTTGGACGACTTCCTACCTTGTCAAAAACTTGAAAATTTTTTAAAATTTGAAAGACTTCCTACCTTGTCAACAAATTGAAAATTTTTTAAAATTTTGGACGAGTTCCTACCTTGTCAAAAAATTGAAAATTTTTTAAAATTTTGGACGACTTCCTACCTTGTCAACAAATTGAAAATTTTTTAAAATTTTGGACGAGTTCCTAGTTTGTCAACAAATTGAAAATTTTTTAAAATTTTGGACGACTTCCTACCTTGTGAAAAAATTGAAAATTTTTTAAAATTTTGCACGACCCAATACCTTGTCAACAAATTGAAAATTTTTTAAAATTTTGCACGACCCATTACCTTGTCAACAAATTGAAAATTTTTTAAAATTTTGCACGACCCATTACCTTGTCAACAAATTGAAAATATTTTAAAATTTTGGGCGACTACCTACCTTGCCAAAACATATGAACATTTTTTAAAATTTTGGACGACTTCCTACTTTGTCAACAAATTGAAAATTTTTTAAAATTTTGGACGACTTCCTACCTTGTCAAAAAATTGAAAATTTTTTAAAATTTTGGACGACTTCCTACCTTGTCAACAAATTGAAAATTTTTTAAAATTTTGCACGACACCCTACCTTGTCAAAAAATTGAAATTTTTTTAAAATTTTGGACGACTTCCTACCTTGTCAAAAAATCGAATATTTTTTAAAATTTTGGACGACTACCTACCTTGCCAAAGCATATGAACATTTGTTAAAATTTTGGACGACTTCCTACCTTGTGAAAAACTTGAAAAGTTTTTAAAATTTTGGTCGACTTCCTACTTTGTCAACAAATTGAAAATTTTTAAAAATTTTGTACGACTTCCTACCTTGTCAACGAACTGCAAATTTTTTAAAATTTTGGGCGACTTCCTACTTTGTCAACAAATTGAAAATTTTTTAAAAATTTTGCACGTTTTCCTACCTTGTCAACAAACTGAAAATTTTTTAAAATTTTGGACGACTTCCTACCTTGTCAACAAATTGAAAATTTTTTAAAATTTTGGACGACTTCCTACCTTGTCAACAAATTGAAAATTTTTTAAAAATTTGGACGACTTCCTACCTTGTCAAAACATTGAAAATTTTTTAAAATTTTGCACGACCCAATACCTTGTCAACAAATTGAAAATTTTTTAAAATTTTGCACGACCCATTACCTTGTCAACAAATTGAAAATTTTTTAAAATTTTGCACGACCCATTACCTTGTCAACAAACTGAAAATATTTTAAAATTTTGGGCGACTACCTACCTTGCCAAAACATATGAACATTTTTTAAAATTTTGGACGACTTCCTACTTTGTCAACAAATTGAAAATTTTTTAAAATTTTGGACGACTTCCTACCTTGTCAAAAAATTGAAAATTTTTTAAAATTTTGGACGACTTCCTACCTTGTCAACAAATTGAAAATTTTTTAAAATTTTGCACGACACCCTACCTTGTCAAAAAATTGAAATTTTTTTAAAATTTTGGACGACTTCCTACCTTGTCAAAAAATCGAATATTTTTTAAAATTTTGGACGACTACCTACCTTGCCAAAACATATGAACATTTGTTAAAATTTTGGACGACTTCCTACCTTGTGAAAAACTTGAAAAGTTTTTAAAATTTTGGTCGACTTCCTACTTTGTCAACAAATTGAAAATTTTTAAAAATTTTGTACGACTTCCTACCTTGTCAACGAACTGAAAACTTTTTAAAATTTTGGGCGACTTCCTACTTTGTCAACAAATTGAAAATTTTTTAAAAATTTTGCACGTCTTCCTACCTTGTCAACAAACTGAAAATTTTTTAAAATTTTGGACGACTTCCTACCTTGTCAACAAATTGAAAATTTTTTACCATTTTGGACGAATTCCTATCTTGTCAACAAATTGAAAATTTTTTAGAATTTTGCACGACCCATTACCTTGTCAACAAATTGAAAATTTTTTAAATTTTTGGGCGACTTCCTACCTTGTCACCAAATTTAAAATTTTTTAAAATTATGGACGACTTCCTACCTTGTCAACAAATTGAAAATTTTTTAAAATTTTGCACGTCTTCCTACCTTGTCAACAAACTGAAAATTTTTTAAAATTTTAGACGACTACCTACCTTGCCAAAACATATGAACATTTGCTAAAATTTTGGACGACTTCCTACCTTGTGAAAAACTTGAAAAGTTTTTAAAATTTTGCACGACCCAATACCTTGTCAACAAATTGAAAATTTTTTAAAATTTTGCACGACCCATTACCTTGTCAACAAATTGAAAATTTTTTAAAATTTTGCACGACCCATTACCTTGTCAACAAATTGAAAATATTTTAAAATTTTGGGCGACTACCTACCTTGCCAAAACATATGAACATTTTTTCAAATTTTGGACGACTTCCTACCTTGTCAACAAATTGAAAGTTTTTTAAAATTTTGGACGACTTCCTACCTTGCCAACAAATTGAAATTTTTTTAAAATTTTGGACGACTACTTACCTTGTCAAAAAATTGAAAATTTTTTAAAAATTTTGTACGTCTTCCTACCTTGTCAACAAACTGAAAATTTTTTAAAATTTTGGACGACTTCCTACCTTGTCACCAAATTGAAAATTTTTTACCATTTTGGACGACTTCGTACCTTGTCAACAAATTGCAAATTTTTTAGAATTTTGCACGACCCATTACCTTGTCAACAAATTGAAAATTTTTTAAATTTTTGGGCAACTTCCTACCTTGTCACCAAATTTAAAATTTTTTAAAATTATGGACGACTTCCTACCTTGTCAACATATTGAAAATTTTTAAAAATTTTGCACGTCTTCCTACCTTGTCAACAAACTGAAAATTTTTTAAAATTTTAGACGACTACCTACCTTGCCAAAACATATGAACATTTGCTAAAATTTTGGACGACTTCCTACCTTGTGAAAAACTTGAAAAGTTTTTAAAATTTTGGTCGACTTCCTACTTTGTCAACAAAATGAAAATTTTTAAAAATTTTGTACGACTTCCTACCTTGTCAACGAACTGAAAATTTTTTAAAATTTTGGGCGACTTCCTACTTTGTCAACAAATTGAAAGTTTTTTAAAATTTTGGACGACTTCCTACCTTGCCAACAAATTGAAATTTTTTTAAAATTTTGGACGACTACTTACCTTGTCAAAAAATTGAAAATTTTTTAAAATTTTGGACGACTTCCTACCTTGTCAAAAAATTTAAAGTTTTTTAAAATTTTGGACGACTTCCTACCTTGTCAAAAAATTGAAAATTTTTAAAAATTTTGTACGACTTCCTACCTTGTCAACGAACTGAAAATTTTTTAAAATTTTGGGCGACTTCCTACTTTGTCAACAAATTGAAAATTTTTTAAAAATTTTGTACGTCTTCCTACCTTGTCAACAAACTGAAAATTTTTTAAAATTTTGGACGACTTCCTACCTTGTCACCAAATTGAAAATTTTTTACCATTTTGGACGACTTCGTACCTTGTCAACAAATTGCAAATTTTTTAGAATTTTGCACGACCCATTACCTTGTCAACAAATTGAAAATTTTTTAAATTTTTGGGCGACTTCCTACCTTGTCACCAAATTTAAAATTTTTTAAAATTATGGACGACTTCCTACCTTGTCAACAAATTGAAAATTTTTAAAAATTTTGCACGTCTTCCTACCTTGTCAACAAACTGAAAATTTTTTAAAATTTTAGACGACTACCTACCTTGCCAAAACATATGAACATTTGCTAAAATTTTGGACGACTTCCTACCTTGTGAAAAACTTGAAAAGTTTTTAAAATTTTGGTCGACTTCCTACTTTGTCAACAAAATGAAAATTTTTAAAAATTTTGTACGACTTCCTACCTTGTCAACGAACTGAAAATTTTTTAAAATTTTGGGCGACTTCCTACTTTGTCAACAAATTGAAAGTTTTTTAAAATTTTGGACGACTTCCTACCTTGTCAACAAATTGAAAGTTTTTTAAAATTTTGGACGACTTCCTACCTTGCCAACAAATTGAAATTTTTTTAAAATTTTGGACGACTACTTACCTTGTCAAAAAATTGAAAATTTTTTAAAATTTTGGACGACTTCCTACCTTGTCAAAAAATTTAAAGTTTTTTAAAATTTTGGACGACTTCCTACCTTGTCAACAAATTGAAAGTTTTTAAAAATTTTGGACGACTTCCTACCTTGTCAAAAACTTGAAAATTTTTTAAAATTTGAAAGACTTCCTACCTTGTCAACAAATTGAAAATTTTTTAAAATTTTGGACGAGTTCCTACCTTGTCAAAAAATTGAAAATTTTTTAAAATTTTGGACGACTTCCTACCTTGTCAACAAATTGAAAATTTTTTAAAATTTTGGACGAGTTCCTAGTTTGTCAACAAATTGAAAATTTTTTAAAATTTTGGACGACTTCCTACCTTGTGAAAAAATTGAAAATTTTTTAAAATTTTGCACGACCCAATACCTTGTCAACAAATTGAAAATTTTTTAAAATTTTGCACGACCCATTACCTTGTCAACAAATTGAAAATTTTTTAAAATTTTGCACGACCCATTACCTTGTCAACAAATTGAAAATATTTTAAAATTTTGGGCGACTACCTACCTTGCCAAAACATATGAACATTTTTTAAAATTTTGGACGACTTCCTACTTTGTCAACAAATTGAAAATTTTTTAAAATTTTGGACGACTTCCTACCTTGTCAAAAAATTGAAAATTTTTTAAAATTTTGGACGACTTCCTACCTTGTCAACAAATTGAAAATTTTTTAAAATTTTGCACGACACCCTACCTTGTCAAAAAATTGAAATTTTTTTAAAATTTTGGACGACTTCCTACCTTGTCAAAAAATCGAATATTTTTTAAAATTTTGGACGACTACCTACCTTGCCAAAGCATATGAACATTTGTTAAAATTTTGGACGACTTCCTACCTTGTGAAAAACTTGAAAAGTTTTTAAAATTTTGGTCGACTTCCTACTTTGTCAACAAATTGAAAATTTTTAAAAATTTTGTACGACTTCCTACCTTGTCAACGAACTGCAAATTTTTTAAAATTTTGGGCGACTTCCTACTTTGTCAACAAATTGAAAATTTTTTAAAAATTTTGCACGTTTTCCTACCTTGTCAACAAACTGAAAATTTTTTAAAATTTTGGACGACTTCCTACCTTGTCAACAAATTGAAAATTTTTTAAAATTTTGGACGACTTCCTACCTTGTCAACAAATTGAAAATTTTTTAAAAATTTGGACGACTTCCTACCTTGTCAAAACATTGAAAATTTTTTAAAATTTTGCACGACCCAATACCTTGTCAACAAATTGAAAATTTTTTAAAATTTTGCACGACCCATTACCTTGTCAACAAATTGAAAATTTTTTAAAATTTTGCACGACCCATTACCTTGTCAACAAACTGAAAATATTTTAAAATTTTGGGCGACTACCTACCTTGCCAAAACATATGAACATTTTTTAAAATTTTGGACGACTTCCTACTTTGTCAACAAATTGAAAATTTTTTAAAATTTTGGACGACTTCCTACCTTGTCAAAAAATTGAAAATTTTTTAAAATTTTGGACGACTTCCTACCTTGTCAACAAATTGAAAATTTTTTAAAATTTTGCACGACACCCTACCTTGTCAAAAAATTGAAATTTTTTTAAAATTTTGGACGACTTCCTACCTTGTCAAAAAATCGAATATTTTTTAAAATTTTGGACGACTACCTACCTTGCCAAAACATATGAACATTTGTTAAAATTTTGGACGACTTCCTACCTTGTGAAAAACTTGAAAAGTTTTTAAAATTTTGGTCGACTTCCTACTTTGTCAACAAATTGAAAATTTTTAAAAATTTTGTACGACTTCCTACCTTGTCAACGAACTGAAAACTTTTTAAAATTTTGGGCGACTTCCTACTTTGTCAACAAATTGAAAATTTTTTAAAAATTTTGCACGTCTTCCTACCTTGTCAACAAACTGAAAATTTTTTAAAATTTTGGACTACTTCCTACCTTGTCAACAAATTGAAAATTTTTTACCATTTTGGACGAATTCCTATCTTGTCAACAAATTGAAAATTTTTTAGAATTTTGCACGACCCATTACCTTGTCAACAAATTGAAAATTTTTTAAATTTTTGGGCGACTTCCTACCTTGTCACCAAATTTAAAATTTTTTAAAATTATGGACGACTTCCTACCTTGTCAACAAATTGAAAATTTTTTAAAATTTTGCACGTCTTCCTACCTTGTCAACAAACTGAAAATTTTTTAAAATTTTAGACGACTACCTACCTTGCCAAAACATATGAACATTTGCTAAAATTTTGGACGACTTCCTACCTTGTGAAAAACTTGAAAAGTTTTTAAAATTTTGCACGACCCAATACCTTGTCAACAAATTGAAAATTTTTTAAAATTTTGCACGACCCATTACCTTGTCAACAAATTGAAAATTTTTTAAAATTTTGCACGACCCATTACCTTGTCAACAAATTGAAAATATTTTAAAATTTTGGGCGACTACCTACCTTGCCAAAACATATGAACATTTTTTAAAATTTTGGACGACTTCCTACTTTGTCAACAAATTGAAAATTTTTTAAAATTTTGGACGACTTCCTACCTTGTCAAAAAATTGAAAATTTTTTAAAATTTTGGACGACTTCCTACCTTGTCAACAAATTGAAAATTTTTTAAAATTTTGCACGACACCCTACCTTGTCAACAAATTGAAAATTTTTTAAAAATTTTGCACGTTTTCCTACCTTGTCAACAAACTGAAAATTTTTTAAAATTTTGGACGACTTCCTACCTTGTCAAAACATTGAAAATTTTTTAAAATTTTGCACGACCCAATACCTTGTCAACAAATTGAAAATTTTTTAAAATTTTGCACGACCCATTACCTTGTCAACAAATTGAAAATTTTTTAAAATTTTGCACGACCCATTACCTTGTCAACAAATTGAAAATATTTTAAAATTTTGGGCGACTACCTACCTTGCCAAAACATATGAACATTTTTTAAAATTTTGGACGACTTCCTACTTTGTCAACAAATTGAAAATTTTTTAAAATTTTGGACGACTTCCTACCTTGTCAAAAAATTGAAAATTTTTTAAAATTTTGGACGACTTCCTACCTTGTCAACAAATTGAAAATTTTTTAAAATTTTGCACGACACCCTACCTTGTCAAAAAATTGAAATTTTTTTAAAATTTTGGACGACTTCCTACCTTGTCAAAAAATCGAATATTTTTTAAAATTTTGGACGACTACCTACCTTGCCAAAACATATGAACATTTGTTAAAATTTTGGACGACTTCCTACCTTGTGAAAAACTTGAAAAGTTTTTAAAATTTTGGTCGACCTCCTACTTTGTCAACAAATTGAAAATTTTTAAAAATTTTGTACGACTTCCTACCTTGTCAACGAACTGAAAACTTTTTAAAATTTTGGGCGACTTCCTACTTTGTCAACAAATTGAAAATTTTTTAAAAATTTTGCACGTCTTCCTACCTTGTCAACAAACTGAAAATTTTTTAAAATTTTGGACGACTTCCTACCTTGTCAACAAATTGAAAATTTTTTACCATTTTGGACGAATTCCTATCTTGTCAACAAATTGAAAATTTTTTAGAATTTTGCACGACCCATTACCTTGTCAACAAATTGAAAATTTTTTAAATTTTTGGGCGACTTCCTACCTTGTCACCAAATTTAAAATTTTTTAAAATTATGG
The DNA here is from genome assembly GCF_029603195.1 of Condylostylus longicornis. Classification (NCBI taxonomy): domain Eukaryota; kingdom Metazoa; phylum Arthropoda; class Insecta; order Diptera; family Dolichopodidae; genus Condylostylus; species Condylostylus longicornis. The sequence continues at coordinate 1,018,237 of NW_026577998.1, forward strand.
ACGACTTCCTACCTTGTCAACAAATTGAAAATTTTTTAAAATTTTGCACGTCTTCCTACCTTGTCAACAAACTGAAAATTTTTTAAAATTTTAGACGACTACCTACCTTGCCAAAACATATGAACATTTGCTAAAATTTTGGACGACTTCCTACCTTGTGAAAAACTTGAAAAGTTTTTAAAATTTTGGTCGACTTCCTACTTTGTCAACAAATTGAAAATTTTTAAAAATTTTGTACGACTTCCTACTTTGTCAACAAATTGAAAATTTTTTAAAATTTTGCACGTCTTCCTACCTTGTCAACAAACTGAAATTTTTTTAAAATTTTGGACGACTTCCTACCTTGTCAAAAAATCGAATATTTTTTAAAATTTTGGACGACTTCCTACCTTGTCAAAAACTTGAAAATTTTTTAAAATTTGGAAGACTTCCTACCTTGTCAACAAATTGAAAATTTTTTAAAATTTTGGACGTATTCCTACCTTGTCAACAAATTGAAAATTTTTTAAAATTTTGGACGACTTCCTACCTTGTCAACAAATTGAAAATTTTTTAAAATTTTGGACGAGTTCCTAGCTTGTCAACAAATTGAAAATTTTTTAAAATTTTGGACGACTTCCTACTTTGTGAAAAAATTGAAAATTTTTTAAAATTTTGCACGACCCAATACCTTGTCAACAAATTGAAAATTTTTTAAAATTTTGCACGACCCATTACCTTGCCAACAAATTGAAAATTTTTTAAAATTTTGCACGACCCATTACCTTGTCAACAAATTGAAAATATTTTAAAATTTTGGGCGACTACCTACCTTGCCAAAACATATGAACATTTTTTAAAATTTTGGACGACTTCCTACCTTGTCAACAAATTGAAAATTTTTTAAAATTTTGGACGACTTCCTACCTTGTCAAAAAATTTAAAATTTTTTAAAATTTTGGACGACTTCCTACCTTGTCAACAAATTGAAAATTTTTTAAAATTTTGCACGACACCCTACCTTGTCAAAAAATTGAAATTTTTTTAAAATTTTGGACGACTTCCTACCTTGTCAAAAAATCGAATATTTTTTAAAATTTTGGACGACTACCTACCTTGTCAAAAAATTGAAAATTTTTTAAAATTTTGGACGACCCCTACCTTGTCAAAAAATTGAAATTTTTTTATAATTTTGGACGACTTCCTACCTTGTCAAAAAATCGAATATTTTTTAAAATTTTGGACGACTACCTACCTTACCAAAACATATAAACATTTGTTAAAATTTTGGACGACTTCCTACCTTGTCAAGAAATTGAAAATTTTTTAAAATTTTGGGCGACTTCCTACCTTGTCAAAAAATTGAAATTTTTTTATAATTTTGGACGACTTCCTACCTTGTCAAAAAATCGAAATTTTTTTAAAATTTTTAAAAATTTTGCACGACTTCCTACCTTGTCAACAAACTGAAAATTTTTTAAAATTTTGGGCGATTTCCTACTTTGTCAACAAATTGAAAATTTTTAAAAATTTTGCACGACTTCCTACCTTGTCAATAAACTGGAAATTTTTTAAAATTTTGGGCGACTTCCTACCTTGTCAAAAAATTGAAAATTTTTTAAGATTTTGGACAACTTCCTACCGTGTCAACAAATTGAAAATTTTTAAAATTTTGGACGACTTCCTACCTTGTCAATAAATTGAAAATTTTTAAAAATTTTGCACGACTTCCTACCTTGTCAACAAACTGAAAATTTTTTAAAATTTTGGACGACTTCCTACTTTGTCAACAAATTGAAAATTTTTTAAAATTTTGGACGACCCCTACCTTGTCAAAAAATTGAAATTTTTTTATAATTTTGGACGACTTCCTACCTTGTCAAAAAATCGAATATTTTTTAAAATTTTGGACGACTACCTACCTTACCAAAACATATAAACATTTGTTAAAATTCTGGACGACTTCCTACCTTGTGAAAAACTTGAAAAGTTTTTAAAATTTTGGTCGACTTCCTACTTTGTCAACAAATTGAAAATTTTTAAAAATTTTGTACGACTTCCTACCTTGTCAATGAACTGAAAATTTTTTAAAATTTTGGGCGACTTCCTACTTTGTCAACAAATTGAAAATTTTTAAAAATTTTGCACGACTTCCTACCTTGTCAATAAACTGAAAATTTTTTAAAATTTTGGGCGACTTCCTACCTTGTCCAAAAATTGAAATTTTTTTAAAATATTGGACGACTTTGTCAACTAATTGAAAATTTTTTAAAATTTTGGACGACTACCTACCTTGCCAAAACATATGAAAATTTTTTAAAATTTTGGACGACTTCCTACCTTGTGAAAAAATTGAAAATTTTTTAAAATTTTGAACGACTTCCTACCTTGTCAACAAATTGAAAACTTTTTAAAAATTTGCACGACTTCCTACCTTGTCAATAAACTGAAAATTTTTTAAAATTTTGGGCGACTTCCTACCTTGTCAACAAATTGAAAATTTTTTAAAATTTTGGACTACTTCTTACCTTGTCAACAAATTGAAAATTTTTTAAAATTTTGGTCAAAAAATCGAAATTTTTTTAAAATTTTGGACGACTTCGTACCTTGTCAAAAAATCGAAATTTTTTTAAAATTTTGGACGACTTCCTACCTTGTCAAAAAATTGAAAATTTTTAAAAATTTTGCACGACTTCCTACTTTGTCAATAAACTGAAAATTTTTTAAAATTTTGGGCGACTTCCTACCTTGTCAAAAAATCGAAATCTTTTTAAAATTTTGGACGACTTCCTACCTTGTCAAAAAATTGAAAATTTTTTAAAAAATTGGACGACTTCCTACCTTGTCAAGAAATTGAAAATTTTTTAAAATTCTGCGCGACACCCTACCTTGTCAAGAAATTGAAAATTTTTTAAAATTTTGCACGACACCCTACTTTGTCAAAATATTGAAAAATTTTTAAAATTTTGGACGACTTCCTACGATGTTAACAAATTGAAAATTTTTTAAAATTTGGGACGACTTTCTACCTTGCCAAAACATATGAAAATTTTTTAAGATCTTGGACGACTTCCTACCTTGTCAAAAAATTGAAAATTTTTTAAAATATTGGACGACTTCCTACCCTGTCAACAAATTGAAAATTTTTTAAAATTTTGCACGACACCCTACCTTGTCAAAAAACTGAAAATTTTTTAAAATTTTGGGCGACTTCCTACTTTGTCAACAAATTGAAAATTTTTAAAAATTTTGCACGACTTCCTACCTTGTCAATAAACTGAAAATTTTTTAAAATTTTGGGCGACTTCCTACCTTGTCAAAAAATCGAAAATTTTTTAAAATATTGGACGACTTCCTACCCTGTCAACAAATTGAAAATTTTTTAAAATTTTGCACGACACCCTACCTTGTCAAAATATTGAAAAATCTTTAAAAATTTGGACGACTTCCTACGATGTTAACAAATTGAAAATTTTTTAAAATTTGGGACGACTTTCTACCTTGTCAAAACATTGAAAATTTTTTAAAATTTTGGACGACTTCCTACTATGTTAACAAATTGAAATTTTTTTAAAATTTTGGACGACTTTCTACCTTGTCAAAAAATTTAAAATTTTTTAAAATTTTGGACGACTTCCTACCTTGTCAACAAATTGAAAATTTTTTAAAATTTTGCACGACACCCTACCTTGTCAAAAAATTGAAATTTTTTTAAAATTTTGGACGACTTCCTACCTTGTCAAAAAATCGAATATTTTTTAAAATTTTGGACGACTACCTACCTTGCCAAAACATATGAACATTTTTTAAAATTTTGGACGACTTCCTACCTTGTCAACAAATTGAAAATTTTTTAAAATTTTGGACGACTTCCTACTTTGTCAACAAATTGAAAATTTTTTAAAATTTTGGGCGACTTCCTACCTTATCAAAAAATCGAAATTTTTTTAAAATTTTGGACGACTACCTACATAGTCAAAAAATTGAAAATTTTTTAAATTTTGGACGACTTCCTACCTTGTCAAGAAATTGAAAATTTTTTAAAATTTTGGGCGACTTCCTACCTTGTCAAAAAATTGAAATTTTTTTATAATTTTGGACGACTTCCTACCTTGTCAAAAAATCGAAATTTTTTTAAAATTTTTAAAAATTTTGCACGACTTCCTACCTTGTCAACAAACTGAAAATTTTTTAAAATTTTGGGCGATTTCCTACTTTGTCAACAAATTGAAAATTTTTAAAAATTTTGCACGACTTCCTACCTTGTCAATAAACTGGAAATTTTTTAAAATTTTGGGCGACTTCCTACCTTGTCAAAAAATTGAAAATTTTTTAAGATTTTGGACAACTTCCTACCGTGTCAACAAATTGAAAATTTTTAAAATTTTGGACGACTTCCTACCTTGTCAATAAATTGAAAATTTTTAAAAATTTTGCACGACTTCCTACCTTGTCAACAAACTGAAAATTTTTTAAAATTTTGGACGACTTCCTACTTTGTCAACAAATTGAAAATTTTTTAAAATTTTGGACGACTTCCTACCTTGTCAAAAAATTGAAAATTTTTTAAAATTTTGGACGACCCCTACCTTGTCAAAAAATTGAAATTTTTTTATAATTTTGGACGACTTCCTACCTTGTCAAAAAATCGAATATTTTTTAAAATTTTGGACGACTACCTACCTTACCAAAACATATAAACATTTGTTAAAATTTTGGACGACTTCCTACCTTGTGAAAAACTTGAAAAGTTTTTAAAATTTTGGTCGACTTCCTACTTTGTCAACAAATTGAAAATTTTTAAAAATTTTGTACGACTTCCTACCTTGTCAATGAACTGAAAATTTTTTAAAATTTTGGGCGACTTCCTACTTTGTCAACAAATTGAAAATTTTTAAAAATTTTGCACGACTTCCTACCTTGTCAATAAACTGAAAATTTTTTAAAATTTTGGGCGACTTCCTACCTTGTCCAAAAATTGAAATTTTTTTAAAATATTGGACGACTTTGTCAACTAATTGAAAATTTTTTAAAATTTTGGACGACTACCTACCTTGCCAAAACATATGAAAATTTTTTAAAATTTTGGACGACTTCCTACCTTGTGAAAAAATTGAAAATTTTTTAAAATTTTGAACGACTTCCTACCTTGTCAACAAATTGAAAACTTTTTAAAAATTTGCACGACTTCCTACCTTGTCAATAAACTGAAAATTTTTTAAAATTTTGGGCGACTTCCTACCTTGTCAACAAATTGAAAATTTTTTAAAATTTTGGACTACTTCTTACCTTGTCAACAAATTGAAAATTTTTTAAAATTTTGGTCAAAAAATCGAAATTTTTTTAAAATTTTGGACGACTTCGTACCTTGTCAAAAAATCGAAATTTTTTTAAAATTTTGGACGACTTCCTACCTTGTCAAAAAATTGAAAATTTTTAAAAATTTTGCACGACTTCCTACTTTGTCAATAAACTGAAAATTTTTTAAAATTTTGGGCGACTTCCTACCTTGTCAAAAAATCGAAATCTTTTTAAAATTTTGGACGACTTCCTACCTTGTCAAAAAATTGAAAATTTTTTAAAAAATTGGACGACTTCCTACCTTGTCAAGAAATTGAAAATTTTTTAAAATTCTGCGCGACACCCTACCTTGTCAAGAAATTGAAAATTTTTTAAAATTTTGCACGACACCCTACTTTGTCAAAATATTGAAAAATTTTTAAAATTTTGGACGACTTCCTACGATGTTAACAAATTGAAAATTTTTTAAAATTTGGGACGACTTTCTACCTTGCCAAAACATATGAAAATTTTTTAAGATCTTGGACGACTTCCTACCTTGTCAAAAAATTGAAAATTTTTTAAAATATTGGACGACTTCCTACCCTGTCAACAAATTGAAAATTTTTTAAAATTTTGCACGACACCCTACCTTGTCAAAAAACTGAAAATTTTTTAAAATTTTGGGCGACTTCCTACTTTGTCAACAAATTGAAAATTTTTAAAAATTTTGCACGACTTCCTACCTTGTCAATAAACTGAAAATTTTTTAAAATTTTGGGCGACTTCCTACCTTGTCAAAAAATCGAAAATTTTTTAAAATATTGGACGACTTCCTACCCTGTCAACAAATTGAAAATTTTTTAAAATTTTGCACGACACCCTACCTTGTCAAAATATTGAAAAATCTTTAAAAATTTGGACGACTTCCTACGATGTTAACAAATTGAAAATTTTTTAAAATTTGGGACGACTTTCTACCTTGTCAAAACATTGAAAATTTTTTAAAATTTTGGACGACTTCCTACTATGTTAACAAATTGAAATTTTTTTAAAATTTTGGACGACTTTCTACCTTGTCAAAAAATTGAGAATTTTTTAAAATATTGGACGACTTCCTACCTTATCAAGAAATTGAAAATTTTTTAAAATTTTGCACGACTTCCTACTATGTTAACAAATTGAAATTTTTTTAAAATCTTGGACGACTTCCTACCTTGTCAAAAAATTGAAAATTTTTTAAAATATTGGACGACTTCCTACCTTGTCAAGAAATTGAAAATTTTTTAAAATTTTGCACGACACCCTACCTTGTCAAAATATTGAAAAATTTTTAAAATTTTGGACGACTTCCTACGATGTTAACAAATTGAAAATTTTTTAAAATTTTGGACGACTTTCTACCTTGTCAAAACATTGAAAATTTTTTAAAATTTTGGATGACTTCCTACTATGTTAACAAATTGAAATTTTTTTAAAATTTTGGGCGACTTCCTACTTTGTCAACAAATTGAAAATTTTTAAAAATTTTGCACGACTTACTACCTTGTCAACAAACTGAAAATTATTTAAAATTTTGGGCGATTTCCTATTTTGTCAACAAATTGAAAATTTTAAAAAATTTTGCACGACTTCCTACCTTGCCAATAAACTGGAAATTTTTTAAAATTTTGGGCGACTTCCTACCTTGTCAAAAAATTGAAAATTTTTTAAGATTTTGGACGACTTCCTACCTTGTCAACAAATTGAAAATTTTTTAAAATTTTGGGCGACTTCCTACCTTGCCAAAACATATGAACATTTGTTAAAATTTTGGACGACTTCCTACCTTGTGAAAAACTTGAAAAGTTTTTAAAATTTTGGTCGACTACCTACTTTGTCAACAAATTGAAAATTTTTAAAAATTTTGTACGACTTCCTACCTTGTCAATGAACTGAAAATTTTTTAAAATTTTGGGCGACTTCCTACTTTGTCAACAAATTGAAAATTTTTTTAAATTTTGCACGACACCCTACCTTGTCAAAATATTGAAAAATTTTTAAAATTTTGGACGACTTCCTACGATGTTAACAAATTGAAAATTTTTTAAAATTTTGGACGACTTTCTACCTTGTCAAAACATTGAAAATTTTTTAAAATTTTGGATGACTTCCTACTATGTTAACAAATTGAAATTTTTTTAAAATTTTGGTCGACTTCCTACTTTGTCAACAAATTGAAAATTTTTAAAAATTTTGTACGACTTCCTACCTTGTCAACGAACTGAAAATTTTTTAAAATTTTGGGCGACTTCCTACTTTGTCAACAAATTGAAAATTTTTTAAAAATTTTGCACGTCTTCCTACCTTGTCAACAAACTCAAAATTTTTTAAAATTTTGGACGACTTCCTACCTTGTCACCAAATTGAAAATTTTTTACCATTTTGGACGACTTCCTACCTTGTCAACAAATTGAAAATTTTTTAGAATTTTGCACGACCCATTACCTTGTCAACAAATTGAAAATTTTTTAAATTTTTGGGCGACTTCATACCTTGTCACCAAATTTAAAATTTTTTAAAATTATGGACGACTTCCTACCTTGTCAACAAATTGAAAATTTTTTAAAATTTTACACGTCTTCCTACCTTGTCAACAAACTGAAAATTTTTTAAAATTTTAGACGACTTCCTACCTTGTCAACAAATTGAAATTTTTTTAAAATTTTGGACGACTTCCTACGATGTTAACAAATTGAAAATTTTTTAAAATTTTGGACGACTTTCTACCTTGCCAAAACATTGAAAATTTTTTAAAATTTTGGATGACTTCCTACTATGTTAACAAATTGAAATTTTTTTAAAATTTTGGTCGACTTCCTACTTTGTCAACAAATTGAAAATTTTTTAAAAATTTTGCACGTCTTCCTACCTTGTCAACAAACTGAAAATTTTTTAAAATTTTAGACGACTTCCTACCTTGTCAACAAATTGAAATTTTTTTAAAATTTTGGACGACTTCCTACGATGTTAACAAATTGAAAATTTTTTAAAATTTTGGGCGACTTCCTACCTTGTCAAAAAATCGAAAATTTTTTAAAATATTGGACGACTTCCTACCCTGTCAACAAATTGAAAATTTTTTAAAATTTTGCACGACACCCTACCTTGTCAAAATATTGAAAAATCTTTAAAAATTTGGACGACTTCCTACGATGTTAACAAATTGAAAATTTTTTAAAATTTGGGACGACTTTCTACCTTGTCAAAACATTGAAAATTTTTTAAAATTTTGGACGACTTCCTACTATGTTAACAAATTGAAATTTTTTTAAAATTTTGGACGACTTTCTACCTTGTCAAAAAATTGAGAATTTTTTAAAATATTGGACGACTTCCTACCTTGTCAAGAAATTGAAAATTTTTTAAAATTTTGCACGACTTCCTACTATGTTAACAAATTGAAATTTTTTTAAAATCTTGGACGACTTCCTACCTTGTCAAAAAATTGAAAATTTTTTAAAATATTGGACGACTTCCTACCTTGTCAAGAAATTTAAAATTTTTTAAAATTTTGCACGACACCCTACCTTGTCAAAATATTGAAAAATTTTTAAAATTTTGGACGACTTCCTACGATGTTAACAAATTGAAAATTTTTTAAAATTTTGGACGACTTTCTACCTTGTCAAAACATTGAAAATTTTTTAAAATTTTGGATGACTTCCTACTATGTTAACAAATTGAAATTTTTTTAAAATTTTGGGCGACTTCCTACTTTGTCAACAAATTGAAAATTTTTAAAAATTTTGCACGACTTACTACCTTGTCAACAAACTGAAAATTATTTAAAATTTTGGGCGATTTCCTATTTTGTCAACAAATTGAAAATTTTAAAAAATTTTGCACGACTTCCTACCTTGCCAATAAACTGGAAATTTTTTAAAATTTTGGGCGACTTCCTACCTTGTCAAAAAATTGAAAATTTTTTAAGATTTTGGACGACTTCCTACCTTGTCAACAAATTGAAAATTTTTTAAAACTTTGGACGACTTCCTACCTTGTCAACAAATTGAAAATTTTTTAAAATTTTGGGCGACTTCCTACCTTGCCAAAACATATGAACATTTGTTAAAATTTTGGACGACTTCCTACCTTGTGAAAAACTTGAAAAGTTTTTAAAATTTTGGTCGACTACCTACTTTGTCAACAAATTGAAAATTTTTAAAAATTTTGTACGACTTCCTACCTTGTCAATGAACTGAAAATTTTTTAAAATTTTGGGCGACTTCCTACTTTGTCAACAAATTGAAAATTTTTTTAAATTTTGCACGACACCCTACCTTGTCAAAATATTGAAAAATTTTTAAAATTTTGGACGACTTCCTACGATGTTAACAAATTGAAAATTTTTTAAAATTTTGGACGACTTTCTACCTTGTCAAAACATTGAAAATTTTTTAAAATTTTGGATGACTTCCTACTATGTTAACAAATTGAAATTTTTTTAAAATTTTGGTCGACTTCCTACTTTGTCACCAAATTGAAAATTTTTTACCATTTTGGACGACTTCCTACCTTGTCAACAAATTGAAAATTTTTTAGAATTTTGCACGACCCATTACCTTGTCAACAAATTGAAAATTTTTTAAATTTTTGGGCGACTTCATACCTTGTCACCAAATTTAAAATTTTTTAAAATTATGGACGACTTCCTACCTTGTCAACAAATTGAAAATTTTTTAAAATTTTACACGTCTTCCTACCTTGTCAACAAACTGAAAATTTTTTAAAATTTTAGACGACTTCCTACCTTGTCAACAAATTGAAATTTTTTTAAAATTTTGGACGACTTCCTACGATGTTAACAAATTGAAAATTTTTTAAAATTTTGGACGACTTTCTACCTTGCCAAAACATTGAAAATTTTTTAAAATTTTGGATGACTTCCTACTATGTTAACAAATTGAAATTTTTTTAAAATTTTGGTCGACTTCCTACTTTGTCAACAAATTGAAAATTTTTTAAAAATTTTGCACGTCTTCCTACCTTGTCAACAAACTGAAAATTTTTTAAAATTTTAGACGACTTCCTACCTTGTCAACAAATTGAAATTTTTTTAAAATTTTGGACGACTTCCTACCTTGTCAACAAATTGAAAATTTTTTAGAATTTTGCACGACCCATTACCTTGTCAACAAACTGAAAATTTTTTAAAATTTTGGGCGACTTCATACCTTGTCACCAAATTTAAAATTTTTTAAAATTATGGACGACTTCCTACCTTGTCAACAAATTGAAAATTTTTTAAAATTTTGCACGTCTTCCTACCTTGTCAACAAACTGAAAATTTTTTAAAATTTTAGACGACTTCCTACCTTGTCAACAAATTGAAATTTTTTTAAAATTTTGGACGACTTCCTACCTTGTCAAAAAATCGAATATTTTTTAAAATTTTGGACGACTACCTACCTTGCCAAAACATATGAACATTTGTTAAAATTTTGGACCACTTAATACCTTGTGAAAAACTTGAAGGTTTGAATATCAAACAAAATCAAAAATTGTCAAAACATTGAAAATTTTTTAAAATTTTGGATGACTTCCTACTATGTTAACAAATTGAAATTTTTTTAAAATTTTGGGCGACTTCCTACTTTGTCAACAAATTGAAAATTTTTAAAAATTTTGCACGACTTACTACCTTGTCAACAAACTGAAAATTATTTAAAATTTTGGGCGATTTCCTATTTTGTCAACAAATTGAAAATTTTAAAAAATTTTGCACGACTTCCTACCTTGCCAATAAACTGGAAATTTTTTAAAATTTTGGGCGACTTCCTACCTTGTCAAAAAATTTAAAATTTTTTAAGATTTTGGACGACTTCCTACCTTGTCAATAAATTGAAAATTTTTTAAAATTTTGGACGACTTCCTACCTTGTCAACAAATTGAAAATTTTTTAAAATTTTGGGCAACTTCCTACCTTGCCAAAACATATGAACATTTGTTAAAATTTTGGACGACTTCCTACATTGTGAAAAACTTGAAAAGTTTTTAAAATTTTGTTCGACTTCCTACTTTGTCAACAAATTGAAAATTTTTAAAAATTTTGTACGACTTCCTACCTTGTCAACGAACTGAAAATTTTTTAAAATTTTGGGCGACTTCCTACTTTGTCAACAAATTGAAAATTTTTTAAAAATTTTGCACGTCTTCCTACCTTGTCAACAAACTGAAAATTTTTTAAAATTTTGGACGACTTCCTACCTTGTCAACAAATTGAAAATTTTTTACTATTTTGGGCGACTTCCTACCTTGTCAACAAATTGAAAATTTTTTAGAATTTTGCACGACCCATTACCTTGTCAACAAATTGAAAATTTTTTAAATTTTTGGGCGACTTCATACCTTGTCACCAAATTTAAAATTTTTTAAAATTTTGCACGACTTACTACCTTGTCAACAAACTGAAAATTATTTAAAATTTTGGGCGATTTCCTAATTTGTCAACAAATTGAAAATTTTAAAAAATTTTGCACGACTTCCTACCTTGCCAATAAACTGGAAATTTTTTAAAATTTTGGGCGACTTCCTACCTTATCAATAAATTGAAAATTTTTTAAAATTTTGGACGACTTCCTACCTTGTCAACAAATTGAAAATTTTTTAAAATTTTGGGCGACTTCCTACCTTGCCAAAACATATGAACATTTGTTAAAATTTTGGACGACTTCCTACATTGTGAAAAACTTGAAAAGTTTTTAAAATTTTGCTCGACTTCCTACTTTGTCAACAAATTGAAAATTTTTAAAAATTTTGTACGACTTCCTACCTTGTCAACGAACTGAAAATTTTTTAAAATTTTGGGCGACTTCCTACTTGTCAACAAATTGAAAATTTTTTAAAAATTTTGCACGTCTTCCTACCTTGTCAACAAACTGAAAATTTTTTAAAATTTTGGACGACTTCCTACCTTGTCAACAAACTGAAAATTTTTTAAAATTTTGGACGACTTCCTACCTTGTCAACAAATTGAAAATTTTTTACTATTTTGGACGACTTCCTACCTTGTCAACAAATTGAAAATTTTTTAGAATTTTGCACGACCCATTACCTTGTCAACAAATTGAAAATTTTTTAAATTTTTGGGCGACTTCATACCTTGTCACCAAATTTAAAATTTTTTAAAATTTTGCACGACTTACTACCTTGTCAACAAACTGAAAATTATTTAAAATTTTGGGCGATTTCCTATTTTGTCAACAAATTGAAAATTTTAAAAAATTTTGCACGACTTCCTACCTTGCCAATAAACTGGAAATTTTTTAAAATTCTGGGCGACTTCCTACCTTGTCAAAAAATTGAAAATTTTTTAAGATTTTGGACGACTTCCTACCTTGTCAATAAATTGAAAATTTTTTAAAATTTTGGACGACTTCCTACCTTGTCAACAAATTGAAAATTTTTTAAAATTTTGGGCGACTTCCTACCTTGCCAAAACATATGAACATTTGTTAAAATTTTGGACGACTTCCTACATTGTGAAAAACTTGAAAAGTTTTTAAAATTTTGCTCGACTTCCTACTTTGTCAACAAATTGAAAATTTTTAAAAATTTTGTACGACTTCCTACCTTGTCAACGAACTGAAAATTTTTTAAAATTTTGGGCGACTTCCTACTTTGTCAACAAATTGAAAATTTTTTAAAAATTTTGCACGTCTTCCTACCTTGTCAACAAACTGAAAATTTTTTAAAATTTTGGACGACTTCCTACCTTGTCAACAAATTGAAAATTTTTTACTATTTTGGACGACTTCCTACCTTGTCAACAAATTGAAAATTTTTTAGAATTTTGCACGACCCATTACCTTGTCAACAAATTGAAAATTTTTTAAATTTTTGGGCGACTTCATACCTTGTCAACAAATTGAAAATTTTTTAAAATTTTGGACGAGTTCCTACCTTGTCAACAAATTGAAAGTTTTTTAAAATTTTGGACGACTTCCTACCTTGTCAACAAATTGAAAATTTTTTAAAATTTTAGACGACTTCCTACCTTGTCAACAAATTGAAAATTTTTTAAAATTTCGGACGACTTCCTACCTTGTCAACAAATTGAAAATTTTTAAAAATTTTGCACGACTTCCTACCCTGTCAACAAACTGAAAATTTTTTAAAATTTTGGGCGACTTCCTACTTTGTCAACAAATTGAAAATTTTTAAGAATTTTGGACGACTTCCTACCTTGTCAACAAATTGAAAATTTTTTAAAATTTTGGACGAGTTCCTACCTTGTCAACAAATTGAAAGTTTTTTAAAATTTTGGACGACTTCCTACCTTGTCAACAAATTGAAAGTTTTTTAAAATTTTGGACGACTTCCTACCTTGTCAAAAAATTGAAAATTTTTTAAAATTTTGCACGACTTCCTACCTTGCCAACAAATTGAAATTTTTTTAAAATTTTGGACGACTACCTACCTTGTCAAAAAATTGAAAATTTTTTAAAATTTTGGACGACTTCCTACCTTGTCAAAAAATTTAAAGTTTTTTAAAATTTTGGACGACTTCCTACCTTGTCAAGAAATTGAAAGTTTTTAAAAATTTTGGACGACTTCCTACCTTGTCAAAAACTTGAAAATTTTTTAAAATTTGGAAGACTTCCTACCTTGTCAACAAATTGAAAATTTTTTAAAATTTTGGACGAGTTCCTACCTTGTCAACAAATTGAAAATTTTTTAAAATTTTGGACGACTTCTTACCTTGTCAACAAATTGAAAATTTTTTAAAATTTTGGACGAGTTAATAGCTTGTCAACAAATTGAAAATTTTTTAAAATTTTGGACGACTTCCTACCTTGTCAACAAATTGAAAATTTTTTAAAATTTTGCACGACCCATTACCTTGTCAACAAATTGAAAATTTTTTAAAATTTTGCACGTCCCATTACCTTGTCAACAAATTGAAAATATTTTAAAATTTTGGGCGACTACCTACCTTGCCAAAACATATGAACATTTTTTAAAATTTTGGACGACTTCCTACTTTGTCAACAAATTGAAAATTTTTTAAAATTTTGGACGACTTCTTACCTTGTCAACAAATTAAAAATTTTTTAAAATTTTGGACGAGTTCCTAGCTTGTCAACAAATTGAAAATTTTTTAAAATTTTGCACGACACCCTACCTTGTCAAAAAATTGAAAATTTTTTAAAATTTTGGACGACTACCTACCTTGCCAAAACATATGAACATTTGTTAAAATTTTGGACGACTTCCTACCTTGTGAAAAACTTGAAAATTTTTTAAAATTTGGAAGACTTCCTACCTTGCCAACAAATTGAAATTTTTTTAAAATGTTGGACGACTACCTACCTTGTCAAAAAATTGAAAATTTTTTAAAATTTTGGACGACTTCCTACCTTGTCAAAAAATTTAAAGTTTTTTAAAATTTTGGACGACTTCCTACCTTGTCAAAAAATTGAAAATTTTTTAAAATTTTGCACGACTTCCTACCTTGCCAACAAATTGAAATTTTTTAAAATTTTGGACGACTACCTACCTTGTCAAAAAATTGAAAATATTTTAAAATTTTGGACGACTTCCTACCTTGTCAAAAAATTTAAAGTTTTTTAAAATTTTGGACGACTTCCTACCTTGTCAACAAATTGAAAGTTTTTAAAAATTTTGGACGACTTCCTACCTTGTCAAAAACTTGAAAATTTTTTAAAATTTGGAAGACTTCCTACCTTGTCAACAAATCGAATATTTTTTAAAATTTTGGACGACTACCTACCTTGCCAAAACATATGAACATTTTTTAAAATTTTGGACGACTTCCTACTTTGTCAACAAATTGAAAATTTTTTAAAATTTTGGGCGACTTCCTACCTTATCAAAAAATCGAAATTTTTTTAAAATTTTGGACGACTACCTACATAGTCAAAAAATTGAAAATTTTTTAAATTTTGGACGACTTGATACCTTGTCAAGAAATTGAAAATTTTTTAAAATTTTGGGCGACTTCCTACTTTGTCAACAAATTGAAAATTTTTTAAAATTTTGGACGACTTCCTACCTTGTCAAAAAATTGAAAATTTTTTAAAATTTTGGACGACCCCTACCTTGTCAAAAAATTGAAATTTTTTTATAATTTTGGACGACTTCCTACCTTGTCAAAAAATCGAAATTTTTTTAAAATTTTTAAAAATTTTGCACGACTTCCTACCTTGTCAACAAACTGAAAATTTTTTAAAATTTTGGGCGATTTCCTACTTTGTCAACAAATTGAAAATTTTTAAAAATTTTGCACGACTTCCTACCTTGTCAATAAACTGGAAATTTTTTAAAATTTTGGGCGACTTCTTACCTTGTCAAAAAATTGAAAATTTTTTAAGATTTTGGACAACTTCCTACCTTGTCAACAAATTGAAAATTTTTAAAATTTTGGACGACTTCCTACCTTGTCAATAAATTGAAAGTTTTTAAAAATTTTGCACGACTTCCTACCTTGTCAACAAACTGAAAATTTTTTAAAATTTTGGGCGACTTCCTACTTTGTCAACAAATTGAAAATTTTTTAAAATTTTGGACGACTTCCTACCTTGTCAAAAAATTGAAAATTTTTTAAAATTTTGGACGACCCCTACCTTGTCAAAAAATTGAAATTTTTTTATAATTTTGGACGACTTCCTACCTTGTCAAAAAATCGAATATTTTTTAAAATTTTGGACGACTACCTACCTTGCCAAAACATATAAACATTTGTTAAAATTTTGGACGACTTCCTACCTTGTGAAAAACTTGAAAAGTTTTTAAAATTTTGGTCGACTTCCTACTTTGTCAACAAATTGAAAATTTTTAAAAATTTTGTACGACTTCCTACCTTGTCAATGAACTGAAAATTTTTTAAAATTTTGGGCGACTTCCTACTTTGTCAACAAATTGAAAATTTTTAAAAATTTTGCACGACTTCCTACCTTGTCAATAAACTGAAAATTTTTTAAAATTTTGGGCGACTTCCTACCTTGTCCAAAAATTGAAATTTTTTTAAAATATTGGACGACTTTGTCAACTAATTGAAAATTTTTTAAAATTTTGGACGACTACCTACCTTGCCAAAACATATGAAAATTTTTTAAAATTTTGGACGACTTCCTACCTTGTGAAAAAATTGAAAATTTTTTAAAATTTTGAACGACTTCCTACCTTGTCAACAAATTGAAAATTTTTTAAAATTTTGGACGACTTCCTACCATGTCAACAAATTGAAAACTTTTTAAAATTTTGCACGACTTCCTACCTTGTCAATAAACTGAAAATTTTTTAAAATTTTGGGCGACTTCCTACCTTGTCAACAAATTGAAAATTTTTTAAAATTTTGGACTACTTCCTACCTTGTCAACAAATTGAAAATTTTTTAAAATTTTGGTCAAAAAATCGAAATTTTTTTAAAATTTTGGACGACTTCGTACCTTGTCAAAAAATCGAAATTTTTTTAAAATTTTGGACGACTTCCTACCTTGTCAAAAAATTGAAAATTTTTTAAAATTTGGAAGACTTCCTACCTTGTCAACAAATCGAATATTTTTTAAAATTTTGGACGACTACCTACCTTGCCAAAACATATGAAAATTTTTTAAAATTTTGGACGACTTCCTACCTTGTGAAAAAATTGAAAATTTTTTAAAATTTTGAACGACTTCCTACCTTGTCAACAAATTGAAAATTTTTTAAAATTTTGGACGACTTCCTACCATGTCAACAAATTGAAAACTTTTTAAAATTTTGCACGACTTCCTACCTTGTCAATAAACTGAAAATTTTTTAAAATTTTGGGCGACTTCCTACCTTGTCAACAAATTGAAAATATTTTAAAATTTTGGACGACTTCCTACCTTGTCAAAAAATTTAAAGTTTTTTAAAATTTTGGACGACTTCCTACCTTGTCAACAAATTGAAAGTTTTTAAAAATTTTGGACGACTTCCTACCTTGTCAAAAACTTGAAAATTTTTTAAAATTTGGAAGACTTCCTACCTTGTCAACAAATCGAATATTTTTTAAAATTTTGGACGACTACCTACCTTGCCAAAACATATGAACATTTTTTAAAATTTTGGACGACTTCCTACTTTGTCAACAAATTGAAAATTTTTTAAAATTTTGGGCGACTTCCTACCTTATCAAAAAATCGAAATTTTTTTAAAATTTTGGACGACTACCTACATAGTCAAAAAATTGAAAATTTTTTAAATTTTGGACGACTTGATACCTTGTCAAGAAATTGAAAATTTTTTAAAATTTTGGGCGACTTCCTACTTTGTCAACAAATTGAAAATTTTTTAAAATTTTGGACGACTTCCTACCTTGTCAAAAAATTGAAAATTTTTTAAAATTTTGGACGACCCCTACCTTGTCAAAAAATTGAAATTTTTTTATAATTTTGGACGACTTCCTACCTTGTCAAAAAATCGAAATTTTTTTAAAATTTTTAAAAATTTTGCACGACTTCCTACCTTGTCAACAAACTGAAAATTTTTTAAAATTTTGGGCGATTTCCTACTTTGTCAACAAATTGAAAATTTTTAAAAATTTTGCACGACTTCCTACCTTGTCAATAAACTGGAAATTTTTTAAAATTTTGGGCGACTTCTTACCTTGTCAAAAAATTGAAAATTTTTTAAGATTTTGGACAACTTCCTACCTTGTCAACAAATTGAAAATTTTTAAAATTTTGGACGACTTCCTACCTTGTCAATAAATTGAAAGTTTTTAAAAATTTTGCACGACTTCCTACCTTGTCAACAAACTGAAAATTTTTTAAAATTTTGGGCGACTTCCTACTTTGTCAACAAATTGAAAATTTTTTAAAATTTTGGACGACTTCCTACCTTGTCAAAAAATTGAAAATTTTTTAAAATTTTGGACGACCCCTACCTTGTCAAAAAATTGAAATTTTTTTATAATTTTGGACGACTTCCTACCTTGTCAAAAAATCGAATATTTTTTAAAATTTTGGACGACTACCTACCTTGCCAAAACATATAAACATTTGTTAAAATTTTGGACGACTTCCTACCTTGTGAAAAACTTGAAAAGTTTTTAAAATTTTGGTCGACTTCCTACTTTGTCAACAAATTGAAAATTTTTAAAAATTTTGTACGACTTCCTACCTTGTCAATGAACTGAAAATTTTTTAAAATTTTGGGCGACTTCCTACTTTGTCAACAAATTGAAAATTTTTAAAAATTTTGCACGACTTCCTACCTTGTCAATAAACTGAAAATTTTTTAAAATTTTGGGCGACTTCCTACCTTGTCCAAAAATTGAAATTTTTTTAAAATATTGGACGACTTTGTCAACTAATTGAAAATTTTTTAAAATTTTGGACGACTACCTACCTTGCCAAAACATATGAAAATTTTTTAAAATTTTGGACGACTTCCTACCTTGTGAAAAAATTGAAAATTTTTTAAAATTTTGAACGACTTCCTACCTTGTCAACAAATTGAAAATTTTTTAAAATTTTGGACGACTTCCTACCATGTCAACAAATTGAAAACTTTTTAAAATTTTGCACGACTTCCTACCTTGTCAAAAAATCGAATATTTTTTAAAATTTTGGACGACTACCTACCTTGCCAAAACATATAAACATTTGTTAAAATTTTGGACGACTTCCTACCTTGTGAAAAACTTGAAAAGTTTTTAAAATTTTGGTCGACTTCCTACTTTGTCAACAAATTGAAAATTTTTAAAAATTTTGTACGACTTCCTACCTTGTCAATGAACTGAAAATTTTTTAAAATTTTGGGCGACTTCCTACTTTGTCAACAAATTGAAAATTTTTAAAAATTTTGCACGACTTCCTACCTTGTCAATAAACTGAAAATTTTTTAAAATTTTGGGCGACTTCCTACCTTGTCCAAAAATTGAAATTTTTTTAAAATATTGGACGACTTTGTCAACTAATTGAAAATTTTTTAAAATTTTGGACGACTACCTACCTTGCCAAAACATATGAAAATTTTTTAAAATTTTGGACGACTTCCTACCTTGTGAAAAAATTGAAAATTTTTTAAAATTTTGAACGACTTCCTACCTTGTCAACAAATTGAAAATTTTTTAAAATTTTGGACGACTTCCTACCATGTCAACAAATTGAAAACTTTTTAAAATTTTGCACGACTTCCTACCTTGTCAATAAACTGAAAATTTTTTAAAATTTTGGGCGACTTCCTACCTTGTCAACAAATTGAAAATTTTTTAAAATTTTGGACTACTTCCTACCTTGTCAACAAATTGAAAATTTTTTAAAATTTTGGTCAAAAAATCGAAATTTTTTTAAAATTTTGGACGACTTCGTACCTTGTCAAAAAATCGAAATTTTTTTAAAATTTTGGACGACTTCCTACCTTGTCAAAAAATTGAAAATTTTTAAAAATTTTGCACGACTTCCTACTTTGTCAATAAACTGAAAATTTTTTAAAATTTTGGGCGACTTCCTACCTTGTCAAAAAATCGAAATCTTTTTAAAATTTTGGACGACTTCCTACCTTGTCAAAAAATTGAAAATTTTTTAAAAAATTGGACGACTTCCTACCTTGTCAAGAAATTGAAAATTTTTTAAAATTCTGCGCGACACCCTACCTTGTCAAGAAATTGAAAATTTTTTAAAATTTTGCACGACACCCTACTTTGTCAAAATATTGAAAAATTTTTAAAATTTTGGACGACTTCCTACGATGTTAACAAATTGAAAATTTTTTAAAATTTGGGACGACTTTCTACCTTGCCAAAACATATGAAAATTTTTTAAGATCTTGGACGGCTTCCTACCTTGTCAAAAAATTGAAAATTTTTTAAAATATTGGACGACTTCCTACCCTGTCAACAAATTGAAAATTTTTTAAAATTTTGCACGACACCCTACCTTGTCAAAAAACTGAAAATTTTTTAAAATTTTGGGCGACTTCCTACTTTGTCAACAAATTGAAAATTTTTAAAAATTTTGCACGACTTCCTACCTTGTCAATAAACTGAAAATTTTTTAAAATTTTGGGCGACTTCCTACCTTGTCAAAAAATCGAAAATTTTTTAAAATATTGGACGACTTCCTACCCTGTCAACAAATTGAAAATTTTTTAAAATTTTGCACGACACCCTACCTTGTCAAAATATTGAAAAATCTTTAAAAATTTGGACGACTTCCTACGATGTTAACAAATTGAAAATTTTTTAAAATTTGGGACGACTTTCTACCTTGTCAAAACATTGAAAATTTTTTAAAATTTTGGACGACTTCCTACTATGTTAACAAATTGAAATTTTTTTAAAATTTTGGACGACTTTCTACCTTGTCAAAAAATTGAGAATTTTTTAATATATTGGACGACTTCCTACCTTGTCAAGAAATTGAAAATTTTTTAAAATTTTGCACGACTTCCTACTATGTTAACAAATTGAAATTTTTTTAAAATCTTGGACGACTTCCTACCTTGTCAAAAAATTGAAAATTTTTTAAAATATTGGACGACTTCCTACCTTGTCAAGAAATTGAAAATTTTTTAAAATTTTGCACGACACCCTACCTTGTCAAAATATTGAAAAATTTTTAAAATTTTGGACGACTTCCTACGATGTTAACAAATTGAAAATTTTTTAAAATTTTGGACGACTTTCTACCTTGTCAAAACATTGAAAATTTTTTAAAATTTTGGATGACTTCCTACTATGTTAACAAATTGAAATTTTTTTAAAATTTTGGGCGACTTCCTACTTTGTCAACAAATTGAAAATTTTTAAAAATTTTGCACGACTTACTACCTTGTCAACAAACTGAAAATTATTTAAAATTTTGGGCGATTTCCTATTTTGTCAACAAATTGAAAATTTTAAAAAATTTTGCACGACTTCCTACCTTGCCAATAAACTGGAAATTTTTTAAAATTTTGGGCGACTTCCTACCTTGTCAAAAAATTGAAAATTTTTTAAGATTTTGGACGACTTCCTACCTTGTCAACAAATTGAAAATTTTTTAAAACTTTGGACGACTTCCTACCTTGTCAACAAATTGAAAATTTTTTAAAATTTTGGGCGACTTCCTACCTTGCCAAAACATATGAACATTTGTTAAAATTTTGGACGACTTCCTACCTTGTGAAAAACTTGAAAAGTTTTTAAAATTTTGGTCGACTACCTACTTTGTCAACAAATTGAAAATTTTTAAAAATTTTGTACGACTTCCTACCTTGTTAATGAACTGAAAATTTTTTAAAATTTTGGGCGACTTCCTACTTTGTCAACAAATTGAAAATTTTTTTAAATTTTGCACGACACCCTACCTTGTCAAAATATTGAAAAATTTTTAAAATTTTGGACGACTTCCTACGATGTTAACAAATTGAAAATTTTTTAAAATTTTGGACGACTTTCTACCTTGTCAAAACATTGAAAATTTTTTAAAATTTTGGATGACTTCCTACTATGTTAACAAATTGAAATTTTTTTAAAATTTTGGTCGACTTCCTACTTTGTCAACAAATTGAAAATTTTTTAAAAATTTTGCACGTCTTCCTACCTTGTCAACAAACTGAAAATTTTTTAAAATTTTAGACGACTTCCTATCTTGTCAACAAATTGAAATTTTTTTAAAATTTTGGACGACTTCCTACGATGTTAACAAATTGAAAATTTTTTAAAATTTTGGACGACTTTCTACCTTGTCAAAACATTGAAAATTTTTTAAAATTTTGGATGACTTCCTACTATGTCAACGAACTGAAAATTTTTTAAAATTTTGGGCGACTTCCTACTTTGTCAACAAATTGAAAATTTTTTAAAAATTTTGCACGTCTTCCTACCTTGTCAACAAACTGAAAATTTTTTAAAATTTTGGACGACTTCCTACCTTGTCAACAAATTGAAATTTTTTTAAAATTTTGGACGACTTCCTACGATGTTAACAAATTGAAAATTTTTTAAAATTTTGGACGACTTTCTACCTTGTCAAAACATTGAAAATTTTTTAAAATTTTGGATGACTTCCTACTATGTTAACAAATTGAAATTTTTTTAAAATTTTGGGCGACTTCCTACTTTGTCAACAAATTGAAAATTTTTAAAAATTTTGCACGACTTACTACCTTGTCAACAAACTGAAAATTATTTAAAATTTTGGGCGATTTCCTATTTTGTCAACAAATTGAAAATTTTAAAAAATTTTGCACGACTTCCTACCTTGCCAATAAACTGGAAATTTTTTAAAATTTTGGGCGACTTCCTACCTTGTCAAAAAATTTAAAATTTTTTAAGATTTTGGACGACTTCCTACCTTGTCAATAAATTGAAAATTTTTTAAAATTTTGGACGACTTCCTACCTTGTCAACAAATTGAAAATTTTTTAAAATTTTGGGCAACTTCCTACCTTGCCAAAACATATGAACATTTGTTAAAATTTTGGACGACTTCCTACATTGTGAAAAACTTGAAAAGTTTTTAAAATTTTGGTCGACTTCCTACTTTGTCAACAAATTGAAAATTTTTAAAAATTTTGTACGACTTCCTACCTTGTCAACGAACTGAAAATTTTTTAAAATTTTGGGCGACTTCCTACTTTGTCAACAAATTGAAAATTTTTTAAAAATTTTGCACGTCTTCCTACCTTGTCAACAAACTGAAAATTTTTTAAAATTTTGGACGACTTCCTACCTTGTCAACAAATTGAAAATTTTTTACTATTTTGGACGACATCCTACCTTGTCAACAAATTGAAAATTTTTTAGAATTTTGCACGACCCATTACCTTGTCAACAAATTGAAAATTTTTTAAATTTTTGGGCGACTTCATACCTTGTCACCAAATTTAAAATTTTTTAAAATTTTGCACGACTTACTACCTTGTCAACAAACTGAAAATTATTTAAAATTTTGGGCGATTTCCTATTTTGTCAACAAATTGAAAATTTTAAAAAATTTTGGGCGACTTCCTACCTTGCCAAAACATATGAACATTTGTTAAAATTTTGGACGACTTCCTACCTTGTGAAAAACTTGAAAAGTTTTTAAAATTTTGGTCGACTACCTACTTTGTCAACAAATTGAAAATTTTTAAAAATTTTGTACGACTTCCTACCTTGTCAATGAACTGAAAATTTTTTAAAATTTTGGGCGACTTCCTACTTTGTCAACAAATTGAAAATTTTTAAAAATTTTGCACGACTTACTACCTTGTCAACAAACTGAAAATTATTTAAAATTTTGGGCGATTTCCTATTTTGTCAACAAATTGAAAATTTTAAAAAATTTTGCACGACTTCCTACCTTGCCAATAAACTGGAAATTTTTTAAAATTTTGGGCGACTTCCTACCTTGTCAAAAAATTTAAAATTTTTTAAGATTTTGGACGACTTCCTACCTTGTCAATAAATTGAAAATTTTTTAAAATTTTGGACGACTTCCTACCTTGTCAACAAATTGAAAATTTTTTAAAATTTTGGGCAACTTCCTACCTTGCCAAAACATATGAACATTTGTTAAAATTTTGGACGACTTCCTACATTGTGAAAAACTTGAAAAGTTTTTAAAATTTTGGTCGACTTCCTACTTTGTCAACAAATTGAAAATTTTTAAAAATTTTGTACGACTTCCTACCTTGTCAACGAACTGAAAATTTTTTAAAATTTTGGATGACTTCCTACTATGTTAACAAATTGAAATTTTTTTAAAATTTTGGGCGACTTCCTACTTTGTCAACAAATTGAAAATTTTTAAAAATTTTGCACGACTTACTACCTTGTCAACAAACTGAAAATTATTTAAAATTTTGGGCGATTTCCTATTTTGTCAACAAATTGAAAATTTTAAAAAATTTTGCACGACTTCCTACCTTGCCAATAAACTGGAAATTTTTTAAAATTTTGGGCGACTTCCTACCTTGTCAAAAAATTGAAAATTTTTTAAGATTTTGGACGACTTCCTACCTTGTCAACAAATTGAAAATTTTTTAAAACTTTGGACGACTTCCTACCTTGTCAACAAATTGAAAATTTTTTAAAATTTTGGGCGACTTCCTACCTTGCCAAAACATATGAACATTTGTTAAAATTTTGGACGACTTCCTACCTTGTGAAAAACTTGAAAAGTTTTTAAAATTTTGGTCGACTACCTACTTTGTCAACAAATTGAAAATTTTTAAAAATTTTGTACGACTTCCTACCTTGTCAATGAACTGAAAATTTTTTAAAATTTTGGGCGACTTCCTACTTTGTCAACAAATTGAAAATTTTTTTAAATTTTGCACGACACCCTACCTTGTCAAAATATTGAAAAATTTTTAAAATTTTGGACGACTTCCTACGATGTTAACAAATTGAAAATTTTTTAAAATTTTGGACGACTTTCTACCTTGTCAAAACATTGAAAATTTTTTAAAATTTTGGATGACTTCCTACTATGTTAACAAATTGAAATTTTTTTAAAATTTTGGTCGACTTCCTACTTTGTCAACAAATTGAAAATTTTTTAAAAATTTTGCACGTCTTCCTACCTTGTCAACAAACTGAAAATTTTTTAAAATTTTAGACGACTTCCTATCTTGTCAACAAATTGAAATTTTTTTAAAATTTTGGACGACTTCCTACGATGTTAACAAATTGAAAATTTTTTAAAATTTTGGACGACTTTCTACCTTGTCAAAACATTGAAAATTTTTTAAAATTTTGGATGACTTCCTACTATGTCAACGAACTGAAAATTTTTTAAAATTTTGGGCGACTTCCTACTTTGTCAACAAATTGAAAATTTTTTAAAAATTTTGCACGTCTTCCTACCTTGTCAACAAACTGAAAATTTTTTAAAATTTTGGACGACTTCCTACCTTGTCAACAAATTGAAATTTTTTTAAAATTTTGGACGACTTCCTACGATGTTAACAAATTGAAAATTTTTTAAAATTTTGGACGACTTTCTACCTTGTCAAAACATTGAAAATTTTTTAAAATTTTGGATGACTTCCTACTATGTTAACAAATTGAAATTTTTTTAAAATTTTGGGCGACTTCCTACTTTGTCAACAAATTGAAAATTTTTAAAAATTTTGCACGACTTACTACCTTGTCAACAAACTGAAAATTATTTAAAATTTTGGGCGATTTCCTATTTTGTCAACAAATTGAAAATTTTAAAAAATTTTGCACGACTTCCTACCTTGCCAATAAACTGGAAATTTTTTAAAATTTTGGGCGACTTCCTACCTTGTCAAAAAATTTAAAATTTTTTAAGATTTTGGACGACTTCCTACCTTGTCAATAAATTGAAAATTTTTTAAAATTTTGGACGACTTCCTACCTTGTCAACAAATTGAAAATTTTTTAAAATTTTGGGCAACTTCCTACCTTGCCAAAACATATGAACATTTGTTAAAATTTTGGACGACTTCCTACATTGTGAAAAACTTGAAAAGTTTTTAAAATTTTGGTCGACTTCCTACTTTGTCAACAAATTGAAAATTTTTAAAAATTTTGTACGACTTCCTACCTTGTCAACGAACTGAAAATTTTTTAAAATTTTGGGCGACTTCCTACTTTGTCAACAAATTGAAAATTTTTTAAAAATTTTGCACGTCTTCCTACCTTGTCAACAAACTGAAAATTTTTTAAAATTTTGGACGACTTCCTACCTTGTCAACAAATTGAAAATTTTTTACTATTTTGGACGACATCCTACCTTGTCAACAAATTGAAAATTTTTTAGAATTTTGCACGACCCATTACCTTGTCAACAAATTGAAAATTTTTTAAATTTTTGGGCGACTTCATACCTTGTCACCAAATTTAAAATTTTTTAAAATTTTGCACGACTTACTACCTTGTCAACAAACTGAAAATTATTTAAAATTTTGGGCGATTTCCTAATTTGTCAACAAATTGAAAATTTTAAAAAATTTTGCACGACTTCCTACCTTGCCAATAAACTGGAAATTTTTTAAAATTTTGGGCGACTTCCTACCTTGTCAAAAAATTGAAAATTTTTTAAGATTTTGGACGACTTCCTACCTTATCAATAAATTGAAAATTTTTTAAAATTTTGGACGACTTCCTACCTTGTCAACAAATTGAAAATTTTTTAAAATTTTGGGCGACTTCCTACCTTGCCAAAACATATGAACATTTGTTAAAATTTTGGACGACTTCCTACATTGTGAAAAACTTGAAAAGTTTTTAAAATTTTGCTCGACTTCCTACTTTGTCAACAAATTGAAAATTTTTAAAAATTTTGTACGACTTCCTACCTTGTCAACGAACTGAAAATTTTTTAAAATTTTGGGCGACTTCCTACTTTGTCAACAAATTGAAAATTTTTTAAAAATTTTGCACGTCTTCCTACCTTGTCAACAAACTGAAAATTTTTTAAAATTTTGGACGACTTCCTACCTTGTCAACAAACTGAAAATTTTTTAAAATTTTGGACGACTTCCTACCTTGTCAACAAATTGAAAATTTTTTACTATTTTGGACGACTTCCTACCTTGTCAACAAATTGAAAATTTTTTAGAATTTTGCACGACCCATTACCTTGTCAACAAATTGAAAATTTTTTAGAATTTTGCACGACCCATTACCTTGTCAACAAATTGAAAATTTTTTAAATTTTTGGGCGACTTCATACCTTGTCACCAAATTTAAAATTTTTTAAAATTTTGCACGACTTACTACCTTGTCAACAAACTGAAAATTATTTAAAATTTTGGGCGATTTCCTATTTTGTCAACAAATTGAAAATTTTAAAAAATTTTGCACGACTTCCTACCTTGCCAATAAACTGGAAATTTTTTAAAATTTTGGGCGACTTCCTACCTTGTCAAAAAATTGAAAATTTTTTAAGGTTTTGGACGACTTCCTACCTTGTCAATAAATTGAAAATTTTTTAAAATTTTGGACGACTTCCTACCTTGTCAACAAATTGAAAATTTTTTAAAATTTTGGGCGACTTCCTACCTTGCCAAAACATATGAACATTTGTTAAAATTTTGGACGACTTCCTACATTGTGAAAAACTTGAAAAGTTTTTAAAATTTTGCTCGACTTCCTACTTTGTCAACAAATTGAAAATTTTTAAAAATTTTGTACGACTTCCTACCTTGTCAACGAACTGAAAATTTTTTAAAATTTTGGGCGACTTCCTACTTTGTCAACAAATTGAAAATTTTTTAAAAATTTTGCACGTCTTCCTACCTTGTCAACAAACTGAAAATTTTTTAAAATTTTGGACGACTTCCTACCTTGTCAACAAATTGAAAATTTTTTACTATTTTGGACGACTTCCTACCTTGTCAACAAATTGAAAATTTTTTAGAATTTTGCACGACCCATTACCTTGTCAACAAATTGAAAATTTTTTAAATTTTTGGGCGACTTCATACCTTGTCAACAAATTGAAAATTTTTTAAAATTTTGGACGAGTTCCTACCTTGTCAACAAATTGAAAGTTTTTTAAAATTTTGGACGACTTCCTACCTTGTCAACAAATTGAAAATTTTTTAGAATTTTGCACGACCCATTACCTTGTCAACAAACTGAAAATTATTTAAAATTTTGGACGACTTCCTACTTTGTCAACAAATTGAAAATTTTTTAAAAATTTTGCACGTCTTCCTACCTTGTCAACAAACTGAAAATTTTTTAAAATTTTGGACGACTTCCTACCTTGTCAACAAATTGAAAATTTTTTACTATTTTGGACGACTTCCTACCTTGTCAACAAATTGAAAATTTTTTAAATTTTTGGGCGACTTCATACCTTGTCAACAAATTGAAAATTTTTTAAAATTTCGGACGACTTCCTACCTTGTCAACAAATTGAAAATTTTTAAAAATTTTGCACGACTTCCTACCCTGTCAACAAACTGAAAATTTTTTAAAATTTTGGGCGACTTCCTACTTTGTCAACAAATTGAAAATTTTTAAGAATTTTGGACGACTTCCTACCTTGTCAACAAATTGAAAATTTTTTAAAATTTTGGACGACTTCCTACCTTGTCAACAAATTGAAAATTTTTTAGAATTTTGCACGACCCATTACCTTGTCAACAAATTGAAAATTTTTTAGAATTTTGCACGACCCATTACCTTGTCAACAAATTGAAAATTTTTTAAATTTTTGGGCGACTTCATACCTTGTCACCAAATTTAAAATTTTTTAAAATTTTGCACGACTTACTACCTTGTCAACAAACTGAAAATTATTTAAAATTTTGGGCGATTTCCTATTTTGTCAACAAATTGAAAATTTTAAAAAATTTTGCACGACTTCCTACCTTGCCAATAAACTGGAAATTTTTTAAAATTTTGGGCGACTTCCTACCTTGTCAAAAAATTGAAAATTTTTTAAGGTTTTGGACGACTTCCTACCTTGTCAATAAATTGAAAATTTTTTAAAATTTTGGACGACTTCCTACCTTGTCAACAAATTGAAAATTTTTTAAAATTTTGGGCGACTTCCTACCTTGCCAAAACATATGAACATTTGTTAAAATTTTGGACGACTTCCTACATTGTGAAAAACTTGAAAGGTTTTTAAAATTTTGCTCGACTTCCTACTTTGTCAACAAATTGAAAATTTTTAAAAATTTTGTACGACTTCCTACCTTGTCAACGAACTGAAAATTTTTTAAAATTTTGGGCGACTTCCTACTTTGTCAACAAATTGAAAATTTTTTAAAAATTTTGCACGTCTTCCTACCTTGTCAACAAACTGAAAATTTTTTAAAATTTTGGACGACTTCCTACCTTGTCAACAAATTGAAAATTTTTTAAATTTTTGGGCGACTTCATACCTTGTCAACAAATTGAAAGTTTTTTAAAATTTTGGACGACTTCCTACCTTGTCAACAAATTGAAAATTTTTTACTATTTTGGACGACTTCCTACCTTGTCAACAAATTGAAAATTTTTTAGAATTTTGCACGACCCATTACCTTGTCAACAAATTGAAAATTTTTTAAATTTTTGGGCGACTTCATACCTTGTCAACAAATTGAAAATTTTTTAAAATTTCGGACGACTTCCTACCTTGTCAACAAATTGAAAATTTTTAAAAATTTTGCACGACTTCCTACCCTGTCAACAAACTGAAAATTTTTTAAAATTTTGGGCGACTTCCTACTTTGTCAACAAATTGAAAATTTTTAAGAATTTTGGACGACTTCCTACCTTGTCAACAAATTGAAAATTTTTTAAAATTTTGGACGAGTTCCTACCTTGTCAACAAATTGAAAGTTTTTTAAAATTTTGGACGACTTCCTACCTTGTCAACAAATTGAAAGTTTTTTAAAATTTTGGACGACTTCCTACCTTGTCAAAAAATTGAAAATTTTTTAAAATTTTGCACGACTTCCTACCTTGCCAACAAATTGAAATTTTTTTAAAATTTTGGACGACTACCTACCTTGTCAAAAAATTGAAAATTTTTTAAAATTTTGGACGACTTCCTACCTTGTCAAAAAATTTAAAGTTTTTTAAAATTTTGGACGACTTCCTACCTTGTCAAGAAATTGAAAGTTTTTAAAAATTTTGGACGACTTCCTACCTTGTCAAAAACTTGAAAATTTTTTAAAATTTGGAAGACTTCCTACCTTGTCAACAAATTGAAAATTTTTTAAAATTTTGGACGAGTTCCTACCTTGTCAACAAATTGAAAATTTTTTAAAATTTTGGACGACTTCTTACCTTGTCAACAAATTGAAAATTTTTTAAAATTTTGGACGAGTTCCTAGCTTGTCAACAAATTGAAAATTTTTTAAAATTTTGGACGACTTCCTACCTTGTCAACAAATTGAAAATTTTTTAAAATTTTGCACGTCCCATTACCTTGTCAACAAATTGAAAATATTTTAAAATTTTGGGCGACTACCTACCTTGCCAAAACATATGAACATTTTTTAAAATTTTGGACGACTTCCTACTTTGTCAACAAATTGAAAATTTTTTAAAATTTTGGACGACTTCTTACCTTGTCAACAAATTAAAAATTTTTTAAAATTTTGGAC
The DNA here is from genome assembly GCF_029603195.1 of Condylostylus longicornis. Taxonomy (NCBI): domain Eukaryota; kingdom Metazoa; phylum Arthropoda; class Insecta; order Diptera; family Dolichopodidae; genus Condylostylus; species Condylostylus longicornis. Next base: position 1,048,522 of record NW_026577998.1, read on the forward strand.
GAGTTCCTAGCTTGTCAACAAATTGAAAATTTTTTAAAATTTTGCACGACACCCTACCTTGTCAAAAAATTGAAAATTTTTTAAAATTTTGGACGACTACCTACCTTGCCAAAACATATGAACATTTGTTAAAATTTTGGACGACTTCCTACCTTGTGAAAAACTTGAAAATTTTTTAAAATTTGGAAGACTTCCTACATTGCCAACAAATTGAAATTTTTTTAAAATTTTGGACGACTACCTACCTTGTCAAAAAATTGAAAATATTTTAAAATTTTGGACGACTTCCTACCTTGTCAAAAAATTTAAAGTTTTTTAAAATTTTGGACGACTTCCTACCTTGTCAACAAATTGAAAGTTTTTAAAAATTTTGGACGACTTCCTACCTTGTCAAAAACTTGAAAATTTTTTAAAATTTGGAAGACTTCCTACCTTGTCAACAAATTGAAAATTTTTTAAAATTTTGGACGAGTTCCTACCTTGTCAACAAATTGAAAATTTTTTAAAATTTTGGACTTCTTACCTTGTCAACAAATTGAAAATTTTTTAAAATTTTGGACGAGTTCCTAGCTTGTCAACAAATTTCACCTTGTGAAAAAATTGAAAATTTTTTAAAATTTTGCACGACCCAATACCTTGTCAACAAATTGAAAATTTTTTAAAATTTTGCACGACCCATTACCTTGTCAACAAATTGAAAATTTTTTAGAATTTTGCACGACCCATTACCTTGTCAACAAATTGAAAATTTTTTAAATTTTTGGGCGACTTCATACCTTGTCAACAAATTGAAAATTTTTTAAAATTTTGGACGAGTTCCTACCTTGTCAACAAATTGAAAGTTTTTTAAAATTTTGGACGAGTTCCTACCTTGTCAACAAATTGAAAGTTTTTTAAAATTTTGGACGACTTCCTACCTTGTCAACAAATTGAAAGTTTTTTAAAATTTTGGACGACTTCCTACCTTGTCAAAAAATTGAAAATTTTTTAAAATTTTGGACGAGTTCCTACCTTGTCAACAAATTGAAAGTTTTTTAAAATTTTGGACGACTTCCTACCTTGTCAACAAATTGAAAGTTTTTTAAAATTTTGGATGACTTCCTACCTTGTCAAAAAATTGAAAATTTTTTAAAATTTTGCACGACTTCCTACCTTGCCAACAAATTGAAATTTTTTTAAAATTTTGGACGACTACCTACCTTGTCAAAAAATTGAAAATTTTTTAAAATTTTGGACGACTTCCTACCTTGTCAAAAAATTTAAAGTTTTTTAAAATTTTGGACGACTTCCTACCTTGTCAAGAAATTGAAAGTTTTTAAAAATTTTGGACGACTTCCTACCTTGCCAACAAATTGAAATTTTTTTAAAATTTTGGACGACTACCTACCTTGTCAAAAAATTGAAAATTTTTTAAAATTTTGGACGACTTCCTACCTTGTCAAAAAATTTAAAGTTTTTTAAAATTTTGGACGACTTCCTACTTTGTCAACAAATTGAAAATTTTTAAGAATTTTGGACGACTACCTACCTTGTCAAAAAATTGAAAATTTTTTAAAATTTTGGACGACTTCCTACCTTGTCAAAAAATTTAAAGTTTTTTAAAATTTTGGACGACTTCCTACCTTGTCAAGAAATTGAAAGTTTTTAAAAATTTTGGACGACTTCCTACCTTGTCAAAAACTTGAAAATTTTTTAAAATTTGGAAGACTTCCTACCTTGTCAACAAATTGAAAATTTTTTAAAATTTTGGACGAGTTCCTACCTTGTCAACAAATTGAAAATTTTTTAAAATTTTGGACGACTTCTTACCTTGTCAACAAATTGAAAATTTTTTAAAATTTTGGACGAGTTCCTAGCTTGTCAACAAATTGAAAATTTTTTAAAATTTTGGACGACTTCCTACCTTGTCAACAAATTGAAAATTTTTTAAAATTTTGGACGAGTTCCTACCTTGTCAACAAATTGAAAGTTTTTTAAAATTTTGGACGACTTCCTACCTTGTCAACAAATTGAAAGTTTTTTAAAATTTTGGACGACTTCCTACCTTGTCAAAAAATTGAAAATTTTTTAAAATTTTGCACGACTTCCTACCTTGCCAACAAATTGAAATTTTTTTAAAATTTTGGACGACTACCTACCTTGTCAAAAAATTGAAAATTTTTTAAAATTTTAGACGACTTCCTACCTTGTCAACAAATTGAAAATTTTTTAAAATTTTGGACGACTTCCTAAGTTGTCAACAAATTGAAAATTTTTAAAAATTTTGCACGACTTCCTACCCTGTCAACAAACTGAAAATTTTTTAAAATTTTGGGCGACTTCCTACTTTGTCAACAAATTGAAAATTTTTAAGAATTTTGGACGACTTCCTACCTTGTCAACAAATTGAAAATTTTTTAAAATTTTGGACGAGTTCCTACCTTGTCAACAAATTGAAAGTTTTTTAAAATTTTGGACGACTTCCTACCTTGTCAACAAATTGAAAGTTTTTTAAAATTTTGGACGACTTCCTACCTTGTCAAAAAATTGAAAATTTTTTAAAATTTTGCACGACTTCCTACCTTGCCAACAAATTGAAATTTTTTTAAAATTTTGGACGACTACCTACCTTGTCAAAAAATTGAAAATTTTTTAAAATTTTGGACGACTTCCTACCTTGTCAAAAAATTTAAAGTTTTTTAAAATTTTGGACGACTTCCTACCTTGTCAAGAAATTGAAAGTTTTTAAAAATTTTGGACGACTTCCTACCTTGTCAAAAACTTGAAAATTTTTTAAAATTTGGAAGACTTCCTACCTTGTCAACAAATTGAAAATTTTTTAAAATTTTGGACGAGTTCCTACCTTGTCAACAAATTGAAAATTTTTTAAAATTTTGGACGACTTCTTACCTTGTCAACAAATTGAAAATTTTTTAAAATTTTGGACGAGTTCCTAGCTTGTCAACAAATTGAAAATTTTTTAAAATTTTGGACGACTTCCTACCTTGTCAACAAATTGAAAATTTTTTAAAATTTTGCACGACCAATTACCTTGTCAACAAATTGAAAATTTTTTAAAATTTTGCACGTCCCATTACCTTGTCAACAAATTGAAAATATTTTAAAATTTTGGGCGACTACCTACCTTGCCAAAACATATGAATATTTTTTAAAATTTTGGACGACTTCCTACTTTGTCAACAAATTGAAAATTTTTTAAAATTTTGGACGACTTCTTACCTTGTCAACAAATTGAAAATTTTTTAAAATTTTGGACGAGTTCCTACCTTGTCAAAAACTTGAAAATTTTTTAAAATTTGGAAGACTTCCTACCTTGTCAACAAATTGAAAATTTTTTAAAATTTTGGACGAGTTCCTACCTTGTCAACAAATTGAAAATTTTTTAAAATTTTGGACGACTTCTTACCTTGTCAACAAATTGAAAATTTTTTAAAATTTTGGACGAGTTCCTAGCTTGTCAACAAATTGAAAATTTTTTAAAATTTGGAAGACTTCCTACCTTGCCAACAAATTGAAATTTTTTTAAAATGTTGGACGACTACCTACCTTGTCAAAAAATTGAAAATTTTTTAAAATTTTGGACGACTTCCTACCTTGTCAAAAAATTGAAAGTTTTTTAAAATTTTGGACGACTTCCTACCTTGTCAACAAATTGAAAGTTTTTAAAAATTTTGGACGACTTCCTACCTTGGCAAAAACTTGAAAATTTTTTAAAATTTGGAAGACTTCCTACCTTGTCAACAAATTGAAAATTTTTTTAAAATTTTGGACGAGTTCCTACCTTGTCAACAAATTGAAAATTTTTTAAAATTTTGGACTTCTTACCTTGTCAACAAATTGAAAATTTTTTAAAATTTTGGACGAGTTCCTAGCTTGTCAACAAATTGAAAATTTTTTAAAATTTTGGACGACTTCCTACCTTGTGAAAAAATTGAAAATTTTTTAAAATTTTGCACGACCCAATCACGGCGACTACCTACCTTGCCAAAACATATGAACATTTTTTAAAATTTTGGACGACTTCCTACTTTGTCAACAAATTGAAAATTTTTTAAAATTTTGGACGACTTCTTACCTTGTCAACAAATTAAAAATTTTTTAAAATTTTGGACGAGTTCCTAGCTTGTCAACAAATTGAAAATTTTTCAAAATTTTGCACGACACCCTACCTTGTCAAAAAATTGAAAATTTTTTAAAATTTTGGACGACTACCTACCTTGCCAAAACATATGAACATTTGTTAAAATTTTGGACGACTTCCTACCTTGTGAAAAAATTTAAAGTTTTTTAAAATTTTGGACGACTTCCTACCTTGTCAAAAACTTGAAAATTTTTTAAAATTTGGAAGACTTCCTACCTTGTCAACAAATTGAAAATTTTTTAAAATTTTGGACGAGTTCCTACCTTGTCAACAAATTGAAAATTTTTTAAAATTTTGGACGACTTCTTACCTTGTCAACAAATTGAAAATTTTTTAAAATTTTGGACGAGTTCCTAGCTTGTCAACAAATTGAAAATTTTTTAAAATTTGGAAGACTTCCTACCTTGCTAACAAATTGAAATTTTTTTAAAATGTTGGACGACTACCTACCTTGTCAAAAAATTGAAAATTTTTTAAAATTTTGGACGACTTCCTACCTTGTCAAAAAATTTAAAGTTTTTTAAAATTTTGGACGACTTCCTACCTTGTCAACAAATTGAAAGTTTTTAAAAATTTTGGACGACTTCCTACCTTGGCAAAAACTTGAAAATTTTTTAAAATTTGGAAGACTTCCTACCTTGTCAACAAATTGAAAATTTTTTTAAAATTTTGGACGAGTTCCTACCTTGTCAACAAATTGAAAATTTTTTAAAATTTTGGACTTCTTACCTTGTCAACAAATTGAAAATTTTTTAAAATTTTGGACGAGTTCCTAGCTTGTCAACAAATTGAAAATTTTTTAAAATTTTGGACGACTTCCTACCTTGTGAAAAAATTGAAAATTTTTTAAAATTTTGCACGACCCAATACCTTGTCAACAAATTGAAAATTTTTTAAAATTTTGCACGACCCATTACCTTGTCAACAAATTGAAAATTTTTTAAAATTTTGCACGTCCCATTACCTTGTCAACAAATTGAAAATATTTTAAAATTTTGGGCGACTACCTACCTTGCCAAAACATATGAACATTTTTTAAAATTTTGGACGACTTCCTACTTTGTCAACAAATTGAAAATTTTTTAAAATTTTGGACGACTTCTTACCTTGTCAACAAATTGAAAATTTTTTAAAATTTTGGACGAGTTCCTAGCTTGTCAACAAATTGAAAATTTTTTAAAATTTTGCACGACACCCTACCTTGTCAAAAAATTGAAAATTTTTTAAAATTTTGGACGACTACCTACCTTGCCAAAACATATGAACATTTGTTAAAATTTTGGACGACTTGCTACCTTGTGAAAAACTTGAAAAGTTTTTAAAATTTTGGTCGACTTCCTACTTTGTCAACAAATTGAAAATTTTTAAAAATTTTGTACGACTTCCTACCTTGTCAACGAACTGAAAATTTTTTAAAATTTTGGGCGACTTCCTACTTTGTCAACAAATTGAAAATTTTTTAAAAATTTTGCACGTCTTCCTACCTTGTCAACAAACTGAAAATTTTTTAAAATTTTGGACGACTTCCTACCTTGTCAACAAATTGAAAATTTTTTACCATTTTGGACGACCTCCTACCTTGTCAACAAATTGAAAATTTTTTAGAATTTTGCACGACCCATTACCTTGTCAACAAATTGAAAATTTTTTAAATTTTTGGGCGACTTCCTACCTTGTCACCAAATTTAAAATTTTTTAAAATTATGGACGACTTCCTACCTTGTCAACAAATTGAAAATTTTTTAAAATTTTGGACGAGTTCCTACCTTGTCAACAAATTGAAAATTTATTAAAATTTTGGACGACTTCCTACCTTGTCAAAAAATTGAAAATTTTTTAAAATTTTGGACGACTTCCTACCTTGTCAACAAATTGAAAATTTTTTAAAATTTTGCACGACACCCTACCTTGTCAAAAAATTGAAATTTTTTTAAAATTTTGGACGACTTCCTACCCTGTCAAAAAACCGAATATTTTTTAAAATTTTGGACGACTACCTACCTTGCCAAAACATATGAACATTTGTTAAAATTTTGGACGACTTCCTACCTTGTGAAAAACTTGAAAAGTTTTTAAAATTTTGGTCGACTTCCTACTTTGTCAACAAATTGAAAATTTTTAAAAATTTTGTACGACTTCCTACCTTGTCAACGAACTGAAAATTTTTTAAAATTTTGGGCGACTTCCTACATTGTCAACAAATTGAATATTTTTTAAAATTTTGGACGACTATCTACCTTGCCAAAACATATGAACATTTGTTAAAATTATGGACGACTTCCTACCTTGTGAAAAACTTGAAAAGTTTTTAAAATTTTGGTCGACTTCCTACTTTGTCAACAAATTGAAAATTTTTAAAAATTTTGGGCGACTTCCTAATTTGTCAACAAATTGAAAATTTTTTAAAAATTTTGCACGTCCTCCTACCTTGTCAACAAACTGAAAATTTTTTAAAATTTTAGACGACTTCCTACCTTGTCAACAAATTTAAAATTTTTTAAAATTATGGACGACTTCCTACTTTGTCAACAAATTGAAAATTTTTTAAAATTTTGCACGACCCATTACCTTGTCAACAAATTTAAAATATTTTAAAATTTTGGGCGACTACCTACCTTGCCAAAACATATGAACATTTTTTAAAATTTTGGACGACTTCCTACTTTGTCAACAAATTGAAAATTTTTTAAAATTTTGCACGACACCCTACCTCGTCAAAAAATTGAAATTTTTTTAAAATTTTGGATGACTTCCTACCTTGTCAAAAAATCGAATATTTTTTAATATTTTGGACGACTACCTACCTTGCCAAAACATATGAACATTTGTTAAAATTTTGGACGACTTCCTACCTTGTGAAAAACTTGAAAAGTTTTTAAAATTTTGGTCGACTTCCTACTTTGTCAACAAATTGAAAATTTTTAAAAATTTTGTACGACTTCCTACCTTGTCAACGAACTGAAAATTTTTTAAAATTTTGGGCGACTTCCTACATTGTCAACAAATTGAATATTTTTTAAAATTTTGGACGACTATCTACCTTGCCAAAACATATGAACATTTGTTAAAATTATGGACGACTTCCTACCTTGTGAAAAACTTGAAAAGTTTTTAAAATTTTGGTCGACTTCCTACTTTGTCAACAAATTGAAAATTTTTAAAAATTTTGGGCGACTTCCTAATTTGTCAACAAATTGAAAATTTTTTAAAAATTTTGCACGTCCTCCTACCTTGTCAACAAACTGAAAATTTTTTAAAATTTTAGACGACTTCCTACCTTGTCAACAAATTGAAAATTTTTTAAAATTTTGGACGACTTCCTACCTTGTCAACAAATTGAAAGTTTTTAAAAATTTTGGACGACTTCCTACCTTGGCAAAAACTTGAAAATTTTTTAAAATTTGGAAGACTTCCTACCTTGTCAACAAATTGAAAATTTTTTTAAAATTTTGGACGAGTTCCTACCTTGTCAACAAATTGAAAATTTTTTAAAATTTTGGACTTCTTACCTTGTCAACAAATTGAAAATTTTTTAAAATTTGGAAGACTTCCTACCTTGTCAACAAATTGAAAATTTTTTAAAATTTTGGACGAGTTCCTAGCTTGTCAACAAATTGAAAATTTTTTAAAATTTGGAAGACTTCCTACCTTGCCAACAAATTGAAATTTTTTTAAAATGTTGGACGACTACCTACCTTGTCAAAAAATTGAAAATTTTTTAAAATTTTGGACGACTTCCTACCTTGTCAAAAAATTTAAAGTTTTTTAAAATTTTGGACGACTTCCTACCTTGTCAACAAATTGAAAGTTTTTAAAAATTTTGGACGACTTCCTACCTTGGCAAAAACTTGAAAATTTTTTAAAATTTGGAAGACTTCCTACCTTGTCAACAAATTGAAAATTTTTTTAAAATTTTGGACGAGTTCCTACCTTGTCAACAAATTGAAAATTTTTTAAAATTTTGGACGACTTCTTACCTTGTCAACAAATTAAAAATTTTTTAAAATTTTGGACGAGTTCCTAGCTTGTCAACAAATTGAAAATTTTTTAAAATTTTGCACGACATCCTACCTTGTCAAAAAATTGAAAATTTTTTAAAATTTTGGACGACTACCTACCTTGCCAAAACAAATGAACATTTGTTAAAATTTTGGACGACTTCCTACCTTGTGAAAAAATTTAAAGTTTTTTAAAATTTTGGACGACTTCCTACCTTGTCAAAAACTTGAAAATTTTTTAAAATTTGGAAGACTTCCTACCTTGTCAACAAATTGAAAATTTTTTAAAATTTTGGACGAGTTCCTACCTTGTCAACAAATTGAAAATTTTTTAAAATTTTGGACGACTTCTTACCTTGTCAACAAATTGAAAATTTTTTAAAATTTTGGACGAGTTCCTAGCTTGTCAACAAATTGAAAATTTTTTAAAATTTGGAAGACTTCCTACCTTGCCAACAAATTGAAATTTTTTTAAAATGTTGGACGACTACCTACCTTGTCAAAAAATTGAAAATTTTTTAAAATTTTGGACGACTTCCTACCTTGTCAAAAAATTTAAAGTTTTTTAAAATTTTGGACGATTTCCTACCCTGTCAAAAAACCGAATATTTTTTAAAATTTTGGACGACTACCTACCTTGCCAAAACATATGAACATTTGTTAAAATTTTGGACGACTTCCTACCTTGTGAAAAACTTGAAAAGTTTTTAAAATTTTGGTCGACTTCCTACTTTGTCAACAAATTGAAAATTTTTAAAAATTTTGTACGACTTCCTACCTTGTCAACGAACTGAAAATTTTTTAAAATTTTGGGCGACTTCATACTTTGTCAACAAATTGAAAATTTTTTAAAAATTTTGCACGTCTTCCTACCTTGTCAACAAATTGAAAATTTTTTAAAATTTTAGACGACTTTCTACCTTGTCAACAAATTGAAAATTTTTAAAAATTTTGCACGACTTCCTACCTTGTCAACAAACTGAAAATTTTTTAAAATTTTGGGCGACTTCCTACCTTGTCACCAAATTTAAAATTTTTTAAAATTATGGACGACTTCCTACTTTGTCAACAAATTGAAAATTTTTTAAAATTTTGCACGACCCATTACCTTGTCAACAAATTGAAAATATTTTAAAATTTTGGGCGACTACCTACCTTGCCAAAACATATGAACATTTTTTAAAATTTTGGACGACTTCCTACTTTGTCAACAAATTGAAAATTTTTTAAAATTTTGGACGACTTCCTACCTTGTCAAAAAATTGAATATTTTTTAAAATTTTGGACGACTATCTACCTTGCCAAAACATATGAACATTTGTTAAAATTATGGACGACTTCCTACCTTGTGAAAAACTTGAAAAGTTTTTAAAATTTTGGTCGACTTCCTACTTTGTCAACAAATTGAAAATTTTTAAAAATTTTGGGCGACTTCCTAATTTGTCAACAAATTGAAAATTTTTTAAAAATTTTGCATGTCCTCCTACCTTGTCAACAAACTGAAAATTTTTTAAAATTTTAGACGACTTCCTACCTTGTCAACAAATTGAAAATTTTTTAAAATTTTGGACGACTTCCTACCTTGTCAAAAACTTGAAAATTTTTTAAAATTTGGAAGACTTCCTACCTTGTCAACAAATTGAAAATTTTTTAAAATTTTGGACGAGTTCCTACCTTGTCAACAAATTGAAAATTTTTTAAAATTTTGGACGACTTCTTACCTTGTCAACAAATTGAAAATTTTTTAAAATTTTGGACGAGTTCCTAGCTTGTCAACAAATTGAAAATTTTTTAAAATTTGGAAGACTTCCTACCTTGCCAACAAATTGAAATTTTTTTAAAATGTTGGACGACTACCTACCTTGTCAAAAAATTGAAAATTTTTTAAAATTTTGGACGACTTCCTACCTTGTCAAAAAATTTAAAGTTTTTTAAAATTTTGGACGACTTCCTACCTTGTCAACAAATTGAAAGTTTTTAAAAATTTTGGACGACTTCCTACCTTGGCAAAAACTTGAAAATTTTTTAAAATTTGGAAGACTTCCTACCTTGTCAACAAATTGAAAATTTTTTTAAAATTTTGGACGAGCTCCTACCTTGTCAACAAATTGAAAATTTTTTAAAATTTTGGACTTCTTACCTTGTCAACAAATTGAAAATTTTTTAAAATTTTGGACGAGTTCCTAGCTTGTCAACAAATTGAAAATTTTTTAAAATTTTGGACGACTTCCTACCTTGTGAAAAAATTGAAAATTTTTTAAAATTTTGCACGACCCAATCACGGCGACTACCTACCTTGCCAAAACATATGAACATTTTTTAAAATTTTGGACGACTTCCTACTTTGTCAACAAATTGAAAATTTTTTAAAATTTTGGACGACTTCTTACCTTGTCAACAAATTAAAAATTTTTTAAAATTTTGGACGAGTTCCTAGCTTGTCAACAAATTGAAAATTTTTTAAAATTTTGCACGACACCCTACCTTGTCAAAAAATTGAAAATTTTTTAAAATTTTGGACGACTACCTACCTTGCCAAAACATATGAACATTTGTTAAAATTTTGGACGAGTTCCTACCTTGTCAACAAATTGAAAATTTTTTAAAATTTTGGACGACTTCTTACCTTGTCAACAAATTGAAAATTTTTTAAAATTTTGGACGAGTTCCTAGCTTGTCAACAAATTGAAAATTTTTTAAAATTTGGAAGACTTCCTACCTTGCCAACAAATTGAAATTTTTTTAAAATGTTGGACGACTACCTACCTTGTCAAAAAATTGAAAATTTTTTAAAATTTTGGACGACTTCCTACCTTGTCAAAAAATTTAAAGTTTTTTAAAATTTTGGACGACTTCCTACCTTGTCAACAAATTGAAAGTTTTTAAAAATTTTGGACGACTTCCTACCTTGGCAAAATCTTGGAAATTTTTTAAAATTTGGAAGACTTCCTACCTTGTCAACAAATTGAAAATTTTTTTAAAATTTTGGACGAGTTCCTACCTTGTCAACAAATTGAAAATTTTTTAAAATTTTGGACTTCTTACCTTGTCAACAAATTGAAAATTTTTTAAAATTTTGGACGAGTTCCTAGCTTGTCAACAAATTGAAAATTTTTTAAAATTTTGGACGACTTCCTACCTTGTGAAAAAATTGAAAATTTTTTAAAATTTTGCACGACCCAATACCTTGTCAACAAATTGAAAATTTTTTAAAATTTTGCACGACCCATTACCTTGTCAACAAATTGAAAATTTTTTAAAATTTTGCACGTCCCATTACCTTGTCAACAAATTGAAAATATTTTAAAATTTTGGGCGACTACCTACCTTGCCAAAACATATGAACATTTTTTAAAATTTTGGACGACTTCCTACTTTGTCAACAAATTGAAAATTTTTTAAAATTTTGGACGACTTCCTACCTTGTCAAAAAATTGAAAATTTTTTAAAATTTTGGACGACTTCCTACCTTGTCAACAAATTGAAAATTTTTTAAAATTTTGCACGACACCCTACCTTGTCAAAAAATTGAAAATTTTTTAAAATTTTGGACGACTACCTACCTTGCCAAAACATATGAACATTTGTTAAAATTTTGGACGACTTGCTACCTTGTGAAAAACTTGAAAAGTTTTTAAAATTTTGGTCGACTTCCTACTTTGTCAACAAATTGAAAATTTTTAAAAATTTTGTACGACTTCCTACCTTGTCAACGAACTGAAAATTTTTTAAAATTTTGGGCGACTTCCTACTTTGTCAACAAATTGAAAATTTTTTACCATTTTGGACGACCTCCTACCTTGTCAACAAATTGAAAATTTTTTAGAATTTTGCACGACCCATTACCTTGTCAACAAATTGAAAATTTTTTAAATTTTTGGGCGACTTCCTACCTTGTCACCAAATTTAAAATTTTTTAAAATTATGGACGACTTCCTACCTTGTCAACAAATTGAAAATTTTTTAAAATTTTGGACGAGTTCCTACCTTGTCAACAAATTGAAAATTTATTAAAATTTTGGACGACTTCCTACCTTGTCAAAAAATTGAAAATTTTTTAAAATTTTGGACGACTTCCTACCTTGTCAAAAAATTGAAATTTTTTTAAAATTTTGGACGATTTCCTACCCTGTCAAAAAACCGAATATTTTTTAAAATTTTGGACGACTACCTACTTTGCCAAAACATATGAACATTTGTTAAAATTTTGGACGACTTCCTACCTTGTGAAAAACTTGAAAAGTTTTTAAAATTTTGGTCGACTTCCTACTTTGTCAACAAATTGAAAATTTTTAAAAATTTTGTACGACTTCCTACCTTGTCAACGAACTGAAAATTTTTTAAAATTTTGGGCGACTTCATACTTTGTCAACAAATTGAAAATTTTTTAAAAATTTTGCACGTCTTCCTACCTTGTCAACAAATTGAAAATTTTTTAAAATTTTAGACGACTTTCTACCTTGTCAACAAATTGAAAATTTTTAAAAATTTTGCACGACTTCCTACCTTGTCAACAAACTGAAAATTTTTTAAAATTTTGGGCGACTTCCTACCTTGTCACCAAATTTAAAATTTTTTAAAATTATGGACGACTTCCTACCTTGTCAACAAATTGAAAATTTTTTAAAATTTTGCACGACCCATTACCTTGTCAACAAATTGAAAATATTTTAAAATTTTAGGCGACTACCTACCTTGTCAACAAATTGAAAATTTTTTAAAATTTTGGACGACTTCCTACCTTGTCAAAAAATTGAATATTTTTTAAAATTTTGGACGACTATCTACCTTGCCAAAACATATGAACATTTGTTAAAATTATGGACGACTTCCTACCTTGTGAAAAACTTGAAAAGTTTTTAAAATTTTGGTCGACTTCCTACTTTGTCAACAAATTGAAAATTTTTAAAAATTTTGGGCGACTTCCTAATTTGTCAACAAATTGAAAATTTTTTAAAAATTTTGCACGTCCTCCTACCTTGTCAACAAACTGAAAATTTTTTAAAATTTTAGACGACTTCCTACCTTGTCAACAAATTGAAAATTTTTTAAAATTTTGGACGACTTCCTACCTTGTCAACAAATTGAAAATTTTTAAAAATTTTGCACGACTTCCTACCTTGTCAACAAACTGAAAATTTTTTAAAATTTTGGGCGACTTCCTGCTTTGTCAACAAATTGAAAATTTTTAAGAATTTTGGACGACTTCCTACCTTGTCAACAAATTGAAAATTTTTTAAAATTTTAGACGACTTCCTACCTTGTCAACAAATTGAAAGTTTTTTAAAATTTTGGACGACTTCCTACCTTGTCAACAAATTGAAAGTTTTTTAAAAATTTGGACGACTTCCTACCTTGTCAACAAATTGAAAATTTTTTAGAATTTTGCACGACCCATTACCTTGTCAACAAATTGAAAATTTTTTAAATTTTTGGGCGACTTCCTACCTTGTCACCAAATTTAAAATTTTTTAAAATTATGGACGACTTCCTACCTTGTCAACAAACTGAAAATTTTTTAAAATTTTGCACGTCTTCCTACCTTGTCAACAAACTGAAAATTTTTTAAAATTTTAGACGACTACCTACCTTGCCAAAACATATGAACATTTGTTAAAATTTTGGACGACTTCCTACCTTGTGAAAAACTTGAAAAGTTTTAAAATTTTGGTCGACTTCCTACTTTGTCAACAAATTGAAAATTTTTAAAAATTTTGGGCGACTTCCTACCTTGTCAACGAACTGAAAATTTTTAAAAATTTTGTACGACTTCCTACCTTGTCAACGAACTGAAAATTTTTTAAAATTTTGGGCGACTTCCTACTTTGTCAACAAATTGAAAATTTTTTAAAATTTTGCACGTCTTCCTACCTTGTCAAAAAACTGAAAATTTTTAAAAATTTTATACGACTTCCTACCTTGTCAACAAACTGAAAATTTTTTAAAATTTTGGACGGCTTCCTACCTTGTCAACAAATTGAAAATTTTTTAAAATTTTGGACGAGTTCCTAGCTTGTCAACAAATTGAAAATTTTTTAAAATTTTGGACGACTTCCAACTTTGTGAAAAAATTGAAAATTTTTTAAAATTTTGCACGACCCAATACCTTTTCAACAAATTGAAAATTTTTTAAAATTTTGCACGACCCATTACCTTGTCAACAAATTGAAAATTTTTTAAAATTTTGCACGACAAATTACCTTGTCAACAAATTGAAAATATTTTAAAATTTTGGGCGACTACCTACCTTGCCAAAACATATGAACATTTTTTAAAATTTTGGACGACTTCCTACTTTGTCAACAAATTGAAAATTTTTTAAAATTTTGGACGACTTCCTACCTTGTCAAAAAATTGAAAATTTTTTAAAATTTTGGACGACTTCCTACCTTGTCAACAAATTGAAAATTTTTTAAAATTTTGCACGACACCCTACCTTGTCAAAAAATTGAAATTTTTTTAAAATTTTGGACGACTTCCTACCCTGTCAAAAAACCGAATATTTTTTAAAATTTTGGACGACTACCTACCTTGCCAAAACATATGAACATTTGTTAAAATTTTGGACGACTTCCTACCTTGTGAAAAACTTGAAAAGTTTTTAAAATTTTGGTCGACTTCCTACTTTGTCAACAAATTGAAAATTTTTAAAAATTTTGTACGACTTCCTACCTTGTCAACGAACTGAAAATTTTTTAAAATTTTGGGCGACTTCCTACTTTGTCAACAAATTGAAAATTTTTTAAAAATTTTGCACGTCTTCCTACCTTGTCAACAAACTGAAAATTTTTTAAAATTTTAGACGACTTCCTACCTTGTCAACATATTGAAAATTTTTTAAAATTTTGGACGACTTTCTACCTTGTCAACAAATTGAAAATTTTTAAAAATTTTGCACGACTTCCTACCTTGTCAACAAACTGAAAATTTTTTAAAATTTTGGGCGACTTCCTACCTTGTCACCAAATTTAAAATTTTTTAAAATTTTGCACGACCCATTACCTTGTCAACAAATTGAAAATATTTTAAAATTTTGGGCGACTTCCTACTTTGTCAACAAATTGAAAATTTTTAAGAATTTTGGACGACTTCCTACCTTGTCAACAAATTGAAAATTTTTTAAAATTTTAGACGAGTTCCTACCTTGTCAACAAATTGAAAATTTTTTAAAATTTTGGACGACTTCCTACTTTGTCAACAAATTGAAAATTTTTTAAAATTTTGGACGACTTCCTACCTTGTCAAAAAATTGAATATTTTTTAAAATTTTGGACGACTATCTACCTTGCCAAAACATATGAACATTTGTTAAAATTATGGACGACTTCCTACCTTGTGAAAAACTTGAAAATTTTTTAAAATTTTAGACGACTTCCTACCTTGTCAACAAATTGAAAATTTTTTAAAATTTTGGACGACTTCCTACCTTGTCAACAAATTGAAAATTTTTAAAAATTTTGCACGACTTCCTACCTTGTCAACAAACTGAAAATTTTTTAAAATTTTGGGCGACTTCCTACTTTGTCAACAAATTGAAAATTTTTAAGAATTTTGGACGACTTCCTACCTTGTCAACAAATTGAAAATTTTTTAAAATTTTAGACGACTTCCTACCTTGTCAACAAATTGAAAATTTTTTAAAATTTTGGACGACTTCCTACCTTGTCAACAAATTGAAAATTTTTAAAAATTTTGCACGACTTCCTACCTTGTCAACAAACTGAAAATTTTTTAAAATTTTGGGCGACTTCCTACCTTGCCAACAAATTGAAAATTTTTAAGAATTTTGGACGACTTCCTACCTTGTCAACAAATTGAAAATTTTTTAAAATTTTAGACGAGTTCCTACCTTGTCAAAAAATTTAAAGTTTTTTAAAATTTTGGACGACTTCCTACCTTGTCAACAAATTGAAAGTTTTTAAAAATTTTGGACGACTTCCTACCTTGTCAAAAACTTGAAAATTTTTTAAAATTTGGAAGACTTCCTACCTTGTCAACAAATTGAAAATTTTTTAAAATTTTGGACGAGTTCCTACCTTGTCAACAAATTGAAAATTTTTTAAAATTTTGGACGACTTCCTACCTTGTCAACAAATTGAAAATTTTTTAAAATTTTGTACGAGTTCCTAGCTTGTCAACAAATTGAAAATTTTTTAAAATTTTGGACGACTTCCTACCTTGTGAAAAAATTGAAAATTTTTTAAAATTTTGCACGACCCAATACCTTGTCAACAAATTGAAAATTTTTTAAAATTTTGCACGACCCATTACCTTGTCAACAAATTGAAAATTTTTTAAAATTTTGCATGACCCATTACCTTGTCAACAAATTGAAAATATTTTAAAATTTTGGGCGACTACCTACCTTGCCAAAACATATGAACATTTGTTAAAATTATGGACGACTTCCTACCTTGTGAAAAACTTGAAAAGTTTTTAAAATTTTGGTCGACTTCCTACTTTGTCAACAAATTGAAAATTTTTAAAAATTTTGGGCGACTTCCTAATTTGTCAACAAATTGAAAATTTTTTAAAAATTTTGCACGTCCTCCTACCTTGTCAACAAACTGAAAATTTTTTAAAATTTTAGACGACTTCCTACCTTGTCAACAAATTGAAAATTTTTTAAAATTTTGGACGACTTCCTACCTTGTCAAAAACTTGAAAATTTTTTAAAATTTGGAAGACTTCCTACCTTGTCAACAAATTGAAAATTTTTTAAAATTTTGGACGAGTTCCTACCTTGTCAACAAATTGAAAATTTTTTAAAATTTTGGACGACTTCTTACCTTGTCAACAAATTGAAAATCTTTTAAAATTTTGGACGAGTTCCTAGCTTGTCAACAAATTGAAAATTTTTTAAAATTTGGAAGACTTCCTACCTTGCCAACAAATTGAAATTTTTTTAAAATGTTGGACGACTACCTACCTTGTCAAAAAATTGAAGATTTTTTAAAATTTTGGACGACTTCCAACCTTGTCAAAAAATTTAAAGTTTTTTAAAATTTTGGACGACTTCCTACCTTGTCAACAAATTGAAAGTTTTTAAAAATTTTGGACGACTTCCTACCTTGGCAAAAACTTGAAAATTTTTTAAAATTTGGAAGACTTCCTACCTTGTCAACAAATTGAAAATTTTTTTAAAATTTTGGACGAGTTCCTACCTTGTCAACAAATTGAAAATTTTTTAAAATTTTGGACTTCTTACCTTGTCAACAAATTGAAAATTTTTTAAAATTTTGGACGAGTTCCTAGCTTGTCAACAAATTGAAAATTTTTTAAAATTTTGGACGACTTCCTACCTTGTGAAAAAATTGAAAATTTTTTAAAATTTTGCACGACCCAATCACGGCGACTACCTACCTTGCCAAAACATATGAACATTTTTTAAAATTTTGGACGACTTCCTACTTTGTCAACAAATTGAAAATTTTTTAAAATTTTGGACGACTTCTTACCTTGTCAACAAATTAAAAATTTTTTAAAATTTTGGACGAGTTCCTAGCTTGTCAACAAATTGAAAATTTTTTAAAATTTTGCACGACACCCTACCTTGTCAAAAAATTGAAAATTTTTTAAAATTTTGGACGACTACCTACCTTGCCAAAACATATGAACATTTGTTAAAATTTTGGACGACTTCCTACCTTGTGAAAAAATTGAAAATTTTTTAAAATTTTGCACGACACCCTACCTTGTCAAAAAATTGAAAATTTTTTAAAATTTTGGACGACTACCTACCTTGCCAAAACATATGAACATTTGTTAAAATTTTGGACGACTTGCTACCTTGTGAAAAACTTGAAAAGTTTTTAAAATTTTGGTCGACTTCCTACTTTGTCAACAAATTGAAAATTTTTTAAAATTTTGGACGAGTTCCTACCTTGTCAACAAATTGAAAATTTATTAAAATTTTGGACGACTTCCTACCTTGTCAAAAAATTGAAAATTTTTTAAAATTTTGGACGACTTCCTACCTTGTCAACAAATTGAAAATTTTTTAAAATTTTGCACGACACCCTACCTTGTCAAAAAATTGAAATTTTTTTAAAATTTTGGACGATTTCCTACCCTGTCAAAAAACCGAATATTTTTTAAAATTTTGGACGACTACCTACCTTGCCAAAACATATGAACATTTGTTAAAATTTTGGACGACTTCCTACCTTGTGAAAAACTTGAAAAGTTTTTAAAATTTTGGTCGACTGCCTACTTTGTCAACAAATTGAAAATTTTTAAAAATTTTGTACGACTTCCTACCTTGTCAACGAACTGAAAATTTTTTAAAATTTTGGGCGACTTCATACTTTGTCAACAAATTGAAAATTTTTTAAAAATTTTGCACGTCTTCCTACCTTGTCAACAAATTGAAAATTTTTTAAAATTTTAGACGACTTTCTACCTTGTCAACAAATTGAAAATTTTTAAAAATTTTGCACGACTTCCTACCTTGTCAACAAACTGAAAATTTTTTAAAATTTTGGGCGACTTCCTACCTTGTCACCAAATTTAAAATTTTTTAAAATTATGGACGACTTCCTACCTTGTCAACAAATTGAAAATTTTTTAAAATTTTGCACGACCCATTACCTTGTCAACAAATTGAAAATATTTTAAAATTTTGTGCGACTACCTACCTTGTCAACAAATTGAAAATTTTTTAAAATTTTGGACGACTTCCTACCTTGTCAAAAAATTGAATATTTTTTAAAATTTTGGACGACTATCTACCTTGCCAAAACATATGAACATTTGTTAAAATTATGGACGACTTCCTACCTTGTGAAAAACTTGAAAAGTTTTTAAAATTTTGGTCGACTTCCTACTTTGTCAACAAATTGAAAATTTTTAAAAATTTTGGGCGACTTCCTAATTTGTCAACAAATTGAAAATTTTTTAAAAATTTTGCACGTCCTCCTACCTTGTCAACAAACTGAAAATTTTTTAAAATTTTAGACGACTTCCTACCTTGTCAACAAATTGAAAATTTTTTAAAATTTTGGACGACTTCCTACCTTGTCAACAAATTGAAAATTTTTAAAAATTTTGCACGACTTCCTACCTTGTCAACAAACTGAAAATTTTTTAAAATTTTGGGCGACTTCCTGCTTTGTCAACAAATTGAAAATTTTTAAGAATTTTGGACGACTTCCTACCTTGTCAACAAATTGAAAATTTTTTAAAATTTTAGACGACTTCCTACCTTGTCAACAAATTGAAAGTTTTTTAAAATTTTGGACGACTTCCTACCTTGTCAACAAATTGAAAGTTTTTTAAAAATTTGGACGACTTCCTACCTTGTCAACAAATTGAAAATTTTTTAGAATTTTGCACGACCCATTACCTTGTCAACAAATTGAAAATTTTTTAAATTTTTGGGCGACTTCCTACCTTGTCACCAAATTTAAAATTTTTTAAAATTATGGACGACTTCCTACCTTGTCAACAAATTGAAAATTTTTTAAAATTTTGCACGTCTTCCTACCTTGTCAACAAACTGAAAATTTTTTAAAATTTTAGACGACTACCTACCTTGCCAAAACATATGAACATTTGTTAAAATTTTGGACGACTTCCTACCTTGTGAAAAACTTGAAAAGTTTTAAAATTTTGGTCGACTTCCTACTTTGTCAACAAATTGAAAATTTTTAAAAATTTTGGGCGACTTCCTACCTTGTCAACGAACTGAAAATTTTTAAAAATTTTGTACGACTTCCTACCTTGTCAACGAACTGAAAATTTTTTAAAATTTTGGGCGACTTCCTACTTTGTCAACAAATTGAAAATTTTTTAAAATTTTGCACGTCTTCCTACCTTGTCAAAAAACTGAAAATTTTTAAAAATTTTGTACGACTTCCTACCTTGTCAACAAACTGAAAATTTTTTAAAATTTTGGACGACTTCCTACCTTGTCAACAAATTGAAAATTTTTTAAAATTTTGGACGAGTTCCTAGCTTGTCAACAAATTGAAAATTTTTTAAAATTTTGGACGACTTCCAACTTTGTGAAAAAATTGAAAATTTTTTAAAATTTTGCACGACCCAATACCTTTTCAACAAATTGAAAATTTTTTAAAATTTTGCACGACCCATTACCTTGTCAACAAATTGAAAATTTTTTAAAATTTTGCACGACAAATTACCTTGTCAACAAATTGAAAATATTTTAAAATTTTGGGCGACTACCTACCTTGCCAAAACATATGAACATTTTTTAAAATTTTGGACGACTTCCTACTTTGTCAACAAATTGAAAATTTTTTAAAATTTTGGACGACTTCCTACCTTGTCAAAAAATTGAAAATTTTTTAAAATTTTGGACGACTTCCTACCTTGTCAACAAATTGAAAACTTTTTAAAATTTTGCACGACACCCTACCTTGTCAAAAAATTGAAATTTTTTTAAAATTTTGGACGACTTCCTACCCTGTCAAAAAACCGAATATTTTTTAAAATTTTGGACGACTACCTACCTTGCCAAAACATATGAACATTTGTTAAAATTTTGGACGACTTCCTACCTTGTGAAAAACTTGAAAAGTTTTTAAAATTTTGGTCGACTTCCTACTTTGTCAACAAATTGAAAATTTTTAAAAATTTTGTACGACTTCCTACCTTGTCAACGAACTGAAAATTTTTTAAAATTTTGGGCGACTTCCTACTTTGTCAACAAATTGAAAATTTTTTAAAAATTTTGCACGTCTTCCTACCTTGTCAACAAACTGAAAATTTTTTAAAATTTTAGACGACTTCCTACCTTGTCAACACATTGAAAATTTTTTAAAATTTTGGACGACTTTCTACCTTGTCAACAAATTGAAAATTTTTAAAAATTTTGCACGACTTCCTACCTTGTCAACAAACTGAAAATTTTTTAAAATTTTGGGCGACTTCCTACCTTGTCACCAAATTTAAAATTTTTTAAAATTTTGCACGACCCATTACCTTGTCAACAAATTGAAAATATTTTAAAATTTTGGGCGACTTCCTACTTTGTCAACAAATTGAAAATTTTTAAGAATTTTGGACGACTTCCTACCTTGTCAACAAATTGAAAATTTTTTAAAATTTTAGACGAGTTCCTACCTTGTCAACAAATTGAAAATTTTTTAAAATTTTGGACGACTTCCTACTTTGTCAACAAATTGAAAATTTTTTAAAATTTTGGACGACTTCCTACCTTGTCA
The DNA here is from genome assembly GCF_029603195.1 of Condylostylus longicornis. Lineage (NCBI taxonomy): Eukaryota > Metazoa > Arthropoda > Insecta > Diptera > Dolichopodidae > Condylostylus > Condylostylus longicornis. The sequence continues at coordinate 1,069,848 of NW_026577998.1, forward strand.
AAAAATTGAATATTTTTTAAAATTTTGGACGACTATCTACCTTGCCAAAACATATGAACATTTGTTAAAATTATGGACGACTTCCTACCTTGTGAAAAACTTGAAAATTTTTTAAAATTTTAGACGACTTCCTACCTTGTCAACAAATTGAAAATTTTTTAAAATTTTGGACGACTTCCTACCTTGTCAACAAATTGAAAATTTTTAAAAATTTTGCACGACTTCCTACCTTGTCAACAAACTGAAAATTTTTTAAAATTTTGGGCGACTTCCTACTTTGTCAACAAATTGAAAATTTTTAAGAATTTTGGACGACTTCCTACCTTGTCAACAAATTGAAAATTTTTTAAAATTTTAGACGACTTCCTACCATGTCAACAAATTGAAAATTTTTTAAAATTTTGGACGACTTCCTACCTTGTCAACAAATTGAAAATTTTTAAAAATTTTGCACGACTTCCTACCTTGTCAACAAACTGAAAATTTTTTAAAATTTTGGGCGACTTCCTACCTTGCCAACAAATTGAAAATTTTTAAGAATTTTGGACGACTTCCTACCTTGTCAACAAATTGAAAATTTTTTAAAATTTTGCACGTCTTCCTACCTTGTCAACAAACTGAAAATTTTTTAAAATTTTAGACGACTACCTACCCTGCCAAAACATATGAACATTTGTTAAAATTTTGGACGACTTCCTACCTTGTGAAAAACTTGAAAAGTTTTAAAATTTTGGTCGACTTCCTACTTTGTCAACAAATTGAAAATTTTTAAAAATTTTGGGCGACTTCCTACCTTGTCAACGAACTGAAAATTTTTAAAAATTTTGTACGACTTCCTACCTTGTCAACGAACTGAAAATTTTTTAAAATTTTGGGCGACTTCCTACTTTGTCAACAAATTGAAAATTTTTTAAAATTTTGCACGTCTTCCTACCTTGTCAAAAAACTGAAAATTTTTAAAAATTTTGTACGACTTCCTACCTTGTCAACAAACTGAAAATTTTTTAAAATTTTGGACGACTTCCTACCTTGTCAACAAATTGAAAATTTTTTAAAATTTTGGACGAGTTCCTAGCTTGTCAACAAATTGAAAATTTTTTAAAATTTTGGACGACTTCCAACTTTGTGAAAAAATTGAAAATTTTTTAAAATTTTGCACGACCCAATACCTTTTCAACAAATTGAAAATTTTTTAAAATTTTGCACGACCCATTACCTTGTCAACAAATTGAAAATTTTTTAAAATTTTGCACGACAAATTACCTTGTCAACAAATTGAAAATATTTTAAAATTTTGGGCGACTACCTACCTTGCCAAAACATATGAACATTTTTTAAAATTTTGGACGACTTCCTACTTTGTCAACAAATTGAAAATTTTTTAAAATTTTGGACGACTTCCTACCTTGTCAAAAAATTGAAAATTTTTTAAAATTTTGGACGACTTCCTACCTTGTCAACAAATTGAAAATTTTTTAAAATTTTGCACGACACCCTACCTTGTCAAAAAATTGAAATTTTTTTAAAATTTTGGACGACTTCCTACCCTGTCAAAAAACCGAATATTTTTTAAAATTTTGGACGACTACCTACCTTGCCAAAACATATGAACATTTGTTAAAATTTTGGACGACTTCCTACCTTGTGAAAAACTTGAAAAGTTTTTAAAATTTTGGTCGACTTCCTACTTTGTCAACAAATTGAAAATTTTTAAAAATTTTGTACGACTTCCTACCTTGTCAACGAACTGAAAATTTTTTAAAATTTTGGGCGACTTCCTACTTTGTCAACAAATTGAAAATTTTTTAAAAATTTTGCACGTCTTCCTACCTTGTCAACAAACTGAAAATTTTTTAAAATTTTAGACGACTTCCTACCTTGTCAACATATTGAAAATTTTTTAAAATTTTGGACGACTTTCTACCTTGTCAACAAATTGAAAATTTTTAAAAATTTTGCACGACTTCCTACCTTGTCAACAAACTGAAAATTTTTTAAAATTTTGGGCGACTTCCTACCTTGTCACCAAATTTAAAATTTTTTAAAATTTTGCACGACCCATTACCTTGTCAACAAATTGAAAATATTTTAAAATTTTGGGCGACTTCCTACTTTGTCAACAAATTGAAAATTTTTAAGAATTTTGGACGACTTCCTACCTTGTCAACAAATTGAAAATTTTTTAAAATTTTAGACGAGTTCCTACCTTGTCAACAAATTGAAAATTTTTTAAAATTTTGGACGACTTCCTACTTTGTCAACAAATTGAAAATTTTGGACGACTTCCTACCTTGTCAAAAAATTGAATATTTTTTAAAATTTTGGACGACTATCTACCTTGCCAAAACATATGAACATTTGTTAAAATTATGGACGACTTCCTACCTTGTGAAAAACTTGAAAATTTTTTAAAATTTTAGACGACTTCCTACCTTGTCAACAAATTGAAAATTTTTTAAAATTTTGGACGACTTCCTACCTTGTCAACAAATTGAAAATTTTTAAAAATTTTGCACGACTTCCTACCTTGTCAACAAACTGAAAATTTTTTAAAATTTTGGGCGACTTCCTACTTTGTCAACAAATTGAAAATTTTTAAGAATTTTGGACGACTTCCTACCTTGTCAACAAATTGAAAATTTTTTAAAATTTTAGACGACTTCCTACCTTGTCAACAAATTGAAAATTTTTTAAAATTTTGGACGACTTCCTACCTTGTCAACAAATTGAAAATTTTTAAAAATTTTGCACGACTTCCTACCTTGTCAACAAACTGAAAATTTTTTAAAATTTTGGGCGACTTCCTACCTTGCCAACAAATTGAAAATTTTTAAGAATTTTGGACGACTTCCTACCTTGTCAACAAATTGAAAATTTTTTAAAATTTTAGACGAGTTCCTACCTTGTCAAAAAATTTAAAGTTTTTTAAAATTTTGGACGACTTCCTACCTTGTCAACAAATTGAAAGTTTTTAAAAATTTTGGACGACTTCCTACCTTGTCAAAAACTTGAAAATTTTTTAAAATTTGGAAGACTTCCTACCTTGTCAACAAATTGAAAATTTTTTAAAATTTTGGACGAGTTCCTACCTTGTCAACAAATTGAAAATTTTTTAAAATTTTGGACGACTTCCTACCTTGTCAACAAATTGAAAATTTTTTAAAATTTTGTACGAGTTCCTAGCTTGTCAACAAATTGAAAATTTTTTAAAATTTTGGACGACTTCCTACCTTGTGAAAAAATTGAAAATTTTTTAAAATTTTGCACGACCCAATACCTTGTCAACAAATTGAAAATTTTTTAAAATTTTGCACGACCCATTACCTTGTCAACAAATTGAAAATTTTTTAAAATTTTGCATGACCCATTACCTTGTCAACAAATTGAAAATATTTTAAAATTTTGGGCGACTACCTACCTTGCCAAAACATATGAACATTTTTTAAAATTTTGGGCGACTTCCTACTTTGTCAACAAATTGAAAATTTTGGACGACTTCCTACCTTGTCAAAAAATTGAAAATTTTTTAAAATTTTGGACGACTTCATACCTTGTCAGCAAATTGAAAATTTTTTAAAATTTTGCACGACACCCTACCTTGTCAAAAAATTGAAATTTTTTTAAAATTTTGGACGACTTCCTACCTTGTCAAAAAATCGAATATTTTTTAATATTTTGGACGACTACCTACCTTGCCAAAACATATGAACATTTGTTAAAATTTTGGACGACTTCCTACCTTGTGAAAAACTTGAAAAGTTTTTAAAATTTTGGTCGACTTCCTACTTTGTCAACAAATTGAAAATTTTTAAAAATTTTGTACGACTTCCTACCTTGTCAACGAACTGAAAATTTTTTAAAATTTTGGGCGACTTCCTACTTTGTCAACAAATTGAAAATTTTTTAAAATTTTGGACGACTTCCTACCTTGTCAAAAAATTGAAAATTTTTTAAAATTTTGGACGACTTCCTACCTTGTCAACAAATTGAAAATTTTTTAAAATTTTGGACGACGTCCTACCTTGTCAAAAAATTGAAATTTTTTTAAAATTTTGGACGACTTCCTACCTTGTCAAAAAATCGAATATTTTTTAATATTTTGGACGACTACCTACCTTGCCAAAACATATGAACATTTGTTAAAATTTTGGACGACTTCCTACCTTGTGAAAAACTTGAAAAGTTTTTAAAATTTTGGTCGACTTCCTACTTTGTCAACAAATTGAAAATTTTTAAAAATTTTGTACGACTTCCTACCTTGTCAACGAACTGAAAATTTTTTAAAATTTTGGGCGACTTCCTACTTTGTCAACAAATTGAAAATTTTTTAAAAATTTTGCACGTCTTCCTACCTTGTCAACAAACTGAAAATTTTTTAAAATTTTGGACGACTTCCTACCTTGTCAACAAATTGAAAATTTTTTACCATTTTGGACGACTTCCTACCTTGTCAACAAATTGAAAATTTTTTAGAATTTTGCACGACCCATTACCTTGTCAACAAATTGAAAATTTTTTAAATTTTTGGGCGACTTCCTACCTTGTCACCAAATTTAAAATTTTTTAAAATTATGGACGACTTCTACCTTGTCAACAAATTGAAAATTTTTTAAAATTTTGCACGACTTCCTACCTTGTCAACAAATTGAAAATTTTTTAAAATTTTGTACGAGTTCCTAGCTTGTCAACAAATTGAAAATTTTTTAAAATTTTGGACGACTTCCTACCTTGTGAAAAAATTGAAAATTTTTTAAAATTTTGCACGACCCAATACCTTGTCAACAAATTGAAAATTTTTTAAAATTTTGCACGACCCATTACCTTGTCAACAAATTGAAAATTTTTTAAAATTTTGCATGACCCATTACCTTGTCAACAAATTGAAAATATTTTAAAATTTTGGGCGACTACCTACCTTGCCAAAACATATGAACATTTTTTAAAATTTTGGACGACTTCCTACTTTGTCAACAAATTGAAAATTTTGGACGACTTCCTACCTTGTCAAAAAATTGAAAATTTTTTAAAATTTTGGACGACTTCATACCTTGTCAGCAAATTGAAAATTTTTTAAAATTTTGCACGACACCCTACCTTGTCAAAAAATTGAAATTTTTTTAAAATTTTGGACGACTTCCTACCTTGTCAAAAAATCGAATATTTTTTAATATTTTGGACGACTACCTACCTTGCCAAAACATATGAACATTTGTTAAAATTTTGGACGACTTCCTACCTTGTGAAAAACTTGAAAAGTTTTTAAAATTTTCGTCGACTTCCTACTTTGTCAACAAATTGAAAATTTTTAAAAATTTTGTACGACTTCCTACCTTGTCAACGAACTGAAAATTTTTTAAAATTTTGGGCGACTTCCTACTTTGTCAACAAATTGAAAATTTTTTAAAATTTTGGACGACTTCCTACCTTGTCAAAAAATTGAAAATTTTTTAAAATTTTGGACGACTTCCTACCTTGTCAACAAATTGAAAATTTTTTAAAATTTTGGACGACGTCCTACCTTGTCAAAAAATTGAAATTTTTTTAAAATTTTGGACGACTTCCTACCTTGTCAAAAAATTGAAATTTTTTTAAAATTTTGGGCGACTTCCTACTTTGTCAACAAATTGAAAATTTTTTAAAATTTTGGACGACTTCCTACCTTGTCAAAAAATTGAAAATTTTTTAAAATTTTGGACGACTTCCTACCTTTTCAACAAATTGAAAATTTTTTAGAATTTTGCACGACCCATTACCTTGTCAACAAATTGAAAATTTTTTAAATTTTTGGGCGACTTCCTACCTTGTCACCAAATTTAAAATTTTTTAAAATTATGGACGACTTCTACCTTGTCAACAAATTGAAAATTTTTTAAAATTTTGGACGACTTCCTACCTTGTCAAAAAATTGAAAATTTTTTAAAATTTTGGACGACTTCCTACCTTGTCAACAAATTGAAAATTTTTTAAAATTTTGGACGACGTCCTACCTTGTCAAAAAATTGAAATTTTTTTAAAATTTTGGACGACTTCCTACCTTGTCAAAAAATCGAATATTTTTTAATATTTTGGACGACTACCTACCTTGCCAAAACATATGAACATTTGTTAAAATTTTGGACGACTTCCTACCTTGTGAAAAACTTGAAAAGTTTTTAAAATTTTGGTCGACTTCCTACTTTGTCAACAAATTGAAAATTTTTAAAAATTTTGTACGACTTCCTACCTTGTCAACGAACTGAAAATTTTTTAAAATTTTGGGCGACTTCCTACTTTGTCAACAAATTGAAAATTTTTTAAAAATTTTGCACGTCTTCCTACCTTGTCAACAAACTGAAAATTTTTTAAAATTTTGGACGACTTCCTACCTTGTCAACAAATTGAAAATTTTTTACCATTTTGGACGACTTCCTACCTTGTCAACAAATTGAAAATTTTTTAAATTTTTGGGCGACTTCCTACCTTGTCACCAAATTTAAAATTTTTTAAAATTATGGACGACTTCTACCTTGTCAACAAATTGAAAATTTTTTAAAATTTTGCACGACTTCCTACCTTGTCAACAAACTGAAAATTTTTTAAAATTTTAGACGACTTCCTACCTTGTCAACAAATTGAAAATTTTTTAAAATTTTGGACGACTTCCTACCTTGTCAACAAATTGAAAATTTTTAAGAATTTTGGACGACTTCCTACCTTGTCAAAAACTTGAAAATTTTCTAAAATTTGGAAGACTTCCTACCTTGTCAACAAATTGAAAATTTTTTAAAATTTTGGACGAGTTCCTACCTTGTCAACAAATTGAAAATTTTTTAGAATTTTGCACGACCCATTACCTTGTCAACAAATTGAAAATTTTTTAAATTTTTGGGCGACTTCCTACCTTGTCACCAAATTTAAAATTTTTTAAAATTATGGACGACTTCTACCTTGTCAACAAATTGAAAATTTTTTAAAATTTTGCACGACTTCCTACCTTGTCAACAAACTGAAAATTTTTTAAAATTTTAGACGTCTTCCTACCTTGTCAACAAATTGAAAATTTTTTAAAATTTTGGACGACTTCCTACCTTGTCAAAAACTTGAAAATTTTCTAAAATTTGGAAGACTTCCTACCTTGTCAACAAATTGAAAATTTTTTAAAATTTTGGACGAGTTCCTACCTTGTCAACAAATTGAAAATTTTTTAGAATTTTGCACGACCCATTACCTTGTCAACAAATTGAAAATTTTTAAGAATTTTGGACGACTTCCTACCTTGTCAAAAAATTGAAAATTTTTTAAAATTTTGGACGAGTTCCTACCTTGTCAACAAATTGAAAGTTTTTTAAAATTTTGGACGACTTCCTACCTTGTCAACAAATTGAAAGTTTTTTAAAATTTTGGACGACTTCCTACCATGTCAAAAAATTGAAAATTTTTTAAAATTTTGCACGACTTCCTACCTTGCCAACAAATTGAAATTTTCTTAAAATTTTGGACGACCCAATACCTTTTCAACAAATTGAAAATTTTTTAAAATTTTGGACGACTTCCTACCTTGTCAAAAACTTGAAAATTTTCTAAAATTTGGAAGACTTCCTACCTTGTCAACAAATTGAAAATTTTTTAAAATTTTGGACGAGTTCCTACCTTGTCAACAAATTGAAAATTTTTTAGAATTTTGCACGACCCATTACCTTGTCAACAAATTGAAAATTTTTTAAATTTTTGGGCGACTTCCTACCTTGTCACCAAATTTAAAATTTTTTAAAATTATGGACGACTTCTACCTTGTCAACAAATTGAAAATTTTTTAAAATTTTGCACGACTTCCTACCTTGTCAACAAACTGAAAATTTTTTAAAATTTTAGACGACTTCCTACCTTGTCAACAAATTGAAAATTTTTTAAAATTTTGGACGACTTCCTACCTTGTCAACAAATTGAAAATTTTTAAAAATTTTGCACGACTTCCTACCTTGTCAACAAACTGAAAATTTTTTAAAATTTTGGGCGACTTCCTACTTTGTCAACAAATTGAAAATTTTTAAGAATTTTGGACGACTACCTACCTTGTCAAAAAATTGAAAATTTTTTAAAATTTTAGACGACTTCCTACCTTGTCAACAAATTGAAAATTTTTTAAAATTTTGGACGACTTCCTACCTTGTCAACAAATTGAAAATTTTTAAAAATTTTGCACGACTTCCTACCTTGTCAACAAACTGAAAATTTTTTAAAATTTTGGGCGACTTCCTACTTTGTCAACAAATTGAAAATTTTTAAGAATTTTGGACGACTACCTACCTTGTCAAAAAATTGAAAATTTTTTAAAATTTTGGACGAGTTCCTACCTTGTCAACAAATTGAAAGTTTTTTAAAATTTTGGACGACTTCCTACCTTGTCAACAAATTGAAAGTTTTTTAAAATTTTGGACGACTTCCTACCTTGTCAAAAAATTGAAAATTTTTTAAAATTTTGCACGACTTCCTACCTTGCCAACAAATTGAAATTTTCTTAAAATTTTGGACGACTACCTACCTTGTCAAAAAATTGAAAATTTTTTAAAATTTTGGACGACTTCCTACCTTGTCAAAAACTTGAAAATTTTCTAAAATTTGGAAGACTTCCTACCTTGTCAACAAATTGAAAATTTTTTAAAATTTTGGACGAGTTCCTACCTTGTCAACAAATTGAAAATTTTTTAAAATTTTGGACGACTTCCTACCTTGTCAACAAATTGAAAATTTTTTAAAATTTTGGACGAGTTCCTAGCTTGTCAACAAATTGAAAATTTTTTAAAATTTTGGACGACTTCCTACCTTGTGAAAAAATTGAAAATTTTTTAAAATTTTGCACGATCCAATACCTTGTCAACAAATTGAAAATTTTTTAAAATTTTGCACGACTTCCTACCTTGTCAAAAAATCGAATATTTTTTAATATTTTGGACGACTTCCTACCTTGCCAACAAATTGAAATTTTTTAAAATTTTGGACGGCTACCTACCTTGTCAAAAAATTGAAAATTTTTTAAAATTTTGCACGGCTTCCTACCTTGTCAAAAAATTTAAAGTTTTTAAAAATTTTGGACGACTTCCTACCTTGTCAAAAACTTGAAAATTTTCTAAAATTTGGAAGACTTCCTACGTTGTCAACAAATTGAAAATTTTTTAAAATTTTGGACGACTTCCTACCTTGTCAAAAACTTGAAAATTTTCTAAAATTTGGAAGACTTCCTACCTTGTCAACAAATTGAAAATTTTTTAAAATTTTGGACGAGTTCCTACCTTGTCAACAAATTGAAAATTTTTTAAAATTTTGGACGACTTCCTACCTTGTCAACAAATTGAAAATTTTTTAAAATTTTGGACGAGTTCCTAGCTTGTCAACAAATTGAAAATTTTTTAAAATTTTGGACGACTTCCTACCTTGTGAAAAAATTGAAAATTTTTTAAAATTTTGCACGACCCAATACCTTGTCAACAAATTGAAAATTTTTTAAAATTTTGCACGACTTCCTACCTTGTCAAAAAATCGAATATTTTTTAATATTTTGGACGACTTCCTACCTTGCCAACAAATTGAAATTTTTAAAATTTTGGACGACTACCTACCTTGTCAAAAAATTGAAAATTTTTTAAAATTTTGCACGGCTTCCTACCTTGCCAACAAATTGAAATTTTTTAAAATTTTGGACGACTACCTACCTTGTCAAAAAATTGAAAATTTTTTAAAATTTTGGACGACTTCCTACCTTGTCAAAAAATTTAAAGTTTTTTAAAATTTTGGACGACTTCCTACCTTGTCAACAAATTGAAAGTTTTTAAAAATTTTGGACGACTTCCTACCTTGTCAAAAACTTGAAAATTTTTTAAAATTTGGAAGACTTCCTACCTTGTCAACAAATTGAAAATTTTTTAAAATTTTGGACGAGTTCCTACCTTGTCAAAAAATTGAAATTTTTTTAAAATTTTGGACGACTTCCTACCTTGTCAAAAAATCGAATATTTTTTAATATTTTGGACGACTACCTACCTTGCCAAAACATATGAACATTTGTTAAAATTTTGGACGACTTCCTACCTTGTGAAAAACTTGAAAAGTTTTTAAAATTTTGGTCGACTTCCTACTTTGTCAACAAATTGAAAATTTTTAAAAATTTTGTACGACTTCCTACCTTGTCAACGAACTGAAAATTTTTTAAAATTTTGGGCGACTTCATACTTTGTCAACAAATTGAAAATTTTTTAAAAATTTTGCACGTCTTCCTACCTTGTCAACAAATTGAAAATTTTTTAAAATTTTGGACGACTTCCTACCTTGTGAAAAAATTGAAAATTTTTTAAAATTTTGCACGACCCAATACCTTGTCAACAAATTGAAAATTTTTTAAAATTTTGCACGACTTCCTACCTTGTCAAAAAATCGAATATTTTTTAATATTTTGGACGACTTCCTACCTTGCCAACAAATTGAAATTTTTAAAATTTTGGACGACTACCTACCTTGTCAAAAAATTGAAAATTTTTTAAAATTTTGCACGGCTTCCTACCTTGCCAACAAATTGAAATTTTTTAAAATTTTGGACGACTACCTACCTTGTCAAAAAATTGAAAATTTTTTAAAATTTTGGACGACTTCCTACCTTGTCAAAAAATTTAAAGTTTTTTAAAATTTTGGACGACTTCCTACCTTGTCAACAAATTGAAAGTTTTTAAAAATTTTGGACGACTTCCTACCTTGTCAAAAACTTGAAAATTTTTTAAAATTTGGAAGACTTCCTACCTTGTCAACAAATTGAAAATTTTTTAAAATTTTGGACGAGTTCCTACCTTGTCAAAAAATTGAAATTTTTTTAAAATTTTGGACGACTTCCTACCTTGTCAAAAAATCGAATATTTTTTAATATTTTGGACGACTACCTACCTTGCCAAAACATATGAACATTTGTTAAAATTTTGGACGACTTCCTACCTTGTGAAAAACTTGAAAAGTTTTTAAAATTTTGGTCGACTTCCTACTTTGTCAACAAATTGAAAATTTTTAAAAATTTTGTACGACTTCCTACCTTGTCAACGAACTGAAAATTTTTTAAAATTTTGGGCGACTTCATACTTTGTCAACAAATTGAAAATTTTTTAAAAATTTTGCACGTCTTCCTACCTTGTCAACAAATTGAAAATTTTTTAAAATTTTAGACGACTTTCTACCTTGTCAACAAATTGAAAATTTTTAAAAATTTTGCACGACTTCCTACCTTGTCAACAAACTGAAAATTTTTTAAAATTTTGGGTGACTTCCTACCTTGTCACCAAATTTAAAATTTTTTAAAATTATGGACGACTTCCTACCTTGTCAACAAATTGAAAATTTTTTAAAATTTTGCACGACCCATTACCTTGTCAACAAATTGAAAATATTTTAAAATTTTGGGAGACTACCTACCTTGCCAAAACATATGAACATTTTTTAAAATTTTGGACGACTTCCTACTTTGTCAACAAATTGAAAATTTTTTAAAATTTTGGACGACTTCCTACCTTGTCAAAAAATTGAATATTTTTTAAAATTTTGGACGACTATCTACCTTGCCAAAACATATGAACATTTGTTAAAATTATGGACGACTTCCTACCTTGTGAAAAACTTGAAAAGTTTTTAAAATTTTGGTCGACTTCCTACTTTGTCAACAAATTGAAAATTTTTAAAAATTTTGGGCGACTTCCTAATTTGTCAACAAATTGAAAATTTTTTAAAAATTTTGCACGTCCTCCTACCTTGTCAACAAACTGAAAATTTTTTAAAATTTTAGACGACTTCCTACCTTGTCAACAAATTGAAAATTTTTTAAAATTTTGGACGACTTCCTACCTTGTCAACAAATTGAAAATTTTTAAAAATTTTGCACGACTTCCTACCTTGTCAACAAACTGAAAATTTTTTAAAATTTTGGGCGACTTCCTGCTTTGTCAACAAATTGAAAATTTTTAAGAATTTTGGACGACTTCCTACCTTGTCAACAAATTGAAAATTTTTTAAAATTTTAGACGACTTCCTACCTTGTCAACAAATTGAAAGTTTTTTAAAATTTTGGACGACTTCCTACCTTGTCAACAAATTGAAAGTTTTTTAAAAATTTGGACGACTTCCTACCTTGTCAACAAATTGAAAATTTTTTAGAATTTTGCACGACCCATTACCTTGTCAACAAATTGAAAATTTTTTAAATTTTTGGGCGACTTCCTACCTTGTCACCAAATTTAAAATTTTTTAAAATTATGGACGACTTCCTACCTTGTCAACAAATTGAAAATTTTTTAAAATTTTGCACGTCTTCCTACCTTGTCAACAAACTGAAAATTTTTTAAAATTTTAGACGACTACCTACCTTGCCAAAACATATGAACATTTGTTAAAATTTTGGACGACTTCCTACCTTGTGAAAAACTTGAAAAGTTTTAAAATTTTGGTCGACTTCCTACTTTGTCAACAAATTGAAAATTTTTAAAAATTTTGGGCGACTTCCTACCTTGTCAACGAACTGAAAATTTTTAAAAATTTTGTACGACTTCCTACCTTGTCAACGAACTGAAAATTTTTTAAAATTTTGGGCGACTTCCTACTTTGTCAACAAATTGAAAATTTTTTAAAATTTTGCACGTCTTCCTACCTTGTCAAAAAACTGAAAATTTTTAAAAATTTTGTACGACTTCCTACCTTGTCAACAAACTGAAAATTTTTTAAAATTTTGGACGACTTCCTACCTTGTCAACAAATTGAAAATTTTTTAAAATTTTGGACGAGTTCCTAGCTTGTCAACAAATTGAAAATTTTTTAAAATTTTGGACGACTTCCAACTTTGTGAAAAAATTGAAAATTTTTTAAAATTTTGCACGACCCAATACCTTTTCAACAAATTGAAAATTTTTTAAAATTTTGCACGACCCATTACCTTGTCAACAAATTGAAAATTTTTTAAAATTTTGCACGACAAATTACCTTGTCAACAAATTGAAAATATTTTAAAATTTTGGGCGACTACCTACCTTGCCAAAACATATGAACATTTTTTAAAATTTTGGACGACTTCCTACTTTGTCAACAAATTGAAAATTTTTTAAAATTTTGGACGACTTCCTACCTTGTCAAAAAATTGAAAATTTTTTAAAATTTTGGACGACTTCCTACCTTGTCAACAAATTGAAAATTTTTTAAAATTTTGCACGTCTTCCTACCTTGTCAACAAACTGAAAATTTTTTAAAATTTTAGACGACTACCTACCTTGCCAAAACATATGAACATTTGTTAAAATTTTGGACGACTTCCTACCTTGTGAAAAACTTGAAAAGTTTTAAAATTTTGGTCGACTTCCTACTTTGTCAACAAATTGAAAATTTTTAAAAATTTTGGGCGACTTCCTACCTTGTCAACGAACTGAAAATTTTTAAAAATTTTGTACGACTTCCTACCTTGTCAACGAACTGAAAATTTTTTAAAATTTTGGGCGACTTCCTACTTTGTCAACAAATTGAAAATTTTTAAAAATTTTGGGCGACTTCCTACCTTGTCAACGAACTGAAAATTTTTTAAAATTTTGGGCGACTTCCTACTTTGTCAACAAATTGAAAATTTTTTAAAAATTTTGCACGTCTTCCTACCTTGTCAACAAACTGAAAATTTTTTAAAATTTTAGACGACTTCCTACCTTGTCAACATATTGAAAATTTTTCAAAATTTTGGACGACTTTCTACCTTGTCAACAAATTGAAAATTTTTAAAAATTTTGCACGACTTCCTACCTTGTCAACAAACTGAAAATTTTTTAAAATTTTGGGCGACTTCCTACCTTGTCACCAAATTTAAAATTTTTTAAAATTTTGCACGACCCATTACCTTGTCAACAAATTGAAAATATTTTAAAATTTTGGGCGACTACCTACCTTGCCAAAACATATGAACATTTTTTAAAATTTTGGACGACTTCCTACTTTGTCAACAAATTGAAAATTTTTTAAAATTTTGGACGACTTCCTACCTTGTCAAAAAATTGAAAATTTTTTAAAATTTTGGACGACTTCCTACCTTGTCAACAAATTGAAAATTTTTTAAAATTTTGCACGACACCCTACCTTGTCAAAAAATTGAAATTTTTTTAAAATTTTGGACGACTTCCTACCCTGTCAAAAAACCGAATATTTTTTAAAATTTTGGACGACTACCTACCTTGCCAAAACATATGAACATTTGTTAAAATTTTGGACGACTTCCTACCTTGTGAAAAACTTGAAAAGTTTTTAAAATTTTGGTCGACTTCCTACTTTGTCAACAAATTGAAAATTTTTAAAAATTTTGTACGACTTCCTACCTTGTCAACGAACTGAAAATTTTTTAAAATTTTGTACGACTTCCTACCTTGTCAACGAACTGAAAATTTTTTAAAATTTTGGGCGACTTCCTACTTTGTCAACAAATTGAAAATTTTTAAAAATTTTGGGCGACTTCCTACCTTGTCAACGAACTGAAAATTTTTTAAAATTTTGGGCGACTTCCTACTTTGTCAACAAATTGAAAATTTTTTAAAAATTTTGCACGTCTTCCTACCTTGTCAACAAACTGAAAATTTTTTAAAATTTTAGACGACTTCCTACCTTGTCAACATATTGAAAATTTTTCAAAATTTTGGACGACTTTCTACCTTGTCAACAAATTGAAAATTTTTAAAAATTTTGCACGACTTCCTACCTTGTCAACAAACTGAAAATTTTTTAAAATTTTGGGCGACTTCCTACCTTGTCACCAAATTTAAAATTTTTTAAAATTTTGCACGACCCATTACCTTGTCAACAAATTGAAAATATTTTAAAATTTTGGGCGACTACCTACCTTGCCAAAACATATGAACATTTTTTAAAATTTTGGACGACTTCCTACTTTGTCAACAAATTGAAAATTTTTTAAAATTTTGGACGACTTCCTACCTTGTCAAAAAATTGAAAATTTTTTAAAATTTTGGACGACTTCCTACCTTGTCAACAAATTGAAAATTTTTTAAAATTTTGCACGACACCCTACCTTGTCAAAAAATTGAAATTTTTTTAAAATTTTGGACGACTTCCTACCCTGTCAAAAAACCGAATATTTTTTAAAATTTTGGACGACTACCTACCTTGCCAAAACATATGAACATTTGTTAAAATTTTGGACGACTTCCTACCTTGTGAAAAACTTGAAAAGTTTTTAAAATTTTGGTCGACTTCCTACTTTGTCAACAAATTGAAAATTTTTAAAAATTTTGTACGACTTCCTACCTTGTCAACGAACTGAAAATTTTTTAAAATTTTGGGCGACTTCCTACTTTGTCAACAAATTGAAAATTTTTTAAAAATTTTGCACGTCTTCCTACCTTGTCAACAAACTGAAAATTTTTTAAAATTTTAGACGACTTCCTACCTTGTCAACATATTGAAAATTTTTTAAAATTTTGGACGACTTTCTACCTTGTCAACAAATTGAAAATTTTTAAAAATTTTGCACGACTTCCTACCTTGTCAACAAATTGAAAATTTTTTAAAATTTTGGACGACTTCCTACCTTGTCAACAAATTAAAAATTTTTAAAAATTTTGCACGACTTCCTACCTTGTCAACAAACTGAAAATTTTTTAAAATTTTGGGCGACTTCCTACCTTGCCAACAAATTGAAAATTTTTAAGAATTTTGGACGACTTCCTACCTTGTCAACAAATTGAAAATTTTTTAAAATTTTAGACGAGTTCCTACCTTGTCAAAAAATTTAAAGTTTTTTAAAATTTTGGACGACTTCCTACATTGTCAACAAATTGAAAGTTTTTAAAAATTTTGGACGACTTCCTACCTTGTCAAAAACTTGAAAATTTTTTAAAATTTGGAAGACTTCCTACCTTGTCAACAAATTGAAAATTTTTTAAAATTTTGGACGAGTTCCTACCTTGTCAACAAATTGAAAATTTTTTAAAATTTTGGACGACTTCCTACCTTGTCAACAAATTGAAAATTTTTTAAAATTTTGTACGAGTTCCTAGCTTGTCAACAAATTGAAAATTTTTTAAAATTTTGGACGACTTCCTACCTTGTGAAAAAATTGAAAATTTTTTAAAATTTTGCACGACCCAATACCTTGTCAACAAATTGAAAATTTTTTAAAATTTTGCACGACCCATTACCTTGTCAACAAATTGAAAATTTTTTAAAATTTTGCATGACCCATTACCTTGTCAACAAATTGAAAATATTTTAAAATTTTGGGCGACTACCTACCTTGCCAAAACATATGAACATTTTTTAAAATTTTGGACGACTTCCTACTTTGTCAACAAATTGAAAATTTTGGACGACTTCCTACCTTGTCAAAAAATTGAAAATTTTTTAAAATTTTGGACGACTTCATACCTTGTCAGCAAATTGAAAATTTTTTAAAATTTTGCACGACACCCTACCTTGTCAAAAAATTGAAATTTTTTTAAAATTTTGGACGACTTCCTACCTTGTCAAAAAATCGAATATTTTTTAATATTTTGGACGACTACCTACCTTGCCAAAACATATGAACATTTGTTAAAATTTTGGACGACTTCCTACCTTGTGAAAAACTTGAAAAGTTTTTAAAATTTTGGTCGACTTCCTACTTTGTCAACAAATTGAAAATTTTTAAAAATTTTGTACGACTTCCTACCTTGTCAAAGAACTGAAAATTTTTTAAAATTTTGGGCGACTTCCTACTTTGTCAACAAATTGAAAATTTTTTAAAATTTTGGACGACTTCCTACCTTGTCAACAAATTGAAAATTTTTAAAAATTTTGCACGACTTCCTACCCTGTCAACAAACTGAAAATTTTTTAAAATTTTGGACGACTTCCTACTTTGTCAACAAATTGAAAATTTTTAAGAATTTTGGACGACTTCCTACCTTGTCAAAAAATTGAAAATTTTTTAAAATTTTGGACGAGTTCCTACCTTGTCAACAAATTGAAAGTTTTTTAAAATTTTGGACGACTTCCTACCTTGTCAACAAATTGAAAATTTTTTAAAATTTTGGACGACTTCCTACCTTGTCAACAAATTGAAAATTTTTAAAAATTTTGCACGACTTCCTACCCTGTCAACAAACTGAAAATTTTTTAAAATTTTGGACGACTTCCTACTTTGTCAACAAATTGAAAATTTTTAAGAATTTTGGACGACTTCCTACCTTGTCAAAAAATTGAAAATTTTTTAAAATTTTGGACGAGTTCCTACCTTGTCAACAAATTGAAAGTTTTTTAAAATTTTGGACGACTTCCTACCTTGTCAACAAATTGAAAGTTTTTTAAAATTTTGGACGACTTCCTACCTTGTCAAAAAATTGAAAATTTTTTAAAATTTTGCACGACCTCCTACCTTGCCAACAAATTGAAATTTTCTTAAAATTTTGGACGACTACCTACCTTGTCAAAAAATTGAAAATTTTTTAAAATTTTGGACGACTTCCTACCTTGTCAAAAACTTGAAAATTTTCTAAAATTTGGAAGACTTCCTACCTTGTCAACAAATTGAAAATTTTTTAAAATTTTGGACGAGTTCCTACCTTGTCAACAAATTGAAAATTTTTTAGAATTTTGCACGACCCATTACCTTGTCAACAAATTGAAAATTTTTTAAATTTTTGGGCGACTTCCTACCTTGTCACCAAATTTAAAATTTTTTAAAATTATGGACGACTTCTACCTTGTCAACAAATTGAAAATTTTTTAAAATTTTGCACGACTTCCTACCTTGTCAACAAACTGAAAATTTTTTAAAATTTTAGACGACTTCCTACCTTGTCAACAAATTGAAAATTTTTTAAAATTTTGGACGACTTCCTACCTTGTCAACAAATTGAAAATTTTTAAAAATTTTGCACGACTTCCTACCTTGTCAACAAACTGAAAATTTTTTAAAATTTTGGGCGACTTCCTACTTTGTCAACAAATTGAAAATTTTTAAGAATTTTGGACGACTTCCTACCTTGTCAAAAAATTGAAAATTTTTTAAAATTTTGGACGAGTTCCTACCTTGTCAACAAATTGAAAGTTTTTTAAAATTTTGCACGAATTCCTACCTTGCCAACAAATTGAAATTTTCTTAAAATTTTGGACGACTACCTACCTTGTCAAAAAATTGAAAATTTTTTAAAATTTTGGACGACTTCCTACCTTGTCAAAAACTTGAAAATTTTCTAAAATTTGGAAGACTTCCTACCTTGTCAACAAATTGAAAATTTTTTAAAATTTTGGACGAGTTCCTACCTTGTCAACAAATTGAAAATTTTTTAAAATTTTGGACGACTTCCTACCTTGTCAACAAATTGAAAATTTTTTAAAATTTTGGACGAGTTCCTAGCTTGTCAACAAATTGAAAATTTTTTAAAATTTTGCACGACTTCCTACCTTGTGAAAAAATTGAAAATTTTTTAAAATTTTGCACGACCCAATACCTTGTCAACAAATTGAAAATTTTTTAAAATTTTGCACGACTTCCTACCTTGTCAAAAAATCGAATATTTTTTAATATTTTGGACGACTTCCTACCTTGCCAACAAATTGAAATTTTTTAAAATTTTGGACGGCTACCTACCTTGTCAAAAAATTGAAAATTTTTAAAAATTTTGGGCGACTTCCTACCTTGTCAACGAACTGAAAATTTTTAAAAATTTTGTACGACTTCCTACCTTGTCAACGAACTGAAAATTTTTTAAAATTTTGGGCGACTTCCTACTTTGTCAACAAATTGAAAATTTTTTAAAATTTTGCACGTCTTCCTACCTTGTCAAAAAACTGAAAATTTTTAAAAATTTTGTACGACTTCCTACCTTGTCAACAAACTGAAAATTTTTTAAAATTTTGGACGACTTCCTACCTTGTCAACAAATTGAAAATTTTTTAAAATTTTGGACGAGTTCCTAGCTTGTCAACAAATTGAAAATTTTTTAAAATTTTGGACGACTTCCAACTTTGTGAAAAAATTGAAAATTTTTTAAAATTTTGCACGACCCAATACCTTTTCAACAAATTGAAAATTTTTTAAAATTTTGCACGACCCATTACCTTGTCAACAAATTGAAAATTTTTTAAAATTTTGCACGACAAATTACCTTGTCAACAAATTGAAAATATTTTAAAATTTTGGGCGACTACCTACCTTGCCAAAACATATGAACATTTTTTAAAATTTTGGACGACTTCCTACTTTGTCAACAAATTGAAAATTTTTTAAAATTTTGGACGACTTCCTACCTTGTCAAAAAATTGAAAATTTTTTAAAATTTTGGACGACTTCCTACCTTGTCAACAAATTGAAAATTTTTTAAAATTTTGCACGTCTTCCTACCTTGTCAACAAACTGAAAATTTTTTAAAATTTTAGACGACTACCTACCTTGCCAAAACATATGAACATTTGTTAAAATTTTGGACGACTTCCTACCTTGTGAAAAACTTGAAAAGTTTTAAAATTTTGGTCGACTTCCTACTTTGTCAACAAATTGAAAATTTTTAAAAATTTTGGGCGACTTCCTACCTTGTCAACGAACTGAAAATTTTTAAAAATTTTGTACGACTTCCTACCTTGTCAACGAACTGAAAATTTTTTAAAATTTTGGGCGACTTCCTACTTTGTCAACAAATTGAAAATTTTTAAAAATTTTGGGCGACTTCCTACCTTGTCAACGAACTGAAAATTTTTTAAAATTTTGGGCGACTTCCTACTTTGTCAACAAATTGAAAATTTTTTAAAAATTTTGCACGTCTTCCTACCTTGTCAACAAACTGAAAATTTTTTAAAATTTTAGACGACTTCCTACCTTGTCAACATATTGAAAATTTTTCAAAATTTTGGACGACTTTCTACCTTGTCAACAAATTGAAAATTTTTAAAAATTTTGCACGACTTCCTACCTTGTCAACAAACTGAAAATTTTTTAAAATTTTGGGCGACTTCCTACCTTGTCACCAAATTTAAAATTTTTTAAAATTTTGCACGATCCATTACCTTGTCAACAAATTGAAAATATTTTAAAATTTTGGGCGACTACCTACCTTGCCAAAACATATGAACATTTTTTAAAATTTTGGACGACTTCCTACTTTGTCAACAAATTGAAAATTTTTTAAAATTTTGGACGACTTCCTACCTTGTCAAAAAATTGAAAATTTTTTAAAATTTTGGACGACTTCCTACCTTGTCAACAAATTGAAAATTTTTTAAAATTTTGCACGACACCCTACCTTGTCAAAAAATTGAAATTTTTTTAAAATTTTGGACGACTTCCTACCCTGTCAAAAAACCGAATATTTTTTAAAATTTTGGACGACTACCTACCTTGCCAAAACATATGAACATTTGTTAAAATTTTGGACGACTTCCTACCTTGTGAAAAACTTGAAAAGTTTTTAAAATTTTGGTCGACTTCCTACTTTGTCAACAAATTGAAAATTTTTAAAAATTTTGTACGACTTCCTACCTTGTCAACGAACTGAAAATTTTTTAAAATTTTGGGCGACTTCCTACTTTGTCAACAAATTGAAAATTTTTTAAAAATTTTGCACGTCTTCCTACCTTGTCAACAAACTGAAAATTTTTTAAAATTTTAGACGACTTCCTACCTTGTCAACATATTGAAAATTTTTTAAAATTTTGGACGACTTTCTACCTTGTCAACAAATTGAAAATTTTTAAAAATTTTGCACGACTTCCTACCTTGTCAACAAATTGAAAATTTTTTAAAATTTTGGACGACTTCCTACCTTGTCAACAAATTGAAAATTTTTAAAAATTTTGCACGACTTCCTACCTTGTCAACAAACTGAAAATTTTTTAAAATTTTGGGCGACTTCCTACCTTGCCAACAAATTGAAAATTTTTAAGAATTTTGGACGACTTCCTACCTTGTCAACAAATTGAAAATTTTTTAAAATTTTAGACGAGTTCCTACCTTGTCAAAAAATTTAAAGTTTTTTAAAATTTTGGACGACTTCCTACATTGTCAACAAATTGAAAGTTTTTAAAAATTTTGGACGACTTCCTACCTTGTCAAAAACTTGAAAATTTTTTAAAATTTGGAAGACTTCCTACCTTGTCAACAAATTGAAAATTTTTTAAAATTTTGGACGAGTTCCTACCTTGTCAACAAATTGAAAATTTTTTAAAATTTTGGACGACTTCCTACCTTGTCAACAAATTGAAAATTTTTTAAAATTTTGTACGAGTTCCTAGCTTGTCAACAAATTGAAAATTTTTTAAAATTTTGGACGACTTCCTACCTTGTGAAAAAATTGAAAATTTTTTAAAATTTTGCACGACCCAATACCTTGTCAACAAATTGAAAATTTTTTAAAATTTTGCACGACCCATTACCTTGTCAACAAATTGAAAATTTTTTAAAATTTTGCATGACCCATTACCTTGTCAACAAATTGAAAATATTTTAAAATTTTGGGCGACTACCTACCTTGCCAAAACATATGAACATTTTTTAAAATTTTGGACGACTTCCTACTTTGTCAACAAATTGAAAATTTTGGACGACTTCCTACCTTGTCAAAAAATTGAAAATTTTTTAAAATTTTGGACGACTTCATACCTTGTCAGCAAATTGAAAATTTTTTAAAATTTTGCACGACACCCTACCTTGTCAAAAAATTGAAATTTTTTTAAAATTTTGGACGACTTCCTACCTTGTCAAAAAATCGAATATTTTTTAATATTTTGGACGACTACCTACCTTGCCAAAACATATGAACATTTGTTAAAATTTTGGACGACTTCCTACCTTGTGAAAAACTTGAAAAGTTTTTAAAATTTTGGTCGACTTCCTACTTTGTCAACAAATTGAAAATTTTTAAAAATTTTGTACGACTTCCTACCTTGTCAACGAACTGAAAATTTTTTAAAATTTTGGGCGACTTCCTACTTTGTCAACAAATTGAAAATTTTTTAAAATTTTGGACGACTTCCTACCTTGTCAACAAATTGAAAATTTTTAAAAATTTTGCACGACTTCCTACCCTGTCAACAAACTGAAAATTTTTTAAAATTTTGGACGACTTCCTACTTTGTCAACAAATTGAAAATTTTTAAGAATTTTGGACGACTTCCTACCTTGTCAAAAAATTGAAAATTTTTTAAAATTTTGGACGAGTTCCTACCTTGTCAACAAATTGAAAGTTTTTTAAAATTTTGGACGACTTCCTACCTTGTCAACAAATTGAAAATTTTTTAAAATTTTGGACGACTTCCTACCTTGTCAACAAATTGAAAATTTTTAAAAATTTTGCACGACTTCCTACCCTGTCAACAAACTGAAAATTTTTTAAAATTTTGGACGACTTCCTACTTTGTCAACAAATTGAAAATTTTTAAGAATTTTGGACGACTTCCTACCTTGTCAAAAAATTGAAAATTTTTTAAAATTTTGGACGAGTTCCTACCTTGTCAACAAATTGAAAGTTTTTTAAAATTTTGGACGACTTCCTACCTTGTCAACAAATTGAAAGTTTTTTAAAATTTTGGACGACTTCCTACCTTGTCAAAAAATTGAAAATTTTTTAAAATTTTGCACGACCTCCTACCTTGCCAACAAATTGAAATTTTCTTAAAATTTTGGACGACTACCTACCTTGTCAAAAAATTGAAAATTTTTTAAAATTTTGGACGACTTCCTACCTTGTCAAAAACTTGAAAATTTTCTAAAATTTGGAAGACTTCCTACCTTGTCAACAAATTGAAAATTTTTTAAAATTTTGGACGAGTTCCTACCTTGTCAACAAATTGAAAATTTTTTAGAATTTTGCACGACCCATTACCTTGTCAACAAATTGAAAATTTTTTAAATTTTTGGGCGACTTCCTACCTTGTCACCAAATTTAAAATTTTTTAAAATTATGGACGACTTCTACCTTGTCAACAAATTGAAAATTTTTTAAAATTTTGCACGACTTCCTACCTTGTCAACAAACTGAAAATTTTTTAAAATTTTAGACGACTTCCTACCTTGTCAACAAATTGAAAATTTTTTAAAATTTTGGACGACTTCCTACCTTGTCAACAAATTGAAAATTTTTAAAAATTTTGCACGACTTCCTACCTTGTCAACAAACTGAAAATTTTTTAAAATTTTGGGCGACTTCCTACTTTGTCAACAAATTGAAAATTTTTAAGAATTTTGGACGACTTCCTACCTTGTCAAAAAATTGAAAATTTTTTAAAATTT
This sequence comes from Condylostylus longicornis, assembly GCF_029603195.1. Classification (NCBI taxonomy): domain Eukaryota; kingdom Metazoa; phylum Arthropoda; class Insecta; order Diptera; family Dolichopodidae; genus Condylostylus; species Condylostylus longicornis. The sequence goes on from NW_026577998.1 coordinate 1,093,096, forward strand.
TGGACGAGTTCCTACCTTGTCAACAAATTGAAAGTTTTTTAAAATTTTGCACGAATTCCTACCTTGCCAACAAATTGAAATTTTCTTAAAATTTTGGACGACTACCTACCTTGTCAAAAAATTGAAAATTTTTTAAAATTTTGGACGACTTCCTACCTTGTCAAAAACTTGAAAATTTTCTAAAATTTGGAAGACTTCCTACCTTGTCAACAAATTGAAAATTTTTTAAAATTTTGGACGAGTTCCTACCTTGTCAACAAATTGAAAATTTTTTAAAATTTTGGACGACTTCCTACCTTGTCAACAAATTGAAAATTTTTTAAAATTTTGGACGAGTTCCTAGCTTGTCAACAAATTGAAAATTTTTTAAAATTTTGCACGACTTCCTACCTTGTGAAAAAATTGAAAATTTTTTAAAATTTTGCACGACCCAATACCTTGTCAACAAATTGAAAATTTTTTAAAATTTTGCACGACTTCCTACCTTGTCAAAAAATCGAATATTTTTTAATATTTTGGACGACTTCCTACCTTGCCAACAAATTGAAATTTTTTAAAATTTTGGACGGCTACCTACCTTGTCAAAAAATTGAAAATTTTTTAAAATTTTGCACGGCTTCCTACCTTGTCAAAAAATTTAAAGTTTTTTAAAATTTTGGACGACTTCCTACCTTGTCAACAAATTGAAAGTTTTTAAAAATTTTGGACGACTTCCTACCTTGTCAAAAACTTGAAAATTTTCTAAAATTTGGAAGACTTCCTACGTTGTCAACAAATTGAAAATTTTTTAAAATTTTGGACGACTTCCTACCTTGTCAAAAACTTGAAAATTTTCTAAAATTTGGAAGACTTCCTACCTTGTCAACAAATTGAAAATTTTTTAAAATTTTGGACGAGTTCCTACCTTGTCAACAATTTGAAAATTTTTTAAAATTTTGGACGACTTCCTACCTTGTCAACAAATTGAAAATTTTTTAAAATTTTGGACGAGTTCCTAGCTTGTCAACAAATTGAAAATTTTTTAAAATTTTGGACGACTTCCTACCTTGTGAAAAAATTGAAAATTTTTTAAAATTTTGCACGACCCAATACCTTGTCAACAAATTGAAAATTTTTTAAAATTTTGCACGACTTCCTACCTTGTCAAAAAATCGAATATTTTTTAATATTTTGGACGACTTCCTACCTTGCCAACAAATTGAAATTTTTAAAATTTTGGACGACTACCTACCTTGTCAAAAAATTAAAAATTTTTTAAAATTTTGCACGGCTTCCTACCTTGCCAACAAATTGAAATTTTTTAAAATTTTGGACGACTACCTACCTTGTCAAAAAATTGAAAATTTTTTAAAATTTTGGACGACTTCCTACCTTGTCAAAAAATTTAAAGTTTTTTAAAATTTTGGACGACTTCCTACCTTGTCAACAAATTGAAAGTTTTTAAAAATTTTGGACGACTTCCTACCTTGTCAAAAACTTGAAAATTTTTTAAAATTTGGAAGACTTCCTACCTTGTCAACAAATTGAAAATTTTTTAAAATTTTGGACGAGTTCCTACCTTGTCAAAAAATTGAAATTTTTTTAAAATTTTGGACGACTTCCTACCTTGTCAAAAAATCGAATATTTTTTAATATTTTGGACGACTACCTACCTTGCCAAAACATATGAACATTTGTTAAAATTTTGGACGACTTCCTACCTTGTGAAAAACTTGAAAAGTTTTTAAAATTTTGGTCGACTTCCTACTTTGTCAACAAATTGAAAATTTTTAAAAATTTTGTACGACTTCCTACCTTGTCAACGAACTGAAAATTTTTTAAAATTTTGGGCGACTTCCTACTTTGTCAACAAATTGAAAATTTTTTAAAAATTTTGCACGTCTTCCTACCTTGTCAACAAACTGAAAATTTTTTAAAATTTTGGACGACTTCCTACCTTGTCAACAAATTGAAAATTTTTTACCATTTTGGACGACTTCCTACCTTGTCAACAAATTGAAAATTTTTTTAATTTTGCACGACCCATTACCTTGTCAACAAATTGAAAATTTTTTAAATTTTTGGGCGACTTCCTACCTTGTCACCAAATTTAAAATTTTTTAAAATTATGGACGACTTCCTACCTTGTCAACAAATTGAAAATTTTTTAAAATTTTGCACGACTTCCTACCTTGTCAACAAACTGAAAATTTTTTAAAATTTTAGACGACTTCCTACCTTGTCAACAAATTGAAAATTTTTTAAAATTTTGGACGACTTCCTACCTTGTCAACAAATTGAAAATTTTTTACCATTTTGGACGACTTCCTACCTTGTCAACAAATTGAAAATTTTTTAGAATTTTGCACGACAAATTACCTTGTCAACAAATTGAAAATTTTTTAAATTTTTGGGCGACTTCCTACCTTGTCACCAAATTTAAAATTTTTTAAAATTATGGACGACTTCCTACCTTGTCAACAAATTGAAAATTTTTTAAAATTTTGCACGACTTCCTACCTTGTCAACAAACTGAAAATTTTTTAAAATTTTAGACGACTTCCTACCTTGTCAACAAATTGAAAATTTTTAAAAATTTTGCACGACTTCCTACCTTGTCAACAAACTGAAAATTTTTTAAAATTTTGGGCGACTTCATACTTTGTCAACAAATTGAAAATTTTTAAGAATTTTGGACGACTTCCTACCTTGTAAAAAAATTTAAAATTTTTTAAAATTTTGGACGAGTTCCTACCTTGTCAACAAATTGAAAGTTTTTTAAAATTTTGGACGACTTCCTACCTTGTCAACAAATTGAAAGTTTTTTAAAATTTTGGACGACTTCCTACCTTGTCAAAAAATTGAAAATTTTTTAAAATTTTGCACGACTTCCTACCTTGCCAACAAATTGAAATTTTCTTAAAATTTTGGACGACTACCTACCTTGTCAAAAAATTGAAAATTTTTTAAAATTTTGGACGACTTCCTACCTTGGCAAAAAATTTAAAGTTTTTTAAAATTTTGGACGACTTCCAACCTTGTCAACAAATTGAAAGTTTTTAAAAATTTTGGACGACTTCCTACCTTGTCAAAAACTTGAAAATTTTCTAAAATTTGGAAGACTTCCTACGTTGTCAACAAATTGAAAATTTTTTAAAATTTTGGACGACTTCCTACCTTGTCAAAAACTTGAAAATTTTCTAAAATTTGGAAGACTTCCTACCTTGTCAACAAATTGAAAATTTTTTTAAATTTTGGACGAGTTCCTACCTTGTCAACAAATTGAAAATTTTTTAAAATTTTGGACGACTTCCTACCTTGTCAACAAATTGAAAATTTTTTAAAATTTTGGACGAGTTCCTAGCTTGTCAACAAATTGAAAATTTTTTAAAATTTTGGACTACTTCCTACCTTGTGAAAAAATTGAAAATTTTTTAAAATTTTGCACGACCCAATACCTTGTCAACAAATTGAAAATTTTTTAAAATTTTGCACGACCCATTACCTTGTCAACAAATTGAAAATTTTTTAAAATTTTGCATGACCCATTACCTTGTCAACAAATTGAAATTATTTTAAAATTTTGGGCGACTACCTACCTTGCCAAAACATATGAACATTTTTTAAAATTTTGGACGACTTCCTACTTTGTCAACAAATTGAAAATTTTGGACGACTTCCTACCTTGTCAAAAACTTGAAAATTTTCTAAAATTTGGAAGACTTCCTACCTTGTCAACAAATTGAAAATTTTTTTAAATTTTGGACGAGTTCCTACCTTGTCAACAAATTGAAAATTTTTTAAAATTTTGGACGACTTCCTACCTTGTCAACAAATTGAAAATTTTTTAAAATTTTGGACGAGTTCCTAGCTTGTCAACAAATTGAAAATTTTTTAAAATTTTGGACGACTTCCTACCTTGTGAAAAAATTGAAAATTTTTTAAAATTTTGCACGACACAATACCTTGTCAACAAATTGAAAATTTTTTAAAATTTTGCACGACTTCCTACCTTGTCAAAAAATCGAATATTTTTTAATATTTTGGACGACTTCCTACCTTGCCAACAAATTGAAATTTTTTAAAATTTTGGACGACTACCTACCTTGTCAAAAAATTGAAAATTTTTTAAAATTTTGGACGACTTCCTACCTTGTCAAAAAATTTAAAGTTTTTTAAAATTTTGGACGACTTCCTACCTTGTCAACAAATTGAAAGTTTTTAAAAATTTTGGACGACTTCCTACCTTGTCAAAAACTTGAAAATTTTTTAAAATTTGGAAGACTTCCTACCTTGTCAACAAATTGAAAATTTTTTAAAATTTTGGACGAGTTCCTACCTTGTCAACAAATTGAAAATTTTTTAAAATTTTGGACGACTTCCTACCTTGTCAACAAATTGAAAATTTTTTAAAATTTTGTACGAGTTCCTAGCTTGTCAACAAATTGAAAATTTTTTAAAATTTTGGACTACTTCCTACCTTGTGAAAAAATTGAAAATTTTTTAAAATTTTGCACGACCCAATACCTTGTCAACAAATTGAAAATTTTTTAAAATTTTGCACGACCCATTACCTTGTCAACAAATTGAAAATTTTTTAAAATTTTGCATGACCCATTACCTTGTCAACAAATTGAAATTATTTTAAAATTTTGGGCGACTACCTACCTTGCCAAAACATATGAACATTTTTTAAAATTTTGGACGACTTCCTACTTTGTCAACAAATTGAAAATTTTGGACGACTTCCTACCTTGTCAAAAAATTGAAATTTTTTTAAAATTTTGGATGACTTCCTACCTTGTCAAAAAATCGAATATTTTTTAATATTTTGGACGACTACCTACCTTGCCAAAACATATGAACATTTGTTAAAATTTTGGACGACTTCCTACCTTGTGAAAAACTTGAAAAGTTTTTAAAATTTTGGTCGACTTCCTACTTTGTCAACAAATTGAAAATTTTTAAAAATTTTGTACGACTTCCTACCTTGTCAACGAACTGAAAATTTTTTAAAATTTTGGGCGACTTCCTACATTGTCAACAAATTGAAAATTTTTTAAAATTTTGGACGACTTCCTACCTTGTCAAAAAATTGAAAATTTTTTAAAATTTTGGACGACTTCCTACCTTGTCAACAAATTGAAAATTTTTTAAAATTTTGGACGACGTCCTACCTTGTCAAAAAATTGAAATTTTTTTAAAATTTTGGATGACTTCCTACCTTGTCAAAAAATCGAATATTTTTTAATATTTTGGACGACTACCTACCTTGCCAAAACATATGAACATTTGTTAAAATTTTGGACGACTTCCTACCTTGTGAAAAACTTGAAAAGTTTTTAAAATTTTGGTCGACTTCCTACTTTGTCAACAAATTGAAAATTTTTAAAAATTTTGTACGACTTCCTACCTTGTCAACGAACTGAAAATTTTTTAAAATTTTGGGCGACTTCCTACATTGTCAACAAATTGAAAATTTTTTAAAATTTTGGACGACTTCCTACCTTGTCAAAAAATTGAAAATTTTTTAAAATTTTGGACGACTTCCTACCTTGTCAACAAATTGAAAATTTTTTAAAATTTTGGACGACGTCCTACCTTGTCAAAAAATTGAAATTTTTTTAAAATTTTGGACGACTTCCTACCTTGTCAAAAAATCGAATATTTTTTAATATTTTGGACGTCTACCTACCTTGCCAAAACATATGAACATTTGTTAAAATTTTGGACGACTTCCTACCTTGTGAAAAACTTGAAAAGTTTTTAAAATTTTGGTCGACTTCCTACTTTGTCAACAAATTGAAAATTTTTAAAAATTTTGTACGACTTCCTACCTTGTCAACGAACTGAAAATTTTTTAAAATTTTGGGCGACTTCCTACTTTGTCAACAAATTGAAAATTTTTTAAAAATTTTGCACGTCTTCCTACCTTGTCAACAAACTGAAAACTTTTTAAAATTTTGGACGACTTCCTACCTTGTCAACAAATTGAAAATTTTTTACCATTTTGGACGACTTCCTACCTTGTCAACAAATTGAAAATTTTTTAGAATTTTGCACGACCCATTACCTTGTCAACAAATTGAAAATTTTTTAAATTTTTGGGCGACTTCCTACCTTGTCACCAAATTTAAAATTTTTTAAAATTATGGACGACTTCCTACCTTGTCAACAAATTGAAAATTTTTTAAAATTTTGCACGTCTTCCTACCTTGTCAACAAACTGAAAATTTTTTAAAATTTTAGACGACTTCCTACCTTGTCAACAAATTGAAAATTTTTTAAAATTTTGGACGACTTCCTACCTTGTCAACAAATTGAAAATTTTTAAAAATTTTGCACGACTTCCTACCTTGTCAACAAACTGAAAATTTTTTAAAATTTTGGGCGACTTCCTACTTTGTCAACAAATTGAAAATTTTTAAGAATTTTGGACGACTTCCTACCTTGTCAAAAAATTGAAAATTTTTTAAAATTTTGGACGAGTTCCTACCTTGTCAACAAATTGAAAGTTTTTTAAAATTTTCGACGACTTCCTACCTTGTCAACAAATTGAAAGTTTTTTAAAATTTTGGACGACTTCCTACCTTGTCAAAAAATTGAAAATTTTTTAAAATTTTGCACGACTTCCTACCTTGCCAAAAAATTGAAATTTTCTTAAAATTTTGGACGACTACCTACCTTGTCAAAAAATTGAAAATTTTTTAAAATTTTGGACGACTTCCTACCTTGTCAAAAAATTTAAAGTTTTTTAAAATTTTGGACGACTTCCTACCTTGTCAACAAATTGAAAGTTTTTAAAAATTTTGGACGACTTCCTACCTTGTCAAAAACTTGAAAATTTTCTAAAATTTGGAAGACTTCCTACGTTGTCAACAAATTGAAAAGTTTTTAAAATTTTGGTCGACTTCCTACTTTGTCAACAAATTGAAAATTTTTAAAAATTTTGTACGACTTCCTACCTTGTCAACGAACTGAAAATTTTTTAAAATTTTGGGCGACTTCCTACTTTGTCAACAAATTGAAAATTTTTTAAAAATTTTGCACGTCTTCCTACCTTGTCAACAAACTGAAAATTTTTTAAAATTTTGGACGACTTCCTACCTTGTCAACAAATTGAAAATTTTTTACCATTTTGGACGACTTCCTACCTTGTCAACAAATTGAAAATTTTTTAAAATTTTGGACGACTTCCTACCTTGTCAAAAAATCGAATATTTTTTAATATTTTGGACGACTACCTACCTTGCCAAACATATGAACATTTGTTAAAATTTTGGACGACATCCTACCTTGTGAAAAACTTGAAAAGTTTTTAAAATTTTGGTCGATTTCCTACTTTGTCAACAAATTGAAAATTTTTAAAAATTTTGTACGACTTCCTACCTTGTCAACGAACTGAAAATTTTTTAAAATTTCGGGTGACTTCCTACTTTGTCAACAAATTGAAAATTTTTTAAAAATTTTGCACGTCTTCCTACCTTGTCAACAAACTGAAAATTTTTTAAAATTTTGGACGACTTCCTACCTTGTCAACAAATTGAAAATTTTTTACCATTTTGGACGACTTCCTACCTTGTCAACAAATTGAAAAGTTTTTAGAATTTTGCACGACCCATTACCTTGTCAACAAATTGAAAATTTTTTAAATTTTTGGGCGACTTCCTACCTTGTCACCAAATTTAAAATTTTTTAAAATTATGGACGACTTCCTACCTTGTCAACAAATTGAAAATTTTTTAAAATTTTGCACGTCTTCCTACCTTGTCAACAAACTGAAAATTTTTTAAAATTTTAGACGACTTCCTACCTTGTCAACAAATTGAAAATTTTTTAAAATTTTGGACGACTTCCTACCTTGTCAACAAATTGAAAATTTTTAAAAATTTTGCACGACTTCCTACCTTGTCAACAAACTGAAAATTTTTTAAAATTTTGGGCGACTTCCTACTTTGTCAACAAATTGAAAATTTTTAAGAATTTTGGACGACTTCCTACCTTGTCAAAAAATTGAAAATTTTTTAAAATTTTGGACGAGTTCCTACCTTGTCAACAAATTGAAAGTTTTTTAAAATTTTGGACGACTTCCTACCTTGTCAACAAATTGAAAGTTTTTTAAAATTTTGGACGACTTCCTACCTTGTCAAAAAATTGAAAATTTTTTAAAATTTTGCACGACTTCCTACCTTGCCAACAAATTGAAATTTTCTTAAAATTTTGGACGACTACCTACCTTGTCAAAAAATTGAAAATTTTTTAAAATTTTGGACGACTTCCTACCTTGTCAAAATATTTAAAGTTTTTTAAAATTTTGGACGACTTCCTACCTTGTCAACAAATTGAAAGTTTTTAAAAATTTTGGACGACTTCCTACCTTGTCAAAAACTTGAAAATTTTCTAAAATTTGGAAGACTTCCTACCTTGTCAACAAATTGAAAATTTTTTAAAATTTTGGACGACTTCCTACCTTGTCAAAAACTTGAAAATTTTCTAAAATTTGGAAGACTTCCTACCTTGTCAACAAATTGAAAATTTTTTAAAATTTTGGACGACTTCCTACCTTGTCAAAAAATTGAAAATTTTTTAAAATTTTGCACGACTTCCTACCTTGCCAACAAATTGAAAATTTTTTAAAATTTTGGACGAGTTCCTAGCTTGTCAACAAATTGAAAATTTTTTAAAATTTTGGACGACCCAATACCTTGTCAACAAATTGAAAAATTTTTAAAATTTTGCACGACCCATTAACTTGTCAACAAATTGAAAATATTTTAAAATTTTGGGCGACTACCTACCTTGCCAAAACATATGAACATTTTTTAAAATTTTGGACGACTTCCTACTTTGTCAACAAATTGAAAATTTTTTAAAATTTTGGACGACTTCCTACCTTGTCAACAAATTGAAAATTTTTTAAAATTTTGGACGAGTTCCTAGCTTGCCAACAAATTGAAATTTTCTTAAAATTTTGGACGACTACCTACCTTGTCAAAAAATTGAAAATTTTTTAAAATTTTGGACGACTTCCTACCTTGTCAAAAAATTTAAAGTTTTTTAAAATTTTGGACGACTTCCTACCTTGTCATAAAATTGAAAATTTTTTAAAATTTTGCACGACTTCCTACCTTGCCAACAAATTGAAATTTTCTTAAAATTTTGGACGACTACCTACCTTGTCAAAAAATTGAAAATTTTTTAAAATTTTGGACGACTTCCTACCTTGTCAAAAAATTGAAAATTTTTAAAAATTTTGTACGACTTCCTACCTTGTCAACGAACTGAAAATTTTTTAAAATTTTGGGCGACTTCCTACTTTGTCAACAAATTGAAAATTTTTTAAAAATTTTGTACGTCTTCCTACCTTGTCTACAAACTAAAAAATTTTTAAAATTTTGGACGACTTCCTACCTTGTCAACAATTTGAAAATTTTTTACCATTTTGGACGACTTCCTACCTTGTCAACAAATTGACAGTTTTTTAAAATTTTGGACGACTTCCTACCTTGTCAACAAATTGAAAGTTTTTTAAAATTTTGGACGACTTCCTACCTTGTCAAAAAATTGAAAATTTTTTAAAATTTTGCACGACTTCCTACCTTGTCAACAAATTGAAATTTTCTTAAAATTTTGGACGACTACCTACCTTGTCAAAAAATTGAAAATTTTTTAAAATTTTGGACGACTTCCTACCTTTTCAAAAAATTTAAAGTTTTTTAAAATTTTGGACGACTTCCTACCTTGTCAACAAATTGAAAATTTTTAAAAATTTTGCACGACTTCCTACCTTGTCAACAAACTGAAAATTTTTTAAAATTTTTGGCGACTTCCTACTTTGTCAACAAATTGAAAATTTTTAAGAATTTTGGACGACTTCCTACCTTGTCAAAAAATTGAAAATTTTTTAAAATTTTGGACGAGTTCCTACCTTGTCAACAAATTGAAAGTTTTTTAAAATTTTGGACGACTTCCTACCTTGTGAAAAAATTGAAAATTTTTTAAAATTTTGCACGACTTCCTACCTTGCCAACAAATTGAAATTTTCTTAAAATTTTGGACGACTACCTACCTTGTCAAAAAATTGAAAATTTTTTAAAATTTTGGACGACTTCCTACCTTGTCAAAAAATTTAAAGTTTTTTAAAATTTTGGACGACTTCCTACCTTGTCAACAAATTGAAAGTTTTTTAAAATTTTGGACGACTTCTTACCTTGTCAAAAAATTGAAATTTTTTTAAAATTTTGGACGACTTCCTACCTTGCCAACAAATTGAAATTTTCTTAAAATTTTGGACGACACCCTACCTTGTCAAAAAATTGAAATTTTTTTAAAATTTTGGACGACTTCCTACCTTGTCAAAAAATCGAATATTTTTTAATATTTTGGACGACTACCTACCTTGCCAAAACATATGAACATTTGTTAAAATTTTGGACGACTTCCTACCTTGTGAAAAACTTGAAAAGTTTTTAAAATTTTGGTCGACTTCCTACTTTGTCAACAAATTGAAAATTTTTAAAAATTTTGTACGACTTCCTACCTTGTCAACGAACTGAAAATTTTTTAAAATTTTGGGCGACTTCCTACTTTGTCAACAAATTGAAAATTTTTTAAAAATTTTGCACGTCTTCCTACCTTGTCAACACACTGAAAATTTTTTAAAATTCTGGACGACTTCCTACCTTGTCAACAAATTGAAAATTTTTTTACCATTTTGGACGACTTCCTACCTTGTCAACAAATTGAAAATTTTTTAGAATTTTGCACGACCCATTACCTTGTCAACAAATTGAAAATTTTTTAAATTTTTGGGCGACTTCCTACCTTGTCACCAAATTTAAATTTTTTTAAATTTATGGACGACTTCCTACCTTGTCAACAAATTGAAAATTTTTTAAAATTTTGCACGACCCATTACCTTGTCAACAAATTGAAAATATTTTAAAATTTTGGGCGACTACCTACCTTGTCAAAAAATTGAATATTTTTTAAAATTTTGGACGACTACCTACCTTGCCAAAACATATGAACATTTGTTAAAATTTTGGACGACTTCCTACCTTGTGAAAAACTTGAAAAGTTTTTAAAATTTTGGTCGACTTCCTACTTTGTCAACAAATTGAAAATTTTTAAAAATTTTGTACGACTTCCTACCTTGTCAACGAACTGAAAATTTTTTAAAATTTTGGGCGACTTCCTACTTTGTCAACAAATTGAAAATTTTTTAAAATTTTGGACGACTTCCTACCTTGTCAAAAAATTGAATATTTTTTAAAATTTTGGACGACTACCTACCTTGCCAAAACATATGAACATTTGTTAAAATTTTGGACGACTTCCTACCTTGTGAAAAACTTGAAAAGTTTTTAAAATTTTGGTCGACTTCCTACTTTGTCAACAAATTGAAAATTTTTAAAAATTTTGTACGACTTCCTACCTTGTCAACGAACTGAAAATTTTTTAAAATTTTGGGCGACTTCCTACTATCTCAACAAATTGAAAATTTTTTAAAAATTTTGCACGTCCTCCTACCTTGTCAACAAACTGAAAATTTTTTAAAATTTTAGACGACTTCCTACCTTGTCAACAAATTGAAAACTTTTTAAAATTTTGGACGACTTCCTACCTTGTCAACAAATTGAAAATTTTTAAAAATTTTGCACGACTTCCTATCTTGTCAACAAACTGAAAATTTTTTAAAATTTTGGGCGACTTCCTACTTTGTCAACAAATTGAAAATTTTTAAGAATTTTGGACGACTTCCTACCTTGTCAACAAATTGAAAATTTTTTAAAATTTTGGACGACTTCCTACCATGTCAACAAATTGAAAATTTTTAAAAATTTTGCACGACTTCCTATCTTGTCAACAAACTGAAAATTTTTTAAAATTTTGGGCGACTTCCTACTTTGTCAACAAATTGAAAATTTTTAAGAATTTTGGACGACTTCCTACCTTGTCAACAAATTGAAAGTTTTTTAAAATTTTGGACGACTTCCTACCTTGTCAAAAAATTGAAAATTTTTTAAAATTTTGCACGGCTTCCTACCTTGCCAACAAATTGAAATTTTTTTAAAATTTTGGACGACTACCTACCTTGTCAAAAAATTGAAAATTTTTTAAAATTTTGGACGACTTCCTACCTTGTCAAAAAATTTAAAGTTTTTTAAAATTTTGGACGACTTCCTACCTTGTCAACAAATTGAAAGTTTTTAAAAATTTTGGACGACTTCCTACCTTGTCAAAAACTTGAAAATTTTTTAAAATTTGGAAGACTTCCTACCTTGTCAACAAATTGAAAATTTTTTAAAATTTTGGACGAGTTCCTACCTTGTCAACAAATTGAAAATTTTTTAAAATTTTGGACGACTTCCTACCTTGTCAACAAATTGAAAATTTTTTAAAATTTTGTACGAGTTCCTAGCTTGTCAACAAATTGAAAATTTTTTAAAATTTTGGACGACTTCCTACCTAGTGAAAAAATTGAAAATTTTTTAAAATTTTGCACGACCTACCTTGTCAACAAATTGAAAATTTTTTAAAATTTTGCACGACCCATTACCTTGTCAACAAATTGAAAATTTTTTAAAATTTTGCATGACCCATTACCTTGTCAACAAATTGAAAATATTTTAAAATTTTGGGCGACTACCTACCTTGCCAAAACATATGAACATTTTTTAAAATTTTGGACGACTTCCTACTTTGTCAACAAATTGAAAATTTTGGACGACTTCCTACCTTGTCAAAAAATTGAAAATTTTTTAAAATTTTGGACGACTTCATACCTTGTCAACAAATTGAAAATTTTTTAAAATTTTGCACGACACCCTACCTTGTCAAAAAATTGAAATTTTTTTAAAATTTTGGACGACTTCCTACCTTGTCAAAAAATCGAATATTTTTTAATATTTTGGACGACTACCTACCTTGCCAAAACATATGAACATTTGTTAAAATTTTGGACGACTTCCTACCTTGTGAAAAACTTGAAAAGTTTTTCAAATTTTGGTCGACTTCCTACTTTGTCAACAAATTGAAAATTTTTAAAAATTTTGGACGACTTCCTACCGTGTCAACAAATTGAATATTTTTAAAAATTTTGCACGACTTCCTACCTTGTCAACAAACTGAAAATTTTTTAAAATTTTGCACGTCTTCCTACCTTGTCAACAAACTGAAAATTTTTTAAAATTTTAGACGACTTCCTACCTTGTCAACAAATTGAAAATTTTTTAAAATTTTGGACGACTTCCTACCTTGTCAACAAATTGAAAATTTTTAAAAATTTTGCACGACTTCCTACCTTGTCAACAAACTGAAAATTTTTTAAAATTTTGGGCGACTTCCTACTTTGTCAACAAATTGAAAATTTTTAAGAATTTTGGACGACTTCCTACCTTGTCAAAAAATTGAAAATTTTTTAAAATTTTGGACGAGTTCCTACCTTGTCAACAAATTGAAAGTTTTTTAAAATTTTGGACGACTTCCTACCTTGTCAACAAATTGAAAGTTTTTTAAAATTTTGGACGACTTCCTACCTTGTCAAAAAATTGAAAATTTTTTAAAATTTTGCACGACTTCCTACCTTGCCAACAAATTGAAATTTTCTTAAAATTTTGGAAGACTACCTACCTTGTCAAAAAATTGAAAATTTTTTAAAATTTTGCACGTCTTCCTACCTTGTCAACAAACTGAAAATTTTTTAAAATTTTAGACGACTTCCTACCTTGTCAACAAATTGAAAATTTTTTAAAATTTTGGACGACTTCCTACCTTGTCAACAAATTGAAAATTTTTAAAAATTTTGCACGACTTCCTACCTTGTCAAAAAATTGAAAATTTTTTAAAATTTTGGACGACTTCCTACCTTGTCAAAAAATTTAAAGTTTTTTAAAATTTTGGACGACTTCCTACCTTGTCAACAAATTGAAAGTTTTTAAAAATTTTGGACGACTTCCTACCTTGTCAAAAACTTGAAAATTTTCTAAAATTTGGAAGACTTCCTACGTTGTCAACAAATTGAAAATTTTTAAAAATTTTGCACGACTTCCTACCTTGTCAACAAACTGAAAATTTTTTTAAATTTTGGGCGACTTCCTACTTTGTCAACAAATTGAAAATTTTTAAGAATTTTGGACGACTTCCTACCTTGTCAAAAAATTTAAAATTTTTTAAAATTATGGACGACTTCCTACCTTGTCAACAAATTGAAAATTTTTTAAAATTTTGCACGTCTTCCTACCTTGTCAACAAACTGAAAATTTTTTAAAATTTTAGACGACTTCCTACCTTGTCAACAAATTGAAAATTTTTTAAAATTTTGGACGACTTCGTACCTTGTCAACAAATTGAAAATTTTTAAAAATTTTGCACGACTTCCTACCTTGTCAACAAACTGAAAATTTTTTAAAATTTTGGACGACTTCCTACCTTGTCAAAAAATTGAAAATTTTTTAAAATTTTGCACGACTTCCTACCTTGTCAACAAATTGAAAGTTTTTTAAAATTTTGGACGACTTCCTACCTTGTCAACAAATTGAAAGTTTTTTAAAATTTTGGACGACTTCCTACCTTGTCAAAAAATTGAAAATTTTTTAAAATTTTGCACGACTTCCTACCTTGCCAACAAATTGAAATTTTCTTAAAATTTTGGACGACTACCTACCTTGTCAAAAAATTGAAAATTTTTTAAAATTTTGGACGACTTCCTACCGTGTCAAAAAGTTTAAAGTTTTTTAAAATTTTGGACGACTTCCTACCTTGTCAACAAATTGAAAGTTTTTAAAAATTTTGGACGACTTCCTACCTTGTCAAAAACTTGAAAATTTTCTAAAATTTGGAAGACTTCCTACGTTGTCAACAAATTGAAAAGTTTTTAAAATTTTGGTCGACTTCCTACTTTGTCAACAAATTGAAAATTTTTAAAAATTTTGTACGACTTCCTACCTTGTCAAAAAATTGAAAATTTTTTAAAATTTTGGACGACTTCATACCTTGTCAACAAATTGAAAATTTTTTAAAATTTTGCACGACACCCTACCTTGTCAAAAAATTGAAATTTTTTTAAAATTTTGGACGACTTCCTACCTTGTCAAAAAATCGAATATTTTTTAATATTTTGGACGACTACCTACCTTGCCAAAACATATGAACATTTGTTAAAATTTTGGACGACTTCCTACTTTGTCAACAAATTGAAAATTTTTAAAAATTTTGGACGACTTCCTACCGTGTCAACAAATTGAATATTTTTAAAAATTTTGCACGACTTCCTACCTTGTCAACAAATTGAAAGTTTTTTAAAATTTTGGACGACTTCCTACCTTGTCAACAAACTGAAAGTTTTTTAAAATTTTGGACGACTTCCTACCTTGTCAAAAAATTGAAAATTTTTTAAAATTTTGCACGACTTCCTACCTTGTCAACAAATTGAAAGTTTTTTAAAATTTTGGACGACTTCCTACCTTGTCAACAAATTGAAAGTTTTTTAAAATTTTGGACGACTTCCTACCTTGTCAAAAAATTGAAAATTTTTTAAAATTTTGCACGACTTCCTACCTTGCCAACAAATTGAAATTTTCTTAAAATTTTGGACGACTACCTACCTTGTCAAAAAATTGAAAATTTTTTAAAATTTTGGACGACTTCCTACCGTGTCAAAAAGTTTAAAGTTTTTTAAAATTTTGGACGACTTCCTACCTTGTCAACAAATTGAAAGTTTTTAAAAATTTTGGACGACTTCCTACCTTGTCAAAAACTTGAAAATTTTCTAAAATTTGGAAGACTTCCTACGTTGTCAACAAATTGAAAAGTTTTTAAAATTTTGGTCGACTTCCTACTTTGTCAACAAATTGAAAATTTTTAAAAATTTTGGACGACTTCCTACCGTGTCAACAAATTGAATATTTTTAAAAATTTTGCACGACTTCCTACCTTGTCAACAAACTGAAAATTTTTTAAAATTTTGCACGTCTTCCTACCTTGTCAACAAACTGAAAATTTTTTAAAATTTTAGACGACTTCCTACCTTGTCAACAAATTGAAAATTTTTTAAAATTTTGGACGACTTCCTACCTTGTCAACAAATTGAAAATTTTTAAAAATTTTGCACGACTTCCTACCTTGTCAACAAACTGAAAATTTTTTAAAATTTTGGGCGACTTCCTAATTTGTCAACAAATTGAAAATTTTTAAGAATTTTGGACGACTTCCTACCTTGTCAAAAAATTGAAAATTTTTTAAAATTTTGGACGAGTTCCTACCTTGTCAACAAATTGAAAGTTTTTTAAAATTTTGGACGACTTCCTACCTTGTCAACAAATTGAAAGTTTTTTAAAATTTTGGACGACTTCCTACCTTGTCAAAAAATTGAAAATTTTTTAAAATTTTGCACGACTTCCTACCTTGCCAACAAATTGAAATTTTCTTAAAATTTTGGAAGACTACCTACCTTGTCAAAAAATTGAAAATTTTTTAAAATTTTGCACGTCTTCCTACCTTGTCAACAAACTGAAAATTTTTTAAAATTTTAGACGACTTCCTACCTTGTCAACAAATTGAAAATTTTTTAAAATTTTGGACGACTTCCTACCTTGTCAACAAATTGAAAATTTTTAAAAATTTTGCACGACTTCCTACCTTGTCAAAAAATTGAAAATTTTTTAAAATTTTGGACGACTTCCTACCTTGTCAAAAAATTTAAAGTTTTTTAAAATTTTGGACGACTTCCTACCTTGTCAACAAATTGAAAGTTTTTAAAAATTTTGGACGACTTCCTACCTTGTCAAAAACTTGAAAATTTTCTAAAATTTGGAAGACTTCCTACGTTGTCAACAAATTGAAAATTTTTAAAAATTTTGCACGACTTCCTACCTTGTCAACAAACTGAAAATTTTTTTAAATTTTGGGCGACTTCCTACTTTGTCAACAAATTGAAAATTTTTAAGAATTTTGGACGACTTCCTACCTTGTCAAAAAATTGAAAATTTTTTAAAATTTTGGACGAGTTCCTACCTTGTCAACAAATTTAAAATTTTTTAAAATTATGGACGACTTCCTACCTTGTCAACAAATTGAAAATTTTTTAAAATTTTGCACGTCTTCCTACCTTGTCAACAAACTGAAAATTTTTTAAAATTTTAGACGACTTCCTACCTTGTCAACAAATTGAAAATTTTTTAAAATTTTGGACGACTTCGTACCTTGTCAACAAATTGAAAATTTTTAAAAATTTTGCACGACTTCCTACCTTGTCAACAAACTGAAAATTTTTTAAAATTTTGGACGACTTCCTACCTTGTCAAAAAATTGAAAATTTTTTAAAATTTTGCACGACTTCCTACCTTGTCAACAAATTGAAAGTTTTTTAAAATTTTGGACGACTTCCTACCTTGTCAACAAATTGAAAGTTTTTTAAAATTTTGGACGACTTCCTACCTTGTCAAAAAATTGAAAATTTTTTAAAATTTTGCACGACTTCCTACCTTGCCAACAAATTGAAATTTTCTTAAAATTTTGGACGACTACCTACCTTGTCAAAAAATTGAAAATTTTTTAAAATTTTGGACGACTTCCTACCGTGTCAAAAAGTTTAAAGTTTTTTAAAATTTTGGACGACTTCCTACCTTGTCAACAAATTGAAAGTTTTTAAAAATTTTGGACGACTTCCTACCTTGTCAAAAACTTGAAAATTTTCTAAAATTTGGAAGACTTCCTACGTTGTCAACAAATTGAAAAGTTTTTAAAATTTTGGTCGACTTCCTACTTTGTCAACAAATTGAAAATTTTTAAAAATTTTGTACGACTTCCTACCTTGTCAACGAACTGAAAATTTTTTAAAATTTTGGGCGACTTCCTACTTTGTCAACAAATTGAAAATTTTTTAAAAATTTTGCACGTCTTCCTACCTTGTCAACAAACTGAAAATTTTTTAAAATTTTGGACGACTTCCTACCTTGTCAAAAAATCGAATATTTTTTAATATTTTGGACGACTACCTACCTTGCCAAAACATATGAACATTTGTTAAAATTTTGGACGACATCCTACCTTGTGAAAAACTTGAAAAGTTTTTAAAATTTTGGTCGACTTCCTACTTTGTCAACAAATTGAAAATTTTTAAAAATTTTGTACGACTTCCTACCTTGTCAACGAACTGAAAATTTTTTAAAATTTTGGGTGACTTCCTACTTTGTCAACAAATTGAAAATTTTTTAAAAAATTTGCACGTCTTCCTACCTTGTCAACAAACTGAAAATTTTTTAAAATTTTGGACGACTTCCTACCTTGTCAACAAATTGAAAATTTTTTACCATTTTGGACGACTTCCTACCTTGTCAACAAATTGAAAATTTTTTAGAATTTTGCACGACCCATTACCTTGTCAACAAATTGAAAATTTTTTAAATTTTTGGGCGACTTCCTACCTTGTCAACAAATTGAAAATTTTTTAAAATTTTGGACGACTTCCTACCTTGTCAACAAATTGAAAATTTTTAAAAATTTGGCACGACTTCCTACCTTGTCAACAAACTGAAAATTTTTTAAAATTTTGGGCGACTTCCTACTTTGTCAACAAATTGAAAATTTTTAAGAATTTTGGACGACTTCCTTCCATGTCAAAAAATTGAAAATTTTTTAAAATTTTGGACGAGTTCCTACCTTGTCAACAAATTGAAAGTTTTTTAAAATTTTGGACGACTTCCTACCTTGTCAACAAATTGAAAGTTTTTTAAAATTTTGGACGACTTCCTACCTTGTCAAAAAATTGAAAATTTTTTAAAATTTTGCACGACTTCCTACCTTGCCAACAAATTGAAATTTTCTTAAAATTTTGGACGACTACCTACCTTGTCAAAAAATTGAAAATTTTTTAAAATTTTGGACGACTTCCTACCTTGTCAAAATATTTAAAGTTTTTTAAAATTTTGGACGACTTCCTACCTTGTCAACAAATTGAAAGTTTTTAAAAATTTTGGACGACTTCGTACCTTGTCAAAAACTTGAAAATTTTCTAAAATTTGGAAGACTTCCTACCTTGTCAACAAATTGAAAATTTTTTAAAATTTTGGACGACTTCCTACCTTGTCAAAAACTTGAAAATTTTCTAAAATTTGGAAGACTTCCTACCTTGTCAACAAATTGAAAATTTTTTAAAATTTTGGACGAGTTCCTACCTTGTCAACAAATTGAAAATTTTTTAAAATTTTGGACGACTTCCTACCTTGTCAACAAATTGAAAATTTTTTAAAATTTTGGACGAGTTCCTAGCTTGTCAACAAATTGAAAATTTTTTAAAATTTTGGACGACTTCCTACCTTGTGAAAAAATTGAAAATTTTTTAAAATTTTGCACGACCCAATACCTTGTCAACAAATTGAAAATTTTTTAAAATTTTGCACGACCCATTAACTTGTCAACAAATTGAAAATATTTTAAAATTTTGGGCGACTACCTACCTTGCCAAAACATATGAACATTTTTTAAAATTTTGGACGACTTCCTACTTTGTCAACAAATTGAAAATTTTTTAAAATTTTGGACGACTTCCTACCTTGTCAACAAATTGAAAATTTTTTAAAATTTTGGACGAGTTCCTAGCTTGCCAACAAATTGAAATTTTCTTAAAATTTTGGACGACTACCTACCTTGTCAAAAAATTGAAAATTTTTTAAAATTTTGGACGACTTCCTACCTTGTCAAAAAATTTAAAGTTTTTTAAAATTTTGGACGACTTCCTACCTTGTCAAAAAATTGAAAATTTTTTAAAATTTTGCACGACTTCCTACCTTGCCAACAAATTGAAATTTTCTTAAAATTTTGGACGACTACCTACCTTGTCAAAAAATTGAAAATTTTTTAAAATTTTGGACGACTTCCTACCTTGTCAAAAAATTGAAAATTTTTTAAAAATTTTGTACGACTTCCTACCTTGTCAAGGAACTGAAAATTTCTGAAATTTTGGGCGACTTCCTACTTTGTCAACAAATTTAAATTTTTTAAAAATTTTGTACGTCTTCCTACCTTGTCTACAAACTAAAAAATTTTTAAAATTTTGGACGACTTCCTACCTTGTCAACAATTTGAAAATTTTTTACCATTTTGGACGACTTCCTACCTTGTCAACAAATTGAAAGTTTTTTAAAATTTTGGACGACTTCCTACCTTGTCAACAAATTGAAAGTTTTTTAAAATTTTGGACGACTTCCTACCTTGTCAAAAAATTGAAAATTTTTTAAAATTTTGCACGACTTCCTACCTTGCCAACAAATTGAAATTTTCTTAAAATTTTGGACGACTTCCTACCTTGCCAACAAATTGAAATTTTCTTAAAATTTTGGACGACTACCTACCTTGTCAAAAAATTGAAAATTTTTTAAAATTTTGGACGACTTCCTACCTTGTCAACAAATTGAAAATTTTTAAAAATTTGGCACGACTTCCTACCTTGTCAACAAACTGAAAATTTTTTAAAATTTTGGGCGACTTCCTACTTTGTCAACAAATTGAAAATTTTTAAGAATTTTGGACGACTTCCTTCCTTGTCAAAAAATTGAAAATTTTTTAAAATTTTGGACGAGTTCCTACCTTGTCAACAAATTGAAAGTTTTTTAAAATTTTGGACGACTTCCTACCTTGTCAACAAATTGAAAGTTTTTTAAAATTTTGGACGACTTCCTACCTTGTCAAAAAATTGAAAATTTTTTAAAATTTTGCACGACTTCCTACCTTGCCAACAAATTGAAATTTTCTTAAAATTTTGGACGACTACCTACCTTGTCAAAAAATTGAAAATTTTTTAAAATTTTGGACGACTTCCTACCTTGTCAAAACATTTAAAGTTTTTTAAAATTTTGGACGACTTCCTACCTTGTCAACAAATTGAAAGTTTTTAAAAATTTTGGACGACTTCGTACCTTGTCAAAAACTTGAAAATTTTCTAAAATTTGGAAGACTTCCTACCTTGTCAACAAATTGAAAATTTTTTAAAATTTTGGACGACTTCCTACCTTGTCAAAAACTTGAAAATTTTCTAAAATTTGGAAGACTTCCTACCTTGTCAACAAATTGAAAATTTTTTAAAATTTTGGACGAGTTCCTACCTTGTCAACAAATTGAAAATTTTTTAAAATTTTGGACGACTTCCTACCTTGTCAACAAATTGAAAATTTTTTAAAATTTTGGACGAGTTCCTAGCTTGTCAACAAATTGAAAATTTTTTAAAATTTTGGACGACTTCCTACCTTGTGAAAAAATTGAAAATTTTTTAAAATTTTGCACGACCCAATACCTTGTCAACAAATTGAAAATTTTTTAAAATTTTGCACGACCCATTAACTTGTCAACAAATTGAAAATATTTTAAAATTTTGGGCGACTACCTACCTTGCCAAAACATATGAACATTTTTTAAAATTTTGGACGACTTCCTACTTTGTCAACAAATTGAAAATTTTTTAAAATTTTGGACGACTTCCTACCTTGTCAACAAATTGAAAATTTTTTAAAATTTTGGACGAGTTCCTAGCTTGCCAACAAATTGAAATTTTCTTAAAATTTTGGACGACTACCTACCTTGTCAAAAAATTGAAAATTTTTTAAAATTTTGCACGACTTCCTACCTTGCCAACAAATTGAAATTTTCTTAAAATTTTGGACGACTTCCTACCTTGCCAACAAATTGAAATTTTCTTAAAATTTTGGACGACTACCTACCTTGTCAAAAAATTGAAAATTTTTTAAAATTTTGGACGACTTCCTACCTTGTCAAAAAATTGAAAATTTTTAAAATTTTGGACGAGTTCCTACCTTGTCAACAAATATAAAGTTTTTTAAAATTTTGGACGACTTCCTACCTTGTCAAAAAATTGAAAATTTTTTAAAATTTTGCACGACTTCCTACCTTGCCAACAAATTGAAATTTTCTTAAAATTTTGGACGACTACCTACCTTGTCAAAACATATGAACATTTGTTAAAATTTTGGGCGACTTCCTACCTTGTGAAAAACTTGAAAAGTTTTTAAAATTTTGGTCGACTTCCTACTTTGTCAACAAATTGAAAATTTTTTACCATTTTGGACGACTTCCTACCTTGTCAACAAATTGAAATTTTCTTAAAATTTTGGACGACTACCTACCTTGTCAAAAAATTGAAAATTTTTTAAAATTTTGGACGACTTCCTACCTTGTCAAAAAATTGAAAATTTTTAAAATTTTGGACGAGTTCCTACCTTGTCAACAAATATAAAGTTTTTTAAAATTTTGGACGACTTCCTACCTTGTCAAAAAATTGAAAATTTTTTAAAATTTTGCACGACTTCCTACCTTGCCAACAAATTGAAATTTTCTTAAAATTTTGGACGACTACCTACCTTGTCAAAACATATGAACATTTGTTAAAATTTTGGGCGACTTCCTACCTTGTGAAAAACTTGAAAAGTTTTTAAAATTTTGGTCGACTTCCTACTTTGTCAACAAATTGAAAATTTTTTACCATTTTGGACGACTTCCTACCTTGTCAACAAATTGAAAATTTTTTAAAATTTTGGACGACTTCCTACCTTGTCAACAAATTGAAAATTTTTTAAAATTTTGGACGACTTCCTACCTTGTCAAAACATTGAAAATTTTTTAAAATTTTGGACGACTTCCTACCTTGTCAACAAATTGAAAATTTTTTAAAATTTTGGACGACTTCCTACCTTGTCAACAATTTGAAAATTTTTTACCATTTTGGACGACTTCCTACCTTGTCAACAAATTGAAAGTTTTTTAAAATTTTGGACGACTTCCTACCTTGTCAACAAATTGAAAGTTTTTTAAAATTTTGGACGACTTCCTACCTTGTCAAAAAATTGAAAATTTTTTAAAATTTTGCACGACTTCCTACCTTGCCAACAAATTGAAATTTTCTTAAAATTTTGGACGACTTCCTACCTTGCCAACAAATTGAAATTTTCTTAAAATTTTGGACGACTACCTACCTTGTCAAAAAATTGAAAATTTTTTAAAATTTTGGACGACTTCCTACCTTGTCAAAAAATTGAAAATTTTTAAAATTTTGGACGAGTTCCTACCTTGTCAACAAATATAAAGTTTTTTAAAATTTTGGACGACTTCCTACCTTGTCAAAAAATTGAAAATTTTTTAAAATTTTGCACGACTTCCTACCTTGCCAACAAATTGAAATTTTCTTAAAATTTTGGACGACTACCTACCTTGTCAAAACATATGAACATTTGTTAAAATTTTGGGCGACTTCCTACCTTGTGAAAAACTTGAAAAGTTTTTAAAATTTTGGTCGACTTCCTACTTTGTCAACAAATTGAAAATTTTTAAAAATTTTGTACGACTTCCTACCTTGTCAACGAACTGAAAATTTTTTAAAATTTTGGGCGACTTCCTACTATGTCAACAAATTGAAAATTTTTTAAAAATTTTGCACGTCCTCCTACCTTGTCAACAAACTGAAAATTTTTTAAAATTTTAGACGACTTCCTACCTTGTCAACAAATTGAAAACTTTTTAAAATTTTGGACGACTTCCTACCTTGTCAACAAATTGAAAATTTTTAAAAATTTTGCACGACTTCCTATCTTGTCAACAAACTGAAAATTTTTTAAAATTTTGGGCGACTTCCTACTTTGTCAACAAATTGAAAATTTTTAAGAATTTTGGACGACTTCCTACCTTGTCAACAAATTGAAAATTTTTTAAAATTTTGGACGACTTCCTACCTTGTCAACAAATTGAAAATTTTTAAAAATTTTGCACGACTTCCTATCTTGTCAACAAACTGAAAATTTTTTAAAATTTTGGGCGACTTCCTACTTTGTCAACAAATTGAAAATTTTTAAGAATTTTGGACGACTTCCTACCTTGTCACCAAATTGAAAGTTTTTTAAAATTTTGGACGACTTCCTACCTTGTCAAAAAATTGAAAATTTTTTAAAATTTTGCACGGCTTCCTACCTTGCCAACAAATTGAAATTTTTTTAAAATTTTGGACGACTACCTACCTTGTCAAAAAATTGAAAATTTTTTAAAATTTTGGACGACTTCCTACCTTGTCAAAAAATTTAAAGTTTTTTAAAATTTTGGACGACTTCCTACCTTGTCAACAAATTGAAAATTTTTTAAAATTTTGGACGAGTTCCTACCTTGTCAACAAATTGAAAATTTTTTAAAATTTTGGACGACTTCCTACCTTGTCAACAAATTGAAAATTTTTTAAAATTTTGTACGAGTTCCTAGCTTGTCAACAAATTGAAAATTTTTTAAAATTTTGGACGACTTCCTACCTTGTGAAAAAATTGAAAATTTTTTAAAATTTTGCACGACCTACCTTGTCAACAAATTGAAAATTTTTTAAAATTTTGCACGACCCATTACCTTGTCAACAAATTGAAAATTTTTTAAAATTTTGCATGACCCATTACCTTGTCAACAAATTGAAAATATTTTAAAATTTTGGGCGACTACCTACCTTGCCAAAACATATGAACATTTTTTAAAATTTTGGACGACTTCCTACTTTGTCAACAAATTGAAAATTTTGGACGACTTCCTACCTTGTCAAAAAATTGAAAATTTTTTAAAATTTTGGACGACTTCATACCTTGTCAACAAATTGAAAATTTTTTAAAATTTTGCACGACACCCTACCTTGTCAAAAAATTGAAATTTTTTTAAAATTTTGGACGACTTCCTACCTTGTCAAAAAATCGAATATTTTTTAATATTTTGGACGACTACCTACCTTGCCAAAACATATGAACATTTGTTAAAATTTTGGACGACTTCCTACCTTGTGAAAAACTTGAAAAGTTTTTAAAATTTTGGTCGACTTCTACTTTGTCAACAAATTGAAAATTTTTAAAAATTTTGGACGACTTCCTACCTTGTCAACAAATTGAATATTTTTAAAAATTTTGCACGACTTCCTACCTTGTCAACAAACTGAAAATTTTTTAAAATTTTGCACGTCTTCCTACCTTGTCAACAAACTGAAAATTTTTTAAAATTTTAGACGACTTCCTACCTTGTCAACAAATTGAAAATTTTTTAAAATTTTGGACGACTTCCTACCTTGTCAACAAACTGAAAATTTTTTAAAATTTTGGGCGACTTCCTACTTTGTCAACAAATTGAAAATTTTTAAGAATTTTGGACGACTTCCTACCTTGTCAAAAAATTGAAAATTTTTTAAAATTTTGGACGAGTTCCTACCTTGTCAACAAATTGAAAGTTTTTTAAAATTTTGGACGACTTCCTACCTTGTCAACAAATTGAAAGTTTTTTAAAATTTTGGACGACTTCCTACCTTGTCAAAAAATTGAAAATTTTTTAAAATTTTGCACGACTTCCTACCTTGCCAACAAATTGAAATTTTCTTAAAATTTTGGAAGACTACCTACCTTGTCAAAAAATTGAAAATTTTTTAAAATTTTGCACGTCTTCCTACCTTGTCAACAAACTGAAAATTTTTTAAAATTTTAGACGACTTCCTACCTTGTCAACAAATTGAAAATTTTTTAAAATTTTGGACGACTTCCTACCTTGTCAACAAATTGAAAATTTTTAAAAATTTTGCACGACTTCCTACCTTGTCAAAAAATTGAAAATTTTTTAAAATTTTGGACGACTTCCTACCTTGTCAAAAAATTTAAAGTTTTTTAAAATTTTGGACGACTTCCTACCTTGTCAACAAATTGAAAGTTTTTAAAAATTTTGGACGACTTCCTACCTTGTCAAAAACTTGAAAATTTTCTAAAATTTGGAAGACTTCCTACGTTGTCAACAAATTGAAAATTTTTAAAAATTTTGCACGACTTCCTACCTTGTCAACAAACTGAAAATTTTTTTAAATTTTGGGCGACTTCCTACTTTGTCAACAAATTGAAAATTTTTAAGAATTTTGGACGACTTCCTACCTTGTCAAAAAATTGAAAATTTTTTAAAATTTTGGACGAGTTCCTACCTTGTCAACAAATTTAAAATTTTTTAAAATTATGGACGACTTCCTACCTTGTCAACAAATTGAAAATTTTTTAAAATTTTGCACGTCTTCCTACCTTGTCAACAAACTGAAAATTTTTTAAAATTTTAGACGACTTCCTACCTTGTCAACAAATTGAAAATTTTTTAAAATTTTGGACGACTTCCTACCTTGTCAACAAATTGAAAATTTTTAAAAATTTTGCACGACTTCCTACCTTGTCAACAAACTGAAAATTTTTTAAAATTTTGGACGACTTCCTACCTTGTC
Organism: Condylostylus longicornis; assembly: GCF_029603195.1. Lineage (NCBI taxonomy): Eukaryota > Metazoa > Arthropoda > Insecta > Diptera > Dolichopodidae > Condylostylus > Condylostylus longicornis. Next base: position 1,119,344 of record NW_026577998.1, read on the forward strand.
AAAAAATTGAAAATTTTTTAAAATTTTGCACGACTTCCTACCTTGTCAACAAATTGAAAGTTTTTTAAAATTTTGGACGACTTCCTACCTTGTCAACAAATTGAAAGTTTTTTAAAATTTTGGACGACTTCCTACCTTGTCAAAAAATTGAAAATTTTTTAAAATTTTGCACGACTTCCTACCTTGCCAACAAATTGAAATTTTCTTAAAATTTTGGACGACTACCTACCTTGTCAAAAAATTGAAAATTTTTTAAAATTTTGGACGACTTCCTACCGTGTCAAAAAGTTTAAAGTTTTTTAAAATTTTGGACGACTTCCTACCTTGTCAACAAATTGAAAGTTTTTAAAAATTTTGGACGACTTCCTACCTTGTCAAAAACTTGAAAATTTTCTAAAATTTGGAAGACTTCCTACGTTGTCAACAAATTGAAAAGTTTTTAAAATTTTGGTCGACTTCCTACTTTGTCAACAAATTGAAAATTTTTAAAAATTTTGTACGACTTCCTACCTTGTCAACGAACTGAAAATTTTTTAAAATTTTGGGCGACTTCCTACTTTGTCAACAAATTGAAAATTTTTTAAAAATTTTGCACGTCTTCCTACCTTGTCAACAAACTGAAAATTTTTTAAAATTTTGGACGACTTCCTACCTTGTCAACAAATTGAAAATTTTTTACCATTTTGGACGACTTCCTACTTTGTCAACAAATTGAAAATTTTTTAAAATTTTGGACGACTTCCTACCTTGTCAAAAAATCGAATATTTTTTAATATTTTGGACGACTACCTACCTTGCCAAAACATATGAACATTTGTTAAAATTTTGGACGACATCCTACCTTGTGAAAAACTTGAAAAGTTTTTAAAATTTTGGTCGACTTCCTACTTTGTCAACAAATTGAAAATTTTTAAAAATTTTGTACGACTTCCTACCTTGTCAACGAACTGAAAATTTTTTAAAATTTTGGGTGACTTCCTACTTTGTCAACAAATTGAAAATTTTTTAAAAAATTTGCACGTCTTCCTACCTTGTCAACAAACTGAAAATTTTTTAAAATTTTGGACGACTTCCTACCTTGTCAACAAATTGAAAATTTTTTACCATTTTGGACAACTTCCTACCTTGTCAACAAATTGAAAATTTTTTAGAATTTTGCACGACCCATTACCTTGTCAACAAATTGAAAATTTTTTAAATTTTTGGGCGACTTCCTACCTTGTCAACAAACTGAAAATTTTTTAAAATTTTGGACGACTTCCTACCTTGTCAACAAATTGAAAATTTTTTACCATTTTGGACGACTTCCTACCTTGTCAACAAATTGAAAATTTTTTAGAATTTTGCACGACCCATTACCTTGTCAACAAATTGAAAGTTTTTTAAAATTTTGGACGACTTCCTACCTTGTCAACAAATTGAAAGTTTTTAAAAATTTTGGACGACTTCCTACCTTGTCAAAAACTTGAAAATTTTCTAAAATTTGGAAGACTTCCTACCTTGTCAACAAATTGAAAATTTTTTAAAATTTTGGACGACTTCCTACCTTGTCAAAAACTTGAAAATTTTCTAAAATTTGGAAGACTTCCTACCTTGTCAACAAATTGAAAATTTTTTAAAATTTTGGACGAGTTCCTACCTTGTCAACAAATTGAAAATTTTTTAAAATTTTGGACGACTTCCTACCTTGTCAACAAATTGAAAATTTTTTAAAATTTTGGACGAGTTCCTAGCTTGTCAACAAATTGAAAATTTTTTAAAATTTTGGACGACTTCCTACCTTGTGAAAAAATTGAAAATTTTTTAAAATTTTGCACGACCCAATACCTTGTCAACAAATTGAAAATTTTTTAAAATTTTGCACGACCCATTAACTTGTCAACAAATTGAAAATATTTTAAAATTTTGGGCGACTACCTACCTTGCCAAAACATATGAACATTTTTTAAAATTTTGGACGACTTCCTACTTTGTCAACAAATTGAAAATTTTTTAAAATTTTGGACGACTTCCTACCTTGTCAACAAATTGAAAATTTTTTAAAATTTTGGACGAGTTCCTAGCTTGCCAACAAATTGAAATTTTCTTAAAATTTTGGACGACTACCTACCTTGTCAAAAAATTGAAAATTTTTTAAAATTTTGGACGACTTCCTACCTTGTCAAAAAATTTAAAGTTTTTTAAAATTTTGGACGACTTCCTACCTTGTCAAAAAATTGAAAATTTTTTAAAATTTTGCACGACTTCCTACCTTGCCAACAAATTGAAATTTTCTTAAAATTTTGGACGACTACCTACCTTGTCAAAAAATTGAAAATTTTTTAAAATTTTGGACGACTTCCTACCTTGTCAAAAAATTGAAAATTTTTTAAAAATTTTGTACGACTTCCTACCTTGTCAACGAACTGAAAATTTTTTAAAATTTTGGGCGACTTCCTACTTTGTCAACAAATTTAAATTTTTTAAAAATTTTGTACGTCTTCCTACCTTGTCTACAAACTAAAAAATTTTTAAAATTTTGGACGACTTCCTACCTTGTCAACAATTTGAAAATTTTTTACCATTTTGGACGACTTCCTACCTTGTCAACAAATTGAAAGGTTTTTAAAATTTTGGACGACTTCCTACCTTGTCAACAAATTGAAAGTTTTTTAAAATTTTGGACGACTTCCTACCTTGTCAAAAAATTGAAAATTTTTTAAAATTTTGCACGACTTCCTACCTTGCCAACAAATTGAAATTTTCTTAAAATTTTGGACGACTTCCTACCTTGCCAACAAATTGAAATTTTCTTAAAATTTTGGACGACTACCTACCTTGTCAAAAAATTGAAAATTTTTTAAAATTTTGGACGACTTCCTACCTTGTCAAAAAATTGAAAATTTTTTAAAATTTTGGACGAGTTCCTACCTTGTCAACAAATTGAAAGTTTTTTAAAATTTTGGACGACTTCCTACCTTGTCAAAAAATTGAAATTTTCTTAAAATTTTGGACGACTACCTACCTTGTCAAAACATATGAACATTTGTTAAAATTTTGGACGACTTCCTACCTTGTGAAAAACTTGAAAAGTTTTTAAAATTTTGGTCGACTTCCTACTTTGTCAACAAATTGAAAATTTTTAAAAATTTTGTACGACTTCCTACCTTGTCAACGAACTGAAAATTTTTTAAAATTTTGGGCGACTTCCTACTTTGTCAACAAATTGAAAATTTTTTAAAAATTTTGCACGTCTTCCTACCTTGTCAACACACTGAAAATTTTTTAAAATTCTGGACGACTTCCTACCTTGTCAACAAATTGAAAATTTTTTTACCATTTTGGACGACTTCCTACCTTGTCAACAAATTGAAAATTTTTTAGAATTTTGCACGACCCATTACCTTGTCAACAAATTGAAAATTTTTTAAATTTTTGGGAGACTTCCTACCTTGTCACCAAATTTAAAATTTTTAAGAATTTTGGACGACTTCCTACCTTGTCAAAAAATTGAAAATTTTTTAAAATTTTGGACGACTTCCTACCTTGTCAACGAACTGAAAATTTTTTAAAATTTTGGGCGACTTCCTACTTTGTCAACAAATTGAAAATTTTTTAAAAATTTTGCACGTCCTCCTACCTTGTCAACAAACTGAAAATTTTTTAAAATTTTAGACGACTTCCTACCTTGTCAACAAATTCAAAATTTTTTAAAATTTTGGACGACTTCCTACCTTGTCAACAAATTGAAAATTTTTAAAAATTTTGCACGACTTCCTACCTTGTCAACAAACTGAAAATTTTTTAAAATTTTGGACGAGTTCCTACCTTGTCACCAAATTGAAAGCTTTTTAAAATTTTGGACGACTTCCTACCTTGTCAACAAATTGAAAGTTTTTTAAAATTTTGGACGACTTCCTACCTTGTCAAAAAATTGAAAATTTTTTAAAATTTTGCACGGCTTCCTACCTTGCCAACAAATTGAAATTTTTTTAAAATTTTGGACGACTACCTACCTTGTCAAAAAATTGAAAATTTTTTAAAATTTTGGACGACTTCCTACCTTGTCAAAAAATTTAAAGTTTTTTAAAATTTTGGACGACTTCCTACCTTGTCAACAAATTGGAAGTTTTTAAAAATTTTGGACGACTTCCTACCTTGTCAAAAACTTGAAAATTTTTTAAAATTTGGAAGACTTCCTACCTTGTCAACAAATTGAAAATTTTTTAAAATTTTAGACGACTTCCTACCTTGTCAACAAATTGAAAATTTTTTAAAATTTTGGACGACTTCCTACCTTGTCAACAAATTGAAAATTTTTAAAAATTTTGCACGACTTCCTACCTTGTCAACAAACTGAAAATTTTTTAAAATTTTGGACGAGTTCCTACCTTGTCAACAAATTGAAAGCTTTTTAAAATTTTGGACGACTTCCTACCTTGTCAACAAATTGAAAGTTTTTTAAAATTTTGGACGACTTCCTACCTTGTCAAAAAATTGAAAATTTTTTAAAATTTTGCACGGCTTCCTACCTTGCCAACAAATTGAAATTTTTTTAAAATTTTGGACGACTACCTACCTTGTCAAAAAATTGAAAATTTTTTAAAATTTTGGACGACTTCCTACCTTGTCAAAAAATTTAAAGTTTTTTAAAATTTTGGACGACTTCCTACCTTGTCAACAAATTGAAAGTTTTTAAAAATTTTGGACGACTTCCTACCTTGTCAAAAACTTGAAAATTTTTTAAAATTTGGAAGACTTCCTACCTTGTCAACAAATTGAAAATTTTTTAAAATTTTGGACGAGTTCCTACCTTGTCAACAAATTGAAAATTTTTTAAAATTTTGGACGACTTCCTACCTTGTCAACAAATTGAAAATTTTTTAAAATTTTGTACGAGTTCCTAGCTTGTCAACAAAATGAAAATTTTTTAAAATTTTGGACGACTTCCTACCTTGTGAAAAAATTGAAAATTTTTTAAAATTTTGCACGACCCAATACCTTGTCAACAAATTGAAAATTTTTTAAAATTTTGCACGACCCATTACCTTGTCAACAAATTGAAAATTTTTTAAAATTTTGCATGACCCATTACCTTGTCAACAAATTGAAAATATTTTAAAATTTTGGGCGACTACCTACCTTGCCAAAACATATGAACATTTTTTAAAATTTTGGACGACTTCCTACTTTGTCAACAATTGAAAATTTTATACGACTTCCTACCTTGTCAAAAAATTGAAAATTTTTTAAAATTTTGGACGACTTCATACCTTGTCAACAAATTGAAAATTTTTTAAAATTTTGCACGACACCCTACCTTGTCAAAAAATTGAAATTTTTTTAAAATTTTGGACGACTTCCTACCTTGTCAAAAAATCGAATATTTTTTAATATTTTGGACGACTACCTACCTTGCCAAAACATATGAACATTTGTTAAAATTTTGGACGACTTCCTACCTTATGAAAAACTTGAAAAGTTTTTAAAATTTTGGTCGACTTCCTACTTTGTCAACAAATTGAAAATTTTTAAAAATTTTGTACGACTTCCTACCTTGTCAACGAACTGAAAATTTTTTAAAATTTTGGGCGACTTCCTACTTTGTCAACAAATTGAAAATTTTTTAAAATTTTGGACGACTTCCTACCTTGTCAAAAAATTGAAAATTTTTTAAAATTTTGGACGACTTTCTACCTTGTCAACAAATTGAAAATTTTTTAAAATTTTGCACGACACCCTACCTTGTCAAAAAATTGAAATTTTTTTAAAATTTTGGACGACTTCCTACCTTGTCAAAAAATCGAATATTTTTTAATATTTTGGACGACTACCTACCTTGCCAAAACATATGAACATTTGTTAAAATTTTGGACGACTTCCTACCTTGTGAAAAACTTGAAAAGTTTTTAAAATTTTGGTCGACTTCCTACTTTGTCAACAAATTGAAAATTTTTAAAAATTTTGTACGACTTCCTACCTTGTCAACGAACTGAAAATTTTTTAAAATTTTGGGCGACTTCCTACTTTGTCAACAAATTGAAAATTTTTTAAAAATTTTGCACGTCTTCCTACCTTGTCAACAAACTGAAAATTTTTTAAAATTTTGGACGACTTCCTACCTTGTCAACAAATTGAAAATTTTTTAAAATTTTGGACGACTTCCTACCTTGTCAACAAATTGAAAATTTTTAAAAATTTTGCACGACTTCCTATCTTGTCAACAAACTGAAAATTTTTTAAAATTTTGGGCGACTTCTTACTTTGTCAACAAATTGAAAATTTTTAAGAATTTTGGACGACTTCCTACCTTGTCAACAAATTGAAAATTTTTTAAAATTTTGGACGAGTTCCTACCTTGTCAACAAATTGAAAGCTTTTTAAAATTTTGGACGACTTCCTACCTTGTCAACAAATTGAAAGTTTTTTAAAATTTTGGACGACTTCCTACCTTGTCAAAAAATTGAAAATTTTTTAAAATTTTGCACGGCTTCCTACCTTGCCAACAAATTGAAATTTTTTTAAAATTTTGGACGACTACCTACCTTGTCAAAAAATTGAAAATTTTTTAAAATTTTGGACGACTTCCTACCTTGTCAAAAAATTTAAAGTTTTTTAAAATTTTGGACGACTTCCTACCTTGTCAACAAATTGAAAGTTTTTAAAAATTTTGGACGACTTCCTACCTTGTCAAAAACTTGAAAATTTTTTTGAAATTTGGAAGACTTCCTACCTTGTCAACAAATTGAAAATTTTTTAAAATTATGGACGACTTCCTACCTTGTCAACAAATTGAAAATTTTTTAAAATTTTGGACGACTTCCTACCTTGTCAACAAATTGAAAATTTTTTAAAATTTTGTACGAGTTCCTAGCTTGTCAACAAATTGAAAATTTTTTAAAATTTTGGACGACTTCCTACCTTGTGAAAAAATTGAAAATTTTTTAAAATTTTGCACGACCCAATACCTTGTCAACAAATTGAAAATTTTTTAAAATTTTGCACGACCCATTACCTTGTCAACAAATTGAAAATTTTTTAAAATTTTGCATGACCCATTACCTTGTCAACAAATTGAAAATATTTTAAAATTTTGGGCGACTACCTACCTTGCCAAAACATATGAACATTTTTTAAAATTTTGGACGACTTCCTACTTTGTCAACAATTGAAAATTTTATACGACTTCCTACCTTGTCAAAAAATTGAAAATTTTTTAAAATTTTGGACGACTTCATACCTTGTCAACAAATTGAAAATTTTTTAAAATTTTGCACGACACCCTACCTTGTCAAAAAATTGAAATTTTTTTAAAATTTTGGACGACTTCCTACCTTGTCAACAAATTGAAAATTTTTTAAAATTTTGCACGACACCCTACCTTGTCAAAAAATTGAAATTTTTTTAAAATTTTGGACGACTTCCTACCTTGTCAAAAAATCGAATATTTTTTAATATTTTGGACGACTACCTACCTTGCCAAAACATATGAACATTTGTTAAAATTTTGGACGACTTCCTACCTTGTGAAAAACTTGAAAAGTTTTTAAAATTTTGGTCGACTTCCTACTTTGTCAACAAATTGAAAATTTTTAAAAATTTTGTACGACTTCCTACCTTGTCAACGAACTGAAAATTTTTTAAAATTTTGGGCGACTTCCTACTTTGTCAACAAATTGAAAATTTTTTAAAAATTTTGCACGTCTTCCTACCTTGTCAACAAACTGAAAATTTTTTAAAATTTTGGACGACCCATTACCTTGTCAACAAATTGAAAATTTTTTAAATTTTTGGGCGACTTCCTACCTTGTCACCAAATTTAAAATTTTTTAAAATTATGGACGACTTCCTACCTTGTCAACAAATTGAAAATTTTTTAAAATTTTGCACGTCTTCCTACCTTGTCAACAAACTGAAAATTTTTTAAAATTTTAGACGACTTCCTACCTTGTCAACAAATTGAAAATTTTTTAAAATTTTGGACGACTTCCTACCTTGTCAACAAATTGAAAATTTTTAAAAATTTTGCACGACTTCCTACCTTGTCAACAAACTGAAAATTTTTTAAAATTTTGGGCGACTTCCTACTTTGTCAACAAATTGAAAATTTTTAAGAATTTTGGACGACTTCCTACCTTGTCAAAAAATTGAAAATTTTTTAAAATTTTGGACGAGTTCCTACCTTGTCAACAAATTGAAAGTTTTTTAAAATTTTGGACGACTTCCTACCTTGTCAACAAATTGAAAGTTTTTTAAAATTTTGGACGACTTCCTACCTTGTCAAAAAATTGAAAATTTTTTAAAATTTTGCACGACTTCCTACCTTGCCAACAAATTGAAATTTTCTTAAAATTTTGGACGACTACCTACCTTGTCAAAAAATTGAAAATTTTTTAAAATTTTGGACGACTTCCTACCTTGTCAAAAAATTTAAAGTTTTTTAAAATTTTGGACGACTTCCTACCTTGTCAACAAATTGAAAGTTTTTAAAAATTTTGGACGACTTCCTACCTTGTCAAAAACTTGAAAATTTTCGAAAATTTGGAAGACTTCCTACCTTGTCAACAAATTGAAAATTTTTTAAAATTTTGGACGACTTCCTACCTTGTCAAAAACTTGAAAATTTTCTAAAATTTGGAAGACTTCCTACCTTGTCAACAAATTGAAAATTTTTTAAAATTTTGTACGAGTTCCTAGCTTGTCAATTAATTGAAAATTTTTTAAAATTTTGGACGACTTCCTACCTTGTGAAAAAATTGAAAATTTTTTAAAATTTTGCACGACCCAATACCTTGTCAACAAATTGAAAATTTTTTAAAATTTTGCACGACCCATTACCTTGTCAACAAATTGAAAATTTTTTAAAATTTTGCATGACCCATTACCTTGTCAACAAATTGAAAATTTTTTAAAATTTTGGACGACTTCCTACCTTGTCAAAAACTTGAAAATTTTCTAAAATTTGGAAGACTTCCTACCTTGTCAACAAATTGAAAATTTTTTAAAATTTTGGACGACTTCCTACCTTGTCAAAAACTTGAAAATTTTCTAAAATTTGGAAGACTTCCTACCTTGTCAACAAATTGAAAATTTTTTAAAATTTTGTACGACTTCCTACCTTGTGAAAAAATTGAAAATTTTTTAAAATTTTGCACGACCCAATACCTTGTCAACAAATTGAAAATTTTTTAAAATTTTGCACGACCCAATACCTTGTCAACAAATTGAAAATTTTTTAAAATTTTGCACGACCCATTACCTTGTCAACAAATTGAAAATTTTTTAAAATTTTGCATGACCCATTACCTTGTCAACAAATTGAAAATATTTTAAAATTTTGGGCGACTACCTACCTTGCCAAAACATATGAACATTTTTTAAAATTTTGGACGACTTCCTACTTTGTCAACAATTGAAAATTTTATACGACTTCCTACCTTGTCAAAAAATTGAAAATTTTTTAAAATTTTGGACGACTTCATACCTTGTCAACAAATTGAAAATTTTTTAAAATTTTGCACGACACCCTACCTTGTCAAAAAATTGAAATTTTTTTAAAATTTTGGACGACTTCCTACCTTGTTAAAAAATCGAATATTTTTTAATATTTTGGACGACTACCTACCTTGCCAAAACATATGAACATTTGTTAAAATTTTGGACGACTTCCTACCTTATGAAAAACTTGAAAAGTTTTTAAAATTTTGGTCGACTTCCTACTTTGTCAACAAATTGAAAATTTTTAAAAATTTTGTACGACTTCCTACCTTGTCAACGAACTGAAAATTTTTTAAAATTTTGGGCGACTTCCTACTTTGTCAACAAATTGAAAATTTTTTAAAATTTTGGACGACTTCCTACCTTGTCAAAAAATTGAAAATTTTTTAAAATTTTGGACGACTTTCTACCTTGTCAACAAATTGAAAATTTTTTAAAATTTTGCACGACACCCTACCTTGTCAAAAAATTGAAATTTTTTTAAAATTTTGGACGACTTCCTACCTTGTCAAAAAATCGAATATTTTTTAATATTTTGGACGACTACCTACCTTGCCAAAACATATGAACATTTGTTAAAATTTTGGACGACTTCCTACCTTGTGAAAAACTTGAAAAGTTTTTAAAATTTTGGTCGACTTCCTACTTTGTCAACAAATTGAAAATTTTTAAAAATTTTGTACGACTTCCTACCTTGTCAACGAACTGAAAATTTTTTAAAATTTTGGGCGACTTCCTACTTTGTCAACAAATTGAAAATTTTTTAAAAATTTTGCAAGTCTTCGTACCTTGTCAACAAACTGAAAATTTTTTAAAATTTTGGACGACCCATTACCTTGTCAACAAATTGAAAATTTTTTAAATTTTTGGGCGACTTCCTACCTTGTCACCAAATTTAAAATTTTTTAAAATTATGGACGACTTCCTACCTTGTCAACAAATTGAAAATTTTTTAAAATTTTGCACGTCTTCCTACCTTGTCAACAAACTGAAAATTTTTTAAAATTTTAGACGACTTCCTACCTTGTCAACAAATTGAAAATTTTTTAAAATTTTGGACGACTTCCTACCTTGTCAACAAATTGAAAATTTTTAAAAATTTTGCACGACTTCCTACCTTGTCAACAAACTGAAAATTTTTTAAAATTTTGGGCGACTTCCTACTTTGTCAACAAATTGAAAATTTTGAAGAATTTTGGACGACTTCCTACCTTGTCAAAAAATTGAAAATTTTTTAAAATTTTGGACGAGTTCCTACCTTGTCAACAAATTGAAAGTTTTTTAAAATTTTGGACGACTTCCTACCTTGTCAACAAATTGAAAGTTTTTTAAAATTTTGGACGACTTCCTACCTTGTCAAAAAATTGAAAATTTTTTAAAATTTTGCACGACTTCCTACCTTGCCAACAAATTGAAATTTTCTTAAAATTTTGGACGACTACCTACCTTGTCAAAAAATTGAAAATTTTTTAAAATTTTGGACGACTTCCTACCTTGTCAAAAGATTTAAAGTTTTTTAAAATTTTGGACGACTTCCTACCTTGTCAACAAATTGAAAGTTTTTAAAAATTTTGGACGACTTCCTACCTTGTCAAAAACTTGAAAATTTTCGAAAATTTGGAAGACTTCCTACCTTGTCAACAAATTGAAAATTTTTTAAAATTTTGGACGACTTCCTACCTTGTCAAAAACTTGAAAATTTTCTAAAATTTGGAAGACTTCCTACCTTGTCAACAAATTGAAAATTTTTTAAAATTTTGTACGAGTTCCTAGCTTGTCAACAAATTGAAAATTTTTTAAAATTTTGGACGACTTCCTACCTTGTGAAAAAATTGAAAATTTTTTAAAATTTTGCACGACCCAATACCTTGTCAACAAATTGAAAATTTTTTAAAATTTTGCACGACCCATTACCTTGTCAACAAATTGAAAATTTTTTAAAATTTTGCATGACCCATTACCTTGTCAACAAATTGAAAATTTTTTAAAATTTTGGACGACTTCCTACCTTGTCAAAAACTTGAAAATTTTCTAAAATTTGGAAGACTTCCTACCTTGTCAACAAATTGAAAATTTTTTAAAATTTTGGACGACTTCCTACCTTGTCAAAAACTTGAAAATTTTCTAAAATTTGGAAGACTTCCTACCTTGTCAACAAATTGAAAATTTTTTAAAATTTTGTACGACTTCCTACCTTGTCAACAAATTGAAAATTTTTTACCATTTTGGACGACTTCCTACCTTGTCAACAAATTGAAAATTTTTTAGAATTTTGCACGACCCATTACCTTGTCAACAAATTGAAAATTTTTTAAATTTTTGGGCGACTTCCTACCTTGTCAACAAATTGAAAATTTTTTAAAATTTTGGACGACTTCCTACCTTGTCAACAAATTGAAAATTTTTAAAAATTTTGCACGACTTCCTACCTTGTCAACAAACTGAAAATTTTTTAAAATTTTGGGCGACTTCCTACTTTGTCAACAAATTGAAAATTTTTAAGAATTTTGGACGACTTCCTTCCTTGTCAAAAAATTGAAAATTTTTTAAAATTTTGGACGAGTTCCTACCTTGTCAACAAATTGAAAGTTTTTTAAAATTTTGGACGACTTCCTACCTTGTCAACAAATTGAAAGTTTTTTAAAATTTTGGACGACTTCCTACCTTGTCAAAAAATTGAAAATTTTTTAAAATTTTGCACGACTTCCTACCTTGCCAACAAATTGAAATTTTCTTAAAATTTTGGACGACTACCTACCTTGTCAAAAAATTGAAAATTTTTTAAAATTTTGGACGACTTCCTACCTTGTCAAAATATTTAAAGTTTTTTAAAATTTTGGACGACTTCCTACCTTGTCAACAAATTGAAAGTTTTTAAAAATTTTGGACGACTTCCTACCTTGTCAAAAACTTGAAAATTTTCTAAAATTTGGAAGACTTCCTACCTTGTCAACAAATTGAAAATTTTTTAAAATTTTGGACGACTTCCTACCTTGTCAAAAACTTGAAAATTTTCTAAAATTTGGAAGACTTCCTACCTTGTCAACAAATTGAAAATTTTTTAAAATTTTGGACGAGTTCCTACCTTGTCAACAAATTGAAAATTTTTTAAAATTTTGGACGACTTCCTACCTTGTCAACAAATTGAAAATTTTTTAAAATTTTGGACGAGTTCCTAGCTTGTCAACAAATTGAAAATTTTTTAAAATTTTGGACGACTTCCTACCTTGTGAAAAAATTGAAAATTTTTTAAAATTTTGCACGACCCAATACCTTGTCAACAAATTGAAAATTTTTTAAAATTTTGCACGACCCATTAACTTGTCAACAAATTGAAAATATTTTAAAATTTTGGGCGACTACCTACCTTGCCAAAACATATGAACATTTTTTAAAATTTTGGACGACTTCCTACTTTGTCAACAAATTGAAAATTTTTTAAAATTTTGGACGACTTCCTACCTTGTCAACAAATTGAAAATTTTTTAAAATTTTGGACGAGTTCCTAGCTTGCCAACAAATTGAAATTTTCTTAAAATTTTGGACGACTACCTACCTTGTCAAAAAATTGAAAATTTTTTAAAATTTTGGACGACTTCCTACCTTGTCAAAAAATTTAAAGTTTTTTAAAATTTTGGACGACTTCCTACCTTGTCAAAAAATTGAAAATTTTTTAAAATTTTGCACGACTTCCTACCTTGCCAACAAATTGAAATTTTCTTAAAATTTTGGACGACTACCTACCTTGTCAAAAAATTGAAAATTTTTTAAAATTTTGGACGACTTCCTACCTTGTCAAAAAATTGAAAATTTTTTAAAAATTTTGTACGACTTCCTACCTTGTCAACGAACTGAAAATTTTTTAAAATTTTGGGCGACTTCCTACTTTGTCAACAAATTTAAATTTTTTAAAAATTTTGTACGTCTTCCTACCTTGTCTACAAACTAAAAAATTTTTAAAATTTTGGACGACTTCCTACCTTGTCAACAATTTGAAATTTTTTTACCATTTTGGACGACTTCCTACCTTGTCAACAAATTGAAAGGTTTTTAAAATTTTGGACGACTTCCTACCTTGTCAACAAATTGAAAGTTTTTTAAAATTTTGGACGACTTCCTACCTTGTCAAAAAATTGAAAATTTTTTAAAATTTTGCACGACTTCCTACCTTGCCAACAAATTGAAATTTTCTTAAAATTTTGGACGACTTCCTACCTTGCCAACAAATTGAAATTTTCTTAAAATTTTGGACGACTACCTACCTTGTCAAAAAATTGAAAATTTTTTAAAATTTTGGACGACTTCCTACCTTGTCAAAAAATTGAAAATTTTTTAAAATTTTGGACGAGTTCCTACCTTGTCAACAAATTGAAAGTTTTTTAAAATTTTGGACGACTTCCTACCTTGTCAAAAAATTGAAATTTTCTTAAAATTTTGGACGACTACCTACCTTGTCAAAACATATGAACATTTGTTAAAATTTTGGACGACTTCCTACCTTGTGAAAAACTTGAAAAGTTTTTAAAATTTTGGTCGACTTCCTACTTTGTCAACAAATTGAAAATTTTTAAAAATTTTGTACGACTTCCTACCTTGTCAACGAACTGAAAATTTTTTAAAATTTTGGGCGACTTCCTACTTTGTCAACAAATTGAAAATTTTTTAAAAATTTTGCACGTCTTCCTACCTTGTCAACACACTGAAAATTTTTTAAAATTCTGGACGACTTCCTACCTTGTCAACAAATTGAAAATTTTTTAAAAATTTTGCACGTCTTCCTACCTTGTCAACACACTGAAAATTTTTTAAAATTCTGGACGACTTCCTACCTTGTCAACAAATTGAAAATTTTTTTACCATTTTGTACGACTTCCTACCTTGTCAACGAACTGAAAATTTTTTAAAATTTTGGGCGACTTCCTACTTTGTCAACAAATTGAAAATTTTTTAAAAATTTTGCACGTCTTCCTACCTTGTCAACACACTGAAAATTTTTTAAAATTCTGGACGACTTCCTACCTTGTCAACAAATTGAAAATTTTTTTACCATTTTGGACGACTTCCTACCTTGTCAAAAAATTGAAATTTTCTTAAAATTTTGGACGACTACCTACCTTGTCAAAACATATGAACATTTGTTAAAATTTTGGACGACTTCCTACCTTGTGAAAAACTTGAAAAGTTTTTAAAATTTTGGTCGACTTCCTACTTTGTCAACAAATTGAAAATTTTTAAAAATTTTGTACGACTTCCTACCTTGTCAACGAACTGAAAATTTTTTAAAATTTTGGGCGACTTCCTACTTTGTCAACAAATTGAAAATTTTTTAAAATTTTGGACGAGTTCCTACCTTGTCAACAAATTGAAAATTTTTTAAAATTTTGGACGACTTCCTACCTTGTCAACAAATTGAAAATTTTTTAAAATTTTGGACGAGTTCCTAGCTTGTCAACAAATTGAAAATTTTTTAAAATTTTGGACGACTTCCTACCTTGTGAAAAAATTGAAAATTTTTTAAAATTTTGCACGACCCAATACCTTGTCAACAAATTGAAAATTTTTTAAAATTTTGCACGACACATTAACTTGTCAACAAATTGAAAATATTTTAAAATTTTGGGCGACTACCTACCTTGCCAAAACATATGAACATTTTTTAAAATTTTGGACGACTTCCTACTTTGTCAACAAATTGAAAATTTTTTAAAATTTTGGACGACTTCCTACCTTGTCAACAAATTGAAAATTTTTTAAAATTTTGGACGAGTTCCTAGCTTGCCAACAAATTGAAATTTTCTTAAAATTTTGGACGACTACCTACCTTGTCAAAAAATTGAAAATTTTTTAAAATTTTGGACGACTTCCTACCTTGTCAAAAAATTTAAAGTTTTTTAAAATTTTGGACGACTTCCTACCTTGTCAAAAAATTGAAAATTTTTTAAAATTTTGCACGACTTCCTACCTTGCCAACAAATTGAAATTTTCTTAAAATTTTGGACGACTACCTACCTTGTCAAAAAATTGAAAATTTTTTAAAATTTTGGACGACTTCCTACCTTGTCAAAAAATTGAAAATTTTTTAAAAATTTTGTACGACTTCCTACCTTGTCAACGAACTGAAAATTTTTTAAAATTTTGGGCGACTTCCTACTTTGTCAACAAATTTAAATTTTTTAAAAATTTTGTACGTCTTCCTACCTTGTCTACAAACTAAAAAATTTTTAAAATTTTGGACGACTTCCTACCTTGTCAACAATTTGAAAATTTTTTACCATTTTGGACGACTTCCTACCTTGTCAACAAATTGAAAGGTTTTTAAAATTTTGGACGACTTCCTACCTTGTCAACAAATTGAAAGTTTTTTAAAATTTTGGACGACTTCCTACCTTGTCAAAAAATTGAAAATTTTTTAAAATTTTGCACGACTTCCTACCTTGCCAACAAATTGAAATTTTCTTAAAATTTTGGACGACTTCCTACCTTGCCAACAAATTGAAATTTTCTTAAAATTTTGGACGACTACCTACCTTGTCAAAAAATTGAAAATTTTTTAAAATTTTGGACGACTTCCTACCTTGTCAAAAAATTGAAAATTTTTTAAAATTTTGGACGAGTTCCTACCTTGTCAACAAATTGAAAGTTTTTTAAAATTTTGGACGACTTCCTACCTTGTCAAAAAATTGAAATTTTCTTAAAATTTTGGACGACTACCTACCTTGTCAAAACATATGAACATTTGTTAAAATTTTGGACGACTTCCTACCTTGTGAAAAACTTGAAAAGTTTTTAAAATTTTGGTCGACTTCCTACTTTGTCAACAAATTGAAAATTTTTAAAAATTTTGTACGACTTCCTACCTTGTCAACGAACTGAAAATTTTTTAAAATTTTGGGCGACTTCCTACTTTGTCAACAAATTGAAAATTTTTTAAAAATTTTGCACGTCTTCCTACCTTGTCAACACACTGAAAATTTTTTAAAATTCTGGACGACTTCCTACCTTGTCAACAAATTGAAAATTTTTTTACCATTTTGGACGACTTCCTACCTTGTCAACAAATTGAAAATTTTTTAGAATTTTGCACGACCCATTACCTTGTCAACAAATTGAAAATTTTTTAAATTTTTGGGAGACTTCCTACCTTGTCACCAAATTTAAAATTTTTAAGAATTTTGGACGACTTCCTACCTTGTCAAAAAATTGAAAATTTTTTAAAATTTTGGACGACTTCCTACCTTGTCAACGAACTGAAAATTTTTTAAAATTTTGGGCGACTTCCTACTTTGTCAACAAATTGAAAATTTTTTAAAAATTTTGCACGTCCTCCTACCTTGTCAACAAACTGAAAATTTTTTAAAATTTTAGACGACTTCCTACCTTGTCAACAAATTGAAAATTTTTTAAAATTTTGGACGACTTCCTACCTTGTCAACAAATTGAAAATTTTTAAAAATTTTGCACGACTTCCTACCTTGTCAACAAACTGAAAATTTTTTAAAATTTTGGACGAGTTACTACCTTGTCAACAAATTGAAAGCTTTTTAAAATTTTGGACGACTTCCTACCTTGTCAACAAATTGAAAGTTTTTTAAAATTTTGGACGACTTCCTACCTTGTCAAAAAATTGAAAATTTTTTAAAATTTTGCACGGCTTCCTACCTTGCCAACAAATTGAAATTTTTTTAAAATTTTGGACGACTACCTACCTTGTCAAAAAATTGAAAATTTTTTAAAATTTTGGACGACTTCCTACCTTGTCAAAAAATTTAAAGTTTTTTAAAATTTTGGACGACTTCCTACCTTGTCAACAAATTGGAAGTTTTTAAAAATTTTGGACGACTTCCTACCTTGTCAAAAACTTGAAAATTTTTTAAAATTTGGAAGACTTCCTACCTTGTCAACAAATTGAAAATTTTTTAAAATTTTAGACGACTTCCTACCTTGTCAACAAATTGAAAATTTTTTAAAATTTTGGACGACTTCCTACCTTGTCAACAAATTGAAAATTTTTAAAAATTTTGCACGACTTCCTACCTTGTCAACAAACTGAAAATTTTTTAAAATTTTGGACGAGTTCCTACCTTGTCAACAAATTGAAAGCTTTTTAAAATTTTGGACGACTTCCTACCTTGTCAACAAATTGAAAGTTTTTTAAAATTTTGGACGACTTCCTACCTTGTCAAAAAATTGAAAATTTTTTAAAATTTTGCACGGCTTCCTACCTTGCCAACAAATTGAAATTTTTTTAAAATTTTGGACGACTACCTACCTTGTCAAAAAATTGAAAATTTTTTAAAATTTTGGACGACTTCCTACCTTGTCAAAAAATTTAAAGTTTTTTAAAATTTTGGACGACTTCCTACCTTGTCAACAAATTGAAAGTTTTTAAAAATTTTGGACGACTTCCTACCTTGTCAAAAACTTGAAAATTTTTTAAAATTTGGAAGACTTCCTACCTTGTCAACAAATTGAAAATTTTTTAAAATTTTGGACGAGTTCCTACCTTGTCAACAAATTGAAAATTTTTTAAAATTTTGGACGACTTCCTACCTTGTCAACAAATTGAAAATTTTTTAAAATTTTGTACGAGTTCCTAGCTTGTCAACAAATTGAAAATTTTTTAAAATTTTGGACGACTTCCTACCTTGTGAAAAAATTGAAAATTTTTTAAAATTTTGCACGACCCAATACCTTGTCAACAAATTGAAAATTTTTTAAAATTTTGCACGACCCATTACCTTGTCAACAAATTGAAAATTTTTTAAAATTTTGCATGACCCATTACCTTGTCAACAAATTGAAAATATTTTAAAATTTTGGGCGACTACCTACCTTGCCAAAACATATGAACATTTTTTAAAATTTTGGACGACTTCCTACTTTGTCAACAATTGAAAATTTTATACGACTTCCTACCTTGTCAAAAAATTGAAAATTTTTTAAAATTTTGGACGACTTCATACCTTGTCAACAAATTGAAAATTTTTTAAAATTTTGCACGACACCCTACCTTGTCAAAAAATTGAAATTTTTTTAAAATTTTGGACGACTTCCTACCTTGTCAAAAAATCGAATATTTTTTAATATTTTGGACGACTACCTACCTTGCCAAAACATATGAACATTTGTTAAAATTTTGGACGACTTCCTACCTTATGAAAAACTTGAAAAGTTTTTAAAATTTTGGTCGACTTCCTACTTTGTCAACAAATTGAAAATTTTTAAAAATTTTGTACGACTTCCTACCTTGTCAACGAACTGAAAATTTTTTAAAATTTTGGGCGACTTCCTACTTTGTCAACAAATTGAAAATTTTTTAAAATTTTGGACGACTTCCTACCTTGTCAAAAAATTGAAAATTTTTTAAAATTTTGGACGACTTTCTACCTTGTCAACAAATTGAAAATTTTTTAAAATTTTGCACGACACCCTACCTTGTCAAAAAATTGAAATTTTCTTAAAATTTTGGACGACTTCCTACCTTGCCAACAAATTGAAATTTTCTTAAAATTTTGGACGACTACCTACCTTGTCAAAAAATTGAAAATTTTTTAAAATTTTGGACGACTTCCTACCTTGTCAAAAAATTGAAAATTTTTTAAAATTTTGGACGAGTTCCTACCTTGTCAACAAATTGAAAGTTTTTTAAAATTTTGGACGACTTCCTACCTTGTCAAAAAATTGAAATTTTCTTAAAATTTTGGACGACTACCTACCTTGTCAAAACATATGAACATTTGTTAAAATTTTGGACGACTTCCTACCTTGTGAAAAACTTGAAAAGTTTTTAAAATTTTGGTCGACTTCCTACTTTGTCAACAAATTGAAAATTTTTAAAAATTTTGTACGACTTCCTACCTTGTCAACGAACTGAAAATTTTTTAAAATTTTGGGCGACTTCCTACTTTGTCAACAAATTGAAAATTTTTTAAGAATTTTGCACGTCTTCCTACCTTGTCAACACACTGAAAATTTTTTAAAATTCTGGACGACTTCCTACCTTGTCAACAAATTGAAAATTTTTTTACCATTTTGGACGACTTCCTACCTTGTCAACAAATTGAAAATTTTTTAGAATTTTGCACGACCCATTACCTTGTCAACAAATTGAAAATTTTTTAAATTTTTGGGAGACTTCCTACCTTGTCACCAAATTTAAAATTTTTAAGAATTTTGGACGACTTCCTACCTTGTCAAAAAATTGAAAATTTTTTAAAATTTTGGACGACTTCCTACCTTGTCAACGAACTGAAAATTTTTTAAAATTTTGGGCGACTTCCTACTTTGTCAACAAATTGAAAATTTTTTAAAAATTTTGCACGTCCTCCTACCTTGTCAACAAACTGAAAATTTTTTAAAATTTTAGACGACTTCCTACCTTGTCAACAAATTGAAAATTTTTTAAAATTTTGGACGACTTCCTACCTTGTCAACAAATTGAAAATTTTTAAAAATTTTGCACGACTTCCTACCTTGTCAACAAACTGAAAATTTTTTAAAATTTTGGACGAGTTCCTACCTTGTCAACAAATTGAAAGCTTTTTAAAATTTTGGACGACTTCCTACCTTGTCAACAAATTGAAAGTTTTTTAAAATTTTGGACGACTTCCTACCTTGTCAAAAAATTGAAAATTTTTTAAAATTTTGCACGGCTTCCTACCTTGCCAACAAATTGAAATTTTTTTAAAATTTTGGACGACTACCTACCTTGTCAAAAAATTGAAAATTTTTTAAAATTTTGGACGACTTCCTACCTTGTCAAAAAATTTAAAGTTTTTTAAAATTTTGGACGACTTCCTACCTTGTCAACAAATTGGAAGTTTTTAAAAATTTTGGACGACTTCCTACCTTGTCAAAAACTTGAAAATTTTTTAAAATTTGGAAGACTTCCTACCTTGTCAACAAATTGAAAATTTTTTAAAATTTTAGACGACTTCCTACCTTGTCAACAAATTGAAAATTTTTTAAAATTTTGGACGACTTCCTACCTTGTCAACAAATTGAAAATTTTTAAAAATTTTGCACGACTTCCTACCTTGTCAACAAACTGAAAATTTTTTAAAATTTTGGACGAGTTCCTACCTTGTCAACAAATTGAAAGCTTTTTAAAATTTTGGACGACTTCCTACCTTGTCAACAAATTGAAAGTTTTTTAAAATTTTGGACGACTTCCTACCTTGTCAAAAAATTGAAAATTTTTTAAAATTTTGCACGGCTTCCTACCTTGCCAACAAATTGAAATTTTTTTAAAATTTTGGACGACTACCTACCTTGTCAAAAAATTGAAAATTTTTTAAAATTTTGGACGACTTCCTACCTTGTCAAAAAATTTAAAGTTTTTTAAAATTTTGGACGACTTCCTACCTTGTCAACAAATTGAAAGTTTTTAAAAATTTTGGACGACTTCCTACCTTGTCAAAAACTTGAAAATTTTTTAAAATTTGGAAGACTTCCTACCTTGTCAACAAATTGAAAATTTTTTAAAATTTTGGACGAGTTCCTACCTTGTCAACAAATTGAAAATTTTTTAAAATTTTGGACGACTTCCTACCTTGTCAACAAATTGAAAATTTTTTAAAATTTTGTACGAGTTCCTAGCTTGTCAACAAATTGAAAATTTTTTAAAATTTTGGACGACTTCCTACCTTGTGAAAAAATTGAAAATTTTTTAAAATTTTGCACGACCCAATACCTTGTCAACAAATTGAAAATTTTTTAAAATTTTGCACGACCCATTACCTTGTCAACAAATTGAAAATTTTTTAAAATTTTGCATGACCCATTACCTTGTCAACAAATTGAAAATATTTTAAAATTTTGGGCGACTACCTACCTTGCCAAAACATATGAACATTTTTTAAAATTTTGGACGACTTCCTACTTTGTCAACAATTGAAAATTTTATACGACTTCCTACCTTGTCAAAAAATTGAAAATTTTTTAAAATTTTGGACGACTTCATACCTTGTCAACAAATTGAAAATTTTTTAAAATTTTGCACGACACCCTACCTTGTCAAAAAATTGAAATTTTTTTAAAATTTTGGACGACTTCCTACCTTGTCAAAAAATCGAATATTTTTTAATATTTTGGACGACTACCTACCTTGCCAAAACATATGAACATTTGTTAAAATTTTGGACGACTTCCTACCTTATGAAAAACTTGAAAAGTTTTTAAAATTTTGGTCGACTTCCTACTTTGTCAACAAATTGAAAATTTTTAAAAATTTTGTACGACTTCCTACCTTGTCAACGAACTGAAAATTTTTTAAAATTTTGGGCGACTTCCTACTTTGTCAACAAATTGAAAATTTTTTAAAATTTTGGACGACTTCCTACCTTGTCAAAAAATTGAAAATTTTTTAAAATTTTGGACGACTTTCTACCTTGTCAACAAATTGAAAATTTTTTAAAATTTTGCACGACACCCTACCTTGTCAAAAAATTGAAATTTTTTTAAAATTTTGGACGACTTCCTACCTTGTCAAAAAATCGAATATTTTTTAATATTTTGGACGACTACCTACCTTGCCAAAACATATGAACATTTGTTAAAATTTTGGACGACTTCCTACCTTGTGAAAAACTTGAAAAGTTTTTAAAATTTTGGTCGACTTCCTACTTTGTCAACAAATTGAAAATTTTTAAAAATTTTGTACGACTTCCTACCTTGTCAACGAACTGAAAATTTTTTAAAATTTTGGGCGACTTCCTACTTTGTCAACAAATTGAAAATTTTTTAAAAATTTTGCACGTCTTCCTACCTTGTCAACAAACTGAAAATTTTTTAAAATTTTGGACGACTTCCTACCTTGTCAACAAATTGAAAATTTTTTAAAATTTTGGACGACTTCCTACCTTGTCAACAAATTGAAAATTTTTAAAAATTTTGCACGACTTCCTATCTTGTCAACAAACTGAAAATTTTTTAAAATTTTGGGCGACTTCTTACTTTGTCAACAAATTGAAAATTTTTAAGAATTTTGGACGACTTCCTACCTTGTCAACAAATTGAAAATTTTTTAAAATTTTGGACGAGTTCCTACCTTGTCAACAAATTGAAAGCTTTTTAAAATTTTGGACGACTTCCTACCTTGTCAACAAATTGAAAGTTTTTTAAAATTTTGGACGACTTCCTACCTTGTCAAAAAATTGAAAATTTTTTAAAATTTTGCACGGCTTCCTACCTTGCCAACAAATTGAAATTTTTTTAAAATTTTGGACGACTACCTACCTTGTCAAAAAATTGAAAATTTTTTAAAATTTTGGACGACTTCCTACCTTGTCAAAAAATTTAAAGTTTTTTAAAATTTTGGACGACTTCCTACCTTGTCAACAAATTGAAAGTTTTTAAAAATTTTGGACGACTTCCTACCTTGTCAAAAACTTGAAAATTTTTTAAAATTTGGAAGACTTCCTACCTTGTCAACAAATTGAAAATTTTTTAAAATTATGGACGACTTCCTACCTTGTCAACAAATTGAAAATTTTTTAAAATTTTGGACGACTTCCTACCTTGTCAACAAATTGAAAATTTTTTAAAATTTTGTACGAGTTCCTAGCTTGTCAACAAATTGAAAATTTTTTAAAATTTTGGACGACTTCCTACCTTGTGAAAAAATTGAAAATTTTTTAAAATTTTGCACGACCCAATACCTTGTCAACAAATTGAAAATTTTTTAAAATTTTGCACGACCCATTACCTTGTCAACAAATTGAAAATTTTTTAAAATTTTGCATGACCCATTACCTTGTCAACAAATTGAAAATATTTTAAAATTTTGGGCGACTACCTACCTTGCCAAAACATATGAACATTTTTTAAAATTTTGGACGACTTCCTACTTTGTCAACAATTGAAAATTTTATACGACTTCCTACCTTGTCAAAAAATTGAAAATTTTTTAAAATTTTGGACGACTTCATACCTTGTCAACAAATTGAAAATTTTTTAAAATTTTGCACGACACCCTACCTTGTCAAAAAATTGAAATTTTTTTAAAATTTTGGACGACTTCCTACCTTGTCAACAAATTGAAAATTTTTTAAAATTTTGCACGACACCCTACCTTGTCAAAAAATTGAAATTTTTTTAAAATTTTGGACGACTTCCTACCTTGTCAAAAAATCGAATATTTTTTAATATTTTGGACGACTACCTACCTTGCCAAAACATATGAACATTTGTTAAAATTTTGGACGACTTCCTACCTTGTGAAAAACTTGAAAAGTTTTTAAAATTTTGGTCGACTTCCTACTTTGTCAACAAATTGAAAATTTTTAAAAATTTTGTACGACTTCCTACCTTGTCAACGAACTGAAAATTTTTTAAAATTTTGGGCGACTTCCTACTTTGTCAACAAATTGAAAATTTTTTAAAAATTTTGCACGTCTTCCTACCTTGTCAACAAACTGAAAATTTTTTAAAATTTTGGACGACCCATTACCTTGTCAACAAATTGAAAATTTTTTAAATTTTTGGGCGACTTCCTACCTTGTCACCAAATTTAAAATTTTTTAAAATTATGGACGACTTCCTACCTTGTCAACAAATTGAAAATTTTTTAAAATTTTGCACGTCTTCCTACCTTGTCAACAAACTGAAAATTTTTTAAAATTTTAGACGACTTCCTACCTTGTCAACAAATTGAAAATTTTTTAAAATTTTGGACGACTTCCTACCTTGTCAACAAATTGAAAATTTTTAAAAATTTTGCACGACTTCCTACCTTGTCAACAAACTGAAAATTTTTTAAAATTTTGGGCGACTTCCTACTTTGTCAACAAATTGAAAATTTTTAAGAATTTTGGACGACTTCCTACCTTGTCAAAAAATTGAAAATTTTTTAAAATTTTGGACGAGTTCCTACCTTGTCAACAAATTGAAAGTTTTTTAAAATTTTGGACGACTTCCTACCTTGTCAACAAATTGAAAGTTTTTTAAAATTTTGGACGACTTCCTACCTTGTCAAAAAATTGAAAATTTTTTAAAATTTTGCACGACTTCCTACCTTGCCAACAAATTGAAATTTTCTTAAAATTTTGGACGACTACCTACCTTGTCAAAAAATTGAAAATTTTTTAAAATTTTGGACGACTTCCTACCTTGTCAAAAAATTTAAAGTTTTTTAAAATTTTGGACGACTTCCTACCTTGTCAACAAATTGAAAGTTTTTAAAAATTTTGGACGACTTCCTACCTTGTCAAAAACTTGAAAATTTTCGAAAATTTGGAAGACTTCCTACCTTGTCAACAAATTGAAAATTTTTTAAAATTTTGGACGACTTCCTACCTTGTCAAAAACTTGAAAATTTTCTAAAATTTGGAAGACTTCCTACCTTGTCAACAAATTGAAAATTTTTTAAAATTTTGTACGAGTTCCTAGCTTGTCAACTAATTGAAAATTTTTTAAAATTTTGGACGACTTCCTACCTTGTGAAAAAATTGAAAATTTTTTAAAATTTTGCACGACCCAATACCTTGTCAACAAATTGAAAATTTTTTAAAATTTTGCACGACCCATTACCTTGTCAACAAATTGAAATTTTTTTAAAATTTTGCATGACCCATTACCTTGTCAACAAATTGAAAATTTTTTAAAATTTTGGACGACTTCCTACCTTGTCAAAAACTTGAAAATTTTCTAAAATTTGGAAGACTTCCTACCTTGTCAACAAATTGAAAATTTTTTAAAATTTTGGACGACTTCCTACCTTGTCAAAAACTTGAAAATTTTCTAAAATTTGGAAGACTTCCTACCTTGTCAACAAATTGAAAATTTTTTAAAATTTTGTACGACTTCCTACCTTGTGAAAAAATTGAAAATTTTTTAAAATTTTGCACGACCCATTACCTTGTCAACAAATTGAAAATTTTTTAAAATTTTGCATGACCCATTACCTTGTCAACAAATTGAAAATATTTTAAAATTTTGGACGACTACCTACCTTGCCAAAACATATGAACATTTGTTAAAATTTTGGACGACTTCCTACCTTGTGAAAAACTTGAAAAGTTTTTAAAATTTTGGTCGACTTCCTACTTTGTCAACAAATTGAAAATTTTTAAAAATTTTGTACGACTTCCTACCTTGTCAACGAACTGAAAATTTTTTAAAATTTTGGGCGACTTCCTACTTTGTCAACAAATTGAAAATTTTTTAAAAATTTTGCAAGTCTTCCTACCTTGTCAACAAACTGAAAATTTTTTAAAATTTTGGACGACCCATTACCTTGTCAACAAATTGAAAATTTTTTAAATTTTTGGGCGACTTCCTACCTTGTCACCAAATTTAAAATTTTTTAAAATTATGGACGACTTCCTACCTTGTCAACAAATTGAAAATTTTTTAAAATTTTGCACGTCTTCCTACCTTGTCAACAAACTGAAAATTTTTTAAAATTTTAGACGACTTCCTACCTTGTCAACAAATTGAAAATTTTTTAAAATTTTGGACGACTTCCTACCTTGTCAACAAATTGAAAATTTTTAAAAATTTTGCACGACTTCCTACCTTGTCAACAAACTGAAAATTTTTTAAAATTTTGGGCGACTTCCTACTTTGTCAACAAATTGAAAATTTTTAAGAATTTTGGACGACTTCCTACCTTGTCAAAAAATTGAAAATTTTTTAAAATTTTGGACGAGTTCCTACCTTGTCAACAAATTGAAAGTTTTTTAAAATTTTGGACGACTTCCTACCTTGTCAACAAATTGAAAGTTTTTTAAAATTTTGGACGACTTCCTACCTTGTCAAAAAATTGAAAATTTTTTAAAATTTTGCACGACTTCCTACCTTGCCAACAAATTGAAATTTTCTTAAAATTTTGGACGACTACCTACCTTGTCAAAAAATTGAAAATTTTTTAAAATTTTGGACGACTTCCTACCTTGTCAAAAAATTTAAAGTTTTTTAAAATTTTGGACGACTTCCTACCTTGTCAACAAATTGAAAGTTTTTAAAAATTTTGGACGACTTCCTACCTTGTCAAAAACTTGAAAATTTTCGAAAATTTGGAAGACTTCCTACCTTGTCAACAAATTGAAAATTTTTTAAAATTTTGGACGACTTCCTACCTTGTCAAAAACTTGAAAATTTTCTAAAATTTGGAAGACTTCCTACCTTGTCAACAAATTGAAAATTTTTTAAAATTTTGTACGAGTTCCTAGCTTGTCAACAAATTGAAAATTTTTTAAAATTTTGGACGACTTCCTACCTTGTGAAAAAATTGAAAATTTTTTAAAATTTTGCACGACCCAATACCTTGTCAACAAATTGAAAATTTTTTAAAATTTTGCACGACCCATTACCTTGTCAACAAATTGAAAATTTTTTAAAATTTTGCATGACCCATTACCTTGTCAACAAATTGAAAATTTTTTAAAATTTTGGACGACTTCCTACCTTGTCAAAAACTTGAAAATTTTCTAAAATTTGGAAGACTTCCTACCTTGTCAACAAATTGAAAATTTTTTAAAATTTTGGACGACTTCCTACCTTGTCAAAAACTTGAAAATTTTCTAAAATTTGGAAGACTTCCTACCTTGTCAACAAATTGAAAATTTTTTAAAATTTTGTACGACTTCCTACCTTGTGAAAAAATTGAAAATTTTTTAAAATTTTGCACGACCCAATACCTTGTCAACAAATTGAAAATTTTTTAAAATTTTGCACGACCCATTACCTTGTCAACAAATTGAAAATTTTTTAAAATTTTGGACGACTTCCTACCTTGTCAAAAACTTGAAAATTTTCTAAAATTTGGAAGACTTCCTACCTTGTCAACCAATTGAAAATTTTTTAAAATTTTGGACGACTTCCTACCTTGTCAAAAACTTGAAAATTTTCTAAAATTTGGAAGACTTCCTACCTTGTCAACAAATTGAAAATTTTTTAAAATTTTGGACGACTTCCTACCTCGTCAACAAATTGAAAGTTTTTAAAAATTTTGGACGACTTCCTACCTTGTCAAAAACTTGAAAATTTTCTAAAATTTGGAAGACTTCCTACCTTGTCAACAAATTGAAAATTTTTTAAAATTTTGTACGAGTTCCTAGCTTGTCAACAAATTGAAAATTTTTTAAAATTTTGGACGACTTCCTACCTTGTCAAAAAATTGAAAATTTTTTAAAATTTTGGACGACTTCCTACCTTGTCAACAAATTGAAAATTTTTTAAAATTTTGCACGACACCCTACCTTGTCAAAAAATTGAAATTTTTTTAAAATTTTGGACGACTTCCTACCTTGTCAAAAAATCGAATATTTTTTAATATTTTGGACGACTACCTACCTTGCCAAAACATATGAACATTTGTTAAAATTTTGGACGACTTCCTACCTTGTGAAAAACTTGAAAAGTTTTTAAAATTTTGGTCGACTTCCTACTTTGTCAACAAATTGAAAATTTTTAAAAATTTTGTACGACTTCCTACCTTGTCATCGAACTGAAAATTTTTTAAAATTTTGGGCGACTTCCTACTTTGTCAACAAATTGAAAATTTTTTAAAAATTTTGGACGACCTTGTCAACAAATTGAAAATTTTTTACCATTTTGGACGACTTCCTACCTTGTCAACAAATTGAAAATTTTTTAGAATTTTGCACGACCCATTACCTTGTCAACAAATTGAAAATTTTTTAAATTTTTGGGCGACTTCCTACCTTGTCACCAAATGTAAAATTTTTTAAAATTATGGACGACTTCCTACCTTGTCAACAAATTGAAAATTTTTAAAAATTTTGTACGACTTCCTACCTTGTCAACGAACTGAAAATTTTTTAAAATTTTGGGCGACTTCCTACTTTGTCAACAAATTGAAAATTTTTTAAAAATTTTGCACGTCCTCCTACCTTGTCAACAAACTGAAAATTTTTTAAAATTTTAGACGACTTCCTACCTTGTCAACAAATTGAAAATTTTTTAAAATTTTGGACCACTTCCTACCTTGTCAACAAATTGAAAATTTTTAAAAATTTTGCACGACTTCCTACCTTGTCAAAAAATTTAAAGTTTTTTAAAATTTTGGACGAGTTCCTACCTTGTCAACAAATTGAAAGCTTTTTAAAATTTTGGACGACTTCCTACCTTGTCAACAAATTGAAAGTTTTTTAAAATTTTGGACGACTTCCTACCTTGTCAAAAAATTGAAAATTTTTTAAAATTTTGCACGGCTTCCTACCTTGCCAACAAATTTAAATTTTTTTAAAATTTTGGACGACTACCTACCTTGTCAAAAAATTGAAAATTTTTTAAAATTTTGGACGACTTCCTACCTTGTCAAAAAATTTAAAGTTTTTTAAAATTTTGGACGACTTCCTACCTTGTCAACAAATTGAAAGTTTTTAAAAATTTTGGACGACTTCCTACCTTGTCAAAAACTTGAAAATTTTTTAAAATTTGGAAGACTTCCTACCTTGTCAACAAATTGAAAATTTTTTAAAATTTTGGACGAGTTCCTACCTTGTCAACAAATTGAAAATTTTTTAAAATTTTGGACGACTTCCTACCTTGTCAACAAATTGAAAATTTTTTAAAATTTTGTACGAGTTCCTAGCTTGTCAACAAATTGAAAATTTTTTAAAATTTTGGACGACCCATTACCTTGTCAACAAATTGAAAATTTTTTAAAATTTTGCATGACCCATTACCTTGTCAACAAATTGAAAATATTTTAAAATTTTGGGCGACTACCTACCTTGCCAAAACATATGAACATTTTTTAAAATTTTGGACGACTTCCTACTTTGTCAACAAATTGAAAATTTTGGACGACTTCCTACCTTGTGAAAAAATTGAAAATTTTTTAAAATTTTGGACGACTTCATACCTTGTCAACAAATTGAAAATTTTTTAAAATTTTGCACGACCCATTACCTTGTCAACAAATTGAAAATTTTTTAAAATTTTGCATGACCCATTACCTTGTCAACAAATTGAAAATATTTTAAAATTTTGGGCGACTACCTACCTTGCCAAAACATATGAACATTTTTTAAAATTTTGGACGACTTCCTACTTTGTCAACAAATTGAAAATTTTGGACGACTTCCTACCTTGTCAAAAAATTGAAAATTTTTTAAAATTTTGGACGACTTCATACCTTGTCAACAAATTGAAAATTTTTTAAAATTTTGCACGACACCCTACCTTGTCAAAAAATTGAAATTTTTTTAAAATTTTGGACGACTTCCTACCTTGTAAAAAAATCGAATATTTTTTAATATTTTGGACGACTACCTACCTTGCCAAAACATATGAACATTTGTTAAAATTTTGGACGACTTCCTACCTTGTGAAAAACTTGAAAAGTTTTTAAAATTTTGGTCGACTTCCTACTTTGTCAACAAATTGAAAATTTTTAAAAATTTTGTACGACTTCCTACCTTGTCAACGAACTGAAAATTTTTTAAAATTTTGGGCGACTTCCAACTTTGTCAACAAATTGAAAATTTTTTAAAATTTTGGACGACTTCCTACCTTGTCAACAAATTGAAAATTTTTTAAAATTTTGCACGACACCCTACCTTGTCAAAAAATTGAAATTTTTTTAAAATTTTGGACGACTTCCTACCTTGTCAAAAAATCGAATATTTTTTAATATTTTGGACGACTACCTACCTTGCCAAAACATATGAACATTTGTTAAAATTTTGGACGACTTCCTATCTTGTGAAAAACTTGAAAAGTTTTTAAAATTTTGGTCGACTTCCTACTTTGTCAACAAATTGAAAATTTTTAAAAATTTTGTACGACTTCCTACCTTGTCAACGAACTGAAAATTTTTTAAAATTTTGTTCGACTTCCTACTTTGTCAACAAATTGTAAATTTTTAAAAATTTTGCACGACTTCCTACCTTGTCAACAAACTGAAAATTTTTTAAAATTTTGGGCGACTTCCTACTTTGTCAACAAATTGAAAATTTTTAAGAATTTTGGACGACTTCCTACCTTGTCAACAAATTGAAAATTTTTTAAAATTTTGGACAAGTTTCTACCTTGTCAACAAATTGAAAGCTTTTTAAAATTTTGGACGACTTCCTACCTTGTCAACAAATTGAAAGTTTTTTAAAATTTTGGACGACTTCCTACCTTGTCAAAAAATTGAAAATTTTTTAAAATTTTGCACGGCTTCCTACCTTGCCAACAAATTGAAATTTTTTTAAAATTTTGGACGACTACCTACCTTGTCAAAAAATTGAAAATTTTTTAAAATTTTGGACGACTTCCTACCTTGTCAAAAAATTCAAAGTTTTTTAAAATTTTGGACGACTTCCTACCTTGTCAACAAATTGAAAGTTTTTAAAAATTTTGGACGACTTCCTACCTTGCCAAAAACTTGAAAATTTTTTAAAATTTGGAAGACTTCCTACCTTGTCAACAAATTGAAAATTTTTTAAAATTTTGGACGAGTTCCTACCTTGTCAACAAATTGAAAATTTTTTAAAATTTTGGACGACTTCCTACCTTGTCAACAAATTGAAAATTTTTTAAAATTTTGTACGAGTTCCTAGCTTGTCAACAAATTGAAAATTTTTTAAAATTTTGGACGACTTCCTACCTTGTCAAAAAATTGAAAATTTTTTAAAATTTTGGACGACTTCATACCTTGTCAACAAATTGAAAATT
Source organism: Condylostylus longicornis (assembly GCF_029603195.1). Lineage (NCBI taxonomy): Eukaryota > Metazoa > Arthropoda > Insecta > Diptera > Dolichopodidae > Condylostylus > Condylostylus longicornis. Next base: position 1,150,451 of record NW_026577998.1, read on the forward strand.
TTTTAAAATTTTGCACGACACCCTACCTTGTCAAAAAATTGAAATTTTTTTAAAATTTTGGACGACTTCCTACCTTTTCAAAAAATCGAATATTTTTTAATATTTTGGACGACTACCTACCTTGCCAAAACATATGAACATTTGTTAAAATTTTGGACGACTTCCTACCTTGTGAAAAACTTGAAAAGTTTTTAAAATTTTGGTCGACTTCCTACTTTGTCAACAAATTGAAAATTTTTAAAAATTTTGTACGACTTCCTACCTTGTCAACGAACTGAAAATTTTTTAAAATTTTGGGCGACTTCCTACTTTGTCAACAAATTGAAAATTTTTTAAAATTTTGTACGAGTTCCTAGCTTGTCAACAAATTGAAAATTTTTTAAAATTTTGGACGACTTCCTACCTTGTGAAAAAATTGAAAATTTTTTAAAATTTTGCACGACCCAATACCTTGTCAACAAATTGAAAATTTTTTAAAATTTTGCACGACCCATTACCTTGTCAACAAATTGAAAATTTTTTAAAATTTTGCATGACCCATTACCTTGTCAACAAATTGAAAATATTTTAAAATTTTGGGCGACTACCTACCTTGCCAAAACATATGAACATTTTTTAAAATTTTGGACGACTTCCTACTTTGTCAACAAATTGAAAATTTTGGACGACTTCCTACCTTGTCAAAAAATTGAAAATTTTTTAAAATTTTGGACGACTTCATACCTTGTCAACAAATTGAAAATTTTTTAAAATTTTGCACGACACCCTACCTTGTCAAAAAATTGAAATTTTTTTAAAATTTTGGACGACTTCCTACCTTGTAAAAAAATCGAATATTTTTTAATATTTTGGACGACTACCTACCTTGACAAAACATATGAACATTTGTTAAAATTTTGGACGACTTCCTACCTTGTGAAAAACTTGAAAAGTTTTTAAAATTTTGGTCGACTTCCTATTTTGTCAACAAATTGAAAATTTTTAAAAATTTTGTACGACTTCCTACCTTGTCAACGAACTGAAAATTTTTTAAAATTTTGGGCGACTTCCAACTTTGTCAACAAATTGAAAATTTTTTAAAATTTTGGACGACTTCCTACCTTGTCAACAAATTGAAAATTTTTTAAAATTTTGCACGACACCCTACCTTGTCAAAAAATTGAAATTTTTTTAAAATTTTGGACGACTTCCTACCTTGTCAAAAAATCGAATATTTTTTAATATTTTGGACGACTACCTACCTTGCCAAAACATATGAACATTTGTTAAAATTTTGGACGACTTCCTATCTTGTGAAAAACTTGAAAAGTTTTTAAAATTTTGGTCGACTTCCTACTTTGTCAACAAATTGAAAATTTTTAAAAATTTTGTACGACTTCCTACCTTGTCAACGAACTGAAAATTTTTTAAAATTTTGTTCGACTTCCTACTTTGTCAACAAATTGTAAATTTTTAAAAATTTTGCACGACTTCCTACCTTGTCAACAAACTGAAAATTTTTTAAAATTTTGGGCGACTTCCTACTTTGTCAACAAATTGAAAATTTTTAAGAATTTTGGACGACTTCCTACCTTGTCAACAAATTGAAAATTTTTTAAAATTTTGGACAAGTTTCTACCTTGTCAACAAATTGAAAGCTTTTTAAAATTTTGGACGACTTCCTACCTTGTCAACAAATTGAAAGTTTTTTAAAATTTTGGACGACTTCCTACCTTGTCAAAAAATTGAAAATTTTTTAAAATTTTGCACGGCTTCCTACCTTGCCAACAAATTGAAATTTTTTTAAAATTTTGGACGACTACCTACCTTGTCAAAAAATTGAAAATTTTTTAAAATTTTGGACGACTTCCTACCTTGTCAACAAATTGAAAATTTTTAAGAATTTTGGACGACTTCCTACCTTGTCAAAAAATTCAAAGTTTTTTAAAATTTTGGACGACTTCCTACCTTGTCAACAAATTGAAAGTTTTTAAAAATTTTGGACGACTTCCTACCTTGCCAAAAACTTGAAAATTTTTTAAAATTTGGAAGACTTCCTACCTTGTCAACAAATTGAAATTTTTTTAAAATTTTGGACGACTACCTACCTTGTCAAAAAATTGAAAATTTTTTAAAATTTTGGACGACTTCCTACCTTGTCAAAAAATTCAAAGTTTTTTAAAATTTTGGACGACTTCCTACCTTGTCAACAAATTGAAAGTTTTTAAAAATTTTGGACGACTTCCTACCTTGCCAAAAACTTGAAAATTTTTTAAAATTTGGAAGACTTCCTACCTTGTCAACAAATTGAAAATTTTTTAAAATTTTGGACGAGTTCCTACCTTGTCAACAAATTGAAAATTTTTTAAAATTTTGGACGACTTCCTACCTTGTCAACAAATTGAAAATTTTTTAAAATTTTGTACGAGTTCCTAGCTTGTCAACAAATTGAAAATTTTTTAAAATTTTGGACGACTTCCTACCTTGTCAAAAAATTGAAAATTTTTTAAAATTTTGGACGACTTCATACCTTGTCAACAAATTGAAAATTTTTTAAAATTTTGCACGACACCCTACCTTGTCAAAAAATTGAAATTTTTTTAAAATTTTGGACGACTTCCTACCTTTTCAAAAAATCGAATATTTTTTAATATTTTGGACGACTACCTACCTTGCCAAAACATATGAACATTTGTTAAAATTTTGGACGACTTCCTACCTTGTGAAAAACTTGAAAAGTTTTTAAAATTTTGGTCGACTTCCTACTTTGTCAACAAATTGAAAATTTTTAAAAATTTTGTACGACTTCCTACCTTGTCAACGAACTGAAAATTTTTTAAAATTTTGGGCGACTTCCTACTTTGTCAACAAATTGAAAATTTTTTAAAATTTTGTACGAGTTCCTAGCTTGTCAACAAATTGAAAATTTTTTAAAATTTTGGACGACTTCCTACCTTGTGAAAAAATTGAAAATTTTTTAAAATTTTGCACGACCCAATACCTTGTCAACAAATTGAAAATTTTTTAAAATTTTGCACGACCCATTACCTTGTCAACAAATTGAAAATTTTTTAAAATTTTGCATGACCCATTACCTTGTCAACAAATTGAAAATATTTTAAAATTTTGGGCGACTACCTACCTTGCCAAAACATATGAACATTTTTTAAAATTTTGGACGACTTCCTACTTTGTCAACAAATTGAAAATTTTGGACGACTTCCTACCTTGTCAAAAAATTGAAAATTTTTTAAAATTTTGGACGACTTCATACCTTGTCAACAAATTGAAAATTTTTTAAAATTTTGCACGACACCCTACCTTGTCAAAAAATTGAAATTTTTTTAAAATTTTGGACGACTTCCTACCTTGTAAAAAAATCGAATATTTTTTAATATTTTGGACGACTACCTACCTTGACAAAACATATGAACATTTGTTAAAATTTTGGACGACTTCCTACCTTGTGAAAAACTTGAAAAGTTTTTAAAATTTTGGTCGACTTCCTATTTTGTCAACAAATTGAAAATTTTTAAAAATTTTGTACGACTTCCTACCTTGTCAACGAACTGAAAATTTTTTAAAATTTTGGGCGACTTCCAACTTTGTCAACAAATTGAAAATTTTTTAAAATTTTGGACGACTTCCTACCTTGTCAACAAATTGAAAATTTTTTAAAATTTTGCACGACACCCTACCTTGTCAAAAAATTGAAATTTTTTTAAAATTTTGGACGACTTCCTACCTTGTCAAAAAATCGAATATTTTTTAATATTTTGGACGACTACCTACCTTGCCAAAACATATGAACATTTGTTAAAATTTTGGACGACTTCCTATCTTGTGAAAAACTTGAAAAGTTTTTAAAATTTTGGTCGACTTCCTACTTTGTCAACAAATTGAAAATTTTTAAAAATTTTGTACGACTTCCTACCTTGTCAACGAACTGAAAATTTTTTAAAATTTTGTTCGACTTCCTACTTTGTCAACAAATTGTAAATTTTTAAAAATTTTGCACGACTTCCTACCTTGTCAACAAACTGAAAATTTTTTAAAATTTTGGGCGACTTCCTACTTTGTCAACAAATTGAAAATTTTTAAGAATTTTGGACGACTTCCTACCTTGTCAACAAATTGAAAATTTTTTAAAATTTTGGACAAGTTTCTACCTTGTCAACAAATTGAAAGCTTTTTAAAATTTTGGACGACTTCCTACCTTGTCAACAAATTGAAAGTTTTTTAAAATTTTGGACGACTTCCTACCTTGTCAAAAAATTGAAAATTTTTTAAAATTTTGCACGGCTTCCTACCTTGCCAACAAATTGAAATTTTTTTAAAATTTTGGACGACTACCTACCTTGTCAAAAAATTGAAAATTTTTTAAAATTTTGGACGACTTCCTACCTTGTCAAAAAATTCAAAGTTTTTTAAAATTTTGGACGACTTCCTACCTTGTCAACAAATTGAAAGTTTTTAAAAATTTTGGACGACTTCCTACCTTGCCAAAAACTTGAAAATTTTTTAAAATTTGGAAGACTTCCTACCTTGTCAACAAATTGAAAATTTTTTAAAATTTTGGACGAGTTCCTACCTTGTCAACAAATTGAAAATTTTTTAAAATTTTGGACGACTTCCTACCTTGTCAACAAATTGAAAATTTTTTAAAATTTTGTACGAGTTCCTAGCTTGTCAACAAATTGAAAATTTTTTAAAATTTTGGACGACTTCCTACCTTGTCAAAAAATTGAAAATTTTTTAAAATTTTGGACGACTTCATACCTTGTCAACAAATTGAAAATTTTTTAAAATTTTGCACGACACCCTACCTTGTCAAAAAATTGAAATTTTTTTAAAATTTTGGACGACTTCCTACCTTTTCAAAAAATCGAATATTTTTTAATATTTTGGACGACTACCTACCTTGCCAAAACATATGAACATTTGTTAAAATTTTGGACGACTTCCTACCTTGTGAAAAACTTGAAAAGTTTTTAAAATTTTGGTCGACTTCCTACTTTGTCAACAAATTGAAAATTTTTAAAAATTTTGTACGACTTCCTACCTTGTCAACGAACTGAAAATTTTTTAAAATTTTGGGCGACTTCCTACTTTGTCAACAAATTGAAAATTTTTTAAAATTTTGGACGACTTCCTACCTTGTCAAAAAATTGAAAATTTTTTAAAATTTTGGACGACTTCCTACCTTGTCAACAAATTGAAAATTTTTTAAAATTTTGCACGACACCCTACCTTGTCAAAAAATTGAAATTTTTTTAAAATTTTGGACGACTACCTACCTTGCCAAAACATATGAACATTTGTTAAAATTTTGGACGACTTCCTACCTTGTGAAAAACTTGAAAAGTTTTTAAAATTTTGGTCGACTTCCTACTTTGTCAACAAATTGAAAATTTTTTAAAATTTTGTACGACTTCCTACCTTGTCAACGAACTGAAAATTTTTTAAAATTTTGGGCGACTTCCTACTTTGTCAACAAATTGAAAATTTTTTAAAAATTTTGCACGTCTTCCTACCTTGTCAACAAACTGAAAATTTTTTAAAATTTTGGACGACTTCCTACCTTATCAACAAATTGAAAATTTTTTACCATTTTGGACGACTTCCTACCTTGTCAACAAATTGAAAATTTTTTAGGATTTTGCACGACCCATTACCTTGTCAACAAATTGAAAATTTTTTAAATTTTTGGGCGACTTAATACCTTGTCACCAAATTTAAAATTTTTTAAAATTATGGACGACTTCCTACCTTGTCAACAAATTGAAAATTTTTTAAAATTTTGCACGTCTTCCTACCTTGTCAACAAACTGAAAATTTGTTGACAAGGTAGGAAGACGTGAAATGACAGATGACAGATGACAGATGACAGATGACAGATGACAGATGACAGATGACAGATGACAGATGACAGATGACAGATGACAGATGACAGATGACAGATGACAGATGACAGATGACAGATGACAGATGACAGATGACAGATGACAGATGACAGATGACAGATGACAGATGACAGATGACAGATGACAGATGACAGATGACAGATGCCAGATGACAGATGACAGATGACAGATGACAGATGACAGATGACAGATGACAGATGACAGATGACATATGACAGATGACAGATGACAGATGACATATGACATATGACAGATGACAGATGACAGATGACAGATGACAGATGACAGATGACAGATGACAGATGACAGATGACAGATGGCAGATGGCAGATGGCAGATGACAGATGAAAGATGACAGATGACAGATGACAGATGACAGATGACAGATGACAGATGACAGATGACAGATGAAAGATGACAGATGACAGATGACAGATGACAGATGACAGATGACAGATGACAGATGACAGATGACAGATGACAGATGACAGATGACAGATGACAGATGACAGATGACAGATGACAGATGACAGATGACAGATGACAGATGACAGATGACAGATGACAGATGACAGATGACACATGACAGATGACAGATGACATATGACAGATGACAGATGACATATGACAGATGACAGATGACAGATGACAGATGACAGATGACAGATGACAGATGACAGATGACAGATGACAGATGACAGATGACAGATGACAGATGACAGATGACAGATGACAGATGACAGATGACAGATGACAGATGACAGATGACAGATGACAGATGACAGATGACAGATGACAGATGACAGATGACAGATGCCAGATGACAGATGACAGATGACAGATGACAGATGACAGATGAAAGATGACAGATGACAGATGACAGATGACAGATGACAGATGACAGATGACAGATGACAGATGACAGATGACAGATGACAGATGACAGATGACAGATGACAGATGACAGATGACAGATGACAGATGACAGATGACAGATGACAGATGACAGATGACAGATGACAGATGACATATGACAGATGACAGATGACAGATGACAGATGACAGATGACAGATGACAGATGACAGATGACAGATGACAGATGACAGATGACAGATGACAGATGACAGATGACAGATGACAGATGACAGATGACAGATGACAGATGACAGATGACAGATGACAGATGACAGATGACAGATGACAGATGACAGATGACAGATGACAGATGACAGATGACGGATGACAGATTACAGATGACAGATGACAGATGACAGATGACAGATGACAGATGACAGATGACAGATGACAGATGACAGATGACAGATGACAGATGACAGATGCCAGATGATAGATGACAGATGACAGATGACAGATGACAGACGACAAATGACAGATGACAGATGACAGATGACAGATGACAGATGACAGATGACAGATGACAGATGAGAGATGACAGATGACAGATGACAGATGACAGATGACATATGACAGATGACAGATGACAGATGACAGATGACAGATGACAGATGACAGATGACAGATGACATATGACATATGACAGATGACAGATGACAGATGACAGATGACAGATGACATATGCCAGATGACAGATGACAGATGACAGATGACAGATGACAGATGACAGATGACATATGACAGATGACAGATGACAGATGACAGATGACAGATGACAGATGACAGATGACAGATGACAGATGACAGATGACAGATGACAGATGACAGATGACAGATGACAGATGACAGATGACAGATGACAGATGACAGATGACAGATGACAGATGACAGATGACATGACAGATGACAGATGACAGATGACAGATGACAGATGACAGATGACAGATGACAGATGACAGATGACAGATGACAGATGACAGATGACAGATGACAGATGACAGATGACAGATGACAGATGACAGATGAGACAGATGACAGATGACAGATGACAGATGACAGATGACAGATGACAGATGACAGATGACAGATGACAGATGACAGATGACAGATGACAGATGACAGATGACAGATGACAGATGACAGATGACAGATGACAGATGACAGATGACAGATGACAGATGACAGATGACAGATGACAGATGACAGATGACAGATGACAGATGACAGATGACAGATGACAGATGACAGATGACAGATGACAGATGACAGATGACAGATGACAGATGACAGATGACAGATGACAGATGACAGATGGACAGATGACAGATGACAGATGACAGATGACAGATGACAGATGACAGATGACAGATGACAGATGACAGATGACAGATGACAGATGACAGATGACAGATGACAGATGACAGATGACAGATGACAGATGACAGATGACAGATGACAGATGACAGATGACAGATGACAGATGACAGATGACAGATGACAGATGACAGATGACAGATGACAGATGACAGATGACAGATGACAGATGACAGATGACAGATGACAGATGACAGATGACAGATGACAGATGACAGATGACAGATGACAGATGACAGACAGATGACAGAGATGACAGATGACAGATGACAGATGACAGATGACAGATGACAGATGACAGATGACAGATGACAGATGGCAGATGGCAGATGACAGATGACAGATGACAGATGACAGATGACAGATGGCAGATGGCAGATGGCAGATGACAGATGAAAGATGACAGATGACAGATGACAGATGACAGATGACAGATGACAGATGACAGATGACAGATGAAAGATGACAGATGACAGATGACAGATGACAGATGACAGATGACAGATGACAGATGACAGATGACAGATGACAGATGACAGATGACAGATGACAGATGACAGATGACAGATGACAGATGACAGATGACACATGACAGATGACAGATGACATATGACAGATGACAGATGACAGATGACATATGACAGATGACAGATGACAGATGACAGATGACAGATGACAGATGACAGATGACAGATGACAGATGACAGATGACAGATGACAGATGACAGATGACAGATGACAGATGACAGATGACAGATGACAGATGACAGATGACAGATGACAGATGACAGATGACAGATGGCAGATGACAGATGACAGATGACAGATGCCAGATGACAGATGACAGATGACAGATGACAGATGACAGATGACAGATGAAAGATGACAGATGACAGATGACAGATGACAGATGACAGATGACAGATGACAGATGACAGATGACAGATGACAGATGACAGATGACAGATGACAGATGACAGATGACAGATGACAGATGACAGATGACAGATGACAGATGCCAGATGACAGATGACAGATGACAGATGACAGATGACAGATGACAGATGACAGATGACAGATGACATATGACAGATGACAGATAACAGATGACAGATGACAGATGACAGATGACAGATGACAGATGACAGATGACAGATGACAGATGACAGATGACAGATGACAGATGACAGATGACAGATGACAGATGACAGATGACAGATGACAGATGACAGATGACAGATGACAGATGACAGATGACAGATGACAGATGACAGATGACAGATGACAGATGACAGATGACAGATGACAGATTACAGATGACAGATTACAGATGACAGATGACAGATGACAGATGACAGATGACAGATGACAGATGACAGATGACAGATGACAGATGACAGATGACAGATGACAGATGCCAGATGATAGATGACAGATGACAGATGACAGATGACAGATGACAGATGACAGATGACAGATGACAGATGACAGATGACAGATGACAAATGACAGATGACGGATGACAGATGACAGGTGACAGATGACAGGTGACAGGTGACAGATGACAGATGACAGATGACAGATGACAGAAGACAGATGACAGATGACAGATGACAGATGACAGATGACAGATGACAGATGACAGATGACAGATGACAAATGACAGATGACAGATGACAGATGACAGATGACAGATGACAGATGACAGATGACAGATGACAGATGACAGATGACAGATGACAGATGACAGATGACAGATGACAGATGACAGATGACAGATGACAGATGACAGATGACAGATGACAGATGACAGATGACAGATGACAGATGACAGATGACAGATGACAGATGACAGATGACAGATGACAGATGACAGATGACAGATGACAGATGACAGATGACAGATGACAGATGACAGATGACAGATGACAGATGACAGATGACAGATGACAGATGACAGATGACAAATGACAGATGACAGATGACAGATGACAGATGACAGATGACAGATGACAGATGACAGATGACAGATGACAGATGACAGATGACAGATGACATATGACATATGACAGATGACAGATGACAGATGACAGATGACAGATGACAGATGACAGATGACAGATGACAGATGACAGATGACAGATGACAGATGACAGATGACAGATGACAGATGACAGATGACAGATGACAGATGACAGATGACAGATGACAGATGACAGATGAGAGATGACAGATGACATATGACAGATGACAGATGACAGATGACAGATGACAGATGACATATGACAGATGACAGATGACAGATGACAGATGACAAATGACAGATGACAGATGACAGATGACAGATGACAGATGACAGATGACAGATGACAGATGACAGATGACAGATTACAGATGACAGATGACAGATGACAGATGACAGATGACAGATGACAGATGACAGATGACAGATGACAGATGACAGATGACAGATGACAGATGACAGATGACAGATGACAGATGACAGATGACAGATGACAGATGACAGATGACAGATGACAGATGCCAGATGATAGATGACAGATGACAGATGACAGATGACAGATGACAGATGACAGATGACAGATGACAGATGACAGATGACAGATGACAGATGACAGATGACGGATGACAGATGACGGATGACAGATGACAGATGACATATGACAGATGACAGATGACAGATGACATATGACATATGACAGATGACAGATATCAGATGACAGATGACAGATGACAGATGACAGATGACATATGACAGATGACAGATGACATATGACAGATGACAGATGACAGGTGACAGATGACAGATGACAGATGACAGATGACAGATGACAGATGACAGATGACAGATGACAGGTGACAGATGACAGGTGACAGATGACAGATGACAGATGACAGAAGACAGATGACAGATGACAGATGACAGATGACAGATGACAGATGACAGATGACAGATGACAGATGACAAATGACAGATGACAGATGACAAATGACAGATGACAGATGACAGATGACAGATGACAGATGACAGATGACAGATGACAGATGACAGATGACAGATGACAGATGACAGATGACAGATGACAGATGACAGATGACAGATGACAGATGACAGATGACAGATGACAGATGACAGATGACAGATGACAGATGACAGATGACAGATGGCAGATGACAGATGACAGATGACAGATGACAGATGACAGATGACAGATGACAGATGACAGATGACAGATGACAGATGACAGATGACAGATGACAGATGACAGATGACAGATGACAGATGACAGATGACAGATGACAGATGACAGATGACAGATGACAGATGACAGATGACAGATGACAGATGACAGATGACAGATGACAGATGACAGATGACAGATGACAGATGACAGATGACAGATGACAGATGACAGATGACAGATGACAGATGACAGATTACAGATGACAGATGACAGATGACAGATGACAGATGACAGATGACAGATGACAGATGACAGATGACAGATGACAGATGACAGATGACAGATGACAGATGCCAGATGATAGATGACAGATGACAGATGACAGATGACAGATGACAGATGACAGATGACAGATGACAGATGACAAATGACAGATGACGGATGACAGATGACAGGTGACAGATGACAGGTGACAGGTGACAGATGACAGATGACAGATGACAGAAAACAGATGACAGATGACAGATGACAGATGACAGATGACAGATGACAGATGACAGATGACAGATGACAGATGACAAATGACAGATGACAGATGACAGATGACAGATGACAGATGACAGATGACAGATGACAGATGACAGATGACAGATGACAGATGACAGATGACAGATGACAGACGACAGATGACAGATGACAGATGACAGATGACAGATGACAGATGACAGATGACAGATGACAGATGACAGATGACAGATGACAGATGACAGATGACAGATGACAGATGACAGATGACAGATGACAGATGACAGATGACAGATGACAAATGACAGATGACAGATGACAGATGACAGATGACAGATGACAGATGACAGATGACAGATGACAGATGACATATGACATATGACAGATGACAGATGACAGATGACAGATGACAGATGACAGATGACAGATGACAGATGACAGATGACAGATGACAGATGACAGATGACAGATGACAGATGACAGATGACAGATGACAGATGACAGATGACAGATGACAGATGACAGATGACAGATGACAGATGAGAGATGACAGATGACATATGACAGATGACAGATGACAGATGACAGATGACAGATGACATATGACAGATGACAGATGACAGATGACAGATGACAAATGACAGATGACAGATGACAGATGACAGATGACAGATGACAGATGACAGATGACAGATGACAGATGACAGATTACAGATGACAGATGACAGATGACAGATGACAGATGACAGATGACAGATGACAGATGACAGATGACAGATGACAGATGACAGATGACAGATGACAGATGACAGATGACAGATGACAGATGACAGATGACAGATGACAGATGACAGATGCCAGATGATAGATGACAGATGACAGATGACAGATGACAGATGACAGATGACAGATGACAGATGACAGATGACAGATGACAGATGACAGATGACGGATGACAGATGACGGATGACAGATGACAGATGACAGATGACAGATGACATATGACAGATGACAGATGACATATGACATATGACAGATGACAGATATCAGATGACAGATGACAGATGACAGATGACAGATGACATATGACAGATGACAGATGACATATGACAGATGACAGATGACAGGTGACAGATGACAGATGACAGATGACAGATGACAGATGACAGATGACAGATGACAGATGACAGGTGACAGATGACAGGTGACAGATGACAGATGACAGATGACAGAAGACAGATGACAGATGACAGATGACAGATGACAGATGACAGATGACAGATGACAGATGACAGATGACAAATGACAGATGACAGATGACAGATGACAGATGACAGATGACAGATGACAGATGACAGATGACAGATGACAGATGACAGATGACAGATGACAGATGACAGACGACAGATGACAGATGACAGATGACAGATGACAGATGACAGATGACAGATGACAGATGACAGATGACAGATGACAGATGACAGATGACAGATGACAGATGACAGATGACAGATGACAGATGACAGATGACAGATGACAGATGACATATGACAGATGACAGATGACAGATGACAAATGACAGATGACAGATGACAGATGACAGATGACAGATGACAGATGACAGATGACATATGACATATGACAGATGACAGATGACAGATGACAGATGACAGATGACAGATGACAGATGACAGATGACAGATGGCAGATGACAGATGACAGATGACAGATGACAGATGACAGATGACAGATGACAGATGACAGATGACAGATGACAGATGACAGATGACAGATGACAGATGACAGATGACAGATGACAGATGACAGATGACAGATGACAGATGACAGATGACAGATGACAGATGACAGATGACAGATGACAGATGACAGATGACAGATGACAGATGACAGATGACAGATGACAGATGACAGATGACAGATGACAGATGCCAGATGACAGATGACAGATGACATATGACAGATGACAGATGACATATGACAGATGACAAATGACAGATGACAGATGACAGATGACAGATGACAGATGACAGATGACAGATGACAGATGACATATGACAGATGACAGATGACAGATGACAGATGACATATGACAGATGACAGATGACAGATGACATATGACAGATGACAGATGACAGATGAGAGATGACAGATGACAGATGACAGATGACAGATGACAGATGACAGATGACAGATGACAGATGACATATGACATATGACAGATGACAGATGACAGATGACAGATGACAGATGACAGATGACAGATGACAGATGACAGATGACAGATGACAGATGACAGATGACAGATGACAGATGACAGATGACAGATGACAGATGACAGATGACAGATGACAGATGACAGATGACAGATGACAGATGAGAGATGACAGATGACATATGACAGATGACAGATGACAGATGACAGATGACAGATGACATATGACAGATGACAGATGACAGATGACAGATGACAAATGACAGATGACAGATGACAGATGACAGATGACAGATGACAGATGACAGATGACAGATGACAGATGACAGATGACAGATTACAGATGACAGATGACAGATGACAGATGACAGATGACAGATGACAGATGACAGATGACAGATGACAGATGACAGATGACAGATGACAGATGAGAGATGACAGATGACATATGACAGATGACAGATGACAGATGACAGATGACAGATGACATATGACAGATGACAGATGACAGATGACAGATGACAAATGACAGATGACAGATGACAGATGACAGATGACAGATGACAGATGACAGATGACAGATGACAGATGACAGATTACAGATGACAGATGACAGATGACAGATGACAGATGACAGATGACAGATGACAGATGACAGATGACAGATGACAGATGACAGATGACAGATGACAGATGACAGATGACATATGACAGATGACAGATGACAGATGACAGATGACAAATGACAGATGACAGATGACAGATGACAGATGACAGATGACAGATGACAGATGACAGATGACAGATGACAGATTACAGATGACAGATGACAGATGACAGATGACAGATGACAGATGACAGATGACAGATGACAGATGACAAATGACAGATGACAGATGACAGATGACAGATGACAGATGACAGATGACAGATGACAGATGACAGATGACAGATGACAGATGACATATGACATATGACAGATGACAGATGACAGATGACAGATGACAGATGACAGATGACAGATGACAGATGACAGATGACAGATGACAGATGACAGATGACAGATGACAGATGACAGATGACAGATGACAGATGACAGATGACAGATGACAGATGACAGATGACAGATGAGAGATGACAGATGACATATGACAGATGACAGATGACAGATGACAGATGACAGATGACATATGACAGATGACAGATGACAGATGACAGATGACAAATGACAGATGACAGATGACAGATGACAGATGACAGATGACAGATGACAGATGACAGATGACAGATGACAGATTACAGATGACAGATGACAGATGACAGATGACAGATGACAGATGACAGATGACAGATGACAGATGACAGATGACAGATGACAGATGACAGATGACAGATGACAGATGACAGATGACAGATGACAGATGACAGATGACAGATGACAGATGACAGATGCCAGATGATAGATGACAGATGACAGATGACAGATGACAGATGACAGATGACAGATGACAGATGACAGATGACAGATGACAGATGACAGATGACAGATGACGGATGACAGATGACGGATGACAGATGACAGATGACAGATGACAGATGACATATGACAGATGACAGATGACATATGACATATGACAGATGACAGATATCAGATGACAGATGACAGATGACAGATGACAGATGACATATGACAGATGACAGATGACATATGACAGATGACAGATGACAGGTGACAGATGACAGATGACAGATGACAGATGACAGATGACAGATGACAGATGACAGATGACAGGTGACAGATGACAGGTGACAGATGACAGATGACAGATGACAGAAGACAGATGACAGATGACAGATGACAGATGACAGATGACAGATGACAGATGACAGATGACAGATGACAAATGACAGATGACAGATGACAGATGACAGATGACAGATGACAGATGACAGATGACAGATGACAGATGACAGATGACAGATGACAGATGACAGATGACAGACGACAGATGACAGATGACAGATGACAGATGACAGATGACAGATGACAGATGACAGATGACAGATGACAGATGACAGATGACAGATGACAGATGACAGATGACAGATGACAGATGACAGATGACAGATGACAGATGACAGATGACAGATGACATATGACAGATGACAGATGACAGATGACAAATGACAGATGACAGATGACAGATGACAGATGACAGATGACAGATGACAGATGACAGATGACATATGACATATGACAGATGACAGATGACAGATGACAGATGACAGATGACAGATGACAGATGACAGATGGCAGATGACAGATGACAGATGACAGATGACAGATGACAGATGACAGATGACAGATGACAGATGACAGATGACAGATGACAGATGACAGATGACAGATGACAGATGACAGATGACATATGACAGATGACAGATGACAGATGACAGATGACATATGACAGATGACAGATGACAGATGACATATGACAGATGACATATGACAGATGACAGATGACAGATGACAGATGACAGATGGCAGATGACAGATGACAGATGACAGATGACATATGACAGATGACATATGACAGATGACAGATGACAGATGACAGATGACAGATGACAGATGACAGATGACAGATGACAGATGACAAATGACAGATGACAGATGAGAGATGACAGATGACAGATGACAGATGACAGATGACAAATGACAGATGACAGATGACAGATGACAGATGACAGATGACAGATGACAGATGACAGATGACAGATGACAGATGACAGATGACAGATGACAGATGACAGATGACAGATGACAGATGACAGATGACAGATGACAGATGGCAGATGACAGATGACAGATGACAGATGACATATGACATATGACAGATGACAGATGACAGATGACAGATGACAGATGACAGATGACAGATGACAGATGACAGATGACATATGACAGATGACAGATGACAGATGACAAATGACAGATGACAGATGACAGATGACATATGACATATGACAGATGACAGATGACAGATGACAGATGACAGATGACAAATGACAGATGACATATGACAGATGACAGATGACAGATGACAGATGACAGATGACAGATGACAGATGACAGATGACAGATGACAGATGACAGATGACAGATGACAGATGACAGATGACAGATGACAGATGACAGATGACAGATGACAGATGATATATGACAGATGACAGATGACATATGACAGATGACAGATGACAGATGACAAATGACAGATGACAGATGACAGATGACATATGACATATGACAGATGACAGATGACAGATGACAGATGACAGATGACAAATGACAGATGACATATGACAGATGACAGATGACAGATGACAGATGACAGATGACAGATGACAGATGACAGATGACAGATGACAGATGACAGATGAAAGATGACAGATGACAGATGACAGATGACAGATGACAGATGACAGATGACAGATGACAGATGACAGATGACAGATGACAGATGACAGATGACAGATGACAGATGACAGATGACAGATGACAGATGACATATGACAGATGACAGATGACAGATGACAGATGACAGATGACAGATGACAGATGACAGATGACAGATGACAGATGATAGATGACAGATGACAGATGACAGATGACAGATGACAGATGACAGATGACAGATGACACATGACAGATGACAGATGACATATGACAGATGACAGATGACAGATGACAGATGACAGATGACAGATGACAGATGACAGATGACAGATGACAGATGACAAATGACAGATGACGGATGACAGATGACAGGTGACAGATGACAGGTGACAGATGACAGATGACAGATGACAGAAGACAGATGACAGATGACAGATGACAGATGACAGATGACAGATGACAGATGACAGATGACAGATGACAGATGACAAATGACAGATGACAGATGACAGATGACAGATGACAGATGACAGATGACAGATGACAGATGACAGATGACAGACGACAGATGACAGATGACAGATGACAGATGACAGATGACAGATGACAGATGACAGATGACAGATGACAGATGACAGATGACAGATGACAGATGACAGATGACAGATGACAGATGACAGATGACAGATGACAGATGACAGATGACAGATGACAGATGACAGATGACAGATGACAGATGACAGATGACAAATGACAGATGACAGATGACAGATGACAGATGACAGATGACAGATGACAGATGACAGATGACAGATGACAGATGACAGATGACAGATGACAGATGACAGATGAGAGATGACAGATGACATATGACAGATGACAGATGACAGATGACAGATGACAGATGACATATGACAGATGACAGATGACAGATGACAGATGACAAATGACAGATGACAGATGACAGATGACAGATGACAGATGACAGATGACAGATGACAGATGACAGATGACAGATTACAGATGACAGATGACAGATGACAGATGACAGATGACAGATGACAGATGACAGATGACAGATGACAGATGACAGATGACAGATGACAGATGACAGATGACAGATGACAGATGACAGATGACAGATGACAGATGACAGATGACAGATGACAGATGACAGATGCCAGATGATAGATGACAGATGACAGATGACAGATGACAGATGACAGATGACAGATGACAGATGACAGATGACAGATGACAGATGACGGATGACAGATGACGGATGACAGATGACAGATGACAGATGACAGATGACATATGACAGATGACAGATGACATATGACATATGACAGATGACAGATATCAGATGACAGATGACAGATGACAGATGACATATGACAGATGACAGATGACATATGACAGATGACAGATGACAGGTGACAGATGACAGATGACAGATGACAGATGACAGATGACAGATGACAGATGACAGATGACAGATGACAGATGACAGGTGACAGATGACAGGTGACAGATGACAGATGACAGATGACAGAAGACAGATGACAGATGACAGATGACAGATGACAGATGACAGATGACAGATGACAGATGACAGATGACAGATGACAAATGACAGATGACAGATGACAGATGACAGATGACAGATGACAGATGACAGATGACAGATGACAGATGACAGATGACAGATGACAGATGACAGATGACAGATGACAGATGACAGACGACAGATGACAGATGACAGATGACAGATGACAGATGACAGATGACAGATGACAGATGACAGATGACAGATGACAGATGACAGATGACAGATGACAGATGACAGATGACAGATGACAGATGACAGATGACAGATGACATATGACAGATGACAGATGACAGATGACAAATGACAGATGACAGATGACAGATGACAGATGACAGATGACAGATGACAGATGACATATGACATATGACAGATGACAGATGACAGATGACAGATGACAGATGACAGATGACAGATGGCAGATGACAGATGACAGATGACAGATGACAGATGACAGATGACAGATGACAGATGACAGATGACAGATGACAGATGACAGATGACAGATGACAGATGACAGATGACAGATGACAGATGACAGATGACAGATGACAGATGACAGATGACAGATGACAGATGACAGATGACAGATGACAGATGACAGATGACAGATGACAGATGACAGATGACAGATGACAGATGACAGATGACAGATGACAGATGACAGATGACAGATGACAGATGACAGATGACAGATGACAGATGACAGATGACAGATGCCAGATGACAGATGACAGATGACATATGACAGATGACAGATGACATATGACAGATGACAAATGACAGATGACAGATGACAGATGACAGATGACAGATGACAGATGACAGATGACAGATGACATATGACAGATGACAGATGACAGATGACAGATGACAGATGACAGATGACATATGACAGATGACAGATGACAGATGACATATGACAGATGACATATGACAGATGACAGATGACAGATGACAGATGACAGATGACAGATGACAGATGGCAGATGACAGATGACAGATGACAGATGACATATGACAGATGACAGATGACAGATGACAGATGACAGATGACAGATGACAGATGACAGATGACAGATGACAGATGACAGATGACAGATGACAAATGACAGATGACAGATGAGAGATGACAGATGACAGATGACAGATGACAGATGACAAATGACAGATGACAGATGACAGATGACAGATGACAGATGACAGATGACAGATGACAGATGACAGATGACAGATGACAGATGACAGATGACAGATGACAGATGACAGATGACAGATGACAGATGACAGATGACAGATGACAGATGACAGATGACAGATGACAGATGACAGATGACAGATGACAGATGACAGATGGCAGATGACAGATGACAGATGACAGATGACATATGACATATGACAGATGACAGATGACAGATGACAGATGACAGATGACAGATGACAGATGACAGATGACAGATGACAGATGACAGATGATATATGACAGATGACAGATGACATATGACAGATGACAGATGACAGATGACAGATGACAGATGACAGATGACAGATGACATATGACATATGACAGATGACAGATGACAGATGACAGATGACAGATGACAAATGACAGATGACATATGACAGCTGACAGATGACAGATGACAGATGACAGATGACAGATGACAGATGACAGATGACAGATGACAGATGACAGATGACAGATGACAGATGACAGATGACAGATGACAGATGACAGATGACAGATGACAGATGACAGATGACAGATGACAGATGACAGATGACAGATGACAGATGACAGATGACAGATGACAGATGACAGATGTAAGATGACAGATGACAGATGACAGATGACAGATGACATATGACAGATGACAGATGACAGATGACAGATGACAGATGACAGATGACAGATGACAGATGACACATGACAGATGACTAATGACATATGACAGATGACAGATGACAGATGACAGATGACATATGACAGATGACAGATGACAGATGACAGATGACAGATGACAGATGACAGATGACAGATGACAGATGACAGATGACAGATGACAGATGACAGATGACAGATGACAGATGACAGATGACAGATAACAGATGACAGATGGCAGATGACAGATGACAGGTGACAGGTGACAGATGACAGATGACAGATGACAGATGACAGATGACAGATGACAGATGACAGATGAAATATGACAGATGACAGATGACAGATGACAGATGACAGATGACAGATGACAGATGACAGATGACAGATGACAGATGAAATATGACAGATGACAGATGACAGATGACAGATGACAGATGACAGATGACACATGACAGATGACATATGACAGATGACAGATGACATATGACATATGACAGATGACAGATGACAGATGACAGATGACAGATGACAGATGACAGATGACAGATGACAGATGACAGATGACAGATGACAGATGACAGATGACAGATGACAGATGACAGATGACAGATGACAGATGACAGATGACAGATGACAGATGACAGATGACAGATGACAGATGACAGATGACAGATGACAGATGACAGATGACAGATGACAGATGACAGATGACAGATGACAGATGACAGATGACAGATGACAGATGACAGATGACAGATGACAGATGACAGATGACAGATGACAGATGACAGATGACAGATGACAGATGACAGATGACAGATGACAGATGACAGATGACAGATGACAGATGACAGATGACAGATGACAGATGACAGATGACAGATGACAGATGACAGATGACAGATGACATATGACAGATGACAGATGACAGATGACAGATGACAGATGACATATGACAGATGACAGATGACAGATGACAGATGACAAATGACAGATGACAGATGACAGATGACAGATGACAGATGACAGATGACAGATGACAGATGACAGATTACAGATGACAGATGACAGATGACAGATGACAGATGACAGATGACAGATGACAGATGACAGATGACAGATGACAGATGACAGATGACAGATGACAGATGACAGATGACAGATGACAGATGACAGATGCCAGATGATAGATGACAGATGACAGATGACAGATGACAGATGACAGATGACAGATGACAGATGACAGATGACAGATGACAGATGACAGATGACAGATGACAGATGACAGATGACGGATGACAGATGACAGATGACAGATGACAGCTGACAGATGACAGATGACAGATGACAGATGACATATGACAGATGACAGATGACATATGACATATGACAGATGACAGATATCAGATGACAGATGACAGATGACAGATGACATATGACAGATGACAGATGACATATGACAGATGACAGATGACAGGTGACAGATGACAGATGACAGATGACAGATGACAGATGACAGATGACAGATGACAGATGACAGATGACAGATGACAGATGACAGATGACAGATGACAGATGACAGATGACAGATGACAGATGACAGATGACAGATGACAGATGACAGATGACAGATGACAGATGACAGATGACAGATGACAGATGACAGATGACAGATGACAGATGACAGATGACAGATGACAGATGACAGATGACAGATGACAGATGACAGATGACAGATGACAGATGACAGATGACAGATGACACATGACAGATGACAGATGACATATGACAGATGACAGATGACATATGACAGATGACAGATGACAGATGACAGATGACAGATGACAGATGACAGATGACAGATGACAGATGACAGATGACAGATGACAGATGACAGATGACACATGACACATGACAGATGACAGATGACAGATGACAGATGACAGATGACAGATGACAGATGACAGATGACAGATGACAGATGACAGATGACAGATGACAGATGGCAGATGACAGATGACAGATGACAGATGCCAGATGACAGATTACAGATGACAGATGAAATATGACAGATGACAGATGACAGATGACAGATGACAGATGACAGATGACAGATGACAGATGACAGATGACAGATGACAGATGACAGATGACAGATGACAGATGACAGATGACAGATGACAGATGACAGATGACAGATGACATATGACAGATGACAGATGACATATGACAGATGACAGATGACAGATGACATATGACAGATGACAGATGACAGATGACAGATGACAGATGACAGATGACAGATGACACATGACAGATTACAGATGACAGATGACAGATGACAGATGACAGATGACAGATGACAGATGACAGATGACAGATGACAGATGACAGATGACAGATGACAGATGACAGATGACAGATGACAGATGACAGATGACAGATGACAGATGGCGGATGACAGATGACAGATGACAGATGCCAGATGACAGATGACATATGACAGATGACAGATAACAGATGACAGATGACAGATGACAGATGACAGATGACAGATGACAGATGACATATGATTGATGACAGATGACAGATGACAGATGACAGATGACACATGACAGATGACAGATGACAGATGACAGATGACAGATGACAGATGACAGATGACAGATGACAGATGACAGATGACAGATGACAGATGACAGATGACAGATGACAGATGACAGATGACAGATGACAGATGACAGATGACAGATGACAGATGACAGATGACAGATGACAGATG
The DNA here is from genome assembly GCF_029603195.1 of Condylostylus longicornis. Taxonomy (NCBI): domain Eukaryota; kingdom Metazoa; phylum Arthropoda; class Insecta; order Diptera; family Dolichopodidae; genus Condylostylus; species Condylostylus longicornis. Next base: position 1,174,341 of record NW_026577998.1, read on the forward strand.
ACAGATGACAGATGACAGATGACAGATGACAGATGACAGATGACAGATGACAGATGACAGATGACAGATGACAGATGACAGATGACAGATGACAGATGACAGATGACAGATGACAGATGACAGATGACAGATGACAGATGACAGATGACAGATGACAGATGACAGATGACAGATGACAGATGACAGATGACAGATGACAGATGACAGATGACAGATGACAGATGACAGATGACAGATGACAGATGACAGATGACAGATGACAGATGACAGATGACAGATGACAGATGACAGATGACAGATGACAGATGACAGATGACAGATGACAGATGACAGATGACAGATGACAGATGACAGATGACAGATGACAGATGACAGATGACAGATGACAGATGAAAGATGACAGATGACAGATGACAGATGACAGATGACAGATGACAGATGACAGATGATAGATGACAGATGACAGATGACAGATGACAGATGACAGATGACAGATGACAGATGACAGATGACAGATGACAGATGCCAGATGCCAGATGCCAGATGACAGATGACAGATGACAGATGACAGATGACAGATGACAGATGACAGATGACAGATGACAGATGACAGATGACAGATGACAGATGACAGATGACAGATGACAGATGACAGATGACAGATGACAGATGACAGATGACAGATGACAGATGACAGATGACAGATGCCAGATGACAGATGACAGATGACAGATGAGAGATGACAGATGACAGATGACAGATGACAGATGACAGATGACAGATGACAGATGACAGATGACAGATGACACATGACAGATGACAGATGACATATGACAGATGACAGATGACAGATGACATATGACAGATGACAGATGACAGATGACAGATGACAGATGACAGATGACAGATGACAGATGACAGATGACAGATGACAGATGACAGATGACAGATGACAGATGACAGATGACAGATGACATATGGCAGATGACAGATGACAGATGACATATGACAGATGACAGATGACAGATGACAGATGACAGATGACAGATGACAGATGACAGATGACAGATGACAGATGACAAATGACAGATGACAGATGACAGATGACAGATGACAGATGACAGATGACAGATGACAGATGACAGATGACAGATGACAGATGACAGATGACAGATGACAGATGACAGATGACAGATGACAGATGACAGATGACAGATGACAGATGACAGATGACAGATGACAGATGACAGATTACAGATGACAGATGACAGATGACATATGACAGATGACAGATGACAGATGACAGATGACAGATGACAGATGACAGATGACAGATGACAAATGACAGATGACAGATGACAGATGACAAATGACAGATGACAGATGACAGATGACAGATGACAGATGACAGATGACAGATGACAGATGACAGATGACAGATGACAGATGACAGATGACAGATGACAGATTACAGATGACAGATGACAGATGACAGATGACAGATGACAGATGACAGATGACAGATGACAGATGACAGATGACAGATGACAGATGACAGATGACAGATGACAGATGACAGATGACAGATGACAGATGCCAGATGACAGATGACAGATGACAGATGACAGATGACAGATGACAGATGACAGATGACAGATGACAGATGACAGATGACAGATGACAGATGACAGATGACAGATGACAGATGACGGATGACAGATGACGGATGACAGATGACAGATGACAGATGACAGATGACAGATGACAGATGACAGATGACAGATGACAGATGACAGATGACAGATGACAGATGACAGATGACAGATGACAGATGCCAGATGACAGATGACAGATGACAGATGACAGATGACAGATGACAGATGACAGATGACAGATGACAGATGACAGATGACAGATGACAGATGACAGATGACAGATGACGGATGACAGATGACGGATGACAGATGACAGATGACAGATGACAGATGACAGATGACATATGACAGATGACAGATGACATATGACATATGACAGATGACAGATATCAGATGACAGATGACAGATGACAGATGACATATGACAGATGACAGATGACATATGACAGATGACAGATGACAGGTGACAGATGACAGATGACAGATGACAGATGACAGATGACAGGTGACAGATGACAGGTGACAGATGACAGATGACAGATGACAGATGACAGATGACAGATGACAGATGACAGATGACAGATGACAGATGACAGATGACAGATGACAGATGACAGATGGCAGATGACAGATGACAGATGACAGATGACAGATGACAGATGACAGATGACAGATGACAGATGACAGATGACAGATGACAGATGACAGATGACAGATGACAGATGACAGATGACAGATGACAGATGACAGACGACAGACGACAGATGACAGATGACAGATGACAGATGACAGATGACAGATGACAGATGACAGATGACAGATGACAGATGACAGATGACAGATGACAGATGACAGATGACAGATGACAGATGACAGATGACAGATGACAGATGACAGATGACAGATGACAGATGACAGATGACAGATGACAGATGACAGATGACAGATGACAGATGACAGATGACAGATGACAGATGACAGGTGACAGATGACAGATGACAGATGACAGATGACAGATGACATATGACAGATGACAGATGACAGATGACATATGACAGATGACAGATGACATATGACAGATGACAGATGACAGATGACAGATGACAGATGACAGATGACAGATGACAGATGACAGATGACAGATGACAGATGACAGATGACAGATGACAGATGACAGATGACAGATGACAGATGACAGATGACAGATGACAGATGACAGATGACAGATGACATATGACAGATGACAGATGACAGATGACAAATGACAGATGACAGATGACAGATGACAGATGACAGATGACAGATGACAGATGACAGATGACAGATGACAGATGACATATGACAGATGACAGATGACAGATGACAGATGACAGATGACAGATGACAGATGACAGATGACAGATGACAGATGACAGATGACAGATGACATATGACAGATGACATATGACAGATGACAGATGACAGATGACAGATGACAGATGACAGATGACAGATGACAGATGATAGATGACATATGACAGATGACATATGACAGATGACAGATGACAGATGACAGATGACAGATGACAGATGACAGATGACAAATGACAGATGACAGATGAGAGATGACAGATGACAGATGACAGATGACAGATGACAAATGACAGATGACAGATGACAGATGACAGATGACAGATGACAGATGACAGATGACAGATGACAGATGACAGATGACAGATGACAGATGACAGATGACAGATGACAGATGACGGATGACAGATGACAGATGGCAGATGACAGCTGACAGATGACAGATGACATATGACATATGACAGATGACAGATGACAGATGACAGATGACAGATGACAGATGACAGATGATATATGACAGATGACAGATGACATATGACAGATGACATATGACAGATGACAGATGACAGATGACAGATGACAGATGACAGATGACAGATGACAGATGACAGATGACATATGACATATGACAGATGACAGATGACAGATGACAGATGACAGATGACAAATGACAGATGACAGATGACAGATGACAGATGACAGATGACAGATGACAGATGACAGACGACAGATGACAGATGACAAATGACAGATGACAGATGACAGATGACAGATGACAGATGACAGATGACAGATGACAGATGACAGATGACAGATGACAGATGACAGATGAGAGATGACAGATGACAGATGACATATGACAGATGACAGATGACAGATGACAAATGACAGATGACAGATGACAGATGACAGATGACAGATGACAGATGACAGATGACAGATGACAGATGACAGATGACAGATGACAGATGACAGATGACAGATGACAGATGACAGATGACATATGACGTATGACAGATGACAGATGACAGATGACAGATGACAGATGACAGATGACAGATGACAGATGACAGATGACAGATGACAGATGACAGATGACAGATGACAGATGACAGATGACAGATGACAGATGACAGATGACAGATGACAGATGACAGATGACAGATGACATATGATAGATGACAGATGACAGATGACAGATGACAGATGACAGATGACAGATGACAGATGACAGATGACAGATGACAGATGACAGATGACAGATGACAGATGACAGATGACAGATGACAGATGACAGATGACAGATGACATATGACAGATGACAGATGACATATGACAGATGACAGATGACAGATGACAGATGACAGATGACAGATGACAGATGACAGATGACAGATGACAGATGACAGATGACATATGACAGATGACAGATGACATATGACAGATGACAGATGACAGATGACAGATGACAGATGACAGATGACAGATGACAGATGACAGATGACAGATGACAGATGACAGATGACAGATGACAGATGACAGATGACAGATGACAGATGACAGATGACAGATGACAGATGACAGATGACAGATGACATATGACAGATGACAGATGACAGATGACAGATGACATATGACATATGACAGATGACAGATGACAGATGACAGATGACAGATGACAGATGACAGATGACAGATGACAGATGACAGATGACAGATGACAGATGACAGATGACAGATGACAGATGACAGATGACAGATGACAGATGACAGATGACAGATGACAGATGACAGATAACAGATGACAGATGACAGATGACATATGACAGATGACAGATGGCAGATGACAGATGACAGATGACAGATGACAGATGACAAATGACAGATGACAGATGAGAGATGACAGATGACAAATGACAGATGACAGATGACAGATGACAGATGACAGATGACAGATGACAGATGACAGATGACAGATGACAGATGACAGATGACAGATGACAGATGACAGATGACAGATGACAGATGACAGATGACAGATGACAGATGACATATGACATATGACAGATGACAGATGGCAGATGACAGATGACAGATGACAGATGACAGATGACGGATGACAGATGACATATGACAGATGACAGATGACAGATGACAGATGACAGATGACAGATGACAGATGACAGATGACAGATGACAGATGACAGATGACAGATGACAGATGACATATGACATATGACAGATGACAGATGACAGATGACAGATGACAGATGACAGATGACAGATGACAGATGACAGATGATAGATGACAGATGACAGATGACAGATGACAGATGACAGATGACAGATGACAGATGACAGATGACAGATGACAGATGACAGATGACAGATGACAAGATGACAGATGACAGATGACAGATGACAGATGACAGATGCCAGATGATAGACGACAGATGACAGATGACAGATTACAGATGACAGATGACAGATGACAGATGACAGATGACAGATGACAGATGACACATGACAGATGACAGATGACAGATGACAGATGACATATGACAGATGACAGATGACATATGACAGATGACAGATGACAGATGACAGATGACAGATGACAGATGACAGATGACAGATGACAGATGACATATGACATATGACAGATGACAGATGACAGATGACAGATGACAAATGACAGATGACAGATGACAGATGACAGATGACAGATGACAGATGACAGATGACAGATGACAGATGGCAGATGACAGATGACAGATGACAGATGACAGATGACAGATGACAGATGACAGATGACAGATGACAGATAACAGATGACAGATGACAGATGACAGATGACATATGACAGATGACAGATGACATATGACAGATGACAGATGACAGATGACAGATGACAGATGACAGATGACAGATGACAGATGACAGATGACAGATGACAGATGACAGATGACAGATGACAGATGACAGATGACAGATGACAGATGACATATGACAGATGACAGATGACAGATGACAGATGACAGATGACAGATGACAGATGACAGATGACAGATGACAGATGACAGATGACAGATGACAGATGACAGATGACAGATGACAGATGACAGATGACAGATAATAGATGACAGGTGACAGATGACAGATGACAGATGACAGATGACAGATGACATATGACAGATGACAGATGACAGATGACAGATGACAGATGACATATGACAGATGACAGATGACAGATGACAGATGACAGATGACAGATGACAGATGACAGATGACAGATGACAGATGACATATGACGGATGGCAGATGACATATGACAGATGACACATGACAGATGACAGATGACAGATGACAGATGACAGATGACAGATGACATATGACATATGACAGATGACAGATGACAGATGACAAATGACAGATGACAGATGACAGATGACAGATGACAGATGACAGATGACAGATGACAGATGACAGATGACAGATGACAGATGACAGATGACAGATAACAGATGACAGATGACAGATGACAGATGACAGATGACAGATGACAGATGACAGATGACAGATGACAGATGACAGATGACAGATGACAGATGACAGATGACAGATGACAGATGACAGATGACAGATGACAGATGACAGATGACAGATGACAGATGACAGATGACAGATGACATATGACAGATGACAGATGACAGATGACAGATGACAGATGACAGATGACAGATGACAGATGACAGATGACAGATGACAGATGACAGATGACAGATGACAGATGACAGATGACAGATGACAGATGATAGATGACATATGACAGATGACAGATGACAGATGACAGATGACAGATGACAGATGACAGATGACATATGACAGATGACATATGACAGATGACAGATGACAGATGACAGATGACAGATGACAGATGACAGATGACAGATGACAGATGACAGATGACAGATGACAGATGACAGATGACAGATGACAGATGACATATGACAGATGACATATGACAGATGACAGATGACAGATGACAGATGACAGATGACAGATGACAGATGACAGATGAGAGATGACAAATGACAGATGACAGATGACTGATGACAAATGACAGATGACAGATGACAGATGACAGATGACAGATGACAGATGACAGATGACAGATGACAGATGACAGATGACAGATGACAGATGACAGATGACAGATGACAGATGACAGATGACAGATGACAGATGACAGATGACATATGACATATGACAGATGACGGATGACAGATGACAGATGACAGATGACAGATGACAGATGACAGATGACAGATGACAGATGACAGATGACAGATGACAGATGACATATGACAGATGACAGATGACATATGACAGATGACAGATGACAGATGACAGATGACAGATGACAGATGACAGATGACATATGACATATGACAGATGACAGATGACAGATGACAGATGAAAAATGACAGATGACAGATGACAGATGACAGATGACAGATGACAGATGACAGATGACAGATGACAGATGACAGATGACAGATGACAGATGACAGATGACAGATGACAGATGACAGATGACAGATGACAGATGACAGATGACAGATGACAGATGACAGATGACAGATGACAGATGACAGATGACAGATGACAGATGACAGATGACAGATGACAGATGACAGATGACAGATGACAGATGACAGATGACAGATGACAGATGACAGATGCCAGATGACAGACGACAGATGACAGATGACAGATGACAGATGACAGATGACAGATGACAGATGACAGATGACAGATGACAGATGACAGATGACAGATGACAGATGACAGATGACATATGACAGATGACAGATGACAGATGACAGATGACAGATGACAGATGACATATGACAGATGACAGATGACAGATGACAGATGACAGATGACAGATGACAGATGACAGATGACAGATGACATATGACATATGACAGATGACAGATATCAGATGACAGATGACAGATGACATATGACATATGACAGATGACAGATATCAGATGACAGATGACAGATGACAGATGACAGATGACAGATGACAGATGACAGATGACAGATGACAGATGACAGATGACAGATGACAGATGACAGATGACAGATGACAGATGACAGATGACAGATGACAAATGACGGATGACAGATGACAGATGACAGATGACAGATGACAGATGACAGATGACAGATGACAGATGGCAGATGACAGATAACAGGTGACAGATGACAGATGACAGATAACAGATGAAAAATGACAGATGACAGATGACAGATGACAGATGACAGATGACAGATGACAGATGACAGATGACAGATGACAGGTGACAGAAGACAGATGACAGATGACAGATGACAGATGACAGATGACAGATGACAGATGACAGATGACAGATGACAGATGACAGAAGACAGATGACAGATGACAGATGACAGATGACAGATGACAGATGACAGATGACAGATGACAGATGACAGATGACAGATGACAGATGACAGATGACAGATGACAGATGACAGATGACAGATGACAGATGACAGATGACAGATGACAGATGACAGATGACAGATGACAGATGACAGATGACAGATGACAGATGACAGATGACAGATGACAGATGACAGATGACAGATGACAGATGACAGATGACAGATGACAGATGACAGGTGACAGATGACAGATGACAGGTGACAGATGACAGATGACAGATGACAGGTGACAGATGACAGATGACAGATGACAGATGACAGATGACAGATGACAGATGACAGATGACAGATGACAGATGACATATGACAGATGACAGATGACAGATGACAGATGACAGATGACAGATGACAGATGACAGATGACAGATGACAGATGACAGATGACAGATGACAGATGACAGATGACAGATGACAGATGACAGATGACAGATGACAGATGACAGATGACAGATGACAGATGACAGATGACATATGACAGATGACAGATGACAGATGACAGATGACAGATGACAGATGACATATGACAGATGACAGATGACAGATGACAGATATCAGATGACAGATACCAGATGACAGATGACAGATGACATATGACAGATGACAGATGACAGATTACAGATGACAGATGACAGATGACAGATGACAGATGACAGATGACAGATGACAGATGACAGATGACAGATGACAGATGACAGATGACAGATGACAGATGACATATGACAGATGACAGATGACAGATGACAGATGACAGATGACAGATGACATATGACAGATGACAGATGACATTTGACAGATGACAGATGACAGGTGACAGATGACAGGTGACAGATGACAGATGACAGGTGACAGATGACAGATGACAGATGACAGATGACAGATGACAGATGACAGAAGACAGATGACAGATGACAGATGACAGATGACAGATGACAGATGACAGATGACAGATGACAGATGACAGATGACAGATGACAGATGACAGATGACAGATGACAGATGACAGATGACAGATGACAGATGACAGATGACAGATGCCAGATGACAGATGACAGATAACAGATGACAGATGACAGATGACAGATGACAGATGACAGATGACAGATGACAGATGACAGATGACAGATGACAGATGACAGATGACAGATGACAGATGACAGATGACAGATGACAGATGACATATGACACATGACAGATGACAGATGACAGATGACAGATGACAGATGACAGATGACAGATGACAGATGACAGATGACAGATGACAGATGACACATGACAGATGACAGATGACATACGACAGATGACAGATGACAGATGACATATGACAGATGAGAGATGACAGATGACAGATGACAGATGACAGATGACAGATGACAGATGACAGATGACAGATGACAGATGACAGATGACAGATGACAGATGACAGATGACAGATGACAGATGACAGATGACAGATGACAGATGACAGATGACAGATGACAGATGGCAGATGACAGATGACAGATGACAGATGCCAGATGACACATGACAGATGACAGATGACAGATGACAGATGAAAGATGACAGATGACAGATGACAGATGACAGATGACAGATGACAGATGACAGATGACAGATGACAGATGACAGATGACAGATGCCAGATGACAGATGACAGATGACAGATGACAGATGACAGATGACAGATGACAGATGACAGATGACAGATGACAGATGACAGATGACAGATGACAGATGACAGATGACATATGACAGATGACAGATGACAGATGACATATGACAGATGACAGATGACAGATGACAGATGACAGATGACAGATGACAGATGACAGATGACAGATGACAAATGACAGATGACAGATGACAGATGACAGATGACAGATGACAGATGACAGATGACAGATGACAGATGACAGATGACAGATGACAGATGACAGATGACAGATGACAGATGACAGATTACAGATGACAGATGACAGATGACAGATGACAGATGACAGATGACAGATGACAGATGACAGATGACAGATGACAGATGACAGATGACAGATGACAGATGACAGATGACAGATGACAGATGACAGATGACAGATGCCAGATGACAGATGACAGATGACAGATGACAGATGACAGATGACAGATGACAGATGACAGATGACAGATGACAGATGACAGATGACAGATGACAGATGACAGATGACAGATGACAGATGACGGGTGACAGATGACGGATGACAGATGACGGATGACAGATGACAGATGACAGATGACGGATGACATATGACAGATGACAGATGACATATGACATATGACAGATGACAGATATCAGATGACAGATGACAGATGACAGATGACATATGACAGATGACAGATGACATATGACAGATGACAGATGACAGGTGACAGATGACAGATGACAGATGACAGATGACTGGTGACAGATGACAGGTGACAGATGACAGATGACAGATGACAGATGACAGATGACAGATGACAGATGACAGATGACAGATGACAGATGACAGATTACAGATGACAGATGACAGATGACAGATGACAGATGACAGATGACAGATGACAGATGACAGATGACAGATGACAGATGACAGATGACAGATGACAGATGACAGATGACAGACGACAGATGACAGATGACAGATGACAGATGACAGATGACAGATGACAGATGACAGATGACAGATGACAGATGACAGATGACAGATGACAGATGACAGATGACAGATGACAGATGACAGATGACAGATGACAGATGACAGATGACAGATGACATATGACAGATGACAGATGACAGATGACAGATGACAAATGACAGATGACAGATGACAGATGACAGATGACAGATGACAGATGACAGATGACAGATTACAGATGACAGATGACAGATGACAGATGACAGATGACAGATGACAGATGACAGATGACAGATGACAGATGACAGATGACAGATGACAGATGACAGATGACAGATGACAGATGACAGATGACAGATGACAGATGCCAGATGACAGATGACAGATGACAGATGACAGATGACAGATGACAGATGACAGATGACAGATGACAGATGACAGATGACAGATGACAGATGACAGATGACAGATGACGGATGACAGATGACGGATGACAGATGACAGATGACAGATGACAGATGACAGATGACAGATGACAGATGACAGATGACAGATGACATATGACAGATGACAGATGACAGATGACAGATGACATATGACAGATGACAGATGACAGATGACATATGACAGATGACATATGACAGATGACAGATGACAGATGACAGATGACAGATGGCAGATGACAGATGACAGATGACAGATGACAGATGACATATGACAGATGACAGATGACAGATGACAGATGACAGATGACAGATGACAGATGACAGATGACAGATGACAGATGACAGATGACAGATGACAGATGACAGATGACAAATGACAGATGACAGATGAGAGATGACAGATGACAGATGACAGATGACAGATGACAAATGACAGATGACAGATGACAGATGACAGATGACAGATGACAGATGACAGATGACAGATGACAGATGACAGATGACAGATGACAGATGACAGATGACAGATGACAGATGACAGATGACAGATGACAGATGACAGATGACAGATGACAGATGACAGATGACAGATGACAGATGACAGATGACAGATGGCAGATGACAGATGACAGATGACAGATGACATATGACATATGACAGATGACAGATGACAGATGACAGATGACAGATGACAGATGACAGATGACAGATGACAGATGACAGATGATATATGACAGATGACAGATGACATATGACAGATGACAGATGACAGATGACAGATGACAGATGACAGATGACAGATGACATATGACATATGACAGATGACAGATGACAGATGACAGATGACAGATGACAAATGACAGATGACATATGACAGCTGACAGATGACAGATGACAGATGACAGATGACAGATGACAGATGACAGATGACAGATGACAGATGACAGATGACAGATGACAGATGACAGATGACAGATGACAGATGACAGATGACAGATGACAGATGACAGATGACAGATGACAGATGACAGATGACAGATGACAGATGACAGATGACAGATGACAGATGACAGATGACAGATGACAGATGACATATGACAGATGACAGATGACAGATGACAGATGACAGATGACAGATGACAGATGACAGATGACAGATGACAGATGACAGATGACACATGACAGATGACAGATGACATATGACAGATGACAGATGACAGATGACAGATGACATATGACAGATGACAGATGACAGATGACAGATGACAGATGACAGATGACAGATGACAGATGACAGATGACAGATGACAGATGACAGATGACAGATGACAGATGACAGATGACAGATGACAGATGACAGATGACAGATGACAGATAACAGATGACAGATGGCAGATGACAGATGACAGGTGACAGGTGACAGATGACAGATGACAGATGACAGATGACAGATGACAGATGAAATATGACAGATGACAGATGACAGATGACAGATGACAGATGACAGATGACAGATGACAGATGAAATATGACAGATGACAGATGACAGATGACAGATGACAGATGACAGATGACACATGACAGATGACAGATGACATATGACAGATGACAGATGACATATGACATATGACAGATGACAGATGACAGATGACAGATGACAGATGACAGATGACAGATGACAGATGACAGATGACAGATGACAGATGACAGATGACAGATGACAGATGACAGATGACAGATGACAGATGACAGATGACATATGACAGATGACAGATGACAGATGACAGATGACAGATGACATATGACAGATGACAGATGACAGATGACAGATGACAAATGACAGATGACAGATGACAGATGACAGATGACAGATGACAGATGACAGATGACAGATGACAGATGACAGATGACAGATGACAGATGACAGATTACAGATGACAGATGACAGATGACAGATGACAGATGACAGATGACAGATGACAGATGACAGATGACAGATGACAGATGACAGATGACAGATGACAGATGACAGATGACAGATGACAGATGACAGATGCCAGATGATAGATGACAGATGACAGATGACAGATGACAGATGACAGATGACAGATGACAGATGACAGATGACAGATGACAGATGACAGATGCAGATGACAGATGACAGATGACAGATGACGGATGACAGATGACAGATGACAGATGACAGATGACAGATGACAGATGACAGATGACATATGACAGATGACAGATGACATATGACATATGACAGATGACAGATATCAGATGACAGATGACAGATGACAGATGACATATGACAGATGACAGATGACATATGACAGATGACAGATGACAGGTGACAGATGACAGATGACAGATGACAGATGACAGATGACAGATGACAGATGACAGATGACAGGTGACAGATGACAGGTGACAGATGACAGATGACAGATGACAGAAGACAGATGACAGATGACAGATGACAGATGACAGATGACAGATGACAGATGACAGATGACAGATGACAAATGAGAGATGACAGATTTCAGATGACAGATGACAGATGACAGATGACAGATGACAGATGACAGATGACAGATGACAGATGACAGATGACAGATGACAGATGACAGATGACAGATGACAGATGACAGATGACAGATGACAGATGACAGATGACAGATGACAGATGACAGATGACAGATGACAGATGACAGATGACAGATGACAGACGACAGATGACAGATGACAGATGACAGATGACAGATGACAGATGACAGATGACAGATGACAGATGACAGATGACAGATGACAGATGACAGATGACAGATGACAGATGACAGATGACAGATGACAGATGACAGATGACAGATGACAGATGACAGATGACAGATGACAGATGACAGATGACAGATGACAAATGAGAGATGACAGATTTCAGATGACAGATGACAGATGACAGATGACAGATGACAGATGACAGATGACAGATGACAGATGACAGATGACAGATGACAGATGACAGATGACAGATGACAGATGACAGATGACAGATGACAGATGACAGATGACAGATGACAGATGACAGATGACAGATGACAGATGACAGATGACAGATGACAGACGACAGATGACAGATGACAGATGACAGATGACAGATGACAGATGACAGATGACAGATGACAGATGACAGATGACAGATGACAGATGACATATGACAGATGACAGATGACAGATGACAGATGACATATGACAGATGACAGATGACATATGACAGATGACATATGACAGATGACAGATGACAGATGACAGATGACAGATGACAGATGACAGATGACAGATGACAGATGACAGATGACATATGACAGATGACATATGACAGATGACAGATGACAGATGACAGATGACAGATGACAGATGACAGATGACAGATGACAGATGACAGATGACAGATGACAGATGACAAATTACAGATGACAGATGAGAGATGACAGATGACAGATGACAGATGACAGATGACAAATGACAGATGACAGATGACAGATGACAGATGACAGATGACAGATGACAGATGACAGATGACAGATGACAGATGACAGATGACAGATGACAGATGACAGATGACAGATGACAGATGACAGATGACAGATGACAGATGACAGATGACAGATGACAGATGACAGATGACAGATGGCAGATGACAGATGACAGATGACAGATGACATATGACATATGACAGATGACAGATGACAGATGACAGATGACAGATGACAGATGACAGATGACAGATGACAGATGACAGATGACAGATGACAGATGACAGATGACAGATGACAGATGACAGATGACAGATGATATATGACAGATGACAGATGACATATGACAGATGACAGATGACAGATGACAGATGACAGATGACAGATGACAGATGACATATGACATATGACATATGACAGATGACAGATGACAGATGACAGATGACAGATGACAAATGACAGATGACATATGACAGATGACAGATGACAGATGACAGATGACAGATGACAGATGACAGATGACAGATGACAGATGACAGATGACAGATGACAGATGACAGATGACAGATGACAGATGACAGATGACAGATGACAGATGACAGATGACAGATGACAGATGACAGATGACAGATGACAGATGACAGATGACAGATGACAGATGACAGATGACAGATGACAGATGACAGATGACAGATGACAGATGACAGATGACAGATGACAGATGACAGATGACAGATGACACATGACAGATGACAGATGACATATGACAGATGACAGATGACATATGACAGATGACAGATGACAGATGACAGATGACAGATGACAGATGACAGATGACAGATGACAGATGACAGATGACAGATGACACATGACACATGACAGATGACAGATGACAGATGACAGATGACAGATGACAGATGACAGATGACAGATGACAGATGACAGATGACAGATGACAGATGACAGATGGCAGATGACAGATGACAGATGACAGATGCCAGATGACAGATTACAGATGACAGATGAAATATGACAGATGACAGATGACAGATGACAGATGACAGATGACAGATGACAGATGACAGATGACAGATGACAGATGACAGATGACAGATGACACATGACAGATGACAGATGACAGATGACAGATGACAGATGACAGATGACAGATGACACATGACAGATTACAGATGACAGATGACAGATGACAGATGACAGATGACAGATGACAGATGACAGATGACAGATGACAGATGACAGATGACAGATGACAGATGACAGATGACAGATGACAGATGACAGATGACAGATGACAGATGGCGGATGACAGATGACAGATGACAGATGCCAGATGACAGATGACATATGACAGATGACAGATAACAGATGACAGATGACAGATGACAGATGACAGATGACAGATGACAGATGACATATGACTGATGACAGATGACAGATGACAGATGACAGATGACAGATGACAGATGACAGATGACAGATGACAGATGACAGATGACAGATGACAGATGACAGATGACAGATGACAGATGACAGATGACAGATGACAGATGACAGATGACAGATGACAGATGACAGATGACAGATGACAGATGACAGATGACAGATGACAGATGACAGATGACAGATGACAGATGACAGATGACAGATGACAGATGACAGATGACAGATGACAGATGACAGATGACAGATGACAGATGACAGATGACAGATGACAGATGACAGATGACAGATGACAGATGACAGATGACAGATGACAGATGACAGATGACAGATGACAGATGACAGATGACAGATGACAGATGACAGATGACAGATGACAGATGACAGATGACAGATGACAGATGACAGATGACAGATGACAGATGACAGATGACAGATGACAGATGACAGATGACAGATGACAGATGACAGATGACAGATGACAGATGACAGATGACAGATGACAGATGACAGATGACAGATGACAGATGACAGATGAAAGATGACAGATGACAGATGACACATGACAGATTACAGATGACAGATGACAGATGACAGATGACAGATGACAGATGACAGATGACAGATGACAGATGACAGATGACAGATGACAGATGACAGATGACAGATGACAGATGACAGATGACAGATGACAGATGACAGATGACAGATGGCGGATGACAGATGACAGATGACAGATGCCAGATGACAGATGACATATGACAGATGACAGATAACAGATGACAGATGACAGATGACAGATGACAGATGACAGATGACAGATGACATATGACTGATGACAGATGACAGATGACAGATGACAGATGACAGATGACAGATGACAGATGACAGATGACAGATGACAGATGACAGATGACAGATGACAGATGACAGATGACAGATGACAGATGACAGATGACAGATGACAGATGACAGATGACAGATGACAGATGACAGATGACAGATGACAGATGACAGATGACAGATGACAGATGACAGATGACAGATGACAGATGACAGATGACAGATGACAGATGACAGATGACAGATGACAGATGACAGATGACAGATGACAGATGACAGATGACAGATGACAGATGACAGATGACAGATGACAGATGACAGATGACAGATGACAGATGACAGATGACAGATGACAGATGACAGATGACAGATGACAGATGACAGATGACAGATGACAGATGACAGATGACAGATGACAGATGACAGATGACAGATGACAGATGACAGATGACAGATGACAGATGACAGATGACAGATGACAGATGACAGATGACAGATGAAAGATGACAGATGACAGATGACAGATGACAGATGACAGATGACAGATGATAGATGACAGATGACAGATGACAGATGACAGATGACAGATGACAGATGACAGATGACAGATGACAGATGCCAGATGCCAGATGCCAGATGACAGATGACAGATGACAGATGACAGATGACAGATGACAGATGACAGATGACAGATGACAGATGACAGATGACAGATGACAGATGACAGATGACAGATGACAGATGACAGATGACAGATGACAGATGACAGATGACAGATCACAGATGACAGATGACAGATGACAGATGACAGATGACAGATGACAGATGACAGTTGACAGATGACAGATGACAGATGAGAGATGACAGATGACAGATGACAGATGACAGATGACAGATGACAGATGACAGATGACAGATGACACATGACAGATGACAGATGACATATGACAGATGACAGATGACAGATGACATATGACAGATGACAGATGACAGATGACAGATGACAGATGACAGATGACAGATGACAGATGACAGATGACAGATGACAGATGACAGATGACAGATGACAGATGACAGATGACAGATGACAGATGACATATGACAGATGACAGATGACATATGACAGATGACAGATGACAGATGCCAGATGACAGATGACAGATGACAGATGACAGATGACAAATGACAGATGACATATGACAGATGACAGATGACAGATGACAGATGACAGATGACAGATGACAGATGACAGATGACAGATGACAGATGACAGATGACAGATGACAGATTACAGATGACAGATGACAGATGACAGATGACATATGACAGATGACAGATGACAGATGACAGATGACAGATGACAGATGACAGATGACAGATGACAGATGACAGATGACAAATGACAGATGACAGATGACAGATGACAGATGACAGATGACAGATGACAGATGACAGATGACAGATGACAGATGACAGATTACAGATGACAGATGACAGATGACAGATGACAGATGACAGATGACAGATGACAGATGACAGATGACAGATGACAGATGACAGATGACAGATGACAGATGACAGATGACAGATGACAGATGACAGATGACAGATGACAGATGACAGATGACAGATGACAGATGCCAGATGACAGATGACAGATGACAGATGACAGATGACAGATGACAGATGACAGATGACAGATGACAGATGACAGATGACAGATGACAGATGACAGATGACAGATGACGGATGACAGATGACGGATGACAGATGACAGATGACAGATGACAGATGACAGATGACAGATGACATATGACAGATGACATATGACATATGACAGATGACAGATATCAGATGACAGATGACAAATGACAGATGACATATGACAGATGACAGATGACATATGACAGATGACAGATGACAGGTGACAGATGACAGATGACAGATGACTGGTGACAGATGACAGATGACAGGTGACAGATGACAGATGACAGATGACAGATGACAGATGACAGATGACAGATGACAGATGACAGATGACAGATGACAGATGACAGATGACAGATGACAGATGACAGATGACAGATGACAGATGACAGATGACAGATGACAGATGACAGATGACAGATGACAGATGACAGATGACAGACGACAGATGACAGATGACAGATGACAGATGACAGATGACAGATGACAGATGACAGATGACAGATGACAGATGACAGATGACAGATGACAGATGACAGATGACAGATGACAGATGACAGATGACAGATGACAGATGACAGATGACAGATGACAGCTGACAGATGACAGATGACAGATGACAGATGACAGATGACAGATGACAGATGACAGATGACAGATGACAGATGACAAATGACAGATGACAGATGACAGATGACAGATGACACATGACAGATGACACATGACAGATGACAGATGACAGATGACAGATGACAGATGACAGATGACAGATGACAGATGACAGATGACAGTTGACAGATGACAGATGACGGATGACAGATGACGGATGACAGATGACAGATGACAGATGACAGATGACAGATGACAGATGACATATGACAGATGACAGATGACATATGACATACGACAGATGACAGATATCAGATGACAGATGACAGATGACAGATGACAGATGACAGATGACAGATGACAGATGACAGATGACAGATGACAGATGACAGATGACAGATGACAGATGACAGATGACAGATGACAGATGACAGATGACAGATGACAGACGACAGACGACAGACGACAGATGACAGATGACAGATGACAGATGACAGATGACAGATGACAGATGACAGATGACAGATGACAGATGACAGATGACAGATGACAGATGACAGATGACAGATGACAGATGACAGATGACAGATGACAGATGACAGATGACAGATGACAGATGACAGATGACAGATGACAGACGACATATGACAGATGACAGATGACAGATGACAGCTGACAGATGACAGATGACAGATGACAGATGACAGATGACAGATGACAGATGACAGATGACAGATGACAGATGACAGATGACAGATGACAGATGACAGATGACAGATGACAGATGACAGACGACAGACGACAGACGACAGATGACAGATGACAGATGACAGATGACAGATGACAGATGACAGATGACAGATGACAGCTGACAGATGACAGATGACAGATGACAGATGACAGATGACAGATAACAGATGACAGATGACAGATGACAGATGACAGATGACAGATGACAGATGACAGATGACAGATGACAGATGACAGATGACAGATGACAGATGCCAGATGACAGATGACAGATGACAGATGACAGATGACAGATGACAGATGACAGATGACAGATGACAGATGACAGATGACAGATGACAGATGACAGATGACAGACGACAGACGACAGACGACAGATGACAGATGACAGATGACAGATGACAGATGACAGATGACAGATGACAGATGACAGATGACAGATGACAGATGACAGATGACAGATGACAGATGACAGATGACAGATGACAGATGACAGATGACAGATGACAGATGACAGATGACAGATGACAGATGACAGATGACAGATGACAGATGACAGATGACAGACGACAGACGACAGACGACAGATGACAGATGACAGATGACAGATGACAGATGACAGATGACAGATGACAGATGACAGATGACAGATGACAGATGCCAGATGACAGATGACAGATGACAGATGACAGATGACAGATGACAGATGACAGATGACAGATGACAGATGACAGATGACAGATGACAGATGACAGATGACAGATGACAGATGACAGATGACAGACGACAGACGACAGACGACAGATGACAGATGACAGATGACAGATGACAGATGACAGATGACAGATGACAGATGACAGATGACAGATGACAGATGACAGATGACAGATGACAGATGACAGATGACAGATGCCAGATGACAGATGACAGATGACAGATGACAGATGACAGATGACAGATGACAGATGACAGATGACAGATGACAGATGACAGATGACAGATGACAGATGACAGATGACAGATGACAGATGACAGATGACAGATGACAGATGACAGATGACAGATGACAGATGACAGATGACAGATGACAGATGACAGATGACAGATGACAGATGACAGATGACAGATGACAGATGACAGATGACAGATGACAGACGACAGACGACAGATGACAGATGACAGATGACAGATGACAGATGACAGATGACAGATGACAGATGACAGATGACAGATGACAGATGACAGATGACAGATGACAGATGACAGATGACAGATGACAGATGACAGATGACAGATGACAGATGACAGATGACAGATGACAGATGACAGATGACAGATGACAGATGACAGATGACAGATGACAGATGACAGATGACAGATGACAGATGACAGATGACAGATGACAGATGACAGATGACAGATGACAGATGACAGATGACAGATGACAGATGACAGATGACAGATGACATATGACAGATGACAGATGACAGATGACATATGACAGATGACAGATGACAGATGACAGATGACAGATGACAGATGACAGATGACAGATGACAGATGACAGATGACAGATGACAGATGACAGATGACAGATGACAGATGACAGATGACAGATGACAGATGACATATGACAGATGACAAATGACAGATGACAGATGACAGATGACAGATGACAGATGACAGATGACAGATGACAGATGACAGATGACAGATGACATATGACAGATGACAGATGACAGATGACAGATGACAGATGACAGATGACAGATGACAGATGACAGATGACAGATGACAGATGACAGATGACAGATGACAGATGACAGATGACAGATGACAGATGACAGATGACAGATGACAGATGACAGATGACAGATGACAGATGACATATGACAGATGACAGATGACAGATGACAGATGACAGATGACAGATGACAGATGACAGATGACAGATGACAGATGACAGATGACAGATGACATATGACAGATGACATATGACAGATGACAGATGACAGATGACAGATGACAGATGACAGATGACAGATGACAGATGACAGATGACAGATGACAGATGACAGATGACAGATGACATATGACAGATGACAGATGACATATGACAGATGACAGATGACAGATGACATATGACAGATGACAGATGACAGATGACAGATGACAGATGACAGATGACAGATGACAGATGACAGATGACAGATGACAGATGACAGATGACAGATGACAGATGACAGATGACAGATGACAGATGACAGATGACAGATGACAGATGACAGATGACAGATGACAGATGACAGATGACAGATGACAGACGACAGATGACAGATGACAGATGACAGATGACAGATGACAGATGACAGATGACAGATGACAGATGACAGATGACAGATGACAGATGACAGATGACAGATGACAGATGACAGATGACAGATGACAGATGACAGATGACAGATGACAGATGACAGCTGACAGATGACAGATGACAGATGACAGATGACAGATGACAGATGACAGATGACAGATGACAGATGACAGATGACAGATGACAAATGACAGATGACAGATGACAGATGACAGATGACACATGACAGATGACACATGACAGATGACAGATGACAGATGACAGATGACAGATGACAGATGACAGATGACAGATGACAGATGACAGTTGACAGATGACAGATGACGGATGACAGATGACGGATGACAGATGACAGATGACAGATGACAGATGACAGATGACAGATGACATATGACAGATGACAGATGACATATGACATATGACAGATGACAGATATCAGATGACAGATGACAGATGACAGATGACAGATGACAGATGACAGATGACAGATGACAGATGACAGATGACAGATGACAGATGACAGATGACAGATGACAGATGACAGATGACAGATGACAGACGACAGACGACAGACGACAGATGACAGATGACAGATGACAGATGACAGATGACAGATGACAGATGACAGATGACAGATGACAGATGACAGATGACAGATGACAGATGACAGATGACAGATGACAGATGACAGATGACAGATGACAGATGACAGATGACAGATGACAGATGACAGATGACAGATGACAGATGACAGATGACAGACGACAGATGACAGATGACAGATGACAGATGACAGATGACAGCTGACAGATGACAGATGACAGATGACAGATGACAGATGACAGATGACAGATGACAGATGACAGATGACAGATGACAGATGACAGATGACAGATGACAGATGACAGACGACAGACGACAGACGACAGATGACAGATGACAGATGACAGATGACAGATGACAGATGACAGATGACAGATGACAGCTGACAGATGACAGATGACAGATGACAGATGACAGATGACAGATAACAGATGACAGATGACAGATGACAGATGACAGATGACAGATGACAGATGACAGATGACAGATGACAGATGACAGATGACAGATGACAGATGCCAGATGACAGATGACAGATGACAGATGACAGATGACAGATGACAGATGACAGATGACAGATGACAGATGACAGATGACAGATGACAGATGACAGATGACAGATGACAGATGACAGACGACAGACGACAGACGACAGATGACAGATGACAGATGACAGATGACAGATGACAGATGACAGATGACAGATGACAGATGACAGATGACAGATGACAGATGACAGATGACAGATGACAGATGACAGATGACAGATGACAGATGACAGATGACAGATGACAGATGACAGATGACAGACGACAGACGACAGACGACAGATGACAGATGACAGATGACAGATGACAGATGACAGATGACAGATGACAGATGACAGATGACAGATGACAGATGCCAGATGACAGATGACAGATGACAGATGACAGATGACAGATGACAGATGACAGATGACAGATGACAGATGACAGATGACAGATGACAGATGACAGATGACAGATGACAGATGACAGATGACAGATGACAGATGACAGATGACAGATGACAGACGACAGACGACAGACGACAGATGACAGATGACAGATGACAGATGACAGATGACAGATGACAGATGACAGATGACAGATGACAGATGACAGATGACAGATGACAGATGCCAGATGACAGATGACAGATGACAGATGACAGATGACAGATGACAGATGACAGATGACAGATGACAGATGACAGATGACAGATGACAGATGACAGATGACAGATGACAGATGACAGATGACAGATGACAGATGACAGATGACAGATGACAGATGACAGATGACAGATGACAGATGACAGATGACAGATGACAGATGACAGATGACAGATGACAGATGACAGATGACAGACGACAGACGACAGACGACAGATGACAGATGACAGATGACAGATGACAGATGACAGATGACAGATGACAGATGACAGATGACAGATGACAGATGACAGATGACAGATGACAGATGACAGATGACAGATGACAGATGACAGATGACAGATGACAGATGACAGATGACAGATGACAGATGACAGATGACAGATGACAGATGACAGATGACAGATGACAGATGACAGATGACAGATGACAGATGACAGATGACAGATGACAGATGACAGATGACAGATGACAGATGACAGATGACAGATGACAGATGACATATGACAGATGACAGATGACATATGACAGATGACAGATGACAGATGACATATGACAGATGACAGATGACAGATGACAGATGACAGATGACAGATGACAGATGACAGATGACAGATGACAGATGACAGATGACAGATGACAGATGACAGATGACAGATGACAGATGACAGATGACATATGACAGATGACAAATGACAGATGACAGATGACAGATGACAGATGACAGATGACAGATGACAGATGACAGATGACAGATGACAGATGACATATGACAGATGACAGATGACAGATGACAGATGACAGATGACAGATGACAGATGACAGATGACAGATGACAGATGACAGATGACAGATGACATATGACAGATGACATATGACAGATGACAGATGACAGATGACAGATGACAGATGACAGATGACAGATGACAGATGACAGATGATAGATGACATATGACAGATGACATATGACAGATGACAGATGACAGATGACAGATGACAGATGACAGATGACAGATGACAAATGACAGATGACAGATGAGAGATGACAGATGACAGATGACAGATGACAGATGACAAATGACAGATGACAGATGACAGATGACAGATGACAGATGACAGATGACAGATGACAGATGACAGATGACAGATGACAGATGACAGATGACAGATGACAGATGACAGATGACAGATGACAGATGACAGATGACAGATGACAGATGGCAGATGACAGATGACAGATGACAGATGACATATGACATATGACAGATGACAGATGACAGATGACAGATGACAGATGACAGATGACAGATGACAGATGATATATGACAGATGACAGATGACATATGACAGATGACATATGACAGATGACAGATGACAGATGACATATGACAGATGACAGATGACAGATGACAGATGACAGATGACAGATGACAGATGACAGATGACAGATGACAGATGACAGATGACAGATGACAGATGACAGATGACAGATGACAGATGACAGATGACAGATGACGGATGACAGATGACGGATGACAGATGACAGATGACAGATGACAGATGACAGATGA
Organism: Condylostylus longicornis; assembly: GCF_029603195.1. Taxonomy (NCBI): domain Eukaryota; kingdom Metazoa; phylum Arthropoda; class Insecta; order Diptera; family Dolichopodidae; genus Condylostylus; species Condylostylus longicornis. The sequence continues at coordinate 1,200,627 of NW_026577998.1, forward strand.
CAGATGACATATGACAGATGACATATGACATATGACAGATGACAGATATCAGATGACAGATGACAGATGACAGATGACATATGACAGATGACAGATGACATATGACAGATGACAGATGACAGGTGACAGATGACAGATGACAGATGACTGGTGACAGATGACAGGTGACAGATGACAGATGACAGATGACAGATGACAGATGACAGATGACAGATGACAGATGACAGATGACAGATGACAGATGACAGATGACAGATGACAGATGACAGATGACAGATGACAGATGACAGATGACAGATGACAGATGACAGATGACAGATGACAGATGACAGATGACAGATGACAGATGACAGATGACAGATGACAGATGACAGATGACAGACGACAGATGACAGATGACAGATGACAGATGACAGATGACAGATGACAGATGACAGATGACAGATGACAGATGACAGATGACAGATGACAGATGACAGATGACAGATGACAGATGACAGATGACAGATGACAGATGACAGATGACAGATGACAGATGACAGATGACAGATGACAGCTGACAGATGACAGATGACAGATGACAGATGACAGATGACAGATGACAGATGACAGATGACAGATGACAGATGACAAATGACAGATGACAGATGACAGATGACACATGACAGATGACACATGACAGATGACAGATGACAGATGACAGATGACAGATGACAGATGACAGATGACAGATAACAGATGACAGATGACAGATGACAGATGACAGATGACAGATGACAGATGACAGATGACAGATGACAGATGACAGATGACAGATGACAGATGCCAGATGACAGATGACAGATGACAGATGACAGATGACAGATGACAGATGACAGATGACAGATGACAGATGACAGATGACAGATGACAGATGACAGATGACAGATGACAGATGACGGATGACAGATGACGGATGACAGATGACAGATGACAGATGACAGATGACAGATGACATATGACAGATGACAGATGACATATGACATTTGACAGATGACAGATATCAGATGACAGATGACAGATGACAGATGACATATGACAGATGACAGATGACATATGACAGATGACAGATGACAGGTGACAGATGACAGATGACAGATGACAGATGACAGATGACAGGTGACAGATGACAGGTGACAGATGACAGATGACAGATGACAGATGACAGATGACAGACGACAGATGACAGATGACAGATGACAGATGACAGATGACAGATGACAGATGACAGATGACAGATGACAGATGACAGATGACAGATGACAGATGACAGATGACAGTTGACAGATGACAGATGACAGATGAGAGATGACAGATGACAGATGACAGATGACAGATGACAGATGACAGATGACAGATGACAGATGACAGATGACAGATGACAGATGACACATGACAGATGACAGATGACATATGACAGATGACAGATGACAGATGACATATGACAGATGACAGATGACAGATGACAGATGACAGATGACAGATGACAGATGACAGATGACAGATGACAGATGACAGATGACAGATGACAGATGACAGATGACAGATGACAGATGACAGATGACAGATGACAGATGACAGATGACAGATGACAGATGACAGATGACAGATGACATATGACAGATGACAGATGACATATGACAGATGACAGATGACAGATGCCAGATGACAGATGACAGATGACAGATGACAGATGACAAATGACAGATGACATATGACAGATGACAGATGACAGATGACAGATGACAGATGACAGATGACAGATGACAGATGACAGATGACAGATGACAGATGACAGATGACAGATTACAGATGACAGATGACAGATGACAGATGACATATGACAGATGACAGATGACAGATGACAGATGACAGATGACAGATGACAGATGACAGATGACAGATGACAAATGACAGATGACAGATGACAGATGACAGATGACAGATGACAGATGACAGATGACAGATGACAGATGACAGATTACAGATGACAGATGACAGATGACAGATGACAGATGACAGATGACAGATGACAGATGACAGATGACAGATGACAGATGACAGATGACAGATGACAGATGACAGATGACAGATGACAGATGACAGATGACAGATGACAGATGACAGATGACAGATGACAGATGACAGATGACAGATGACAGATGACAGATGACAGATGCCAGATGACAGATGACAGATGACAGATGACAGATGACAGATGACAGATGACAGATGACAGATGACAGATGACAGATGACAGATGACAGATGACAGATGACAGATGACGGATGACAGATGACGGATGACAGATGACAGATGACAGATGACAGATGACAGATGACAGATGACATATGACAGATGACATATGACATATGACAGATGACAGATATCAGATGACAGATGACAAATGACAGATGACATATGACAGATGACAGATGACATATGACAGATGACAGATGACAGGTGACAGATGACAGATGACAGATGACTGGTGACAGATGACAGATGACAGGTGACAGATGACAGATGACAGATGACAGATGACAGATGACAGATGACAGATGACAGATGACAGATGACAGATGACAGATGACAGATGACAGATGACAGATGACAGATGACAGATGACAGATGACAGATGACAGATGACAGATGACAGATGACAGATGACAGATGACAGATGACAGACGACAGATGACAGATGACAGATGACAGATGACAGATGACAGATGACAGATGACAGATGACAGATGACAGATGACAGATGACAGATGACAGATGACAGATGACAGATGACAGATGACAGATGACAGATGACAGATGACAGATGACAGATGACAGATGACAGATGACAGATGACAGATGACAGATGACAGATGACAGATGACAGATGACAGATGACAGCTGACAGATGACAGATGACAGATGACAGATGACAGATGACAGATGACAGATGACAGATGACAGATGACAGATGACAGATGACAAATGACAGATGACAGATGACAGATGACAGATGACACATGACAGATGACACATGACAGATGACAGATGACAGATGACAGATGACAGATGACAGATGCCAGATGACAGATGACAGATGACAGATGACAGATGACAGATGACAGATGACAGATGACAGATGACAGATGACAGATGACAGATGACAGATGACAGATGACAGATGACAGATGACAGATGACAGACGACAGACGACAGACGACAGATGACAGATGACAGATGACAGATGACAGATGACAGATGACAGATGACAGATGACAGATGACAGATGACAGATGACAGATGACAGATGACAGATGACAGATGACAGATGACAGATGACAGATGACAGATGCCAGATGACAGATGACAGATGACAGATGACAGATGACAGATGACAGATGACAGATGACAGATGACAGATGACAGATGACAGATGACAGATGACAGATGACAGATGACAGATGACAGATGACAGATGACAGATGACAGATGACAGATGACAGATGACAGATGACAGATGACAGATGACAGATGACAGATGACAGATGACAGATGACAGATGACAGACGACAGACGACAGACGACAGATGACAGATGACAGATGACAGATGACAGATGACAGATGACAGATGACAGATGACAGATGACAGATGACAGATGACAGATGACAGATGACAGATGACAGATGACAGATGACAGATGACAGATGACAGATGACAGATGACAGATGACAGATGACAGATGACAGATGACAGATGACAGATGACAGATGACAGATGACAGATGACAGATGACAGATGACAGATGACAGATGACAGATGACAGATGACAGATGACAGATGACAGATGACAGATGACAGATGACAGATGACAGATGACAGATGACAGATGACAGATGACAGATGACAGATGACAGATGACAGATGACAGATGACATATGACAGATGACAGATGACATATGACAGATGACAGATGACATATGACAGATGACAGATGACAGATGACAGATGACAGATGACAGATGACAGATGACAGATGACAGATGACAGATGACAGATGACAGATGACAGATGACAGATGACAGATGACAGATGACAGATGACAGATGACAGATGACAGATGACAGATGACATATGACAGATGACAGATGACAGATGACAAATGACAGATGACAGATGACAGATGACAGATGACAGATGACAGATGACAGATGACAGATGACAGATGACAGATGACATATGACAGATGACAGATGACAGATGACAGATGACAGATGACAGATGACAGATGACAGATGACAGATGACAGATGACAGATGACAGATGACATATGACAGATGACATATGACAGATGACAGATGACAGATGACAGATGACAGATGACAGATGACAGATGACAGATGACAGATGATAGATGACATATGACAGATGACATATGACAGATGACAGATGACAGATGACAGATGACAGATGACAGATGACAGATGACAAATGACAGATGACAGATGAGAGATGACAGATGACAGATGACAGATGACAGATGACAAATGACAGATGACAGATGACAGATGACAGATGACAGATGACAGATGACAGATGACAGATGACAGATGACAGATGACAGATGACAGATGACAGATGACAGATGACAGATGACAGATGACAGATGACAGATGGCAGATGACAGATGACAGATGACAGATGACATATGACATATGACAGATGACAGATGACAGATGACAGATGACAGATGACAGATGACAGATGACAGATGATATATGACAGATGACAGATGACATATGACAGATGACATATGACAGATGACAGATGACAGATGACATATGACAGATGACAGATGACAGATGACAGATGACAGATGACAGATGACAGATGACAGATGACAGATGACAGATGACAGATGACAGATGACAGATGACAGATGACAGATGACAGATGACAGATGACAGATGACAGATGACAGATGACAGATGACGGATGACAGATGACGGATGACAGATGACAGATGACAGATGACAGATGACAGATGACAGATGACATATGACAGATGACATATGACATATGACAGATGACAGATATCAGATGACAGATGACAGATGACAGATGACATATGACAGATGACAGATGACATATGACAGATGACAGATGACAGATGACAGGTGACAGATGACAGATGACAGATGACTGGTGACAGATGACAGGTGACAGATGACAGATGACAGATGACAGATGACAGATGACAGATGACAGATGACAGATGACAGATGACAGATGACAGATGACAGATGACAGATGACAGATGACAGATGACAGATGACAGATGACAGATGACAGATGACAGATGACAGATGACAGATGACAGATGACAGATGACAGATGACAGATGACAGATGACAGATGACAGATGACAGATGACAGATGACAGACGACAGATGACAGATGACAGATGACAGATGACAGATGACAGATGACAGATGACAGATGACAGATGACAGATGACAGATGACAGATGACAGATGACAGATGACAGATGACAGATGACAGATGACAGATGACAGATGACAGATGACAGATGACAGATGACAGATGACAGATGACAGCTGACAGATGACAGATGACAGATGACAGATGACAGATGACAGATGACAGATGACAGATGACAGATGACAGATGACAAATGACAGATGACAGATGACAGATGACAGATGACACATGACAGATGACACATGACAGATGACAGATTACAGATGACAGATGACAGATGACAGATGACAGATGACAGATAACAGATGACAGATGACAGATGACAGATGACAGATGACAGATGACAGATGACAGATGACAGATGACAGATGACAGATGACAGATGACAGATGACAGATGCCAGATGACAGATGACAGATGACAGATGACAGATGACAGATGACAGATGACAGATGACAGATGACAGATGACAGATGACAGATGACAGATGACAGATGACAGATGACAGATGACAGATGACGGATGACAGATGACGGATGACAGATGACAGATGACAGATGACAGATGACAGATGACATATGACAGATGACAGATGACATATGACATATGACAGATGACAGATATCAGATGACAGATGACAGATGACAGATGACATATGACAGATGACAGATGACATATGACAGATGACAGATGACAGGTGACAGATGACAGATGACAGATGACAGATGACAGATGACAGGTGACAGATGACAGGTGACAGATGACAGATGACAGATGACAGATGACAGACGACAGATGACAGATGACAGATGACAGATGACAGATGACAGATGACAGATGACAGATGACAGATGACAGATGACAGATGACAGATGACACATGACAGATGACAGTTGACAGATGACAGATGACAGATGAGAGATGACAGATGACAGATGACAGATGACAGATGACAGATGACAGATGACAGATGACAGATGACACATGACAGATGACAGATGACATATGACAGATGACAGATGACATATGACAGATGACAGATGACAGATGACAGATGACAGATGACAGATGACAGATGACAGATGACAGATGACAGATGACAGATGACAGATGACAGATGACAGATGACAGATGACAGATGACAGATGACAGATGACAGATGACATATGACAGATGACAGATGACATATGACAGATGACAGATGACAGATGCCAGATGACAGATGACAGATGACAGATGACAGATGACAAATGACAGATGACATATGACAGATGACAGATGACAGATGACAGATGACAGATGACAGATGACAGATGACAGATGACAGATGACAGATGACAGATGACAGATGACAGATGACAGATTACAGATGACAGATGACAGATGACAGATGACATATGACAGATGACAGATGACAGATGACAGATGACAGATGACAGATGACAGATGACAGATGACAGATGACAAATGACAGATGACAGATGACAGATGACAGATGACAGATGACAGATGACAGATGACAGATGACAGATGACAGATTACAGATGACAGATGACAGATGACAGATGACAGATGACAGATGACAGATGACAGATGACAGATGACAGATGACAGATGACAGATGACAGATGACAGATGACAGATGACAGATGACAGATGACAGATGACAGATGACAGATGACAGATGACAGATGACAGATGACAGATGACAGATGACAGATGACAGATGACAGATGCCAGATGACAGATGACAGATGACAGATGACAGATGACAGATGACAGATGACAGATGACAGATGACAGATGACAGATGACAGATGACAGATGACAGATGACAGATGACGGATGACAGATGACGGATGACAGATGACAGATGACAGATGACAGATGACAGATGCCAGATGACATATGACAGATGACATATGACATATGACAGATGACAGATATCAGATGACAGATGACAAATGACAGATGACATATGACAGATGACAGATGACATATGACAGATGACAGATGACAGGTGACAGATGACAGATGACAGATGACTGGTGACAGATGACAGATGACAGGTGACAGATGACAGATGACAGATGACAGATGACAGATGACAGATGACAGATGACAGATGACAGATGACAGATGACAGATGACAGATGACAGATGACAGATGACAGATGACAGATGACAGATGACAGATGACAGATGACAGATGACAGATGACAGATGACAGACGACAGATGACAGATGACAGATGACAGATGACAGATGACAGATGACAGATGACAGATGACAGATGACAGATGACAGATGACAGATGACAGATGACAGATGACAGATGACAGATGACAGATGACAGATGACAGATGACAGATGACAGATGACAGATGACAGATGACAGATGACAGATGACAGATGACAGATGACAGCTGACAGATGACAGATGACAGATGACAGATGACAGATGACAGATGACAGATGACAGATGACAGATGACAGATGACAAATGACAGATGACAGATGACAGATGACAGATGACACATGACAGATGACACATGACAGATGACAGATGACAGATGACAGATGACAGATGACAGATGACAGATGACAGATGACAGTTGACAGATGACAGATGACGGATGACAGATGACGGATGACAGATGACAGATGACAGATGACAGATGACAGATGACATATGACAGATGACAGATGACATATGACATATGACAGATGACAGATATCAGATGACAGATGACAGATGACAGATGACAGATGACAGATGACAGATGACAGATGACAGATGACAGATGACAGATGACAGATGACAGATGACAGATGACAGATGACAGATGACAGACGACAGACGACAGACGACAGATGACAGATGACAGATGACAGATGACAGATGACAGATGACAGATGACAGATGACAGATGACAGATGACAGATGACAGATGACAGATGACAGATGACAGATGACAGATGACAGATGACAGATGACAGATGACAGATGACAGATGACAGATGACAGATGACAGATGACAGATGACAGATGACAGATGACAGATGACAGACGACAGATGACAGATGACAGATGACAGATGACAGATGACAGCTGACAGATGACAGATGACAGATGACAGATGACAGATGACAGATGACAGATGACAGATGACAGATGACAGATGACAGATGACAGATGACAGATGACAGATGACAGATGACAGATGACAGATGACAGACGACAGACGACAGACGACAGATGACAGATGACAGATGACAGATGACAGATGACAGATGACAGATGACAGATGACAGCTGACAGATGACAGATGACAGATGACAGATGACAGATGACAGATAACAGATGACAGATGACAGATGACAGATGACAGATGACAGATGACAGATGACAGATGACAGATGACAGATGACAGATGACAGATGCCAGATGACAGATGACAGATGACAGATGACAGATGACAGATGACAGATGACAGATGACAGATGACAGATGACAGATGACAGATGACAGATGACAGATGACAGACGACAGACGACAGACGACAGATGACAGATGACAGATGACAGATGACAGATGACAGATGACAGATGACAGATGACAGATGACAGATGACAGATGACAGATGACAGATGACAGATGACAGATGACAGATGACAGATGACAGATGACAGATGACAGATGACAGATGACAGATGACAGATGACAGACGATAGACGACAGACGACAGATGACAGATGACAGATGACAGATGACAGATGACAGATGACAGATGACAGATGACAGATGACAGATGACAGATGACAGATGCCAGATGACAGATGACAGATGACAGATGACAGATGACAGATGACAGATGACAGATGACAGATGACAGATGACAGATGACAGATGACAGATGACAGATGACAGATGACAGACGACAGACGACAGACGACAGATGACAGATGACAGATGACAGATGACAGATGACAGATGACAGATGACAGATGACAGATGACAGATGACAGATGACAGATGACAGATGACAGATGACAGATGACAGATGACAGATGACAGATGACAGATGCCAGATGACAGATGACAGATGACAGATGACAGATGACAGATGACAGATGACAGATGACAGATGACAGATGACAGATGACAGATGACAGATGACAGATGACAGATGACAGATGACAGATGACAGATGACAGATGACAGATGACAGATGACAGATGACAGATGACAGATGACAGATGACAGATGACAGATGACAGACGACAGACGACAGACGACAGATGACAGATGACAGATGACAAATGACAGATGACAGATGACAGATGACAGATGACAGATGACAGATGACAGATGACAGATGACAGATGACAGATGACAGATGACAGATGACAGATGACAGATGACAGATGACAGATGACAGATGACAGATGACAGATGACAGATGACAGATGACAGATGACAGATGACAGATGACAGATGACAGATGACAGATGACAGATGACAGATGACAGATGACAGATGACAGATGACAGATGACAGATGACAGATGACAGATGACAGATGACAGATGACAGATGACAGATGACAGATGACAGATGACAGATGACAGATGACATATGACAGATGACAGATGACATATGACAGATGACAGATGACATATGACAGATGACAGATGACAGATGACAGATGACAGATGACAGATGACAGATGACAGATGACAGATGACAGATGACAGATGACAGATGACAGATGACAGATGACAGATGACAGATGACAGATGACAGATGACAGATGACATATGACAGATGACAGATGACAGATGACAAATGACAGATGACAGATGACAGATGACAGATGACAGATGACAGATGACAGATGACAGATGACAGATGACAGATGACAGATGACATATGACAGATGACAGATGACAGATGACAGATGACAGATGACAGATGACAGATGACAGATGACAGATGACAGATGACAGATGACAGATGACAGATGACATATGACAGATGACATATGACAGATGACAGATGACAGATGACAGATGACAGATGACAGATGACAGATGACAGATGATAGATGACATATGACAGATGACAGATGACAGATGACAGATGACAGATGACAGATGACAAATGACAGATGACAGATGAGAGATGACAGATGACAGATGACAGATGACAGATGACAGATGACAAATGACAGATGACAGATGACAGATGACAGATGACAGATGACAGATGACAGATGACAGATGACAGATGACAGATGACAGATGACAGATGACAGATGACAGATGACAGATGACAGATGACAGATGACAGATGACAGATGACAGATGGCAGATGACAGATGACAGATGACAGATGACATATGACATATGACAGATGACAGATGACAGATGACAGATGACAGATGACAGATGACAGATGACAGATGACAGATGATATATGACAGATGACAGATGACATATGACAGATGACATATGACAGATGACAGATGACAGATGACAGATGACAGATGACAGATGACAGATGACATATGACATATGACAGATGACAGATGACAGATGACAGATGACAGATGACAAATGACAGATGACAGATGACAGATGACAGATGACAGATGACAGATGACAGATGACAGATGACAGATGACAGATGACAGATGACAGATGACAGATGACAGATGACAGATGACAGATGACAGATGACAGATGACAGATGACAGATGACAGATGACAGATGACAGATGACAGATGACAGATGACAGATGACAGATGACAGATGACAGATGACAGATGACAGATGACAGATGACAGATGACAGATGACAGATGACAGATGACAGATGACAGATGACAGATGACAGATGAAAGATGACAGATGACAGATGACATATGACAGATGACAGATGACAGATGACAGATGACAGATGACAGATGAAAGATGACATATGACAGATGACAGATGACAGATGACAGATGACAGATGACATATGACAGATGACAGATGACAGGTGACAGATGACAGATGACAGATGACAGATGACAGATGACAGATGACATATGACAGATGACAGATGACAGATGACAGATGACAGATGACAGATGACAGATGACAGATGACAGATGACAGATGACAGATGACAGATGACAGATGACAGATGACATATGACAGATGACATATGAAAGATGACAGATGACAGATGACAGATGACAGATGACAGATGACAGATGACAGATGACAGATGACAGATGACAGATGACAGATGACAGATGACAGATGACAGATGACAGATGACAGATGACAGATGACAGATGACAGATGACAGATGACAGATGACAGATGACAGATGACAGATGACAGATGACAGATGACAGATGACAGATGACAGATGACAGATGACAGATGACAGATGACAGATGACAGATGACAGATGACAGATGACAGATGACAGATGACAGATGACAGATGACAGATGACAGATGACAGATGACAGATGACAGATGACAGATGACAGATGACAGATGACAGATGACAGATCACAGATGACAGATGACAGATGACAGATGACAGATGACAGATGACAGATCACAGATGACAGAAGACAGATGACAGATGACAAATGACAGATGACAGATGACAGACGACAGATGACAGATGACAGATGACAGATGACAGATGACATATGACATATGACAGATGACAGAAATCAGATGACAGATGACAGATGACAGATGACATATGACAGATGACAGATGACAGATGACAGATGACAGATGACAGATGACAGATGACAGATGACAGATGACAGATGACAGATGACAGATGACATATGACAGATGACAGATGACAGATGACAGATGACAGATGACAGATGACAGATGACAGATGACAGATGACAGATGACAGATGACAGATGACAGATGACAGATGACATATGACAGATGACAGATGACAGATGACAGATGACCGATGACAGATGACAGATGACAGATGACAGATGACAGATGACAGATGACAGATGACAGATGACAGATGACAGATGACAGATGACAGATGCCAGATGACAGATGACAAATGACAGATGACAGATGACAGATGACAGATGACAGATGACAGATGACAGATGACAGATGACAGATGACAGATGACAGGTGGCAGATGACAGGTGACAGATGACAGATGACAGATGACAGATGACATATGACAGATGACAGATGACAGATGACAGATGACAGATGACAGATGACAGATGACAGATGACAGATGACAGATGACAGATGACAGATGACATATGACAGATGACATATGAAAGATGACAGATGACAGATGACAGATGACAGATGACAGATGACAGATGACAGATGACAGATGACAGATGACAGATGACAGATGACAGATGACAGATGACAGATGACAGATGACAGATGACAGATGACAGATGACAGATGACAGATGACAGATGACAGATGACAGATGACAGATGACAGATGACAGATGACAGATGACAGATGACAGATGACAGATGACAGATGACAGATGACAGATGACAGATGACAGATGACAGATGACAGATGACAGATGACAGATGACAGATGACAGATGACAGATCACAGATGACAGATGACAGATGACAGATGACAGATGACAGATCACAGATGACAGAAGACAGATGACAGATGACAAATGACAGATGACAGATGACAGACGACAGATGACAGATGACAGATGACAGATGACAGATGACATATGACATATGACAGATGACAGAAATCAGATGACAGATGACAGATGACAGATGACATATGACAGATGACAGATGACAGATGACAGATGACAGATGACAGATGACAGATGACAGATGACAGATGACAGATGACAGATGACAGATGACAGATGACAGATGACAGATGACAGATGACATATGACAGATGACAGATGACAGATGACAGATGACAGATGACAGATGACAGATGACAGATGACAGATGACAGATGACAGATGACAGATGACAGATGACATATGACAGATGACAGATGACAGATGACAGATGACCGATGACAGATGACAGATGACAGATGACAGATGACAGATGACAGATGACAGATGACAGATGACAGATGACAGATGACAGATGACAGATGCCAGATGACAGATGACAAATGACAGATGACAGATGACAGATGACAGATGACAGATGACAGATGACAGATGACAGATGACAGATGACAGATGACAGGTGGCAGATGACAGGTGACAGATGACAGATGACAGATGACAGATGACAGATGACAGATGACAGATGACAGATGACAGATGACAGATGACAGATGACAGATGACAGATGACATATGACAGATGACAGATGACAGATGACAGATGACCGATGACAGATGACAGATGACAGATGACAGATGACAGATGACAGATGACAGATGACAGATGACAGATGACAGATGACAGATGACAGATGACAGATGCCAGATGACAGATGACAAATGACAGATGACAGATGACAGATGACAGATGACAGATGACAGATGACAGATGACAGATGACAGATGACAGATGACAGGTGACAGATGACAGGTGACAGATGACAGATGACATATGACAGATGACAGATGACAGATGACAGATGACAGATGACATATGACAGATGACAGATGACAGATGACATATGACAGATGACAGATGACAGATGACAGATGACAGATGACAGATGACAGATGACAGATGACAGATGACATATGACAGATGACAGATGACAGATGACAGATGACAGATGACAGATGACAGATGACAGATGACAGATGACAGATGACAGATGACAGCTGACAGATGACAGATGACAGATGACAGGTGACAGATGACAGATGACAGATGACAGATGACAGATGACAGATGACAGATGACAGATGACAGATGACAGATGACAGATGACAGATGACAGATGACATATGACAGATGACAGATGACAGATGACAGATGACCGATGACAGATGACAGATGACAGATGACAGATGACAGATGACAGATGACAGGTGACAGATGACAGGTGACAGATGACAGATGACATATGACAGATGACAGATGACAGGTGACAGATGACAGATGACATATGACAGATGACAGATGACAGATGACAGATGACAGATGACAGATGACATATGACAGATGACAGATGACAGATGACATATGACAGATGACAGATGACAGATGACAGATGACAGATGACATATGACAGATGACAGATGACAGATGACATATGACAGATGACAGATGACAGATGACAGATGACAGATGACAGATGACAGATGACAGATGACAGATGACATATGACAGATGACAGATGACAGATGACAGATGACAGATGACAGATGACAGATGACAGATGACAGATGCCAGATGACAGATGACAGGTGACAGATGACAGGTGACAGATGACAGATGACATATGACAGATGACAGATGACAGGTGACAGATGACAGATGACATATGACAGATGACAGATGACATATGACAGATGACAGATGACAGATGACAGATGACAGATGACAGATGACAAATGACAGATGACAAATGACAGATGACAGATGACAGATGACAGATGACAGATGACAGATGACAGATGACAGATGACAGATGACAGGTGACAGATGACAGGTGACAGATGACAGATGACATATGACAGATGACAGATGACAGATGACAGATGACAGATGACAGATGACAGATGACAGATGACAGATGACAGATGACAGATGACAGATGACAGATGACAGATGACAGATGACATATGACAGATGACAGATGACAGATGACAGATGACCGATGACAGATGACAGATGACAGATGACAGATGACAGATGACAGATGACAGATGACAGGTGACAGATGACAGGTGACAGATGACAGATGACATATGACAGATGACAGATGACAGGTGACAGATGACAGATGACATATGACAGATGACAGATGACAGATGACAGATGACATATGACAGATGACAGATGACAGATGACATATGACAGATGACAGATGACAGATGACAGATGACAGATGACAGATGACAGATGACAGATGACAGATGACAGATGACAGATGACAGATGACATATGACAGATGACAGATGACAGATGACAGATGACCGATGACAGATGACAGATGACAGATGACAGATGACAGATGACAGATGACAGATGACAGATGACAGGTGACAGATGACAGGTGACAGATGACAGATGACATATGACAGATGACAGATGACAGGTGACAGATGACAGATGACATATGACAGATGACAGATGACAGATGACAGATGACAGATGACAGATGACATATGACAGATGACAGATGACATATGACAGATGACAGATGACAGATGACAGATGACAGATGACAGATGACAAATGACAGATGACAAATGACAGATGACAGATGACAGATGACAGATGACAGATGACAGATGACAGATGACAGATGACAGATGACAGATGACAGGTGACAGATGACAGGTGACAGATGACAGATGACATATGACAGATGACAGATGACAGATGACAGATGAGAGATGACAGATGACAGATGACAGATGACAGATGACAGATGCCAGATGACAGATGACAAATGACAGATGACAGATGACAGATGACAGATGACAGATGACAGATGACAGATGACAGATGACAGATGACAGGTGACAGATGACAGGTGACAGATGACAGATGACAGATGACAGATGACAGATGACAGATGACAGATGACAGGTGACAGATGACAGGTGACAGATGACAGATGACAGATGACATATGACAGATGACAGATGACAGATGACATATGACAGATGACAGATGACAGATGACAGATGACAGATGACAGATGACAGATGACAGATGACAGATGACATATGACAGATGACAGATGACAGATGACAGATGACAGATGACAGATGACAGATGACAGATGACAGATGACAGATGACAGATGACATATGACAGATGACAGATGACAGATGACAGATGACAGATGACAGATGACAGATGACATATGACAGATGACAGATGACAGATGACAGATGACAGATGACAGATGACATATGACATATGACAGATGACAGATGACAGATGACAGATGACAGATGACAGATGACAGATGACAGATGACAGATGACAGATGACAGATGACAGATGACATATGACAGATGACAGATGACAGATGACATATGACAGATGACAGATGACAGATGACATATGACAGATGACAGATGACAGATGACAGATGACAGATGACAGATGACAGATGACAGATGACAGATGACATATGACAGATGACAGATGACAGATGACAGATGACAGATGACAGATGACAGATGACAGATGACAGATGACAGATGACAGATGACAGATGACAGATGACAGGTGACAGATGACAGGTGACAGATGACAGATGACAGATGACATATGACAGATGACAGATGACAGATGACATATGACAGATGACAGATGACAGATGACAGATGACAGATGACAGATGACAGATGACAGATGACAGATGACATATGACAGATGACAGATGACAGATGACAGATGACAGATGACAGATGACAGATGACAGATGACAGATGACAGATGACAGATGACAGATGACAGATGACAGATGACAGATGACAGATGACAGATGACAGATGACAGATGACAGATGACATATGACAGATGACAGATGACAGATGACAGATGACAGATGACAGATGACAGATGACAGATGACAGATGACAGATGACAGATGACAGATGACAGATGACAGATGACATATGACAGATGACAGATGACAGATGACAGATGACAGATGACAGATGACAGATGACAGATAAAAGATGACAGATGACAGATGACAGATGACAGATGACATATGACAGATGACAGATGACAGATGACAGATGACCGATGACAGATGACAGATGACAGATGACAGATGACAGATGACAGATGACAGATGACAGATGACAGATGACAGATGACAGATGACAGATGACAGATGACAGATGACAGATGACAGATGACAGATGACAGATGACAGATGACAGATGACAGATGACAGATGACAGATGACAGATGACATATGACAGATGACAGATGACAGATGACATATGACAGATGACAGATGACAGATGACAGATGACATATGACAGATGACAGATGACAGATGACAGATGACAGATGACAGATGACAGATGACAGATGACAGATGACAGATGACAGATGACAGATGACATATGACAGATGACAGATGACAGATGACAGATGACCGATGACAGATGACAGATGACAGATGACAGATGACAGATGACAGATGACAGATGACAGATGACAGATGACAGATGACAGATGACAGATGCCAGATGACAGATGACAAATGACAGATGACAGATGACAGATGACAGATGACAGATGACAGATGACAGATGACAGATGACAGATGACAGGTGACAGATGACAGGTGACAGATGACAGATGACAGATGACAGATGACAGATGACAGATGACAGATGACAGATGACAGATGACAGATGACAGATGACAGATGACAGATGACAGATGACAGATGACAGATGACAGATGACAGATGACAGATGACAGATGACAGATGACAGATGACAGATGACATATGACAGATGACAGATGACAGATGACAGATGACAGATGACAGATGACAGATGACAGATGACAGATGACAGATGACAGATGACAGATGACAGATGACAGATGACAGATGACAGATGACAGATGACAGATGACAGATGACATATGACAGATGACAGATGACAGATGACAGATGACAGATGACAGATGACAGATGACAGATGACAGATGACAGATGACAGATGACAGATGACAGATGACAGATGACAGATGACAGATGACAGATGCCAGATGACAGATGACAGATGACATATGACATATAACAGATGACAGATATCAGATGACAGATGACAGATGACAGATGACATATGACAGATGACAGATGACAGATGACAGATGACAGATGACAGATGACAGATGACAGATGACAGATGACAGATGACAGATGGCAGATGACAGATGACAGATGACAGATGACAGATGACAGATGACAGATGACAGATGACAGATGACAGATGACATATGACAGATGACAGATGACAGATGACAGATGACAGATGACAGATTACATATGACAGATGACAGATGACAGATGACATATGACATATAACAGATGACAGATATCAGATGACAGATGACAGATGACAGATGACAGATGACATATGACAGATGACAGATGACAGATGACAGATGACAGATGACAGATGACAGATGATAGATGACAGATGACAGATGACAGATGACAGATGACAGATGACAGATGACAGATGACAGATGACAGATGACAGATGACAGATGACAGATGACAGATGACAGATGACAAATGACAGATGACAGACGACAGATGACAGATGGCAGATGACAGATGACAAATGACAGATGACATATGACATATGACAGATGACAGATATCAGATGACAGATGACAGATGACATATGACAGATGACAGATGACAGATGACAGATGACAGATGACAGATGACAGATGACAGATGACAGCTGACAGATGACAGATGACAGATGACAGATGACAGATGACAGATGACAAATGACATATGACATATGACAGATGACAGATGACAGATGACAGATGACAGATGACAGATGACAGATTACATATGACAGATGACAGATGACAGATGACATATGACATATAACAGATGACAGATATCAGATGACAGATGACAGATGACAGATGACATATGACAGATGACAGATGACAGATGACAGATGACAGATGACAGATGACAGATGACAGATGACAGATGACAGATGACAGATGACAGATGACAGATGACAGATGACAGATGACAGATGACAGATGATAGATGACAGATGACAGATGACAGATGACAGATGACAGATGACAGATGACAGATGACAGATGACAGATGACAGATGACAGATGACAGATGACAGATGCCAGATGACATATGACAGATGACAGAAGACAGATGACATATGACATATAACAGATGACAGATATCAGATGACAGATGACAGATGACATATGACATATGACAGATGACAGATATCAGATGACAGATGACAGATGACAGATGACAGATGACAGATGACAGATGACAGATGACAGATGACAGATGACAGATGACAGATGACAGATGACAGATGACAGATGACAGATGACAGATGACAGATGACAGATGACATATGACAGATGACAGATGACAGATGACAGATGACAGATGACAGATGACAGATGACAGATGACAGATGACAGATGACAGATGACAGATGACAGATGACAGATGACAGATGACAGATGACAGATGACAGATGACAGATGACAGATGACAGATGACAGATGGCAGATGACAGATAACAGGTGACAGATGACAGATGACAGATGACAGATGACAGATGAAAAATGACAGATGACAGATGACAGATGACAGATGACAGATGACAGATGACAGATGACAGATGACAGATGACAGATGACAGATGACAGATGACAGATGACAGATGACAGAAGACAGATGACAGATGACAGATGACAGATGACAGATGACAGATGACAGATGACAGATGACAGATGACAGATGCCAGATGCCAGATGACAAATGGCAGATGACAGATGACAGATGACAGATGACAGATGACAGATGACAGATGACAGATGACAGATGACAGATGACAGATGACAGATGACAGATGACAGATGACAGATGACAGATGACAGATGACAGATGACAGATGACAGATGACAGATGACAGATGACAGATGACAGATGACAGATGACAGATGACAGATGACAGATGACAGATGACAGATGACAGATGACAGATGACAGATGACAGATGACAGATGACAGATGACAGATGACAGATGACAGATGACAGATGACAGATAACAGATGACAGATGACAGATGACAGATGACAGATGACAGATGACAGATGACAGATGACAGATGACAGATGACAGATGACAAATGACAGATGACAGACGACAGATGACAGATGACAGATGACAGATGACAGATGACAGATGACAGATGACAGATGACATATGACATATGACAGATGACAGATATCAGATGACAGATGACAGATGACAGATGACATATGACAGATGACAGATGACAGATGACAGATGACAGATGACAGATGACAGATGACAGATGACAGATGACAGATGACAGATGACAGATGACAGATGACAGATGACAGATGACAGATGACAGATGACAGATGACAGATGACAGATGACAGATGACAGATGACAGATGACAGATGACAGATGACAGATGACAGATGACAGATGACAGATGACAGATGACAGATGACATATGACAGATGACATATGACAGATGACAGATGACAGATGACAGATGACAGATGAGAGATGACAGATGAGAGATGACAGCTGACAGATGACATATGAGAGATGACAGATGACAGATGACAGATGACAGATGACAGATGACAGATGACAGATGACAGATGACAGATGACAGATGACAGATGACAGATGACAGATGACAGATGACAGATGACAGATGACAGATGACAGATGACAGATGACAGATGACAGATGACAGATGACAGATGACAGATGACAGATGACAGATGACATATGACAGATGACAGATGACAGATGACAGATGACAGATGACAGATGACAGATGACATATGACAGATGACATATGACAGATGACAGATGACAGATGACAGATGACAGATGACAGATGACAGATGACAGATGACAGATGACAGATGACAGATGACAGATGACAGATGACAGATGACAGATGACAGATGACAGATGACAGATGACAGATGACAGATGACAGATGACAGATGACAGATGACAGATGACAGATGACAGATGACAGATGACAGATGACAGATGACAGATGACAGATGACAGATGACAGACGACAGATGACAGATGACAGATGACAGGTGACAGATGACAGATGACAGGTGACAGATGACAGATGACAGATGACAGATGACAGATGACAGATGAGAGATGACAGATGACAGATGACATATGACAGATGACAGATGACACATGACAAATGACAGATGACAGATGACAGATGACAGATGACAGATGACAGATGACAGATGACAGATGACAGATGACAGATGACAGATGACAGATGACAGATGACAGATGACAGATGACAGATGACAGATGACAGATGACAGATGACAGATGACATATGACGTATGACAGATGACAGATGACAGATGACAGATGACAGATGACAGATGACAGATGACAGATGACAGATGACAGATGACAGATGACAGATGACAGATGACAGATGACAGATGACAGATGACAGATGACAGATGACAGATGACAGATGACAGATGACATATGATAGATGACAGATGACAGATGACAGATGACAGATGACAGATGACAGATGACAGATGACAGATGACAGATGACAGATGACAGATGACAGATGACAGATGACAGATGACAGATGACATATGACAGATGACAGATGACATATGACAGATGACAGATGACAGATGACAGATGACAGATGACAGATGACAGATGACAGATGACAGATGACAGATGACAGATGACAGATGACAGATGACAGATGACAGATGACAGATGACAGATGACAGATGACAGATGACAGATGACAGATGACAGATGACAGATGACAGATGACAGATGACAGATGACAGATGACATATGACAGATGACAGATGACAGATGACAGATGACATATGACATATGACAGATGACAGATGACAGATGACAGATGACAGATGACAGATGACAGATGACAGATGACAGATGACAGATGACAGATGACAGATGACAGATGACAGATGACAGATGACAGATGACAGATGACAGATGACAGATGACAGATGACAGATAACAGATGACAGATGACAGATGACAGATGACATATGACAGATGACAGATGGCAGATGACAGATGACAGATGACAGATGACAGATGACAGATGACAAATGACAGATGACAGATGAGAGATGACAGATGACAAATGACAGATGACAGATGACAGATGACAGATGACAGATGACAGATGACAGATGACAGATGACAGATGACAGATGACAGATGACAGATGACAGATGACAGATGACAGATGACAGATGACAGATGACAGATGACAGATGACAGATGACAGATGACAGATGACAGATGACAGATGACATATGACATATGACAGATGACAGATGACATATGACAGATGACAGATGACAGATGACAGATGACAGATGACAGATGACAGATGACAGATGACAGATGACAGATGACATATGACATATGACAGATGACAGATGACAGATGACAGATGACAGATGACAGATGACAGATGACAGATGACAGATGATAGATGACAGATGACAGATGACAGATGACAGATGACAGATGACAGATGACAGATGACAGATGACAGATGACAGATGACAGATGACAGATGACAGATGACAGATGACAAGATGACAGATGACAGATGACAGATGACAGATGCCAGATGATAGACGACAGATGACAGATGACAGATTACAGATGACAGATGACAGATGACAGATGACAGATGACAGATGACAGATGACACATGACAGATGACAGATGACAGATGACAGATGACATATGACAGATGACAGATGACATATGACAGATGACAGATGACAGATGACAGATGACAGATGACAGATGACAGATGACAGATGACAGATGACAGATGACATACGACATATGACAGATGACAGATGACAGATGACAGATGACAAATGACAGATGACAGATGACAGATGACAGATGACAGATGACAGATGACAGATGACAGATGACAGATGGCAGATGACAGATGACAGATGACAGATGACAGATGACAGATGACAGATGACAGATGACAGATGACAGATAACAGATGACAGATGACAGATGACAGATGACATATGACAGATGACAGATGACATATGACAGATGACAGATGACAGATGACAGATGACAGATGACAGATGACAGATGACAGATGACAGATGACAGATGACAGATGACAGATGACAGATGACAGATGACAGATGACAGATGACAGATGACAGATGACAGATGACAGATGACAGATGACAGATGACATATGACAGATGACAGATGACAGATGACAGATGACAGATGACAGATGACAGATGACAGATGACAGATGACAGATGACAGATGACAGATGACAGATGACAGATGACAGATAATAGATGACAGGTGACAGATGACGGATGACAGATGACAGATGACAGATGACATATGACAGATGACAGATGACAGATGACAGATGACAGATGACAGATGACATATGACAGATGACAGATGACAGATGACAGATGACAGATGACAGATGACAGATGACAGATGACAGATGACAGATGACATATGACGGATGACAGATGACATATGACAGATGACACATGACAGATGACAGATGACAGATGACAGATGACAGATGACAGATGACATATGACATATGACAGATGACAGATGACAGATGACAAATGACAGATGACAGATGACAGATGACAGATGACAGATGACAGATGACAGATGACAGATGGCAGATGACAGATGACAGATGACAGATGACAGATGACAGATGACAGATGACAGATGACAGATGACAGATGACAGATGACAGATGACAGATGACAGATGACATATGACAGATGACAGATGACATATGACAGATGACAGATGACAGATGACAGATGACAGATGACAGATGACAGATGACAGATGACAGATGACAGATGACAGATGACAGATGACAGATGACAGATGACAGATGACAGATGACAGATGACATATGACAGATGACAGATGACAGATGACAGATGACAGATGACAGATGACAGATGACAGATGACAGATGACAGATGACAGATGACAGATGACATATGACAGATGACAGATGACAGATGACAGATGACAGATGACAGATGACAGATGACAGATGACATATGACAGATGACATATGACAGATGACAGATGACAGATGACAGATGACAGATGACAGATGACAGATGACAGATGACAGATGACAGATGACATATGACAGATGACATATGACAGATGACAGATGACAGATGACAGATGACAGATGACAGATGACAGATGACAGATGACAAATGACAGATGACAGATGAGAGATGACAAATGACAGATGACAGATGACTGATGACAAATGACAGATGACAGATGACAGATGACAGATGACAGATGACAGATGACAGATGACAGATGACAGATGACAGATGACAGATGACAGATGACAGATGACAGATGACAGATGACAGATGACAGATGACATATGACATATGACAGATGACGGATGACAGATGACAGATGACAGATGACAGATGACAGATGACAGATGACAGATGACAGATGACAGATGACAGATGACATATGACAGAAGACAGATGACATATGACAGATGACAGATGACAGATGACAGATGACAGATGACAGATGACAGATGACATATGACATATGACAGATGACAGATGACAGATGACAGATGAAAAATGACAGATGACAGATGACAGATGACAGATGACAGATGACAGATGACAGATGACAGATGACAGATGACAGATGACAGATGACAGATGACAGATGACAGATGACAGATGACAGATGACAGATGACAGATGACAGATGACAGATGACAGATGACAGATGACAGATGACAGATGACAAATGACAGATGACAGATGACAGATGACAGATGACAGATGACAGATGACAGATGACAGATGACAGATGACAGATGACAGATGACAGATGACAGACGACAGATGCCAGATGACAGACGACAGATGACAGATGACAGATGACAGATGACAGATGACAGATCACAGATGACAGATGACAGATGACAGATGACAGATGACAGATGACAGATGACATATGACAGATGACAGATGACAGATGACAGATGACAGATGACAGATGACATATGACAGATGACAGATGACAGATGACAGATGACAGATGACAGATGACATATGACATATGACAGATGACAGATATCAGATGACAGATGACAGATGACAGATGACATATGACATATGACAGATGACAGATATCAGATGACAGATGACAGATGACAGATGACAGATGACAGATGACAGATGACAGATGACAGATGACAGATGACAGATGACAGATGACAGATGACAGATGACAGATGACAGATGACAGATGACAGATGACAGATGACAGATAACAGATGACAGATGACAGATGACAGATGACAGATGACAGATGACAGATGACAGATGACAGATGACAGATGACAGATGACAGATGACAGATGACAAATGACAGATGACAGATGACAGATGACAGATGACAGATGACAGATGACAGATGACAGATGACAGATGACAGATGACAGATGACAGATGGCAGATGACAGATAACAGGTGACAGATGACAGATGACAGATGACAGATGAAAAATGACAGATGACAGATGACAGATGACAGATGACAGATGACAGATGACAGATGACAGATGACAGATGACAGATGACAGGTGACAGAAGACAGATGACAGATGACAGATGACAGATGACAGATGACAGATGACAGATGACAGATGACAGATGACAGAAGACAGATGACAGATGACAGATGACAGATGACAGATGACAGATGACAGATGACAGATGACAGATGACAGATGACAGATGACAGATGACAGATGACAGATGACAGATGACAGGTGACAGATGACAGATGACAGGTGACAGATGACAGATGACAGATGACAGATGACAGATGACAGATGACAGATGACAGATGACAGATGACAGATGACAGATGACAGATGACAGATGACAGATGACAGATGACAGATGACAGATGACAGATGACAGATGACAGATGACAGATGACAGATGACAGATGACAGATGACAGATGACAGATGACAAATGACAGATGACAGATGACAGATGACAGATGACAGATGACAGATGACAGATTACAGATGACAGATGACAGATGACAGATGACAGATGACAGATGACAGATGACAGATGACAGATGACAGATGACAGATGACAGATGACAGATGACAGATGACAGATGACAGATGCCAGATGAAAGATGACAGATGACAGATGACAGATGACAGATGACAGATGACAGATGACAGATGACAGATGACAGATGACAGATGACAGATGACAGATGACAGATGACAGATGACAGATGACAGATGACAGATGACAGATGACAGATGACAGATGACAGATGACAGATGACAGATGACAGATGACAGATGACAGATGACAGATGACAGATGACAGATGACAGATGACAGATGACAGATGACAGATGACAGATGACAGATGACAGATGACAGATGACAGATGACAGATGACAGATGACAGATGACAGATGACAGATGACAGATGACAGATGACAGATGACAGATGACAGATGACAGATGACAGATGACAGATGACATATGACAGATGACAGATGACATATGACAGATGACAGATGACAGATGACATATGACATATGACAGATGACAGATGACAGATGACAGATGACAGATGACAGATGACAGATGACAGATGACAGATGACAGATGACAGATGACAGATGACAGATGACAGATGACAGATGACAGATGACAGATGACAGATGACAGATGACAGATGACATATGACAGATGACAGATGACAGATGACAAATGACAGATGACAGATGACAGATGACAGATGACAGATGACAGATGACAGATGACAGATGACAGATGACATATGACAGATGACAGATGACAGATGACAGATGACAGATGACAGATGACAGATGACAGATGACAGATGACAGATGACAGATGACAGATGACAGATGACAGATGACAGATGACAGATGACAGATGACAGATGACAGATGACAGATGCCAGATGACAGACGACAGATGACAGATGACAGATGACAGATGACAGATGACAGATGACAGATGACAGATGACAGATGACAGATGACAGATGACAGATGACAGATGACAGATGACAGATGACAGATTACAGATGACAGATGACATATGACAGATGACAGATGACAGATGACAGATGACAGATGACAGATGAAAGATGACATATGACAGATGACAGATGACAGATGACAGATGACAGATGACAGATGAAAGATGACAGATGACAGATGACATATGACAGATGACAGATGACAGATGACAGATGACAGATGACAGATGACAGATGAAAGATGACATATGACAGATGACAGATGACAGATGACAGATGACAGATGACATATGACAGATGACAGATGACAGGTGACAGATGACAGATGACAGATGACAGATGACAGATGACAGATGACATATGACAGATGACAGATGACAGATGACAGATGACAGATGACAGATGACAGATGACAGATGACAGATGACAGATGACATATGACAGATGACATATGACAGATGACAGATGACAGATGACAGATGACAGATGACAGATGATAGATGACATATGACAGATGACATATGACAGATGACAGATGACAGATGACAGATGACAGATGACAGATGACAGATGACAGATGACAAATGACAGATGACAGATGAGAGATGACAGATGACAGATGACAGATGACAGATGACAAATGACAGATGACAGATGACAGATGACAGATGACAGATGACAGATGACAGATGACAGATGACAGATGACAGATGACAGATGACAGATGACAGATGACAGATGACAGATGACAGATGACAGATGACAGATGACAGATGACACATGACAAATGACAGATGACAGATGACAGATGACAGATGACTGATGACAGATGACAGATGACAGATGACAGATGACAGATGACAGATGACAGATGACAGATGACAGATGACAGATGACAGATGACAGATGACAGATCACAGATGACAGATGACAGATGACAGATGACAGATGACAGATCACAGATGACAGAAGACAGATGACAGATGACAGATGACAAATGACAGATGACAGATGACAGACGACAGATGACAGATGACAGATGACAGATGACATATGACATATGACAGATGACAGAAATCAGATGACAGATGACAGATGACAGATGACATATGACAGATGACAGATGACAGATGACAGATGACATATGACAGATGACAGATGACAGATGACAGATGACAGATGACAGATGACAGATGACATATGACAGATGACAGATGACAGATGACAGATGACAGATGATAGATGAAAGATGACATATGACAGATGACAGATGACAGATGACAGATGACAGATGACAGATGAAAGATGACAGATGACAGATGACATATGACAGATGACAGATGACAGATGACAGATGACAGATGACAGATGACAGATGACAGATGAAAGATGACATATGACAGATGACAAATGACGGATGACAGAAGACAGGTGGTAGATGACAGATGACAGAAGACAGATGACAGATGACAGATGACAGATGACAGATGACAGATGACAGAAGACAGATGACAGATGACAGATGACAGATGACAATTGACAGATGACCAATGACGGATGACAAATGACAGATGACAGATGACAGATGATAGATGAAAGGTGACAGATGATAGATGACAGGTGACAGATGACAGATGACAAATGACAGATGACAGAAGACAGGTGATAGGTGACAGATGACAGAAGACAGATGACAGATGATAGATGACAGGTGACAGATGACAGATGACAGAAGACAGAAGACAAATGACAGATGACAGATGACAGATGACAGATGACAGATGACAGATGACAGATGACAGATGACAGATGACAGATGACAGATAACAGATGACAGATGACAGATGACAGATGACAGATGACAGATGACAGATGACAGATGACAGATGACAGATGACAGATGACAGATGACAGATGACAGATGACAGATGACAGATGACAGATGACAGATGACAGATGACAGATGACAGATGACAGATGACAGATGACAGATGACAGATGACAGATGACAGATGACAGATGACAGATGACAGATGACAGATGACAGATGACAGATGACAGATGACAGATGACAGATGACAGATGACAGATGACAGATGACAGATGACAGATGACAGATGACAGATGACAGATGACAGATGAGAGATGACAGATGACAGATGACAAATGACAGATGACAGATGACAGATGACAGATGACAGATGACAGATGACAGATGACAGATGACAGATGACAGATGACAGATGACAGATGACAGATGACAGATGACAGATGACAGATGACAGATGACAGATGACAGATGACAGATGACAGATGACAGATGACAGATTACAGATGACAGATGCCATATGACAGATGACAGATGATAGATGACAGGTGACAGATGACAGATGACAGATGACAGGTGACAGATGACAGATGACAGATGACAGATGACAGATGACAGATGACAGATGACAGATGACAGATGACAGATGACAGATGACGGATGACAGATGACAGATGACGGATGACAGATGTCAGATAACAGATGACAGATGACAGAAGACAGATGACAGATGACAGATGACAGATAACAGATGACAGATGACAGAAGACAGATGACAGATGACAGATGACAGATGACAGATGACAGATGACAGATGACAGATGACAGATGACAGATGACAGATGACAGATGACAGATGACAGATGACAGATGACAAATGACAAATGACAAATGACAAATGACAGATGACAGATGACAGATGACATATGACAGATGACAGATGACAGATGATAGATGACAGATGACAGATGACAGATGACAGATGACAGATGACAGAAGACAGATGACAGATGACAGATGACAGATGACATATCACAGATGACAGATGACAGATGACAGATGACAGATGACGGATGACAGATGTCAGATAACAGATGACAGATGACAGAAGACAGATGACAGATGACAGATGACAGATAACAGATGACAGATGACAGAAGACAGATGACAGATGACAGATGACAGATGACAGATGACAGATGACAGATGACAGATGACAGATGACAGATGACAGATGACAGATGACAGATGACAGATGACAGATGACAGATGACAGATGACAGATGACAGATGACAGATGACAGATGACAGATGACAGATGACAGATGACAGATGACAGATGACAGATGACAGATGACAGATGACAGATGACAGATGACAGATGACAGATGACAGATGACAGATGACAGATGACAGATGAGAGATGACAGATGACAGATGACAAATGACAGATGACAGATGACAGATGACAGATGACAGATGACAGATGACAGATGACAGATGACAGATGACAGATGACAGATGACAGATGACAGATGACAGATGACAGATGACAGATGACAGATGACAGATGACAGATGAAAGATGACAGATTACAGATGACAGATGCCATATGACAGATGACAGATGATAGATGACAGGTGACAGATGACAGATGACAGAAGACAGAAGACAAATGACAGATGACAGATGACAGATGACAGATGACAGATGACAGATGACAGATGACAGATGACAGATGACAGATGACAGATGACAGATGACAGATGACAGATGACAGATAACAGATGACAGATAACAGATGACAGATGATAGATGGCAGATGACAGATGACACATGACAAATGACAGATGACAGATGACAATTGACAGATGACCAATGACGGATGACAAATGACAGATGACAGATGACAGATGACAGATGACAGATGATAGATGACAGGTGACAGATGACAGATGACAGATGACAGATGACAGATGACAGAAGACAGATGACAGATGACAGATGACAGATGACAATTGACAGATGACCAATGACGGATGACAAATGACAGATGACAGATGACAGATGATAGATGACAGGTGACAGATGATAGATGACAGGTGACAGATGACAGATGACAAATGACGGATGACAGAAGACAGGTGATAGATAACAGATGACAGAAGACAGATGACAGATGACAGATGACAGATGACAGATGACAGATGACAGAAGACAGATGACAGATGACAGATGACAGATGACAATTGACAGATGACCAATGACGGATGACAAATGACAGATGACAGATGACAGATGATAGATGAAAGGTGACAGATGATAGATGACAGGTGACAGATGACAGATGACAAATGACAGATGACAGAAGACAGGTGATAGGTGACAGATGACAGAAGACAGATGACAGATGACAGATGACAGATGACAGATGACAGATGACAGATGACAGATGACAGATGACAGATGACAGATGACAGATGACAGATGACAGATGACAGATGACAGATGACAGATGACAGATGACAAATGTCAGATGACAGAAGACAGGTGATAGGTGACAGATGACAGATGACATATGACAGATGACAGATGACGGATGACAGATGACAGGTGACAAATGACAGATGACAGATGACAGATGACAGACGACAGATTACAGATGACAGATGACAGATGATAGATGACAAATGACAGATGACAGATTACAGATGACAGATGACAGATGATAGATGACAATTGACAGATGACAGAAGACAGGTGATAGGTGACAGATGACAGATGACAGATGACAGATGACAGATGACGGATGACAGATGACAGGTGAGAAATGACAGATGACAGATGACAGATGACAGACGACAGATTACAGATGACAGATGACAGATGATAGATGACAAATGACAGATGACAGATTACAGATGACAGATGACAGATGATAGATGACAATTGACAGATGACAAATGACAGATGACAAAAGACAGGTGATAGGTGACAGATGACAGATGACAGATGACAGATGACAGATGACGGATGACAGATGACAGGTGACAAATGAAAGATGACAGATGACAGATGACAGACGACAGATTACAGATAACAGATGACAGATGATAGATGACAAATGACAGATGACAAATTACAGATGACAGATGACAGATGATAGATGACAATTGACAGATGACAGATGACAGATTACAGATGAGAGATGACAGATGATAGATGACAGATGACAGATGACAGATGACAGATGACAGATGACAGATGACAGATGACAGATGACAGATGACAGATGACAGATGACAGATGACAGATGAAAGATGACAAATGACAGATGACAGATGACAGATGACAGATGACAGATGATAGATGACAATTGACAGATGACAAATGACAGATGACAGAAGACAGGTGATAGGTGACAGATGACAGATGACAGATGACAGATAGCAGATGACAGATGACAAATGACAGATGACAGATGACAGATGACGGATGACAGATGACAGATGACAGATGACAGATGACAGATGACAGATGACAGATGACAGATGACAGATGACAGATGACAGATGACAGATGACAGATGACAGATGACAGATGACAGATGACAGATGACAGATGACAGATGACAGATGACAGATGACAGATGACAGATGACAGATGACAGATGACAGATGACAGATGACAGATGACAGATGACAGATGACCGATGACAGATGACAGATGACAGATGACAGATGACAGCTGACAGGTGACAGATGACAGATGACAGATGACAGATGACAGATGACAGATGACAGATGACCGATGACAGATGACAGATGACAGATGACAGATGACAGATGACAGATGACAGATGACAGATGACAGATGACAGATGACAGATGACAGATGACAGATGACAGATGACAGATGACAGATGACAGATGACAGATGACAGATGACAGATGAAAGATGACAGATGACAGATGACAGATGACAGATGACAGATGACAGATGACAGATGACAAATGACAGATGACAGATGACAGATGACAGATGACATATGACAGATGACAGATGACAGATGACAGATGACAGATGACCGATGACCGATGACAGATGACAGATGACAGGTGACAGATGACAGATGACAGATGACAGATGACAGATGACAGATGACAGATGACAGATGACAGATGACAGATGACAGATGTCAGATAACAGATGACAGATGACAGATGACAGATGACAGATGACAGATGACAGAGGACAGATGACAGATGACAGAGGACAGATGACAGATGACAGATGACAGATGACAGATGACAGATGACAGATGACAGATGACAGATGACAGATGACAGATGACAGATGACAGATGACAGATGACAGATGACAGATGACAGATGACAGATGACAGATGACAGATGACAGATGACAGATGACAGATGACAGATGACAGATGACAGATGACGGATGACAGATGTCAGATAACAGATGACAGATGACAGATGACAGATGACAGATGACAGATGACAGATGACAGATGACAGATGACCGTAACCGATGACAGATGACAGATGACAGGTGACAGATGACAGATGACAGATGACAGATGACAGATGACAGATGACAGATGACAGATGACAGGTGATAGGTGACAGATGACAGATGACAGATGACAGATGACAGATGACAGATGACAGATGACAGATGACAGATGACAGATGACAGATGACAGATGACAGATGACAGATGACATATGACCGATGACAGATGACAGATGACAGGTGACAGATGACAGATGACAGATGACAGATGACAGATGACAGATGACAGATGACAGATGACATATGACAGATGACAGATGACAGATGACAGATGACAGATGACGGATGACAGATGACAGATGACGGATGACAGATGTCAGATAACAGATGACAGATGACAGACGACAGATGACATATGACAGATAACAGATGACAGATGACAGATGACAGATGACAGATGACCGATGACCGATGACAGATGACAGATGACAGGTGACAGATGACATATGACAGATGACAGATGACAGATGACAGATGACAGATGACAGATGACAGATGACAGATGACAGATGACAGATGACAGATGACAGATGACAGATGACAGATGACAGATGACAGATGACAGATGACAGATGACAGATGACAGATGACAGATGACGGATGACAGATGTCAGATAACAGATGACAGATGACAGAAGACAGATGACAGATGACAGATGACAGATGACAGATGACAGATGACAGATGACAGATGACAGATGACAGATGACAGATGACAGATGACAGATGACAGATGACAGATGACAGATGACAGATAACAGATGACAGATGACAGATGACATCCCCCTGCCTAGTCAACAAATTGTAAATTTTTTAAAATTTTGGACGAGTTCCTTCCTTGTCAACAAATTGAAAGTTTTTTAAAATTTTGGACGACTTCCTACCTTGTCAAAAAATTGAAAATTTTTTAAAATTTTGGACGACTTGCTACCTTGTCAACAAGCTGAAAATTTTTTAAAATTTTGGGCGATTTCATACCTTGTCAACAAATTGAAAGTTTTTTAAAATTTTGGACGACTTCCTACCTTGTCAAAAAATTGAAAATTTTTTAAAATTTTGGACGACTTGCTACCTTGTCAACAAATTGAAAATTTTTTAAAATTTGGACGAGTTCCTACCTCGTCAACAAATTGAAAGTTTTTTAAAATTTTGGACGACTTGCTACCTTGTCAACAAATTGAAAATTTTTTAAAATTTTGGACGACTTCCTACCTTGTCAACAAATTGAAAAATTTTTAAAATTTTGGACGAGTTCCTACCTTGTCAACAAATTGAAAATTTTTTAAAATTTTGGACGACTTCCTACCTTGTCAACAACTTGAAAATTTTTTAAAATTTTGGACGACTTCCTACCTTGTCAACAAACTGAAAATTTTTTAAAATTTTGGGCGACTTCCTACCTTGTCAACAAATTGAAAGTTTTTTGGAATTTTGGACGACTTCCTACCTTGTCAAAAAATTGAAAATTTTTTAAAATTTTTTACGACTTCCTACCTTGTCAACAAATTGTAAATTTTTTAAAATTTTGGACGAGTTCCTACCTTGTCAACAAATTGAAAGTTTTTTAAAATTTTGGACGACTTCCTACCTTGTCAAAAAATTGAAAATTTTTTAAAATTTTGGACGATTTCCTACCTTGTCAATAAATTGAAAATTTTTTAAAATTTTGGACGAGTTCCTACCTTGCCAACAAATTGAAAATTCTATAAAATTTTGGACGACTTCCTACCTTGTCAACAAATTGAAAATTTTTTAAAATTTTGAACGTCTTCCTACCTTGTCAACGAATTGAAAATTTTTTAAAATTTTGGACGAGTTCCTACCTTGTCAACAAATTGAAAGTTTTTTAAAATTTTGGACGACTTCCTACCTTGTCAAAAAATTGAAAGTTTTTTAAAATTTTGGACGACTTCCTACCTTGTCAAAAAATTGAAAATTTTTTAAAATTTTGGACGACTTCCTACCTTGTCAACAAATTGAAAATTTTTTAAAATTTTGGCGACTTCCTACCTTGTCATCAAATTGAAAGTTTTTTTAAATTTTGGACGACTTCTTACCTTGGCAAAAAATTGAAAATTTTTTAAAATTTTTCACGACCCCCTGCCTAATCAACAAATTGTAAATTTTTTAAAATTTTGGACGACTTCCTACCTTGTCAACAAACTGAAAATTTTTAAAAATTTTCGGCGACTTCCTACCTTGTCAACAAATTGAAAGTTTTTTGAAATTTTGGACGACTTCCTACCTTGTCAAAAAATTGAAAATTTTTTAAAATTTTGGACGACTTCCTACCTTGTCAACAAATTGAAAATTTTTTAAAATTTTGGACGACTTCCTACCTTGTCAACAAATTGAAAATTTTTTAAAATTTTGGACGAGTTCCTACCTTGTCAACAAATTGAAAGTTATTTAAAATTTTGGACAACTTCCTACCTTGTCAACAAATTGAAAATTTTTTTAAAATTTTGAACGACTTCATACCTTGTCAACAAATTGAAAGTTTTTTAAAATTTTGGACGACTTCGTACCTTGTCAAAAAATTGAAAATTTTTTAAAATTTTGGACGACTTGCTACCTTGTCAACAAGCTGAAAATTTTTTAAAATTTTGGGCGACTTCCTACCTTGTCAACAAATTGAAAGTTTCTTGAAATTTTGGACGACTTCCTACCTTGTCAAAAAATTGAAAATTTTTTAAAATTTTGGACGACTTCCTACCTTGTCAACAAATTGAAAATTTTTTAAAATTTTGGACGAGTTCCTACCTTGTCAACAAATTGAAAGTTTTTTAAAATTTTGGACTACTTCCTACCTTGTGAAAAAATTGAAAATTTTTTAAAATATTGGACGACTTCCTACCTTGTAAAAAAATTGAAAATTTTTTAAAATTTTGCACGACCCAATACCTTGTCAACAAATTGAAAAGTTTTTTAAATTTTTGACGACTTCCTACCTTGGCAAAAAATTGATAATTTTTTAAAATTTTGGACGACTTCCTACCTTGTCAACAAATTGAAAATTTTTTAAAATTTTGGACGAGTTCCTACCTTGTCAACAAATTGAAAATTTTTTAAAATTTTGGACGACTTCTTACCTTGTCAACAAATTGAAAGTTTTTTAAAATTTTGGACGACTTCCTACCTTGTCAAAAAATTGAAAGTTTTTTAAAATTTTGGACGACTTCCTACCTTGTCAACAAATTAAAAATTTTTTAAAATTTTGGACGACTTCCTACCTTGTCAACAAATTGAAAATTTTTTAAAATTTTGGACGACTTCCTACCTTGTCAACAAATTGAAAATTTTTTAAAATTTTGGACGACTTCCTACCTTGGCAAAAAATTGATAATTTTTTAAAATTTTGGACGACTTCCTACCTTGTCAACAAATTGAAAATTTTTTAAAATTTTGGACGACTTCCTACCTTGTCAACAAACTGAAAATTTTTTAAAATTTTGGGCGACTTCCTACCTTGTCAACAAATTGAAAGTTTTTTGGAATTTTGGACGACTTCCTACCCTGTCAAAAAATTGAAAATTTTTTAAAATTTTTTACGACTTCCTACCTTGTCAACAAATTGTAAATTTTTTGAAATTTTGGACGAGTTCCTACCTTGTCAACAAATTGAAAGTTTTTTAAAATTTTGGACGACTTCCTACCTTGTCAAAAAATTAAAAATTTTTTAAAATTTTGGACGATTTCCTACCTTGTCAACAAATTGAAAATTTTTTAAAATTTTGGACGAGTTCCTACCTTGCCAACAAATTGAAAATTTTTTAAAATTTTGGACGACTTCCTACCTTGTCAACAAATTGAAAATTTTTTAAAATTTTGAACGTCTTCCTACCTTGTCAACGAATTGAAAATTTTTTAAAATTTTGGACGAGTTAATACCTTGTCAACAAATTGAAAGTTTTTTAAAATTTTGGACGACTTCCTACCTTGTCAAAAAATTGAAAGTTTTTTAAAATTTTGGACGACTTCCTACCTTGTCAAAAAATTGAAAATTTTTTAAAATTTTGGACGACTTGCTACCTTGTCAACAAATTGAAAATTTTTTAAAATTTTGGCGACTTCCTACCTTGTCATCAAATTGAAAGTTTTTTTAAATTTTGGACGACTTCTTACCTTGGCAAAAAATTGAAAAGTTTTTAAAATTTTTCACGACCCCCTGCCTAATCAACAAATTGTAAATTTTTTAAAATTGTGGACGACTTCCTACCTTGCCAACAAATTGAAAATTTTTTAAAATTTTGGACGACTTCCTACCTTGTCAACAAATTGAAAATTTTTTAAAATTTTGAACGTCTTCCTACCTTGTCAACGAATTGAAAATTTTTTAATATTTTGGACGAGTTCCTTCCTTCTCAACAAATTGAGAGTTTTTTAAAATTTTGGACTACTTCCTACCTTGTCAAAAAATTGAAAATTTTTTAAAATTTTGGACGACTTGCTACCTTGTCAACAAGCTGAAAATTTTTTAAAATTTTGGGCGACTTCCTGCCTTGTCAACAAATTGAAAGTTTCTTGAAATTTTGGACGACTTCCTACCTTGTCAAAAAATTGAAAATTTTTTAAAATTTTCGACGACTTCCTACCTTGTCAACAAATTGAAAATTTTTTTAAATTTTGGACGAGTTCCTACCTTGTCAACAAATTGAAAGTTTTTTAAAATTTTGGACGACTTCCTACCTTGTGAAAAAATTGAAAATTTTTTAAAATTTTTGACGACTTCCTACCTTGTAAAAAAATTGAAAATTTTTTAAAATTTTGCACGACCCAATACCTTGTCAACAAATTGAAAATTTTTTTAAATTTTTGACGACTTCCTACCTTGGCAAAAAATTGATAATTTTTTAAAATTTTGGACGACTTCCTACCTTGTCAAAAAATTGAAAATTTTTTAAAATTTTGGACGACTTCCTACCTTGTCAAAAAATTGAAAGTTTTTTAAAATTTTGGACGACTTCCTACCTTGTCAAAAAATTGAAAATTTTTTAAAATTTTGGACGACTTGCTACCTTGTCAACAAATTGAAAATTTTTTAAAATTTTGGCGACTTCCTACCTTGTCAACAAATTGAAAATTTTTTAAAATTTTGGACGAGTTCCTACATTGTCAACAAATTGAAAGTTATTTAAAATTTTGGACAACTTCCTACCTTGTCAACAAATTGAAAATTTTTTTAAAATTTTGAACGACTTCATACCTTGTCAACAAATTGAAAGTTTTTTAAAATTTTGGACGACTTCGTACCTTGTCAAAAAATTGAAATTTTTTTAAAATTTTGGACGACTTCCTACCTTGTCAAAAAATTGAAAATTTTTTAAAATTTTGGACGACTTGCTACCTTGTCAACAAATTGAAAATTTTTTAAAATTTTGGCGACTTCCTACCTTGTCAAAAAATTGAAAGTTTTTTAAAATTTTGGACGACTTCCTACCTTGTCAAAAAATTGAAAATTTTTTAAAATTTTGGTCGACTTGCTACCTTGTCAACAAATTGAAAATTTTTTAAAATTTTGGCGACTTCCTACCTTGTCAACAAATTGAAAATTTTTTAAAATTTTGGACGAGTTCCTACCTTGTCAACAAATTGAAAGTTATTTAAAATTTTTGACGACTTCCTACCTTGTAAAAAAATTTAAAATTTTTTAAAATTTGGACGACTTCCTACCTTGTCAACAAATTGATAATTTTTTAAAATTTTGGACGACTTCCTACCTAATCAACAAATTGTAAATTTTTTAAAATTTTGGACGACTTCCTACCTTGTCAACAAACTGAAAATTTTTTAAAATTTTGGGCGACTTCCTACCTTGTCAACAAATTGAAAGTTTTTTGAAATTTTGGACGACTTCCTACCTTGTCAAAAAATTGAAAATTTTTTAAAATTTTGGACGACTTCCTACCTTGTCAACAAATTGAAAATTTTTTAAAATTTTGGACGAGTTCCTACCTTGTCAACAAATTGAAAGTTATTTAAAATTTTGGACAACTTCCTACCTTGTCAACAAATTGAAAATTTTTTAAAATTTTGGGCGACTTCCTACCTTGTCAAAAAATTAAAAATTTTTTAAAATTTTGGACGACTTGTTACCTTGTCAACAAGCTGAAAATTTTTTAAAATTTTGGACGAGTTCCTTCCTTGTCAACAAATTGAAAATTTTTTAAAATTTTGGACGACTTCCTACCTTGTCAAAAAATTGAAAATTTTTTAAAATTTTGGACGACTTGCTACCTTGTCCACCAGCTGAAAATTTTTTAAAATTTTGGGCGATTTCATACCTTGTCAACAAATTGAAAGTTTTTAAAAATTTGGGCGACTTCCTA
Organism: Condylostylus longicornis; assembly: GCF_029603195.1. Taxonomy (NCBI): domain Eukaryota; kingdom Metazoa; phylum Arthropoda; class Insecta; order Diptera; family Dolichopodidae; genus Condylostylus; species Condylostylus longicornis. Next base: position 1,241,135 of record NW_026577998.1, read on the forward strand.
CCTTGTCAAAAAATTGAAAATTTTTTAAAATTTTGGACGACTTGCTACCTTGTCAACAAATTGAAAATTTTTTAAAATTTTGGACCACTTCCTACCTTGTCAACAAATTGAAAATTTTTTAAAATTTTGGACGACTTCCTACCTTGTGAAAAAATTGAAAATTTTTTAAAATTTTGGACGACTTCCTACCTTGGAAAAAAATTGAAAATTTTTTAAAATTTTGCACGACCTAATACCTTGTCAACAAATTGAAAATTTTTTTAAATTTTTGACGACTTCCTACCTTGTCAAAAAATTGATAATTTTTTAAAATTTTGGACGACTTCCTACCTTGTCAACAAATTGAAAATTTTTTAAAATTTTGGACGAGTTCCTACCTTGTCAACAAATTGAAAATTTTTTTAAATTTTGGACGACTTCTTACCTTGTCAACAAATTGAAAATTTTTTAAAATTTTGGACGACTTCCTACCTTGTCAACAAACTGAAAATTTTTTAAAATTTTGGACGAGTTCCTACCTTGTCAACAAATTGAAAATTTTTTAAAATTTTGGACCACTTCCTACCTTGTCAACAAATTGAAAATTTTTTAAAATTTTGGACGACTTCCTACCTTGTCAACAAATTGAATATTTTTTAAAATTTTGGACGAGTTCCTACCTTGTCAACAAATTGAAAGTTATTTAAAATTTTGGACAACTTCCTACCTTGTCAAAAAATTGAAAATTTTTTTAAAATTTTGAACGACTTCCTACCTTGTCAACAAATTGAAAGTTTTTTAAAATTTTGGACGACTTCCTACCTTGTCAAAAAATTGAAAATTTTTTAAAATTTTGGACGACTTGCTACCTTGTCAACAAGCTGAAAATTTTTTAAAATTTTGGACGAGTTCCTTCCTTGTCAACAAATTGAAAGTTTTTTAAAATTTTGGACGATTTCCTACCTTGTCAAAAAATTGAAAATTTTTTAAAATTTTGGACGACTTCCTAGCTTGTCAAAAAATTGAAAATTTTTTTAAATTTTTGACGACTTCCTACCTTGTCAAAAAATTGAAAATTTTTTAAAATTTTGGACGACTTCCTACCTCGTCAACAAATTGAAAATTTTTTAAAATTTTGGACGAGTTCCTACCTTGCCATTAAATTGAAAATTTTTTTAAATTTTGGACGACTTCTTACTTTGTCAACAAATTGAAAATTTTTTAAAATTTTGGACGACTTCCTACCTTGTCAACAAATTGAAAATTTTTTAAAATTTTGGACGAGTTCCTACCTTGTCAACAAATTGAAAATTTTTTAAAATTTTGGACCACTTCCTACCTTGTCAACAAATTGAAATTTTTTAAAATTTTGGACGACTTCCTACCTTGTCAACAAATTGAAAATTTTTTAAAATTTTGGACGAGTTCCTACCTTGTCAAAAAATTGAAAGTTTTTTAAAATTTTGGACGACTTCCTACCTTGTCAAAAAATTGAAAATTTTTTAAAATTTTGGACGAGTTCCTACCTTGTCAACAAATTGAAAGTTTTTTAAAATTTTGGACGACTTCCTACCTTGTGAAAAAATTGAAAATTTTTTAAAATTTTGGACGACTTCTTACATTGTCAACATATTGAAAATTTTTTAAAATTTTGGACGACTTCCTACTTTGTCAACAAATTGAAAATTTTTTAAAATTTTGGACGACTTCCTACCTTGTCAACAAATTGAAAATTTTTTAAAATTTTGGACGAGTTCCTACCTTGTCAACAAATTGAAAATTTTTTAAAATTTTGGACGAGTTCCTACCTTGTAAAAAAATTGAAAATTTTTTAAAATTTTGCACGACCCAATACCTTGTCAACAAATTGAAAATTTTTTTAAATTTTTGACGACTTCCTACCTTGTCAAAAAATTGATATTTTTTTAAAATTTTGGACGACTTCCTACCTTGTCAACAAATTGAAAATTTTTTAAAATTTTGGACGAGTTCCTACCTTGTCAACAAATTGAAAATTTTTTAAAATTTTGGACGACTTCTTACCTTGTCAACAAATTGAAAATTTTTTAAAATTTTGGACGACTTCCTACCTTGTCAACAAATTGAAAGTTTTTTAAAATTTTGGACGACTTCCTACTTTGTCAAAAAATTGAAAATTTTTTAAAATTTTGGACGACTTGCTACCTTGTCAACAAGCTGAAAATTTTTTAAAATTTTGGGCGATTTCATACCTTGTCAACAAATTGAAAGTTTTTTAAAATTTTGGACGACTTCCTACCTTGTCAAAAAATTGAAAATTTTTTAAAATTTTGGACGACTTGCTACCTTGTCAACAAGCTGAAAATTTTTTAAAATTTTGGGCGACTTCCTACCTTGTCAACAAATTGAAAGTTTCTTGAAATTTTGGACGACTTCCTACCTTGTCAAAAAATTGAAAATTTTTTAAAATTTTGGACGACTTCCTACCTTGTCAACAAATTGAAAATTTTTTAAAATTTTGGACCACTTCCTACCTTGTCAACAAATTGAAAATTTTTTAAAATTTTGGACGACTTCCTACCTTGTGAAAAAATTGAAAATTTTTTAAAATTTTGGACGACTTCCTACCTTGTAAAAAAATTGAAAATTTTTTAAAATTTTGCACGACCTAATACCTTGTCAACAAATTGAAAATTTTTTTAAATTTTTGACGACTTCCTACCTTGTCAAAAAATTGATAATTTTTTAAAATTTTGGACGACTTCCTACCTTGTCAACAAATTGAAAATTTTTTAAAATTTTGGACGAGTTCCTACCTTGTCAACAAATTGAAAATTTTTTTAAATTTTGGACGACTTCTTACCTTGTCAACAAATTGAAAATTTTTTAAAATTTTGGACGACTTCCTACCTTGTCAACAAACTGAAAATTTTTTAAAATTTTGGACGAGTTCCTACCTTGTCAACAAATTGAAAATTTTTTAAAATTTTGGACCACTTCCTACCTTGTCAACAAATTGAAAATTTTTTAAAATTTTGGACGACTTCCTACCTTGTAACAAATTGAAAGTTTTTTAAAATTTTGGACGACTTCCTACCTTGTCAAAAAATTGAAAATTTTTTAAAATTTTGGACGACTTGTTACCTTGTCAACAAGCTGAAAATTTTTTAAAATTTTGGACGAGTTCCTTCCTTGTCAACAAATTGAAAGTTTTTTAAAATTTTTGACGACTTCCTACCTTGTCAACAAATTGAAAATTTTTTAAAATTTTGGACGACTTCCTACCTTGTCAACAAATTGAAAATTTTTTAAAATTTTGGACGACTTGCTACCTTGTCAACAAATTGAAAATTTTTTAAAATTTTGGACGAGTTCCTACCTTGTCAACAAATTGAAAATTTTTTAAAATTTTGGACGAGTTCCTACCTTGTCAAAAAATTGAAAGTTTTTTAAAATTTTGGACGACTTCCTACCTTGGCAAAAAATTGAAAATTTTTTAAAATTTTGGACGACTTCCTACCTTGTCAACAAATTGAAAATTTTTTAAAATTTTGGACGACTTGCTACCTTGTCACAAAATTGAAAATTTTTTAAAATTTTGGACGAGTTCCTACCTTGTCAACAAATTGAAAATTTTTTAAAATTTTGGACGACTTCTTACCTTGTCAACAAATTGAAAATTTTTTAAAATTTTGGACGACTTCCTACCTTGTCAACAAATTGAAAATTTTTTAAAATTTTGGACGAGTTCCTACCTTGTCAACAAATTGAAAGTTTTTTAAAATTTTGGACGACTTCCTACCTTGGCAAAAAATTGAAAATTTTTTAAAATTTTGGACGACTTCCTACCTTGTCAACAAATTGAAAATTTTTTAAAATTTTGGACGACTTGCTACCTTGTCAACAAATTGAAAATTTTTTAAAATTTTGGACGAGTTCCTACCTTGTCAACAAATTGAAAATTTTTTAAAATTTTGGACGACTTCTTACCTTGTCAACAAATTGAAAATTTTTTAAAATTTTGGACGACTTCCTACCTTGTCAACAAATTGAAAATTTTTTAAAATTTTGGACGAGTTCCTACCTTGTCAACAAATTGAAAATTTTTTAAAATTTTGGACCACTTCCTACCTTGTCAACAAATTGAAAATTTTTTAAAATTTTGAACGACTTCCTACCTTGTCAACAAATTGAAAGTTTTTTAAAATTTTGGACGACTTCCTACCTTGTCAAAAAATTGAAAATTTTTTAAAATTTTGGACGACTTGTTACCTTGTCAACAAGCTGAAAATTTTTTAAAATTTTGGACGAGTTCCTTCCTTGTCAACAAATTGAAAGTTTTTTAAAATTTTGGACGACTTCCTACCTTGTCAAAAAATTGAAAATTTTTTAAAATTTTGGACGACTTGCTACCTTGTCAACAAGCTGAAAATTTTTTAAAATTTTGGGCGATTTCATACCTTGTCAACAAATTGAAAGTTTTTTAAAATTTTGGACGACTTCCTACCTTGTCAAAAAATTGAAAATTTTTTAAAATTTTGGACGACTTGCTACCTTGTCAACAAGCTGAAAATTTTTTAAAATTTTGGGCGACTTCCTACCTTGTCAACAAATTGAAAGTTTCTTGAAATTTTGGACGACTTCCTACCTTGTCAAAAAATTGAAAATTTTTTAAAATTTTGGACGACTTCCTACCTTGTCAACAAATTGAAAATTTTTTAAAATTTTGGACCACTTCCTACCTTGTCAACAAATTGAAAATTTTTTAAAATTTTGGACGACTTCCTACCTTGTCAACAAATTGAAAATTTTTTAAAATTTTGGACGACTTCCTACCTTGGAAAAAAATTGAAAATTTTTTAAAATTTTGCACGACCTAATACCTTGTCAACAAATTGAAAATTTTTTTAAATTTTTGACGACTTCCTACCTTGTCAAAAAATTGATAATTTTTTAAAATTTTGGACGACTTCCTACCTTGTCAACAAATTGAAAATTTTTTAAAATTTTGGACGAGTTCCTACCTTGTCAACAAATTGAAAATTTTTTTAAATTTTGGACGACTTCCTACCTTGTCAACAAACTGAAAATTTTTTAAAATTTTGGACGAGTTCCTACCTTGTCAACAAATTGAAAATTTTTTAAAATTTTGGACGACTTCCTACCTTGTCAACAAATTGAAAATTTTTTAAAATTTTGGACGAGTTCCTACCTTGTCAACAAATTGAAAATTTTTTTAAATTTTGGACGACTTCTTACCTTGTCAACAAATTGAAAATTTTTTAAAATTTTGGACGACTTCCTACCTTGTCAACAAACTGAAAATTTTTTAAAATTTTGGACGAGTTCCTACCTTGTCAACAAATTGAAAATTTTTTAAAATTTTGGACGACTTCCTACCTTGTCAACAAATTGAAAATTTTTTAAAATTTTGGACGAGTTCCTACCTTGTCAACAAATTGAAAATTTTTTAAAATTTTGGACCACTTCCTACCTTGTCAACAAATTGAAAATTTTTTAAAATTTTGAACGACTTCCTACCTTGTCAACAAATTGAAAGTTTTTTAAAATTTTGGACGACTTCCTACCTTGTCAAAAAATTGAAAATTTTTTAAAATTTTGGACGACTTGTTAACTTGTCAACAAGCTGAAAATTTTTTAAAATTTTGGACGAGTTCCTTCCTTGTCAACAAATTGAAAGTTTTTTAAAATTTTGGACGACTTCCTACCTTGTCAAAAAATTGAAAATTTTTTAAAATTTTGGACGACTTGCTACCTTGTCAACAAGCTGAAAATTTTTTAAAATTTTGGGCGATTTCATACCTTGTCAACAAATTGAAAGTTTTTTAAAATTTTGGACGACTTCCTACCTTGTCAAAAAATTGAAAATTTTTTAAAATTTTGGACGACTTGCTACCTTGTCAACAAGCTGAAAATTTTTTAAAATTTTGGGCGACTTCCTACCTTGTCAACAAATTGAAAGTTTCTTGAAATTTTGGACGACTTCCTACCTTGTCAAAAAATTGAAAATTTCTTAAAATTTTGGACGACTTCCTACCTTGTCAACAAATTGAAAATTTTTTAAAATTTTGGACCACTTCCTACCTTGTCAACAAATTGAAAATTTTTTAAAATTTTGGACGACTTCCTACCTTGTCAACAAATTGAAAATTTTTTAAAATTTTGGACGACTTCCTACCTTGGAAAAAAATTGAAAATTTTTTAAAATTTTGCACGACCTAATACCTTGTCAACAAATTGAAAATTTTTTTAAATTTTTGACGACTTCCTACCTTGTCAAAAAATTGATAATTTTTTAAAATTTTGGACGACTTCCTACCTTGTCAACAAATTGAAAATTTTTTAAAATTTTGGACGAGTTCCTACCTTGTCAACAAACTGAAAATTTTTTAAAATTTTGGACGAGTTCCTACCTTGTCAACAAATTGAAAATTTTTTAAAATTTTGGACGACTTCCTACCTTGTCAACAAATTGAAAATTTTTTAAAATTTTGGACGAGTTCCTACCTTGTCAACAAATTGAAAATTTTTTTAAATTTTGGACGACTTCCTACCTTGTCAACAAATTGAAAGTTTTTTAAAATTTTGGACGACTTCCTACCTTGTCAAAAAATTGAAAATTTTTTAAAATTTTGGACGACTTCCTACCTTGTCAACAAACTGAAAATTTTTTAAAATTTTGGACGAGTTCCTACCTTGTCAACAAATTGAAAATTTTTTTAAATTTTGGACGACTTCTTACCTTGTCAACAAATTGAAAATTTTTTAAAATTTTGGACGACTTCCACCTTGTCAACAAACTGAAAATTTTTTAAAATTTTGGACGAGTTCCTACCTTGTCAACAAATTGAAAATTTTTTAAAATTTTGGACGACTTCCTACCTTGTCAACAAATTGAAAATTTTTTAAAATTTTGGACGAGTTCCTACCTTGTCAACAAATTGAAAATTTTTTAAAATTTTGGACCACTTCCTACCTTGTCAACAAATTGAAAATTTTTTAAAATTTTGAACGACTTCCTACCTTGTCAACAAATTGAAAGTTTTTTAAAATTTTGGACGACTTCCTACCTTGTCAAAAAATTGAAAATTTTTTAAAATTTTGGACGACTTGTTAACTTGTCAACAAGCTGAAAATTTTTTAAAATTTTGGACGAGTTCCTTCCTTGTCAACAAATTGAAAGTTTTTTAAAATTTTGGACGACTTCCTACCTTGTCAAAAAATTGAAAATTTTTTAAAATTTTGGACGACTTGCTACCTTGTCAACAAGCTGAAAATTTTTTAAAATTTTGGGCGATTTCATACCTTGTCAACAAATTGAAAGTTTTTTAAAATTTTGGACGACTTCCTACCTTGTCAAAAAATTGAAAATTTTTTAAAATTTTGGACGACTTGCTACCTTGTCAACAAGCTGAAAATTTTTTAAAATTTTGGACGAGTTCCTACCTTGTCAACAAATTGAAAATTTTTTAAAATTTTGGACGACTTCCAACCTTGTCAACAAACTGAAAATTTTTTAAAATTTTGGACGAGTTCCTACCTTGTCAACAAATTGAAAATTTTTTAAAATTTTGGACGACTTCCTACCTTGTCAAAAAATTGAAAATTTTTTAAAATTTTGGACGACTTGCTACCTTGTCAACAAGCTGAAAATTTTTTAAAATTTTGGGCGATTTCATACCTTGTCAACAAATTGAAAATTTTTTTAAATTTTTGACGACTTCCTACCTTGTCAAAAAATTGATAATTTTTTAAAATTTTGGACGACTTCCTACCTTGTCAACAAATTGAAAATTTTTTAAAATTTTGGACGAGTTCCTACCTTGTCAACAAATTGAAAATTTTTTAAAATTTTGGACGACTTCCAACCTTGTCAACAAACTGAAAATTTTTTAAAATTTTGGACGAGTTCCTACCTTGTCAACAAATTGAAAATTTTTTAAAATTTTGGACGACTTCCTACCTTGTCAACAAATTGAAAATTTTTTAAAATTTTGGACGAGTTCCTACCTTGTCAACAAATTGAAAATTTTTTTAAATTTTGGACGACTTCTTACCTTGTCAACAAATTGAAAATTTTTTAAAATTTTGGACGACTTCCTACCTTGTCAACAAACTGAAAATTTTTTAAAATTTTGGACGAGTTCCTACCTTGTCAACAAATTGAAAATTTTTTAAAATTTTGGACGACTTCCTACCTTGTCAACAAATTGAAAATTTTTTAAAATTTTGGACGAGTTCCTACCTTGTCAACAAATTGAAAATTTTTTAAAATTTTGGACCACTTCCTACCTTGTCAACAAATTGAAAATTTTTTAAAATTTTGAACGACTTCCTACCTTGTCAACAAATTGAAAGTTTTTTAAAATTTTGGACGACTTCCTACCTTGTCAAAAAATTGAAAATTTTTTAAAATTTTGGACGACTTGTTAACTTGTCAACAAGCTGAAAATTTTTTAAAATTTTGGACGAGTTCCTTCCTTGTCAACAAATTGAAAGTTTTTTAAAATTTTGGACGACTTCCTACCTTGTCAAAAAATTGAAAATTTTTTAAAATTTTGGACGACTTGCTACCTTGTCAACAAGCTGAAAATTTTTTAAAATTTTGGGCGACTTCCTACCTTGTCAACAAATTGAAAGTTTCTTGAAATTTTGGACGACTTCCTACCTTGTCAAAAAATTGAAAATTTTTTAAAATTTTGGACGACTTCCTACCTTGTCAACAAATTGAAAATTTTTTAAAATTTTGGACCACTCCCTACCTTGTCAACAAATTGAAAATTTTTTAAAATTTTGGACGACTTCCTACCTTGTGAAAAAATTGAAAATTTTTTAAAATTTTGGACGACTTCCTACCTTGGAAAAAAATTGAAAATTTTTTAAAATTTTGCACGACCTAATACCTTGTCAACAAATTGAAAATTTTTTTAAATTTTTGACGACTTCCTACCTTGTCAAAAAATTGATAATTTTTTAAAATTTTGGACGACTTCCTACCTTGTCAACAAATTGAAAATTTTTTAAAATTTTGGACGAGTTCCTACCTTGTCAACAAATTGAAAATTTTTTTAAATTTTGGACGACTTCTTACCTTGTCAACAAATTGAAAATTTTTTAAAATTTTGGACGACTTCCTACCTTGTCAACAAACTGAAAATTTTTTAAAATTTTGGACGAGTTCCTACCTTGTCAACAAATTGAAAATTTTTTAAAATTTTGGACCACTTCCTACCTTGTCAACAAATTGAAAATTTTTTAAAATTTTGGACGACTTCCTACCATGTCAACAAATTGAAAATTTTTTAAAATTTTGGACGAGTTCCTACCTTGTCAACAAATTGAAAGTTATTTAAAATTTTGGACAACTTCCTACCTTGTCAAAAAATTGAAAATTTTTTTAAAATTTTGAACGACTTCCTACCTTGTCAACAAATTGAAAGTTTTTTAAAATTTTGGACGACTTCCTACCTTGTCAAAAAATTGAAAATTTTTTAAAATTTTGGACGACTTGCTACCTTGTCAAAAAATTGAAAATTTTTTAAAATTTTGGACGACTTCCTAGCTTGTCAAAAAATTGAAAATTTTTTTAAATTTTTGACGACTTCCTACCTTGTCAAAAAATTGATAATTTTTTAAAATTTTGGACGACTTCCTACCTTGTCAACAAATTGAAAATTTTTTAAAATTTTGGACGAGTTCCTACCTTGCCATTAAATTGAAAATTTTTTTAAATTTTGGACGACTTCTTACCTTGTCAACAAATTGAAAATTTTTTAAAATTTTGGGCGACTTCCTACCTTGTCAACAAATTGAAAATTTTTTAAAATTTTGGACGACTTCCTACCTTGTCAACAAATTGAAAATTTTTTAAAATTTTGGACCACTTCCTACCTTGTCAACAAATTGAAAATTTTTTAAAATTTTGGACGACTTCCTACCTTGTCAACAAATCGAAAATTTTTTAAAATTTTGGACGAGTTCCTACCTTGTCAAAAAATTGAAAGTTATTTAAAATTTTGGACAACTTCCTACCTTGTCAAAAAATTGAAAATTTTTTTAAAATTTTGAACGACTTCCTACCTTGTCAACAAATTGAAAGTTTTTTAAAATTTTGGACGACTTCCTACCTTGTCAAAAAATTGAAAATTTTTTAAAATTTTGGACGACTTGCTAGCTTGTCAACAAGCTGAAAATTTTTTAAAATTTTGGACGAGTTCCTTCCTTGTCAACAAATTGAAAGTTTTTTAAAATTTTGGACGACTTCCTACCTTGTCAAAAAATTGAAAATTTTTTAAAATTTTGGACGAGTTCCTACCTTGTCAACAAATTGAAAGTTTTTTAAAATTTTGGACGACTTCCTACCTTGTGAAAAAATTGAAAATTTTTTAAAATTTTGGACGACTTCTTACATTGTCAACATATTGAAAATTTTTCAAAATTTTGGACGACTTCCTACTTTGTCAACAAATTGAAAATTTTTTAAAATTTTGGACGACTTCCTACCTTGTCAACAAATTGAAAATTTTTTAAAATTTTGGACGAGTTCCTACCTTGTCAACAAATTGAAAATTTTTTAAAATTTTGGACGAGTTCCTACCTTGTAAAAAAATTGAAAATTTTTTAAAATTTTGCACGACCCAATACCTTGTCAACAAATTGAAAATTTTTTTAAATTTTTGACGACTTCCTACCTTGTCAAAAAATTGATAATTTTTTAAAATTTTGGACGACTTCCTACCTTGTCAACAAATTGAAAATTTTTTAAAATTTTGGACGAGTTCCTACCTTGTCAACAAATTGAAAATTTTTTAAAATTTTGGACGACTTCTTACCTTGTCAACAAATTGAAAATTTTTTAAAATTTTGGACGACTTCCTACCTTGTCAACAAATTGAAAATTTTTTAAAATTTTGGACGAGTTCCTACCTTGTCAACAAATTGAAAATTTTTTAAAATTTTGGACCACTTCCTACCTTGTCAACAAATTGAAAATTTTTTAAAATTTTGAACGACTTCCTACCTTGTCAACAAATTGAAAGTTTTTTAAAATTTTGGACGTCTTCCTACCTTGTCAAAAAATTGAAAATTTTTTAAAATTTTGGACGACTTGTTACCTTGTCAACAAGCTGAAAATTTTTTAAAATTTTGGACGAGTTCCTTCCTTGTCAACAAATTGAAAGTTTTTTAAAATTTTGGACGACTTCCTACCTTGTCAAAAAATTGAAAATTTTTTAAAATTTTGGACGACTTGCTACCTTGTCAACAAGCTGAAAATTTTTTAAAATTTTGGACGAGTTCCTTCCTTGTCAACAAATTGAAAGTTTTTTAAAATTTTGGACGACTTCCTACCTTGTCAAAAAATTGAAAATTTTTTAAAATTTTGGACGACTTCCTAGCTTGTCAAAAAATTGAAAATTTTTTTAAATTTTTGACGACTTCCTACCTTGTCAAAAAATTGATAATTTTTTAAAATTTTGGACGACTTCCTACCTTGTCAACAAATTGAAAATTTTTTAAAATTTTGGACGAGTTCCTACCTTGCCATTAAATTGAAAATTTTTTTAAATTTTGGACGACTTCTTACCTTGTCAACAAATTGAAAATTTTTTAAAATTTTGGACCACTTCCTACCTTGTCAACAAATTGAAAATTTTTTAAAATTTTGGACGACTTCCTACCTTGTCAACAAATTGAAAATTTTTTAAAATTTTGGACGAGTTCCTACCTTGTCAAAAAATTGAAAGTTATTTAAAATTTTGGACAACTTCCTACCTTGTCAAAAAATTGAAAATTTTTTTAAAATTTTGAACGACTTCCTACCTTGTCAACAAATTGAAAGTTTTTTAAAATTTTGGACGACTTCCTACCTTGTCAAAAAATTGAAAATTTTTTAAAATTTTGGACGACTTGCTAGCTTGTCAACAAGCTGAAAATTTTTTAAAATTTTGGACGAGTTCCTTCCTTGTCAACAAATTGAAAGTTTTTTAAAATTTTGGACGACTTCCTACCTTGTCAAAAAATTGAAAATTTTTTAAAATTTTGGACGAGTTCCTACCTTGTCAACAAATTGAAAGTTTTTTAAAATTTTGGACGACTTCCTACCTTGTGAAAAAATTGAAAATTTTTTAAAATTTTGGACGACTTCTTACATTGTCAACATATTGAAAATTTTTCAAAATTTTGGACGACTTCCTACTTTGTCAACAAATTGAAAATTTTTTAAAATTTTGGACGACTTCCTACCTTGTCAACAAATTGAAAATTTTTTAAAATTTTGGACGAGTTCCTACCTTGTCAACAAATTGAAAATTTTTTAAAATTTTGGACGAGTTCCTACCTTGTAAAAAAATTGAAAATTTTTTAAAATTTTGCACGACCCAATACCTTGTCAACAAATTGAAAATTTTTTTAAATTTTTGACGACTTCCTACCTTGTCAAAAAATTGATAATTTTTTAAAATTTTGGACGACTTCCTACCTTGTCAACAAATTGAAAATTTTTTAAAATTTTGGACGAGTTCCTACCTTGTCAACAAATTGAAAATTTTTTAAAATTTTGGACGACTTCTTACCTTGTCAACAAATTGAAAATTTTTTAAAATTTTGGACGACTTCCTACCTTGTCAACAAATTGAAAATTTTTTAAAATTTTGGACGAGTTCCTACCTTGTCAACAAATTGAAAATTTTTTAAAATTTTGGACCACTTCCTACCTTGTCAACAAATTGAAAATTTTTTAAAATTTTGAACGACTTCCTACCTTGTCAACAAATTGAAAGTTTTTTAAAATTTTGGACGTCTTCCTACCATGTCAAAAAATTGAAAATTTTTTAAAATTTTGGACGACTTGTTACCTTGTCAACAAGCTGAAAATTTTTTAAAATTTTGGACGAGTTCCTTCCTTGTCAACAAATTGAAAGTTTTTTAAAATTTTGGACGACTTCCTACCTTGTCAAAAAATTGAAAATTTTTTAAAATTTTGGACGACTTGCTACCTTGTCAACAAGCTGAAAATTTTTTAAAATTTTGGGCGATTTCATACCTTGTCAACAAATTGAAAGTTTTTTAAAATTTTGGACGACTTCCTACCTTGTCAAAAAATTGAAAATTTTTTAAAATTTTGGACGACTTGCTACCTTGTCAACAAGCTGAAAATTTTTTAAAATTTTGGGCGACTTCCTACCTTGTCAACAAATTGAAAGTTTCTTGAAATTTTGGACGACTTCCTACCTTGTCAAAAAATTGAAAATTTTTTAAAATTTTGGACGACTTCCTACCTTGTCAACAAATTGAAAATTTTTTAAAATTTTGGACCACTTCCTACCTTGTCAACAAATTGAAAATTTTTTAAAATTTTGGACGACTTCCTACCTTGTGAAAAAATTGAAAATTTTTTAAAATTTTGGACGACTTCCTACCTTGTAAAAAAATTGAAAATTTTTTAAAATTTTGCACGACCTAATACCTTGTCAACAAATTGAAAATTTTTTTAAATTTTTGACGACTTCCTACCTTGTCAAAAAATTGATAATTTTTTAAAATTTTGGACGACTTCCTACCTTGTCAACAAATTGAAAATTTTTTAAAATTTTGGACGAGTTCCTACCTTGTCAACAAATTGAAAATTTTTTTAAATTTTGGACGACTTCTTACCTTGTCAACAAATTGAAAATTTTTTAAAATTTTGGACGACTTCCTACCTTGTCAACAAACTGAAAATTTTTTAAAATTTTGGACGAGTTCCTACCTTGTCAACAAATTGAAAATTTTTTAAAATTTTGGACGACTTCCTACCTTGTCAACAAATTGAAAATTTTTTAAAATTTTGGACGACTTCCTACATTGTCAACAAATTGAAAGTTTCTTGAAATTTTGGACGACTTCCTACCTTGTCAAAAAATTGAAAAATTTTTAAAATTTTGGACGACTTCCTACCTTGTCAACAAATTGAAAATTTTTTAAAATTTTGGACCACTTCCTACCTTGTCAACAAATTGAAAATTTTTTAAAATTTTGGACGACTTCCTACCTTGTGAAAAAATTGAAAATTTTTTAAAATTTTGGACGACTTCCTACCTTGTAAAAAAATTGAAAATTTTTTAAAATTTTGCACGACCTAATACCTTGTCAACAAATTGAAAATTTTTTTAAATTTTTGACGACTTCCTACCTTGTCAAAAAATTGATAATTTTTTAAAATTTTGGACGACTTCCTACCTTGTAAAAAAATTGAAAATTTTTTAAAATTTTGCACGACCTAATACCTTGTCAACAAATTGAAAATTTTTTAAAATTTTGGACCACTTCCTACCTTGTCAACAAATTGAAAATTTTTTAAAATTTTGGACGACTTCCTACCTTGTGAAAAAATTGATAATTTTTTAAAATTTTGGACGACTTCCTACCTTGTCAACAAATTGAAAATTTTTTAAAATTTTGGACGAGTTCCTACCTTGTCAACAAATTGAAAATTTTTTTAAATTTTGGACGACTTCTTACCTTGTCAACAAATTGAAAATTTTTTAAAATTTTGGACGACTTCCTACCTTGTCAACAAACTGAAAATTTTTTAAAATTTTGGACGAGTTCCTACCTTGTCAACAAATTGAAAATTTTTTAAAATTTTGGACCACTTCCTACCTTGTCAACAAATTGAAAATTTTTTAAAATTTTGGACGACTTCCTACCTTGTCAACAAATTGAAAATTTTTTAAAATTTTGGACGAGTTCCTACCTTGTCAACAAATTGAAAGTTATTTAAAATTTTGGACAACTTCCTACCTTGTCAAAAAATTGAAAATTTTTTTAAAATTTTGAACGACTTCCTACCTTGTCAACAAATTGAAAGTTTTTTAAAATTTTGGACGACTTCCTACCTTGTCAAAAAATTGAAAATTTTTTAAAATTTTGGACGACTTGCTACCTTGTCAACAAGCTGAAAATTTTTTAAAATTTTGGACGAGTTCCTTCCTTGTCAACAAATTGAAAGTTTCTTGAAATTTTGGACGACTTCCTACCTTGTAAAAAAATTGAGAATTTTTTAAAATTTTGCACGACCTAATACCTTGTCAACAAATTGAAAATTTTTTTAAATTTTTGACGACTTCCTACCTTGGCAAAAAATTGATAATTTTTTAAAATTTTGGACGACTTCCTACCTTGTAAAAAAATTGAAAATTTTTTAAAATTTTGCACGACCTAATACCTTGTCAACAAATTGAAAATTTTTTAAAATTTTGGACGACTTGCTACCTTGTCAACAAGCTGAAAATTTTTTAAAATTTTGGGCGACTTCCTACCTTGTCAACAAATTGAAAGTTTCTTGAAATTTTGGACGACTTCCTACCTTGTCAAAAAATTGAAAATTTTTTAAAATTTTGGACGACTTCCTACCTTGTCAACAAATTGAAAATTTTTTAAAATTTTGGACCACTTCCTACCTTGTCAACAAATTGAAAATTTTTTAAAATTTTGGACGACTTCCTACCTTGTGAAAAAATTGAAAATTTTTTAAAATTTTGGACGACTTCCTACCTTGTAAAAAAATTGAAAATTTTTTAAAATTTTGCACGACCTAATACCTTGTCAACAAATTGAAAATTTTTTTAAATTTTTGACGACTTCCTACCTTGTCAAAAAATTGATAATTTTTTAAAATTTTGGACGACTTCCTACCTTGTCAACAAATTGAAAATTTTTTAAAATTTTGGACGAGTTCCTACCTTGTCAACAAATTGAAAATTTTTTTAAATTTTGGACGACTTCTTACCTTGTCAACAAATTGAAAATTTTTTAAAATTTTGGACGACTTCCTACCTTGTCAACAAACTGAAAATTTTTTAAAATTTTGGACGAGTTCCTACCTTGTCAACAAATTGAAAATTTTTTAAAATTTTGGACCACTTCCTACCTTGTCAACAAATTGAAAATTTTTTAAAATTTTGGACGACTTCCTACCTTGTCAACAAATTGAAAGTTTCGTGAAATTTTGGACGACTTCCTACCTTGTCAAAAAATTGAAAATTTTTTAAAATTTTGGACGACTTCCTACCTTGTCAACAAATTGAAAATTTTTTAAAATTTTGGACCACTTCCTACCTTGTCAACAAATTGAAAATTTTTTAAAATTTTGGACGACTTCCTGCCTTGTGAAAAAATTGAAAATTTTTTAAAATTTTGGACGACTTCCTACCTTGTAAAAAAATTGAAAATTTTTTAAAATTTTGCACGACCTAATACCTTGTCAACAAATTGAAAATTTTTTTAAATTTTTGACGACTTCCTACCTTGTCAAAAAATTGATAATTTTTTAAAATTTTGGACGACTTCCTACCTTGTAAAAAAATTGAAAATTTTTTAAAATTTTGCACGACCTAATACCTTGTCAACAAATTGAAAATTTTTTTAAATTTTTGACGACTTCCTACCTTGTCAAAAAATTGATAATTTTTTAAAATTTTGGACCACTTCCTACCTTGTCAACAAATTGAAAATTTTTTAAAATTTTGGACGACTTCCTACCTTGTCAACAAATTGAAAATTTTTTAAAATTTTGGACGAGTTCCTACCTTGTCAACAAATTGAAAATTTTTTAAAATTTTGGACGAGTTCCTACCTTGTCAACAAATTGAAAATTTTTTTAAATTTTGGACGACTTCTTACCTTGTCAACAAATTGAAAATTTTTTAAAATTTTGGACGACTTCCTACCTTGTCAACAAACTGAAAATTTTTTAAAATTTTGGACGAGTTCCTACCTTGTCAACAAATTGAAAATTTTTTAAAATTTTGGACCACTTCCTACCTTGTCAACAAATTGAAAATTTTTTAAAATTTTGGACGACTTCCTACCTTGTCAACAAATTGAAAATTTTTTAAAATTTTGGACGAGTTCCTACCTTGTCAACAAATTGAAAGTTATTTAAAATTTTGGACAACTTCCTACCTTGTCAAAAAATTGAAAATTTTTTTAAAATTTTGAACGACTTCCTACCTTGTCAACAAATTGAAAGTTTTTTAAAATTTTGGACGACTTCCTACCTTGTCAAAAAATTGAAAATTTTTTAAAATTTTGGACGACTTGCTACCTTGTCAACAAGCTGAAAATTTTTTAAAATTTTGGACGAGTTCCTTCCTTGTCAACAAATTGAAAGTTTCTTGAAATTTTGGACGACTTCCTACCTTGTAAAAAAATTGAAAATTTTTTAAAATTTTGCACGACCTAATACCTTGTCAACAAATTGAAAATTTTTTTAAATTTTTGACGACTTCCTACCTTGGCAAAAAATTGATAATTTTTTAAAATTTTGGACGACTTCCTACCTTGTAAAAAAATTGAAAATTTTTTAAAATTTTGCACGACCTAATACCTTGTCAACAAATTGAAAATTTTTTAAAATTTTGGACGACTTGCTACCTTGTCAACAAGCTGAAAATTTTTTAAAATTTTGGGCGACTTCCTACCTTGTCAACAAATTGAAAGTTTCTTGAAATTTTGGACGACTTCCTACCTTGTCAAAAAATTGAAAATTTTTTAAAATTTTGGACGACTTCCTACCTTGTCAACAAATTGAAAATTTTTTAAAATTTTGGACCACTTCCTACCTTGTCAACAAATTGAAAATTTTTTAAAATTTTGGACGACTTCCTACCTTGTGAAAAAATTGAAAATTTTTTAAAATTTTGGACGACTTCCTACCTTGTCAACAAATTGAAAATTTTTTAAAATTTTGGACGGGTTCCTACCTTGTCAACAAATTGAAAATTTTTTTAAATTTTGGACGACTTCTTACCTTGTCAACAAATTGAAAATTTTTTAAAATTTTGGACGACTTCCTACCTTGTCAACAAACTGAAAATTTTTTAAAATTTTGGACGAGTTCCTACCTTGTCAAAAAATTGAAAATTTTTTAAAATTTTGGACCACTTCCTACCTTGTCAACAAATTGAAAATTTTTTAAAATTTTGGACGACTTCCTACCTTGTCAACAAATTGAAAGTTTCTTGAAATTTTGGACGACTTCCTACCTTGTCAAAAAATTGAAAATTTTTTAAAATTTTGGACGACTTCCTACCTTGTCAACAAATTGAAAATTTTTTAAAATTTTGGACCACTTCCTACCTTGTCAACAAATTGAAAATTTTTTAAAATTTTGGACGACTTCTTACCTTGTGAAAAAATTGAAAATTTTTTAAAATTTTGGACGACTTCCTACCTTGTAAAAAAATTGAAAATTTTTTAAAATTTTGCACGACCTTGTCAACAAATTGAAAATTTTTTTAAATTTTTGACGACTTCCTACCTTGTCAAAAAATTGATAATTTTTTAAAATTTTGGACGACTTCCTACCTTGTAAAAAAATTGAAAATTTTTTAAAATTTTGCACGACCTAATACCTTGTCAACAAATTGAAAATTTTTTTAAATTTTTGACGACTTCCTACCTTGTCAAAAAAATGATAATTTTTTAAAATTTTGGACGACTTCCTACCTTGTCAACAAATTGAAAATTTTTTAAAATTTTGGACGAGTTCCTACCTTGTCAACAAATTGAAAATTTTTTTAAATTTTGGACGACTTCTTACCTTGTCAACAAATTGAAAATTTTTTAAAATTTTGGACGACTTCCTACCTTGTCAACAAACTGAAAATTTTTTAAAATTTTGGACGAGTTCCTACCTTGTCAACAAATTGAAAATTTTTTAAAATTTTGGACCACTTCCTACCTTGTCAACAAATTGAAAATTTTTTAAAATTTTGGACGACTTCCTACCTTGTCAACAAATTGAAAATTTTTTAAAATTTTGGACGAGTTCCTACCTTGTCAACAAATTGAAAGTTATTTAAAATTTTGGACAACTTCCTACCTTGTCAAAAAATTGAAAATTTTTTTAAAATTTTGAACGACTTCCTACCTTGTCAACAAATTGAAAGTTTTTTAAAATTTTGGACGACTTCCTACCTTGTCAAAAAATTGAAAATTTTTTAAAATTTTGGACGACTTGCTACCTTGTCAACAAGCTGAAAATTTTTTAAAATTTTGGACGAGTTCCTTCCTTGTCAACAAATTGAAAGTTTCTTGAAATTTTGGACGACTTCCTACCTTGTCAAAAAATTGAAAATTTTTTAAAATTTTGGACGACTTCCTACCTTGTCAACAAATTGAAAATTTTTTAAAATTTTGGACCACTTCCTACCTTGTCAACAAGCTGAAAATTTTTTAAAATTTTGGACGAGTTCCTACCTTGTCAACAAATTGAAAATTTTTTTAAATTTTGGACGACTTCTTACCTTGTCAACAAATTGAAAATTTTTTAAAATTTTGGACGACTTCCTACCTTGTCAACAAACTGAAAATTTTTTAAAATTTTGGACGAGTTCCTACCTTGTCAACAAATTGAAAATTTTTTAAAATTTTGGACCACTTCCTACCTTGTCAACAAATTGAAAATTTTTTAAAATTTTGGACGAGTTCCTTCCTTGTCAACAAATTGAAAATTTTTTTAAATTTTTGACGACTTCCTACCTTGGCAAAAAATTGATAATTTTTTAAAATTTTGGGCGACTTCCTACCTTGTCAACAAATTGAAAGTTTCTTGAAATTTTGGACGACTTCCTTGTCAAAAAATTGAAAATTTTTTAAAATTTTGGACGACTTCCTACCTTGTCAACAAATTGAAAATTTTTTAAAATTTTGGACCACTTCCTACCTTGTCAACAAATTGAAAATTTTTTAAAATTTTGGACGACTTCCTACCTTGTGAAAAAATTGAAAATTTTTTAAAATTTTGGACGACTTCCTACCTTGTAAAAAAATTGAAAATTTTTTAAAATTTTGCACGACCTAATACCTTGTCAACAAATTGAAAATTTTTTTAAATTTTTGACGACTTCCTACCTTGTCAAAAAATTGATAATTTTTTAAAATTTTGGACGACTTCCTACCTTGTCAACAAATTGAAAATTTTTTAAAATTTTGGACGAGTTCCTACCTTGTCAACAAATTGAAAATTTTTTTAAATTTTGGACGACTTCTTACCTTGTCAACAAATTGAAAATTTTTTAAAATTTTGGACGACTTCCTACCTTGTCAACAAACTGAAAATTTTTTAAAATTTTGGACGAGTTCCTACCTTGTCAACAAATTGAAAATTTTTTAAAATTTTGGACCACTTCCTACCTTGTCAACAAATTGAAAATTTTTTAAAATTTTGGACGACTTCCTACCTTGTCAACAAATTGAAAGTTTCTTGAAATTTTGGACGACTTCCTACCTTGTCAAAAAATTGAAAATTTTTTAAAATTTTGGACGACTTCCTACCTTGTCAACAAATTGAAAATTTTTTAAAATTTTGGACCACTTCCTACCTTGTCAACAAATTGAAAATTTTTTAAAATTTTGGACGACTTCCTACCTTGTGAAAAAATTGAAAATTTTTTAAAATTTTGGACGACTTCCTACCTTGTAAAAAAATTGAAAATTTTTTAAAATTTTGCACGACCTAATACCTTGTCAACAAATTGAAAATTTTTTTAAATTTTTGACGACTTCCTACCTTGTCAAAAAATTGATAATTTTTTAAAATTTTGGACGACTTCCTACCTTGTAAAAAAATTGAAAATTTTTTAAAATTTTGCACGACCTAATACCTTGTCAACAAATTGAAATTTTTTTTAAATTTTTGACGACTTCCTACCTTGTCAAAAAATTGATAATTTTTTAAAATTTTGGACGACTTCCTACCTTGTCAACAAATTGAAAATTTTTTAAAATTTTGGACGAGTTCCTACCTTGTCAACAAATTGAAAATTTTTTTAAATTTTGGACGACTTCTTACCTTGTCAACAAATTGAAAATTTTTTAAAATTTTGGACGACTTCCTACCTTGTCAACAAACTGAAAATTTTTTAAAATTTTGGACAACTTCCTACCTTGTCAAAAAATTGAAAATTTTTTTAAAATTTTGAACGACTTCCTACCTTGTCAACAAATTGAAAGTTTTTTAAAATTTTGGACGACTTCCTACCTTGTCAAAAAATTGAAAATTTTTTAAAATTTTGGACGACTTGCTACCTTGTCAACAAGCTGAAAATTTTTTAAAATTTTGGACGAGTTCCTTCCTTGTCAACAAATTGAAAGTTTCTTGAAATTTTGGACGACTTCCTACCTTGTCAAAAAATTGAAAATTTTTTAAAATTTTGGACGACTTCTACCTTGTAAAAAAATTGAAAATTTTTTAAAATTTTGGACGACTTGCTACCTTGTCAACAAGCTGAAAATTTTTTAAAATTTTGGACGACTTCCTACCTTGTCAAAAAATTGAAAATTTTTTTAAATTTTTGACGACTTCCTACCTTGTCAAAAAATTGATAATTTTTTAAAATTTTGGACGACTTCCTACCTTGTCAACAAATTGAAAATTTTTTAAAATTTTGGACGAGTTCCTACCTTGCCATTAAATTGAAAATTTTTTTAAATTTTGGACGACTTCTTACCTTTTCAAGAAATTGAAAATTTTTTAAAATTTTGGACGACTTCCTACCTTGTGAAAAAATTGAAAATTTTTTAAAATTTTGGACGACTTCCTACCTTGTAAAAAAATTGAAAATTTTTTAAAATTTTGCACGACCTAATACCTTGTCAACAAATTGAAAATTTTTTTAAATTTTTGACGACTTCCTACCTTGTCAAAAAATTGATAATTTTTTAAAATTTTGGACGACTTCCTACCTTGTAAAAAAATTGAAAATTTTTTAAAATTTTGGACGACTTCCTACCTTGTCAACAAATTGAAAGTTTCTTGAAATTTTGGACGACTTGCTACCTTGTCAACAAGCTGAAAATTTTTTAAAATTTTGGGCGACTTCCTACCTTGTCAACAAATTGAAAGTTTCTTGAAATTTTGGACGACTTCCTACCTTGTCAAAAAATTGAAAATTTTTTAAAATTTTGGACGACTTCCTACCTTGTCAACAAATTGAAAATTTTTTAAAATTTTGGACCACTTCCTACCTTGTCAACAAATTGAAAATTTTTTAAAATTTTGGACGACTTCCTACCTTGTGAAAAAATTGAAAATTTTTTAAAATTTTGGACGACTTCCTACCTTGTAAAAAAATTGAAAATTTTTTAAAATTTTGCACGACCTAATACCTTGTCAACAAATTGAAAATTTTTTTAAATTTTTGACGACTTCCTACCTTGTCAAAAAATTGATAATTTTTTAAAATTTTGGACGACTTCCTACCTTGTCAACAAATTGAAAATTTTTTAAAATTTTGGACGAGTTCCTACCTTGTCAACAAATTGAAAATTTTTTTAAATTTTGGACGACTTCTTACCTTGTCAACAAATTGAAAATTTTTTAAAATTTTGGACGACTTCCTACCTTGTCAACAAACTGAAAATTTTTTAAAATTTTGGACGAGTTCCTACCTTGTCAACAAATTGAAAATTTTTTAAAATTTTGAACCACTTCCTACCTTGTCAACAAATTGAAAATTTTTTAAAATTTTGGACGACTTCCTACCTTGTCAACAAATTGAAAGTTTCTTGAAATTTTGGACGACTTCCTACCTTGTCAAAAAATTGAAAATTTTTTAAAATTTTGGACGACTTCCTACCTTGTCAACAAATTGAAAATTTTTTAAAATTTTTGACGACTTCCTACCTTGTCAACAAATTGAAAATTTTTTAAAATTTTGGACCACTTCCTACCTTGTCAACAAATTGAAAATTTTTTAAAATTTTGGACGACTTCCTACCTTGTCAACAAATTGAAAGTTTCTTGAAATTTTGGACGACTTCCTACCTTGTCAAAAAATTGAAAATTTTTTAAAATTTTGGACGACTTCCTACCTTGTCAACAAATTGAAAATTTTTTAAAATTTT
Organism: Condylostylus longicornis; assembly: GCF_029603195.1. NCBI lineage: Eukaryota > Metazoa > Arthropoda > Insecta > Diptera > Dolichopodidae > Condylostylus > Condylostylus longicornis. The sequence goes on from NW_026577998.1 coordinate 1,264,004, forward strand.
GGACCACTTCCTACCTTGTCAACAAATTGAAAATTTTTTAAAATTTTGGACGACTTCCTACCTTGTGAAAAAATTGAAAATTTTTTAAAATTTTGGACGACTTCCTACCTTGTAAAAAAATTGAAAATTTTTTAAAATTTTGCACGACCTAATACCTTGTCAACAAATTGAAAATTTTTTTAAATTTTTGACGACTTCCTACCTTGTCAAAAAATTGATAATTTTTTAAAATTTTGGACGACTTCCTACCTTTTAAAAAAATTGAAAATTTTTTAAAATTTTGCACGACCTAATACCTTGTCAACAAATTGAAAATTTTTTTAAATTTTTGACGACTTCCTACCTTGTCAAAAAATTGATAATTTTTTAAAATTTTGGACGACTTCCTACCTTGTCAACAAATTGAAAATTTTTTAAAATTTTGGACGAGTTCCTACCTTGTCAACAAATTGAAAATTTTTTTAAATTTTGGACGACTTCTTACCTTGTCAACAAATTGAAAATTTTTTAAAATTTTGGACGACTTCCTACCTTGTCAACAAACTGAAAATTTTTTAAAATTTTGGACGAGTTCCTACCTTGTCAACAAATTGAAAATTTTTTAAAATTTTGGACCACTTCCTACCTTGTCAACAAATTGAAAATTTTTTAAAATTTTGGACGACTTCCTACCTTGTCAACAAATTGAAAATTTTTTAAAATTTTGGACGAGTTCCTACCTTGTCAACAAATTGAAAGTTATTTAAAATTTTGGACAACTTCCTACCTTGTCAAAAAATTGAAAATTTTTTTAAAATTTTGAACGACTTCCTACCTTGTCAACAAATTGAAAGTTTTTTAAAATTTTGGACGACTTCCTACCTTGTCAAAAAATTGAAAATTTTTTAAAATTTTGGACGACTTGCTACCTTGTCAACAAGCTGAAAATTTTTTAAAATTTTGGACGAGTTCCTTCCTTGTCAACAAATTGAAAGTTTCTTGAAATTTTGGACGACTTCCTACCTTGTAAAAAAATTGAAAATTTTTTAAAATTTTGCACGACCTAATACCTTGTCAACAAATTGAAAATTTTTTTAAATTTTTGACGACTTCCTACCTTGGCAAAAAATTGATAATTTTTTAAAATTTTGGACGACTTCCTACCTTGTAAAAAAATTGAAAATTTTTTAAAATTTTGCACGACCTAATACCTTGTCAACAAATTGAAAATTTTTTAAAATTTTGGACGACTTGCTGCCTTGTCAACAAGCTGAAAATTTTTTAAAATTTTGGGCGACTTCCTACCTTGTCAACAAATTGAAAGTTTCTTGAAATTTTGGACGACTTCCTACCTTGTCAAAAAATTGAAAATTTTTTAAAATTTTGGACGACTTCCTACCTTGTCAACAAATTGAAAATTTTTTAAAATTTTGGACCACTTCCTACCTTGTCAACAAATTGAAAATTTTTTAAAATTTTGGACGACTTCCTACCTTGTGAAAAAATTGAAAATTTTTTAAAATTTTGGACGACTTCCTACCTTGTAAAAAAATTGAAAATTTTTTAAAATTTTGCACGACCTAATACCTTGTCAACAAATTGAAAATTTTTTTAAATTTTTGACGACTTCCTACCTTGTCAAAAAATTGATAATTTTTTAAAATTTTGGACGACTTCCTACCTTGTCAACAAATTGAAAATTTTTTAAAATTTTGGACGAGTTCCTACCTTGTCAACAAATTGAAAATTTTTTTAAATTTTGGACGACTTCTTACCTTGTCAACAAATTGAAAATTTTTTAAAATTTTGGACGACTTCCTACCTTGTCAACAAACTGAAAATTTTTTAAAATTTTGGACGAGTTCCTACCTTGTCAACAAATTGAAAATTTTTTAAAATTTTGGACCACTTCCTACCTTGTCAACAAATTGAAAATTTTTTAAAATTTTGGACGACTTCCTACCTTGTCAACAAATTGAAAGTTTCTTGAAATTTTGGACGACTTCCTACCTTGTCAAAAAATTGAAAATTTTTTAAAATTTTGGACGACTTCCTACCTTGTCAACAAATTGAAAATTTTTTAAAATTTTGGACCACTTCCTACCTTGTCAACAAATTGAAAATTTTTTAAAATTTTGGACGACTTCCTACCTTGTGAAAAAATTGAAAATTTTTTAAAATTTTGGACGACTTCCTACCTTGTAAAAAAATTGAAAATTTTTTAAAATTTTGCACGACCTAATACCTTGTCAACAAATTGAAAATTTTTTTAAATTTTTGACGACTTCCTACCTTGTCAAAAAATTGATAATTTTTTAAAATTTTGGACGACTTCCTACCTTGTAAAAAAATTGAAAATTTTTTAAAATTTTGCACGACCTAATACCTTGTCAACAAATTGAAAATTTTTTTAAATTTTTGACGACTTCCTACCTTGTCAAAAAATTGATAATTTTTTAAAATTTTGGACGACTTCCTACCTTGTCAACAAATTGAAAATTTTTTAAAATTTTGGACGAGTTCCTACCTTGTCAACAAATTGAAAATTTTTTTAAATTTTGGACGACTTCTTACCTTGTCAACAAATTGAAAATTTTTTAAAATTTTGGACGACTTCCTACCTTGTCAACAAACTGAAAATTTTTTAAAATTTTGGACGAGTTCCTACCTTGTCAACAAATTGAAAATTTTTTAAAATTTTGGACCACTTCCTACCTTGTCAACAAATTGAAAATTTTTTAAAATTTTGGACGACTTCCTACCTTGTCAACAAATTGAAAATTTTTTAAAATTTTGGACGAGTTCCTACCTTGTCAACAAATTGAAAGTTATTTAAAATTTTGGACAACTTCCTACCTTGTCAAAAAATTGAAAATTTTTTTAAAATTTTGAACGACTTCCTACCTTGTCAACAAATTGAAAGTTTTTTAAAATTTTGGACGACTTCCTACCTTGTCAAAAAATTGAAAATTTTTTAAAATTTTGGACGACTTGCTACCTTGTCAACAAGCTGAAAATTTTTTAAAATTTTGGACGAGTTCCTTCCTTGTCAACAAATTGAAAGTTTCTTGAAATTTTGGACGACTTCCTACCTTGTCAAAAAATTGAAAATTTTTTAAAATTTTGGACGACTTCTACCTTGTAAAAAAATTGAAAATTTTTTAAAATTTTGGACGACTTGCTACCTTGTCAACAAGCTGAAAATTTTTTAAAATTTTGGACGACTTCCTACCTTGTCAAAAAATTGAAAATTTTTTTAAATTTTTGACGACTTCCTACCTTGTCAAAAAATTGATAATTTTTTAAAATTTTGGACGACTTCCTACCTTGTCAACAAATTGAAAATTTTTTAAAATTTTGGACGAGTTCTTACCTTGCCATTAAATTGAAAATTTTTTTAAATTTTGGACGACTTCTTACCTTTTCAAGAAATTGAAAATTTTTTAAAATTTTGGACGACTTCCTACCTTGTCAACAAATTGAAAATTTTTTAAAATTTTGGACGAGTTCCTACCTTGTCAACAAATTGAAAATTTTTTAAAATTTTGGACCACTTCCTACCTTGTCAACAAATTGAAAATTTTTTAAAATTTTGGACGACTTCCTACCTTGTCAACAAATTGAAAATTTTTTAAAATTTTGGACGAGTTCCTACCTTGTCAAAAAATTGAAAGTTATTTAAAATTTTGGACAACTTCCTACCTTGTCAAAAAATTGAAAATTTTTTTAAAATTTTGGGCGACTTCCTACCTTGTCAACAAATTGAAAGTTTTTTAAAATTTTGGACGACTTCCTACCTTGTGAAAAAATTGAAAATTTTTTAAAATTTTGGACGACTTGCTACCTTGTCAACAAGCTGAAAATTTTTTAAAATTTTGGACGAGTTCCTTCCTTGTCAACAAATTGAAAGTTTTTTAAAATTTTGGACGACTTCCTACCTTGTCAAAAAATTGAAAATTTTTTAAAATTTTGGACGAGTTCCTACCTTGTCAACAAATTGAAAGTTTTTTAAAATTTTGGACGACTTCCTACCTTGTGAAAAAATTGAAAATTTTTTAAAATTTTGGACGACTTCTTACATTGTCAACATATTGAAAATTTTTTAAAATTTTGGACGACTTCCTACTTTGTCAACAAATTGAAAATTTTTTAAAATTTTGGACGACTTCCTACCTTGTCAACAAATTGAAAATTTTTTAAAATTTTGGACGAGTTCCTACCTTGTCAACAAATTGAAAGTTTCTTGAAATTTTGGACGACTTCCTACCTTGTCAACAAATTGAAAATTTTTTAAAATTTTGGACGAGTTCCTACCTTGTCAACAAATTGAAAGTTTTTTAAAATTTTGGGCGACTTCCTACCTTGTCAACAAATTGAAAGTTTCTTGAAATTTTGGACGACTTCCTACCTTGTCAACAAATTGAAAATTTTTTAAAATTTTGGACGAGTTCCTACCTTGTCAACAAATTGAAAGTTTTTTAAAATTTTGGACGACTTCCTACCTTGTGAAAAAATTGAAAATTTTTTAAAATTTTGGACGACTTCTTACATTGTCAACATATTGAAAATTTTTTAAAATTTTGGATGACTTCCTACCTTGTCAACAAATTGAAAATTTTTTAAAATTTTGGACGACTTCCTACCTTGTCAACAAATTGAAAATTTTTTAAAATTTTGGACGAGTTCCTACCTTGTCAACAAATTGAAAGTTATTTAAAATTTTGGACAACTTCCTACCTTGTCAACAAGCTGAAAATTTTTTTAAAATTTTGAACGACTTCATACCTTGTCAAAAAATTGAAAATTTTTTAAAATTTTGGACGACTTGCTACCTTGTCAACAAGCTGAAAATTTTTTAAAATTTTGGGCGACTTCCTACCTTGTCAACAAATTGAAAGTTTCTTGAAATTTTGGACAACTTCCTACCTTGTCAAAAAATTGATAATTTTTTAAAATTTTGGACGACTTCCTACCTTGTCAACAAATTGAAAATTTTTTAAAATTTTGGACGAGTTCCTACCTTGTCAACAAATTGAAAGTTTTTTAAAATTTTGGACGACTTCCTACCTTGTGAAAAAATTGAAAATTTTTTAAAATTTTGGACGACTTCCTACCTTGTAAAAAAATTGAAAATTTTTTAAAATTTTGCACGACCCAATACCTTGTCAACAAATTGAAAATTTTTTTAAATTTTTGACGACTTCCTACCTTGTCAAAAAATTGATAATTTTTTAAAATTTTGGACGACTTCCTACCTTGTCAACAAATTGAAAATTTTTTAAAATTTTGGGCGACTTAGTACCTTGTCAACAAATTGAAAGTTTCTTGAAATTTTGGACAACTTCCTACCTTGTCAAAAAATTGATAATTTTTTAAAATTTTGGACGACTTCCTACCTTGTCAACAAATTGAAAGTTTTTTAAAATTTTGGGCGACTTCCTACCTTGTCAACAAATTGAAAGTTTCTTGAAATTTTGGACGACTTCCTACCTTGTCAACAAATTGAAAATTTTTTAAAATTTTGGACGAGTTCCTACCTTGTCAACAAATTGAAAGTTTTTTAAAATTTTGGACGACTTCCTACCTTGTGAAAAAATTGAAAATTTTTTAAAATTTTGGACGACTTCTTACATTGTCAACATATTGAAAATTTTTTAAAATTTTGGACGACTTCCTACCTTGTCAACAAATTGAAAATTTTTTAAAATTTTGGACGACTTCCTACCTTGTCAACAAATTGAAACTTTTTTAAAATTTTGGACGAGTTCCTACCTTGTCAACAAATTGAAAGTTATTTAAAATTTTGGACAACTTCCTACCTTGTCAAAAAATTGAAAATTTTTTTAAAATTTTGAACGACTTCATACCTTGTCAAAAAATTGAAAATTTTTTAAAATTTTGGACGACTTGCTACCTTGTCAACAAGCTGAAAATTTTTTAAAATTTTGGGCGACTTCCTACCTTGTCAAAAAATTGAAAGTTTCTTGAAATTTTGGACAACTTCCTACCTTGTCAAAAAATTGATAATTTTTTAAAATTTTGGACGACTTCCTACCTTGTCAACAAATTGAAAATTTTTTAAAATTTTGGACGAGTTCCTACCTTGTCAACAAATTGAAAGTTTTTTAAAATTTTGGACGACTTCCTACCTTGTAAAAAAATTGAAAATTTTTTAAAATTTTGGACGACTTCCTACCTTGTCAACAAATTGAAAATTTTTTAAAATTTTGGACGAGTTCCTACCTTGTCAACAAATTGAAAGTTTTTTAAAATTTTGGACGACTTCCTACCTTGTGAAAAAATTGAAAATTTTTTAAAATTTTGGACGACTTCCTACCTTGTAAAAAAATTGAAAATTTTTTAAAATTTTGCACGACCCAATACCTTGTCAACAAATTGAAAATTTTTTTAAATTTTTGACGACTTCCTACCTTGTCAAAAAATTGATAATTTTTTAAAATTTTGGACGACTTCCTACCTTGTCAACAAATTGAAAATTTTTTAAAATTTTGGGCGACTTAGTACCTTGTCAACAAATTGAAAGTTTCTTGAAATTTTGGACAACTTCCTACCTTGTCAAAAAATTGATAATTTTTTAAAATTTTGGACGACTTCCTACCTTGTCAACAAATTGAAAATTTTTTAAAATTTTGGACGAGTTCCTACCTTGTCAACAAATTGAAAGTTTTTTAAAATTTTGGACGACTTCCTACCTTGTGAAAAAATTGAAAATTTTTTAAAATTTTGGACGACTTCCTACCTTGTAAAAAAATTGAAAATTTTTTAAAATTTTGCACGACCCAATACCTTGTCAACAAATTGAAAATTTTTTTAAATTTTTGACGACTTGCTACCTTGTCAACAAGCTGAAAATTTTTTAAAATTTTGGGCGACTTCCTACCTTGTCAACAAATTGAAAGTTTCTTGAAATTTTGGACGACTTCCTACCTTGTCAACAAATTGAAAATTTTTTAAAATTTTGGGCGACTTAGTACCTTGTCAACAAATTGAAAGTTTCTTGAAATTTTGGACAACTTCCTACCTTGTCAAAAAATTGATAATTTTTTAAAATTTTGGACGACTTCCTACCTTGTCAACAAATTGAAAATTTTTTAAAATTTTGGGCGACTTCCTACCTTGTCAACAAATTGAAAGTTTCTTGAAATTTTGGACGACTTCCTACCTTGTCAACAAATTGAAAGTTTTTTAAAATTTTGGACGACTTCCTACCTTGTCAAAAAATTGAAAATTTTTTAAAATTTTGGACGACTTGCTACCTTGTCAACAAGCTGAAAATTTTTTAAAATTTTGGGCGACTTCCTACCTTGTCAACAAATTGAAAGTTTCTTGAAATTTTGGACGACTTCCTACCTTGTCAACAAATTGAAAATTTTTTAAAATTTTGGACGAGTTCCTACCTTGTGAAAAAATTGAAAATTTTTTAAAATTTTGGACGACTTCTTACATTGTCAACATATTGAAAATTTTTTAAAATTTTGGACGACTTCCTACCTTGTCAACAAATTGAAAATTTTTTAAAATTTTGGACGACTTTCTACCTTGTCAACAAATTGAAAATTTTTTAAAATTTTGGACGAGTTCCTACCTTGTCAACAAATTGAAAGTTATTTAAAATTTTGAACAACTTCCTACCTTGTCAAAAAATTGAAAATTTTTTTAAAATTTTGAACGACTTCATACCTTGTCAAAAAATTGAAAATTTTTTAAAATTTTGGACGACTTGCTACCTTGTCAACAAGCTGAAAATTTTTTAAAATTTTGGGCGACTTCCTACCTTGTCAACAAATTGAAAGTTTCTTGAAATTTTGGACAACTTCCTACCTTGTCAAAAAATTGATAATTTTTTAAAATTTTGGACGACTTCCTACCTTGTCAACAAATTGAAAATTTTTTAAAATTTTGGACGAGTTCCTACCTTGTCAACAAATTGAAAATTTTTTAAAATTTTGGACGACTTCCTACCTTGTGAAAAAATTGAAAATTTTTTAAAATTTTGGACGACTTCCTACCTTGTCAACAAATTGAAAGTTTTTTAAAATTTTGGACGACTTCCTACCTTGTGAAAAAATTGAAAATTTTTTAAAATTTTGGACGACTTCTTACATTGTCAACATATTGAAAATTTTTTAAAATTTTGGACGACTTCCTACTTTGTCAACAAATTGAAAATTTTTTAAAATTTTGGACGACTTCCTACCTTGTCAACAAATTGAAAATTTTTTAAAATTTTGGACGAGTTTTTACCTTGTCAACAAATTGAAAGTTTCTTGAAATTTTGGACGACTTCCTACCTTGTCAACAAATTGAAAATTTTTTAAAATTTTGGACGAGTTCCTACCTTGTCAACAAATTGAAAGTTTTTTAAAATTTTGGGCGACTTCCTACCTTGTCAACAAATTGAAAGTTTCTTGAAATTTTGGACGACTTCCTACCTTGTCAACAAATTGAAAATTTTTTAAAATTTTGGACGAGTTCCTACCTTGTCAACAAATTGAAAGTTTTTTAAAATTTTGGACGACTTCCTACCTTGTGAAAAAATTGAAAATTTTTTAAAATTTTGGACGACTTCTTACATTGTCAACATATTGAAAATTTTTTAAAATTTTGGATGACTTCCTACCTTGTCAACAAATTGAAAATTTTTTAAAATTTTGGACGACTTCCTACCTTGTCAACAAATTGAAAATTTTTTAAAATTTTGGACGAGTTCCTACCTTGTCAACAAATTGAAAGTTATTTAAAATTTTGGACAACTTCCTACCTTGTCAACAAGCTGAAAATTTTTTTAAAATTTTGAACGACTTCATACCTTGTCAAAAAATTGAAAATTTTTTAAAATTTTGGACGACTTGCTACCTTGTCAACAAGCTGAAAATTTTTTAAAATTTTGGGCGACTTCCTACCTTGTCAACAAATTGAAAGTTTCTTGAAATTTTGGACAACTTCCTACCTTGTCAAAAAATTGATAATTTTTTAAAATTTTGGACGACTTCCTACCTTGTCAACAAATTGAAAATTTTTTAAAATTTTGGACGAGTTCCTACCTTGTCAACAAATTGAAAGTTTTTTAAAATTTTGGACGACTTCCTACCTTGTGAAAAAATTGAAAATTTTTTAAAATTTTGGACGACTTCCTACCTTGTAAAAAAATTGAAAATTTTTTAAAATTTTGCACGACCCAATACCTTGTCAACAAATTGAAAATTTTTTTAAATTTTTGACGACTTCCTACCTTGTCAAAAAATTGATAATTTTTTAAAATTTTGGACGACTTCCTACCTTGTCAACAAATTGAAAATTTTTTAAAATTTTGGGCGACTTAGTACCTTGTCAACAAATTGAAAGTTTCTTGAAATTTTGGACAACTTCCTACCTTGTCAAAAAATTGATAATTTTTTAAAATTTTGGACGACTTCCTACCTTGTCAACAAATTGAAAGTTTTTTAAAATTTTGGGCGACTTCCTACCTTGTCAACAAATTGAAAGTTTCTTGAAATTTTGGACGACTTCCTACCTTGTCAACAAATTGAAAATTTTTTAAAATTTTGGACGAGTTCCTACCTTGTCAACAAATTGAAAGTTTTTTAAAATTTTGGACGACTTCCTACCTTGTGAAAAAATTGAAAATTTTTTAAAATTTTGGACGACTTCTTACATTGTCAACATATTGAAAATTTTTTAAAATTTTGGACGACTTCCTACCTTGTCAACAAATTGAAAATTTTTTAAAATTTTGGACGACTTCCTACCTTGTCAACAAATTGAAACTTTTTTAAAATTTTGGACGAGTTCCTACCTTGTCAACAAATTGAAAGTTATTTAAAATTTTGGACAACTTCCTACCTTGTCAAAAAATTGAAAATTTTTTTAAAATTTTGAACGACTTCATACCTTGTCAAAAAATTGAAAATTTTTTAAAATTTTGGACGACTTGCTACCTTGTCAACAAGCTGAAAATTTTTTAAAATTTTGGGCGACTTCCTACCTTGTCAAAAAATTGAAAGTTTCTTGAAATTTTGGACAACTTCCTACCTTGTCAAAAAATTGATAATTTTTTAAAATTTTGGACGACTTCCTACCTTGTCAACAAATTGAAAATTTTTTAAAATTTTGGACGAGTTCCTACCTTGTCAACAAATTGAAAGTTTTTTAAAATTTTGGATGACTTCCTACCTTGTAAAAAAATTGAAAATTTTTTAAAATTTTGGACGACTTCCTACCTTGTCAACAAATTGAAAATTTTTTAAAATTTTGGACGAGTTCCTACCTTGTCAACAAATTGAAAGTTTTTTAAAATTTTGGACGACTTCCTACCTTGTGAAAAAATTGAAAATTTTTTAAAATTTTGGACGACTTCCTACCTTGTAAAAAAATTGAAAATTTTTTAAAATTTTGCACGACCCAATACCTTGTCAACAAATTGAAAATTTTTTTAAATTTTTGACGACTTCCTACCTTGTCAAAAAATTGATAATTTTTTAAAATTTTGGACGACTTCCTACCTTGTCAACAAATTGAAAATTTTTTAAAATTTTGGGCGACTTAGTACCTTGTCAACAAATTGAAAGTTTCTTGAAATTTTGGACAACTTCCTACCTTGTCAAAAAATTGATAATTTTTTAAAATTTTGGACGACTTCCTACCTTGTCAACAAATTGAAAATTTTTTAAAATTTTGGACGAGTTCCTACCTTGTCAACAAATTGAAAGTTTTTTAAAATTTTGGACGACTTCCTACCTTGTGAAAAAATTGAAAATTTTTTAAAATTTTGGACGACTTCCTACCTTGTAAAAAAATTGAAAATTTTTTAAAATTTTGCACGACCCAATACCTTGTCAACAAATTGAAAATTTTTTTAAATTTTTGACGACTTGCTACCTTGTCAACAAGCTGAAAATTTTTTAAAATTTTGGGCGACTTCCTACCTTGTCAACAAATTGAAAGTTTCTTGAAATTTTGGACGACTTCCTACCTTGTCAACAAATTGAAAATTTTTTAAAATTTTGGGCGACTTAGTACCTTGTCAACAAATTGAAAGTTTCTTGAAATTTTGGACAACTTCCTACCTTGTCAAAAAATTGATAATTTTTTAAAATTTTGGACGACTTCCTACCTTGTCAACAAATTGAAAATTTTTTAAAATTTTGGGCGACTTCCTACCTTGTCAACAAATTGAAAGTTTCTTGAAATTTTGGACGACTTCCTACCTTGTCAACAAATTGAAAGTTTTTTAAAATTTTGGACGACTTCCTACCTTGTCAAAAAATTGAAAATTTTTTAAAATTTTGGACGACTTGCTACCTTGTCAACAAGCTGAAAATTTTTTAAAATTTTGGGCGACTTCCTACCTTGTCAACAAATTGAAAGTTTCTTGAAATTTTGGACGACTTCCTACCTTGTCAACAAATTGAAAATTTTTTAAAATTTTGGACGAGTTCCTACCTTGTGAAAAAATTGAAAATTTTTTAAAATTTTGGACGACTTCTTACATTGTCAACATATTGAAAATTTTTTAAAATTTTGGACGACTTCCTACCTTGTCAACAAATTGAAAATTTTTTAAAATTTTGGACGACTTTCTACCTTGTCAACAAATTGAAAATTTTTTAAAATTTTGGACGAGTTCCTACCTTGTCAACAAATTGAAAGTTATTTAAAATTTTGAACAACTTCCTACCTTGTCAAAAAATTGAAAATTTTTTTAAAATTTTGAACGACTTCATACCTTGTCAAAAAATTGAAAATTTTTTAAAATTTTGGACGACTTGCTACCTTGTCAACAAGCTGAAAATTTTTTAAAATTTTGGGCGACTTCCTACCTTGTCAACAAATTGAAAGTTTCTTGAAATTTTGGACAACTTCCTACCTTGTCAAAAAATTGATAATTTTTTAAAATTTTGGACGACTTCCTACCTTGTCAACAAATTGAAAATTTTTTAAAATTTTGGACGAGTTCCTACCTTGTCAACAAATTGAAAATTTTTTAAAATTTTGGACGACTTCCTACCTTGTGAAAAAATTGAAAATTTTTTAAAATTTTGGACGACTTCCTACCTTGTAAAAAAATTGAAAATTTTTTAAAATTTTGCACGACCCAATATCTTGTCAACAAATTGAAAATTTTTTTAAATTTTGGACGACTTCCTACCTTGTGAAAAAATTGAAAATTTTTTAAAATTTTGGACGACTTCCTACCTTGTAAAAAAATTGAAAATTTTTTAAAATTTTGCACGACCCAATATCTTGTCAACAAATTGAAAATTTTTTAAAATTTTGGACGACTTCCTACCTTGTGAAAAAATTGAAAATTTTTTAAAATTTTGGACGACTTCCTACCTTGTAAAAAAATTGAAAATTTTTTAAAATTTTGCACGACCCAATATCTTGTCAACAAATTGAAAATTTTTTTAAATTTTTGACGACTTCCTACCTTGTCAAAAAATTGATAATTTTTTAAAATTTTGGACGACTTGCTACCTTGTCAACAAGCTGAAAATTTTTTAAAATTTTGGACCACTTCCTACCTTGTCAACAAATTGAAAATTTTTTAAAATTTTGGACGACTTCCTACCTTTTCAAGAAATTGAAAATTTTTTAAAATTTTGGACGACTTCCTACCTTGTCAACAAATTGAAAATTTTTTAAAATTTTGGACGAGTTCCTACCTTGTCAACAAATTGAAAATTTTTTAAAATTTTGGACCACTTCCTACCTTGTCAACAAATTGAAAATTTTTTAAAATTTTGGACGACTTCCTACCTTGTCAACAAATTGAAAATTTTTTAAAATTTTGGACGAGTTCCTACCTTGTCAACAAATTGAAAATTTTTTAAAATTTTGGACGAGTTCCTACCTTGCCATTAAATTGAAAATTTTTTTAAATTTTGGACGACTTCTTACCTTTTCAAGAAATTGAAAATTTTTTAAAATTTTGGACGACTTCCTACCTTGTCAACAAATTGAAAATTTTTTAAAATTTTGGACGACTTCTTACCTTTTCAACAAATTGAAAATTTTTTTAAATTTTTGACGACTTCCTACCTTGTCAAAAAATTGATAATTTTTTAAAATTTTGGACGACTTCCTACCTTGTCAACAAATTGAAAATTTTTTAAAATTTTGGACGAGTTCCTACCTTGCCATTAAATTGAAAATTTTTTTAAATTTTGGACGACTTCTTACCTTTTCAAGAAATTGAAAATTTTTTAAAATTTTGGACGACTTCCTACCTTGTCAACAAATTGAAAATTTTTTAAAATTTTGGACGAGTTCCTACCTTGTCAACAAATTGAAAATTTTTTAAAATTTTGGACCACTTCCTACCTTGTCAACAAATTGAAAATTTTTTAAAATTTTGGACGACTTCCTACCTTGTCAACAAATTGAAAATTTTTTAAAATTTTGGACGAGTTCCTACCTTGTCAAAAAATTGAAAGTTATTTAAAATTTTGGACAACTTCCTACCTTGTCAAAAAATTGAAAATTTTTTTAAAATTTTGGGCGACTTCCTACCTTGTCAACAAATTGAAAGTTTTTTAAAATTTTGGACGACTTCCTACCTTGTGAAAAAATTGAAAATTTTTTAAAATTTTGGACGACTTGCTACCTTGTCAACAAGCTGAAAATTTTTTAAAATTTTGGACGAGTTCCTTCCTTGTCAACAAATTGAAAGTTTTTTAAAATTTTGGACGACTTCCTACCTTGTCAAAAAATTGAAAATTTTTTAAAATTTTGGACGAGTTCCTACCTTGTCAACAAATTGAAAGTTTTTTAAAATTTTGGACGACTTCCTACCTTGTGAAAAAATTGAAAATTTTTTAAAATTTTGGACGACTTCTTACATTGTCAACATATTGAAAATTTTTTAAAATTTTGGACGACTTCCTACTTTGTCAACAAATTGAAAATTTTTTAAAATTTTGGACGACTTCCTACCTTGTCAACAAATTGAAAATTTTTTAAAATTTTGGACGAGTTCCTACCTTGTCAACAAATTGAAAGTTTCTTGAAATTTTGGACGACTTCCTACCTTGTCAACAAATTGAAAATTTTTTAAAATTTTGGACGAGTTCCTACCTTGTCAACAAATTGAAAGTTTTTTAAAATTTTGGGCGACTTCCTACCTTGTCAACAAATTGAAAGTTTCTTGAAATTTTGGACGACTTCCTACCTTGTCAACAAATTGAAAATTTTTTAAAATTTTGGACGAGTTCCTACCTTGTCAACAAATTGAAAGTTTTTTAAAATTTTGGACGACTTCCTACCTTGTGAAAAAATTGAAAATTTTTTAAAATTTTGGACGACTTCTTACATTGTCAACATATTGAAAATTTTTTAAAATTTTGGATGACTTCCTACCTTGTCAACAAATTGAAAATTTTTTAAAATTTTGGACGACTTCCTACCTTGTCAACAAATTGAAAATTTTTTAAAATTTTGGACGAGTTCCTACCTTGTCAACAAATTGAAAGTTATTTAAAATTTTGGACAACTTCCTACCTTGTCAACAAGCTGAAAATTTTTTTAAAATTTTGAACGACTTCATACCTTGTCAAAAAATTGAAAATTTTTTAAAATTTTGGACGACTTGCTACCTTGTCAACAAGCTGAAAATTTTTTAAAATTTTGGGCGACTTCCTACCTTGTCAACAAATTGAAAGTTTCTTGAAATTTTGGACAACTTCCTACCTTGTCAAAAAATTGATAATTTTTTAAAATTTTGGACGACTTCCTACCTTGTCAACAAATTGAAAATTTTTTAAAATTTTGGACGAGTTCCTACCTTGTCAACAAATTGAAAGTTTTTTAAAATTTTGGACGACTTCCTACCTTGTGAAAAAAATGAAAATTTTTTAAAATTTTGGACGACTTCCTACCTTGTAAAAAAATTGAAAATTTTTTAAAATTTTGCACGACCCAATACCTTGTCAACAAATTGAAAATTTTTTTAAATTTTTGACGACTTCCTACCTTGTCAAAAAATTGATAATTTTTTAAAATTTTGGACGACTTCCTACCTTGTCAACAAATTGAAAATTTTTTAAAATTTTGGGCGACTTAGTACCTTGTCAACAAATTGAAAGTTTCTTGAAATTTTGGACAACTTCCTACCTTGTCAAAAAATTGATAATTTTTTAAAATTTTGGACGACTTCCTACCTTGTCAACAAATTGAAAGTTTTTTAAAATTTTGGGCGACTTCCTACCTTGTCAACAAATTGAAAGTTTCTTGAAATTTTGGACGACTTCCTACCTTGTCAACAAATTGAAAATTTTTTAAAATTTTGGACGAGTTCCTACCTTGTCAACAAATTGAAAGTTTTTTAAAATTTTGGACGACTTCCTACCTTGTGAAAAAATTGAAAATTTTTTAAAATTTTGGACGACTTCTTACATTGTCAACATATTGAAAATTTTTTAAAATTTTGGACGACTTCCTACCTTGTCAACAAATTGAAAATTTTTTAAAATTTTGGACGACTTCCTACCTTGTCAACAAATTGAAACTTTTTTAAAATTTTGGACGAGTTCCTACCTTGTCAACAAATTGAAAGTTATTTAAAATTTTGGACAACTTCCTACCTTGTCAAAAAATTGAAAATTTTTTTAAAATTTTGAACGACTTCATACCTTGTCAAAAAATTGAAAATTTTTTAAAATTTTGGACGACTTGCTACCTTGTCAACAAGCTGAAAATTTTTTAAAATTTTGGGCGACTTCCTACCTTGTCAAAAAATTGAAAGTTTCTTGAAATTTTGGACAACTTCCTACCTTGTCAAAAAATTGATAATTTTTTAAAATTTTGGACGACTTCCTACCTTGTCAACAAATTGAAAATTTTTTAAAATTTTGGACGAGTTCCTACCTTGTCAACAAATTGAAAGTTTTTTAAAATTTTGGACGACTTCCTACCTTGTAAAAAAATTGAAAATTTTTTAAAATTTTGGACGACTTCCTACCTTGTCAACAAATTGAAAATTTTTTAAAATTTTGGACGAGTTCCTACCTTGTCAACAAATTGAAAGTTTTTTAAAATTTTGGACGACTTCCTACCTTGTGAAAAAATTGAAAATTTTTTAAAATTTTGGACGACTTCCTACCTTGTAAAAAAATTGAAAATTTTTTAAAATTTTGCACGACCCAATACCTTGTCAACAAATTGAAAATTTTTTTAAATTTTTGACGACTTCCTACCTTGTCAAAAAATTGATAATTTTTTAAAATTTTGGACGACTTCCTACCTTGTCAACAAATTGAAAATTTTTTAAAATTTTGGGCGACTTAGTACCTTGTCAACAAATTGAAAGTTTCTTGAAATTTTGGACAACTTCCTACCTTGTCAAAAAATTGATAATTTTTTAAAATTTTGGACGACTTCCTACCTTGTCAACAAATTGAAAATTTTTTAAAATTTTGGACGAGTTCCTACCTTGTCAACAAATTGAAAGTTTTTTAAAATTTTGGACGACTTCCTACCTTGTGAAAAAATTGAAAATTTTTTAAAATTTTGGACGACTTCCTACCTTGTAAAAAAATTGAAAATTTTTTAAAATTTTGCACGACCCAATACCTTGTCAACAAATTGAAAATTTTTTTAAATTTTTGACGACTTGCTACCTTGTCAACAAGCTGAAAATTTTTTAAAATTTTGGGCGACTTCCTACCTTGTCAACAAATTGAAAGTTTCTTGAAATTTTGGACGACTTCCTACCTTGTCAACAAATTGAAAATTTTTTAAAATTTTGGGCGACTTAGTACCTTGTCAACAAATTGAAAGTTTCTTGAAATTTTGGACAACTTCCTACCTTGTCAAAAAATTGATAATTTTTTAAAATTTTGGACGACTTCCTACCTTGTCAACAAATTGAAAATTTTTTAAAATTTTGGGCGACTTCCTACCTTGTCAACAAATTGAAAGTTTCTTGAAATTTTGGACGACTTCCTACCTTGTCAACAAATTGAAAGTTTTTTAAAATTTTGGACGACTTCCTACCTTGTCAAAAAATTGAAAATTTTTTAAAATTTTGGACGACTTGCTACCTTGTCAACAAGCTGAAAATTTTTTAAAATTTTGGGCGACTTCCTACCTTGTCAACAAATTGAAAGTTTCTTGAAATTTTGGACGACTTCCTACCTTGTCAACAAATTGAAAATTTTTTAAAATTTTGGACGAGTTCCTACCTTGTGAAAAAATTGAAAATTTTTTAAAATTTTGGACGACTTCTTACATTGTCAACATATTGAAAATTTTTTAAAATTTTGGACGACTTCCTACCTTGTCAACAAATTGAAAATTTTTTAAAATTTTGGACGACTTTCTACCTTGTCAACAAATTGAAAATTTTTTAAAATTTTGGACGAGTTCCTACCTTGTCAACAAATTGAAAGTTATTTAAAATTTTGAACAACTTCCTACCTTGTCAAAAAATTGAAAATTTTTTTAAAATTTTGAACGACTTCATACCTTGTCAAAAAATTGAAAATTTTTTAAAATTTTGGACGACTTGCTACCTTGTCAACAAGCTGAAAATTTTTTAAAATTTTGGGCGACTTCCTACCTTGTCAACAAATTGAAAGTTTCTTGAAATTTTGGACAACTTCCTACCTTGTCAAAAAATTGATAATTTTTTAAAATTTTGGACGACTTCCTACCTTGTCAACAAATTGAAAATTTTTTAAAATTTTGGACGAGTTCCTACCTTGTCAACAAATTGAAAATTTTTTAAAATTTTGGACGACTTCCTACCTTGTGAAAAAATTGAAAATTTTTTAAAATTTTGGACGACTTCCTACCTTGTAAAAAAATTGAAAATTTTTTAAAATTTTGCACGACCCAATATCTTGTCAACAAATTGAAAATTTTTTTAAATTTTTGACGACTTCCTACCTTGTCAAAAAATTGATAATTTTTTAAAATTTTGGACGACTTCCTAGCTTGTCAACAAATTGAAAATTTTTTAAAATTTTGGACGAGTTCCTACCTTGTCAACAAATTGAAAATTTTTTAAAATTTTGGACGACTTCTTACCTTGTCAACAAATTGAAAATTTTTTAAAATTTTGGACGACTTCCTACCTTGTCAACAAATTGAAAATTTCTTAAAATTTTGGACGAGTTCCTACCTTGTCAACAAATTGAAAATTTTTTAAAATTTTGGACCACTTCCTACCTTGTCAACAAATTGAAAATTTTTTAAAATTTTGGACGACTTCCTACCCTTTCAACAAATTGAAAATTTTTTAAAATTTTGGACGAGTTCCTACCTTGTCAACAAATTGAAAGTTATTTAAAATTTTGGACGACTTGCTACCTTGTCAACAAGCTGAAAATTTTTTAAAATTTTGGGCGACTTCCTACCTTGTCAACAAATTGAAAGTTTCTTGAAATTTTGGACGACTTCCTACCTTGTCAACAAATTGAAAAATTTTTAAAATTTTGGACGAGTTCCTACCTTGTCAACAAATTGAAAGTTTTTTAAAATTTTGGACGACTTCCTACCTTGTCAACAAATTGAAAATTTTTTAAAATTTTGGACGACTTCTTACCTTGTCAACATATTGAAAATTTTTTAAAATTTTGCACGACCCAATACCTTGTCAACAAATTGAAAATTTTTTTAAGTTTTTGACGACTTCCTACCTTGTCAAAAAATTCATAATTTTTTAAAATTTTGGACGACTTCCTACCTTGTCAAAAAATTGAAAATTTTTTAAAATTTTGGACGAGTTCCTACCTTGTCAACAAATTGAAAATTTTTTAAAATTTTGGAAGACTTCTTACCTTGTCAACAAATTGAAAATTTTTTTAAATTTTTGACGATTTCCTATATGGTCAACATATTGAAAATTTTTTAAAATTTTGGACGACTTCCTACCTTTACTACAAATTTAAAATTTTTTAAAATTTTGGACGACTTCCTACCTTGTCAACATATTGAAAATTTTTTAAAATTTTGGACGACTTCCTACCTTGTCAAAAAATTGAAAATTTTTTAAAATTTTGGACGACTTGCTACCTTGTCAACAAATTGAAAATTTTTTAAAATTTTTTACGACTTCCTACCTTGTCAACAAATTGAAAATTTTTTAAAATTTTGGACGAGTTCCTACCTTGTCAACAAATTGAAAATTTTTTAAAATTTTGGACGACTTCCTACCTTGTCAACAAATTGAAAGTTTTTTGGAATTTTGGACGACTTCCTACCTTGTCAAAAAATTGAAAATTTTTTAAAATTTTTTACGACTTCCTACCTTGTCAACAAATTGAAAATTTTTTAAAATTTTGGACGACTTCCTACCTTGTCAAAAAATTGAAAATTTTTTAAAATTTTGGACGACTTCCTACCTTGTCAACAAATTGAAAATTTTTAAAATTTTGGACGACTTCCTACTTTGTCAACAAACTGAATATTTTTTAAAATTTTGGGCGACTTCCTACCTTGTCAACAAATTGAAAGTTTTTTGGAATTTTGGACGACTTCCTACCTTGTCAACAAATTGAAAATTTTTTAAAATTTTTTACGACTTCCTACCTTGTCAACAAATTGAAAATTTTTTAAAATTTTGGACGACTTCCTACCTTGTCAAAAAATTGAAAATTTTTTAAAATTTTGGACGACTTGCTACCTTGTCAACAAATTGAAAATTTTTTAAAATTTTTTACGACTTCCTACCTTGTCAACAAATTGAAAATTTTTTAAAATTTTGGACGAGTTCCTACCTTGTCAACAAATGAAAATTTTTTAAAATTTTGGTCGACTTCCTACCTTGTCAACAAATTGAAAATTTTTTAAAATTTTGGACGAGTTCCTACCTTGTCAACAAATTGAAAATTTTTTAAAATTTTGGACGACTTACTACCTTGTCAACAAATTGAAAGTTTTTTGGAATTTTGGACGACTTAATTTTTTACGACTTCCTACCTTGTCAACAAATTGAAAATTTTTTAAAATTTTGGACGACTTCCTACCTTGTCAACAAATTGAAAGTTTTTTGGAATTTTGGACGACTTAATTTTTTACGACTTCCTACCTTGTCAACAAATTGAAAATTTTTTAAAAATTTGGACGAGTTCCTACCTTGTCAACAAATTGAAAATTTTTTAAAATTTTAGACGACTTCCTACCTTGTCAACAAATTGAAAATTTTTTAAAATTTTGGACGACTTGCTACCTTGTCAACAAACTGAAAATTTTTTAGAATTTTGGGCGACTTCCTACCTTGTCAACAAATTGAAAGTTTTTTAAAATTTCGGACGACTTCCTACCTTGTCAAAAAATTGAAAATTTTTTAAAATTTTGGGCGACTTCCTACCTTGTCAACAAATTGAAAATTTTTTAAAATTTTGGACGAGTTCCTACCTTGTCAACAAATTGAAAGTTTTTTAAAATTTTGGACGACTTCCTACCTTGTCAAAAAATTGAAAATTTTTTAAAATTTTGGACGACTTCCTACCTTGTCAACAAATTGAAAATTTTTTAAAATTTTGGACGAGTTCCTACCTTGTCAACAAATTGAAAATTTTTTAAAATTTTGGACGACTTCTTACCTTGTCAACAAATTGAAAATTTTTTAAAATTTTGGACGACTTCCTACCTTGTCAACAAATTGAAAATTTTTAAAATTTTGGACGACTTCCTACTTTGTCAACAAACTGAATATTTTTTAAAATTTTGGGCGACTTCCTACCTTGTCAACAAATTGAAAGTTTTTTGGAATTTTGGACGACTTCCTACCTTGTCAACAAATTGAAAATTTTTTAAAATTTTTTACGACTTCCTACCTTGTCAACAAATTGAAAATTTTTTAAAATTTTGGACGACTTCCTACCTTGTCAACAAATTGAAAATTTTTTAAAATTTTGGACGAGTTCCTACCTTGTCAACAAATTGAAAATTTTTTAAAATTTTGGACTACTTCCTACCTTGTCAACAAATTGAAAATTTTTTAAAATTTTGGACGACTTCCTACCTTGTCAACAAATTGAAAATTTTTTAAAATTTTGGACGACTTCCTACCTTGTCAACAAATTGAAATTTTTTTAAAATTTTGAACGACTTCCTACCTTGTCAACAAATTGAAATTTTTTTAAAATTTTGAACGACTTCCTACCTTGTCAACAAATTGAAAGTTTTTTAAAATTTTGGACGACTTGCTACCTTGTCAACAAATTGAAAATTTTTTAAAATTGACGACTTGCTACCTTGTCAACAAGCTGAAAATTTTTTAAAATTTTGGGCGACTTCCTACCTTGTCAACAAATTGAAAGTTTCTTGAAATTTTGGACGACTTCCTACCTTGTCAAAAAATTGAAAATTTTTTAAAATTTTGGACGACTTCCTACCTTGTCAACAAATTGAAAATTTTTTAAAATTTTGGACGAGTTCCTACCTTGTCAACAAATTGAAAGTTTTTTAAAATTTTGGGCAACTTCCTACCTTGTCAACAAATTGAAAATTTTTTAAAATTTTGGACGACTTCCTACCTTGTAAAAAAATTGAAAATTTTTTAAAATTTTGCACGACCCAATACCTTGTCACCAAATTGAAAATTTTTTTAAATTTTTGACGACTTCCTACCTTGTCAAAAAATTGATAATTTTTTAAAATTTTGGACGACTTCCTACCTTGTCAACAAATTGAAAGTTTTTTGGAATTTTGGACGACTTCCTACCTCTTCAAAAAATTGAAAATTTTTTAAAATTTTTTACGACTTCCTACCTTGTCAACAAATTGAAAATTTTTTAAAATTTTGGACGAGTTCCTACCTTATCAACAAATTGAAAATTTTTTAAAATTTTGGACGACTTGCTACCTTGTCAACAAATTGAAAATTTTTTAAAATTTTTTACGACTTCCTACCTTGTCAACAAATTGAAAATTTTTTAAAATTTTGGACGAGTTCCTACCTTGTCAACAAATGAAAATTTTTTAAAATTTTGGACGACTTCCTACCTTGTCAACAAATTGAAAATTTTTTAAAATTTTGGACGAGTTCCTACCTTGTCAACAAATTGAAAATTTTTTAAAATTTTGGGCAACTTCCTACCTTGTCAACAAATTGAAAATTTTTTAAAATTTTGGACGACTTCCTACCTTGTAAAAAAATTGAAAATTTTTTAAAATTTTGCACGACCCAATACCTTGTCACCAAATTGAAAATTTTTTTAAATTTTTGACGACTTCCTACCTTGTCAAAAAATTGATAATTTTTTAAAATTTTGGACGACTTCCTACCTTGTCAACAAATTGAAAATTTTTTAAAATTTTGGACGAGTTCCTACCTTGTCAACAAATGAAAATTTTTTAAAATTTTGGACGACTTCCTACCTTGTCAACAAATTGAAAATTTTTTAAAATTTTGGACGACTTCCTACCTTGTCAACAAATGAAAATTTTTTAAAATTTTGGACGACTTCCTACCTTGTCAACAAATTGAAAATTTTTTAAAATTTTGGACGAGTTCCTACCTTGTCAACAAATTGAAAATTTTTTAAAATTTTGGACGACTTACTACCTTGTCAACAAATTGAAAGTTTTTTGGAATTTTGGACGACTTAATTTTTTACGACTTCCTACCTTGTCAACAAATTGAAAATTTTTTAAAATTTTGGACGACTTCCTACCTTGTCAACAAATTGAAAATTTTTTAAAATTTTGGACGAGTTCCTAATTTGTCAACAAATTGAAAGTTTTTTAAAATTTTGGGCAACTTCCTACCTTGTCAACAAATTGAAAATTTTTTAAAATTTTGGACGACTTCCTACCTTGTAAAAAAATTGAAAATTTTTTAAAATTTTGCACGACCCAATACCTTGTCACCAAATTGAAAATTTTTTTAAATTTTTGACGACTTCCTACCTTGTCAAAAAATTGATAATTTTTTAAAATTTTGGACGACTTCCTACCTTGTCAACAAATTGAAAGTTTTTTGGAATTTTGGACGACTTCCTACCTCTTCAAAAAATTGAAAATTTTTTAAAATTTTTTACGACTTCCTACCTTGTCAACAAATTGAAAATTTTTTAAAATTTTGGACGAGTTCCTACCTTATCAACAAATTGAAAATTTTTTAAAATTTTGGACGACTTGCTACCTTGTCAACAAATTGAAAATTTTTTAAAATTTTTTACGACTTCCTACCTTGTCAACAAATTGAAAATTTTTTAAAATTTTGGACGAGTTCCTACCTTGTCAACAAATGAAAATTTTTTAAAATTTTGGACGACTTCCTACCTTGTCAACAAATTGAAAATTTTTTAAAATTTTGGACGAGTTCCTACCTTGTCAACAAATTGAAAATTTTTTAAAATTTTGGGCAACTTCCTACCTTGTCAACAAATTGAAAATTTTTTAAAATTTTGGACGACTTCCTACCTTGTAAAAAAATTGAAAATTTTTTAAAATTTTGCACGACCCAATACCTTGTCACCAAATTGAAAATTTTTTTAAATTTTTGACGACTTCCTACCTTGTCAAAAAATTGATAATTTTTTAAAATTTTGGACGACTTCCTACCTTGTCAACAAATTGAAAATTTTTTAAAATTTTGGACGAGTTCCTACCTTGTCAACAAATGAAAATTTTTTAAAATTTTGGACGACTTCCTACCTTGTCAACAAATTGAAAATTTTTTAAAATTTTGGACGACTTCCTACCTTGTCAACAAATGAAAATTTTTTAAAATTTTGGACGACTTCCTACCTTGTCAACAAATTGAAAATTTTTTAAAATTTTGGACGAGTTCCTACCTTGTCAACAAATTGAAAATTTTTTAAAATTTTGGACGACTTACTACCTTGTCAACAAATTGAAAGTTTTTTGGAATTTTGGACGACTTAATTTTTTACGACTTCCTACCTTGTCAACAAATTGAAAATTTTTTAAAAATTTGGACGAGTTCCTACCTTGTCAACAAATTGAAAATTTTTTAAAATTTTAGACGACTTCCTACCTTGTCAACAAATTGAAAATTTTTTAAAATTTTGGACGACTTGCTACCTTGTCAACAAACTGAAAATTTTTTAAAATTTTGGGCGACTTCCTACCTTGTCAACAAATTGAAAGTTTTTTAAAATTTCGGACGACTTCCTACCTTGTCAAAAAATTGAAAATTTTTTAAAATTTTGGGCGACTTCCTACCTTGTCAACAAATTGAAAATTTTTTAAAATTTTGGAAGAGTTCCTACCTTGTCAACAAATTGAAAGTTTTTTAAAATTTTGGACGACTTCCTACCTTGTCAAAAAATTGAAAATTTTTTAAAATTTTGGACGACTTCCTACCTTGTCAACAAATTGAAAATTTTTTAAAATTTTGGACGAGTTCCTACCTTGTCAACAAATTGAAAATTTTTTAAAATTTTGGACGACTTCTTACCTTGTCAACAAATTGAAAATTTTTTAAAATTTTGGACGACTTCCTACCTTGTCAACAAATTGAAAATTTTTAAAATTTTGGACGACTTCCTACTTTGTCAACAAACTGAATATTTTTTAAAATTTTGGGCGACTTCCTACCTTGTCAACAAATTGAAAGTTTTTTGGAATTTTGGACGACTTCCTACCTTGTCAACAAATTGAAAATTTTTTAAAATTTTTTACGACTTCCTACCTTGTCAACAAATTGAAAATTTTTTAAAATTTTGGACGACTTCCTACCTTGTCAACAAATTGAAAATTTTTTAAAACTTTGGACGAGTTCCTACCTTGTCAACAAATTGAAAATTCTATAAAATTTTGGACGACTTCCTACCTTGTCAACAAATTGAAAATTTTTTAAAATTTTGAACGACTTCCTACCTTGTCAACGAATTGAAAATTTTTTAAAATTTTGGACGAGTTCCTACCTTGTCAACAAATTGAAATTTTTTTAAAATTTTGGACGACTTTCTACCTTGTCAAAAAATTGAAAGTTTGTTAAAATTTTGGACGACTTCCTATCTTGTCAAAAAATTGAAAATTTTTTAAAATTTTTCACGACTCCCTGCCTAATTAACAAATTGTAAATTTTTTAAAATTTTGGACGACTTCCTACCTTGTCAAAAAATTGAAAATTTTTTAAAATTTTGGACGACTTCCTACCTTGTCAACAAATTGAAAATTTTTTAAAATTTTGGACGAGTTCCTACCTTGTCAACAAATTGAAAGTTTTTTAAAATTTTGGACGACTTCCTACCTTGTCAACAAATTGAAAGTTTTTTAAAATTTCGGACGACTTCCTACCTTGTCAAAAAATTGAAAATTTTTTAAAATTTTGGGCGACTTCCTACCTTGTCAACAAATTGAAAATTTTTTAAAATTTTGGAAGAGTTCCTACCTTGTCAACAAATTGAAAGTTTTTTAAAATTTTGGACGACTTCCTACCTTGTCAAAAAATTGAAAATTTTTTAAAATTTTGGACGACTTCCTACCTTGTCAACAAATTGAAAATTTTTTAAAATTTTGGACGAGTTCCTACCTTGTCAACAAATTGAAAATTTTTTAAAATTTTGGACGACTTCTTACCTTGTCAACAAATTGAAAATTTTTTAAAATTTTGGACGACTTCCTACCTTGTCAACAAATTGAAAATTTTTAAAATTTTGGACGACTTCCTACTTTGTCAACAAACTGAATATTTTTTAAAATTTTGGGCGACTTCCTACCTTGTCAACAAATTGAAAGTTTTTTGGAATTTTGGACGACTTCCTACCTTGTCAACAAATTGAAAATTTTTTAAAATTTTTTACGACTTCCTACCTTGTCAACAAATTGAAAATTTTTTAAAATTTTGGACGACTTCCTACCTTGTCAACAAATTGAAAATTTTTTAAAACTTTGGACGAGTTCCTACCTTGTCAACAAATTGAAAATTCTATAAAATTTTGGACGACTTCCTACCTTGTCAACAAATTGAAAATTTTTTAAAATTTTGAACGACTTCCTACCTTGTCAACGAATTGAAAATTTTTTAAAATTTTGGACGAGTTCCTACCTTGTCAACAAATTGAAATTTTTTTAAAATTTTGGACGACTTTCTACCTTGTCAAAAAATTGAAAGTTTGTTAAAATTTTGGACGACTTCCTATCTTGTCAAAAAATTGAAAATTTTTTAAAATTTTTCACGACTCCCTGCCTAATTAACAAATTGTAAATTTTTTAAAATTTTGGACGACTTCCTACCTTGTCAAAAAATTGAAAATTTTTTAAAATTTTGGACGACTTCCTACCTTGTCAACAAATTGAAAATTTTTTAAAATTTTGGACGAGTTCCTACCTTGTCAACAAATTGAAAATTTTTTAAATTTTGGACGACTTCCTACCTTGTCAACAAATTGAAAATTTTTTAAAATTTTGGACGAGTTCCTACCTTGTCAACAAATTGAAAATTTTTTAAAATTTTGGATGAGTTCCTACCTTGTCAACAAATTGAAAATTTTTTAAAATTTTGGACGACTTCTTACCTTGTCAACAAATTGAAAATTTTTTAAAATTTTGGACGACTTCCTACCTTGTCAACAAGCTGAAAATTTTTTAAAATTTTGGACGACTTCCTACCTTGTCAACAAATTGAAAATTTTTTAAAATTTTGGACGACTTCCTACCTTGTCAACAAATTGAAAATTTTTTAAAATTTTGGACGAGTTCCTACCTAATCAACAAATTGTAAATTTTTTAAAATTTTGGACGACTTCCTACCTTGTCAAAAAATTGAAAATTGTTTAAAATTTTGGACGACTTCCTACCTTGTCAACAAATTGAAAATTTTTTAAAATTTTGGACAACTTCCTACCTTGTCAAAAAATTGAAAATTTTTTTAAAATTTTGAACAACTTCCTACCTTGTCAACAAATTGAAAGTTTTTTAAAATTTTGGACGACTTCCTACCTTGTCAAAAAATTGAAAATTTTTTAAAATTTTGGACGACTTGCTACCTTGTCAACAAGCTGAAAATTTTTTCAAATTTTGGGCGACTTCCTACGTTGTCAACAAATTGAAAGTTTCTTGAAATTTTGGACGACTTCCTACCTTGTCAAAAAATTGAAAATTTTTTAAAATTTTGGACGACTTCCTACCTTGTCAAGAAATTGAAAATTTTTTAAATTTTTGGACGAGTTCCTACCTTGTCAACAAATTGAAAATTTTTTAAAATTTTGGACGACTTCCTACCTTGTCAAAAAATTGAAAACTTTTTAAAATTTTGGACGACTTGCTACCTTGTCAATAAATTGAAAATTTTTTAAAATTTTGGGCGACTTCCTACCTTGTCATCAAATTGAAAGTTTTTTTAAATTTTGGACGACTTCTTACCTTGTCAAAAAATTGAAAATTTTTTAAAATTTTTCACGACCCCCTGCCTAATCAACAAATTGTAAATTTTTTAAAATTTTGGACGACTTCCTACCTTGTCAAAAAATTGAAAATTTTTTAAAATTTTGGACGACTTCCTACCTTGTCAACAAATTGAAAATTTTTTAAAATTTTGGACGAGTTCCTACCTTGTCAACAAATTGAAAATTTTTTAAATTTTGGACGACTTCCTACCTTGTCAACAAATTGAAAATTTTTTAAAATTTTGGACGACTTCCTACCTTGTCAACAAATTGAAAATGTTTTAAAATTTTGGACGAGTTCCTACCTTGTCAACAAATTGAAAATTTTTTAAAATTTTGGACGACTTCCTACCTTGTCAACAAATTGAAAATTTTTTAAAATTTTGGACGACTTGCTACCTTGTCAATAAATTGAAAATTTTTTAAAATTTTGGGCGACTTCCTACCTTGTCATCAAATTGAAAGTTTTTTTAAATTTTGGACGACTTCTTACCTTGTCAAAAAATTGAAAATTTTTTAAAATTTTTCACGACCCCCTGCCTAATCAACAAATTGTAAATTTTTTAAAATTTTGGACGACTTCCTACCTTGTCAAAAAATTGAAAATTTTTTAAAATTTTGGACGACTTCCTACCTTGTCAACAAATTGAAAATTTTTTAAAATTTTGGACGAGTTCCTACCTTGTCAACAAATTGAAAATTTTTTAAATTTTGGACGACTTCCTACCTTGTCAACAAATTGAAAATTTTTTAAAATTTTGGACGACTTCCTACCTTGTCAACAAATTGAAAATGTTTTAAAATTTTGGACGAGTTCCTACCTTGTCAACAAATTGAAAATTTTTTAAAATTTTGGACGACTTCCTACCTTGTCAACAAATTGAAAATTTTTTAAAATTTTGGACGAGTTCCTACCTTGTCAACAAATTGAAAATTTTTTAAAATTTTGGACGACTTCTTACCTTGTCAACAAATTGAAAATTTTTTAAAATTTTGGACGACTTCCTACCTTGTCAACAAGCTGAAAATTTTTTAAAATTTTGGACGACTTCCTACCTTGTCAACAAATTGAAAATTTTTTAAAATTTTGGACGACTTCCTACCTTGTCAACAAATTGAAAATTTTTTAAAATTTTTCACGACCCCCTGCCTAATCAACAAATTGTAAATTTTTTAAAATTTTGGACGACTTCCTACCTTGTCAACAAATTGAAAATTTTTTAAAATTTTTCACGACCCCCTGCCTAATCAACAAATTGTAAATTTTTTAAAATTTTGGACGACTTCCTACCTTGTCAAAAAATTGAAAATTGTTTAAAATTTTGGACGACTTCCTACCTTGTCAACAAATTGAAAATTTTTTAAAATTTTGGACAACTTCCTACCTTGTCAAAAAATTGAAAATTTTTTTAAAATTTTGAACAACTTCCTACCTTGTCAACAAATTGAAAGTTTTTTAAAATTTTGGACGACTTCCTACCTTGTCAAAAAATTTAAAATTTTTTAAAATTTTGGACGACTTGCTACCTTGTCAACAAGCTGAAAATTTTTTAAAATTTTGGGCGACTTCCTACGTTGTCAACAAATTGAAAGTTTCTTGAAATTTTGGACGACTTCCTACCTTGTCAAAAAATTGAAAATTTTTTAAAATTTTGGACGACTTCCTACCTTGTCAAGAAATAGAAAATTTTTTAAATTTTTGGACGAGTTCCTACCTTGTCAACAAATTGAAAATTTTTTAAAATTTTGGACGACTTCCTACCTTGTGAAAAAATTGAAAATTTTTTAAAATTTTGGACGACTTCCTACCTTATAAAAAATTGAAAATTTTTTAAAATTTTGGACGACCCAATACCTTGTCAACAAATTGAAAATTTTTTAAAATTTTGGACGACTTCCTACCTTGTGAAAAAATTGAAAATTTTTTTAAAATTTTGAACAACTTCTTACCTTGTCAACTAATTGAAAGTTTTTTAAAATTTTGGACGACTTCCTACCTTGTCAAAAAATTGAAAATTTTTTAAAATTTTGGACGACTTCCTACCTTGTCAAGAAATTGAAAATTTTTTAAATTTTTGGACGAGTTCCTACCTTGTCAACAAATTGAAAATTTTTTAAAATTTGGACGACTTCCTACCTTGTGAAAAAATTGAAAATTTTTTAAAATTTTGGACGACTTCCTACCTTATAAAAAATTGAAAATTTTTTAAAATTTTGGACGACCCAATACCTTGTCAACAAATTGAAAATTTTTTAAAATTTTGGACGACTTCCTACCTTGTGAAAAAATTGAAAATTTTTTTAAAATTTTGAACAACTTCTTACCTTGTCAACAAATTGAAAGTTTTTTAAAATTTTGGACGACTTCCTACCTTGTCAAAAAATTGAAAATTTTTTAAAATTTTGGACGACTTGCTACCTTGTCAACAAGATGAAAATTTTTTAAAATTTTGGGCGACTTCCTACGTTGTCAACAAATTGAAAGTTTCTTGAAATTTTGGACGACTTCCTACCTTGTCAAAAAATTGAAAATTTTTTAAAATTTTGGACGACTTCCTACCTTGTCAACATATTGAAAATTTTTTTAAAATTTTGAACGACTTCCTACCTTGTCAACAAATTGAAAGTTTTTTAAAATTTTGGAAGACTTCTTACCTTGTCAACATATTGAAATTTTTTTAAAATTTTGCACGACCCAATACCTAGTCAACAAATTGAAAATTTTTTTAAATTTTTGACGTCTTCCTACCTTGTCAAAAAATTGATAATTTTTTAAAATTTTGGACGACTTCCTACCTTGTCAAAAAATTGAAAATTGTTTAAAATTTTGGACGACTTCCTACCTTGTCAACAAATTGAAAATTTTTTAAAATTTTGGACAACTTCCTACCTTGTCAAAAAATTGAAAATTTTTTTAAAATTTTGAACAACTTCCTACCTTGTCAACAAATTGAAAGTTTTTTAAAATTTTGGACGACTTCCTACCTTGTCAAAAAATTTAAAATTTTTTAAAATTTTGGACGACTTGCTACCTTGTCAACAAGCTGAAAATTTTTTAAAATTTTGGGCGACTTCCTACGTTGTCAACAAATTGAAAGTTTCTTGAAATTTTGGACGACTTCCTACCTTGTCAAAAAATTGAAAATTTTTTAAAATTTTGGACGACTTCCTACCTTGTCAAGAAATAGAAAATTTTTTAAATTTTTGGACGAGTTCCTACCTTGTCAACAAATTGAAAATTTTTTAAAATTTTGGACGACTTCCTACCTTGTGAAAAAATTGAAAATTTTTTAAAATTTTGGACGACTTCCTACCTTATAAAAAATTGAAAATTTTTTAAAATTTTGGACGACCCAATACCTTGTCAACAAATTGAAAATTTTTTAAAATTTTGGACGACTTCCTACCTTGTGAAAAAATTGAAAATTTTTTTAAAATTTTGAACAACTTCTTACCTTGTCAACTAATTGAAAGTTTTTTAAAATTTTGGACGACTTCCTACCTTGTCAAAAAATTGAAAATTTTTTAAAATTTTGGACGACTTCCTACCTTGTCAAGAAATTGAAAATTTTTTAAATTTTTGGACGAGTTCCTACCTTGTCAACAAATTGAAAATTTTTTAAAATTTGGACGACTTCCTAATTTGTGAAAAAATTGAAAATTTTTTAAAATTTTGGACGACTTCCTACCTTATAAAAAATTGAAAATTTTTTAAAATTTTGGACGACCCAATACCTTGTCAACAAATTGAAAATTTTTTAAAATTTTGGACGACTTCCTACCTTGTGAAAAAATTGAAAATTTTTTTAAAATTTTGAACAACTTCTTACCTTGTCAACAAATTGAAAGTTTTTTAAAATTTTGGACGACTTCCTACCTTGTCAAAAAATTGAAAATTTTTTAAAATTTTGGACGACTTGCTACCTTGTCAACAAGGTGAAAATTTTTTAAAATTTTGGGCGACTTCCTACGTTGTCAACAAATTGAAAGTTTCTTGAAATTTTGGACGACTTCCTACCTTGTCAAAAAATTGAAAATTTTTTAAAATTTTGGACGACTTCCTACCTTGTCAACATATTGAAAATTTTTTTAAAATTTTGAACGACTTCCTACCTTGTCAACAAATTGAAAGTTTTTTAAAATTTTGGAAGACTTCTTACCTTGTCAACATATTGAAATTTTTTTAAAATTTTGCACGACCCAATACCTAGTCAACAAATTGAAAATTTTTTTAAATTTTTGACGTCTTCCTACCTTGTCAAAAAATTGATAATTTTTTAAAATTTTGGACGACTTCCTACCTTGTCAACAAATTGAACATTTTTAAAAATTTTGGACGAGTTCCTACCTTGTCAACAAATTGAAAATTTTTTAAAATTTTGGACGACTTCTTACCTTGTCAACAAATTGAAAATTTTTTAAAATTTTGGACGACTTCTTACCTTTACAACAAATTGAAAATTTTTTAAAATTTTGGACGAGTTCCTACCTTGTCAACAAATTGAAAGTTTTTTAAAATTTTGGACGAGTTCCTACCTTGTCAACAAATTGAAAGTTTTTAAAATTTTGGACGACTTCCTACCTTGTCAAAAAATTGAAAATTTTTTAAAATTTTGGACGACTTCCTACCTTGTCAACAAATTGAAAATTTTTTAAAATTTTGGACGAGTTCCTACCTTGTCAACAAATTGAAAATTTTTTAAAATTTTGGACGAGTTCCTACCTTGTCAACAAATTGAAAGTTTTTTAAAATTTTGGACGAGTTCCTACCTTGTCAACAAATTGAAAGTTTTTAAAATTTTGGACGACTTCCTACCTTGTCAAAAAATTGAAAATTTTTTAAAATTTTGGACGACTTCCTACCTTGTCAACAAATTGAAAATTTTTTAAAATTTTGGACGAGTTCCTACCTTGTCAACAAATTGAAAATTTTTTAAAATTTTGGACGAGTTCCTACCTTGTCAACAAATTGAAAATTTTTTAAAATTTTGGACGACTTCCTACCTCTTCAACAAATTGAAAATTTTTTAAAATTTTGGACGACTTCCTACCTTGTCAACAAATTGAAATTTTTTTAAAATTTTGAACGACTTCCTACCTTTTTAACAAATTGAAAGTTTTTTAAAATTTTGGACGACTTCCTACCTTGTCAAAAAATTGAAAATTTTTTAAAATTTTGGACGACTTGCTAGCTTGTCAACAAGCTGAAAATTTTTTAAAATTTTGGGCGACTTTATACCTTGTCAACAAATTGAAAGTTTCTTGAAATTTTGGACGACTTCCTACCTTGTCAAAAAATTGAAAATTTTTTAAAATTTTGGACGACTTCCTACCTTGTCAACAAATTGAAAATTTTTTAAAATTTTGGACGAGTTCCTACCTTGTCAACAAATTGAAAGTTTTTAAAATTTTGGACGACTTCCTACCTTGTCAAAAAATTGAAAATTTTTTAAAATTTTGGACGACTTCCTACCTTGTCAACAAATTGAAAATTTTTTAAAATTTTGGACGAGTTCCTACCTTGTCAACAAATTGAAAATTTTTTAAAATTTTGGACGACTTCCTACCTCTTCAACAAATTGAAAATTTTTTAAAATTTTGGACGACTTCCTACCTTGTCAACAAATTGAAATTTTTTTAAAATTTTGAACGACTTCCTACCTTTTTAACAAATTGAAAGTTTTTTAAAATTTTGGACGACTTCCTACCTTGTCAAAAAATTGAAAATTTTTTAAAATTTTGGACGACTTGCTAGCTTGTCAACAAGCTGAAAATTTTTTAAAATTTTGGGCGACTTTATACCTTGTCAACAAATTGAAAGTTTCTTGAAATTTTGGACGACTTCCTACCTTGTCAACAAATTGAAAATTTTTTAAAATTTTGGACGAGTTCCTACCTTGTCAACAAATTGAAAGTTTTTAAAATTTTGGACGACTTCCTACCTTGTCAAAAAATTGAAAATTTTTTAAAATTTTGGACGACTTCCTACCTTGTCAACAAATTGAAAATTTTTTAAAATTTTGGACGAGTTCCTACCTTGTCAACAAATTGAAAATTTTTTAAAATTTTGGACGACTTCCTACCTCTTCAACAAATTGAAAATTTTTTAAAATTTTGGACGACTTCCTACCTTGTCAACAAATTGAAAGTTTTTTAAAATTTTGGAAGACTTCTTACCTTGTCAACATATTGAAATTTTTTTAAAATTTTGCACGACCCAATACCTAGTCAACAAATTGAAAATTTTTTTAAATTTTTGACGTCTTCCTACCTTGTCAAAAAATTGATAATTTTTTAAAATTTTGGACGACTTCCTACCTTGTCAACAAATTGAACATTTTTTAAAATTTTGGACGAGTTCCTACCTTGTCAACAAATTGAAAATTTTTTAAAATTTTGGACGACTTCTTACCTTGTCAACAAATTGAAAATTTTTTAAAATTTTGGACGACTTCTTACCTTTACAACAAATTGAAAATTTTTTAAAATTTTGGACGAGTTCCTACCTTGTCAACAAATTGAAAGTTTTTTAAAATTTTGGACGAGTTCCTACCTTGTCAACAAATTGAAAGTTTTTAAAATTTTGGACGATTTCCTACCTTGTCAAAAAATTGAAAATTTTTTAAAATTTTGGACGACTTCCTACCTTGTCAACAAATTGAAAATTTTTTAAAATTTTGGACGAGTTCCTACCTTGTCAACAAATTGAAAATTTTTTAAAATTTTGGACGACTTCCTACCTCTTCAACAAATTGAAAATTTTTTAAAATTTTGGACGACTTCCTACCTTGTCAACAAATTGAAATTTTTTTAAAATTTTGAACGACTTCCTACCTTTTTAACAAATTGAAAGTTTTTTAAAATTTTGGACGACTTCCTACCTTGTCAAAAAATTGAAAATTTTTTAAAATTTTGGACGACTTGCTAGCTTGTCAAGAAGCTGAAAATTTTTTAAAATTTTGGGCGACTTTATACCTTGTCAACAAATTGAAAGTTTCTTGAAATTTTGGACGACTTCCTACCTTGTCAACAAATTGAAAATTTTTTAAAATTTTGGACGACTTCCTACCTTGTCAACAAATTGAAAATTTTTTAAAATTTTGGACGAGTTCCTACCTTGTCAACAAATTGAAAGTTTTTTAAAATTTTGGACGACTTCCTGCCTTGTCAACAAATTGAAAATTTTTTAAAATTTTGGACGAGTTCCTACCTTGTCAACAAATTGAAAATTTTTTAAAATTTTGGACGACTTCCTACCTTGTGAAAAAATTGAAAATTTTTTTAAAATTTTGAACAACTTCTTACCTTGTCAACAAATTGAAAGTTTTTTAAAATTTTGGACGACTTCCTACCTTGTCAAAAAATTGAAAATTTTTTAAAATTTTGGACGACTTGCTACCTTGTCAACAAATTGAAAGTTTTTTAAAATTTTGGGCGACTTCCTACGTTGTCAACAAATTGAAAGTTTCTTGAAATTTTGAACGACTTCCTACCTTGTCAAAAAATTGAAAATTTTTTAAAATTTTGGACGACTTCCTACCTTGTCAACAAATTGAAAATTTTTTAAAATTTTGGACGAGTTCCTACCTTGTCAACAAATTGAAAATTTTTTAAAATTTTGGACGAGTTCCTACCTTGTCAACAAATTGAAAGTTTTTTAAAATTTTGGACGAGTTCCTACCTTGTCAACAAATTGAAAGTTTTTAAAATTTTGGACGACTTCCTACCTTGTCAAAAAATTGAAAATTTTTTAAAATTTTGGACGACTTCCTACCTTGTCAACAAATTGAAAATTTTTTAAAATTTTGGACGAGTTCCTACCTTGTCAACAAATTGAAAATTTTTTAAAATTTTGGACGAGTTCCTACCTTGTCAACAAATTGAAAATTTTTTAAAATTTTGGACGACTTCCTACCTCTTCAACAAATTGAAAATTTTTTAAAATTTTGGACGACTTCCTACCTTGTCAACAAATTGAAATTTTTTTAAAATTTTGAACGACTTCCTACCTTTTTAACAAATTGAAAGTTTTTTAAAATTTTGGACGACTTCCTACCTTGTCAAAAAATTGAAAATTTTTTAAAATTTTGGACGACTTGCTAGCTTGTCAACAAGCTGAAAATTTTTTAAAATTTTGGGCGACTTTATACCTTGTCAACAAATTGAAAGTTTCTTGAAATTTTGGACGACTTCCTACCTTGTCAAAAAATTGAAAATTTTTTAAAATTTTGGACGACTTCCTACCTTGTCAACAAATTGAAAATTTTTTAAAATTTTGGACGAGTTCCTACCTTGTCAACAAATTGAAAGTTTTTAAAATTTTGGACGACTTCCTACCTTGTCAAAAAATTGAAAATTTTTTAAAATTTTGGACGACTTCCTACCTTGTCAACAAGCTGAAAATTTTTTAAAATTTTGGGCGACTTTATACCTTGTCAACAAATTGAAAGTTTCTTGAAATTTTGGACGACTTCCTACCTTGTCAAAAAATTGAAAATTTTTTAAAATTTTGGACGAGTTCCTACCTTGTCAACAAATTGAAAATTTTTTAAAATTTTGGACGAGTTCCTACCTTGTCAACAAATTGAAAATTTTTTAAAATTTTGGACGACTTCCTACCTCTTCAACAAATTGAAAATTTTTTAAAATTTTGGACGACTTCCTACCTTGTCAACAAATTGAAATTTTTTTAAAATTTTGAACGACTTCCTACCTTTTTAACAAATTGAAAGTTTTTTAAAATTTTGGACGACTTCCTACCTTGTCAAAAAATTGAAAATTTTTTAAAATTTTGGACGACTTGCTAGCTTGTCAACAAGCTGAAAATTTTTTAAAATTTTGGGCGACTTTATACCTTGTCAACAAATTGAAAGTTTCTTGAAATTTTGGACGACTTCCTACCTTGTCAAAAAATTGAAAATTTTTTAAAATTTTGGACGACTTCCTACCTTGTCAACAAGCTGAAAATTTTTTAAAATTTTGGGCGACTTTATACCTTGTCAACAAATTGAAAGTTTCTTGAAATTTTGGACGACTTCCTACCTTGTCAACAAATTGAAAATTTTTTAAAATTTTGGACGAGTTCCTACCTTGTCAACAAATTGAAAGTTTTTAAAATTTTGGACGACTTCCTACCTTGTCAAAAAATTGAAAATTTTTTAAAATTTTGGACGACTTCCTACCTTGTCAACAAATTGAAAATTTTTTAAAATTTTGGACGAGTTCCTACCTTGTCAACAAATTGAAAATTTTTTAAAATTTTGGACGACTTCCTACCTCTTCAACAAATTGAAAATTTTTTAAAATTTTGGACGACTTCCTACCTTGTCAACAAATTGAAAGTTTTTTAAAATTTTGGAAGACTTCTTACCTTGTCAACATATTGAAATTTTTTTAAAATTTTGCACGACCCAATACCTAGTCAACAAATTGAAAATTTTTTTAAATTTTTGACGTCTTCCTACCTTGTCAAAAAATTGATAATTTTTTAAAATTTTGGACGACTTCCTACCTTGTCAACAAATTGAACATTTTTTAAAATTTTGGACGAGTTCCTACCTTGTCAACAAATTGAAAATTTTTTAAAATTTTGGACGACTTCTTACCTTGTCAACAAATTGAAAATTTTTTAAAATTTTGGACGACTTCTTACCTTTACAACAAATTGAAAATTTTTTAAAATTTTGGACGAGTTCCTACCTTGTCAACAAATTGAAAGTTTTTTAAAATTTTGGACGAGTTCCTACCTTGTCAACAAATTGAAAGTTTTTAAAATTTTGGACGATTTCCTACCTTGTCAAAAAATTGAAAATTTTTTAAAATTTTGGACGACTTCCTACCTTGTCAACAAATTGAAAATTTTTTAAAATTTTGGACGAGTTCCTACCTTGTCAACAAATTGAAAATTTTTTAAAATTTTGGACGACTTCCTACCTCTTCAACAAATTGAAAATTTTTTAAAATTTTGGACGACTTCCTACCTTGTCAACAAATTGAAATTTTTTTAAAATTTTGAACGACTTCCTACCTTTTTAACAAATTGAAAGTTTTTTAAAATTTTGGACGACTTCCTACCTTGTCAAAAAATTGAAAATTTTTTAAAATTTTGGACGACTTGCTAGCTTGTCAACAAGCTGAAAATTTTTTAAAATTTTGGGCGACTTTATACCTTGTCAACAAATTGAAAGTTTCTTGAAATTTTGGACGACTTCCTACCTTGTCAACAAATTGAAAATTTTTTAAAATTTTGGACGACTTCCTACCTTGTCAACAAATTGAAAATTTTTTAAAATTTTGGACGAGTTCCTACCTTGTCAACAAATTGAAAGTTTTTTAAAATTTTGGACGACTTCCTGCCTTGTCAACAAATTGAAAATTTTTTAAAATTTTGGACGAGTTCCTACCTTGTCAACAAAATGAAAATTTTTTAAAATTTTGGACGACTTCCTACCTTGTGAAAAAATTGAAAATTTTTTTAAAATTTTGAACAACTTCTTACCTTGTCAACAAATTGAAAGTTTTTTAAAATTTTGGACGACTTCCTACCTTGTCAAAAAATTGAAAATTTTTTAAAATTTTGGACGACTTGCTACCTTGTCAACAAGCTGAAAATTTTTTAAAATTTTGGGCGACTTCCTACGTTGTCAACAAATTGAAAGTTTCTTGAAATTTTGAACGACTTCCTACCTTGTCAAAAAATTGAAAATTTTTTAAAATTTTGGACGACTTCCTACCTTGTCAACATATTGAAAATTTTTTTAAAATTTTGAACGACTTCCTACCTTGTCAACATTGAAAGTTTTTTAAAATTTTGGACGACTTCTTACCTTGTCAACATATTGAAATTTTTTTAAAATTTTGCACGACCCAATACCTAGTCAACAAATTGAAAATTTTTTTAAATTTTTGACGTCTTCCTACCTTGTCAAAAAATTGATAATTTTTTAAAATTTTGGACGACTTCCTACCTTGTCAACAAATTGAACATTTTTTAAAATTTTGGACGAGTTCCTACCTTGTCAACAAATTGAAAATTTTTTAAAATTTTGGACGACTTCTTTCCTTGTCAACAAATTGAAAATTTTTTAAAATTTTGGACGACTTCTTACCTTTACAACAAATTGAAAATTTTTTAAAATTTTGGACGAGTTCCTACCTTGTCAACAAATTGAAAGTTTTTTAAAATTTTGGACGAGTTCCTACCTTGTCAACAAATTGAAAGTTTTTAAAATTTTGGACGACTTGCTAGCTTGTCAACAAGCTGAAAATTTTTTAAAATTTTGGGCGACTTTATACCTTGTCAACAAATTGAAAGTTTCTTGAAATTTTGGACGACTTCCTACCTTGTCAAAAAATTGAAAATTTTTTAAAATTTTGGACGACTTCCTACCTTGTCAACAAATTGAAAATTTTTTAAAATTTTGGACGAGTTCCTACCTTGTCAACAAATTGAAAGTTTTTTAAAATTTTGGACGACTTCCTGCCTTGTCAACAAATTGAAAATTTTTTAAAATTTTGGACTAGTTCCTACCTTGTCACCAAATTGAAAATTTTTTAAAATTTTGGACGAGTTCCTACCTTGTCAACAAATTGAAAATTTTTTAAAATTTTGGGCGACTTCCTACCTTGTCATCGAATTGAAAGTTTTTTTAAATTTTGGACGACTTCCTACCTTGTCAAAAAATTTAAAATTTTTTAAAATTTTTCACGACCCCCTGCCTAATCAACAAATTGTAAATTTTTTAAAATTTTGGACGACTTCCTACCTTGTCAACAAACTGAAAATTTTTTAAAATTTTGGGCGACTTCCTACCTTGTCAACAAATTGAAAGTTTTTTGAAATTTTGGACGACTTCCTACCTTGTCAACAAATTGAAAATTTTTTAAAATTTTGGACGACTTCCTACCTTGTCAAAAAATTGAAAATTTTTTAAAATTTTGGACGACTTCCTACCTTGTCAACAAATTGAAAATTTTTTAAAATTTTGGACGACTTTCTACCTTGCCAACAAATTGAAAATTTCTTAAAATTTTGGACGAGTTCCTACCTTGTCAACAAATTGAAAATTTTTTAAAATTTTGGACGACTTCCTACCTTGTCAAAAAATTGAAAATTTTTTAAAATTTTGGACGACTTGCTAGCTTGTCAACAAGCTGAAAATTTTTTAAAATTTTGGACGAGTTCCTACCTTGTCAACAAATTGAAAGTTTTTAAAATTTTGGACGACTTCCTACCTTGTCAAAAAATTGAAAATTTTTTAAAATTTTGGACGACTTCCTACCTTGTCAACAAATTGAAAATTTTTTAAAATTTTGGACGACTTCCTACCTTGTCAACAAATTGAAAGTTTTTTAAAATTTTGGACGACTTCTTACCTTGTCAACATATTGAAATTTTTTTAAAATTTTGCACGACCCAATACCTAGTCAACAAATTGAAAATTTTTTTAAATTTTTGACGACTTCCTACCTTGTCAAAAAATTGATAATTTTTTAAAATTTTGGACGACTTCCTACCTTGTCAACAAATTGAACATTTTTTAAAATTTTGGACGAGTTCCTACCTTGTCAACAAATTGAAAATTTTTTGAAATTTTGGACGACTTCTTACCTTGTCAACAAATTGAAAATTTTTTAAAATTTTGGACGACTTCTTACCTTTACAACAAATTGAAAATTTTTTAAAATTTTGGACGAGTTCCTACCTTGTCAACAAATTGAAAGTTTTTTAAAATTTTGGACGAGTTCCTACCTTGTCAACAAATTGAAAGTTTTTAAAATTTTGGACGACTTCCTACCTTGTCAACAAATTGAACATTTTTTAAAATTTTGGACGAGTTCCTACCTTGTCAACAAATTGAAAATTTTTTGAAATTTTGGACGACTTCTTACCTTGTCAACAAATTGAAAATTTTTTAAAATTTTGGACGACTTCTTACCTTTACAACAAATTGAAAATTTTTTAAAATTTTGGACGAGTTCCTACCTTGTCAACAAATTGAAAGTTTTTTAAAATTTTGGACGAGTTCCTACCTTGTCAACAAATTGAAAGTTTTTAAAATTTTGGACGACTTCCTACCTTGTCAAAAAATTGAAAATTTTTTAAAATTTTGGACGACTTCCTACCTTGTCAACAAATTGAAAATTTTTTAAAATTTTGGCCGAGTTCCTACCTTGTCAACAAATGAAAAATTTTTTAAAATTTTGGACGACTTCCTACCTTGTCAACAAATTGAAAATTTTTTAAAATTTTGGACGACTTCCTACCTTGTCAACAAATTGAAAATTTTTTAAAATTTTGGACGACTTCCTACCTTGTCAACAAATTGAAATTTTTTTAAAATTTTGAACGACTTCCTACCTTTTTAACAAATTGAAAGTTTTTTAAAATTTTGGACGACTTCCTACCTTGTCAAAAAATTGAAAATTTTTTAAAATTTTGGACGACTTGCTAGCTTGTCAACAAGCTGAAAATTTTTTAAAATTTTGGGCGACTTTATACCTTGTCAACAAATTGAAAGTTTCTTGAAATTTTGGACAACTTCCTACCTTGTCAAAAAATTGAAAATTTTTTAAAATTTTGGACGACTTCCTACCTTGTCAACAAATTGAAAATTTTTTAAAATTTTGGACGAGTTCCTACCTTGTCAACAAATTGAAAGTTTTTTAAAATTTTGGACGACTTCCTGTCTTGTCAACAAATTGAAAATTTTTTAAAATTTTGGACGAGTTCCTACCTTGTCAACAAATTGAAAATTTTTTAAAATTTTGGACGAGTTCCTACCTTGTCAACAAATTGAAAGTTTTTTAAAATTTTGGACGAGTTCCTACCTTGTCAACAAATTGAAAATTTTTTAAAATTTTGGACGACTTCTTACTTTGTCAACAAATTGAAAATTTTTTAAAATTTTGGACGACTTCTTACCTTTACAACAAATTGAAAATTTTTTAAAATTTTGGACGAGTTCCTACCTTGTCAACAAATTGAAAGTTTTTTAAAATTTTGGACGAGTTCCTACCTTGTCAACAAATTGAAAGCTTTTAAAATTTTGGACGACTTCCTACCTTGTCAAAAAATTGAAAGTTTTTTAAAATTTTGGACGACTTCCTACCTTGTCAACAAATTGAAAATTTTTTAAAATTTTGGACGACTTCCTACCTTGTCAACAAATTGAAAATTTTTTAAAATTTTGGACGACTTCCTACCTTGTCAACAAATTGAAATTTTTTTAAAATTTTGAACGACTTCCTACCTTTTTAACAAATTGAAAGTTTTTAAAAATTTTGGACGACTTCCTACCTTGTCAAAAAATTGAAAATTTTTTAAAATTTTGGACGACTTGCTAGCTTGTCAACAAGCTGAAAATTTTTTAAAATTTTGGGCGACTTTATACCTTGTCAACAAATTGAAAGTTTCTTGAAATTTTGGACGACTTCCTACCTTGTCAACAAACTGAAAATTTTTTAAAATTTTGGGCGACTTCCTACCTTGTCAACAAATTGAAAGTTTTTTGAAATTTTGGACGACTTCCTACCTTGTCAACAAATTGAAAATTTTTTAAAATTTTGGACGACTTCCTACCTTGTCAAAAAATTGAAAATTTTTTAAAATTTTGGACGACTTCCTACCTTGTCAACAAATTGAAAATTTTTTAAAATTTTGGACGACTTTCTACCTTGTCAACAAATTGAAAATTTTTTAAAATTTTGGACGAGTTCCTACCTTGTCAACAAATTGAAAATTTTTTAAAATTTTGGACGACTTCCTACCTTGTCAAAAAATTGAAAATTTTTTAAAATTTTGGACGACTTGCTAGCTTGTCAACAAACTGAAAATTTTTTAAAATTTTGGACGAGTTCCTACCTTGTCAACAAATTGAAAGTTTTTAAAATTTTGGACGACTTCCTACCTTGTCAAAAAATTGAAAATTTTTTAAAATTTTGGACGACTTCCTACCTTGTCAACAAATTGAAAATTTTTTAAAATTTTGGACGACTTCCTACCTTGTCAAAAAATTGAAAATTTTTTAAAATTTTGGACGACTTGCTAGCTTGTCAACAAGCTGAAAATTTTTTAAAATTTTGGGCGACTTTATACCTTGTCAACAAATTGAAAGTTTCTTGAAATTTTGGACAACTTCCTACCTTGTCAACAAATTGAAAGTTTTTTAAAATTTTGGACGACTTCCTACCTTGTCAACAAATTGAAAGTTTTTAAAATTTTGGACGACTTCCTACCTTGTCAAAAAATTGAAAATTTTTTAAAATTTTGGACGACTTCCTACCTTGTCAACAAATTGAAAATTTTTTAAAATTTTGGACGACTTCCTACCTTGTCAAAAAATTGAAAATTTTTTAAAATTTTGGACGACTTGTTAGCTTGTCAACAAGCTGAAAATTTTTTAAAATT
The DNA here is from genome assembly GCF_029603195.1 of Condylostylus longicornis. Taxonomy (NCBI): domain Eukaryota; kingdom Metazoa; phylum Arthropoda; class Insecta; order Diptera; family Dolichopodidae; genus Condylostylus; species Condylostylus longicornis. Next base: position 1,306,721 of record NW_026577998.1, read on the forward strand.
TTGGGCGACTTTATACCTTGTCAACAAATTGAAAGTTTCTTGAAATTTTGGACGACTTCCTACCTTGTCAACAAATTGAAAATTTTTTAAAATTTTGGACGACTTCCTACCTTGTCAACAAATTGAAAATTTTTTTAAATTTTTGACGACTTCCTACCTTGTCAAAAAATTGATAATTTTTTAAAATTTTGGACGACTTCCTACCTTGTCAAAAAATTGATAATTTTTTAAAATTTTGGACGACTTCCTACCTTGTCAACAAATTGAAAATTTTTTTAAATTTTTGACGACTTCCTACCTTGTCAAAAAATCGAAAATTTTTTAAAATTTTGGACGACTTGCTAGCTTGTCAACAAACTGAAAATTTTTTAAAATTTTGGACGAGTTCCTACCTTGTCAACAAATTGAAAGTTTTTAAAATTTTGGACGACTTCCTACCTTGTCAAAAAATTGAAAATTTTTTAAAATTTTGGACGACTTCCTACCTTGTCAACAAATTGAAAATTTTTTAAAATTTTGGACGACTTCCTACCTTGTCAAAAAATTGAAAATTTTTTAAAATTTTGGACGACTTGCTAGCTTGTCAACAAGCTGAAAATTTTTTAAAATTTTGGGCGACTTTATACCTTGTCAACAAATTGAAAGTTTCTTGAAATTTTGGACAACTTCCTACCTTGTCAACAAATTGAAAGTTTTTTAAAATTTTGGACGACTTCCTACCTTGTCAACAAATTGAAAGTTTTTAAAATTTTGGACGACTTCCTACCTTGTCAACAAATTGAAAATTTTTTTAAATTTTTGACGACTTCCTACCTTGTCAAAAAATTGATAATTTTTTAAAATTTTGGACGACTTCCTACCTTGTCAAAAAATTGATAATTTTTTAAAATTTTGGACGACTTCCTACCTTGTCAACAAATTGAAAATTTTTTAAAATTTTGGACGACTTCCTACCTTGTCAACAAATTGAAAATTTTTTTAAATTTTTGACGACTTCCTACCTTGTCAAAAAATTGATAATTTTTTAAAATTTTGGACGACTTCCTACCTTGTCAAAAAATTGATAATTTTTTAAAATTTTGGACGACTTCCTACCTTGTCAACAAATTGAAAATTTTTTTAAATTTTTGACGACTTCCTACCTTGTCAAAAAATCGAAAATTTTTTAAAATTTTGGACGACTTGCTAGCTTGTCAACAAACTGAAAATTTTTTAAAATTTTGGACGAGTTCCTACCTTGTCAACAAATTGAAAGTTTTTAAAATTTTGGACGACTTCCTACCTTGTCAAAAAATTGAAAATTTTTTAAAATTTTGGACGACTTCCTACCTTGTCAACAAATTGAAAATTTTTTTAAATTTTTGACGACTTGTTAGCTTGTCAACAAGCTGAAAATTTTTTAAAATTTTGGGCGACTTTATACCTTGTCAACAAATTGAAAGTTTCTTGAAATTTTGGACGACTTCCTACCTTGTCAACAAATTGAAAATTTTTTAAAATTTTGGACGACTTCCTACCTTGTCAACAAATTGAAAATTTTTTTAAATTTTTGACGACTTCCTACCTTGTCAAAAAATTGATAATTTTTTAAAATTTTGGACGACTTCCTACCTTGTCAAAAAATTGATAATTTTTTAAAATTTTGGACGACTTCCTACCTTGTCAACAAATTGAAAATTTTTTTAAATTTTTGACGACTTCCTACCTTGTCAAAAAATCGAAAATTTTTTAAAATTTTGGACGACTTGCTAGCTTGTCAACAAACTGAAAATTTTTTAAAATTTTGGACGAGTTCCTACCTTGTCAACAAATTGAAAGTTTTTAAAATTTTGGACGACTTCCTACCTTGTCAAAAAATTGAAAATTTTTTAAAATTTTGGACGACTTCCTACCTTGTCAACAAATTGAAAATTTTTTAAAATTTTTGACGACTTCCTACCTTGTCAAAAAATCGAAAATTTTTTAAAATTTTGGACGACTTGCTAGCTTGTCAACAAACTGAAAATTTTTTAAAATTTTGGACGAGTTCCTACCTTGTCAACAAATTGAAAGTTTTTAAAATTTTGGACGACTTCCTACCTTGTCAAAAAATTGAAAATTTTTTAAAATTTTGGACGACTTCCTACCTTGTCAACAAATTGAAAATTTTTTAAAATTTTGGACGACTTCCTACCTTGTCAAAAAATTGAAAATTTTTTAAAATTTTGGACGACTTGCTAGCTTGTCAACAAGCTGAAAATTTTTTAAAATTTTGGGCGACTTTATACCTTGTCAACAAATTGAAAGTTTCTTGAAATTTTGGACAACTTCCTACCTTGTCAACAAATTGAAAGTTTTTTAAAATTTTGGACGACTTCCTACCTTGTCAACAAATTGAAAGTTTTTAAAATTTTGGACGACTTCCTACCTTGTCAAAAAATTGAAAATTTTTAAAATTTTGGACGACTTCCTACCTTGTCAACAAATTGAAAATTTTTTAAAATTTTGGACGACTTGTTAGCTTGTCAACAAGCTGAAAATTTTTTAAAATTTTGGGCGACTTTATACCTTGTCAACAAATTGAAAGTTTCTTGAAATTTTGGACGACTTCCTACCTTGTCAACAAATTGAAAATTTTTTAAAATTTTGGACGACTTCCTACCTTGTCAACAAATTGAAAATTTTTTTAAATTTTTGACGACTTCCTACCTTGTCAAAAAATTGATAATTTTTTAAAATTTTGGACGACTTCCTACCTTGTCAACAAATTGAAAATTTTTTTATAATTTTGGACGAGTTCCTACTTTGTCAACAAATTGAAAATTTTTTAAAATTTTGGACGACCCAATACCTTGTCAACAAATTGAAAATTTTTTAAAATTTTGGACGACTTCCTACCTTGTCAACAAATTGAAAATTTTTTAAAATTTTGGACGAGTTCCTACCTTGTCAACAAATTGAAAGTTTTTTAAAATTTTGGACGACATCCTACCTTGTCAAAAAAATGAAAATTTTTTTAAAATTTTGAACGACTTCCTACCTTGTCAACAAATTGAAAGTTTTTTGAAATTTTGGACGACTTCCTACCTTGTCAACAAATTGAAAATTTTTTAAAATTTTGGACGACTTCCTACCTTGTCAACAAATTGAAATTTTTTTAAAATTTTGAACGACTTCCTACCTTTTTAACAAATTGAAAGTTTTTTAAAATTTTGGACGACTTCCTACCTTGTCAAAAAATTGAAAATTTTTTAAAATTTTGGACGACTTGCTAGCTTGTCAACAAGCTGAAAATTTTTTAAAATTTTGGGCGACTTTATACCTTGTCAACAAATTGAAAGTTTCTTGAAATTTTGGACGACTTCCTACCTTGTCAAAAAATTGAAAATTTTTTAAAATTTTGGACGACTTCCTACCTTGTCAACAAATTGAAAATTTTTTAAAATTTTGGACGAGTTCCTACCTTGTCAACAAATTGAAAGTTTTTTAAAATTTTGGACGACTTCCTGTCTTGTCAACAAATTGAAAATTTTTTAAAATTTTGGACGAGTTCCTACCTTGTCAACAAATTGAAAATTTTTTAAAATTTTGGACGAGTTCCTACCTTGTCAACAAATTGAAAGTTTTTTAAAATTTTGGACGAGTTCCTACCTTGTCAACAAATTGAAAATTTTTTAAAATTTTGGACGACTTCTTACTTTGTCAACAAATTGAAAATTTTTTAAAATTTTGGACGACTTCTTACCTTTACAACAAATTGAAAATTTTTTAAAATTTTGGACGAGTTCCTACCTTGTCAACAAATTGAAAGTTTTTTAAAATTTTGGACGAGTTCCTACCTTGTCAACAAATTGAAAGATTTTAAAATTTTGGACGACTTCCTACCTTGTCAAAAAATTGAAAGTTTTTTAAAATTTTGGACGACTTCCTACCTTGTCAACAAATTGAAAATTTTTTAAAATTTTGGACGACTTCCTACCTTGTCAACAAATTGAAAATTTTTTAAAATTTTGGACGACTTCCTACCTTGTCAACAAATTGAAATTTTTTTAAAATTTTGAACGACTTCCTACCTTTTTAACAAATTGAAAGTTTTTAAAAATTTTGAACGACTTCCTACCTTGTCAAAAAATTGAAAATTTTTTAAAATTTTGGACGACTTGCTAGCTTGTCAACAAGCTGAAAATTTTTTAAAATTTTGGGCGACTTTATACCTTGTCAACAAATTGAAAGTTTCTTGAAATTTTGGACGACTTCCTACCTTGTCAACAAACTGAAAATTTTTTAAAATTTTGGGCGACTTCCTACCTTGTCAACAAATTGAAAGTTTTTTGAAATTTTGGACGACTTCCTACCTTGTCAACAAATTGAAAATTTTTTAAAATTTTGGACGACTTCCTACCTTGTCAAAAAATTGAAAATTTTTTAAAATTTTGGACGACTTCCTACCTTGTCAACAAATTGAAAATTTTTTAAAATTTTGGACGACTTTCTACCTTGTCAACAAATTGAAAATTTTTTAAAATTTTGGACGAGTTCCTACCTTGTCAACAAATTGAAAATTTTTTAAAATTTTGGACGACTTCCTACCTTGTCAAAAAATTGAAAATTTTTTAAAATTTTGGACGACTTGCTAGCTTGTCAACAAACTGAAAATTTTTTAAAATTTTGGACGAGTTCCTACCTTGTCAACAAATTGAAAGTTTTTAAAATTTTGGACGACTTCCTACCTTGTCAAAAAATTGAAAATTTTTTAAAATTTTGGACGACTTCCTACCTTGTCAACAAATTGAAAATTTTTTAAAATTTTGGACGACTTCCTACCTTGTCAAAAAATTGAAAATTTTTTAAAATTTTGGACGACTTGCTAGCTTGTCAACAAGCTGAAAATTTTTTAAAATTTTGGGCGACTTTATACCTTGTCAACAAATTGAAAGTTTCTTGAAATTTTGGACAACTTCCTACCTTGTCAACAAATTGAAAGTTTTTTAAAATTTTGGACGACTTCCTACCTTGTCAACAAATTGAAAGTTTTTAAAATTTTGGACGACTTCCTACCTTGTCAAAAAATTGAAAATTTTTTAAAATTTTGGACGACTTCCTACCTTGTCAACAAATTGAAAATTTTTTAAAATTTTGGACGACTTCCTACCTTGTCAAAAAATTGAAAATTTTTTAAAATTTTGGACGACTTGCTAGCTTGTCAACAAGCTGAAAATTTTTTAAAATTTTGGGCGACTTTATACCTTGTCAACAAATTGAAAGTTTCTTGAAATTTTGGACGACTTCCTACCTTGTCAACAAATTGAAAATTTTTTAAAATTTTGGACGACTTCCTACCTTGTCAACAAATTGAAATTTTTTTTAAATTTTTGACGACTTCCTACCTTGTCAAAAAATTGATAATTTTTTAAAATTTTGGACGACTTCCTACCTTGTCAACAAATTGAAAATTTTTTTATAATTTTGGACGAGTTCCTACTTTGTCAACAAATTGAAAATTTTTTAAAATTTTGGACGACTTCTTACCTTGTCAACAAATTGAAAATTTTTTAAAATTTTGGACGACTTCCTACCTTGTCAACAAATTGAAAATTTTTTAAAATTTTGGACGAGTTCCTACCTTGTCAACAAATTGAAAGTTTTTTAAAATTTTGGACGACATCCTACCTTGTCAAAAAAATGAAAATTTTTTTAAAATTTTGAACGACTTCCTACCTTGTCAACAAATTGAAAGTTTTTTGAAATTTTGGACGACTTCCTACCTTGTCAACAAATTGAAAATTTTTTACAATTTTGGACGAGTTCCTACCTTGTCAACAAATTGAAAATTTTTTAAAATTTTGGACGACTTCCTACCTTATCAACAAATTGAAAATTTTATAAAATTTTGGACGACTTCCTACCTTGTCAACAAATTGAAAATTTTTTAAAATTTTGGACGAGTTCCTACCTTGTCAACAAATTGAAAGTTTTTTAAAATTTTGGACGACTTCCTGCCTTGTCAAAAAAATGAAAATTTTTCAAAATTTTGGACGACTTCCTACCTTGTCAACAAATTGAAAATTTTTTAAAATTTTGGACGAGTTCCTACCTTGTCAACAAATTGAAAATTTTTTAAAATTTTGGACGACTTGCTACCTTGTCAACAAATTGAAAATTTTTTAAAATTTTGGACGAGTTCCTACCTTGTCAACAAATTGAAAATTTTTTAAAATTTTGGACGACTTCCTACCTTGTCAACAAATTGAAAATTTTTTAAAATTTTGGACGACTTGCTACCTTGTCAAAAAATTGAAAATTTTTTAAAATTTTGGACGACTTGCTACCTTGTCAACAAATTGAAAATTTTTTAAAATTTTGGACGAGTTCCTGCTTTGTCAAAAAAATGAAAATTTTTCAAAATTTTGGACGACTTCCTACCTTGTCAACAAATTGAAAATTTTTTAAAATTTTGGAAGAGTTCCTACCTTGTCAACAAATTGAAAATTTTTTAAAATTTTGGACGACTTGCTACCTTGTCAACAAATTGAAAATTTTTTAAAATTTTGGACGAGTTCCTACCTTGTCAACAAATTGAAAATTTTTTAAAATTTTGGACGACTTCCTACCTTGTCAACAAATTGAAAGTTTTTTGAAATTTTGGACAACTTCCTACCTTGTCAACAAATTGGAAATTTTTTAAAATTTTGGACGACTTCCTACCTTGTCAACAAATTGAAAATTTTTTAAAATTTTGGACGACTTCCTACCTTGTCAACAAATTGAAAATTTTTTAAAATTTTGGACGAGTTCCTACCTTGTCAACAAATTGAAAGTTATTTAAAATTTTGGACGAGTTCCTACCTTGTCAACAAATTGAAAGTTATTTAAAATTTTGGACAACTTCCTACCTTGTCAACAAATTGAAAATTTTTTAAAATTTTTCACGACCCCCTGCCTAATCAACAAATTGTAAATTTTTTAAAATTTTGGACAACTTCCTACCTTGTCAACAAACTGAAAATTTTTTAAAATTTTGGGCGACTTCCTACCTTGTCAACAAATTGAAAGTTTTTTGAAATTTTGGACGACTTCCTACCTTGTCAACAAATTGAAAATTTTTTAAAATTTTGGACGACTTCCTACCTTGTCAACAAATTGAAAATTTTTTAAAATTTTGGACGACTTCCTACCTTGTCAACAAACTGAAAATTTTTTAAAATTTTGGGCGACTTCCTACCTTGTCAACAAATTGAAAGTTTTTTGAAATTTTGGACGACTTCCTACTTTGTCAACAAATTGAAAGTTTTTTAAAATTTTGGACGACTTCCTACCTTGTCAAAAAATTGAAAATTTTTTAAAATTTTGGACGACTTGCTAGCTTGTCAACAAGCTGAAAATTTTTAAAAATTTTGGGCGACTTCCTACCTTGTCAACAAATTGAAAGTCTTGAAGTTTTGGACGACTTTCTACCTTGTCAAAAAATTGAAAATTTTTTAAAATTTTGGACGACTTCCTACCTTGTCAACAAATTCAAAATTTTTTAAAATTTTGGGCGACTTCCTACCTTGTCAACAAATTGAAAGTTTCTGGAAATTTTGGACGACTTTCTACCTTGTCAAAAAATTGAAAATTTTTTAAAATTTTGGACGACTTCCTACCTTGTCAACAAATTGAAAATTTTTTAAAATTTTGGACGAGTTCCTACCTTGTCAACAAATTGAAAGTTATTTAAAATTTTGGACGACTTCCTACCTTGTCAACAAATTGAAAATTTTTTAAAATTTTGGACGACTTCCTACCTTGTCAAAAAATTGAAAATTTTTTAAAATTTTGGACGACTTCCTACCTTGTCAACAAACTGAAAATTTTTTAAAATTTTGGGCGACTTCCTACCTTGTCAACAAATTGAAAATTTTTTAAAATTTTGGACGAGTTCCTACCTTGTCAACAAATTGAAAGTTTTTTAAAATTTTGGACGACTTCCTGCCTTGTCAACAAATTGAAAATTTTTTAAAATTTTGGACGACTTATTACCTTGTCAAAAAACTGAAAATTTTTTAAAATTTTGGACGACTTCCTACCTTGTCAAAAAATTGAAAATTTTTTAAAATTTTGGACGACTTGCTACCTTGTCAACAAATTGAAAATTTTTTAAAATTTTGGACGAGTTCCTACCTTGTCAACAAATTGAAAATTTTTTAAAATTTTGGACGACTTCCTACCTTGTCAACAAATTGAAAATTTTTTAAAATTTTGGACGACTTGCTACCTTGTCAACAAATTGAAAATTTTTTAAAATTTTGGACGAGTTCCTACCTTGTCAACAAATTGAAAATTTTTTAAAATTTTGGACGGCTTCCTGCCTTGTCAAAAAAATGAAAATTTTTCAAAATTTTGGACGACTTCCTACCTTGTCAACAAATTGAAAATTTTTTAAAATTTTGGACGAGTTCCTACCTTGTCAACAAATTGAAAATTTTTTAAAATTTTGGACGACTTCCTACCTTGTCAACAAATTGAAAATTTTTTAAAATTTTGGACGACTTGCTACCTTGTCAACAAATTGAAAATTTTTTAAAATTTTGGACGAGTTCCTACCTTGTCAACAAATTGAAAATTTTTTAAAATTTTGGACGGCTTCCTGCCTTGTCAAAAAAATGAAAATTTTTCAAAATTTTGGACGACTTCCTACCTTGTCAACAAATTGAAAATTTTTTAAAATTTTGGACGAGTTCCTACCTTGTCAACAAATTGAAAATTTTTTAAAATTTTGGACGACTTCCTACCTTGTCAACAAATTGAAAATTTTTTAAAATTTTGGACGACTTGCTACCTTGTCAACAAATTGAAAATTTTTTAAAATTTTGGACGAGTTCCTACCTTGTCAACAAATTGAAAATTTTTTAAAATTTTGGACGGCTTCCTGCCTTGTCAAAAAAATGAAAATTTTTCAAAATTTTGGACGACTTCCTACCTTGTCAACAAATTGAAAATTTTTTAAAATTTTGGACGAGTTCCTACCTTGTCAACAAATTGAAAATTTTTTAAAATTTTGGACGACTTGCTACCTTGTCAACAAATTGAAAATTTTTTAAAATTTTGGACGACTTGCTACCTTGTCAACAAATTGAAAATTTTTTAAAATTTTGGGCGACTTCCTACCTTGTCAACAAATTGAAAGTTTTTTGAAATTTTGGACGACTTTGTCAACAAATTGAAAATTTTTTAAAATTTTGGACGAGTTCCTACCTTGTCAACAAATTGAAAATTTTTTAAAATTTTGGACGACTTCCTACCTTATCAACAAATTGAAAATTTTATAAAATTTTGGACGACTTCCTACCTTGTCAACAAATTGAAAATTTTTTAAAATTTTGGACGAGTTCCTACCTTGTCAACAAATTGAAAATTTTTTAAAATTTTGGCGACTTCCTACCTTATCAACAAATTGAAAATTTTATAAAATTTTGGACGACTTCCTACCTTGTCAACAAATTGAAAATTTTTTAAAATTTTGGACGAGTTCCTACCTTGTCAACAAATTGAAAGTTTTTTAAAATTTTGGACGACTTCCTGCCTTGTCAAAAAAATGAAAATTTTTCAAAATTTTGGACGACTTCCTACCTTGTCAACAAATTGAAAATTTTTTAAAATTTTGGACGAGTTCCTACCTTGTCAACAAATTGAAAATTTTTTAAAATTTTGGACGACTTGCTACCTTGTCAACAAACTGAAAATTTTTTAAAATTTTGGACGACTTGCTACCTTGTCAACAAATTGAAAATTTTTTAAAATTTTGGGCGACTTCCTACCTTGTCAACAAATTGAAAGTTTTTTGAAATTTTGGACGACTTTGTCAACAAATTGAAAATTTTTTAAAATTTTGGACGAGTTCCTACCTTGTCAACAAATTGAAAATTTTTTAAAATTTTGGACGACTTCCTACCTTATCAACAAATTGAAAATTTTATAAAATTTTGGACGACTTCCTACCTTGTCAACAAATTGAAAATTTTTTAAAATTTTGGACGAGTTCCTACCTTGTCAACAAATTGAAAATTTTTTAAAATTTTGGCGACTTCCTACCTTATCAACAAATTGAAAATTTTATAAAATTTTGGACGACTTCCTACCTTGTCAACAAATTGAAAATTTTTTAAAATTTTGGACGAGTTCCTACCTTGTCAACAAATTGAAAGTTTTTTAAAATTTTGGACGACTTCCTGCCTTGTCAAAAAAATGAAAATTTTTCAAAATTTTGGACGACTTCCTACCTTGTCAACAAATTGAAAATTTTTTAAAATTTTGGACGAGTTCCTACCTTGTCAACAAATTGAAAGTTTTTTAAAATTTTGGACGACTTCCTGCCTTGTCAAAAAAATGAAAATTTTTCAAAATTTTGGACGACTTCCTACCTTGTCAACAAATTGAAAATTTTTTAAAATTTTGGACGACTTGCTACCTTGTCAACAAATTGAAAATTTTTTAAAATTTTGGACGATTTCCTACCTTGTCAAAAAACTGAAAATTTTTTAAAATTTTGGACGACTTCCTACCTTGTCAAATTTTTTAAAATTTTGGACGACTTCCTACCTTGTCAAAAAATTGAAAATTTTTTAAAATTTTGGACGACTTGCTAACTTGTCAACAAATTGAAAATTTTTTAAAATTTTGGACGACTTGCTACCTTGTCAACAAATTGAAAATTTTTTAAAATTTTGGACGAGTTCCTACCTTGTCAACAAATTGAAAATTTTTTAAAATTTTGGACGACTTCCTACCTTGTCAACAAATTGAAAATTTTTTAAAATTTTGGACGACTTGCTACCTTGTCAAAAAATTGAAAATTTTTTAAAATTTTGGACGAGTTCCTACCTTGTCAACAAATTGAAAATTTTTTAAAATTTTGGACGACTTGCTACCTTGTCAACTAATTGAAAATTTTTTAAAATTTTGGACGACTTCCTACCTTGTCAAAAACTTGAAAATTTTCTAAAATTTGGAAGACTTCCTACCTTGTCAACAAATTGAAAATTTTTTAAAATTTTGGACGAGTTCCTACCTTGTCAACAAATTGAAAATTTTTTAAAATTTTGGACGACTTCCTACCTTGTCAACAAATTGAAAATTTTTTAAAATTTTGGACGAGTTCCTAGCTTGTCAACAAATTGAAAATTTTTTAAAATTTTGGACGACTTCCTACCTTGTCAACAAATTGAAAATTTTTTAAAATTTTGGACGAGTTCCTACCTTGTCAACAAATTGAAAATTTTTTAAAATTTTGGACGACTTGCTACCTTGTCAACAAATTGAAAATTTTTTAAAATTTTGGACGAGTTCCTACCTTGTCAACAAATTGAAAATTTTTCAATATTTTGGACGACTTCCTACCTTGTCAACAAATTGAAAGTTTTTTGAAATTTTGGACGACTTCCTACCTTGTCAACAAATTGAAAATTTTTTAAAATTTTGGACGAGTTCCTACCTTGTCAACAAATTGAAAGTTTTTTAAAATTTTGGACGACTTCCTGCCTTGTCAACAAATTGAAAATTTTTTAAAATTTTGGACGACTTCCTACCTTGTCAAAAAACTGAAAATTTTTTAAAATTTTGGACGACTTCCTACCTTGTCAAAAAATTTAAAATTTTTTAAAATTTTGGACGACTTGCTACCTTGTCAACAAATTGAAAATTTTTTAAAATTTTGGACGAGTTCCTACCTTGTCAACAAATTGAAAACTTTTTAAAATTTTGGACGACTTCCTACCTTGTCAACAAATTGAAAATTTTTCAAAATTTTGGACGACTTGCTACCTTGTCAACAAATTGAAAATTTTTTAAAATTTTGGACGAGTTCCTACCTTGTCAACAAATTGAAAATTTTTTAAAATTTTGGACGAGTTCCTACCTTGTCAACAAATTGAAAATTTTTTAAAATTTTGGGCGACTTCCTACCTTGTCATCGAATTGAAAGTTTTTTTAAATTTTGGACGACTTCCTACCTTGTCAAAAAATTGAAAATTTTTTAAAATTTTTCACGACCCCCTGCCTAATCAACAAATTGTAAATTTTTTAAAATTTTGGACGACTTCCTACCTTGTCAACAAACTGAAAATTTTTTAAAATTTTGGGCGACTTCCTACCTGGTCAACAAATTGAAAGTTTTTTGAAATTTTGGACGACTTTCTACCTTGTCAACAAATTGAAAATTTTTTAAAATTTTGGACGAGTTCCTACCTTGTCAACAAATTTAAAATTTTTTAAAATTTTGGACGACTTCCTACCTTGTCAACAAATTGAAAATTTTTTAAAATTTTGGACGACTTTCTACCTTGTCAACAAATTGAAAATTTTTTAAAATTTTGGACGACTTCCTACCTTGTCAACAAACTGAAAGTTATTTAAAATTTTGGACAACTTCCTACCTTGTCAAAAAATTGAAAATTTTTTAAAATTTTTCACGACCCCCTGCTTAATCAACAAATTGTAAATTTTTTAAAATTTTGGACGATTTCCTACCTTGTCAACAAACTGAAAATTTTTTAAAATTTTGGGCGACTTCCTACCTTGTCAACAAATTGAAAGTTTTTTGAAATTTTGAACAACTTCCTACCTTGTCAACAAATTGGAAATTTTTTAAAATTTTGGACGACTTCCTACCTTGTCAACAAATTGAAAATTTTTTAAAATTTTGGACGACTTCCTACCTTGTCAACAAATTGAAAATTTTTTAAAATTTTGGACGAGTTCCTACCTTGTCAACAAATTGAAAGTTATTTAAAATTTTGGACGAGTTCCTACCTTGTTAACAAATTGAAAGTTATTTAAAATTTTGGACAACTTCCTACCTTGTCAAAAAATTGAAAATTTTTTAAAATTTTTCACGACCCCCTGCCTAATCAACAAATTGTAAATGTTTTAAAATTTTGGACGACTTCCTACCTTGTCAACAAACTGAAAATTTTTTAAAATTTTGGGCGACTTCCTACCTTGTCAACAAATTGAAAGTTTTTTGAATTTTGGACGACTTCCTACCTTGTCAACAAATTGAAAATTTTTTAAAATTTTGGACGACTTCCTACCTTGTCAACAAATTGAAAATTTTTTAAAATTTTGGACGACTTCCTACCTTGTCAACAAACTGAAAATTTTTTAAAATTTTGGGCGACTTCCTACCTTGTCAACAAATTGAAAGTTTTTTGAAATTTTGGACGACTTCCTACTTTGTCAACAAATTGAAAGTTTTTTAAAATTTTGGACGACTTCCTACCTTGTCAAAAAATTGAAAATTTTTTAAAATTTTGGACGGCTTGCTACCTTGTCAACAAGCTGAAAATTTTTAAAAATTTTGGGCGACTTCCTACCTTGTCAACAAATTGAAAGTCTTGAAGTTTTGGACGACTTTCTACCTTGTCAAAAAATTGAAAATTTTTTAAAATTTTGGACGACTTCCTACCTTGTCAAAAAACTGAAAATTTTTTAAAATTTTGGACGACTTCCTACCTTGTCAAAAAATTTAAAATTTTTTAAAATTTTGGACGACTTGCTACCTTGTCAAAAAACTGAAAATTTTTTAAAATTTTGGACGACTTCCTACCTTGTCAAAAAATTTAAAATTTTTTAAAATTTTGGACGACTTGCTACCTTGTCAACAAATTGAAAATTTTTTAAAATTTTGGACGAGTTCCTACCTTGTCAACAAATTGAAAATTTTTTAAAATTTTGGACGACTTCCTACCTTGTCAACAAATTGAAAATTTTTTAAAATTTTGGACGACTTGCTACCTTGTCAACAAATTGAAAATTTTTTAAAATTTTGGACGAGTTCCTACCTTGTCAACAAATTGAAAATTTTTTAAAATTTTGGACGAGTTCCTACCTTGTCAACAAATTGAAAATTTTTTAAAATTTTGGGCGACTTCTACCTTGTCATCGAATTGAAAGTTTTTTTAAATTTTGGGCGACTTCCTACCTGGTCAACAAATTGAAAGTTTTTTGAAATTTTGGACGACTTTCTACCTTGTCAACAAATTGAAAATTTTTTAAAATTTTGGACGAGTTCCTACCTTGTCAACAAATTTAAAATTTTTTAAAATTTTGGACGACTTCCTACCTTGTCAACAAATTGAAAATTTTTTAAAATTTTGGGCGACTTCTACCTTGTCATCGAATTGAAAGTTTTTTTAAATTTTGGGCGACTTCCTACCTGGTCAACAAATTGAAAGTTTTTTGAAATTTTGGACGACTTTCTACCTTGTCAACAAATTGAAAATTTTTTAAAATTTTGGACGAGTTCCTACCTTGTCAACAAATTTAAAATTTTTTAAAATTTTGGACGACTTCCTACCTTGTCAACAAACTGAAAATTTTTTAAAATTTTGGGCGACTTCCTACCTTGTCAACAAATTGAAAGTTTTTTGAAATTTTGGACGACTTCCTACTTTGTCAACAAATTGAAAGTTTTTTAAAATTTTGGACGACTTCCTACCTTGTCAAAAAATTGAAAATTTTTTAAAATTTTGGACGGCTTGCTACCTTGTCAACAAGCTGAAAATTTTTAAAAATTTTGGGCGACTTCCTACCTTGTCAACAAATTGAAAGTCTTGAAGTTTTGGACGACTTTCTACCTTGTCAAAAAATTGAAAATTTTTTAAAATTTTGGACGACTTCCTACCTTGTCAAAAAACTGAAAATTTTTTAAAATTTTGGACGACTTCCTACCTTGTCAAAAAATTTAAAATTTTTTAAAATTTTGGACGACTTGCTACCTTGTCAAAAAACTGAAAATTTTTTAAAATTTTGGACGACTTCCTACCTTGTCAAAAAATTTAAAATTTTTTAAAATTTTGGACGACTTGCTACCTTGTCAACAAATTGAAAATTTTTTAAAATTTTGGACGAGTTCCTACCTTGTCAACAAATTGAAAATTTTTTAAAATTTTGGACGACTTCCTACCTTGTCAACAAATTGAAAATTTTTTAAAATTTTGGACGACTTGCTACCTTGTCAACAAATTGAAAATTTTTTAAAATTTTGGACGAGTTCCTACCTTGTCAACAAATTGAAAATTTTTTAAAATTTTGGACGACTTTCTACCTTGTCAACAAATTGAAAATTTTTTAAAATTTTGGGCGACTTCCTACCTTGTCAACAAATTGAAAGTCTTGAAGTTTTGGACGACTTTCTACCTTGTCAAAAAATTGAAAATTTTTTAAAATTTTGGACGACTTGCTACCTTGTCAAAAAACTGAAAATTTTTTAAAATTTTGGACGACTTCCTACCTTGTCAAAAAATTTAAAATTTTTTAAAATTTTGGACGACTTGCTACCTTGTCAACAAATTGAAAATTTTTTAAAATTTTGGACGAGTTCCTACCTTGTCAACAAATTGAAAATTTTTTAAAATTTTGGACGACTTCCTACCTTGTCAACAAATTGAAAATTTTTTAAAATTTTGGACGACTTGCTACCTTGTCAACAAATTGAAAATTTTTTAAAATTTTGGACGAGTTCCTACCTTGTCAACAAATTGAAAATTTTTTAAAATTTTGGACGAGTTCCTACCTTGTCAACAAATTGAAAATTTTTTAAAATTTTGGGCGACTTCTACCTTGTCATCGAATTGAAAGTTTTTTTAAATTTTGGGCGACTTCCTACCTGGTCAACAAATTGAAAGTTTTTTGAAATTTTGGACGACTTTCTACCTTGTCAACAAATTGAAAATTTTTTAAAATTTTGGACGAGTTCCTACCTTGTCAACAAATTTAAAATTTTTTAAAATTTTGGACGACTTCCTACCTTGTCAACAAATTGAAAATTTTTTAAAATTTTGGACGACTTCCTACCTTGTCAAAAAATTGAAAATTTTTTAAAATTTTTCACGACCCCCTGCCTAATCAACAAATTGTAAATTTTTTAAAATTTTGGACGACTTCCTACCTTGTCAACAAACTGAAAATTTTTTAAAATTTTGGGCGACTTCCTACCTGGTCAACAAATTGAAAGTTTTTTGAAATTTTGGACGACTTTCTACCTTGTCAACAAATTGAAAATTTTTTAAAATTTTGGACGAGTTCCTACCTTGTCAACAAATTTAAAATTTTTTAAAATTTTGGACGACTTCCTACCTTGTCAACAAATTGAAAATTTTTTAAAATTTTGGACGACTTTCTACCTTGTCAACAAATTGAAAATTTTTTAAAATTTTGGACGAGTTCCTACTTTGTCAACAAATTGAAAGTTATTTAAAATTTTGGACAACTTCCTACCTTGTCAAAAAATTGAAAATTTTTTAAAATTTTTCACGACCCCCTGCCTAATCAACAAATTGTAAATTTTTTAAAATTTTGGACGACTTCCTACCTTGTCAACAAACTGAAAATTTTTTAAAATTTTGGGCGACTTCCTACCTTGTCAACAAATTGAAAGTTTTTTGAAATTTTGGACGACTTCCTACCTTGTCAACAAATTGGAAATTTTTTAAAATTTTGGACGACTTCCTACCTTGTCAACAAATTGAAAATTTTTTAAAATTTTGGACGACTTCCTACCTTGTCAACAAATTGAAAATTTTTTAAAATTTTGGACGAGTTCCTACCTTGTCAACAAATTGAAAGTTATTTAAAATTTTGGACGAGTTCCTACCTTGTTAACAAATTGAAAGTTATTTAAAATTTTGGACAACTTCCTACCTTGTCAAAAAATTGAAAATTTTTTAAAATTTTTCACGACCCCCTGCCTAATCAACAAATTGTAAATGTTTTAAAATTTTGGACGACTTCCTACCTTGTCAACAAACTGAAAATTTTTTAAAATTTTGGGCGACTTCCTACCTTGTCAACAAATTGAAAGTTTTTTGAAATTTTGGACGACTTCCTACCTTGTCAACAAATTGAAAATTTTTTAAAATTTTGGACGACTTCCTACCTTGTCAACAAATTGAAAATTTTTTAAAATTTTGGACGACTTCCTACCTTGTCAACAAATTGAAAATTTTTTAAAATTTTGGGCGACTTCCTACCTTGTCAACAAATTGAAAGTTTTTTGAAATTTTGGACGACTTCCTACTTTGTCAACAAATTGAAAGTTTTTTAAAATTTTGGACGACTTCCTACCTTGTCAAAAAATTGAAAATTTTTTAAAATTTTGGACGGCTTGCTACCTTGTCAACAAGCTGAAAATTTTTAAAAATTTTGGACGACTTCCTACCTTGTCAACAAATTGAAAGTCTTGAAGTTTTGGACGACTTTCTACCTTGTCAAAAAATTGAAAATTTTTTAAAATTTTGGACGACTTCCTACCTTGTCAACAAATTCAAAATTTTTTAAAATTTTGGGCGACTTCCTACCTTGTCAACAAATTGAAAGTTTCTTGAAATTTTGGACGACTTTCTACCTTGTCAAAAAATTGAAAATTTTTTAAAATTTTTCACGACCCCCTGCCTAATCAACAAATTGTAAATTTTTTAAAATTTTGGACGACTTCCTACCTTGTCAACAAACTGAAAATTTTTTAAAATTTTGGGCGACTTCCTACCTTGTCAACAAATTGAAAGTTTTTTGAAATTTTGGACAACTTCCTACCTTGTCAACAAATTGGAAATTTTTTAAAATTTTGGACGACTTCCTACCTTGTCAACAAATTGAAAATTTTTTAAAATTTTGGACGACTTCCTACCTTGTCAACAAATTGAAAATTTTTTAAAATTTTGGACGAGTTCCTACCTTGTCAACAAATTGAAAGTTATTTAAAATTTTGGACGAGTTCCTACCTTGTCAACAAATTGAAAGTTATTTAAAATTTTGGACAACTTCCTACCTTGTCAAAAAATTGAAAATTTTTTAAAATTTTTCACGACCCCCTGCCTAATCAACAAATTGTAAATGTTTTAAAATTTTGGACGACTTCCTACCTTGTCAACAAACTGAAAATTTTTTAAAATTTTGGGCGACTTCCTACCTTGTCAACAAATTCAAAGTTTTTTGAAATTTTGGACGACTTCCTAACTTGTCAACAAATTGAAAATTTTTTAAAATTTTGGACGACTTCCTACCTTGTCAACAAATTGAAAATTTTTTAAAATTTTGGACGACTTCCTACCTTGTCAACAAACTGAAAATTTTTTAAAATTTTGGGCGACTTCCTACCTTGTCAACAAATTGAAAGTTTTTTGAAATTTTGGACGACTTCCTACTTTGTCAACAAATTGAAAGTTTTTTAAAATTTTGGACGACTTCCTACCTTGTCAAAAAATTGAAAATTTTTTAAAATTTTGGACGGCTTGCTACCTTGTCAACAAGCTGAAAATTTTTAAAAATTTTGGGCGACTTCCTACCTTGTCAACAAATTGAAAGTCTTGAAGTTTTGGACGACTTTCTACCTTGTCAAAAAATTGAAAATTTTTTAAAATTTTGGACGACTTCCTACCTTGTCAACAAATTCAAAATTTTTTAAAATTTTGGGCGACTTCCTACCTTGTCAACAAATTGAAAGTTTCTTGAAATTTTGGACGACTTTCTACCTTGTCAAAAAATTGAAAATTTTTTAAAATTTTGGACGACTTCCTACCTTGTCAACAAATTTAAAATTTTTTAAAATTTTGGACGAGTTCCTACCTTGTCAACAAATTGAAAGTTATTTAAAATTTTGGACAACTTCCTACCTTGTCCAAAAATTGAAAATTTTTTTAAAATTTTGAACGACTTCCTACCTTGTCAACAAATTGCAAGTTTTTTAAAATTTTGGACGACTTCCTACCTTGTCAAAAAATTGAAAATTTTTTAAAATTTTGGACGACTTGCTACCTTGTCAACAAGCTGAAAATTTTTTAAAATTTTGGGCGACTTCCTACCTTGTCAACAAATTGAAAGTTTCTTGAAATTTTGGACGACTTCCTGCCTTGTCAAAAAATTGAAAATTTTTTAAAATTTTGGACGACTTCCTACCTTGTCAACAAATTGAAAGTTTTTTAAAATTTTGGACGACTTCCTACCTTGTGAAAAAATTGAAAATTTTTTAAAACTTTGGACGACTTCCTACCTTGTCAACAAATTGAAAATTTTTTAAAATTTTGGACGACTTCCTATCTTGTCAACAAATTGAAATTTTTTTAAAATTTTGGACGACTTACTACCTTGTCAACAAATTGAAAATTTTTTAAAATTTTGGACGACTTCTTACCTTGTCAACAAATTGAAAATTTTTTAAAATTTTGGACGACTTCCTACCTTGTCAACAAATTGAAAATTGTTTAAAATTTTGGACGAGCTCCTACCTTGTCAACAAATTGAAAGTTTTTTAAAATTTTGGACGACTTCCTATCTTGTCAAAAAATTGAAAATTTTTTAAAATTTTGGACGACTTCCTACCTTGTCAACAAATTGAAAATTGTTTAAAATTTTGGACGAGCTCCTACCTTGTCAACAAATTGAAAGTTTTTTAAAATTTTGGACGACTTCCTATCTTGTCAAAAAATTGAAAATTTTTTTAAAATTTTGAACGACTTCCTACCTTGTCAACAAATTGAAAGTTTTTTAAAATTTTGGACGACCTCCTACCTTGTCAAAAAATTGAAAATTTTTTAAAATTTTGGACGACTTGCTACCTTGTCAACAAATTGAAAATTTTTTAAAATTTTGGACGACTTCCTACCTTGTCAACAAATTGAAAATTTTTTAAAATTTTGGACGAGTTCCTACCTTGTCAACAAAATGAAAGTTTTTTAAAATTTTTGACGACTTCCTGCCTTGTCAAAAAATTGAAAATTTTTCAAAATTTTGGACGACTTCCTACCTTGTCAATAAATTGAAAATTTTTTAAAATTTTGGACGAGTTCCTACCTTGTCAACAAATTGAAAATTTTTTAAAATTTTGGACGAGTTCCTACCTTGTCAACAAATTGAAAATTTTTTAAAATTTTGGACGACTTCCTACCTTGTCAACAAATTGAAAATTTTTTAAAATTTTGGACGACTTCCTACCTTGTCAACAAACTGAAAATTTTTTAAAATTTTGGACGAGTTCCTACCTTGTCAACAAATTGAAAATTTTTTAAAATTTTGGACGACTTCCTACCTTGTCAACAAATTGAAAATTTTTTAAAATTTTTTACGACTTCCTACCTTGTCAACAAATTGAAAATTTTTTAAAATTTTGGACGAGTTCCTACCTTGTCAACAAATTGAAAATTTTTTAAAATTTCGGACGAGTTCCTACCTTGTCAACAAATTGAAAATTTTTTAAAATTTTGCACGACCCAATATCTTGTCAACAAATTGAAAATTTTTTAAAATTTTGGACGAGTTCCTACCTTGTCAACAAATTGAAAGTTTTTTGGAATTTTGGACGACTTCCTACCTTGTCAAAAAATTGAAAATTTTTTAAAATTTTTTACGACTTCCTACCTTGTCAACAAATTGAAAATTTTTTAAAATTTTGGACGAGTTCCTACCTTGTCAACAAATTGAAAATTTTTTAAAATTTTGGACGAGTTCCTACCTTGTCAACAAATTGAAAATTTTTTAAAATTTTGGACGACTTCCTACCTTGTCAACAAATTGAAAATTTTTTAAAATTTTGGACGACTTGCTACCTTGTCAACAAGCTGAAAATTTTTTAAAATTTTGGGCGACTTCCTACCTTGTCAACAAATTGAAAGTTTCTTGAAATTTTGGACGACTTCCTGCCTTGTCAAAAAATTGAAAATTTTTTAAAATTTTGGACGACTTCCTACCTTGTCAACAAATTGAAAATTTTTTAAAATTTTGGACGAGTTCCTACCTTGTCAACAAATTGAAAGTTTTTTAAAATTTTGGACGACTTCCTACCTTGTGAAAAAATTGAAAATTTTTTAAAATTTTGGACGACTTCCTACCTTGTCAACAAATTGAAAATTTTTTAAAATTTTGGACGACTTCCTATCTTGTCAACAAATTGAAATTTTTTTAAAATTTTGGACGACTTCCTACCTTGTCAACAAATTGAAAATTTTTTAAAATTTTGGACGACTTCTTACCTTGTCAACAAATTGAAAATTTTTTAAAATTTTGGACGACTTCCTACCTTGTCAACAAATTGAAAATTGTTTAAAATTTTGGACGAGCTCCTACCTTGTCAACAAATTGAAAGTTTTTTAAAATTTTGGACGACTTCCTATCTTGTCAACAAATTGAAAATTTTTTAAAATTTTGGACGACTTCCTACCTTGTCAACAAATTGAAAATTTTTTAAAATTTTGGACGAGTTCCTACCTTGTCAACAAATTGAAAGTTTTTTAAAATTTTGGACGACTTACTACCTTGTGAAAAAATTGAAAATTTTTTAAAATTTTGGACGTCTTCCTACCTTGTCAACAAATTGAAAATTTTTTAAAATTTTGGACGACTTCCTATCTTGTCAACAAATTGAAATTTTTTTAAAATTTTGGACGACTTCCTACCTTGTCAACAAATTGAAAATTTTTTAAAATTTTGGACGACTTCTTACCTTGTCAACAAATTGAAAATTTTTTAAAATTTTGGACGACTTCCTATCTTGTCAACAAATTGAAATTTTTTTAAAATTTTGGACGACTTCCTACCTTGTCAACAAATTGAAAATTTTTTAAAATTTTGGACGACTTCTTACCTTGTCAACAAATTGAAAATTTTTTAAAATTTTGGACGACTTCCTACCTTGTCAACAAATTGAAAATTGTTTAAAATTTTGGACGAGCTCCTACCTTGTCAACAAATTGAAAGTTTTTTAAAATTTTGGACGACTTTCTACCTTGTCAAAAAATTGAAAATTTTTTAAAATTTTGGACGACTTCCTACCTTGTCAACAAATTTAAAATTTTTTAAAATTTTGGACGAGTTCCTACCTTGTCAACAAATTGAAAGTTATTTAAAATTTTGGACAACTTCCTACCTTGTCCAAAAATTGAAAATTTTTTTAAAATTTTGAACGACTTCCTACCTTGTCAACAAATTGCAAGTTTTTTAAAATTTTGGACGACTTCCTACCTTGTCAAAAAATTGAAAATTTTTTAAAATTTTGGACGACTTGCTACCTTGTCAACAAGCTGAAAATTTTTTAAAATTTTGGGCGACTTCCTACCTTGTCAACAAATTGAAAGTTTCTTGAAATTTTGGACGACTTCCTGCCTTGTCAAAAAATTGAAAATTTTTTAAAATTTTGGACGACTTCCTACCTTGTCAACAAATTGAAAGTTTTTTAAAATTTTGGACGACTTCCTACCTTGTGAAAAAATTGAAAATTTTTTAAAACTTTGGACGACTTCCTACCTTGTCAACAAATTGAAAATTTTTTAAAATTTTGGACGACTTCCTATCTTGTCAACAAATTGAAATTTTTTTAAAATTTTGGACGACTTACTACCTTGTCAACAAATTGAAAATTTTTTAAAATTTTGGACGACTTCTTACCTTGTCAACAAATTGAAAATTTTTTAAAATTTTGGACGACTTCCTACCTTGTCAACAAATTGAAAATTGTTTAAAATTTTGGACGAGCTCCTACCTTGTCAACAAATTGAAAGTTTTTTAAAATTTTGGACGACTTCCTATCTTGTCAAAAAATTGAAAATTTTTTAAAATTTTGGACGACTTCCTACCTTGTCAACAAATTGAAAATTGTTTAAAATTTTGGACGAGCTCCTACCTTGTCAACAAATTGAAAGTTTTTTAAAATTTTGGACGACTTCCTATCTTGTCAAAAAATTGAAAATTTTTTTAAAATTTTGAACGACTTCCTACCTTGTCAACAAATTGAAAGTTTTTTAAAATTTTGGACGACCTCCTACCTTGTCAAAAAATTGAAAATTTTTTAAAATTTTGGACGACTTGCTACCTTGTCAACAAATTGAAAATTTTTTAAAATTTTGGACGACTTCCTACCTTGTCAACAAATTGAAAATTTTTTAAAATTTTGGACGAGTTCCTACCTTGTCAACAAAATGAAAGTTTTTTAAAATTTTTGACGACTTCCTGCCTTGTCAAAAAATTGAAAATTTTTCAAAATTTTGGACGACTTCCTACCTTGTCAATAAATTGAAAATTTTTTAAAATTTTGGACGAGTTCCTACCTTGTCAACAAATTGAAAATTTTTTAAAATTTTGGACGAGTTCCTACCTTGTCAACAAATTGAAAATTTTTTAAAATTTTGGACGACTTCCTACCTTGTCAACAAATTGAAAATTTTTTAAAATTTTGGACGACTTCCTACCTTGTCAACAAACTGAAAATTTTTTAAAATTTTGGACGAGTTCCTACCTTGTCAACAAATTGAAAATTTTTTAAAATTTTGGACGACTTCCTACCTTGTCAACAAATTGAAAATTTTTTAAAATTTTTTACGACTTCCTACCTTGTCAACAAATTGAAAATTTTTTAAAATTTTGGACGAGTTCCTACCTTGTCAACAAATTGAAAATTTTTTAAAATTTCGGACGAGTTCCTACCTTGTCAACAAATTGAAAATTTTTTAAAATTTTGCACGACCCAATATCTTGTCAACAAATTGAAAATTTTTTAAAATTTTGGACGAGTTCCTACCTTGTCAACAAATTGAAAGTTTTTTGGAATTTTGGACGACTTCCTACCTTGTCAAAAAATTGAAAATTTTTTAAAATTTTTTACGACTTCCTACCTTGTCAACAAATTGAAAATTTTTTAAAATTTTGGACGAGTTCCTACCTTGTCAACAAATTGAAAATTTTTTAAAATTTTGGACGAGTTCCTACCTTGTCAACAAATTGAAAATTTTTTAAAATTTTGGACGACTTCCTACCTTGTCAACAAATTGAAAATTTTTTAAAATTTTGGACGACTTGCTACCTTGTCAACAAGCTGAAAATTTTTTAAAATTTTGGGCGACTTCCTACCTTGTCAACAAATTGAAAGTTTCTTGAAATTTTGGACGACTTCCTGCCTTGTCAAAAAATTGAAAATTTTTTAAAATTTTGGACGACTTCCTACCTTGTCAACAAATTGAAAATTTTTTAAAATTTTGGACGAGTTCCTACCTTGTCAACAAATTGAAAGTTTTTTAAAATTTTGGACGACTTCCTACCTTGTGAAAAAATTGAAAATTTTTTAAAATTTTGGACGACTTCCTACCTTGTCAACAAATTGAAAATTTTTTAAAATTTTGGACGACTTCCTATCTTGTCAACAAATTGAAATTTTTTTAAAATTTTGGACGACTTCCTACCTTGTCAACAAATTGAAAATTTTTTAAAATTTTGGACGACTTCTTACCTTGTCAACAAATTGAAAATTTTTTAAAATTTTGGACGACTTCCTACCTTGTCAACAAATTGAAAATTGTTTAAAATTTTGGACGAGCTCCTACCTTGTCAACAAATTGAAAGTTTTTTAAAATTTTGGACGACTTCCTATCTTGTCAACAAATTGAAAATTTTTTAAAATTTTGGACGACTTCCTACCTTGTCAACAAATTGAAAATTTTTTAAAATTTTGGACGAGTTCCTACCTTGTCAACAAATTGAAAGTTTTTTAAAATTTTGGACGACTTACTACCTTGTGAAAAAATTGAAAATTTTTTAAAATTTTGGACGTCTTCCTACCTTGTCAACAAATTGAAAATTTTTTAAAATTTTGGACGACTTCCTATCTTGTCAACAAATTGAAATTTTTTTAAAATTTTGGACGACTTCCTACCTTGTCAACAAATTGAAAATTTTTTAAAATTTTGGACGACTTCTTACCTTGTCAACAAATTGAAAATTTTTTAAAATTTTGGACGACTTCCTACCTTGTCAACAAATTGAAAATTGTTTAAAATTTTGGACGAGCTCCTACCTTGTCAACAAATTGAAAGTTTTTTAAAATTTTGGACGACTTCCTATCTTGTCAAAAAATTGAAAATTTTTTAAAATTTTGGACGACTTCCTACCTTGTCAACAAATTGAAAATTGTTTAAAATTTTGGACGAGCTCCTACCTTGTCAACAAATTGAAAGTCTTGAAGTTTTGGACGACTTTCTACCTTGTCAAAAAATTGAAAATTTTTTAAAATTTTGGACGACTTCCTACCTTGTCAACAAATTCAAAATTTTTTAAAATTTTGGGCGACTTCCTACCTTGTCAAAAAATTGAAAATTTTTTAAAATTTTGGACGGCTTGCTACCTTGTCAACAAGCTGAAAATTTTTAAAAATTTTGGACGACTTCCTACCTTGTCAACAAATTGAAAGTCTTGAAGTTTTGGACGACTTTCTACCTTGTCAAAAAATTGAAAATTTTTTAAAATTTTGGACGACTTCCTACCTTGTCAACAAATTGAAAATTTTTTAAAATTTTGGGCGACTTCCTACCTTGTCAACAAATTGAAAGTTTTTTGAAATTTTGGACGACTTCCTACTTTGTCAACAAATTGAAAGTTTTTTAAAATTTTGGACGACTTCCTACCTTGTCAAAAAATTGAAAATTTTTTAAAATTTTGGACGGCTTGCTACCTTGTCAACAAGCTGAAAATTTTTAAAAATTTTGGACGACTTCCTACCTTGTCAACAAATTGAAAGTCTTGAAGTTTTGGACGACTTTCTACCTTGTCAAAAAATTGAAAATTTTTTAAAATTTTGGACGACTTCCTACCTTGTCAACAAATTCAAAATTTTTTAAAATTTTGGGCGACTTCCTACCTTGTCAACAAATTGAAAGTTTCTTGAAATTTTGGACGACTTTCTACCTTGTCAAAAAATTGAAAATTTTTTAAAATTTTTCACGACCCCCTGCCTAATCAACAAATTGTAAATTTTTTAAAATTTTGGACGACTTCCTACCTTGTCAACAAACTGAAAATTTTTTAAAATTTTGGGCGACTTCCTACCTTGTCAACAAATTGAAAGTTTTTTGAAATTTTGGACAACTTCCTACCTTGTCAACAAATTGGAAATTTTTTAAAATTTTGGACGACTTCCTACCTTGTCAACAAATTGAAAATTTTTTAAAATTTTGGACGACTTCCTACCTTGTCAACAAATTGAAAATTTTTTAAAATTTTGGACGAGTTCCTACCTTGTCAACAAATTGAAAGTTATTTAAAATTTTGGACGAGTTCCTACCTTGTCAACAAATTGAAAGTTATTTAAAATTTTGGACAACTTCCTACCTTGTCAAAAAATTGAAAATTTTTTAAAATTTTTCACGACCCCCTGCCTAATCAACAAATTGTAAATGTTTTAAAATTTTGGACGACTTCCTACCTTGTCAACAAACTGAAAATTTTTTAAAATTTTGGGCGACTTCCTACCTTGTCAACAAATTCAAAGTTTTTTGAAATTTTGGACGACTTCCTAACTTGTCAACAAATTGAAAATTTTTTAAAATTTTGGACGACTTCCTACCTTGTCAACAAATTGAAAATTTTTTAAAATTTTGGACGACTTCCTACCTTGTCAACAAACTGAAAATTTTTTAAAATTTTGGGCGACTTCCTACCTTGTCAACAAATTGAAAGTTTTTTGAAATTTTGGACGACTTCCTACTTTGTCAACAAATTGAAAGTTTTTTAAAATTTTGGACGACTTCCTACCTTGTCAAAAAATTGAAAATTTTTTAAAATTTTGGACGGCTTGCTACCTTGTCAACAAGCTGAAAATTTTTAAAAATTTTGGGCGACTTCCTACCTTGTCAACAAATTGAAAGTCTTGAAGTTTTGGACGACTTTCTACCTTGTCAAAAAATTGAAAATTTTTTAAAATTTTGGACGACTTCCTACCTTGTCAACAAATTCAAAATTTTTTAAAATTTTGGGCGACTTCCTACCTTGTCAACAAATTGAAAGTTTCTTGAAATTTTGGACGACTTTCTACCTTGTCAAAAAATTGAAAATTTTTTAAAATTTTGGACGACTTCCTACCTTGTCAACAAATTGGAAATTTTTTAAAATTTTGGACGAGTTCCTACCTTGTCAACAAATTGAAAGTTATTTAAAATTTTGGACAACTTCCTACCTTGTCCAAAAATTGAAAATTTTTTTAAAATTTTGAACGACTTCCTACCTTGTCAACAAATTGCAAGTTTTTTAAAATTTTGGACGACTTCCTACCTTGTCAAAAAATTGAAAATTTTTTAAAATTTTGGACGACTTGCTACCTTGTCAACAAGCTGAAAATTTTTTAAAATTTTGGGCGACTTCCTACCTTGTCAACAAATTGAAAGTTTCTTGAAATTTTGGACGACTTCCTGCCTTGTCAAAAAATTGAAAATTTTTTAAAATTTTGGACGACTTCCTACCTTGGCAACAAATTGAAAATTTTTTAAAATTTTGGACGAGTTCCTACCTTGTCAACAAATTGAAAGTTTTTTAAAATTTTGGACGACTTCCTACCTTGTGAAAAAATTGAAAATTTTTTAAAACTTTGGACGACTTCCTACCTTGTCAACAAATTGAAAATTTTTTAAAATTTTGGACGACTTCCTATCTTGTCAACAAATTGAAATTTTTTTAAAATTTTGGACGACTTACTACCTTGTCAACAAATTGAAAATTTTTTAAAATTTTGGACGACTTCTTACCTTGTCAACAAATTGAAAATTTTTTAAAATTTTGGACGACTTCCTACCTTGTCAACAAATTGAAAATTGTTTAAAATTTTGGACGAGCTCCTACCTTGTCAACAAATTGAAAGTTTTTTAAAATTTTGGACGACTTCCTATCTTGTCAAAAAATTGAAAATTTTTTAAAATTTTGGACGACTTCCTACCTTGTCAACAAATTGAAAATTGTTTAAAATTTTGGACGAGCTCCTACCTTGTCAACAAATTGAAAGTTTTTTAAAATTTTGGACGACTTCCTATCTTGTCAAAAAATTGAAAATTTTTTTAAAATTTTGAACGACTTCCTACCTTGTCAACAAATTGAAAGTTTTTTAAAATTTTGGACGACCTCCTACCTTGTCAAAAAATTGAAAATTTTTTAAAATTTTGGACGACTTGCTACCTTGTCAACAAATTGAAAATTTTTTAAAATTTTGGACGACTTCCTACCTTGTCAACAAATTGAAAATTTTTTAAAATTTTGGACGAGTTCCTACCTTGTCAACAAAATGAAAGTTTTTTAAAATTTTTGACGACTTCCTGCCTTGTCAAAAAATTGAAAATTTTTCAAAATTTTGGACGACTTCCTACCTTGTCAATAAATTGAAAATTTTTTAAAATTTTGGACGAGTTCCTACCTTGTCAACAAATTGAAAATTTTTTAAAATTTTGGACGAGTTCCTACCTTGTCAACAAATTGAAAATTTTTTAAAATTTTGGACGACTTCCTACCTTGTCAACAAATTGAAAATTTTTTAAAATTTTGGACGACTTCCTACCTTGTCAACAAACTGAAAATTTTTTAAAATTTTGGACGAGTTCCTACCTTGTCAACAAATTGAAAATTTTTTAAAATTTTGGACGACTTCCTACCTTGTCAACAAATTGAAAATTTTTTAAAATTTTTTACGACTTCCTACCTTGTCAACAAATTGAAAATTTTTTAAAATTTTGGACGAGTTCCTACCTTGTCAACAAATTGAAAATTTTTTAAAATTTCGGACGAGTTCCTACCTTGTCAACAAATTGAAAATTTTTTAAAATTTTGCACGACCCAATATCTTGTCAACAAATTGAAAATTTTTTAAAATTTTGGACGAGTTCCTACCTTGTCAACAAATTGAAAGTTTTTTGGAATTTTGGACGACTTCCTACCTTGTCAAAAAATTGAAAATTTTTTAAAATTTTTTACGACTTCCTACCTTGTCAACAAATTGAAAATTTTTTAAAATTTTGGACGAGTTCCTACCTTGTCAACAAATTGAAAATTTTTTAAAATTTTGGACGAGTTCCTACCTTGTCAACAAATTGAAAATTTTTTAAAATTTTGGACGACTTCCTACCTTGTCAACAAATTGAAAATTTTTTAAAATTTTGGACGACTTGCTACCTTGTCAACAAGCTGAAAATTTTTTAAAATTTTGGGCGACTTCCTACCTTGTCAACAAATTGAAAGTTTCTTGAAATTTTGGACGACTTCCTGCCTTGTCAAAAAATTGAAAATTTTTTAAAATTTTGGACGACTTCCTACCTTGTCAACAAATTGAAAATTTTTTAAAATTTTGGACGAGTTCCTACCTTGTCAACAAATTGAAAGTTTTTTAAAATTTTGGACGACTTCCTACCTTGTGAAAAAATTGAAAATTTTTTAAAATTTTGGACGACTTCCTACCTTGTCAACAAATTGAAAATTTTTTAAAATTTTGGACGACTTCCTATCTTGTCAACAAATTGAAATTTTTTTAAAATTTTGGACGACTTCCTACCTTGTCAACAAATTGAAAATTTTTTAAAATTTTGGACGACTTCTTACCTTGTCAACAAATTGAAAATTTTTTAAAATTTTGGACGACTTCCTACCTTGTCAACAAATTGAAAATTGTTTAAAATTTTGGACGAGCTCCTACCTTGTCAACAAATTGAAAGTTTTTTAAAATTTTGGACGACTTCCTATCTTGTCAACAAATTGAAAATTTTTTAAAATTTTGGACGACTTCCTACCTTGTCAACAAATTGAAAATTTTTTAAAATTTTGGACGAGTTCCTACCTTGTCAACAAATTGAAAGTTTTTTAAAATTTTGGACGACTTCCTACCTTGTGAAAAAATTGAAAATTTTTTAAAATTTTGGACGTCTTCCTACCTTGTCAACAAATTGAAAATTTTTTAAAATTTTGGGCGACTTCCTATCTTGTCAACAAATTGAAATTTTTTTAAAATTTTGGACGACTTCCTACCTTGTCAACAAATTGAAAATTTTTTAAAATTTTGGACGACTTCTTACCTTGTCAACAAATTGAAAATTTTTTAAAATTTTGGACGACTTCCTACCTTGTCAACAAATTGAAAATTGTTTAAAATTTTGGACGAGCTCCTATCTTGTCAACAAATTGAAAGTTTTTTAAAATTTTGGACGACTTCCTATCTTGTCAAAAAATTGAAAATTTTTTAAAATTTTGGACGACTTCCTACCTTGTCAACAAATTGAAAATTGTTTAAAATTTTGGACGAGCTCCTACCTTGTCAACAAATTGAAAGTTTTTTAAAATTTTGGACGACTTCCTATCTTGTCAAAAAATTGAAAATTTTTTTAAAATTTTGAACGACTTCCTACCTTGTCAACAAAATGAAAGTTTTTTAAAATTTTGGACGACCTCCTACCTTGTCAAAAAATTGAAAATTTTTTAAAATTTTGGACGACTTGCTACCTTGTCAACAAATTGAAAATTTTTTAAAATTTTGGACGACTTCCTACCTTGTCAACAAATTGAAAATTTTTTAAAATTTTAGACGAGTTCCTACCTTGTCAACAAAATGAAAGTTTTTTAAAATTTTTGACGACTTCCTGCCTTGTCAAAAAATTGAAAATTTTTCAAAATTTTGGACGACTTCCTACCTTGTCAATAAATTGAAAATTTTTTAAAATTTTGGACGAGTTCCTACCTTGTCAACAAATTGAAAATTTTTTAAAATTTCGGACGAGTTCCTACCTTGTCAACAAATTGAAAATTTTTTAAAATTTTGCACGACCCAATATCTTGTCAACAAATTGAAAATTTTTTAAAATTTTGGACGACTTCCTACCTTGTCAACAAAATGA
Organism: Condylostylus longicornis; assembly: GCF_029603195.1. Classification (NCBI taxonomy): domain Eukaryota; kingdom Metazoa; phylum Arthropoda; class Insecta; order Diptera; family Dolichopodidae; genus Condylostylus; species Condylostylus longicornis. The sequence continues at coordinate 1,337,347 of NW_026577998.1, forward strand.
AAGTTTTTTAAAATTTTGGACGACCTCCTACCTTGTCAAAAAATTGAAAATTTTTTAAAATTTTGGACGACTTCCTACCTTGTCAACAAATTGAAAATTTTTTAAAATTTTGGACGAGTTCCTACCTTGTCAACAAAATGAAAGTTTTTTAAAATTTTTGACGACTTCCTGCCTTGTCAAAAAATTGAAAATTTTTCAAAATTTTGGACGACTTCCTACCTTGTCAATAAATTGAAAATTTTTTAAAATTTTGGACGAGTTCCTACCTTGTCAACAAATTGAAAATTTTTTAAAATTTTGCACGAGCCCCTACCTTGTCAAAAAATTGAAAAATTTTAAAATTTTGGACGACTTCCTACCTTGTCAAAAAATTGAAAATTTTTTAAAATTTTGGACGACTTCCTACCTTGTCAACAAATTGAAAATTTTTTAAAATTTTGTACGACCCCCTACCTTGTTAACAAATTGAAAATTTTTTAAAATTTTGCACGACCCCCTTCTCAAAAAATTGAAAATTTTTTAAAATTTTGCACGATTTCCTACCTTGTCAAAAAATTGAAAATTTTTTAAAATTTTGGACGACTTCCTACCTTGTCAACAAATTGAAAATTTTTTAAAATTTTGCACGACCCCCTACCTTGTCAAAAAATTGAAAATTTTTTAAAATTTTGGACGACTTCCTACCTTGTCAAAAAATTGAAAATTTTTTAAAATTTTGGACGACTTCCTACCTTATCAAAAAATTGAAAATTTTTTAAAATTTTGCACGTTTTCCTACCTTGTCAAAAAATTGAAAAATTTTAAAATTTTGGACGACTTCCTACCTTGTCAAAAAATTGAAAATTTTTTAAAATTTTGGACGACTTCCTACCTTGTCAAAAAATTGAAAATTTTTTAATATTTTGCACGACTTCCTACCTTGTCAAAAAATTGAAAATTTTTTAAAATTTTGGACGACTTCCTACCTTATTCCTACCTAAAATTTTGGACGACTTCCTACCTTGTCAAAAAATTGAAAATTTTTTAAAATTTTGCACGACTTCCTACCTTGTCAAAAAATTGAAAATTTTTTAAAATTTTGCACGACCCCTTACCTTGTCAACAAATTGAAAATTTTTTAAAATTTTGCACGAGCCCCTACCTTGTCAACAAATTGAAAATTTTTTAAATTTTTTGACGACTTCCTACGTTGCCAAAAATTTGAAAATTTTTTAAAATTTTGCACGACAGCTTGTCAAAAAATTGAAAAGTTTTTAAAATTTTGCACGACTTCCTACCTTGTCAACAAATTGAAAATTTTTTAAAATTTTGTACGACCCCCTACCTTGTCAACAAATTGAAAATTTTTTAAAATTTTTGACGACTTCCTACGTTGCCAAAAATTTGAAAATTTTTTAAAATTTTGCACGACCCCCTACATTGTAAAAAAATTTAAAATTTTTTAAAATTTTGCACGACCCCCTTATCAAAAAATTGAAAATTTTTTAAAATTTTGCACGTTTTCCTACCTTGTCAAAAAATTGAAAAATTTTAAAATTTTGGACGACTTCCTACCTTGTCAAAAAATTGAAAATTTTTTAAAATTTTGGACGACTTCCTACCTTGTCAAAAATTGAAAATTTTTTAAAATTTTGTACGACCCCCTACCTTGTTAACAAATTGAAAATTTTTTAAAATTTTGCACGACCCCCTTCTCAAAAAATTGAAAATTTTTTAAAATTTTGCACGACTTCCTACCTTGTCAAAAAATTGAAAATTTTTTAAAATTTTGGACGACTTCCTACCTTGTCAACAAATTGAAAATTTTTTAAAATTTTGCACGACCCCCTACCTTGTCAAAAAATTGAAAATTTTTTAAAATTTTGGACGACTCCCTACCTTGTCAAAAAATTGAAAATTTTTTAAAATTTTGGACGACTTCCTACCTTGTCAAAAAATTGAAAATTTTTTAATATTTTGCACGACTTCCTACCTTGTCAAAAAATTTAAAATTTTTTAAAATTTTGCACGACCCCTTACCTTGTCAACAAATTGAAAATTTTTTAAAATTTTGCACGAGCCCCTACCTTGTCAACAAATTGAAAATTTTTTAAATTTTTTGACGACTTCCTACGTTGCCAAAAATTTGAAAATTTTTTAAAATTTTGCACGACCCCTTGTCAAAAAATTGAAAATTTTTTAAAATTTTGCACGACTTCCTACCTTGTCAACAAATTGAAAATTTTTTAAAATTTTGTACGACCCCCTACCTTGTCAACAAATTGAAAATTTTTTAAAATTTTTGACGACTTCCTACGTTGCCAAAAATTTGAAAATTTTTTAAAATTTTGCACGACCCCTTGTCAAAAAATTGAAAATTTTTTAAAATTTTGCACGACTTCCTACCTTGTCAACAAATTGAAAATTTTTTAAAATTTTGTACGACCCCCTACCTTGTCAACAAATTGAAAATTTTTTAAAATTTTTGACGACTTCCTACCTTGTCAAAAAATTGAAAATTTTTTAATATTTTGCACGACTTCCTACCTTGTCAAAAAATTTAAAATTTTTTAAAATTTTGCACGACCCCTTACCTTGTCAACAAATTGAAAATTTTTTAAAATTTTTGACGACTTCCTACGTTGCCAAAAATTTGAAAATTTTTTAAAATTTTGCACGACCCCTTACCTTGTCAACAAATTGAAAATTTTTTAAAATTTTTGACAACTTCCTACGTTGCCAAAAATTTGAAAATTTTTTAAAATTTTGCACGACCCCTTACCTTGTCAACAAATTGAAAATTTTTTAAAATTTTGCACGACCCCTTGTCAAAAAATTGAAAATTTTTTAAAATTTTGCACGACTTCCTACCTTGTCAACAAATTGAAAATTTTTTAAAATTTTGCACGACCCCCTACCTTGTCAAAAAATTGAAAATTTTTTAAAATTTTGGACGACTTCCTACCTTGTCAAAAAATTGAAAATTTTTTAAAATTTTGGACAACTTCCTACCTTCAAAATATTTTGCACGACTTCCTACCTTGTCAAAAAATTTAAAATTTTTTAAAATTTTGCACGACCCCTTGCCTTGTCAACAAATTGAAAATTTTTTAAAATTTTGCACGAGCCCCTACCTTGTCAACAAATAGAAAATTTTTTAAATTTTTTGACGACTTCCTACGTTGCCAAAAATTTGAAAATTTTTTAAAATTTTGCACGACCCCTTGTCAAAAAATTGAAAATTTTTTAAAATTTTGCACGACTTCCTACCTTGTCAACAAATTGAAAATTTTTTAAAATTTTGTACGACCCCCTACCTTGTCAAAAAATTGAAAATTTTTTAAAATTTTTGACGACTTCCTACCTTGCCAAAAATTTGAAAATTTTTTAAAATTTTGCACGACCCCTTACCTTGTCAACAAATTGAAAATTTTTTAAAATTTTGCACGACCCCTTGTCAAAAAATTGAAAATTTTTTAAAATTTTGCACGACTTCCTACCTTGTCAACAAATTGAAAATTTTTTAAAATTTTGCACGACCCCCTACCTTGTCAAAAAATTGAAAATTTTTTAAAATTTTGGACGACTTCCTACCTTGTCAAAAAATTGAAAATTTTTTAAAATTTTGGACAACTTCCTACCTTGTCAAAAAATTGAAAATTTTTTAAAATTTTGCACGACTTCCTACCTTGTCAAAAAATTGAAAATTTTTTAATATTTTGGACGACTTCCTACCTTGTAAAAAAATTGAAAATTTTTTAAAATTTTGGACGACTTCCTACCTTGTCAACAAATTGAAAATTTTTTAAAATTTTGCACGACCCCCTACATTGTAAAAAAATTTAAAATTTTTTAAAATTTTGCACGACCCCCTTATCAAAAAATTGAAAATTTTTTAAAATTTTGCACGTTTTCCTACCTTGTCAAAAAATTGAAAAATTTTAAAATTTTGGACGACTTCCTACCTTGTCAAAAAATTGAAAATTTTTTAAAATTTTGGACGACTTCCTACCTTGTCAACAAATTGAAAATTTTTTAAAATTTTGTACGACCCCCTACCTTGTTAACAAATTGAAAATTTTTTAAAATTTTGCACGACCCCCTTCTCAAAAAATTGAAAATTTTTTAAAATTTTGCACGACTTCCTACCTTGTCAAAAAATTGAAAATTTTTTAAAATTTTGTACGAAACCCTACCTTGTTAACAAATTAAAAATTTTTTAAAATTTTTGACGACTTCCTACGTTGCCAAAAATTTGAAAATTTTTTAAAATTTTGCACGACCCCTTACCTTGTCAACAAATTGAAATTTTTTTAAAATTTTGCACGACCCCTTGTCAAAAAATTGAAAATTTTTTAAAATTTTGCACGACTTCCTACCTTGTCAACAAATTGAAAATTTTTTAAAATTTTGCACGACCCCCTACCTTGTCAAAAAATTGAAAATTTTTTAAAATTTTGGACGACTTCCTACCTTGTCAAAAAATTGAAAATTTTTTAAAATTTTGGACGACTTCCTACCTTATCAAAAAATTGAAAATTTTTTAAAATTTTGCACGTTTTCCTACCTTGTCAAAAAATTGAAAAATTTTAAAATTTTGGACGACTTCCTACCTTGTCAAAAAATTGAAAATTTTTTAAAATTTTGGACGACTTCCTACCTTGTCAAAAAATTGAAAATTTTTTAATATTTTGCACGACTTCCTACCTTGTCAAAAAATTGAAAATTTTTTAAAATTTTGGACGACTTCCTACCTTATTCCTACCTAAAATTTTGGACGACTTCCTACCTTGTCAAAAAATTGAAAATTTTTTAAAATTTTGCACGACTTCCTACCTTGTCAAAAAATTGAAAATTTTTTAAAATTTTGCACGACCCCTTACCTTGTCAACAAATTGAAAATTTTTTAAAATTTTGCACGAGCCCCTACCTTGTCAACAAATTGAAAATTTTTTAAATTTTTTGACGACTTCCTACGTTGCCAAAAATTTGAAAATTTTTTAAAATTTTGCACGACAGCTTGTCAAAAAATTGAAAATTTTTTAAAATTTTGCACGACTTCCTACCTTGTCAACAAATTGAAAATTTTTTAAAATTTTGTACGACCCCCTACCTTGTCAACAAATTGAAAATTTTTTAAAATTTTTGACGACTTCCTACGTTGCCAAAAATTTGAAAATTTTTTAAAATTTTGCACGACTTCCTACCTTGTCAACATATTGAAAATTTTTTAAAATTTTGTACGACCCCCTACCTTGTCAACAAATTGAAAATTTTTTAAAATTTTTGACGACTTCCTACGTTGCCAAAAATTTGAAAATTTTTTAAAATTTTGCACGACTTCCTACCTTGTCAACAAATTGAAAATTTTTTAAAATTTTGTACGACCCCCTACCTTGTCAACAAATTGAAAATTTTTTAAAATTTTTGACGACTTCCTACGTTGCCAAAAATTTGAAAATTTTTTAATATTTTGCCCGACTTCCTACCTTGTCAACAAATTAAAAATTTTTTTAAATTTTGCACGACTTCCTACCTTGTCAAAAAATTGAAAATTTTTTAATATTTTGCACGACCCCCTACCTTGTAAAAAAATTGAAAATTTTTTAAAATTTTGCACGACTTCCTACCTTGTCAACATATTGAAAATTTTTTAAAATTTTGTACGACCCCCTACCTTGTCAACAAATTGAAAATTTTTTAAAATTTTTGACGACTTCCTACGTTGCCAAAAATTTGAAAATTTTTTAAAATTTTGCACGACCCCTTACCTTGTCAACAAATTGAAATTTTTTTAAAATTTTGCACGACCCCTTGTCAAAAAATTGAAAATTTTTTAAAATTTTGCACGACTTCCTACCTTGTCAACAAATTGAAAATTTTTTAAAATTTTGCACGACCCCCTACCTTGTCAAAAAATTGAAAATTTTTTAAAATTTTGGACGACTTCCTACCTTGTCAAAAATTGAAAATTTTTTAAAATTTTGGACAACTTCCTACCTTGTCAAAAAATTGAAAATTTTTTAAAATTTTGCACGACTTAATACCTTGTCAAAAAATTTAATATTTTTTAATATTTTGGACGACTTCCTACCTTGTAAAAAAATTGAAAATTTTTTAAAATTTTGGACGACTTCCTACCTTGTCAACAAATTGAAAATTTTTTAAAATTTTGCACGACCCCCTACATTGTAAAAAAATTTAAAATTTTTTAAAATTTTGCACGACCCCCTTATCAAAAAATTGAAAATCTTTTAAAATTTTGCACGTTTTCCTACCTTGTCAAAAAATTGAAAAATTTTAAAATTTTGGACGACTTCCTACCTTGTCAACAAATTGAAAATTTTTTTAAATTTTGCACGACTTCCTACCTTGTCAAAAAATTTAAAATTTTTTAAAATTTTGGACGACTTCCTACCTTGTCAACAAATTGAAAATTTTTTAAAATTTTGTACGAAACCCTACCTTGTTAACAAATTAAAAATTTTTTAAAATTTTTGACGACTTCCTACGTTGCCAAAAATTTGAAAATTTTTTAAAATTTTGCACGACCCCCTTGTCAAAAAATTGAAAATTTTTTAAAATTTTGCACGACTTCCTACCTTGTCAACAAATTTAAAATTTTTTAATATTTTGGACGACTTCCTACGTTGCCAAAAATTTGAAAATTTTTTAAAATTTTGCACGACCCCCTTGTCAAAAAATTGAAAATTTTTTAAAATTTTGCACGACTTCCTACCTTGTCAAAAAATTGAAAATTTTTTAAAATTTTGCACGACCCCCTACCTTGTAAAAAAATTGAAAATTTTTTAAAATTTTGGACGACTTCCTACCTTGTCAACAAATTGAAAATTTTTTAAAATTTTGCACGACCCACTACCTTGTCAAAAAATTGAAAATTTTTTAAAATTTAGCACGACCCCCTTGTCAAAAAATTGAAAATTTTTTAAAATTTTGCACGACTTCCTACCTTGTCAAAAAATTGAAAATTTTTTAAAATTTTGGACGACTTCCTACCTTGTCAACAAATTTAAAATTTTTTAAAATTTTGGACGACTTCCTACCTTGTCAACATATTGAAAATTTTTTAAAATTTTGTACGACCCCCTACCTTGTCAACAAATTGAAAATTTTTTAAAATTTTTTCCTACGTTGCCAAAAATTTGAAAATTTTTTAAAATTTTGCACGACCCCCTTGTCAAAAAATTGAAAATTTTTTAAAATTTTGCACAACCCCCTTGTCAAAAAATTGAAAATTTTTTAAAATTTTGCACGACTTCCTACCTTGTCAAAAAATTGAAAATTTTTAAAATTTCGGACGACTTCCTACCTTGTTAAAAAATTGAAAATTTTTTAAAATTTTGTACGACTTCCTACCTTGTCAACAAATTGAAAATTTTTTAAAATTTTGTACGACCCCCCACCTTGTTAACAAATTGAAAATTTTTTATAATTTTTGACGACTTCCTACCTAGCCAAAAATTTGAAAATTTTTTAAAATTTTGCACGACCCCCTTGTCAAAAAATTGAAAATTTTTTAAAATTTTGCACGACTTCCTACCTTGTCAAAAAATTGAAAATTTTTTAAAATTTTGGACGACTTCCTACCTTGTCAACAAATTGAAAATTTTTTAAAATTTTGTACGACCCCCCACCTTGTTAACAAATTGAAAATTTTTTATAATTTTTGACGACTTCCTACCTTGCCAAAAATTTGAAAATTTTTTAAAATTTTGCACGACCCCCTTGTCAAAAAATTGAAAATTTTTTAAAATTTTGCACGACTTCCTACCTTGTCAACAAATTGAAAATTTTTTTAAATTTTGCACGACTTCCTACCTTTTCAAAAAATTTAAAATTTTTTAAAATTTTGCACGACCCCCTTCTCAAAAAATTGAAAATTTTTTAAAATTTTGCACGACTTCCTACCTTGTCAAAAAATTGAAAATTTTTTAAAATTTTGGACGACTTCCTACCTTGTCAAAAAATTGAAAATTTTTTAAAATTTTGGACGACTTTCTACCTTGTCAAAAAATTGAAAATTTTTTAAAATTTTGGACGACTTCCTACCTTGTCAAAAAATTGAAAATTTTTTAATATTTTGCACGACTTCCTACCTTGTCAACAAATTGAAAATTTTTTTAAATTTTGCACGACTTCCTACCTTGTCAAAAAATTGAAAATTTTTTAAAATTTTGTACGACTTCCTACCTTGTCAACAAATTGAAAATTTTTTTAAATTTTGCACGACTTACCTTGTCAAAAAATTGAAAATTTTTTAATATATTGCACGACTTCCTACCTTGTCAAAAAATTGAAAATTTTTTAAAATTTTGGACGACTTCCTACCTTGTCAACAAATTGAAAATTTTTTAAAATTTTGGACGACTTCCTACCTTGTCAAAAAATTGAAAATTTTTTTAAATTTTGCACGACTTCCTACCTTGTCAAAAAATTGAAAATTTTTTAATATTTTGCACGACCCCCTACCTTGTCAAAAAATTGAAAATTTTTTAAAATTTTGGACGACTTCCTACCTTGTCAACAAATTGAAAATTTTTTAAAATTTTGTACGACCCCCTACCTTGTTAACAAATTGAAAATTTTTTAAAATTTTGCACGACCCCCTTCTCAAAAAATTGAAAATTTTTTAAAATTTTGCACGACTTCCTACCTTGTCAAAAAATTGAAAATTTTTTAAAATTTTGGACGACTTCCTACCTTGTCAAAAAATTGAAAATTTTTTAAAATTTTGCACGACTTTCTACCTTGTCAAAAAATTGAAAATATTTTAAAATTTTGGACGACTTCCTACCTTGTCAAAAAATTGAAAATTTTTTAATATTTTGCACGACTTCCTACCTTGTCAAAAAATTGAAAATTTTTTAAAATTTTGTACGACTTTTTACCTTGTCAACAAATTGAAAATTTTTTTAAATTTTGCACGACTTCCTACCTTGTCAAAAAATTGAAAATTTTTTAATATTTTGCACGACTTCCTACCTTGTCAAAAAATTGAAAATTTTTTAAAATTTTGGACGACTTCCTACCTTGTAAAAAAAATTGAAAATTTTTTAAAATTTTGGACGACTTCCTACCTTGTCAAAAAATTGAAAATTTTTTAATATTTTGCCCGACTTCCTACCTTGTCAACAAATTAAAAATTTTTTTAAATTTTGCACGACTTCCTACCTTGTCAAAAAATTGAAAATTTTTTAATATTTTGCACGACCCCCTACCTTGTAAAAAAATTGAAAATTTTTTAAAATTTTGCACGACTTCCTACCTTGTCAACATATTGAAAATTTTTTAAAATTTTGTACGACCCCCTACCTTGTCAACAAATTGAAAATTTTTTAAAATTTTTTCCTACGTTGCCAAAAATTTGAAAATTTTTTAAAATTTTGCACGACCCCCTTGTCAAAAAATTGAAAATTTTTTAAAATTTTGCACGACCCCCTTGTCAAAAAATTGAAAATTTTTTAAAATTTTGCACGACTTCCTACCTTGTCAAAAAATTGCAAATTTTTAAAATTTTGGACGACTTCCTACCTTGTCAAAAAATTGAAAATTTTTTAAAATTTTGTACGACTTCCTACCTTGTCAACATATTGAAAATTTTTTAAAATTTTGTACGACCCCCTACCTTGTCAACAAATTGAAAATTTTTTAAAATTTTTGACGACTTCCTACGTTGCCAAAAATTTGAAAATTTTTTAAAATTTTGCACGACCCCCTTGTCAAAAAATTGAAAATTTTTTAAAATTTTGCACGACTTCCTACCTTGTCAAAAAATTGAAAATTTTTTAAAATTTTGGAAGACTTCCTACCTTGTCAAAAAATTTAAAATTTTTTAATATTTTGCACGACTTCCTACCTTGCCAAAAAATTGAAAATTTTTTAAAATTTTGCACGACCCCCTTGTCAAAAAATTGAAAATTTTTTAAAATTTTGCACGACTTCCAACCTTGTCAAAAAATTGAAAATTTTTTAAAATTTTGAACGACTTCCTACCTTGTCAAAAAATTAAAAATTTTTTAAAATTTTGCACGACTTCTACCTTGTCAACAAATTGAAAATTTTTTAAAATTTTGGACGACTTCCTACCTTGTCAAAAAATTGAAAATTTTTTAAATTTTTGCAAAAAATTGAAAATTTTTTAAAATTTTGGACGACTTCCTACCTTGTCAACAAATTGAAAATTTTTTAAAATTTTGCACGACCCCCTACCTTGTCAACAAATTGAAAATTTTTTAAAATTTTGCACGACCCCCTTGTCAAAAAATTGAAAATTTTTTAAAATTTTGCACGACTTCCAACCTTGTCAAAAAATTGAAAATTTTTTAAAATTTTGAACGACTTCCTACCTTGTCAAAAAATTAAAAATTTTTTAAAATTTTGCACGACTTCTACCTTGTCAAAAAATTGAAAATTTTTTAAAATTTTGGACGACTTCCTACCTTGTCAAAAAATTGAAAATTTTTTAAAATTTTGGACGACTTCCTACCTTGTCAACAAATTGAAAATTTTTTAAAATTTTGCACGACCCCCTACCTTGTAAAAAAATTGAAAATTTTTTAAAATTTTGCACGACCCCCTACCTTGTCAACAAATTGAAAATTTTCTAAAATTTTGCACGACCCCCTTCTCAAAAAATTGAAAATTTTTTAAAATTTTGCACGACTTCCTACCTTGTCAAAAAATTGAAAATTTTTTAAAATTTTGGACGACTTCCTACCTTGTCAAAAAATTGAAAATTTTTTAAAATTTTGCACGACTTTCTACCTTGTCAAAAAATTGAAAATTTTTTAAAATTTTGGACGACTTCCTACCTTGTCAAAAAATTTAAAATTTTTTAAAATTTTGGACGACTTCCTACCTTGTCAACAAATTGAAAATTTTTTAAAATTTTGTACGAAACCCTACCTTGTTAACAAATTAAAAATTTTTTAAAATTTTTGACGACTTCCTACGTTGCCAAAAATTTGAAAATTTTTTAAAATTTTGCACGACCCCCTTGTCAAAAAATTGAAAATTTTTTAAAATTTTGCACGACTTCCTACCTTGTCAACAAATTTAAAATTTTTTAATATTTTGGACGACTTCCTACGTTGCCAAAAATTTGAAAATTTTTTAAAATTTTGCACGACCCCCTTGTCAAAAAATTGAAAATTTTTTAAAATTTTGCACGACTTCCTACCTTGTCAAAAAATTGAAAATTTTTTAAAATTTTGCACGACCCCCTACCTTGTAAAAAAATTGAAAATTTTTTAAAATTTTGGACGACTTCCTACCTTGTCAACAAATTGAAAATTTTTTAAAATTTTGCACGACCCACTACCTTGTCAAAAAATTGAAAATTTTTTAAAATTTAGCACGACCCCCTTGTCAAAAAATTGAAAATTTTTTAAAATTTTGCACGACTTCCTACCTTGTCAAAAAATTGAAAATTTTTTAAAATTTTGGACGACTTCCTACCTTGTCAACAAATTGAAAATTTTTTAAAATTTTGGACGACTTCCTACCTTGTCAACATATTGAAAATTTTTTAAAATTTTGTACGACCCCCTACCTTGTCAACAAATTGAAAATTTTTTAAAATTTTTTCCTACGTTGCCAAAAATTTGAAAATTTTTTAAAATTTTGCACGACCCCCTTGTCAAAAAATTGAAAATTTTTTAAAATTTTGCACAACCCCCTTGTCAAAAAATTGAAAATTTTTTAAAATTTTGCACGACTTCCTACCTTGTCAAAAAATTGAAAATTTTTAAAATTTCGGACGACTTCCTACCTTGTTAAAAAATTGAAAATTTTTTAAAATTTTGTACGACTTCCTACCTTGTCAACAAATTGAAAATTTTTTAAAATTTTGTACGACCCCCCACCTTGTTAACAAATTGAAAATTTTTTATAATTTTTGACGACTTCCTACCTAGCCAAAAATTTGAAAATTTTTTAAAATTTTGCACGACCCCCTTGTCAAAAAATTGAAAATTTTTTAAAATTTTGCACGACTTCCTACCTTGTCAAAAAATTGAAAATTTTTTAAAATTTTGGACGACTTCCTACCTTGTCAACAAATTGAAAATTTTTTAAAATTTTGTACGACCCCCCACCTTGTTAACAAATTGAAAATTTTTTATAATTTTTGACGACTTCCTACCTTGCCAAAAATTTGAAAATTTTTTAAAATTTTGCACGACCCCCTTGTCAAAAAATTGAAAATTTTTTAAAATTTTGCACGACTTCCTACCTTGTCAACAAATTGAAAATTTTTTTAAATTTTGCACGACTTCCTACCTTTTCAAAAAATTTAAAATTTTTTAAAATTTTGCACGACCCCCTTCTCAAAAAATTGAAAATTTTTTAAAATTTTGCACGACTTCCTACCTTGTCAAAAAATTGAAAATTTTTTAAAATTTTGGACGACTTCCTACCTTGTCAAAAAATTGAAAATTTTTTAAAATTTTGGACGACTTTCTACCTTGTCAAAAAATTGAAAATTTTTTAAAATTTTGGACGACTTCCTACCTTGTCAAAAAATTGAAAATTTTTTAATATTTTGCACGACTTCCTACCTTGTCAACAAATTGAAAATTTTTTTAAATTTTGCACGACTTCCTACCTTGTCAAAAAATTGAAAATTTTTTAAAATTTTGTACGACTTCCTACCTTGTCAACAAATTGAAAATTTTTTTAAATTTTGCACGACTTACCTTGTCAAAAAATTGAAAATTTTTTAATATATTGCACGACTTCCTACCTTGTCAAAAAATTGAAAATTTTTTAAAATTTTGGACGACTTCCTACCTTGTCAACAAATTGAAAATTTTTTAAAATTTTGGACGACTTCCTACCTTGTCAAAAAATTGAAAATTTTTTTAAATTTTGCACGACTTCCTACCTTGTCAAAAAATTGAAAATTTTTTAATATTTTGCACGACCCCCTACCTTGTCAAAAAATTGAAAATTTTTTAAAATTTTGGACGACTTCCTACCTTGTCAACAAATTGAAAATTTTTTAAAATTTTGTACGACCCCCTACCTTGTTAACAAATTGAAAATTTTTTAAAATTTTGCACGACCCCCTTCTCAAAAAATTGAAAATTTTTTAAAATTTTGCACGACTTCCTACCTTGTCAAAAAATTGAAAATTTTTTAAAATTTTGGACGACTTCCTACCTTGTCAAAAAATTGAAAATTTTTTAAAATTTTGCACGACTTTCTACCTTGTCAAAAAATTGAAAATATTTTAAAATTTTGGACGACTTCCTACCTTGTCAAAAAATTGAAAATTTTTTAATATTTTGCACGACTTCCTACCTTGTCAAAAAATTGAAAATTTTTTAAAATTTTGTACGACTTTTTACCTTGTCAACAAATTGAAAATTTTTTTAAATTTTGCACGACTTCCTACCTTGTCAAAAAATTGAAAATTTTTTAATATTTTGCACGACTTCCTACCTTGTCAAAAAATTGAAAATTTTTTAAAATTTTGGACGACTTCCTACCTTGTAAAAAAAATTGAAAATTTTTTAAAATTTTGGACGACTTCCTACCTTGTCAAAAAATTGAAAATTTTTTAATATTTTGCCCGACTTCCTACCTTGTCAACAAATTAAAAATTTTTTTAAATTTTGCACGACTTCCTACCTTGTCAAAAAATTGAAAATTTTTTAATATTTTGCACGACCCCCTACCTTGTAAAAAAATTGAAAATTTTTTAAAATTTTGCACGACTTCCTACCTTGTCAACATATTGAAAATTTTTTAAAATTTTGTACGACCCCCTACCTTGTCAACAAATTGAAAATTTTTTAAAATTTTTTCCTACGTTGCCAAAAATTTGAAAATTTTTTAAAATTTTGCACGACCCCCTTGTCAAAAAATTGAAAATTTTTTAAAATTTTGCACGACCCCCTTGTCAAAAAATTGAAAATTTTTTAAAATTTTGCACGACTTCCTACCTTGTCAAAAAATTGCAAATTTTTAAAATTTTGGACGACTTCCTACCTTGTCAAAAAATTGAAAATTTTTTAAAATTTTGTACGACTTCCTACCTTGTCAACATATTGAAAATTTTTTAAAATTTTGTACGACCCCCTACCTTGTCAACAAATTGAAAATTTTTTAAAATTTTTGACGACTTCCTACGTTGCCAAAAATTTGAAAATTTTTTAAAATTTTGCACGACCCCCTTGTCAAAAAATTGAAAATTTTTTAAAATTTTGCACGACTTCCTACCTTGTCAAAAAATTGAAAATTTTTTAAAATTTTGGAAGACTTCCTACCTTGTCAAAAAATTTAAAATTTTTTAATATTTTGCACGACTTCCTACCTTGCCAAAAAATTGAAAATTTTTTAAAATTTTGCACGACCCCCTTGTCAAAAAATTGAAAATTTTTTAAAATTTTGCACGACTTCCAACCTTGTCAAAAAATTGAAAATTTTTTAAAATTTTGAACGACTTCCTACCTTGTCAAAAAATTAAAAATTTTTTAAAATTTTGCACGACTTCTACCTTGTCAACAAATTGAAAATTTTTTAAAATTTTGGACGACTTCCTACCTTGTCAAAAAATTGAAAATTTTTTAAATTTTTGCAAAAAATTGAAAATTTTTTAAAATTTTGGACGACTTCCTACCTTGTCAACAAATTGAAAATTTTTTAAAATTTTGCACGACCCCCTACCTTGTCAACAAATTGAAAATTTTTTAAAATTTTGCACGACCCCCTTGTCAAAAAATTGAAAATTTTTTAAAATTTTGCACGACTTCCAACCTTGTCAAAAAATTGAAAATTTTTTAAAATTTTGAACGACTTCCTACCTTGTCAAAAAATTAAAAATTTTTTAAAATTTTGCACGACTTCTACCTTGTCAAAAAATTGAAAATTTTTTAAAATTTTGGACGACTTCCTACCTTGTCAAAAAATTGAAAATTTTTTAAAATTTTGGACGACTTCCTACCTTGTCAACAAATTGAAAATTTTTTAAAATTTTGCACGACCCCCTACCTTGTAAAAAAATTGAAAATTTTTTAAAATTTTGCACGACCCCCTACCTTGTCAACAAATTGAAAATTTTCTAAAATTTTGCACGACCCCCTTCTCAAAAAATTGAAAATTTTTTAAAATTTTGCACGACTTCCTACCTTGTCAAAAAATTGAAAATTTTTTAAAATTTTGGACGACTTCCTACCTTGTCAAAAAATTGAAAATTTTTTAAAATTTTGCACGACTTTCTACCTTGTCAAAAAATTGAAAATTTTTTAAAATTTTGGACGACTTCCTACCTTGTCAAAAACTTGAAAATTTTTTAAAATTTTGCACGACTTTCTACCTTGTCAAAAAATTGAAAATTTTTTAAAATTTTGCACGACTTCCTACCTTGTCAGCAAATTGAAAATTTTTTAAAATTTTGCACGACTTTCTACCTTGTCAAAAAATTGAAAATTTTTTAAAATTTTGCACGACCCCCTACCTTGTCAACAAATTGAAAATTTTTTAAAATTTTTGACGACTTCCTACGTTGCCAAAAATTTGAAAATTTTTTAAAATTTTGCACGACCCCCTTGTCAAAAAATTGAAAATTTTTTAAAATTTTGCACAACCCCCTTGTCAAAAAATTGAAAATATTTTAAAATTTTGCACGACTTCCTACCTTGTCAAAAAATTGAAAATTTTTAAAATTTTGCACGACTTTCTACCTTGTCAAAAAATTGAAAATTTTTTAAAATTTTGCACGACTTCCTACCTTGTCAGCAAATTGAAAATTTTTTAAAATTTTGCACGACTCCCTACCTTGTAAAAAAATTGAAAATTTTTTAAAATTTTTCACGACCCCCTACCTTGTCAAAAAAATGAAAATTTTTTAAAATTTTGCACGACTCCCTTCTCAAAAAATTTAAAATTTTTTAAAATTTTGCACGACTTCCTTCCTTGTCAAAAAATTGAAAATTTTTTAAAATTTTGGACGACTTCCTACCATGTCAAAAAATTAAAAATTTTTTAAAATTTTGCACGACTTTCTACCTTGTCAACAAATTGAAAATTTTTTAAAATTTTTGACGACTTCCTACGTTGCCAAAAATTTGAAAATTTTTTAAAATTTTGCACGACCCCCTTGTCAAAAAATTGAAAATTTTTTAAAATTTTGCACAACCCCCTTGTCAAAAAATTGAAAAGTTTGGACGACTTCCTACCTTGTCAAAAAATTGAAAATTTTTTAATATTTTGCACGACTTCCTACCTTGTCAACAAATTGAAAATTTTTTTAAATTTTGCACGACTTCTTACCTTGTCAAAAAATTGAAAATTTTTTAAAATTTTGTACGACTTCCTACCTTGTCAACAAATTGAAAATTTTTTTTAAATTTTGCACGACTTCCTACCTTGTCAAAATATTGAAAATTTTTTAATATTTTGCACGACCCCCTACCTTGTCAAAAAATTGAAAATTTTTTAAAATTTTGCACGACTTCCTACCTTGTCAAAAAATTGAAAATTTTTTAAAATTTTGGACGACTTCCTACCTTGTCAACAAATTGAAAATTTTTTAAAATTTTGTACGACTTCCTACCTTGTCAAAAAATTGAAAATTTTTTAATATTTTGCACGACTTCCTACCTTGTCAACAAATTGAAAATTTTTTTAAATTTTGCACGACTTCTTACCTTGTCAAAAAATTGAAAATTTTTTAAAATTTTGTACGACTTCCTACCTTGTCAACAAATTGAAAATTTTTTTAAATTTTGCACGACTTCCTACCTTGTCAAAATATTGAAAATTTTTTAATATTTTGCACGACCCCCTACCTTGTCAAAAAATTGACAATTTTTTAAAATTTTGCACGACTTCCTACCTTGTCAAAAAATTGAAAATTTTTTAAAATTTTGGACGACTTCCTACATTGTCAACAAATTGAAAATTTTTTAATATTTTGCACGACTTCCTACCTTGTCAAAAAATTGAAAATTTTTTAAAATTTTGCACGACTTCCTACCTTGTCAACAAATTGAAAATTTTTAAAAATTTTGCACGACCCCCTACCTTGTAAAAAAATTGAAAATTTTTTAAAATTTTGAACGACTTCCTACCTTGTCAAAAAATTAAAAATTTTTTAAAATTTTGCACGACTTCTACCTTGTCAAAAAATTGAAAATTTTTTAAAATTTTGGACGACTTCCTACCTTGTAAAAAAATTGAAAATTTTTTAAAATTTTGGACGACTTCCTACCTTGTCAACAAATTGAAAATTTTTTAAAATTTTGCACGACCCCCTACCTTGTAAAAAAATTGAAAATTTTTTAAAATTTTGCACGACCCCCTACCTTGTCAACAAATTGAAAATTTTTTAAAATTTTGCACGACCCCCTTCTCAAAAAATTGAAAATTTTTTAAAATTTTGCACGACTTCCTACCTTGTCAAAAAATTGAAAATTTTTTAAAATTTTGGACGACTTCCTACCTTGTCAAAAAATTGAAAATTTTTTAAAATTTTGGACGACTTCCTACCTTGTGAACAAATTGAAAATTTTTTAAAATTTTGCACGACCCCTACCTTGTCAAAAAATTGAAAATTTTTTAAAATTTTGCACGACCCCCTTCTCAAAAAATTGAAAATTTTTTAAAATTTTGCACGACTTCCTACCTTGTCAAAAAATTGAAAATTTTTTAAAATTTTGGACGACTTCCTACCTTGTCAACAAAATGAAAATTTTTTAAAATTTTGCACGACCCCCTACCTTGTCAACAAATTGAAAATTTTTTAAAATTTTGCACGACTTCCTACCTTGTCAAAAAATTGAAAATTTTTTAAAATTTTGGACGACTTCCTACCTTGTCAAAAAATTGAAAATTTTTTAAAATTTTGCACGACCCCTACCTTGTCAAAAAATTGAAAATTTTTTAAAATTTTGCACGACCCCCTTGTCAAAAAATTGAAAATTTTTTAAAATTTTGCACGACTTCCTACCTTGTCAAAAAATTGAAAATTTTTTAAAATTTTGCACGACCCCCTACCTTGTAAAAAAATTGAAAATTTTTTAAAATTTTGGACGACTTCCTACCTTGTGAACAAATTGAAAATTTTTTAAAATTTTGGACGACTTCCTACCTTGTCAAAAAATTGAAAATTTTTTAAAATTTTGCACGACCCCCTTGTCAAAAAATTGAAAATTTTTTAAAATTTTGCACGACTTCCTACCTTGTTAAAAAATTGAAAATTTTTTAAAATTTGCACGACTTCCTACCTTGTCAAAAAATTGAAAATTTTTTAAAATTTTGCACGACTTCCTACCTTGTCAAAAAATTGAAAATTTTTTAAAATTTTGGACGACTTCCTACTTTGTCAACAAATTGAAAATTTTTTAAAATTTTGTACGACCCCCTACCTTGTCAACAAATTGAAAATTTTTTAAAATTTTGGACGACTTCGTACCTTGTCAACAAATTGAAAATTTTTTAATATTTTGCACGACTTCCTACCTTGTCAAAAAATAGAAAATTTTTTAAAATTTTGCACGACCCCTTACCTTGTCAACAAATTGAAATTTTTTTAAAATTTTGCACGACCCCTTGTCAAAAAATTGAAAATTTTTTAAAATTTTGCACGACTTCCTAATTTGTCAACAAATTGAAAATTTTTTAAAATTTTGGACGACTTCCTACCTTGTGAACAAATTGAAAATTTTTTAAAATTTTGCACGACCCCCTACCTTGTCAACAAATTGAAAATTTTTTAAAATTTTGGGCAACTTCCTACTTTGTCAAGAAATTGAAAATTTTTTAAAATTTTGCACGACCCCCTACCTTGTCAACAAATTGAAAATTTTTTAAAATTTTGCACGACCCCCTACCTTGTCAAAAAAATGAAAATTTTTTAAAATTTTGCACGACCCCCTACCTTGTCAACAAATTGAAAATTTTTTAAAATTTTGCACGACTTCCTACCTTGTCAAAAAATTGAAAATTTTTTAAAATTTTGGACGACTTCCTACCTTGTCAAAAAATTGAAAATTTTTTAAAATTTTGGACGACTTCCTACCTTGTCAAAAAATTGAAAATTTTTTAAAATTTTGCACGACCCCTACCTTGTCAACAAATTGAAAATTTTTTAAAATTTTGGGCAACTTCCTACTTTGTCAAGAAATTGAAAATTTTTTAAAATTTTGCACGACCCCCTACCTTGTCAACAAATTGAAAATTTTTTAAAATTTTGGACGAATTCCTACCTTGCCAAAAAATTGAAAATTTTTTAAAATTTTGCACGACTTCCTACCTTGTCAAAAAAATTAAAATTTTTTAAAATTTTGGGCGACTTCCTACCTTGTCAAAAAATTGAAAATTTTTTAAAATTTTGTACGACTTCCTACCTTGTCAACAAATTGAAAATTTTTTTAAATTTTACACGACTTCCTACCTTGTCAAAAAATTGAAAATTTTTTAATATTTGGCACGACTTCCTACCTTGTCAACAAATTGAAAATTTTTTTAAATTTTGCACGACTTCCTACCTTGTCAAAAACTTGAAAATTTTTTAATATTTTGCACGACTTCCTACCTTGTCAACAAATTTTTAATTTTTTAAAATTTTGGACGAATTCCTACCTTGCAAAAAAATTGAAAATTTTTTAAAATTTTGCACGACTTCCTACCTTGCCAAAAAATTGAAAATTTTTTAAAATTTTGGGCGACTTCCTACCTTGTCAAAAAATTGAAAATTTTTTAAAATTTTGCACGACTTCCTACCTTGTCAAAAAATTGAAAATTTTTTAAAATTTTGGACGACTTCCTACCTTGTCAACAAATTGAAAATTTTTTAAAATTTTGTACGACCTCCTACCTTGTCAACAAATTGAAAATTTTTTAAAATTTTGGACGACCCCCTACCTTGTAAAAAAATTGAAAATTTTTTAAAATTTTGCACGACTTCCTACCTTGTCAAAAAATTGAAAATTTTTTAAAATTTTGGACGACTTCCTACCTTGTCAACAAATTGAAAATTTTTTAAAATTTTGTACGACCCCCTACCTTGTAAAAAAATTGAAAATTTTTTAAAATTTTGGACGACTTCCTACTTTGTCAACAAATTGAAAATTTTTTAAAATTTTGTACGACCCCCTACCTTGTCAAAAAATTGAAAATTTTTTAATATTTTGCACGACTTCCTACCTTGTCAAAAAATTGAAAATTTTTTAAAATTTTGCACGACGCCTTGTCAAAAAATTGAAAATTTTTTAAAATTTTGCACGACTTCCTACCTTGTCAAAAAATTGAAAATTTTTTAAAATTTTGGACGACTTCCTACCTTGTCAACAAATTGAAAATTTTTTAAAATTTTGTACGACCCCCTACCTTGTAAAAAAATTGAAAATTTTTTAAAATTTTGGACGACTTCCTACTTTGTCAACAAATTGAAAATTTTTTAAAATTTTGTACGACCCCCTACCTTGTCAAAAAATTGAAAATTTTTTAATATTTTGCACGACTTCCTACCTTGTCAAAAAATTGAAAATTTTTTAAAATTTTGCACGACGCCTTGTCAAAAAATTGAAAATTTTTTAAAATTTTGCACGACTTCCTACCTTGTCACAAAATTGAAAATTTTTTAAAATTTTGGACGACTTCCTACCTTGTCAACAAAATGAAAATTTTTTAAAATTTTGCACGACCCCCTACCTTGTCAACAAATTGAAAATTTTTTAAAATTTTTGGCAACTTCCTACCTTGTCAACAAATTGAAAATTTTTTAAAATTTTGCACGACTTCCTACCTTGTCAGCAAATTGAAAATTTTTTAAAATTTTGCACGACCCCCTACCTTGTCAAAAAATTGAAAATTTTTTAAAATTTTGCACGACCCCCTACCTTGTAAAATAATTGAAAATTTTTTAAAATTTTGGACGACTTCCTACCTTGTCAAAAAATTGAAAATTTTTTAAAATTTTGCACGACCCCTACCTTGTCAAAAAATTGAAAATTTTTTAAAATTTTGCACGACCCCCTTGTCAAAAAATTGAAAATTTTTTAAAATTTTGCACGACTTCCTACCTTGTCAAAAAATTGAAAATTTTTTAAAATTTTGCACGACCCCCTACCTTGTAAAAAAATTGAAAATTTTTTAAAATTTTGGACGACTTCCTACCTTGTGAACAAATTGAAAATTTTTTAAAATTTTGCACGACCCCTACCTTGTCAAAAAATTGAAAATTTTTTAAAATTTTGCACGACCCCCTTGTCAAAAAATTGAAAATTTTTTAAAATTTTGCACGACTTCCTACCTTGTCAAAAAATTGAAAATTTTTTAAAATTTTGGACGACTTCCTACCTTGTCAAAAAATTGAAAATTTTTTAAAATTTTGCACGACTTCCTACCTTGTCAAAAAATTGAAAATTTTTTAAAATTTTGGACGACTTCCTACTTTGTCAACAAATTGAAAATTTTTTAAAATTTTGGACGACTTCGTACCTTGTCAAAAAATTGAAAATTTTTTAATATTTTGCACGACTTCCTACCTTGTCAAAAAATAGAAAATTTTTTAAAATTTTGCACGACCCCTTACCTTGTCAACAAATTGAAATTTTTTTAAAATTTTGCACGACCCCTTGTCAAAAAATTGAAAATTTTTTAAAATTTTGGACGACTTCCTACTTTGTCAACAAATTGAAAATTTTTTAAAATTTTGGACGACTTCGTACCTTGTCAACAAATTGAAAATTTTTTAAAATTTTGGACGACTTCCTACCTTGTCAACAAATTGAAAATTTTTTAAAATTTTGCACGACCCCCTACCTTGTCAACAAATTGAAAATTTTTTAAAATTTTGGGCAACTTCCTACTTTGTCAAGAAATTGAAAATTTTTTAAAATTTTGCGCGACTTCCTACCTTGTCAGCAAATTGAAAATTTTTTAAAATTTTGCACGACTTCCTACCTTGTCAAAAAATTGAAAATTTTTTAAAATTTTGGACGACTTCCTACCTTGTCAACAAATTGAAAATTTTTTAAAATTTTGTACGACCCCCTACCTTGTAAAAAAATTGAAAATTTTTTAAAATTTTGGACGACTTCCTACTTTGTCAACAAATTGAAAATTTTTTAAAATTTTGTACGACCCCCTACCTTGTCAAAAAATTGAAAATTTTTTAATATTTTGCACGACTTCCTACCTTGTCAAAAAATTGAAAATTTTTTAAAATTTTGCACGACGCCTTGTCAAAAAATTGAAAATTTTTTAAAATTTTGCACGACTTCCTACCTTGTCAAAAAATTGAAAATTTTTTAATATTTTGCACGACTTCCTACCTTGTCAACAAATTTTTAATTTTTTAAAATTTTGGACGAATTCCTACCTTGCCAAAAAATTGAAAATTTTTTAAAATTTTTGGCAACTTCCTACCTTGTCAACAAATTGAAAATTTTTTAAAATTTTGCACGACTTCCTACCTTGTCAGCAAATTGAAAATTTTTTAAAATTTTGCACGACTTCCTACCTTGTCAAAAACTTGAAAATTTTTTAATATTTTGCACGACTTCCTACCTTGTCAAAAAATTGAAAATTTTTTAAAATTTTGGACGAATTCCTACCTTGCCAAAAAATTGAAAATTTTTTAAAATTTTGCACGACTTCCTACCTTGCCAAAAAATTGAAAATTTTTTAAAATTTTGGACGACTTCCTACCTTGTCAAAAAATTGAAAATTTTTTAAAATTTTGCACGACTTCCTACCTTGTCAAAAAATTGAAAATTTTTTAAAATTTTGGACGACTTCCTACCTTGTCAACAAATTGAAAATTTTTTAAAATTTTGTACGACCTCCTACCTTGTCAACAAATTGAAAATTTTTTAAAATTTTGGACGACCCCCTACCTTGTCAAAAAATTGAAAATTTTTTAAAATTTTGCACGACTTCCTACCTTGTCAAAAAATTGAAAATTTTTTAAAATTTTGGACGACTTCCTACCTTGTCAACAAATTGAAAATTTTTTAAAATTTTGTACGACCCCCTACCTTGTAAAAAAATTGAAAATTTTTTAAAATTTTGGACGACTTCCTACTTTGTCAACAAATTGAAAATTTTTTAAAATTTTGTACGACCCCCTACCTTGTCAAAAAATTGAAAATTTTTTAATATTTTGCACGACTTCCTACCTTGTCAAAAAATTGAAAATTTTTTAAAATTTTGCACGACGCCTTGTCAAAAAATTGAAAATTTTTTAAAATTTTGTACGACTTCCTACCTTGTCAAAAAATTGAAAATTTTTTAAAATTTTGGACGACTTCCTACCTTGTCAACAAAATGAAAATTTTTTAAAATTTTGCACGACCCCCTACCTTGTCAACAAATTGAAAATTTTTTAAAATTTTTGGCAACTTCCTACCTTGTCAACAAACTGAAAATTTGTTAAAATTTTGCACGACTTCCTACCTTGTCAGCAAATTGAAAATTTTTTAAAATTTTGCACGACCCCCTACCTTGTCAAAAAATTGAAAATTTTTTAAAATTTTGCACGACCCCCTACCTTGTAAAAAAATTGAAAATTTTTTAAAATTTTGGACGACTTCCTACCTTGTCAAAAAATTGAAAATTTTTTAAAATTTTGCACGACCCCTACCTTGTCAAAAAATTGAAAATTTTTTAAAATTTTGCACGACCCCCTTGTCAAAAAATTGAAAATTTTTTAAAATTTTGCACGACTTCCTACCTTGTCAAAAAATTGAAAATTTTTTAAAATTTTGCACGACCCCCTACCTTGTAAAAAAATTGAAAATTTTTTAAAATTTTGGACGACTTCCTACCTTGTGAACAAATTGAAAATTTTTTAAAATTTTGCACGACCCCTACCTTGTCAAAAAATTGAAAATTTTTTAAAATTTTGCACGACCCCCTTGTCAAAAAATTGAAAATTTTTTAAAATTTTGCACGACTTCCTACCTTGTCAAAAAATTGAAAATTTTTTAAAATTTTGGACGACTTCCTACCTTGTCAAAAAATTGAAAATTTTTTAAAATTTTGCACGACTTCCTACCTTGTCAAAAAATTGAAAATTTTTTAAAATTTTGGACGACTTCCTACTTTGTCAACAAATTGAAAATTTTTTAAAATTTTGGACGACTTCGTACCTTGTCAAAAAATTGAAAATTTTTTAATATTTTGCACGACTTCCTACCTTGTCAAAAAATAGAAAATTTTTTAAAATTTTGCACGACCCCTTACCTTGTCAACAAATTGAAATTTTTTTAAAATTTTGCACGACCCCTTGTCAAAAAATTGAAAATTTTTTAAAATTTTGCACGACTTCCTACCTTGTCAACAAATTGAAAATTTTTTAAAATTTTGCACGACTTCCTACCTTGTCAAAAAATTGAAAATTTTTTAAAATTTTGGACGACTTCCTACTTTGTCAACAAATTGAAAATTTTTTAAAATTTTGGACGACTTCGTACCTTGTCAACAAATTGAAAATTTTTTAAAATTTTGGACGACTTCCTACCTTGTCAACAAATTGAAAATTTTTTAAAATTTTGCACGACCCCCTACCTTGTCAACAAATTGAAAATTTTTTAAAATTTTGGGCAACTTCCTACTTTGTCAAGAAATTGAAAATTTTTTAAAATTTTGCACGACTTCCTACCTTGTCAAAAAATTGAAAATTTTTTAAAATTTTGCACGACCCCCTACCTTGTAAAAAAATTGAAAATTTTTTAAAATTTTGGACGACTTATTACCTTGTGAACAAATTGAAAATTTTTTAAAATTTTGCACGACTTCCTACCTTGTCAAAAAATTGAAAATTTTTTAAAATTTTGGACGACTTCCTACCTTGTCAAAAAATTGAAAATTTTTTAAAATTTTGGACGACTTCCTACTTTGTCAACAAATTGAAAATTTTTTAAAATTTTGCACGACCCCCTACCTTGTAAAAAAATTGAAAATTTTTTAAAATTTTGGACGACTTCCTACCTTGTGAACAAATTGAAAATTTTTTAAAATTTTGCACGACCCCTACCTTGTCAAAAAATTGAAAATTTTTTAAAATTTTGCACGACCCCCTTGTCAAAAAATTGAAAATTTTTTAAAATTTTGCACGACTTCCTACCTTGTCAAAAAATTGAAAATTTTTTAAAATTTTGGACGACTTCCTACCTTGTCAAAAAATTGAAAATTTTTTAATATTTTGCACGACTTCCTACCTTGTCAAAAAATTGAAAATTTTTTAAAATTTTGCACGACGCCTTGTCAAAAAATTGAAAATATTTTAAAATTTTGCACGACTTCCTACCTTGTCAAAAAATTGAAAATTTTTTAAAATTTTGGACGACTTCCTACCTTGTCAACAAAATGAAAATTTTTTAAAATTTTGCACGACCCCCTACCTTGTCAACAAATTGAAAATTTTTTAAAATTTTTGGCAACTTCCTACCTTGTCAACAAATTGAAAATTTTTTAAAATTTTGCACGACTTCCTACCTTGTCAGCAAATTGAAAATTTTTTAAAATTTTGCACGACCCCCTGCCTTGTCAAAAAATTGAAAATTTTTTAAAATTTTGCACGACCCCCTACCTTGTAAAAAAATTGAAAATTTTTTAAAATTTTGCACGACTTCCTACCTTGTCAAAAAATTGAAAATTTTTTAAAATTTTGCACGACCCCTACCTTGTCAAAAAATTGAAAATTTTTTAAAATTTTGCACGACTTCCTACCTTGTCAAAAAATTGAAAATTTTTTAAAATTTTGGACGACTTCCTACCTTGTCAAAAAATTGAAAATT
Source organism: Condylostylus longicornis (assembly GCF_029603195.1). Classification (NCBI taxonomy): domain Eukaryota; kingdom Metazoa; phylum Arthropoda; class Insecta; order Diptera; family Dolichopodidae; genus Condylostylus; species Condylostylus longicornis. Next base: position 1,363,098 of record NW_026577998.1, read on the forward strand.
TTTTAAAATTTTGCACGACTTCCTACCTTGTCAAAAAATTGAAAATTTTTTAAAATTTTGGACGACTTCCTACTTTGTCAACAAATTGAAAATTTTTTAAAATTTTGGACGACTTCGTACCTTGTCAAAAAATTGAAAATTTTTTAATATTTTGCACGACTTCCTACCTTGTCAAAAAATAGAAAATTTTTTAAAATTTTGCACGACCCCTTACCTTGTCAACAAATTGAAATTTTTTTAAAATTTTGCACGACCCCTTGTCAAAAAATTGAAAATTTTTTAAAATTTTGCACGACTTCCTACCTTGTCAACAAATTGAAAATTTTTTAAAATTTTGCACGACTTCCTACCTTGTCAAAAAATTGAAAATTTTTTAAAATTTTGGACGACTTCCTACTTTGTCAACTAATTGAAAATTTTTTAAAATTTTGGACGACTTCGTACCTTGTCAACAAATTGAAAATTTTTTAAAATTTTGGACGACTTCCTACCTTGTCAACAAATTGAAAATTTTTTAAAATTTTGCACGACCCCCTACCTTGTCAACAAATTGAAAATTTTTTAAAATTTTGGGCAACTTCCTACTTTGTCAAGAAATTGAAAATTTTTTAAAATTTTGCGCGACTTCCTACCTTGTCAGCAAATTCAAAATTTTTTAAAATTTTGCACGACCCCCTACCTTGTCAAAAAATTGAAAATTTTTTAAAATTTTGCACGACCCCCTACCTTGTAAAAAAATTGAAAATTTTTTAAAATTTTGGACGACTTCCTACCTTGTCAACAAATTGAAAATTTTTTAAAATTTTGCACGACCCCCTACCTTGTCAACAAATTGAAAATTTTTTAAAATTTTGGACGAATTCCTACCTTGCCAAAAAATTGAAAATTTTTTAAAATTTTGCACGACTTCCTACCTTGTCAAAAAAATTAAAATTTTTTAAAATTTTGGGCGACTTCCTACCTTGTCAAAAAATTGAAAATTTTTTAAAATTTTGTACGACTTCCTACCTTGTCAACAAATTGAAAATTTTTTTAAATTTTGCACGACTTCCTACCTTGTCAAAAAATTGAAAATTTTTTAATATTTGGCACGACTTCCTACCTTGTCAACAAATTGAAAATTTTTTTAAATTTTGCACGACTTCCTACCTTGTCAAAAACTTGAAAATTTTTTAATATTTTGCACGACTTCCTACCTTGTCAACAAATTTTTAATTTTTTAAAATTTTGGACGAATTCCTACCTTGGCAAAAAATTGAAAATTTTTTAAAATTTTGCACGACTTCCTACCTTGCCAAAAAATTGAAAATTTTTTAAAATTTTGGGAGACTTCCTACCTTGTCAAAAAATTGAAAATTTTTTAAAATTTTGCACGACTTCCTTGTCAAAAAATTGAAAATTTTTTAAAATTTTGGACGACTTCCTACCTTGTCAACAAATTGAAAATTTTTTAAAATTTTGGACGACCCCCTACCTTGTCAAAAAATTGAAAATTTTTTAAAATTTTGCACGACTTCCTACCTTGTCAAAATATTGAAAATTTTTTAAAATTTTGGACGACTTCCTACCTTGTCAACAAATTGAAAATTTTTTAAAATTTTGTACGACCCCCTACCTTGTAAAAAAATTGAAAATTTTTTAAAATTTTGGACGACTTCCTACCTTGTCAAAAAATTGAAAATTTTTTAAAATTTTGCACGACCCCTACCTTGTCAAAAAATTGAAAATTTTTTAAAATTTTGCACGATCCCCTTGTCAAAAAATTGAAAATTTTTTAAAATTTTGCACGACTTCCTACCTTGTCAAAAAATTGAAAATTTTTTAAAATTTTGCACGACCACCTTGTAAAAAAATTGAAAATTTTTTAAAATTTTGGACAACTTCCTACCTTGTGAACAAATTGAAAATTTTTTAAAATTTTGCACGACCCCTACCTTGTCAAAAAATTGAAAATTTTTTAAAATTTTGCACGACCCCCTTGTCAAAAAATTGAAAATTTTTTAAAATTTTGCACGACTTCCTACCTTGTCAAAAAATTGAAAATTTTTTAAAATTTTGCACGACTTCCTACCTTGTCAAAAAATTGAAAATTTTTTAAAATTTTGCACGACTTCCTACCTTGTCAAAAAATTGAAAATTTTTTAAAATTTTAGACGACTTCCTACTTTGTCAACAAATTGAAAATTTTTTAAAATTTTGTACGACCCCCTACCTTGTCAACATATTGAAAATTTTTTAAAATTTTGGACGACTTCCTACCTTGTCAAAAAATTGAAAATTTTTTAATATTTTGCACGACTTCCTACCTCGTCAAAAAATTGAAAATTTTTTAAAATTTTGCACGACCCCTTACCTTGTCAACAAATTGAAATTTTTTTAAAATTTTGCACGACCCCTTGTCAAAAAATTGAAAATTTTTTAAAATTTTGCACGACTTCCTACCTTGTCAACAAATTGAAAATTTTTTAAAATTTTGGACGACTTCCTACCTTGTCAACAAATTGAAAATTTTTTAAAATTTTGGACAACTTCCTACTTTGTCAAGAAATTGAAAATTTTTTAAAATTTTGCGCGACTTCCTACCTTGTCAGCAAATTGAAAATTTTTTAAAATTTTGCACGACCCCCTACCTTGTCAAAAAATTGAAAATTTTTTAAAATTTTGCACGACCCCCTACCTTGTAAAAAAATTGAAAATTTTTTAAAATTTTGGACGACTTCCTACCTTGTCAACAAATTGAAAATTTTTTAAAATTTTGCACGACCCCTACCTTGTCAAAAAATTGAAAATTTTTTAAAATTTTGCACGACCCCCTTGTCAAAAAATTGAAAATTTTTTAAAATTTTGCACGACTTCCTACCTTGTCAAAAAATTGAAAATTTTTTAAAATTTTGGACGACTTCCTACCTTGTCAACAAAATGAAAATTTTTTAAAATTTTGCACGACCCCCTACCTTGTAAAAAAATTGAAAATTTTTTAAAATTTTGTACGACCCCCTACCTTGTCAAAAAATTGAAAATTTTTTAATATTTTGCACGACTTCCTACCTTGTCAAAAAATTGAAAATTTTTTAAAATTTTGCACGACGCCTTGTCAAAAAATTGAAAATATTTTAAAATTTGCACGACTTCCTACCTTGTCAAAAAATTGAAAATTTTTTAAAATTTTGGACGACTTCCTACCTTGTCAAAAAAATTAAAATTTTTTAAAATTTTGGGCGACTTCCTACCTTGTCAAAAAATTGAAAATTTTTTAAAATTTTGTACGACTTCCTACCTTGTCAACAAATTGAAAATTTTTTTAAATTTTGCACGACTTCCTACCTTGTCAAAAAATTGAAAATTTTTTAATATTTGGCACGACTTCCTACCTTGTCAACAAATTGAAAATTTTTTAAAATTTTGCACGACGCCTTGTCAAAAAATTGAAAATATTTTAAAATTTGCACGACTTCCTACCTTGTCAAAAAATTGAAAATTTTTTAAAATTTTGCACGACTTCCTACCTTGTCAAAAAAATTAAAATTTTTTAAAATTTTGGGCGACTTCCTACCTTGTCAAAAAATTGAAAATTTTTTAAAATTTTGTACGACTTCCTACCTTGTCAACAAATTGAAAATTTTTTTAAATTTTGCACGACTTCCTACCTTGTCAAAAAATTGAAAATTTTTTAATATTTGGCACGACTTCCTACCTTGTCAACAAATTGAAAATTTTTTTAAATTTTGCACGACTTCCTACCTTGTCAAAAACTTGAAAATTTTTTAATATTTTGCACGACTTCCTACCTTGTCAACAAATTTTTAATTTTTTAAAATTTTGGACGAATTCCTACCTTGGCAAAAAATTGAAAATTTTTTAAAATTTTGCACGACTTCCTACCTTGCCAAAAAATTGAAAATTTTTTAAAATTTTGGGCGACTTCCTACCTTGTCAAAAAATTGAAAATTTTTTAAAATTTTGCACGACTTCCTTGTCAAAAAATTGAAAATTTTTTAAAATTTTGGACGACTTCGTACCTTGTCAACAAATTGAAAATTTTTTAAAATTTTGGACGACCCCCTACCTTGTCAAAAAATTGAAAATTTTTTAAAATTTTGCACGACTTCCTACCTTGTCAAAATATTGAAAATTTTTTAAAATTTTGGACGACTTCCTACCTTGTCAACAAATTGAAAATTTTTTAAAATTTTGTACGACCCCCTACCTTGTAAAAAAATTGAAAATTTTTTAAAATTTTGGACGACTTCCTACCTTGTCAAAAAATTGAAAATTTTTTAAAATTTTGCACGACCCCTACCTTGTCAAAAAATTGAAAATTTTTTAAAATTTTGCACGATCCCCTTGTCAAAAAATTGAAAATTTTTTAAAATTTTGCACGACTTCCTACCTTGTCAAAAAATTGAAAATTTTTTAAAATTTTGCACGACCACCTTGTAAAAAAATTGAAAATTTTTTAAAATTTTGGACGACTTCCTACCTTGTGAACAAATTGAAAATTTTTTAAAATTTTGCACGACCCCTACCTTGTCAAAAAATTGAAAATTTTTTAAAATTTTGCACGACCCCCTTGTCAAAAAATTGAAAATTTTTTAAAATTTTGCACGACTTCCTACCTTGTCAAAAAATTGAAAATTTTTTAAAATTTTGCACGACTTCCTACCTTGTCAAAAAATTGAAAATTTTTTAAAATTTTGCACGACTTCCTACCTTGTCAAAAAATTGAAAATTTTTTAAAATTTTAGACGACTTCCTACTTTGTCAACAAATTGAAAATTTTTTAAAATTTTGTACGACCCCCTACCTTGTCAACATATTGAAAATTTTTTAAAATTTTGGACGACTTCCTACCTTGTCAAAAAATTGAAAATTTTTTAATATTTTGCACGACTTCCTACCTCGTCAAAAAATTGAAAATTTTTTAAAATTTTGCACGACCCCTTACCTTGTCAACAAATTGAAATTTTTTTAAAATTTTGCACGACCCCTTGTCAAAAAATTGAAAATTTTTTAAAATTTTGCACGACTTCCTACCTTGTCAACAAATTGAAAATTTTTTAAAATTTTGGACGACTTCCTACCTTGTCAACAAATTGAAAATTTTTTAAAATTTTGGACAACTTCCTACTTTGTCAAGAAATTGAAAATTTTTTAAAATTTTGCGCGACTTCCTACCTTGTCAGCAAATTGAAAATTTTTTAAAATTTTGCACGACCCCCTACCTTGTCAAAAAATTGAAAATTTTTTAAAATTTTGCACGACCCCCTACCTTGTAAAAAAATTGAAAATTTTTTAAAATTTTGGACGACTTCCTACCTTGTCAACAAATTGAAAATTTTTTAAAATTTTGCACGACCCCTACCTTGTCAAAAAATTGAAAATTTTTTAAAATTTTGCACGACCCCCTTGTCAAAAAATTGAAAATTTTTTAAAATTTTGCACGACTTCCTACCTTGTCAAAAAATTGAAAATTTTTTAAAATTTTGGACGACTTCCTACCTTGTCAACAAAATGAAAATTTTTTAAAATTTTGCACGACCCCCTACCTTGTAAAAAAATTGAAAATTTTTTAAAATTTTGTACGACCCCCTACCTTGTCAAAAAATTGAAAATTTTTTAATATTTTGCACGACTTCCTACCTTGTCAAAAAATTGAAAATTTTTTAAAATTTTGCACGACGCCTTGTCAAAAAATTGAAAATATTTTAAAATTTGCACGACTTCCTACCTTGTCAAAAAATTGAAAATTTTTTAAAATTTTGGACGACTTCCTACCTTGTCAACAAAATGAAAATTTTTTAAAATTTTGCACGACCCCCTACCTTGTCAACAAATTGAAAATTTTTTAAAATTTTTGGCAACTTCCTACCTTGTCAACAAATTGAAAATTTTTTAAAATTTTGCACGACTTCCTACCTTGTCAGCAAATTGAAAATTTTTTAAAATTTTGCACGACCCCCTACCTTGTCAAAAAATTGAAAATTTTTTAAAATTTTGCACGACCCCCTACCTTGTAAAAAAATTGAAAATTTTTTAAAATTTTGGACGACTTCCTACCTTGCCAAAAAATTGAAAATTTTTTAAAATTTTGCACGACCCCTACCTTGTCAAAAAATTGAAAATTTTTTAAAATTTTGCACGACCCCCTTGTCAAAAAATTGAAAATTTTTTAAAATTTTGCACGACTTCCTACCTTGTCAAAAAATTGAAAATTTTTTAAAATTTTGCACGACCCCCTACCTTGTAAAAAAATTGAAAATTTTTTAAAATTTTGGACGACTTCCTACCTTGTGAACAAATTGAAAATTTTTTAAAATTTTGCACGACCCCTACCTTGTCAAAAAATTGAAAATTTTTTAAAATTTTGCACGACTTCCTACCTTGTCAAAAAATTGAAAATTTTTTAAAATTTTGCACGACTTCCTACCTTGTCAAAAAATTGAAAATTTTTTAAAATTTTGGACGACTTCCTACCTTGTCAAAAAATTGAAAATTTTTTAAAATTTTGCACGACTTCCTACCTTGTCAAAAAATTGAAAATTTTTTAAAATTTTGGACGACTTCCTACTTTGTCAACAAATTGAAAATTTTTTAAAATTTTGGACGACTTCGTACCTTGTCAAAAAATTGAAAATTTTTTAATATTTTGCACGACTTCCTACCTTGTCAAAAAATAGAAAATTTTTTAAAATTTTGCACGACCCCTTACCTTGTCAACAAATTGAAATTTTTTTAAAATTTTGCACGACCCCTTGTCAAAAAATTGAAAATTTTTTAAAATTTTGCACGACTTCCTACCTTGTCAACAAATTGAAAATTTTTTAAAATTTTGCACGACTTCCTACCTTGTCAAAAAATTGAAAATTTTTTAAAATTTTGGACGACTTCCTACTTTGTCAACAAATTGAAAATTTTTTAAAATTTTGGACGACTTCGTACCTTGTCAACAAATTGAAAATTTTTTAAAATTTTGGACGACTTCCTACCTTGTCAACAAATTGAAAATTTTTTAAAATTTTGCACGACCCCCTACCTTGTCAACAAATTGAAAATTTTTTAAAATTTTGGGCAACTTCCTACTTTGTCAAGAAATTGAAAATTTTTTAAAATTTTGCGCGACTTCCTACCTTGTCAGCAAATTGAAAATTTTTTAAAATTTTGCACGACCCCCTACCTTGTCAAAAAATTGAAAATTTTTTAAAATTTTGCACGACCCCCTACCTTGTAAAAAAATTGAAAATTTTTTAAAATTTTGGACGACTTCCTACCTTGTCAACAAATTGAAAATTTTTTAAAATTTTGCACGACCCCCTACCTTGTCAACAAATTGAAAATTTTTTAAAATTTTGGACGAATTCCTACCTTGCCAAAAAATTGAAAATTTTTTAAAATTTTGCACGACTTCCTACCTTGTCAAAAAAATTAAAATTTTTTAAAATTTTGGGCGACTTCCTACCTTGTCAAAAAATCGAAAATTTTTTAAAATTTTGTACGACTTCCTACCTTGTCAACAAATTGAAAATTTTTTTAAATTTTGCACGACTTCCTACCTTGTCAAAAAATTGAAAATTTTTTAATATTTGGCACGACTTCCTACCTTGTCAACAAATTGAAAATTTTTTTAAATTTTGCACGACTTCCTACCTTGTCAAAAACTTGAAAATTTTTTAATATTTTGCACGACTTCCTACCTTGTCAACAAATTTTTAATTTTTTAAAATTTTGGACGAATTCCTACCTTGCCAAAAAATTGAAAATTTTTTAAAATTTTGCACGACTTCCTACCTTGCCAAAAAATTGAAAATTTTTTAAAATTTTGGGCGACTTCCTACCTTGTCAAAAAATTGAAAATTTTTTAAAATTTTGCACGACTTCCTTGTCAAAAAATTGAAAATTTTTTAAAATTTTGGACGACTTCCTACCTTGTCAACAAATTGAAAATTTTTTAAAATTTTGGACGACCCCCTACCTTGTCAAAAAATTGAAAATTTTTTAAAATTTTGCACGACTTCCTACCTTGTCAAAATATTGAAAATTTTTTAAAATTTTGGACGACTTCCTACCTTGTCAACAAATTGAAAATTTTTTAAAATTTTGTACGACCCCCTACCTTGTAAAAAAATTGAAAATTTTTTAAAATTTTGGACGACTTCCTACCTTGTCAAAAAATTGAAAATTTTTTAAAATTTTGCACGACCCCTACCTTGTCAAAAAATTGAAAATTTTTTAAAATTTTGCACGATCCCCTTGTCAAAAAATTGAAAATTTTTTAAAATTTTGCACGACTTCCTACCTTGTCAAAAAATTGAAAATTTTTTAAAATTTTGCACGACCCCTACCTTGTCAAAAAATTGAAAATTTTTTAAAATTTTGCACGACCCCCTTGTCAAAAAATTGAAAATTTTTTAAAATTTTGCACGACTTCCTACCTTGTCAAAAAATTGAAAATTTTTTAAAATTTTGCACGACTTCCTACCTTGTCAAAAAATTGAAAATTTTTTAAAATTTTGCACGACTTCCTACCTTGTCAAAAAATTGAAAATTTTTTAAAATTTTAGACGACTTCCTACTTTGTCAACAAATTGAAAATTTTTTAAAATTTTGTACGACCCCCTACCTTGTCAACATATTGAAAATTTTTTAAAATTTTGGACGACTTCCTACCTTGTCAAAAAATTGAAAATTTTTTAATATTTTGCACGACTTCCTACCTCGTCAAAAAATTGAAAATTTTTTAAAATTTTGCACGACCCCTTACCTTGTCAACAAATTGAAATTTTTTTAAAATTTTGCACGACCCCTTGTCAAAAAATTGAAAATTTTTTAAAATTTTGCACGACTTCCTACCTTGTCAACAAATTGAAAATTTTTTAAAATTTTGGACGACTTCCTACCTTGTCAACAAATTGAAAATTTTTTAAAATTTTGGACAACTTCCTACTTTGTCAGCAAATTGAAAATTTTTTAAAATTTTGCACGACCCCCTACCTTGTCAAAAAATTGAAAATTTTTTAAAATTTTGCACGACCCCCTACCTTGTAAAAAAATTGAAAATTTTTTAAAATTTTGGACGACTTCCTACCTTGTCAACAAATTGAAAATTTTTTAAAATTTTGCACGACCCCTACCTTGTCAAAAAATTGAAAATTTTTTAAAATTTTGCACGACCCCCTTGTCAAAAAATTGAAAATTTTTTAAAATTTTGCACGACTTCCTACCTTGTCAAAAAATTGAAAATTTTTTAAAATTTTGGACGACTTCCTACCTTGTCAAAAAATTGAAAATTTTTTAAAATTTTGCACGACTTTCTACCTTGTCAAAAAATTGAAAATTTTTTAAAATTTTGGACGACTTCCTACCTTGTAAAAAAATTTAAAATTTTTTAAAATTTTGGACGACTTCCTACCTTGTCAACAAATTGAAAATTTTTTAAAATTTTGCACGACCCCCTACCTTGTAAAAAAATTGAAAATTTTTTAAAATTTTGCACGACCCCCTTGTCAAAAAATTGAAAATTTTTTAAAATTTTGCACGACTTCCTACCTTGTCAAAAAATTGAAAATTTTTAAAATTTTGGACGACTTCCTACCTTGTCAAAAAATTGAAAATTTTTTAAAATTTTGGACGACCCCCTTTCTACTTTACTTATTTAATTATGTTTTATATTATTCCTTATCAAAATTGTGCAACTATTTTTGCTTCATTATTATTGCAAGCCTTGCAGGTATTATGCCTGTAGTTTTGAAATTGTTTTCCATTCTGTGTGTGAGATATTTTAAGTGTACCTTTTACCGACCGTATTGTGTATACAATAGGTAGGCTATGTGATGGCAACAAATTTTGTGTATCGAGTTTTCGGTGGGAATGCACTTTTCCATAGCAGGGAAGTGTAAGAAAACTATTTTTAGCAACCTGTCGGTCCGTCGGGCTGTCGGTCTGTCGGTCTGTGTGTACGCGCGGCTGTCGGTCTGTCGGTCTGTGTGTACGCGCGTATCGCAATTTCTGCTAAACCGATTTTGATGAAATTTTATATGTAAGTTTATTTCCATCATGGCACAGATTGATCAACTTTTGGGATATATCAGGCCTCGGGAACTGCACTTTTTAGCGGGCTTGTATTACATTTTTGATCATTTTGAAAAAAATATTCAACCAATTTACTTGAAATTTTATATATAAGCTTCACTAGACCGAGCGCGAAACCTCCTAACTTTTGGAAGAAATCAGGCCTCAGCAACTGGACGTTTACTACAGGCCAAATATACAATTTTGCTTTGATTATTTCATAAATGTATTTATGAAATAATCAACCGATTTCATTGAAATTTTATATTTTGAATTCTCGTAATAAAACAATGAACATATAAATTTTTTGGAAAGATCAGGGTTCGAAAACTGACTTGCGGTCTGATTTTACATTTTTCACCATATCTACGGAACGAATTAATAGAATTTTTTGAAATTTGATATTTGAGTTCTGGTTATTACCGAAACTAATTGGCGAGCATTTCAGTAACACAATTCGGGTAACACAAAGCGAAATTCTACTAAGAGCCAAATTTACATTTTTCTGGGTATGTTAACTATAAGCTTACTAATGTCCTAAATATTGGAAATAAGTATTTAACAGACATTTTTATAACATTCTGTAACAACACAATGTATTTTCACTTAACTGTACAATATACATTGCGGTCGGTTATGTGCTGACCACATCAGATTTTTTTTCTTCAAAAACACACTCGTAATATCCATATAGATATGTTTTTTTCCTAATATTTCATAAGATAAAACTTAGAATAAGAAAAGCTTTTAAACTAATTACGAAAAAGTACATAATTAAGCAAATAATTAGTTGCTTTGAGATGTAATATCTTTTGAGAAGTTTATATCGCTTTGAGTTATGTCGCAAAAAATCGTAAAATACGTTTGAATATAAGCACTTTAAGCGATCAATTACTACTTACGCAAGAAATAATTCAATACTAACATTCAAGCACATTTATGTATTTGGATTGACATGCGAATAAGACGCGTTAATGTGTAATCTGTTAACACTAAAACTAATTTATATAGGGTAATGCGTATGGCATACGATTTCTATGCAAAAAGGGTCAGGTCCGAACCCTGTAAAATGCGATTTGCTTAAAAAAGTTTGTGAGATAAATTTTTTTTGTATTGATAATTTTATTTTTTTTGTTTTTATTTAAAATGAAATTAAAAAAGCTTTACCCTCACAAATCAATTTTAAGCGATTTAATTTTAATATTTTCTTATAAAATTTAGTCCTAAAAACATATTGTCAAGAAATTTAATGTACACTTATGTTCTGCTTACTAACACATTTTGCAGCAGATCACGAAAAGAATACATAACTAAATGCGTACGTACATACTTATTATAAAACGATGTAAATTTTACTAAATCTTTCAATCTTCTTAAGAAAGTGTTCACTTTTTGTTATAACTCACACATCCAAATATGAATTCACATACAATATTTATACCACCAAAATTAATAAAAAAATTTACCCCTACAGGATGTACTACCATTTTGTAAAAAGCGATCACAAAGAATCGGGGAAGGGTGACGGGCGAAATTTTTCACTTGGAACAATAAAAATAAACTCACATAAATTCTGTATGTATATTTTTTAAAGCTTGCTGACGAAACATAATATTCAAAACAATAACAAATGAAGCGTTAATATTCAGATGCCACAAAACATCTGATGTCTTTCATAAAACCTGACATTTATTTAAGTTTATTTCGATTTTCCGAACTTAAAATTTGTGAGATCATTATATTTTCGAATATTATTTATTTCTCGTTCTCGGTTTGTGTTTCTAATAATAACGTAAAACATATCATTTATTTCTTGGTTTGTGTTTCTAATTATATAAAGTATAAAAAAAACGTGCTTTTGTTATACAAAAATTTTTTCAGGAAATCTTGAAATTAAGCTATGTCGCAGTTAAAAAATTCCAATGTCAGATTTTTGTGGGACCCTAAAGGTAAAACCCTATCTAATGCCTTTTGTCTAATGTCTCTAGCCCTTCTAAAAGTACCCATACTTTTTGACACCTCAGAAGTAGCTATTTATATATAATAATGTAACCATTTATTTATATATGTATCTGTTTGCTGTTTTAAATGTGTCTCCGTTGTTAAACATATATCTTATTATAAACATATATATTTGGGGTCTTTAGAAATATTTCTAATACACGCTTGTTATTGAGAACGCCATTTGCGTTCCACGTCACAGCTTTATTTTATCTTCGTCCATTATTTTTTATTCTTTTTGGCGTACGTACATAAACATTATCATGGTTGTCTTCTAATCTGTTCAATCTCAACGAGATTTCGTTCATAGTTTTTATCATATTTTGCATCATTTGCGTTATATATATATTGCTTTAAGCATATTTTTGAGGTGGTGGATCTCTTCGTTCATTGGTATGGTTATGTTTCCCCCCTCGCCACTTGGGCATATTGTATTCCCCGGACTATTTTACTCAATGTAATTTTTTTGGGGGTTTTTTAGTTTTCTGAGTATTTTTAGCACTTTTCCAATAATTTTTTTATAAAAAAGTGCTTATTAGTTTCACTCTGTCCGTCCGTCCGTTCGTGGACACTTTTTGTTTACAAAAGTTTTACACCCTTGAAGAAAGAAAATTGAAGTTTAATACGTCTCAAATTATCGTCTTTGAAATTTGTAAAATTTGAATTTTTGACACCTTATATTTCCGAAACCGCAAGCTTTTTCAAATTTCTATAAACGCAAAAAGCTTACGGTAAATTCCATGAAGTTAAAAAAATATAATTGTTTTTCTTAACTCATACAATTAACCCTTAAAATCGAGCATTATGTTAACCCCACTTTATACTAATTTTTGCTTTATTTCAAAGACTGTATAAATTGTTCATCCTAAATATATGCAATCCTAGAAATAGTATCGTATATGAATGAAAATATTTTTAAGTGTGGTTGGTATACATAGACTGTATTTAAAAGCAGAATTTTCACTTGTTAAAGGGAAAATTGCTACAATACAAACCATTGGTTTGACCCAACTTTATTTGGTATTATTTTCATTGTTTATGTTTTGTGAGGTTATTTTTCTTTTTTTATAATTCCCTTGCGACTATATAGCCACGAAATAATAGAAATGCATCAGAGCAATTTGCACACTTTGGAGCTTCGATTTTTTGCTTACTAGAATTTATCGTTAAATGAGGACCAACACACTTGACACATTGAGCTAGACGCTGGCAAAACCTCTGTGTGTGCCCATACCTCTGACACCTTCTGCACTGAGGAACTAAATTATTCTTCCTTAGTGACTCAATTTTAATCTTCATGTGCTGAAGTACATCTTTTTTATACCCTGCACTTCGTGAAGGGTATATTAACTTTGGTATGGAGTTTGTAACTACTTGAAGGAGTCATCTGCGGTATGGACATATATATATATTCTTGCTCAGCGTAAAATTCTGCGTTGATTTAGACATGTCCGTCCGTCCGTCCGTCCGTTAGTCCGTCCTTCCGTCCGTCCGATCGCACCATAACTCAAAAACGAATAATGCAATCGACACCAAACTTTCACAAGTTGATTCTTTTTTGCCAAGGATGAACCCTATTGTTATTGGACCAATTCGGACAACGGGTTCGGGGAGCTGCCATACAACTCAAAGAGTTTATTTTAATTATTTCAAAAACTAATAAAGGTACAAATATAGAATTTTGTATACATGTGTCCAATTATATTCTACATATGCTCTAAAAACTTTAATGAGATAGCTGCACCGGTTCGGGCGGCTGCCATACAACTCCAAAAGCAAATTTTTTATATTCGGCAAAATAATAAAGTCAGATTCATGAAACTTGCCAGTCGTGTGTTCAATTATAGGTCAAAGATATTTCTGAAGTTTTGGTAGAATTGCTTGACAGGTTCGAGCAGCTCCCATACAAGTCCAAAAGCTTATTTTAAATATTTGGAAAAATAATAAAGTCAGATTCATGAAACTTGGCAGTTATGTGTCCAATTATAGGTCAAAGATATTTCTGAAGTTTTGGTGGAATTGCTTGACAGGTTCGAGTGGCTCCCATACAAGTCCAAAAGCTTATTTTAAATATTTGGAAAAGTAATAAAGTTAGATTCTTGAAACTTGGCAGTTGTGTGTCCAATTATAGATCAGATATATTAGCGAAGTTTTAGTGGAATTGCTTGGCAGGTTCGGGTACCTGCCATACAACTCCAAAAGCTAATTTTAAATATTTGGAAAAATAATAAAGTAAAATTCATGAAACTTGGCAGTTGTGTGTCCAATTATAAATCAGATATATTTGCGAAGTTTTAGTGGAATTGCTTGGCAGGTTCGGGTACCTGCCATACAACTTTAAAAGCTAATTTTAAATATTTGGAAAAATAATAAAGACAGATTCATGAAACTTGGCAGTTGTGTGTCCAATTATAGATCAGATATATTAGCGAAGTTTTAGTGGAATTGCTTGGCAGGTTCGGGTACCTGCCATACAACTCCAAAAACTAATTTTAAATATTTGGAAAAATAATAAAGTCAGATTCACGAAACTTGTGTGTTCAGTTATAGATCAGACATATCCGTGAAGTTTCTATAGAATGGTTTCACAGGTTTAAGTAATTGCTATACAACAATGAAAGGTGCAGGGTATAATTCAATCGGTTCATACCGACTGAAACGTTTTTACTTGTTGTAAATTTCATTTATGTCCTCCGAATTTTCATAGATTAACATGAAGAGAGGAAGTCGGATCTAAATAATTTAGGACTTGTTTTTAAGACATTGGAGGCAGCAAACATAAAGGTGCGGTTAGACAAATGCGATTTCTTAAGATCGGAAGTAGAATTTCTAGAGTTCATAGTTGCAACTGGGTGGTTGAAACTAAGCCCTTAAAAGATTGAAGCAATTGTCAACTTGCCTCCGCCTAAGAATCTCAAGGACCCGAGATCGTTTATGAGTGGATATAATAGACGCTTCATAATAGATTACGCTAAAATGGTAAAACCCCTGACATCCCTTTTACGTGCAAAAAATGGACGTGTGTCTAAAAACAATTCAAAAAATAGACGAATTCATCTAGATCGCAATGTACTTCAGGCATTTAAAAAACTAAGAAATGCTTTGATAGCAAAATATGTCATGTTAACACACCCAAACTTTGAAAAACCATTCCAATTAACGACCGATGCATCGAATTACCCGATAGGAGCGGTTCTGCAAAATAATAGACCTATAACTTTCATATCGCGTACACTAAGTAAAACCGACAAACGAAAAGAAAATTATTTAAAAATTTAATTTTAAAAATTTAGTAAAAATA
Source organism: Condylostylus longicornis (assembly GCF_029603195.1). Taxonomy (NCBI): domain Eukaryota; kingdom Metazoa; phylum Arthropoda; class Insecta; order Diptera; family Dolichopodidae; genus Condylostylus; species Condylostylus longicornis. The sequence continues at coordinate 1,378,465 of NW_026577998.1, forward strand.
CAAATAGCAAAATGAGACGTTGGAAGGCGTCTCTCGAAGATTGTAATTACGAACTTAAATACAAGCCCGGTAAATTCAATGTTGTTGCTGATTCGCTTTCAAGGTTACCTATTCTGAAGGAACTAAACTCGCTAACATCCACTCAATGTATCAACGAAAACTCAGGACATAATTTAATCCCTCTAGTTGACAGTCCTTTAATGAATGAAATGCTTTTAGAAACCATATATTTCTTAAGATTGGAAACGAGATTAGTTAACCGTAACCTCTAATTTCCTTTGTTCACTCCTAGAAGGAGCATAGGGCTAGTGCATGATTTCTCATGCACTAGTTTCATAGCGTCATAGGGTTTAACTAGGTAGGTGACTAGCCTGCCGTAGTTTTTATTTATATATTAATTATTTGAGGTTATATTAATATTTACTATTGATTTTTCTTAGTTTTTTTTTTTAATATCGAATATTAGGAATATTTGAAAATTATTTGTATAATATTTTTATCAGTATTGTATATTAAGTTATAATAATATTGAATATAATTTTTATAGTGACCTGACCGGGGTTTGAACCCGAGACCCTTCCGTTAAAGGACCGGTGCCATAACCATTGCACCAATGGTCAGATAAAACCTCTAATTTAGACATTACAAATATCCTAAAAAGATATCTGGACCCTAACAAAACTAACGGTATATTTACTGAAGAAAGTATAATGGATCAATTCAGGAAATACGTTCCCTACACTTTTCCAACTACAAAATTGTATTTACCCGAAAACTTTTAGATGACATAGACAACGAAACGCGGCAAGAAGAGTTAATATGGTGTACATATCGTGAAGCTCATCGCCATGCTCAAGAAAATAAACTCCAAATTCTCGAAAAAGCCTACTTCCCACAAATAACAAAAAAAATTCAAAGACTAACGAAACAATACGATTTTGTAAATAGAGCAAATATGAACGACATCCTAATAAACCGATAATTCATCCCACTTCTATACCTGCTTATCCAGAAAATATAATACACGTAACTTCTATCTACATATGTAATTCTATGTACATAACTTCTATGTATATATAGAACCACTTCTCTTGACAGCTTTAGGCAAACTGACGAAGTATGCTCAAGTACGTTGTATTGAGTCACGATCAATCGAAAATTTTAGAAGCCCTTTGACAGACATATTATACTTTTTTGGGATTCCATAAAATGTTGTGATAGATAATGAGAGCTCTTAACTCAGCCTCTCTAACAACTGTGATGACCGACGGATTAAAAATTAATATGTTTACAACACCTACACGTAAAAGCGAGGTAAAAGGACAGGTAGAACGTTTCCACTCTACTTTAGTCGAGTTAATGAGGTATTTGAACCCTGAAAACCTTTCACGCAATTTCGAAGAGTTACTCGAAAGAGCGGTGAATGAGTATAATCATTCATTCCGTTCGACAATAGGCAAAACACCGCACGATCTATTTTTCGGGAGAATTCCGAATATTAACCCCGCCGAATTCAAAAGAGTTCGAATGAAGAATATCGAAGAAATTAAGGACAAACAGAAGAAATACATTTCATTTCACAACAAAAAGCCACAGACGGTAAGGATATATGTACCCGAACAAATAATCTATGTAAAACAAAATAAAAGAATAGGCCTCAAACTATCTGCTAGGTACAATAAAAGAGTAGTAAAAGAGAATAACACAATAGTAATTAATGCAGAGATAGCAATACAAAGATAGCAATAAGGGAAAAATCACTTACTTCACGTGAAACCTCCAATTTTCATGTCCTCCCAGCAATTTTTCATCCTCTTCCCAAAGAAAAGCAATTAACTATTAAGTCGTATCCTTAGAGATGCTAGATGCAAAAAAGATAAAGGTAGAATCCTACACTAACCGAATAACAATTATGGCAGTTATTCCAGCCATAGGAATTCTCTTTATAATTCTATTACTAAAAATTTCCTTTTCAAAATCATCTAAAATCATTATTCAACAAACAATATAAAAACTGGAAGAACAAAAACCTGAGACTCAAAATCAACCACGTCTACTAAAATTTTGGACATTCACTTTTAAGCGGGGAAGAGTTAACGCGAAGTATTGAAACTTTCCAAAGCTCACGTTGCACGGCCGTGTGACGAAGCGAGAGAAATATCACAATAAGGTTAACGCATGTTGCAATAGGCAAATATGCTTTTTTTGCATATTTAGATTATAAATATTGCCAATTAAGAACATAACGCTGTAAACCGTTTTTAGACTTTATTATACGTAACCATTATAATTTAATCAAATGTATAAAAATTTTAAGAAAATAATAAAAAGTGTTAAAAGACAAAATTTGTTTTTTTTTTTTTAAATAATAACAAGGACATTTCTTTAACAATATAGCATTCAATAACAAAATTAAAAATAAATATTTTTATTATAATTAATTGTTTAAAGCTGCACTGTAAAATTGCCGAAAAACGGTATAAATTTTACGATACAAGTACGATATAATAATATGTATAGGTACATAAATTTTATACCTAAAATAATATTATGAGAATTGAGAATAACGTTTTTTTCGTTTTCTTTTTCTGCATGTAATTGTTTTTTTTTTCGTTTTCTTTTTGTATGTTATTTCTTCCTGAAATACGGCTCCTTTTTCTAAAAATACACTTTAAGAATTTTAAAAAAGTAGTTCGGGACAAATTGAGCCGGAAAAATTCAAATATTTAAACTTTGGGCTGCAAGTTAATTTGTCACACGTAACTTTAAGCATGAACGAATGGGTAGAAAAATAAGTCATTTAAATAAATATAAAATTTTATGTATTTTACATATTTATTTACAAATAGAGCTCTTATTATTGTCCAATAAGTGTCAATCAAAATATTTGAATTTTCACACCCTTTTAATCATATTTATGACATAATACTATGCGTATAAAATATGACTGAAATTCAAATATGTAAATAAAATCAGCTCCTAAAATTTATTATTTATGTTCTCCTAAAATTCATTACTTTCGGTATTACCAACCGTTCTTCTCAATTTTGCCTAAAAATTTCATTCTATTGAGAAAGTTAAAAGTAAAAATGCAGCACCTGTTGGCATTTTTGGAACTAAACATGGGGTCGTGAATTGTATAAAGACATTTATATATACTCGTATATATTATTTATAAATATATATATTTTTTTTATTTTTACATGGAGATTTGAGCTCATTTTATCAGAAATTGGGATACAATATTTAGTGTAGACAAGGAAGAACAGTTCGACAACGAACTCAGTTGTCTTCTCAAATCTCTTACTTTTGACAGAAACTTTTATATAAAGTATCACAAATTATAAAGGCAAAGGCATAATGTACACTTTGCATGCTTTACATGCTTTTACATGATGTATACCTTATATCAGGAATATCAAATACTTTCCTGCGGCCCGATTTTTGAAAATTGTGAAATTTAATACTTATATTTTTGTTACAAATATTGATTTAGATCAGTAAGAAAGTGTTCAAACCAGAATGAAAGTTTTGTGTGAGTTTCTCGAACATCCAAAAACCAAACTTATGCATATGCGAAAAAAACGACAGTATGTTGAATGCAGCCGGAACCGAGTTTTCACGTTAACTTGTTTCGAGAAATGGAAAGAAGCTGTTCAAATACTTATATATTTGAGCCACCTTAATTTTCTTATATTTGTAAACAGTAGACCAGTTAGTAAATTCGAAATTTTCCAATTATTCTAATCAGTATAAATTATTAAAAACTGAATTTCAAAGAAGATTTTTAGATTTTGATATTACTTTTCCATTTTGTATTGATATTGAAACACATGCAAATTTAAAATTAAAATCGAAATGCTGTGCGATTCTGCATTAAAACAAAAATTTAAAAAAAGTGCAAATTACTGAAAGGCCGCGATTATCGGGTCAACGTGTTTAATAAATATCAAATATTTCTTAGTATTAAATTCAACCAAATTTCGAAAATTTACCGTAGTTGCAAAAAAACATTGCTACATTTCTTCAAAAAAATTATTTTATATTTTTTGGAATGACTGTATTGTTTGTAAAAGTGCAGATTTACCGTGACTTTAATAATGCGCTTAATACGTAAACTTTACAAGGTATCACATTCAAAAAAGTTTAGTAAAAGCTGTTGGCATTGTACACTTTTGATCTATACGTAGTGGATACGTAAAATAAAAGTAAATTGGGTATCCAAAAAATCGAGCATGCTTTTCTTACACATGCATTCTCATATTAGACTTGACAAGAACGGTCGTGTTTTTTTTACGCTTTATAACAATAATAGTAGCAAAAATATTTACTAAACTTTAACTTTGCAACTAAGTAATACAGAAAAACAATAAAAACAAAAACAATAACTAACTATTAAATTCACAGTATTACTCACGATTTTATAACAAAATTTTATTTTTATTTTTTGGACTACCTAAACTGCTTAGTGCACATATTTTGTAAAAAAAAAAAAGTTTTTTGTAGAACAATAGTAAATAAAGTTGAGTCAAACCAATGGTTTGTATTGTAACACTTGTCCCTTCAACAAGTGAAAATACTTCTTTTAGAAACATTCTATGTATACCTACTACACTACTAAAATTATTTTCATTCATATACGAAACTATTTCTAGGATTGCATATATTTAGGATGAACGATTTATGCAGTCTTTGAAATATAGCAAAAATTAATATAAAGAGGGGTTAACTTAAGACTAGTTTTTAAGGATAAATTGCATGAGTTAAGAAAAATAATTATATGTTTAATGTCATGGAATTTACTGTTAGCTTTTTGCGTTTATAGAAATTTGAAAAAACTTGCGGTTTCGGAAATATAAGGCGTCAAAAATTCAAATTTTACAAATTTCAAGAGGCGATAACTTGCGAGAAGGTGGAGATGGAAAAAAAATTTCTTGCAACGAAATAAAGTATTTATTACTGTCTAAAATCTGCTGAAATTGCAGGCTCCTACATCCTGGGGTTGTGGTCGTCGTCGGCATCTATTATTTTTTATTTATTAAAACACTTTATTTAATTCTTTTTATTTTTATTATTTTTATTTCAATAATTCTTTTATTTTATATTTTTCTATTATTATTTATTATTTATTTTAAGTTTAAATTATTTATTTATTTTATCACTACCTTCTACCTTGCTGATTAAGTTAATAATAATTAAATTCTCTTAGAAAATACCAGAAGCATTTCGTGTTATACAATACAGTTGTTGAGAATCAATTCTCGAATAACTGCATCTCATATTAAATTAAAATGTGGTTGTAAAGCGACGAACCTACATACATGTATGCATACTATAATACCATTACTTTAAAGACTAATAATTACATACGGGGTGTTTCACCTGCCTAATATTTTGCTTCGCGTCGCTACAGTACTCCCCCTGCAGTGTAAACGTTTTAATACAAGTGTTGGGGTGCGAAAAATTTGAAATTTAAAAATTGAGAAGAAAGTAGAGAAAAAAATAACTAAAAAAAATAATGTAAAATTTGCTGGTTTGAATAAGAGGAATGGTTACCTTGTATATTATGCTTTAAATTGTACAGTTTTTTTAATCCGCTTTTGACTGCTTGTCTCGTTGCTCAAAACACCAAAAGCTGGCTTCAATCTGTCCACTGAGACCGAAATGTTCTTGCTTTTTATATCTAGTACGAAATGTTTGCGAAACCTTCTCACGATCGCGAAACGACCTTCATAGGGAGGAGTAAGACCGGTTTTAACGCGGTCTACACGGACAAAGACGTGAGTGCACGTATTCAAATCTCTTGGAAAGAATTCCTTTGATTGTGTAGGGGTTCGAGTCGAAACGGTTCGAATGTTAGACATATGATCTAATTCTTTCGACGAATGTATTTTGATCTGCCAAATCGTGTGTGGTGTCTCCAAAAAATTCACCTGAAAGTTTCAAAGTTTGCCCATACAGCATCTCCGCGGGACAATACCCCAAATCGTCCTTAACGGTGACTCTAATGCCTAGCCTGATTAGCGGTAGTTCGTCACTCCAACGTGCGGAAACACACTTGGCAAAAAGACACGATTTCAGCTGTCTATGGAACCTCTGCACCATTCCATTTGATTGGGGGTGGTAGCCTGTAGTACGAGTCCTATGAATTCCCAACATTTTGTTCAAATTTGAGAAAAGTTTAGACTCGAACTGGGATCCCTGATCCGTGGTGATTGTAGAAGGTACGCCAAAACGTGAAATGTATTGTTAAGAAAAGTTAAAGCCACTGTTTCAGCTGACATATCCGCTATTGGATATGCCTCAGGCCAACGTGAAAATCTATCTACGATAGTCAATATGTAGGAGAAACCGTTTGATGGCGGAAGTGGACCAACCAAATCCATAAGTATATGATCAAATCTTCCTGGAGGGACCGGTATTTTATCCGTCGCTGACTTAGTATGCCTTGTAATCTTCGACTTCTGGCAACTGATGCAACTCCGGGACCATAAACCTACGTCCTTGTTCATATTTGGCCAAAAATATCGCTCAGCGATCAATTTTCTCGTTGCTCGGACTCCAGGATGGGACAAATTGTGCAAAAATTTTTTTTTTTTTTTTCAATGGTTGACAATTTTTCCGAAATATAATTTTTTTTTTTTTTTTTATTGGTGTGAAAAGAAAACTTCCTTTTATTCGGAATAAAATACTTTTTATTTTTCGCTAATATAATTTTTTTGTACAAACTTGATAAATGAACAACTTGTGCAATTTCTCAAAAATTTGTTGTCTAAGGGGTTCTGGTACCCAAGGCCTATTTTTGCCAGTTGAAGTTTCACAGAATAATTTCTCTGTTGATAACGGAACCTCTATGTAAGAGAACTGCAACGTGTTAGTTTTGCAGTCATCTGAAGCGTAATTCCCTAAAGTATTATCTTCTTTTTGTTTCAGGATAAAATCGCTAAGATTGAAATCCAAATTTATTGGTGAGTTTTCGAAATCACGTGAAAGATAATCAGCGACTACGTTACTTTTGCCGCTTATATGTCTAATGTCGGTGCAAAATTGCGCAATATACTCCAAATGTTTAGTTTGCCTCGGACTTCGCTCAACGCGCGACTTCATTACGTGAGTTAACGGTTTATGGTCGGTATAGATGGTGAAATTTCTGCCTTTCACAAAATACCTGAAGTGTTTAACGGCCAAATAAATAGCCAAAAATTCCCTGTCGAATGCAGAGTAACGAGTCTCGGCTGATGACAATTTTTTTGAAAAGAAAGAGATTGGTTGCCAGGAGCCCGAATTGTATTGTTGCAAGACTGCGCCCACCGCAAAATTTGATGCATCCGCGGTAATGCTGAACGTCGCATCATCGCGTGGGTGCACTAGAAGCGATGCTGACGCTAGGGCCTCCTTTATCTTTTCGAATGAAACATTACACTCTTCAGGCCACGTGAACTCGATTTTAGAAGTTTTCTTTAGTTTCTGTAAGGCTGTTAGATGCGAATAGATAGGTGTCAGTAATTCGGCGAGATTTGGGATAAACCGGTGGTAGTAATTTACTATTCCCACAAAACGCTGAGTCTGTTTGATTGATTGAGGTGGGGCGAAATCACGAATGGCACGACACCCCTCGCTGGATGGCTTAATGCCTTCACTAGTAACAGTATGACCAAGAAAATCTAGAGTCTTTACGCCTAGAACACATTTATTTGGTTTAATAGTTAAACCAAACTTTGCTAGCCTCTGGAAAACAGTCCTAACATGATTTAGATGTTCCGAAAAATCTCTACTGGCAACTAGAATATCATCTATGTAAACGAATGCGAAATCTAATCCAAATAGCACCTGGTTCATAAAACGTTGGAAAGTTTGAGCCGCGTTCCTTAAGCCGAAGCTCATGCGGGGAAATTCAAACAATCCGAATGGTGTGATAATTGCGGTTTTGTGGACATCTTCTGGAGCCACGGGTATTTGATGATATGCTCTGAACAAATCAATTTTGGAAAATATTGTGCATCCGTGCAGCCTTGCGCTGAAATCCTGTATGTGGGGTATAGGATACCTGTCAGGCACCGTTACCGCGTTCAGTCTGCGATAGTCTCCGCAGGGACGCCAATCTACAGAGTCCTTCTTCGGCACTAATTGTAATGGGGATGATACAGACGATGACGAGGGCCTACAGATCCCTAATTGTATCATGTGTTCGAATTCTTTCTTTGCAATTCTATGTTTTTCATGATTTAATCTTCAAACCTAGAGGTTTGGAGAATGGTAACGGACCTTCGGTAAGTATGTTATGGATAACGGAATGTTGCGATTCGTGGGCAAAATCGGGTAAAGCTGTTAGACCTGGGAATTCCTTCAAAAGTTTGCCAAAATCATTCGCCAAAGAGTAAGTTATAGGGGTTGGAGTATCCACTGACACCACCGAAGCTCTGATTGAAAGGGATGTCGCTGGGTCTATTAACTTCCTTTGCTTCAAATCAAAGATCAATCCAAATTTTTCTAAGAAATCAGCACCTAAAATTGGACGATTAACACGGGCGACGACAAATGTATGCGTGAAATTACGACGCAAGCCTAGATTTACTGAAATTACTGTAGTTCCGTATGTATCTATTTTAGTACCCTTGGCTGCTGAAAGAAAAATATTTTTATCTTTCCCGCAATTCAAAAAGGAATTGGTGAATGGTACCACAGACAAGTCAGCCCCAGTATCGATCAAAAAATTCAAATGGTTTTCTCTATCTTTAATGAAAAGACGGCTTGTTCTTGAAGAAACCAAACTGTTGGCCGTCCCAACAGTAGGTGACGTTAGTTTTTTGGATCCGTTGATTTTGCTCCATACTTGCATGGTGCAACACACTTCCTGGCATTTTTTCCAAATCGAAAATGAAAATAACAATAAGGACCAGTAGACCTAAATCTTTTTCTGCTAGGGGTGCGACTTCTAGTCCTATCTCTGGAACGGGTTCGCGACTTCCGATGCCCAGCGTCTCCAATTTTTAATTCAGCGATTATTTTCTTAAGGGAGTCAATTTCTTCCTGCAGGTTTGCAATTTTGTTTTGATTGATGAGCTCCTCAGACTTTGTGGCGATCGGCGCAACTACAGATCTAGCATCCTGCATTGCATCCCAAATTTTGTCAGCGGTTTTTAATAGGGTTTGGATATCCTGTACGTTTTGCGAAATTAGAGCGATGTTTATTACGTGTGGAAGACGACTCAACCAAAGTTCCTTGATGAATTCCTCACCAGGTGTAGCGGCTGAACCTGCTAGTTGCTTCAAGTGACGGAAAAACTCTGATGGTCGTCTGTCTCCTATCTCCTCGTCCGATATTAATTTCTTAATTCTTCTCTCCAAACTCATGGAATGTCTGCTCGTCAATACTTCCTTTAAATTATTATACAGGTTGTTGTCTGGGGGATCCTCCAATACATCCACGATTGACTCGGCAATATCTTGTGGCAACGCTGCTACAACATAATTATATTTACTGAGATCTGAGCTGATTCGATTTATTGCGAAAGAGGCCTCGACTTGTTTAAACCACGTACCGATCGATTTGGGCCAGTAAGCTGGGAGACGCGCGTGCATGGGTTCGATTATACCGGGTTTGGGTTTGAAGTCTGGATTCTCCTTAACCGAGCCACTATCCGAATCAGAATCTGCTATTAAAAATCTACCAGAAGAGAAGAGGACAAAAAAAAATAAAGTAGCGATAAAAATGCCTAAAGATAAGTTTTTAAATGTCTATTATTAATAGCAACTATTAAAAATTATTAAAATTAATATCTTTTAAATTGACAAAAAAAAAAAAATTTTCAAAAAAAAAACTCTAAATCTAGAGAAAACAAAAAAAAAACGTCGGGGTGACCAATGTGGTCGTCGTCGGAATCTATTATTTTTTATTTATTAAAACACTTTATTTAATTCTTTTTATTTTTATTATTTTTATTTCAATAATTCTTTTATTTTATATTTTTCTATTATTATTTTAACAATTATTATTTATTATTTATTTTAAGTTTAAATTATTTATTTATTTTATCAATACCTTCTACCTTGCTGATTAAGTTAATAATAATTAAATTCTCTTAGAAAATACCAGAAGCATTTCGTGTTATACAATACAGTTGTTGAGAATCAATTCTCGAATAACTGCATCTCATATTAAATTAAAATGTGGTTGTAAAGCGACGAACCTACGTACATGTATGCATACTATAATATCATTACTTTAAAGACTAATAATTACATACGGGGTGTTTCACCTGCCTAATATTTTGCTTCGCGTCGCTACTGGGTCTAGAAAAAAACGACATTAAAAATTGTGAAAAATCAGATTTTAGATAACGGTAAATTTAAACGGCCATTTTGCATCCACGATAGAGAAGCAAGCCATTGCCTTTCTGCGTTTGCAAAATTTTAAAAATGCTTATGGTTTCACTGCAATAAATAGTTAAAAAATGGCATTTTTAAGGTTTTGGGGGGGTATAACTTCTAGAAGGGAAGAGATACGTAAAAATTTTCTTCTACAGAAATAAGTTTCTAGTAAAGATCTATATACATATAAATTTCAGCTTTCTAACGGTGTAGAAGTTTCGTAAGCAGACACGCAGACGGGCGGACGGACGGAGTGAAACTAATATGCTCTTTTTTCAAAATTTTTTTGCAAAAGTGGTAAAAAAAAGAAAAATTAAATAATACTCAGTTTATTATAATTAAAATAAAAAAAATAAAAGCTAGTTTAAAAGAACTATCAGATGTGATATTTCAATATGCTCTGTATCAGGCGCTAAGAGCGAGTTGCTTACTTGCAATAGATTTTGCAACAAGAGACTTCATGGGATCTGTTTCAGTGCTCCTAGAGGGTGGTACTCCTTTTTTCTGGCGCAATATTTTGTGTATGGGGGATGCATGGACCATCATTCTAAACTGGGCGAGTTGTTCAAAGAAATTAATGTATCCCTCAATAAGCAAAAAGATGAGTACATGGGACTGGTCGCGAAATGTTAAGACGTGATTAGAAGTAATTCGGAATCCTTCAATGCAATGGCCAAGGATTACGAAGTCCTCAACTGCAGTTTAAGCAAACCACCCAGAAACCAGCAGGCATCATGAGTAGATCTAGAGGAGTTACAAAAAAAACTGAAGTTTTCCCTCAACGGTAAACTTCAAAAACTAATGGACTATAAAAGAACTTGCATGCAATCTCTGAAGGAATCAGTTAGTTCTCTTAAGGGTACCGTGAACAGATTATGCGTTAAGGTAAATGCCAGCCTTGATACATTTTTTGACACGTATATGTTTAACCAGACTTATATAAGTTTAAACACGGAAGATGCCTGGTGTCAGACCAACGAACCATGGAGTTATGAGTCTTTTCTGGGGTCAACAGTTATCCGTGGCCTGCTATTTTCAAGCCAACGGTTGGCAAAGCTGCATCTTTGCAGGATGAATTGACATGTTGGAACTTAATTGACCTGTTCTAAGCCTCCTGCAAGTTCCAACATGTCCATCGCTACTGAGGCTAATTGCTCAAATGAAAAGTCTTGCACTAATTGCATCAGATTTTCCAAGCAACCAGCCGCTAGATCTTCCCTCAACTCTTCGCCTGGATGTACGAACCTATTTTTTTCAAGATTCCCAGTGACCACTACAGTAAGTAGCCTCAAGTTGTTATTAACTAATAAATTCAAATAGCTAATATCACTCCAAATAACGTAAAATATAAGCCCAAATATAAGTCTTTCAAAGTCACTGTACCTTCTTCCATAGCTGATGACATAATTGGTCATAAGTTTTGGCATGTGGGTACGGTGGTTCAGTATTTTAGTGACGAGAAAGCTAATGCTTCAACCCACTTTAAACTTAAACCCATACTTAAAAAATAATAATAGAGGAACAGGAAGCAGGTTCGTTTCCAAAATACTAGAAGAATGGACAACTCCTTACGCACTGACTCTTTCCGCATAGGCAAGCGTACTAGACAGGTTCTTTCCAGTAACAATGACCTTAAAGGGAACAATAACAGTAATAAAAAATGGAAAATAAAATAATTTTAACAATAATAGTAATAATAGTAATAATAAAAATGATAATAATAATAATAATAATAATAATAATAATAATAACAACAATATTAATAATAATAATAATAATAATAATAATAATAATAATAATAATAATAATAATAATAATAATAATAATAATAATAATAATAATAATATTAATAATAATAATAATAATAATAATAGTAATAATAATAATATTAATAATAATAATAATAATAATAATAACAATAATGTTAACAACGATAATAATAAAAATAATAGCAATATCTCTAACATTAACAATAATAATTATAACAATAATAATAATAACAATAGTAATAATAATTATAATAATAATAATAATAATAATAATAGTGATAGTAATACTGACATAAATCTCAATAGCAATAATAATAATAACGCTGAAATTAATGAAAAAGACCTACGACAATACAAATAATAACAAAAACAAAAAAAATTAACACCCAATTTTTAATATCTATACCCAACGCTCGCTTATTTCAAACACATGCTCGCTTATTGCAAACTTTGTAGATCCGCTGACTCTTCCGATCGTTCGTATGACCAAAAGTTTCGTTGAAGATGGCGATAGTACTTATGTAATTTCTCGCTTCAGAGATCGGGCTTTAATGAGAACGTTAAATTGTACTTGGCATATCTTGTAAAACTAGATTAGGTGTTAAGGTTTTTATTGAAAGTGAGGGCCTTCCCTGTGACTATACTATTTTATGTAACTTACTCAAAAAATTTCATGACATTTTAAATAGTTCTGCCGCCGGTGTTGATAAAGATTTACAAACTTTTAGGAGCCATATGAAAAGTAAATGGATTGTATATTTGCAGAGGATGAGGGAAGCAAACAACAAGTTTTTTCTTCCGACGACCTCGGTTTCGTAACAACAATAACTTGGTCCAAATAACTGGTTTTGGAAATAGTATGACAAAGACTGTGAGACAACTTTCTTTGTACTATCAAAATGTTCGTGGACTAATGACTAAAACTAACACCGTTCTGTTTAACTCTTCTCTTCTTGACTGTGATATTTATGTTCTAACGGAAACTTAGATGTCCCCCTCCATCAATAATTTTGAATTATTCAACTCTTCATTTTCTGTTTTTAGAAAGCACCGACATGCATTTCCCTTGCGAGGACACACACCAAAGGGAGGTGAGGTATTAATCGCCTTTAAAAACTTGTTATCAGCTAGTATTATTGACATTCAAGACTCCGATGATCTTGAAATCATTGCAGTTAAAACTAAGCTGAATTCAAAAACGCTTTTCTTAGTCAATTGCTATATACTGTCTAACTCAAGTAATGAGTTATTTTCTTCGGCAATTGATTAGTATGCAATCCTCTTAACCCGGAGGATGAGACTTTTATTTTCGGAGATTTTAATCTTCACAAAATTAGGTAGATGACTCATGATGAGGAACCATTTTTGATTTCAATTGACTATTCTAGTGAGTTGTAGTTGTCTTTTATAGATACCTTTCTCAATAATAAACCATCAATCAAAGTAACTGGATCTGGTCTTTACTTCCAATTGGTATAATTGTTTACCTATAACTGTCCCGGATCCGTTGGTTAACGTTGATATTCCTCCGATATCTTTCTCTTATTGCATTGACGACCAACCTCCTATTGACGAGCCCTCAAAAAAGCGAATTTCTCATTGCTAATGATTTGTTTTCTACTTACGACTTTTCATCAGTATTTAACTTTACTGATATTGAGTCTATGACGGGTAAGTTTTATGAAATGATTTTTGCTGCATTTGAATTGTTTATTCCAGTGTTGAAAACTAAAGATACTGGCTCTGTCCCTTCATGGTTTTCAGAAGAGTTGAGGGTAATTCTCAACAAAAAGAATAAGCTGTGGCGCAAATATCACTCCACTAAAGGCGACAGGGACTATGATAATTTCCGATTGTCGTCCTCCTTGAAATTCGGCAAGAATATAAGTAATAATTCCCAAACTATTTCCGAATATTTTCATAACTTTTTCGCCCAATCTTACTCTTCTTCATCTTTTCAATTAGATGTTGACGACTTTCGGCACATTGATAACAATCCTAAAACTACTTTTACATATTTTGTCACGAAATCTTTTGCGATTGAAAAATATTTTTCTAATTTGGCTTCTAGTCCCTCTCCTGGACCAGATGGAGTTCCTGAGATTATTTCAAGCAGGTGCTGCTTTTCTTTGGCGCCCATTTTAACCGTAATTTTAAATAAGAATTATTCTTCGGGCATTTTTCTTTCCGTGTGGAAGGAAGCAATAAAAATGACGTATCAAACTACCGTCCTATAGCTAAACTGTCGGCAATTCCTAAGGTTTTTGAGTTGATGTTATATGACAACATTTATTTCCATTGTATGGCATTCATTAGTGGGCGTTAGCATGGCTTCTAGAAAAAGAAATCCACGGTGACTAACCTAGTGGAAGTCACGACAGTTTTCTCAAATAATATGGAAAATGGGTATCAGACGGACATAATTTACATAGAGTTTTATATACAGTGCCGGACAGTCCCAGAGAATATGCACGGTGGTGTCATCGCCACCCCCACAAAATCTGCGCAGGAGGGAGCCCGTCTTCCCCAGCCTATGCAGGTGGTACTTCACCGGGTAGTGCCCCGTGAACAAATTCGCAATAGTGCGAACCCGGCTCCTGCTCATCCTCAGCAATTCTGCGGTGAATCCGCTGGAGTACGCCGGAAGAAACACCTTCGCATGACGGCACCCTTTCGTGTCCCGCCAGTGACGGCCGCATTCCGCCGCGAGCAGGCAGGCAAGCCTGACCCCCACGGCGGAAGAAGGAAGACCGCAGAAAGGCAGCGGCTGCACAACGTCAGCCGCAGATCCTTTCGCGCCAGCCCATCGGCAATTTCGTTGCCCGCATGGCCACTATGGCTCGGCACCCAAATGAGCGTGACTCTCTTCTCCGATGCCAACTCCATAAGTGCAGCAAACAGCCCCAGACCAGCTTGAATGTAACCTGAGCTGAAAGAAGCGCCAGCAGTGCAGCCCTGCTGTCCGAGAACACATAAATGGTGCAATACGGGTCAAGGGTTGCGTATACGCACCTGTACGGGCGGACACCGTATACACCCGAACCCACACCCGACTCCGTTTTGGACCCGTCCGCATACCACACGCTCGAACCCGACTCAAGTACCGGGTCACCCCGATCCCAAGTCCATCGATTGGGAAACAGAACCCTGTACTTGTGGTCGAAGTTGTATCGCGGCAGACAGGTATCCGACATGGTTATTCTTAGAATCGGATCGCTCTCAATGAAGTCTCTGTAAGTTCTGTGGGCCAACTTTAGCCCTGCCCCGTCCTGGTCAGAGAGAAGTCGGTAAGTCACTAGCCGACTTCCTTCAATATATGGAGGTGCAGTGGCGGCAGTCCGATCATCACCTCCAATGCAGCGGTAGGAGCCGTCCGCATTGCCTCGGTCACTCGCAGGCAGGCCAGGCTCTGTAGCTTTTCCAGTTTGACTCGCACACCCGCCTCCCTTGCGGCACCATACAATCGACGCGTAGGTGACGATGGGAATATCAAGGGCCGTATATAGGCACAGTGCTGTCCTGGGACTGATGCCCCAGGTCCCCTCGATGAAGCTCCTACACGTCCACGAGGCCGCCGTAGCCCTCTCGATAACCCTATCTATATGGGTCTTCCAGGAGAGACGGTCATCCAGGGTTACCCCCAGATACTTCACCTCCCTAGAGTAGCTAATACGTTCGCCAAACAGAATTGGGCTCGTTAATCTATCCCTGCTTCTGTGTCTGGTGAAGGCGACTAAAGTGCTCTTGCTTGGATTTATATTTAACCCAACGTCGCACTACCTCTCCACAACACGTAAATTTTGCTGTAGAAGATCAGAAATAGTGTTCTCACATTTTCTCCGTACGACGAAGGTCACATCGTCTGCGTGTCCCCAGAGACACTTGCCCCGGAGCCCCTGAGAGCAGCGACTAGATCATCCACTACAAATGACCACAGGAGAGGCGTAAGAACCCCGCCCTGCGGACACCCATTTGCAGTGGAGATGAAGAGTGTATCGTCAGATATGGTGGACTTAATAATCCTATCCTGTAGCATCCGATTAACCCATCTGCTCGTCGTCGCATCAATCCCGCGTTTGTGCAACGACTCACAGATGACATGATATGAGGGTGTTGTCAAAAGCTCGCTCTATATCAAGGAAGCAGCCAACTGCCACCTCCCGTGGCACTTCCCTCAATTCCAGTGAGTTTTCAAGGACCCCCACCAGACTCTGTAGAGCGAGTACAGTAGACCTTCCCAACTGATAGGCGTACTGAGATTCATGCAAGGGGTTGCTTCCCAGTGCATCGTCCCGTATAAATCTATCAATCACTTTTTCCATTGCTTTCAATAGAAAAGAAGTAAGGCTGATTGGACGGAAAGACCTTGGGTGGTTGCTGGGTCACTTACCCGCCTTGGGAAAATACGTCACTTTAGCCACCCTCCATGCCTGAGGGATGTAACCCCACACATAGTTGGCACGAAAAATTTCCAACAGTGCTCTAGCGATATGTTGGAAGCCCCTCTGCAAAAATGCAGGATATATCCCTTCATCACCTGGAGATTTGAAGGACCGGAAAGAGAAAACAGCCCATCTAATCCTGCCCATCGTGAAGACCAGGCGGGATCGTTGCCAGTCATCCCTCTTGGGCCAGGATGCCCTCGATTCAATGACCGCATTTGAGTGATTCTGAAGAATCTCCGAGTTATGAAAGTGCATTGACGTCATAAGCTCCAACGTCTGCTTTCCGTTCTCAGTCATGGAGCCATCAGGTCGTTCCATTTGGCCCAACCCGCTAGCATACTTTTTGGAAAGCACCCAGTGAAGACGCGCAGTGCTGGAGAGTTCATCAGTGCCCTTGCAGAACGCCCTCAACGAAATTCTCTTCGCTTTCCTAATGTCTTTATTGTATTTCGTGAGTGAGTTTTTATACTCTTCCCACCAACCCGACGCCTTGGCCTTATTGAGTAGCATTCTAGTCTTTAATGTATGTCTTGAAAGCTCTTCATTCCACCATGGGCACTTCCTATTGCTCCGCCTCGGCCTAGCGCGGCACCTCCCATGGTAGGCACTAGTAATAGCCGCCGTCAGAGCCTCGGCGGCCAGTTCGATATCCGTCACTGTTCTGACAGAAGCAGGAATTGATCCAATCCCATCCATAAGGAGCGTTTCAAATTGACTCCAATCCGTGAATTGGGGTACCCGATACATTTCCTCTGTCAGGCCCCCGGTGATCATAATATCAAACCTAATCTGTCTATGATTGGACATGAATGTGTCATTTGAGAGATGCCATCCACTAACCCTACTGCCGATAAACTCAGTGCAAAGTGTGATGTCAAGGACCTCTTCCCTAATTGCATTTATGAATGTCGGCCTATTGCTCTCATTCATAACCATTCATTTATTGTTATATATAAATTCAAGGTGAGTGCTTAACCTCTTTTGTCTATTATTGTCTGCTTCCTCAGACGGTGTGGTGGGTATCGGCATCGCTTTTTATTATCAGTTGGAAGCTCCTCCTTACATAAAAGCCCACTAGATCTTTCAGTTGTTCGTCTGGGTGGGCACAGTCTCCCGGGAGGTAGGATGAGCACACAATAAACTCTGTCCAATACCCGGAGGACTTCAGCTTCACCAACGCAGCTACCTGATCCTTAGAACAGTAATCTGGAATGGAAAAATACGGTAGCCTTTTACTAAACCAAATGCAAGCCCTAGGCCTGCCTCCAATTGTATTATTACACAATAGCTCACCTTTTAAGCCCTTAACCTGATCCTTCACTATGTAAGGCTCTTGGATAAGGGCGTTATCGAGGTCACAGCCATATCATTTCCTCCGGCTCTTGTCTATGGGCTTTGGCCTTCTAGGCAAAGGCTTTACATAAGCCTTGCTTCTCATTGCCGCCTTTTTACGCATCTTGGTGGGCGTCTGCCCTGCCACAGCCTCTTTTGCCGTCCTAGGTGCCACACTAGCCTTTCCAACAGCAAATACCGAAGCAGTTCCGGGCTTACCTATGGGCTTGGATCCTTTTGGTTCACCCGGGACGTTTGTATTTGGCGCGCTGGGCGATGATCCTTCCGTTTGCCTTGCCGCCGTTTTCGGAGTGACTTCAGACTTTTCAATAAGTTTTGACTCTTTTGGTTGGCCTGAAGTGCTCGTCGTTGTCGCGTAGGTTTTTTATTTTGTCCGGCCCTGCCGCCAGCACCTTGAGAGGATTTCCTTCCCTTAACCCGAACGGTAACACGAAAGAAGTTCAGGAAAAGTCGGAACTCCGCTTCCCGTAGATCTTCCAATCCGGAATCATCCACGGAAAAGGTGATGGAGCAACCTCCGTCCTTTTCCTTATCCATCCTCAGCGCCCTCCAGGAACTCATCTTGCGGCTGGGATTTTGCTACCCTATCCTGCTTAGGAATTTGTCCCTGGAGAGACTGACGGTTGTGTCGTCCTTTGGCACGTAGGTGAGGCAGACATGCTTTTTGGGCATGTCGTCGCCATCCAGTACCACGACGTTGCAACCGTCCCATGGCTTTATCTTTCTGCAGACACTGGTTATCCACTCCCTGGTGTTTTGATTGTTGCATGTTACGGATATCCATCCATCCCTTTGCAACGCTGCAGTGAATTGTGGATGAGAATCCACAACCTTATCCATTTCATCCATGATGGCTACTTTGATTTTCCCTATCTGGACTTCGTATAGCCTTTCCTCTGGATGCGGTCCATGAGTGATGGCCACCTTGACCTGTGCTACTGCATCCCGATAAGAAGTCATTTTCGGGTTTTGTTGAGGAATGTTCCCAGGGACCTTTCCCTCAACATTGCCCTTAATCGACCTCTTTTTTGAGGGCTATGCTTCAGGGGTGTTGCTTTTTGACCTTTCCCTTTTCTGCAGATGGTCGGCCACAACATCCGATGCGCTGGTCCTCAACTTTTCTAGCCTTTCATGCTCATTCTTCCAGCCTGTTGTTATTATTATTTACATCCTCCATTTTGTTCCCACGAGTAGCACGGGAAAGTATAGTCACTGATGGCAGAGCCCGGCATACCATGGGAAGGCTTGTTTAAACTGGAGGGCGCCTGGTATCCAGAGTCCGTATACTAACGACTAAGATCCGCCTTAGCCATGCAGTCATCGTCATTTGCTGTTCCACCTTGACTTGGTACGCCTGTCATCAGCTGACGTATAGATATAGGGCTGGAACTCACAAAGCAAGAGGTTCGCCGCTAGACATGACCACGGCACAAACGTAACATTGATCGTTTCAATCACCCCTTTATCCTCCGCCATTACCGGGGCCCACCACAATGAGGTGATAGTGAGGTTTTTGGGCCCAAGCCTTTGACATACTACTATTTGAAATTATTATTTAAAAATTGAAACTCTTAGGATTCCCTTACAACTTCTTAGCCTGGCTAAAGTCATATTTCTCTGGCAGGACTTACAGAGTCCTCTTCGTTCAGGAATTTCCTCGCCTCTTTCGTTTAATTCTGGTGCACCCCAGTCAGTTAGGTCCACTGCTGTTCATAATTTCAATTAATGATATTGTTTCCATGTTAATGAACAGTGAGGTATTAATACATGCTGATAACATGTAAATTTTCCAAAAAATATGCTCTGCAAATGATGCGATGTATCTTCAGAATGATGTTAACCGCTTTTACGGGTGGTGCTCAAGTAATAACCTAAAATCAATGTAAATAAATGTGCACAAATGTGCTACTCTAGGCAAAAACGGCCATATTTTACAAACTATACTTTGAATGGCCAAGCTCTTAGTCGAGTCTATTCAATAATGGACCTGGGTGCTTGCTTCGATTGCAAGTTATCATTCATTAATCACTACAATCATATCATATGCGGATCAATGTCTTAAAATCGCTATACACGTGTCTGGTCCGTCCTCATTTTGAATATACTTCACGAGTATGGTCACGCTATTACGATATACATATTAATAGAATTGAGTCCATTCAAAAAAATTTTTTCAGGTTCGCACTGCGCCTTCTTTCTTGGGAAGATCCCATCATTCTTCCACCTTATGAACACAGGCTAATATTAATTGACCACACTGGGCAAAAAGATGACGTTGCGGATTTGTTATTCATTTTTCAGCTTATGAAAACTGATTTAATCTCTCCCGACGTTTTAAATTAAATTGTAATTAACTCTAACTTTAGGTCTCGTTCCCCTGATCTTTTCATGGTTCCTTTCATAAGACCAATTATGGGAAACATGAACCTGTCAGTAGAATGCTGAGTTTGTGCAACAAACACAGACACAGACTTGACTTTTCACTGAAGAAAGTCACGATGAAAAGGCTTCTATTTACTTATAGTTAAGTATAACCCTTTTATTTATTTGAACAAATTCTTGTTTTGGTTTTTATTGTTTATATTCATATTTAGTGGAGTATTAATACTAATAAGTTTTATTTTTTATAATTTTTAATCTTAATTTGTAAGTCCAAAATCTGTTCTGTCTAAAAAATATGTATATGCATTCTTTAATTTTAAGTTATGTAAAATGTTTGAGCCAAACATAAATAAATAAAAATAATAAAAATAAATATTGCCAAAAATAACCAACTAGAAGAAAATCAGCTTTGATAAAGTGCGTATGTAGCGCACGAAATATATTAGTAAAAAAATAAAAAAGTATTTTATTCCGAATAAAAAGAAGTTTTCTTTTCATACCAATAAAAAAAAAAGAATTATATTTCGGAAAAATTATCAACCATTGAAAAAAAATTTTTTGAAGAAGCATATATTTTCACCAATAAAGTGCTAGTTATTTTTTTCCCGAAATGCAGCATAAAAATGCTATGTTTGTTAAAAATTAACATTTGCACAGAGCTTTAAATTAAAATTTTCAAGCAAACGTCAAAGTACATTTTAAGAATTGTATTTTAAAATGTATCAAAGGCTATAGCAGTTTTTTATACAATATAAAGGTATTGAAAGCCCTGAAACGTTGATACAATCGTATAAATACCGTATTTAAACTTTTTATAAAGCACTATTGAAGTCACGGATACTTTTCAGTATGTGCAGGTTATCAGTAAACATTTATGTTTGTGTTTATATTTTATTTACATAACAGTGAAGATGTAGGTGTTTGTCTAAAAACTTTCAGTAATTGTTTAGAGCTATTTTGTTTTGCAGCCATATTTTTTGAAATTAAATGAAAATTTTAAATAATTAAATAAAACATTTGTCGTTCGTCAAAAACCTGACAGATATACATTTGTTGATGTCTGGGATTCCTTCATCTACGGATTTAATAGCAAAACAATGTCTCACGTTCTGACTCCCAAAAAAAATCTTAAGACAAAACAACAGTAAAAACCCTGTTATCATAAATACTTTTGTCTAATTGTTTGCAATGCAAGTACTCTTATTTTACATACTATTTTCTCTCTATTTTTGTAAAGTAATCATAAATCTTTAAATACATCAAAAACATTAAGTTTTTCCCAATAATAATTAATAATTTATATAAAGTTACTTTCAATTCAAAACTATAATTGCGCATATTCGTCGCGAAAACGAACAGCAATACTACAATATGATTGAAAACGTCTAGTCATATTCACCCATATAACATTTTTCTGTAGCTCTCATAGTTTTGCTAGTAAAGCTAAACGTCATTCGGGAGATGTTTATATACGCAAGTTCTTCTTTCCAAGAAATTCTCCCCGATTACATTCAATTTTCAAACATCAAAATTATTGAAAAGACCTTGTAAATTATCAAATTCTTTCATTTGACTATATGTCAAGTATGGTACGAGAATTACCAATAAATTTTGGCTGTTTGCTTTTTTTTTAACTTTGATTTATAAATTATTATTAGATGTTTTCCTTATTTAATACTCGACATTTTGTTTCACAAATCAATGCTTAAAATAAATCTACGAATAAATTTTTAAATTTACAACAAACAAATTTTAAAAATATATACATATCATAAAATACATGAACACAAATTTTATACATACATACATCTATCCTTAAATATATACATATATATATATATATATATATATATATATATATATATATATATATATATGTATATATATATATATATATATATATATATATATATATATATATATATATATATATATATATATTAGCTGAAACATAAAGCACAAATATATTTAAACTAAATCAATAAAATAACACAACAAAAAACCGGGAAGATTTTAGAAGACGGAGTTAGTTATGTCAATAATAATAAAAGCAGTGATATTAAGTGTTAAAAATATGTCTTATAAAAAATTTATGAGGATATGTACGTTTCAAGGATTTATTTTGATTTATTTTCTTTTTATTTTATGCTTGAATTCAAATGGAAAAATACATAATTGTGATATGGATATTCCTTTCAATGTTAAATAATCCAGGTATTTCTGTATATAAACAAATAAAAATATATATTAATTTATTTCTTAATTTAAAATTTTAATTTTGTACCGATTAATAGTAGAAATTAGAATAATAATTATAGTACTTTTGGGTCAGATTCAGCTAAATTGTCATTTGAATATTGAGTAAATTGATTTTAGATAATACACGTAATATAAAGATTTTAAAACATTGTTGGTATAATTACCAAAGCATATATTGAGTTTCAAAAAGTCTTATCAGTACATTGCACGATGACAAAATAAGTTGAGAAATCAACCACAATATTTTTATCTGAATATACCTCTACGTTAAAACACCAAACAATGCGAATTAATGTTTTCAAAATTGAAAACATAATTGTTCAAAATAAAAAAATATGTAAAAAAAAGAGTCATTCAACTTCAACATAATGTAACAATATTGTTTTTGAGACAATCTACTACGTTACTTGAATTACATTTATTTATATAACAAATCATCATAATATTATCGATGTCCTTTAGCTTCCAGGGCCGTTATCTGTTTGAAAAGTTAATTTTTCTTAATAATTATGTTGTAGAAAGAGTTTTGTTTTAATTTACAAATCTAATATTTTTAATTTTACTTGTTATATCTGAGCATTATGACTTTTACAAATTATTATTTCAAATATCAGGATTCATCAAATCATATTCCACATGCTTAATTAGCCATAAATAATATTAATAAAATTGATATTTACAGTTATCGGAAGCAAAATTTCATTGGAATCCTTGTAACAGTACTCCAAAAAATACCTGATAGAAAAACTTTTCATAAAAATATGTTTAACGTTAAAATTGCGCCGCCAGACAGCCAGTACCACAAAATCTGTACTGGGCAGAGCCCGATTTCCCCAGTTTATGCAGGTGATATCTAACCGGGAAAAAATTCGCAATAGCGCGAGCTCGGATACTGCTCATCGCTAAAAGCTCCGCATCGAATTTTCACGAGCACCCTGTCCTGTCTCGTCTGTGAAGACCGCATTCTGCCGCAGGCAGGCGAGCGAGCTTAGTCCGCACGGCAGACCACAGAAAGGCAACGGCTGTACAAGGTCAGCTCCAGATTCCCTCCGCGCCAGTCCATCGGCAACCTCGTTGCCCGCATGTCCACTGTAGTCAGGCACCCAAATAAGTGTCACTCTTTTTGCCGATGCCAATTCCACAAGTGCAGTAAGGCAGCTCCAGACAAGCCTGGCTGTAACCTGGGCCGACTGTGGTGCCAGCAATGCCGTTCTGCTATTGAGAACACATAAATAGTACGGTTCCTATACCCCCTTTCCCAACCCTGGGCCGACTGTGGCGCCAGCAATGCCGTTCTGCTATCTGAGAACACATAAATGGTACGGTTCCTATACCCGCTTTCCCAACTGACTCTCAAACAGATCTCTACTGTATGTATTTCGGCCCGAAACAGTGTAAAATACGGACACCGTACACACCCAAATTCCAGGAGAGGTGCTCACCTAAGGTTACTCCCAGGTACCTCACCGCCTTAGAGTTACCAATACGTTCACCAAACAGAATTGGGCTCGTTAATTTATCCCTGCTTTTGCGTCTGGTCAAGACAACCAAAGTGCTTCTGCTGGGATTTATATTTAACCCAACGCATCTGCACCACCCTTCCACAACACGTAAATTTTGCTGCCATCTCCAACTTAGCTCCAACGTCTGATTTCTGTTCTCGGTCGTGGAGCCATCAGGCCATTTCATCAGGCCCAGCCCGCTAGCATATTTTTTGGAAAGCACCTGTGAAGACGCGCACTGCTGCGGAGTTCATGCCCTTGCAAAACGCCCTCCATGAGCTCCTTTTCGATTTCCTTATTTCTTTATTGTATATCGTGAGTGAGTCTTTATACACCCCCCACGAGCCCGACTCCTTAGCCCGATTGAAGAGATTTGTGGTCTTCTGTCTAAGCCTGGAAAGCTCTTCGTTATAACACGGGCACCTCCTATTGTTGCGCCTCGACTTGGCGGAGCAGGTGCCATGATAGGCATCAGTGATAGCCGTCGTCAGGGCCCGATGGCCAGTTCAATATCCACCGTGACAGAAGCAGGAATGGATCCAATCTCCTCCATGAGGAGCTTTTCGAATTGACTCCAATCCTTGGACTGAGGCACCTAATACACATCTTCTGCCAGGCCCCAGAGACCAGGCTACAAACCTAATCTGTCTATGGTCAGACATGGATGTCTCATTTGAGACACGCCATCCATCAATTCTATTACTGATAAACTCAGTTCAAAGAGTGATGTCAAAAAATTTTTCCTTAATTGCGTTTATGAATGTCGGCCTATCGCCCGCATTCATAATCGATAATTTATTACGAAATATAAATTCAAGTAGGCACTCACCTCTTTTATTTATATCAATGCTTCCACAGACGATGTGGGCGTTGGCATCACTTTCTATTATCAGCTGGGAGTTTCTCCTTCTACAGAGGTCCGCTAGGTTCTTCAGCTGTTCGTCTGGATGGGAACAGTCATCCGGGAAATAGGATGAGCATACAACCAACCCCGGGGGATTTTACCTTCACCAACGCAGCTACCTGATCCTTGGAGCAGTAATCTGGAATTGGGAGATATGTTAGTCTTTTACTAAACAAGAGGCGGGCCCTAGGCCTACCCCCAATTGTATTATCATACAATAGCTCACCTGTTAGGCCTTTAATCTGATCCTTCACTATGTAAGGCTCTTGGATAAGGGCGATGTCGAGGTGAACCTTCATAAATCTATGATCCAGAATATCCGTAGATGCCCTGGTGTGCTGTAGATTTATTTGGATGCACCTCACAACCATATCATTTCTTTTAGCTCTTTTCTACGGGCTTTAGTCCTTTAGGCAAAGGCTCCACATGGGACCCTCTTCTTCTTTCGACTTTCTTGACTCGTGCGCCGGTAAGTTTCTTCTTTTCGGCCCGCCTTCATTTTTTGCCTTCGCAGGTCTGGCATTCTCCTTTGAGGTGGGGGCCCCATCTGCTTCAACTGCAGCCATTTTTTCGCCAGACGTTGGTCTTGTCGGCTCCTTAGAACCTGCCCTGAGGGCAGCACACTATAGTGACTTTCTCCCTTTCACCCTGACGGTTATTCGGGAGAAATTAAGAAAAAGAGGGAACTCCGCTTTCGGTAGATCCTCCAAACCGGATTCGGCTACAGAGGAGGTGATGGAGCACCTCCCATTCTTTTCTCTATCTATACGGAGCACCCCCCAAGAGCTCATCTTTAGGCTGCGATTTATTTCCCTGTCCTATCCATGAGCTTCTCCCTGGAGAGACGGGCGGTTGTTTCGTCCTTTGGGACACAGGCAACACAGATGTGCTGTCTGGGGACGTTGCCATCTAGCGCAGCTATGTTACAGCCGTCACAAGGTATAATCCTGCTGCAGATACTGGTAATCCAATCCCTGGTGTCCCTGTTGTTGCATGTGACAGATATCCATCCGTACTTTTGCGACGGCGCAGTAAACTGTGGATGCGAGTCGGGAAACTTGTCATCTGGACGTCGAATAGCCTCTCATTGGGGTGCAAACAATGAGCAATAGCTACTTTGATATGCACCATTACGTCCCGGTAAGAGGTCTTTTTTGAAATGTTACCAGGGACCTTTTTCTCAGCAGTTTTCTCCATCGACCTCTTGTTTGAAGGTCTTGAGTCAGCAGTGTTACTCACTGACCTTTCCCTCTTCTGGGAATGGTTGGTTGTAACAACCACTTCACAGGCCCTAAGCTTTTCCAGCCTTTTCTTTTCGTATTCGAGGGCTTCTTCTGTAGACATACCATCTCTGATGTACGCCGCGATAGGTCTTTTTGAGGCATGAAATGACTTTTTTCCTGATCTGCCATCTTTTTTTTTCCTCTTCGGCTTCCTGGATAAGAGCTCCCATAGAATCCTACTTATCCGTTTCTGCCGGAGCCGCTGTTGCATCTTCCACCGGCTTGAGAAGAAACTCTTCCTCTACGTCGGTCGATATGAGCTCTGGTTCCGAAGACCCTGGAGTACCGATCATGCCCTTACCGGCAACCTCGTTGTTGCTCCGTGCCGTTTTTGTTCTCTGTTTTGTGCTGCTAAAATTATTGTCGTTGTTGTTCCTGTTATCGTTGTTGTTTTTGTTTTTTTGTTGTTTCTTTGTTCATTGTGGTCCCATGAGTAGCGCGCGAAATACGGTCAGCCATGGCAGATCTCGGGATACCATGGGAAGACTAATTTATACTGGAGGCCGCCTGGTATACAGACTTCGCATATTAACGACTAAGCTTTCCTTTAGCTACGCAGTCACCAACATATTTTGTTGCACCTTGACTTGGAACGCCTGTCGTTAACTGACGTACAGGTATCAGGCTGAGCCCCCCACCCGTCCGTCCACTCGTCCGTCCGTCTGTGTGTCTATTTACATCCTCGAAGATAGAAAACTGAAATTTTATATGTACATAGATCTGTACGAGAGACTAATTTTCGTAGAACAAAATTTTTACCTACCTCCCCCCGTTTAAGAGTTATATGGGCTCAAAACCCTAAAAATACCACTTTTTAACTATTTATAGTATTTGTGCATTATATGTATTTTTCAAATTTTTCAAACGCAGAAATATATTGGCTGGCTTCCCCTACTGCGGCATACCATACTTGAACTTTAAAAATACAAAATGGCTGCTAAAATTTACCGTTATCTGAAGTTAGTTTTCTAACTTCAGATTACCGTATTCTGTTCTTACATCTGTTAGACACTAATAAATAGTTCATTTCTAGTATTGTATGATGACTACTAACTCATCATCATAGTATAGTAAAAAATTTTGGTCGGTTTTTCTTCTTTTAAAGTAGGCGACATGTTTCCTACTTTCGAAGTAGTAAATTTACATTTTAGTGTAAGTCGGTTTTTGGAGTAAAAGAATTACACCAAAAAAGTGGGATAACTAAATTCTTTCTAGTGTGAATTCTCTTCAAAATGTCTGTAAAACGCCTTAAAAAAATATAAAGTCGCGTAATTATATCAGAAAATTTTATTGCATTTTGAAGAAGAGATCCCTTCCTTTTGATGTGAATTTACTCACAACCAACAGAAAAATGTTATTGTGGCAAAGTGAAAAAACTATAACTGTGCTGTGAGAGCACACGGAGTTACTGTAATATCCAGTGCTATTATATATATATATAGATACTTCTAAGGTGTCAAAAAGTACGGGTACTTCTGGAAGGGCTAGAGACATGGGACGGAAAGCATTAGATAGGATTTTGCCTCTAGGGTACCAGAAAAATCTGATATTGGAACTTCTTATTCCCAAAATAGCTCTATTTTAAGATTTTCTAAAAAAATTTTTGATAACAAAAGCACGTTTTTAGCCGTTTTCCAAAAAATTTCTGAAAAAAAAAATGCTTATCTCTGTCCGTCCGTACGTCCGTGGACATGTTTACAAAACTGCTACAACCTTGAAGATAGAAAGCTGAAATTTAATATGTACATAGATCTTTACTAGAAACTTATTTTCGTAGAACAAAATTTTATTATCTCACCCCGTCTAGAAGTTATACCACCCCAAAACCCTAAAAATGCCATTTTTTAACTATGCAGAAAGGCTGTGGCTTGCTTCTGGAAACTTTAAAAAAACAAAGCGGCTGTTCAAGTTTACCGTTATCTAAAATTCTTTTTTTCTAAATTTTTGATGTTGTTTTTCTTCTAGACCCCCGGTTGTTGGAGCCTAAAAATTTAGCAGCTGTTAGGCACTAATAAATTCAAAAAAATTTTTTTTTTTCAATGGTTGATAATTTTTCCGAAATATAATTTTTTTTTTTTTTATTAGTGTGAAAAGAAAACTTCCTTTTATTCGGAATAAAATACTTTTTATTTTTCGCTAATATATTTCGTGCGCTACATACGCACTTTATCAAAGCTGATTTTCTTCTAATTAAGACAACAAACAATAAAAATTGAAATCTATTAAATTTAGGAATATTATACCTGACTTAATATAATCTACCTGACTTAATCTAGAATTTGATTATTTATTTTTTTTTTTTTTGTTATTATTTACAAACTAAATTTATACCTGTTTTAAACCTCAAAACTGGTCAAATAATTAATTTAAAGAGCCAAGTAGCCGCGTTACCTTCGTCCGTGTTTAGTAGGCAGTCCTTGTTTGATTTGTATATCTGCATGCTTTCATGAACTTCTCTCCTGTGTTTTCCTTTTACCTTTTTTTAATACCTTTAAGTTATCTTCCGTGATTGTGTGATCCGTTTCATAAATGTGTTTTGCAACCATAGAATCGAAAATCCGGTTAAATCCTACTCTCCTTGCACGTTTTATTTCACTTAAATGTTCCTTAAGTCTTGTTGTAACGGGTCTCTTCGTTTGTCCTATGTAAAATTTATCGCAATTATTACAATTGATTTTGTACACACCGCATCTTTCATGTATCTTCAATTTATCCTTAGCCGAATTTAACTAATAAATGGTTTATTTCGCTAGAAGAAAATTTTTCTCCAACTTCCTCTCCTCTGAAATGATCGCCTCTTGAAATTTGTAAAATTTGAATTTTTAACGCCTTATATTTCCGAAACCGCAAGCTTTTTCAAATTTCAATAAACTAATAAAAATAACGGTATTTCAGAGACTGCATTAATCTTTCATCCTAAATATATGCAATCCTAGAAATAGTTTGGTTTATGAATCAAAATAATTTTAATAGTGTGGTAGGTATACATAGACTGTATTTTAAAGAAGTACTTTCACTTGTTGAAAGAAAAAGTGCTACAATGCAAACCACTGGTTTGACCTAACTATATTCTTTTATATTTTACATTATTAAAACACAAACCAAGAAGCTCCATTGTTGTCAATATTTTTTTGCAAATTTTTCATAATAATATTTTTCTGTTATATATTAAAAAGAAATTAAACAAAAAATTTCAAGAAAGATAAATTAGAAAAAAAATTTTTAAAATTATCCAAAAAGAGTAAAATACGACAATATCCAGGCTAGCATTGAACCAATAACTTTCTAGTTATCAGACTATCGCGCTACCCACCAGACTACGCAGTACCTTAAATTTCCCTTTACAATTGTATATTTTATTCATATTTGGTATAACTTTTCAAAAACCATCCTATTTTACATTATATATATATAGCTACTTCTCAGGTGGTAAAAAGTACGGGTACTTCTAGAAGGGCTAGAGACATGGGACAAAAGGCATTAGGTAGAGTTTTGCCTCTAGGGTCCCAGAAAAATCTGACATTGGAACTTTTTAGCCCCGAAATAGCTCTATTTTAAGATTTTCTGAAAAAATTTTTGTATAACAAAAGCACGTTTTTCTTTTATACTTTTTATAATTAGAAACACAAACCAAGAAATAAATGATACGTTTTACGTTATTTTTATTATTAAAAACACAAACCGAGAAATAAATAATATTTGAAAATATAATGATCTCACATATTTTTGTTGCGGATAAACGAATTAATCTTAACGTAAATAAATGTCAGCTTTTATCAGACATCAGATGTTTTGTGACATCTGAATATTAATATTTCATTTGTTATTGTTTTGAACATTACGTTTCGTCAGCAAGCTTTAAAAAAATATATGTACATACAGAATATATGTATGTACGTATGTAGTTAGAATTTTATTTTTATTGTTCCAAACGGAAAACTGTAAAATGCTAAATTTTAATACATTTATATATACATACATATATTTGAATAAAATTATTATTTTGTTTTTGCCTAAACCTTTTCTTTATTTAAAAAATTACATTCATATGTACATATATATATTTGAATACAATTATTATTTTATTTTAACCTAAACCTTTTCTTTATTTGAGAAATTTATTTCTATATGTTCACCCGCAGTTTTAAAAAAACTAGGTATACATTCATAATAACGTGTGTTTGTGTTAATAATTTTATTTCTAATTTTTCCAACAGCAAAATTTCAAAATTTTCGATTCTAATACATTCATATGTACATACGTTCATATGTTGGAACGAAAAATTTTAAAATCTTCAATTCTAATCCATTCATATATACATACATACACACATGTATTCATATATACATACATACATATATTTTTACATACATAAATTATTATTTTGTTTTTGTTTCTTTTTTAATTTTCGATTCTAATACATTCATATGTACATACGTTCATATGTTGGAACGAAAAATTTTAAAATCTTCAATTCTAATCCATTCATATATACATACATACACACATATATTCATATATACATTCATAGAAAGCTTAAAAAAAATTCCTCAGTAAGCTTTAAAAAAAATATACATACTACATACATATTTATGTACTTAAAATTTTTGCGAATTTTTCCAAACTATTATAAGAATATTTTTTTGGAAATTTTCTTTAAACTTTTATATAACATTTATCAGTTATATATTAAAAAAAAATAAAACACAAAATTTAAACAAAATAAAAAAAAAAATTTTTAAAATAATCCAAAAAAAGAAAAATACAACATCCAGGCAAGCATTGATCCAATAACCTTCTGGCTATGAGACTACCACTCTAACCACTAGGCTACGCAGTACCTTGAATTTCCCTTAATAATTCTATATTTTATTCATATATCGTATAACTCATCAAAAACCATCATATTTTACATTATATATATATAGCTACTTCTCAGGTGGTAAAAAGTACGGGTACTTCTAGAAGGGCTAGAGACATGGAACAAAAGGCATTAGATAGAGTTTTGCCTCCAGGGTCCCAGAAAAAGCAAGAATTCCACCCGCCCTCCCCCTTCACCCCCTCCCAAGATGTTTTGTAACCGTTTTTTACAAAATGGTTTTACATCCTGTAGGGGTAATTTTTTACTTACTTTTGGAAGTATTAATATTGTATATAAATTCATTTTTGGAAGTGTGAGTTATAACAAAAAATGAAAACTTTCTTAAGAAAATTGTTTTAATAAAATCTACATTGTTTTATAATAAGTGTGTACATATGAATTTAGTTGTGCATTCTTTTCGGGATCTGTTGCAACATGTATTAGAAAGCAAAACATAAGTTTACATTAAACTCCTTGACAATATATTTTTAGGGTAAAATTTTATAAGAAAATGTTATTCTATTGCATTAAACTTTTTACAAGTAGGGTAAAATTTTTAGAACGGAAACTCGCTGATATTGATTTGGTAAGGGTGAAGGTTTTTTAATTTTATTTAAAAAAAAAATAAAATTATCAATAAAAAAAGTTGATCTGGCAAATCGCATTTTGCAGGGTTCGAACCTGAGACTTTTCGCATAGAAATCGTATGCAATACGTATTACCCTATATACGTTAGTATTGGTGTTAACTCATTCTACAGTCACGCGTTTTATTCGCATGTATTATAAACTCCAAATACATACGTGCATGAATTGTAGTTTATAATTAACAATAATTTATGGCTAAAAGTGTTTATTGTAGAAGGTATTTTACGATTTTATGCGACATAACTCAAAGTGAAGTTTTAAAATAAATTACTCAAAAGGTATTAGATTTCAAAGGAACTAATTATTTGTTTAATTATGTATTTTTGGGTAATTATTTCTCAGAACTTTTTTATTTTAAGTTTTAAGTTTTATCTTATTATTTATCAGGAAAAAACATATCTATATGTATATTATGGGTGTGTTTTTGAAGAAATAAAGTAAACTTAAAATATCTCAGCCACAGAATGGAACACAATTTCAAAACTACAGGCATCATACTTGCAAGGCTTGCAATGCAAGCACACACGACTAGTTTTATATATAAAGCTACTTCTTAGGTGTCAAAAAGTGCGGGTACATATAAAAGGGCTAGAGACATGGGACCAATGGCATAAGATAAAGTTTCTTCTCTAGGGTCCCAGCAAAATCTGACATTGGAACTTTTTAGCCCCTAAATGGCTCTATATTAAGATTTTCTGAAAAAATTTTTGTATAATAAAAGTACGTTTTTCTTTTATACTTTATATTACTAGAAACGCAAACCAACAAATGAAATAATACTTTCTATTATTAGAAACACAAACCGAGAACGAGAAATAAATAATATTCGAAAATATAATGATCTCACATATTTTAAGTTCGAAAATTCGAAATAAACTTAAATAAATGTCAGGTTTTATAAAAGACATCAGATGTTTTGTAGTAATATATTTTTGGAAGTTTTCTTTAAACTTTTATAATAATATTTATCTGTTTAATATTAATAAAAATAAAACAAAACATTTTTTTAAAATAATCCAAAAAAAGAAAAATACAACACCATCCAGGCCAGCATTGATCCAATAACATTCTGGCTATCAGACTACCACGCTACCCGCTAGGCTACGCAGTACCTTGAATTTCCCTTTATAATTCTATATTTTGTTCATATTTCGTATAACTCTTCAAAAACTATCCTATTTTATATTTTATATATATATAGCTACTTCTCAGGCTCCAAAAAGTATGGGTACTTCTAGAAGGGGTAGTGACAGGGGACAAAAGGCATTAGATGGGGTTTTGCCTCTAGGGTCCCAGAAAAATTTTACATTGGAACATTTTAGCCCCGAAATAGCTCAATTGTAAGATTTTCTGAAAAAATTTTTGTATAACAAAAGCAAATTTTTCTTTTATACTTTTTATAATTAGAAACACAAACCAAGAAATAAATAACATGTTTTACGTTATTATTAGAAACACAAACCGAGAAATAAATAACATTTGAAAATATAATGATCTCACGTATATTTGGTTCGGAAAATCGAATTAATCTTAACGTAAATATATGTCAGCTCTTATCAGGCATTAGACGTTTTGTGGCATCTGAATATTAATGCTTCATTTGTTATTGTTTTGAACATTATGTTTCGTCAGCAAACTTTAAAAAAATATACATACAAAATATATGTACGTATGTAGTTAGAATTTTGTCTTTATTGTTTCAAGCGAAAAACTGTAAAATACTAAATTTTAAAAAGATTCATATGTACATACATATGGTTACATCTCCATCCACTCAAAATACTGAAAACGATACAAACATCGTTCAAACTGAAAACAATAATGGGAATAACAACAAAACAAATATTGTTCTTTTAGATTACCCACTTAAATTGTAACAAATTCAATCAAGTCTAATCATTACTTTCTTTCTTTTTAATTTGTTTTCTTTTAATAATTTTTCTTATATAATATTTCCAAACAAAATTTATAAAATTTATTGCTAAGAACAATTATTACATTAACGTGAACGAACGACCCACTTAAAATCGTTAATGTTACTTTTTATTTTTTCTTATTATTGTTTTTACATTGTGTTTAAACCGCAATGCATAATGACTAATTATTAACATTTATTCTGCATATTGAGAAGTATTCTTAAATATTTTACAATTATTATAAGTGTTATTTTAAAGATAAGCAAAATTAACAATAATTTTGTAATGTGTTCTAAATTAAGAAAAGTATTTTTGTTTTGTATAATTTTTGTAATTTTAAGAACGTTTTAAATTTTTGTAAAATAAATAAAGTTCACTTTACTTGTTACCAACAAAGCGATCATTATTTTTTTATTCAATTTTATTATATTTTTTTTCTGTGCAGCGCCTTTGTACATAATTATATATTTGAATAAAATTATTACTTTGTTTTTACCTAAACCTCTTCATTATTTGAAAAATTGATATGTTCACCCGCAGTTTTAAAAAAATAGGTATACATTCATGGTCACGTATGTTTGTGCTTAAAATTTTACTTCTAATTTTTTCTTATTTTTAATTAAGTTCAATTCTAATATATTCATGTACATACATATATTTGAATAAAAATATTATTTTATTTATGCCTAAACCTTTTCTTTATTTGAAAAATTTATGATTTAATAATTATATGTTTCTATATGCCAAACCACAGTTTTGGTCAGATTCAGCTAAATTGTCATTTGAATATTGAGTAAATTGATTTTAGATAATACACGTAATATAAAGATTTTAAAACATTGTTGGTATAATTACCAAAGCACTATATATTGAGTATCAAAAAGTCTTATCAGTACATTGCACTATGACAAAATAAGTTGAGAAATCAACCACAATATTTTTATCTGAATATACCTCTACGTTAAAACACCAAACAATGCGAATTAATGTTTTCAAAATTGAAAACATAATTGTTCAAAATAAAAAAATATGTAAAAAAAAGAGTCATTCAACTTCAACATAATGTAACAATATTGTTTTTGAGACAATCTACTACGTTACTTGAATTACATTTATTTATATAACAAATCATCATAATATTATCGATGTCCTTTAGCTTCCAGGGCCGTTATCTGTTTGAAAAGTTAATTTTTCTTAATAATTATGTTGTAGAAAGAGTTTTGTTTTAATTTACAAATCTAATATTTTTAATTTTACTTGTTATATCTGAGCATTATGACTTTTACAAATTATTATTTCAAATATCAGGATTCATCAAATCATATTCCACATGCTTAATTAGCCATAAATAATATTAATAAAATTGATATTTACAGTTATCGGAAGCAAAATTTCATTGGAATCCTTGTAACAGTACTCCAAAAAATACCTGATAGAAAAACTTTTCATAAAAATATGTTTAACGTTAAAATTGCGCCGCCAGACAGCCAGTACCACAAAATCTGTACTGGGCAGAGCCCGATTTCCCCAGTTCATGCAGGTGATATCTAACCGGGAAAAAATTCGCAATAGCGCGAGCTCGGATACTGCTCATCGCTAAAAGCTCCGCATCGAATTTTCACGAGCACCCTGTCCTGTCTCGTCTGTGAAGACCGCATTCTGCCGCAGGCAGGCGAGCGAGCTTAGTCCGCACGGCAGACCACAGAAAGGCAACGGCTGTACAAGGTCAGCTCCAGATTCCCTCCGCGCCAGTCCATCGGCAACCTCGTTGCCCGCATGTCCACTGTAGTCAGGCACCCAAATAAGTGTCACTCTTTTTGCCGATGCCAATTCCACAAGTGCAGTAAGGCAGCTCCAGACAAGCCTGGCTGTAACCTGGGCCGACTGTGGTGCCAGCAATGCCGTTCTGCTATTGAGAACACATAAATAGTACGGTTCCTATACCCCCTTTCCCAACCCTGGGCCGACTGTGGCGCCAGCAATGCCGTTCTGCTATCTGAGAACACATAAATGGTACGGTTCCTATACCCGCTTTCCCAACTGACTCTCAAACAGATCTCTACTGTATGTATTTCGGCCCGAAACAGTGTAAAATACGGACACCGTACACACCCAAATTCCAGGAGAGGTGCTCACCTAAGGTTACTCCCAGGTACCTCACCGCCTTAGAGTTACCAATACGTTCACCAAACAGAATTGGGCTCGTTAATTTATCCCTGCTTTTGCGTCTGGTCAAGACAACCAAAGTGCTTCTGCTGGGATTTATATTTAACCCAACGCATCTGCACCACCCTTCCACAACACGTAAATTTTGCTGCCATCTCCAACTTAGCTCCAACGTCTGATTTCTGTTCTCGGTCGTGGAGCCATCAGGCCATTTCATCAGGCCCAGCCCGCTAGCATATTTTTTGGAAAGCACCTGTGAAGACGCGCACTGCTGCGGAGTTCATGCCCTTGCAAAACGCCCTCCATGAGCTCCTTTTCGATTTCCTTATTTCTTTATTGTATATCGTGAGTGAGTCTTTATACACCCCCCACGAGCCCGACTCCTTAGCCCGATTGAAGAGATTTGTGGTCTTCTGTCTAAGCCTGGAAAGCTCTTCGTTATAACACGGGCACCTCCTATTGCTGCGCCTCGACTTGGCGGAGCAGGTGCCATGATAGGCATCAGTGATAGCCGTCGTCAGGGCCCGATGGCCAGTTCAATATCCACCGTGACAGAAGCAGGAATGGATCCAATCTCCTCCATGAGGAGCTTTTCGAATTGACTCCAATCCTTGGACTGAGGCACCTAATACACATCTTCTGCCAGGCCCCAGAGACCAGGCTACAAACCTAATCTGTCTATGGTCAGACATGGATGTCTCATTTGAGACACGCCATCCATCAATTCTATTACTGATAAACTCAGTTCAAAGAGTGATGTCAAAAAATTCTTCCTTAATTGCGTTTATGAATGTCGGCCTATCGCCCGCATTCATAATCGATAATTTATTACGAAATATAAATTCAAGTAGGCACTCACCTCTTTTATTTATATCAATGCTTCCACAGACGATGTGGGCGTTGGCATCACTTTCTATTATCAGCTGGGAGTTTCTCCTTCTACAGAGGTCCGCTAGGTTCTTCAGCTGTTCGTCTGGATGGGAACAGTCATCCGGGAAATAGGATGAGCATACAACCAACCCCGGGGGATTTTACCTTCACCAACGCAGCTACCTGATCCTTGGAGCAGTAATCTGGAATTGGGAGATATGTTAGTCTTTTACTAAACAAGAGGCGGGCCCTAGGCCTACCCCCAATTGTATTATCATACAATAGCTCACCTGTTAGGCCTTTAATCTGATCCTTCACTATGTAAGGCTCTTGGATAAGGGCGATGTCGAGGTGAACCTTCATAAATCTATGATCCAGAATATCCGTAGATGCCCTGGTGTGCTGTAGATTTATTTGGATGCACCTCACAACCATATCATTTCTTTTAGCTCTTTTCTACGGGCTTTAGTCCTTTAGGCAAAGGCTCCACATGGGACCCTCTTCTTCTTTCGACTTTCTTGACTCGTGCGCCGGTAAGTTTCTTCTTTTCGGCCCGCCTTCATTTTTTGCCTTCGCAGGTCTGGCATTCTCCTTTGAGGTGGGGGCCCCATCTGCTTCAACTGCAGCCATTTTTTCGCCAGACGTTGGTCTTGTCGGCTCCTTAGAACCTGCCCTGAGGGCAGCACACTATAGTGACTTTCTCCCTTTCACCCTGACGGTTATTCGGGAGAAATTAAGAAAAAGAGGGAACTCCGCTTTCGGTAGATCCTCCAAACCGGATTCGTCTACAGAGGAGGTGATGGAGCATCTCCCGTTCTTTTCTCTATCTATACGGAGCACCCCCCAAGAGCTCATCTTTAGGCTGCGATTTACTTCCCTGTCCTATCCATGAGCTTCTCCCTGGAGAGACGGGCGGTTGTTTCGTCCTTTGGGACACAGGCAACACAGATGTGCTGTCTGGGGACGTTGCCATCTAGCGCAGCTATGTTACAGCCGTCACAAGGTATAATCCTGCTGCAGATACTGGTAATCCAATCCCTGGTGTCCCTGTTGTTGCATGTGACGGATATCCATCCGTACTTTTGCGACGGCGCAGTAAACTGTGGATGCGAGTCGGGAAACTTGTCATCTGGACGTCGAATAGCCTCTCATTGGGGTGCAAACAATGAGCAATAGCTACTTTGATATGCACCATTACGTCCCGGTAAGAGGTCTTTTTTGAAATGTTACCAGGAACCTTTTTCTCAGTAGTGTTCTCCATCGACCTCTTGTTTGAAGGTCTTGAGTCAGCAGTGTTACTCTCTGACCTTTCCCTCTTCTGGGAATGGTTGGTTGTAACAACCACTTCACAGGCCCTCAGCTTTTCCAGCCTTTTCTTTCCAACCTCGTTGTTGTTCCGTGCCGGTTTTGTTCTCTGTTTTGTGCTGCTGAAGTTATTGTCGTTGTTGTTCCTGTTATCGTTGTTGTTGTTGTTTTTTTGTTGTTTCTTTGTTCATTGTGGTCCCACGAGTAGCGCGCGAAATACGGTCAGCCATGGCAGATCTCGGGATACCATGGAACCAACCATACCAACATATTTTGCTACGCAGTCACCAACATATTTTGTTGCACCTTGACTTGGAACGCCTGTCGTTAACTGACGTACAGGTATCAGGCTGAGCCCCCCACCCGTCCGTCCACTCGTCCGTTCGTCTGTGTGTCTATTTACATCCTCGAAGATAGAAAACTGAAATTTTATATGTACATAGATCTGTACGAGAGACTAATTTTCGTAGAACAAAATTTTTACCTACCTCCCCCCGTTTAAGAGTTATATGGGCTCAAAACCCTAAAAATACCACTTTTTAACTATTTATAGTATTTGTGCATTATATGTATTTTTCAAATTTTTCAAACGCAGAAATATATTGGCTGGCTTCCCCTACTGCGGCATACCATACTTGAACTTTAAAAATACAAAATGGCTGCTAAAATTTACCGTTATCTGAAGTTAGTTTTCTAACTTCAGATTACCGTATTCTGTTCTTACATCTGTTAGACACTAATAAATAGTTCATTTCTAGTATTTTATGATGACTACTAACTCATCATCATAGTATAGTAAAAAATTTTGGTCGGTTTTTCTTCTTTTAAAGTAGGCGACATGTTTCCTACTTTCGAAGTAGTAAATTCACATTTTAGTGTAAGTCGGTTTTTGGAGTAAAAGAATTACACTAAAAAAGTGTGATAACTAAATTCTTTCTAGTGTGAATTCTCTTCAAAATGTCTGTAAAACGCCTTAAAAAAATATAAAGTCGCGTAATTATATCAGAAAATTTTATTGCATTTTGAAGAAGAGATCCCTTCCTTTTGATGTGAATTTACTCACAACCAACAGAAAAATGTTATTGTGGCAAAGTGAAAAAACTATAACTGTGCTGTGAGAGCACACGGAGTTACTGTAATATCCAGTGCTATTATATATATATATAGATACTTCTAAGGTGTCAAAAAGTACGGATACTTCTGGAAGGGCTAGAGACATGGGACGGAAAGCATTAGATAGGATTTTGCCTCTAGGGTACCAGAAAAATCTGATATTGGAACTTCTTATTCCCAAAATAGCTCTATTTTAAGATTTTCTAAAAAATTTTTTGATAACAAAAGCACGTTTTTAGCCGTTTTCCAAAAAATTTCTGAAAAAAAAATTGCTTATCTCTGTCCGTCCGTACGTCCTTGGACATGTTTACAAAACTGCTACAACCTTGAAGATAGAAAGCTGAAATTTAATATGTACATAGATCTTTACTAGAAACTTATTTTCGTAGAACAAAATTTTATTATCTCACCCCGTCTAGAAGTTATACCACCCCAAAACCCTAAAAATGCCATTTTTTAACTATGCAGAAAGGCTGTGGCTTGCTTCTGGAAGCTTTAAAAAAACAAAGCGGCTGTTCAAGTTTACCATTATCTAAAATTCTTTTTTTCCAAATTTTTGATGTCGTTTTTCTTCTAGACCCCCGGTTGTTGGAGCCTAAAATTTTAGCAGCTGTTAGGTACTAATAAATTCAAAAAATTTTTTTTTTTCAATGGTTGATCATTTTTCCGAAATATAATTTTTTTTTTTTTATTGGTGTGAAAAGAAAACTTCCTTTTATTCGGAATAAAATACTTTTTATTTTTCGCTAATATATTTCGTGCGCTACATACGCACTTTATCAAAGCTGATTTTCTTCTAATTAAGACAACAAACAATAAAAATTGAAATCTATTAAATTTAGGAATATTATACCTGACTTAATATAATCTACCTGACTTAATCTAGAATTTGATTATTTATTTTTTTTTTTTTGTTATTATTTACAAACTAAATTTATACCTGTTTTAAACCTTAAAACTGGTCAAATAATTAATTTAAAGAGCCAAGTAGCCGCGTTACCTTCGTCCGTGTTTAGTAGGCAGTCCTTGTTTGATTTGTATATCTGCATGCTTTCATGAACTTCTCTCCTGTGTTTTCCTTTTACCTCTTTTAATACCTTTAAGTTATCTTCCGTGATTGTGTGATCCGTTTCATAAATGTGTTTTGCAACCATAGAATCGAAAATCCGGTTAAATCCTACTCTCCTTGCACGTTTTATTTCACTTAAATGTTCCTTAAGTCTTGTTGTAACGGGTCTCTTCGTTTGTCCTATGTAAAATTTATCGCAATTATTACAATTGATTTTGTACACACCGCATCTTTCATATATCTTCAATTTATCCTTAGCCGAATTTAACTAATAAATGGTTTATTTCGCTAGAAGAAAATTTTTCTCCAACTTCCTCTCCTCTGAAATGATCGCCTCTTGAAATTTGTAAAATTTGAATTTTTAACGCCTTATATTTCCGAAACCGCAAGCTTTTTCAAATTTCAATAAACTAATAAAAATAACGGTATTTCAGAGACTGCATTAATCTTTCATCCTAAATATATGCAATCCTAGAAATAGTTTCGTTTATGAATCAAAATAATTTTTATAGTGTGGTAGGTATACATAGACTGTATTTTAAAGAAGTACTTTCAC
Organism: Condylostylus longicornis; assembly: GCF_029603195.1. Taxonomy (NCBI): domain Eukaryota; kingdom Metazoa; phylum Arthropoda; class Insecta; order Diptera; family Dolichopodidae; genus Condylostylus; species Condylostylus longicornis. The sequence continues at coordinate 1,419,237 of NW_026577998.1, forward strand.
TTGTTGAAAGAAAAAGTGCTACAATGCAAACCACTGGTTTGACCTAACTTTATTCTTTTATATTTTACATTATTAGAAACACAAACCAAGAAGCTCCATTATTGTCAATATTTTTTTGCAAATTTTTCATAATAATATTTTTCTGTTATATATTAAAAAGAAATTAAACAAAAAATTTCAAGAAAGATAAATTAGAAAAAAAATTTTTAAAATTATCCAAAAAGAGTAAAATACGACAATATCCAGGCTAGCATTGAACCAATAACTTTCTAGTTATCAGACTATCGCGCTACCCACCAGACTACGCAGTACCTTAAATTTCCCTTTACAATTGTATATTTTATTCATATTTGGTACAACTCTTCAAAAACCATCCTATTTTACATTTTATATATAAAGCTACTTCTTAGGTGTCAAAAAGTGTGGGTACATATAAAAGGGCTAGAGACATGGGACCAATGGCATTAGATAAAGTTTCTTCTCTAGGGTCCCAGCAAAATCTGACATTGGAACTTTTTAGCCCCTAAATGGCTCTATATTAAGATTTTCTGAAAAAATTTTTGTATAATAAAAGTACGTTTTTCTTTTATACTTTATATTACTAGAAACGCAAACCAACAAATGAAATAATACTTTTTATTATTAGAAACACAAACCGAGAACGAGAGATAAATAATATTCGAAAATATAATGATCTCACATATTTTAAGTTCGAAAATTCGAAATAAACTTAAATAAATGTCAGGTTTTATAAAAGACATCAGATGTTTTGTAGTAATATATTTTTGGAAGTTTTCTTTAAACTTTTATAATAATATTTATCTGTTTAATATTAATAAAAATAAAACAAAACATTTTTTTAAAATAATCCAAAAAAAGAAAAATACGACACCATCCAGGCCAGCATTGATCCAATAACATTCTGGCTATCAGACTACCACGCTACCCACTAGGCTACGCAGTACCTTGAATTTCCCTTAATAATTCTATATTTTGTTCATATTTCGTATAACTCTTCAAAAACTATCCTATTTTATATTTTATATATATATAGCTACTTCTCAGGCGCCAAAAAGTATGGGTACTTCTAGAAGGGGTAGGGACAGGGGACAAAAGGCATTAGATGGGGTTTTGCCTCTAGGGTCCCAGAAAAATTTTACATTGGAACTTTTTAGCCCCGAAATAGCTCTATTTTAAGATTTTCTGAAAAAAATTTTTGTATAACAAAAGCAAGTTTTTCTTTTATACTTTTTATAATTAGAAACACAAACCAAGAAATAAGTAACATGTTTTACGTTATTATTAGAAACACAGACCGAGAAATAAATAACATTTGAAAATATAATGATCTCACGTATATTTGGTTCGGAAAATCGAATTAATCTTAACGTAAATATATGTCAGCTCTTATCAGGCATTAGACATTTTGTGGCATCTGAATATTAATGCTTCATTTGTTATTGTTTTGAACATTATGTTTCGTCAGCAAACTTTAAAAAAATATACATACACAATTTATGTACATATGTATGTATCTACCTAAAATTTTATTTTTATTGTTCGAGTGAAAAACTGAAAAATGCTAAATTTTAATACATATATATGTACATACATATATTTGAATTTATTTGGAAAATGCAATCCTATTTGTTCACCCACAGTTTTAAAAAAACAGGTATCCATTCATAATTATGTATGTTTGTATGAATAATTTTATTTCTAATTGTCACAACAGCAAAATTTCAAAATTTTCGATTCTAATACATTCATATGTACATACGTTCATTTGTTGGAAAGAAAAATTTTAAAGTCTTCAATTCTAAAACATTCATATATACATACATACACATATGTATGTGAAAAAAATTATTATTTTGTTTTTTACTAAACCTTTTCTTTATTTAAAAAATTCATTTTTGTATGTTTACCCCCATGATATAATAATTATACGTTTAAAATTTATTTCTGTATATTCTACAGTTTTGATTATTATTAAATTCATATAGAAAGCTTAAAAAAAATACTCAGGAAGCTTTAAAAAAATATACATACTACATACATATTTATGTACTTAAAATTTTTGCGAATTTTTCCAAACTATTATAAGAATATTTTTTTGGAAATTTTCTTTAAACTTTTATAATAACATTTATCTGTTATATATTAAAAAAACATAAAACACATAATTTAAACAAAATAAAAAAAAAAATTTTTAAAATAATCCAAAAAAATAAAAATACGACAACATCCAGGCAAGCATTGATCAAATAACCTCCTGACTATGAGACTACCACTCTAACCACTAGGCTACGCAGTACCTTGAGTTTTCCTTTATAGTTCTACATTTTATTCATATTTCGTATAACTTATCAAAAACCATCATATTTTACATTATATATATAAAGCTACTTCTCAGGTACCAAAAACTACGGGTACTTCTAGAAGGGCTAGAGACTTGTGACAAAAGGCATTAGATAGGGTCCCACAAAAAGCTCTAGAGTCCCAGAAAAAGCTAGAATTCCACCCTCCCTCCCCCTTCACCCCCTCCCAAGATGCTTTGTAATCGTTTTTTACAAAATGGTACTACATCCTGTAGAGGTAATATTTTATTTAATTTTAGTGGTATAAATATTGTATGTAAATTCATATTTGGAAGTGTGAGTTATAACAAAAAGTGATCACTTTCTTAAGAAAATTGTAATGTTTTAATAAAATCTACATTGTTTTATTATAACTATGTACGTACGCTTTTAGTTATGCATTCTTTTCGCGATCTGTTGCACTATGTATTAGAAAGCAAAACATAAGTTTACATTAAACTTCTTGACAATATATTTTTAGGGTAAAATTTTATAAGAAAATGTTATTCTATTGCATTAAACTTTTTACAAGTAGGGTATTTACAAAAAAATATTTGAAACGGAAACTCGATGATATTGATTTGTAAGGGTGAAGCTTTTTTAATTTCATTTAAAAAAAATAAAATTATTAATAAAAAAAAGTTCATCTGGCAAATCGCATTTTTCAGAGTTCGAACCTGGGACTTTTTGCGTAGAAATCGTATGCTCTACGTATTACCCTATATACGTTAGTATTGTTGTTAACTCATTCAACAGTCACGCGTTTTATTCGCATGTATTATAAACTCCAAATACATACGTGCATGAATTTAAGTAGCAAGTTATTTCATGCGTAAACAGTAATTTATCACTTAAAGTGCTTATTGTGAAAGGTATTTTACGATTTTATGCGACATAACTCAAGGCGAGGTTCTACAAAAAATTACTAAAAGATATTAGATCTCAAAGGAACTAATTATTTGTTTAAATATGTACTTTTTCGTAATTAGTTTTAAGAGCTTTCCTTATTTTAAGTTTTATCTTATAAAATATTAGAGAAAAAACATATTTGTATGTATATTACGGGTGTGTTTTTGAAGAAGAAAAAAGTAAACTCAAAATACATCACACACAGAATGGAACACAATTTCAAAACTACAGGCATAATACTTGCAAGGCTTGCAATGCAAGCACACACGACTAGTTATATATATATATCTACTTCTCAGGTACCAAAAAGTACGGGTACTTCTAGAAGGTCTAGAGACATGGGACAAAAGGCATTAGATAGGATTTTGCCTTCAGGGTCCCAGAAAAATCTGACATTGGAACTTTTAGCCCCGAAATAACTCTAGTTTAGGATTTTCTGAAAAAATTTTTGTATAACAAAAGCACTTTTTTCTTTTATATTTTATATTACTAGAAACGCAAACCAACAAATGAAATAATACCTTTCAATATTAGAAACATAAACCGAGAAGGAGAAATAAATAATATTCGAAAATATAATGATCTCACATATATTTTAAGTTCGAAAATTCGAAATAAACTAAAATAAATGTCAGGTTTTATAAAAGACATCAGATGTTTTGTGGCAACTGAATATTAATGCTTCATTTTCTATTGTTTTGAATATTATGTTTCGTCAGCAAGCTTTAAAAAAATATACATACACAATTTATGTAGCTATGTATCTACCTAAAATTTTATTTTTATTGTTCGAGCGAAAAACGGTAAAATGCTAAATTCTAATCCATTCATATATACATACATACATATATTCATATATACATACATACATATTTGAATAAAATTATTATTTTGTTTTGACTAAACCTTTTCTTTATTTGAGAAATTAAATTTTGTAAGTTTACCACCATGATATAATAATTATGCGTTTAAAATTTATTTCTATATATTCTACAGTTTTGAATATTATTAAATTTAAGAAAACTTAAAAAAATTACTCAGGAAGCTTTAAAAAAAATATACATACATACATATTTATGTACTTAAAATTTTTGCGAATTTTTCCAAACTATTATAAGAATATTTTTTTGGAAATTTTCTTTAAACTTTTATATAACATTTATCAGTTATATATTAAAAAAAAATAAAACACAAAATTTAAACAAAATAAAAAAAAAAAATTTTTAAAATAATCCAAAAAAAGAAAAGTACGACAACATCCAGGCAAGCATTGATCCAATAACCTTCTGGCTATACCTTGAATTTCCCTTAATAATTCTATATTTTATTCATATATCGTATAACTCATCAAAAACCATCATATTTTACATTATATATATATAGCTACTTCTCAGGTGGTAAAAAGTACGGGTACTTCTAGAAGGGCTAGAGATATGGGACAAAAGGCATTAGGTAGAATTTTGCCTCTAGGGTCCCAGAAAAATCTGACATTGGAACTTTTTAGCCCCGAAATAGCTCTATTTTAAGATTTTCTGAAAAAATTTTTGTATAATAAAAGTACGTTTTTCTTTTATACTTTATATTACTAGAAACGCAAACCAACAAATGAAATAATACTTTTTATTATTAGACACACAAACCGAGAACGAGAGATAAATAATATTCGAAAATATAATGATCTCACATATTTTAAGTTCGAAAATTCGAAATAAACTTAAATAAATGTCAGGTTTTATAAAAGACATCAGATGTTTTGTAGTAATATATTTTTGGAAGTTTTCTTTAAACTTTTATAATAATATTTATCTGTTTAATATTAATAAAAATAAAACAAAACATTTTTTTAAAATAATCCAAAAAAAGAAAAATACGACACCATCCAGGCCAGCATTGATCCAATAACATTCTGGCTATCAGACTACCACGCTACCCACTAGGCTACGCAGTACCTTGAATTTCCCTTAATAATTCTATATTTTGTTCATATTTCGTATAACTCTTCAAAAACTATCCTATTTTATATTTTATATATATATAGCTACTTCTCAGGCGCCAAAAAGTATGGGTACTTCTAGAAGGGGTAGGGACAGGGGACAAAAGGCATTAGATGGGGTTTTGTCTCCAGGGTCCCAGAAAAATCTGACATTGGAACTTTTTAGCCCCGAAATAGCTCTATTTTAAGATTTTCTGAAAAAATTTTTGTATAACAAAAGCACGTTTTTCTTTTATACTTTTTATAATTAGAAACACAAACCAAGAAATAAATGATACGTTTTACGTTATTTTTATTATTAGAAACACAAACCGAGAAATAAATAATATTTGAAAATATAATGATCTCACATATTTTTGTTGCGGATAAACGAATTAATCTTAACGTAAATAAATGTCAGCTTTTATCAGACATCAGATGTTTTGTGACATCTGAATATTAATATTTCATTTGTTATTGTTTTGAACATTACGTTTCGTCAGCAAGCTTTAAAAAAATATATGTACATACAGAATATATGTATGTACGTATGTAGTTAGAATTTTATTTTTATTGTTCCAAACGGAAAACTGTAAAATGCTAAATTTTAATACATTTATATATACATACATATATTTGAATAAAATTATTATTTTGTTTTTGCCTAAACCTTTTCTTTATTTAAAAAAATTACATTCATATGTACATATATATATTCGAATACAATTATTATTTTATTTTAACCTAAACCTTTTCTTTATTTGAGAAATTTATTTCTATATGTTCATCCGCAGTTTTAAAAAAACTAGGTATACATTCATAATAACGTGTGTTTGTGTTAATAATTTTATTTCTAATTTTTCCAACAGCAAAATTTCAAAATTTTCGATTCTAATACATTCATATGTACATACGTTCATATGTTGGAACGAAAAATTTTAAAATCTTCAATTCTAATCCATTCATATATACATACATACACACATGTATTCATATATACATACATACATATATTTTTACATACATAAATTATTATTTTGTTTTTGTTTCTTTTTTAATTTTCGATTCTAATACATTCATATGTACATACGTTCATATGTTGGAACGAAAAATTTCAAAATCTTCAATTCTAATCCATTCATATATACATACACACATATATTCATCTCTTAACAACGCTGCGAAAGATCTAAGGACAACTGCTTAAATGTACACTAGTATTTGCCATAAGTAGTCACTTTGAGAGTATATACGAGTAAAAATAATAATTTGAAATTGTTTTCGAAAAATACGAGAAATAAACAATTAACATCCTAAAGTAAAATTCTTTCACGTTCATAATATGTTCGTATAGATAAGTGAAATAACAACAGCGAATATTGAAAATTTTTAAATTCTTCCTTTAAACAACATGTAAAGTTTTTACGTCAAAAAATTTTCTAATTTGTCGCAGAAAGGGTATTCAAAGTGAGTGGAATGGGAAGTAACAAAGTCCAAAGAATTTAAATGTATACAAAGGCACAATCAGCTTTTAATTGAAATTTGACAAGTTAAATTAAAATTCGACTACAGCGACATCAAAATGATTTGAAACAAACAATGTTTTTAAACATACATATATAATTGCATTGTTTTATTCAATCTTACGTGACGCAAAAAGAATAAAGCAAATTCTTTTAAAAATAATAATATTATAAATTTTATACTTTTTAATTTATAATATTTTCTTTTAATATTTTCATATACATAATTATTTAACAAAACACAATATATGTACCTATACACATTTATTTTAGAATTTAAGATCCAAAATCACACTTCATTCTTTTGCTAAACTTTTATCAAATTGTACTAAAATTAAGAAATTTGATAATGTTGCAACTGCAAGTGATAAAAATAATTTCATATCCAATTCATAAAATCCACAAATATTAAAACGTGGTCGTTTTATAATAAGTTGAAATGATAGAATTTCAATCTGGAATTCGAAAAAGAAAAAAAAATTAATAAACACTAGTACAAAAAATTTTATTTGAAAATGTCAATGCAAATTTTTTTCTCAAACCAATGAATGAATAACTTATGAATGATGGGGAGATAGCGGAAATTTTTTTAAATTAATCGCTCTGTACTTCATTATTATGATGCACGCAACATTCTTTGATAGTGACGTGAAACATATCTGTACAATTACTCATCCAAAATTTATTCATAATAATTTAACAGTACATTTTACGAAATTTCAACAGTGTTAAAATTTCAGCATAATTGCAAAGCATTTTCCAAATACCCCATTATTATTTATGCGTATACAAAAATTCAAAAAATATACTCACATTCTTTTGTAAATTTTTCTCCAAAAGATGGCAATCAATTATATTTAATAATAATATTCTTGCATTCCGATGACATTTAATTAAGGTAAGTGTAGCTAATACTGACAGTGGCGGTAATACTGACATATATGAGGTTTTTTATAATTATTAAGAGATTTTCTCTATACAACATATATATATATTTTTATTTCTAGATTAATTCAAATTATCGCAATACTTCCTTTTTATATATACATTATTATATATATATAGCTACTTCTCAGGTGGTAAAAAGTACGGGTACTTCTAGAAGGGCTAGAGACATGGGACAAAAGGTATTAGGTAGAGTTTTGCCTCTAGGGTACCAGAAAAATCTGACATTGGAACTTTTTAGCCCCGAAATAGCTCTATTTTAAGATTTTCTGAAAAAATTTTTGTATAACAAAAGCACGTTTTTCTTTTATACTTTTTATAATTAGAAACACAAACCAAGAAATAAATGATACGTTTTATGTTATTTTTATTATTAGAAACACAAACCGAGAAATAAATAATATTTGAAAATATAATGATCTCACATATTTTTGTTGCGGATAAACGAATTAATCTTAACGTAAATAAATGTCAGCTTTTATCAGACATCAGATGTTTTGTGACATCTGAATATTAATATTTCATTTGTTATTGTTTTGAACATTACGTTTCGTCAGCAAGCTTTAAAAAAATATATGTACATACAGAATATATGTATGTACGTATGTAGTTAGAATTTTATTTTTATTGTTCCAAACGGAAAACTGTAAAATGCTAAATTTTAATACATTTATATATACATACATATATTTGAATAAAATTATTATTTTGTTTTTGCCTAAACCTTTTCTTTATTTAAAAAAATTACATTCATATGTACATATATATATTCGAATACAATTATTATTTTATTTTAACCTAAACCTTTTCTTTATTTGAGAAATTTATTTCTATATGTTCATCCGCAGTTTTAAAAAAACTAGGTATACATTCATAATAACGTGTGTTTGTGTTAATAATTTTATTTCTAATTTTTCCAACAGCAAAATTTCAAAATTTTCGATTCTAATACACTCATATGTACATACGTTCATATGTTGGAACGAAAAATTTTAAAATCTTCAATTCTAATCCATTCATATATACATACATACACACATGTATTCATATATACATACATACATATATTTTTACATACATAAATTATTATTTTGTTTTTGTTTCTTTTTTAATTTTCGATTCTAATAGATTCATATGTACATACGTTCATATGTTGGAACGAAAAATTTCAAAATCTTCAATTCTAATCCATTCATATATACATACACACATATATTCATACATACATACATACATATATATGAATAAAATTATTATTTTGTTTTTGACTAAATCTTTTCTTTATTTGAAAAATTAATTTTTGTATGTTTACTCATGATTTAATAATTATGCGTTTAAAATTTATTTCTATATATTCTACAGTTTTGAATATTATTAAATTCATATAGAAAGCTTAAAAAAAATTACTCAGGAAGCTTTAAAAAAAATATACATACATACATATTTATGTACTTAAAATTTTTGCAAATTTTTCCAAACTATTATAAGAATATTTTTTTGGAAATTTTCTTTAAACTTTTATATAACATTTATCTGTTATATATTAAAAAAAAATAAAATACAAAATTTAAACAAAATAAAAAAAAAAATTTTTAAAATAATCCAAAAAAAGAAAAATACCACATCCAGGCAAGCATTGATCCAATAACCTTCTGGCTATGAGACTACCACGCTAACCACTAGGCTACGCAGTACCTTGAATTTCTCTTGTTAATTCTATATTTTATTCATATTTCGTATAACTCTTCAAAAACCATCCTATTTTACATTATATATATATAGCTACTTCTCAGGTGGTAAAAAGTACGAGTACTTCTAGAAGGCCTAGAAACATGGGACAAAGGGCATTAGGTAGAGTTTTGCCTCTAGGGTGCCAGAAAAATCTGACATTGGAACTTTTTAGCCCCGAAATAACTCTATTTTAAGATTTTCTGAAAAAATTTTTGTATAACAAAAGCACGTTTTTCTTTTATACTTTTTATAATTAGAAACACAAACCAAGAAATAAATGATACGTTTTACGTTATTTTTATTATTAGAAACACAAACCGAGAAATAAATAATATTTGAAAATATAATGATCTCACATATTTTTGTTGCGGATAAACGAATTAATCTTAACGTAAATAAATGTCAGCTTTTATCAGACATCAGATGTTTTGTGACATCTGAATATTAATATTTCATTTGTTATTGTTTTGAACATTACGTTTCGTCAGCAAGCTCTAAAAAGTATATGTACATACAGAATATATGAATGTACGTATGTAGTTAGAATTTTATTTTTATTGTTCCAAACGGAAAACTGTAAAATGCTAAATTTTAATACATTTATATATACATACATATATTTGAATAAAATTATTATTTTGTTTTTGCCTAAACCTTTTCTTTATTTAAAAAAATTACATTCATATGTACATATATATATTCGAATACAATTATTATTTTATTTTAACCTAAACCTTTTCTTTATTTGAGAAATTTATTTCTATATGTTCATCCGCAGTTTTAAAAAAACTAGGTATACATTCATAATAACGTGTGTTTGTGTTAATAATTTTATTTCTAATTTTTCCAACAGCAAAATTTCAAAATTTTCGATTCTAATACATTCATATGTACATACGTTCATATGTTGGAACGAAAAATTTTAAAATCTTCAATTCTAATCCATTCATATATACATACATACATATATTCATACATATATACATACATATATATGAATAAAATTATTATTTTGTTTTTGACTAAACCATTTCTTTATTTGAAAAATTAATTTTTGTAAGTTTACTCCCATGATTTAATAATTATGCGTTTAAAATTTATTTCTATATATTCTACAGTTTTGAATATTATTAAATTCATATAGAAAGCTTAAAAAAAATTACTCAGGAAGCTTTAAAAAAAAGTATACATACATACATATTTATGTACTCAAAATTTTTGCGAATTTTTCCAAACTATTATAAGAATATTTTTTTGGAAATTTTCTTTAAACTTTTATAATAACATTTATCCGTTATATATTAAAAAAAAATAAAACACAAAATTTAAACAAAATAAAAAAAAAATTTTTAAAATAATCCAAAAAAATAAAAACACGACAACATCCAGGCAAGCATTGATCCAATAACCTTCTGGCTATGAGACTACCACGCTAACCACTAGGCTACGCAGTACCTTGAATTTTCCTTTATAATTCTATATTTTATTCATATTTCGTATAACTCTTCAAAAACCATCCTATTTTACATTATATATATATAGCTACTTCTCAGGTGGTAAAAAGTACGGGTACTTCTAGAAGGGCTAGAGACATGGGACAAAAGGCATTAGGTAGAGTTTTGCCTCTAGGGTCCCAGAAAAATCTGACATTGGAACTTTTTAGCCCCGAAATAGCTCTATTTTAAGATTTTCTGAAAAAATTTTTGTATAACAAAAGCATGTTTTTCTTTTATACTTTTTAGCACTTTTTCAAAAAATTTTTTGAAAAAAGTGCTTATTAGTTTCACTCTGTCCGTCCGTCCGTCCGTCCGTGGACACTTTTTTTGTTTACAAAACTTGTACACCCTTTAAGATAGAAAGCTGAAATTTCATACGTACATAGATCTTCACTAGAAACTTATCTCCGTAGAACAAAATTTTTACCTATCTCCCCTCCTCTAGAAGTTATAACCCCCCAAAACCCTAAAAATGGCTTTTTTTAAATATTTGTTGCAATGAAACCATAAGCATTTTTGAAATTTTGCAAACGCAGAAAGGCAGTGGCTTGCTTCCCCTAGCGCGATATACTTTAGTTGAACTTTAGAAAAACAAAATGGCCGTTCAAATTTACCGTTATCTAAAGTTTTTTTTTTCCAAATTTTTGATGTCATTTTTCTTCTAGACCCCAGACTGTAGAAGCTTGAAATTTTAGGAGCTTTTAGACATTAACAAATAGTTCATTTCGTTAGAAGAAAATTTTTTTCCATCTCCACCCCCTCTCAAGTTATCACCTCTTGAAATTCGTAAAATTTGAATTTTTGACACCATGAAATTAAAAAATACAATTATTTTTCTTAACTCACACAATTAACCCTTAAAATCGAGCATTATGTTAACCCCTTTTTATATTAATTTTTGCTTTATTTCAAACACTGCATATATGCGTCATCGTAAATATATGCAATTCTAGAAATAGTTTTGTATATGAATGAAAATAATTTTAATAGTTTCATAGGTATACATAGACTGTATTTAAAAGCAGAATTTTCACTTGTTGAAGGGAAAAGTGCTACAATACAAACCATTGGTTTGACCCAACTTTATTATAATTAGAAACACAAACCAAGAAATAAATGATACGTTTTACGTTATTTTTATTATTAGAAACAAAAACCGAGAAATAAATAATATTTGAAAATATAATGATCCACATATTTTTGTTTCGGATAAACGAATTAATCTTAACGTAAATAAATATCAGCTTTTATCAGACATCAGATGTTTTGTGACATCTGAATATTAATATTTCATTTGTTATTGTTTTGAATATTATGTTTCGTCAGCAAGCTTAAAAAAAATATACATACACAATTTATGTACGTATGTATCTACCTGAAATTTTATTTTTATTGTTCGAGCGAAAACCTGTAAAATGCTAAATTCCAATCCATTCATATATACATATATACATATATTCATATATACATACATACATATATTTTTACATACATAAATTATTATTTTGTTTTTGACTAAACCTTTTCTTTATGTTTAAAATTCAATCCTATATGTTTACCCACAGTTTAAAAAAAACAGGTATCCATTCATAATTATGTATGTTTGCATTTATAATTTTATTTCTAATTTTTCCAACAGCAACACAGTTTAAAAAAAAACAGGTATCCATTCATAATTATGTATGTTTGCATTTATAATTTTATTTCTAATTTTTCCAACAGCAAAATTTCAAAATTTTCGATTCTAATACATTCATATGTACATACGTTCATATGTTGGAACGAAAAATTTTAAAATCTTCAATTCTAATCCATTCATATATACATACATACATATATTCATACATATATACATACATATATATGAATAAAATTATTATTTTGTTTTTGACTAAACCTTTTCTTTATTTGAAAAATTAATTTTTGTAAGTTTACTCCCATGATTTAATAATTATGCGTTTAAAATTTATTTCTATATATTCTACAGTTTAGAATATTAGTAAATTCATATAGAAAGCTTAAAAAAAATTACTCAGGAAGCTTTAAAAAAAAGTATACATACATACATATTTATGTAATTAAAATTTTTGCGAATTTTTCCAAACTATTATAAGAATATTTTTTTGGAAATTTTCTTTAAACTTTTATAATAACATTTATCTGTTATATATTAAAAAAAAATAAAACACAAAATTTAAACAAAATAAAAAAAAAAATTTTAAAATAATCCAAAAAAATAAAAACACGACAACATCCAGGCAAGCATTGATCCAATAACATTCTGGCTATGAGACTACCACGCTAACCACTAGGCTACGCAGTACCTTGAATTTTCCTTTATAATTCTATATTTTATTCATATTTCGTATAACTCTTCAAAAACCATCCTATTTTACATTATATATATATAGCTACTTCTCAGGTGGTAAAAAGTACGGGTACTTCTAGAAGGGCTAGAGACATGGGACAAAAGGCATTAGATAGAGTTTTCCCTCCAGGGTCCCAGAAAAATCTGACATTGGAACTTTTTAGCCCCGAAATAGCTCTATTTTAACATTTTCTGAAAAAAATTTTGTATAACAAAAGCACGTTTTTCTTTTATACTTTTTATAATTAGAAACACAAACCAAGAAATAAATGATACGTTTTACGTTATTTTTATTATTAGAAACACAAACCGAGAAATAAATAATATTTGAAAATATAATGATCTCACATATTTTTGTTGCGGATAAACGAATTAATTTTAACGTAAATAAATGTCAGCTTTTATCAGACATCAGATGTTTTGTGAATCTGAATATTAATATTTCATTTGTTATTGTTTTGAATATTATGTTTCGTCAGCAAGCTTAAAAAAAATATACATACACAATTTATGTACGTATGTATCTACCTAAAATTTTATTTTTATTGTTCGAGCGAAAACCTGTAAAATGCTAAATTCCAATCCATTCATATATACATACAAACATATATTCATATATACATACATACATATATTTTTACATACATAAATTATTATTTTGTTTTTGTCTAAACCTTTTCTTTATGTTTAAAATTCAATCCTATATGTTTACCCACAGTTTAAAAAAAACAGGTATCTATATTATATTTTACAAGATTTTTCCAGTTCATGAAATCATTCCAGTTTTTCCAGGTATACATATAATCTAATAAATAACAAAAACAAAGAAATGAAAATAGCAAAAGAGAATACTGGGTACATACATTACTCAATTGATTATACATACTGTAAAACAAAAACAAAAAATGAAAAGCGAAAAGCGAAAGAGAGTAAAAAAAGAGTAGTAATATTTTTTTTGTTTTTTTGCTTTACTACCATAAACAAAAATAAAAAGCAAAAGGAAGCGAAATATTTTAAATGAGTTAAGTAAGAGTAAAATAATTTTTTGTTGTTGTATTTAACATGGAATGGAATTAAAACAAGTAAAAACGTTTCAGTCGGTATAAACCGATTGAATTATACCCTGCACTTTTCGTTATTGTGTAGCAATTACTCGAACCCGTGAAGTCATTCTATAGAAACTTCACGGATATGTCTGACCTATAATTGGACATCCGACTACCAAGTTTCATGAATCTGACTTTATTATTTTTCCAAATATTAAGAATAAGCTTTTAGGCTTGTATAGGATCTACTCGGACCTGTCAAGCAATTCCACCAAAACTTCAGAAATATATCTGACCTATAACTCGACATACAACTGCCAAGTTTCATGAATCTGAGTTTATTATTTTTCCAAATATTTAAAATAAGCTTTTGGAGTTGTATGGCAAGTACCCGAACCTGTCAAGCAATTCCACTAAAACTTCACAAATATATCTGATCTATAACTCGACACAAAACTGCCAAGTTTCATGAATCTGACTTCATTATTTTTCCAAATATTAAGCATAAGCTTTTAGACTTGTATGGGAGCTACTCGAACCTGCCAAGCAATCCCACCAAAACTTTAGAAATATGTCTGACCTATAATTGGACATACAACTGCTAAGTTTCATGGATCTGACTTTATTATTTTTCCAAATATTTAAAATAAGCTTTTGGAGTTGTATGGCAAGTACCCGAACCTGTCAAGCAATTCCACTAAAACTTCACAAATATATCTGATCTACAATCGGACACACAACTGCCAAGTTTCATGAATCTGACTTTATTATTTTTCCAAATATTTAAAATTAGCTTCTGGAGTTGTATGGCAGGTACCCGAACCTGTCAAGCAATTCTTCTAAAACTTCAGAAATATATTGAACCTATAATTGGACACATGACTGCCAAGTTTCATGAATCTGACTTTATTATTTTGCCGAATATAAAAAATTTGCTGTTGGAGTTGTATGGCAGCCACCCGAACCGGTGCAGCTATCCCATTATAATTTTTAGAGCATGTGTAGAATATAATTGGACACATGTATACAAAATTTTATATTTATAGCTTTATTAGTTTTCGAAATATTTAAAATAAACTCTTGGAGTTGTATGGCAGCTACCCGAACCCGTTGTCCGAATTAGTCCAATTACAATAGGGTTCGTCCTTGGCACAAAAGAAAAAACTTGTGAAAGTTTGGTGTCGATTGCATTATTCGTTTTTGAGTTATCGTGCGATCGGACGGACGGACGGACGGACGGACGGACGGACGGACGGACGGACGGACGGACGGACGGACATGTCTAAATCGACGCAGAATTTTACGCTGAGCAAGAATATATATATATGTCCATACCGCAGATGACTCCTTCAAGTAGTTACAAACTCCATACCAAAGTTAATATACCCTTCACGAAGTGCAGGGTATAATAAGAAAATATTTAATGAAAACAAGTAAAAACGTTTCAGTCGGTATGAACCGATTGAATTATACCCTGCATCTTTCATTGTTGTATAGCAATTACTCAAACCTGTGAAACCATTCTATAGAAACTTCACGGATATGTCTGATCTATAACTGAACACACAACTACCAAGTTTCGTGAATCTGACTTTATTATTTTTCCAAATATTTAAAATTAGCTTTTGGAGTTGTATGGCAGGTACCCGAACCTGCCAAGCAATTCCACTAAAACTTCGCTAAAATATCTGATCTATAATTGGACACACAACTGCCAAGTTTCATGAATCTAACTTTATTACTTTTCCAAATATTTAAAATAAGCTTTTGGACTTGTATGGGAGCCACTCGAACCTGTCAAGCAATTCCACCAAAACTTCAGAAATATCTTTGACCTATAATTGGACACACAACTGCCAAGTTTCATGAATCTGTCTTTATTACTTTTCCAAATATTTAAAATAAGCTTTTGGATTTGTATGGGAGCCACTCGAACCTGTCAAGCAATTCCACCAAAACTTCAGAAATATTTTTGACCTATAATTGGACACACAACTGCCAAGTTTCATGAATCTGTCTTTATTACTTTTCCAAATATTTAAAATAAGCTTTTGGACTTGTATGGGAGCCACTCGAACCTGTCAAACAATTCCACCAAAACTTCAGAAATATCTTTGACCTATAATTGTACACACAACTGCCAAGTTTCATTAATCTGACTTTATTATTCTTCTAAATATTTAAAATAAGCTTTTAGACTTGTATGGGAGCTACTCGAACCTGTCAAGCAATTCCATCAAAACTTCAGAAATATATTTGACCCATAATTGGACACACGACTGCCAAGTTTCATGAATCTGACTTTATTATTTTGCCGAATATTTAAAATTAGCTTCTGGAGTTGTATGGCAGGTACCCGAACCTGTCAAGCAATTCCATCAAAACTTCAGAAATATATTTGACCTATAATTGGACACACGACTGCCAAGTTTCATGAATCTGACTTTATTATTTTGCCGAATATAAAAAATTTGCTTTTGGAGTTGTATGGCAGCCACCCGAACCGGTGCAGCTATCTCATTAAAATTTTTAGAGCATATGTAGAATATAATTGGACACATGTATACAAAATTTTATATTTGTACCTTTATTAGTTTTTGAAATAATTAAAATAAACTCTTTGAGTTGTATGGCAGCTACCCGAACCCGTTGTCCGAATTGGTCCAATAACAATAGGGTTCGTCCTTGGCGCAAAAGAAGCAACTTGTGAAAGTTTGGTGTCGATTGCATTATTCGTTTTTGAGTTATCGTGCGATCGGACGGACGGACGGACGGACGGACGGACGGACGGACGGACGGACGGACGGACGGACGGACGGACATGTCTAAATCAACGCAGAATTTTACGCTGAGCAAGAATATATATATATGTCCATACCCCAGATGACTCCTTCAAGTAGTTACAAACTCCATACCAAAGTTAATATACCCTTCACGAAGTGCAGGGTATAAAAAATAAAACTAAAAATTGTGAGAGATATAAGAACACGAATAACGTTACGTTACGTACTTATCTAGATAACGTTGTTTAGAAGGAAATTTTTCGTTCTTAATTGTTAACTAATTCTTAATTTGAATTTTAATCATATCTATGTAATTAACAGTGACACATATTACATCTTAAAATTTATTAAATTAAAAATATTTCCATTACTTTTATTTATCATTAGTATTCAAACCAATATGATATTTATGCATATACAAGTATATACCTGCATATGTATGCCATAATATGTACAAATTTTTCTAAACTTATTTTAAAATTGATTGCCACAATCCTGTTTTTACAACAGATAATACTGCTTATAAGTAAACCACAGGGGCCCCTAGTCCATTCATAATTATGTATGTTTGCATTTATAATTTTATTTCTAATTTTTCCAACAGCAACACAGTTTAAAAAAAACAGGTATCCATTCATAATTATGTATGTTTGCATTTATAATTTTATTTCTAATTTTTCCAACAGCAAAATTTCAAAATTTTCGATTCTAATACATTCATATGCACATACGTTCATATGTTGGAACGAAAAATTTTAAAATCTTCAATTCTAATCCATTCATATATACATACATACATATATTCATACATATATACATACATATATATGAATAAAATTATTATTTTGTTTTTGACTAAACCTTTTCTTTATTTGAAAAATTAATTTTTGTAAGTTTACTCCCATGATTTAATAATTATGCGTTTAAAATTTATTTCTATATATTCTACAGTTTTGAATATTATTAAATTCATATAGAAAGCTTAAAAAAAATTACTCAGGAAGCTTTAAAAAAAAGTATACATACATACATATTTATGTACTTAAAATTTTTGCGAATTTTTCCAAGCTATTATAAGAATTTTTTCTTAGGAAATTTTCTTTAAACTTTTATAATAACATTTATCTGTTATATATTAAAAAAAAATAAAACACAAAATTTAAACAAAATAAAAAAAAAATTTTAAAATAATCCAAAAAAATAAAAACACGACAACATCCAGGCAAGCATTGATCCAATAACCTTCTGGCTATGAGACTACCACGCTAACCACTAGGCTACGCAGTACCTTGAATTTTACTTTATAATTCTATATTTTATTCATATTTCGTATAACTCTTCAAAAACCATCCTATTTTACATTATATATATATAGCTACTTTTCAGGTGGTAAAAAGTACGGGTACTTCTAGAAGGGCTAGAGACATGGGAAAAAGGGCATTAGATAGAGTTTTGCCTCTAGGGTCCCAGAAAAATCTGACATTGGAACTTTTTAGCCCCGAAATAGCTCTATTTTAAGATTTTCTGAAAAAATTTTTGTATAACAAAAGCACGTTTTTCTTTTATACTTTTTATAATTAGAAACACAAACCAAGAAATAAATGATACGTTTTACGTTATTTTTATTATTAGAAACACAAACCGAGAAATAAATAATATTTGAAAATATAATGATCTCACATATTTTTGTTGCGGATAAACGAATTAATCTTAACGTAAATAAATGTCAGCTTTTATCAGACATCAGATGTTTTGTGACATCTGAATATTAATATTTCATTTGTTATTGTTTTGAACATTATGTTTCGTCAGCAAGCTCTAAAAAGTATATGTACATACAGAATATATGAATGTACGTATGTAGTTAGAATTTTATTTTTATTGTTCCAAACGGAAAACTGTAAAATGCTAAATTTTAATACATTTATATATACATACATATATTTGAATAAAATTATTATTTTGTTTTTGCCTAAACCTTTTCTTTATTTAAAAAAATTACATTCATATGTACATATATATATTTGAATACAATTATTATTTTATTTTAACCTAAACCTTTTCTTTATTTGAGAAATTTATTTCTATATGTTCACCCGCAGTTTTAAAAAAACTAGGTATACATTCATAATAACGTGTGTTTGTGTTAATAATTTTATTTCTAATTTTTCCAACAGCAAAATTTCAAAATTTTCGATTCTAATACATTCATATGTACATACGTTCATATGTTGGAACGAAAAATTTTAAAATCTTCAATTCTAATCCATTCATATATACATACACACATGTATTCATATATACATACCTACATATATTTTTACATACATAAATTATTATTTTGTTTTTGTTTCTTTTTTAATTTTCGATTCTAATACATTCATATGTACATACGTTCATATGTTGGAACGAAAAATTTTAAAATCTTCAATTCTAATCCATTCATATATATATACACACACATATTCATATATTCATACATACATATATTTTTACATACATAAATTATTATTTTGTTTTTGACTAAACCTTTTCTTTATTTGAAAAATTAATTTTTGTAAGTTTACTCCCATGATTTAATAATTATGCGTTTAAAATTTATTTCTATATATTCTACAGTTTTGAATATTATTAAATTCATATAGAAAGCTTAAAAAAATTACTCAGGAAGCTTTAAAAAAAATATACATACATACATATTTATGTACTTAAAATTTTTGCGAATTTTTCCAAACTATTATAAGAATATTTTTTTGGGAATTTTCTTTAAACTTTTATATAACATTTATCTGTTATATATTAAAAAAAAATAAACGCTACCACGCTAACCACTAATCTACGCAGTACCTTGAATTTCCCTTAATAATTCTATATTTTATTCATATTTCGTATAACTCATCAAACATTTGTTAACATTTGTTATTGTTTTGAACATTATTGTGTAAACAATATAGGTACATATGTTATGTGATGGCAACAAATTTTGCATGTCGAGTTTTCGGTGGGAACGTACTTCTCCATAGTAGGGAAGTGTAAATAAACTATTTTTAGCAACCTGTCGGTCTGTCGGTCTGTCGGTCTGTCCGTCTGTCGGTCTGTCCGTCTGTCGGTCTGTCGGTCTATCGGTCTGTGTGTGCACGCGTGTATCTCAAGTTCGGCTGAACCGATTTTGATGAAATTTTATATGTAAGTTTGTTTCCACAATGGCACGGATCGATCAACTTTTGGTATATATCAGGGCTCGGGAACTGCACTTTTTAGCGGGCCTGTTTTACATTTTTGAACATTTTGAAGAAAATATTCAACCGATTTACTTGAAATTTTATATATAAGCTCAGCTCGACCGTCCGCAAAAATTCGTATGTTTTGGAAGAAATCAGGCATCGGCAACTAGACGTTTACTACGGGCCAAATATACATTTTTGTGTATATAAAGAAAAATAACCGATTTCATTGAAATTTAATATATGAATTCCTCATATTAAAGCAATGAACATATAACTTTTTTGGAAAGATCAAGCTCGAAAACTGATTTGCGGGCCGATTTTACATTTTTCACCATATCCACAGAACAAATTGATGGAATTTCTTGAAATTTGATATTTGAGTTCTGGTTGTTACCGAAACTAACTGGCGAGCATTTCAGGGAATTCGGGTAGCACAAAGCGAAACTCTACTATGAGCCAAATTTACATTTTTCTAAGTATGTTAACTATAAGCTTACTATTGTGCTAAAAATTGGAAAGAAGTATTTAACAGACATTTTTATAATATTCTGTAACACTTTCATTTAACTAGACAATACACAATGCGGTCGGTTATGTGCTGACCACATCAGATTTTTTTTTCATTATTTCATGTATTTTTTCACTCGTATATTTAATCACTGTAATTGGTGGTAGCTTAACTACTTTGATTTTATCTATTTGATTGAAATTTGCATTACGTGAATTTTTTCTAGGATTTGCATTTTTAGCACTTTTCCAAAAAATTTTTGAAAAAAAGTGCTTATTAATTTCACTATGTCCGCCCGTCCGTCCATCTGTCCGTGTGTCTGTTTACAAAACTTCTACACCCTTGAAGATTGAAAGCTGAAATTTTGTACGTACATAGATCTTTACTAGAAACTTATTTCCGTAGAACAAAATTTTTACCTATCTCCCCCCTCTAAACATACCCCTCCAAAAACCAAAAAATTCCCCTTTTTTAACTATTTGTTGCAATGAAACCATAAGCATTTTTGAAAGTTTGCAAAAGCAGAAAGGCAGCCGCTTGCTTCCCCTAGCGCCGTATACTATAGTTAAACTTTGAAAAACAAAATGTTCGTTCAAATTTATCGTTATCTAAAGTCTTTTTTTTCAAATTTTTTATGTCGTTTTTCTTCTAGACCCCAGGTTGTAGGAACGTGAAATTGTAGCAGCTTTTAGATACTAATAAATAGTTTATTTCGTTAAAAGAAAATTTTTTTCCATCTCCAGCCCCTCTCAAGTTATCGCCCCTTGAAATTTGTAAAATTTGAATTTTTGACACCTTATATTTCCGAAACCGCAAGTTTTTCAAATTTATATAAACACAAAAAGCCAACGGTAAATTCCATGACATTAAAAAATATAATTATTTTTCTTAACTCACACAATTAACCCTTAAAATCGAGCATTATGTTAACGCCACTTTATATTAATTTTTGCTTTATTTCAAAGATTGCATAGATCGTTTATCCTAAATATATGCAATCCTAGAAATAGTTTTGTATATGAATGAAAATAATTTTAATAGTGTGATAGGTATACATAGACTGTATTTAAAAGCAGTATTTTCACTAAATTGTTGAAGGGAAAAGTGCTACTATACAAACTATTGGTTTGACCCAGCTTTATTTTTATTAAAATGATTAGTTTCACTAAGATCGATATTATCTTGGATATTAATTGAATTGTCATTATCATCGTTCATTAAGACTTGCAATAGAATATACATGTTTTTATTATAGCTATCATCCGTCTTATTGAAATTTTTATATATTAAATTGTTTTTTAAGTTTTCACTATTTTTTGATAATTTTTTGCAATCTGGTGATGAAGATGCAAATTGCTCTTCATTACGTTGCTCTTACGAGTATTTTTCCGGGCGAAAATTTTTATTTCTCTAAGATAGCACGCACAAATTACCAAAATCAAAACTTTGAGGAAAGCCAACTGTGTAGTATTCTCAAAGAGAGTACGGAGTAGACTGATGTGATTTTTCTTTTATTTTTGGTTAAATAATAAGGTCCTACTATTTCATTATTTTCCAATCCAAAAATGTTAACGCTAAATGTTGTATTTTGCTCTTCAAATGTTTTTCA
Organism: Condylostylus longicornis; assembly: GCF_029603195.1. NCBI lineage: Eukaryota > Metazoa > Arthropoda > Insecta > Diptera > Dolichopodidae > Condylostylus > Condylostylus longicornis. Next base: position 1,441,714 of record NW_026577998.1, read on the forward strand.
TTGTGTAAATTTGAGTGGAAACTCTATCCCATCAAAATTTATCATTGGAACCAAACTATAATTTAGCTTTATTTTTGGTTCGCTAATATTATTTATTTTATATGTTCCAGGTATTGATGTATTTTAGCTGGTTGTATTTTAGCGCGTTCTTGTATTTTTAAGATTATATTTTATAAAGTGATCTTCAATATATAATACAGGAATCATCTGTGTTTGAAATGATTTGACTGATATTTGAACATCTTTATTCATTTTGATGTATTCAGCAAATAACTCAGCGTTCACTTTGAAACGTCCATGTTCTACCAAGCAATCTTGTAGCAGCGTAAAAATATTGGAATAACTAGTCAAAAGAAAAGCCAAGGGATATATAATTGACTTTTCCTTGTTTTCGGAGAAAAATGTTTTCACTCTCCCCTTGAAACATGTTTCTATTAACTTGACATTTTCAGAAACTTGAGTTGCAGCATTTTTCTTGTGCGAGAATGAACGCAAATGTGCATTCCTGTTTACTACGCTGGTATTACATTTGCTGCAAAAGTGTGATTCCATTTTTTTAAATAAATTTAGCTTGACTATAGATAAAACTAAATACACTGATAGTTTTTTAAAACAAGATTTCAGTATTTATACTTTTGCTTTATCAAAATATTTTTTTTTTTGCTTTATGAAAACTGTATGTACGTTATAATTAGGGATTGAAGAAATTATACTTTGTGTAAACTTGAAAAATGACGTCAGGAGATTTCCTATTATAATCATATTTTGTTTATATTTAGAAATAATGTAAACATTTTGAAAGTTCCTCTATGGTGTAGCGTTTAAAATAAATTTCTTTCCTGAAAATGGTAACTATAAAATAAATTGAAGTTCGATTCCCACTAAATTCTTCAATCATTGAGGAACTTTTTTGTTTTTTATATAAATACAATTGTACAGTGCTTGTAGCTTCATTAGATTTTTTAACTTGATAGCGATCAAAATGTTTTGGATTGATTCTCTTAAGCATGGTGACAAATATTGTATTTGTTCACAAAGATGGGCAACAATACAAAATACATATTACAAGGTGTTTCATGATTTTCTATATATATATCTAACTCCAGAAAATGGTGATCAAGTTTGTTTTTGTAAAATTAGAAATGGGGTATCATTTTCAGCTAATAATCTAACTATAACTAATTTGGATTGGCAACATTTGAAAATAGAGGTGTACGGTGGTGATTTTAGCATACCTGGTAAAATTAAAATGAATGTAAACCGAAAAAAAACCTAAAAATTTTTCATCTGACTGTCCGTTTGCTGATGAAGCTGATTGGGAAATCATTGAAAAAAGTATAACAGATATAATATTTGATGAAAACAAGAAGACAACAGAACGAAGGTCAAATATACTCGACTCTATGAATAAAATAGTGCACAACACAAATGAAGAAGATAATAGATCATTATTAAGAGAGAGATTTGAAAGCTCTATAGATTTCTTGATTTCTATAGAGAATTTATATAATTCTGAAAATAATAAAGCTAAGCTTGATGATTTAATTAAAAAATTCCGATTACAACTTGATGCTGTGTATAGGGAAAATTTAAACTACACAGAGTTTGAAAGTTCTGACAATGAAAAAAAAAGATACATGTCAACTATACTCTTTATTTTCAAATTAGTATAAAAAATCAAAAAAGCACATAAAAGAGAGCAATTGAAGAAAAATCATGATTAATATGCAGTAGATGTTGAAGGAAGATCTTAACATTTAAAGTTAAAACATCGAGGCGTAAACATAATTATCATTAGCTGTACATGAAAAATTTTTCATAAACAACATGAAATTATTTTATATATTAAGTTTTCTAACAATTACAATTTATTCTGCACCTACTCCGAATATAAGATTTGATGAGTCAGCTTACGGAAGTACTGATTTCAATATAGTTCTACCTAATAATGAATTTATAAAAGTAAATCTATCAGTGCAATTTCTTAAGCATGTGGCTGATACTGGAGCTATAACAGTAACAATAGCAACAACAACTAATACATCTTTTGAACCGGATAATTATCCGGTTTTAAATAATTATTTAAAAGCTGATTTAGTTGCGCAATGTGTAACAGTAGCAGATGCAATCGAAGCTTTTAAGAAAGATTTAATTGCAAAACAGCTTGCTATCGGTGGATTAATACAAAGTACGTACGTATTCTACAGACATTTTAGATTAGAATACGGAGAGGATGATGATATTAAAATACAATGTTCATATGATTCCAACTTTCAACAAAAAACGTTAAAAATTAATTGTGAAGAGTATGCTGTAACTTATGGTAAAAAATTTACAAGTAGTGGTAAATTGGAAACATATACCGCTTTTAATACGAACTATCAATCTTCAGCAGATACTATATTAGATTTACGTAAAGTAAAGCAAACTTATCATATGGAAATATCTTAAATAAAAAAACATTATCATTGTGCTATCTGAAAATATTATTTTAATAAAAAATCAAAAAATAAATTACATCTGTTTTATTTATCCAAGAATTATGAGTTGATGGAAAACCAAGCCAATTTACAAATACTTTGTCACCTTTATCTTTTACAATTTTTTCAACTAAATAAATATCATTATGTTTTGATTTCAGTAACTCATGTTCATGGAAACCACCTTCAATGGGTTGTCCTTCATAATCTTCTAATAAGTATGTGATGGGGTTTGTTAACTGAACTTTCCTTATCTTAAATATTTCTGTAGTCCAATTTGGTGTGTAACCTTTCTCGAAAACATGTTTGTACTTGCTTATGCGAACTGAGTCACCAATTTTAAATTTTGATGGTTGTGAAATTTTAATATGATTATATGCACTTGACAACAGCTCTTTAGCATTATTTTAGTTTACATCAGTAGGTTTTCCTTGAATGGTTCGATGTTTTGCACTATTTTATTGGCTGACTAATTTGCTAATTAAGTCTATTCATTTGTAATTTCCATTGAAGCTGAACTCTTTCCACAACTTTTCTTTTAAAGTTCCATTAAAGCGTTCCACGATTGAGGCTTTCAATGAGCTAAATAATGAGTAATGATTTATATAATATTTCATCATTAAATTTTTAAAAATCTTGTTGAAGAACTCCTTCCCATCATCTGTTTGAAGATTTTTTAGTTGACGTTTGGAATGTTTAAAAATTGATTGCATTGCTTGCATGACACTATTTGAAGTTTTATTCTTTATTGGGATAGCCCATGCATATTTTGAGAAGGTATCAATCACATTTACTAGAAATTTGTATCCATCATTTTCTCTAGCATAAGTTCCCATTTCAATTAAATCAGCTTGCCACAGATCATCAATACCTTTGATGATTACTTTTCGTCTTGAAAAATTTCTTCTCGCAGGCTTATGCAATTCCTCAACAACCTCTCTCTTTCTCATTTTTTTTCAATAAAAGAGATATTGAAAGATAATTTCTTTTTAATTTTCTTTTGTCTATTTCTGAAGAATATAATGAATCTATGGGGAGGGGAGTAGTTATTTATCATAAAAATTATAACAAAACAAATTGCATTTATATATTTTTTCAATTTCTTTATTAACATTAATTAAAATATTTTTATTAGAATTAAAAAGTTTCTAATTCCATCAAAAGTCATTATGCGATAAGCTCTCAGCATTCCTCTATGATTAAGTATTTGAAATGATTGAAGTTGAGTTTTACCATTTAATTTATTTAATTTTTCTATAATAGAAATATTTTCTTCAGAAATCATGATTGAGATGTTTCTATGAGTACTGTTAAGATGTTTCTATGACTTTAACAAACTGAATTATCATAATAATTTTTACATATATGTGAATTATTTCCTTTTTATTCTTTCGTACAGTTTTATTAATTTTTCACACTTTATTATAATATTATCAGCAGAAATGCATGGACAACTTTCAGGTAACGAGCCCACAATATCTGAAAAATATGAACAGATATCCCAATGAAAGCCGTAATCCTTTGTGTCCATTTCTTTTGAATTTTTGAATTGTAACAAAAATTTATAATGTTCTTTTAGTTCATTAGAATGATTTTCTAAAAAAAAGTCATCATATTTAATAATAAAATTATTCAATTTGTATCCGAATTGTGATATACCCATGTTTTATGAATTATAGCTTGATGTAAACTAATGTTTTATTTCATTTTAAGCACCTTTTTCTAATAATTTTATACGGAGTTTGAAATTATTTAAATGTTCTGCGGTTTCAGTATTTACGAAATTCATAGTGTTATCTATTTTATCTTCCATACTTTTCTAAAGAAATTAACTTTATGTTTCAATTCTATCTTCCATAAAAGTTTTCATCTTATCGTCTAATTTATACAATTTGTCGTTTAAAACTTGCAGTATGTTATGTTTTAAACTTTTAAGTGAGTTATCTAAATACTGACATTAACTCCTCATCAACAAATTTCTTTGTAGTAGCATCGTTAGGGTTAATCGGATTCCTAAGATTTATTAATTGTTTATTTTGAATATCATAATCCCCATTTGAATTAATTTTAAAATGAGAAAAAGGAGGACTTTGTCGTGGAATTTTATATGATGCACCTTGACTATGCCCGAATTCATCGATAGTCATGTTGCGAATGGTTTTTTTGTTATTTTGTTTTCTCTTAGTTCTTCAATTATGGAGTTGATTTCATTCTGATGATTATTATTACCAGCTAATTGTGATGCAAGTAAAAGCTTTAATCTATTTACCAGCTCATATGGATCATCCCAATGAACACACTGCAATGGATTTTTTGAGTAAATGTTTGTTATATGTTTAGTTAAAGCTTTGCCTACTTTTTTACTTCTTGTATTATGTTCATGTTTATACAGTTTACTTATGATATTTTTGTTATTTGAAACCCTTGTTTCCTTTAATTTGATCTAAAGCATTATAATTTCTCCGATGAGCATTCGTTTTTTCTACAATTTTATAATATTGTCTTTATAGTTCTCTGGTTGTAACAAAAACATTAATTCATGTAAACCTTCTGTTTACATGAATTGTTTTTTCGTCAGCCCTAAATATGGAAGTGCCTAATTTCCAATTGTTTGAAACAACATCAAGATAAGGTCCGTAGGTTTTATCAAGCTTTGAACTATTACTATCGCTTTTTATAGGTGTTAATTGTGTTAATTAATTATAGGTCTAATTGTGTTTTTAAAGTTATAATAGAAGCAGTATTGGGTGATGATGTCATAAAACTTTCAAAAGTACTATTTTCTTATTTTGGTGTGGTTGTGAAATCTGTTTCAGAATCTTCTTTGATTTCGGGTTTAATATAATCAACCGGATGTTGAGATTTCACTACATCCACTAATTCATTAATTGGATCAACAATTGGTTTCAATGTCTCTTCTAAAGATTGCTCTTGCGTAATTCTTCCAGTTTTTAAAGCATCGTATTTCCTTTTTAAATCCTTCTTAACTTTAATTAAATTTTTCAAAACTTTTTTATACATATCACTTATAGTAAATTTAACTTCACTAGATTGAACTGATCTGAACGGTTGCTGTTTGGTTGCTGTTCGGTTGCTGTTCAGCTGCTGATCGGTTGCTGTTCTGTTACTAATTTAACGAGCTAATGTTATTCACCACATATTTATAACCTTATGATGTGATTAAAATTCTTTCTAATCTAAACTTATCAAAAGACTAATCTGAGTTAACATGATTATTATAAATATGTCTTAAATTTAAATCATCTTGTTTGAAAGCAATAATAAAATTTGTGTTATCTCTTATTAAATGTTTAGGAATTCTAGTATAAAACTGACATAAATAAAAACTATCCACATCTTTATATCGCCCCATGCAAAAGTAATTTCTTATATTATCCTGTTTATCACACGCAACATCATCAAATATGAATATTGAATCTTTTAATGACTCTGATGGATCAATTACATCTGAATTATTTGAAAATTCATTATAACTCATCCCTTTTATAGGTTTTATTACATTCTTCAGGTATTCATACTTTGGTTGAAGCAATGATTTTGAGTATAGATAAAGATTGTGACACTAACTGGAAACATTTCTCCATGTTTCCAATATTTCTTATTTTTTGCTTCTTTATCGTAATTCTGTATCTTAACCCCATCGTACGTTCTTTCAAACTTCAACTACTAATGAAAATGCATATAACTCTATTGATTTATTTAACTTAATCCATTCAGGCTTGAACTGCACTTAAAGATAGTATAAATATGATTACTTATAAACAAAAATCAGTTGTAAAAAGACCATTAAAACAGGCAGAGTAATCTTATATTCTCTAATAAATAAATTATTGTTTGAAGCCTGGGTATAATTATTGTGAGCCAGGTACAAAACTTAAAAAACGATTAAATCGTGGTGACAAAGGTGCTAATTAATTAGATGAAACATGTAAAGAGCACGATATTGCATACTCACAAAGTAATACTACAAGAGATTGACAATTTTTCTGATAAAATTTTAGCTGAAAAAGCTTGGTCAAGATTTAAAGCAAAAGATACAAATTTTGGTTGTTCACAAAAAATAAGAAAAAAGAAACCGTTAAGCAAAGTTATTCAGGAAGCTAAAATACCTATTAAGGGTTATAAACCTAAAACACAAAAGGATGTATTAAAAGTTGCTTTAAAGGCTACAAGAAACCTAAGCAGGAATCGAAAATCTATAAAGCTTCCACGAGTTATTCCAGTTAATACCAATATTTGCCGGTCTTTCAGTTGCTGGTGCTCTCACAGGCGGTGTTGCTGGAATAGCTAAAACTATCAATGATGCTAAAAATGGTAGAAAACTATTAGATGAAAATACACGCCATAATAAGACTATGGAGGCTATTGTTTTGAGTGGAAAAGGAATCAATTATAACTATATAAAAAAGTGCTTGCAATAATAAAAGCACTTTTTTTTTAAGTATAAACTTAACACCAAAAAACCTGTAAGCTTGCTACCCAAAAGAGCATTAACAGATGTAGATATAAACGATTTTGGAAAAAAATATTTACATCATTTTCGTGGAGTTTTTGTGAGGGATAATCTTCCTAAAACCAAGCCATGGAAGCGTGAATGCGGAATCATAAATTTGAATAACTCAATCTGAGATGGTACTCATTGGGTAGCATATTATAAAAATTTAAATGATATCAAATATTTTGATAGTTTCGGGAATTTACAACCACCCATAGAAGTTTTACAATATTTAGATGATAAACTTTCATATAACTACTACATATATCAAAAATTTAATACATATAATTGCGGTCATTCGTCTTTGAATTTCTTATTTAATTCAAAATATTGTGAAAAGTAGAAGAAAAAGTTTTTTTTTTTCTCTCATTATAATATGTATAAACTTTGTTTTATTTTTGATTATCAAGTTTAAGGTTTCCACTATAATACCAACGTATATTTTTCAAAATATTTTAAACAGTAGAAGAAAAAATAATAACATATAAAAATTTTTTATGATAAGAAATAAAAAATAATATGATGTAGCTAGAAACTTTGCTTTGATAGATAAAGTTATCCTTGGATAGATACATATAAAGAAGATACAAATTATTTTTTAATTTATTAATGAAAGTGGTATCATGTCATTAACATTAACCTTAACTGGCAAATTAACCTCTTCCATTCTAACAGCTGAGTATTTTCCTGCTATAGAACTAACAGACAACTATATTTGCGCATTTATAGATTTTGAAACGTATAACTCTGTTCCAAATATTGATGAGCAAAATAATAAATTTATTTATGGGGATAAGGTTATCAATATTCCTACATGTTCTTATGAAATCGAAGATATCGAAAAATTTCTTAAGAAAGAAACAATTGGCGGATTACTGGGTTTTGGTAAAAGAAAGCTAAAGCAAATAGATGGCATTCGTCAGATGCACCAGTTGGCATAAATAAAATTAATATTATAACATACGTGTTGAATGTAATATTATCCAAGGAACATATGTGAATAATCAGGAAGCGTACATTCTTCATGAATTTTCTATCGCTGTGGCTCCTGGCTATAAAATCATTGAAGTTCCTAAAAATCTTATCTATTCACCTGTACCCACCAATCGCATCAGTTCAATCACTGTAAAAGTAGTTGATGAGAATAACAATCTAATTCATTTTCAAGGTGAAACTATAACAGTGCGATTACACCTGAGACATAATCAAAATTATACTATATAATAGCATCGGTAATCCGTCACTATTCAATAGCGCATCAGCGTTGACGCTTAGCAGACAAACATTAATAAAATCAACAGATTTTAAACAAGCACTAACAGCAGACAATCAACAATATTTAAAATCAATCGGATTCAAATTTTAGAGGAATTAAAATGGATAATCTATTTTCAAGTCCTGTAACCGATGAAAGCATAACAAGTGCTCAGTGGCATACATATTCACCCTTTTTGAATTTATCTAACAAAAGCGATATTATAAGAATACAAATACAAAATCATAATTTGAATATCTGATCATCCACTAGCACACTTTATATTGAGGGTACTCTCACAAAAGCTGACAGAACTGAAACTTCAAATACAAAATTCACTTACAATGCAATAGAATTTTTATTTGATGAAATACGATATGAATCGAACGGTAAAGGAATTGATAATAATCGAAATGTAGGATGAAAAATTATATTTCACTTAATAGAAATGAAAGTCAAGCTCTCATTCATGCCGGTTGGTCACCTGAAAAATCAATTAAACCAGAAACTTTATTCTTTAATTATTGCATTCCATTACGGAAACTTTTGGGATTTGCTGAAGATTACAAAAACATTATACCTAATGCAAAGCATGAATTGATCTTTATACGTTCACGTACTGATAATAATTCTTTAACTTGCATTGAACCTGCTGAAGTTTCTGCAGCACCAACAATTCAACTATCTAAAGTTCAATGGAAAGTACAGCATATAAATTTGTCAGATGCATACAAGTTGAATTTATACACCCATATTACAAATAATGCTAAAATGGTTTTAGCTTTTAGAAATTGCGAATTATATGAGTATCTAACTTTACCACAAGATTCCAATCGTCATATTTGGAATGTAAAAACAACAACCCAGCTAGAAAAACCACGCTTTATTAATTTCGCTCTTTAATCACATAAGTTGAATCAACTTGATAAGGATTCCTCAAAATTCGATCATTGTAAAATAACAGATTTAAGAGTTTACCTCAACTCAGAATGTTACCCGTATGAGGATATGAATTAATCATTTGAAAAAAATCATTATAGTACTGCTTATGATGCCTATACTAATTTTCGATCCAGTTATTACAATTACAATATAATAGAACCTTTATTATCGTGGAGTCAGTTTAAAGAACAAGCTGCAATGTTTGTAATAGATACACGCTTTTAAAATGAGAACTTGAAGATGGGACCGATTGATGTTAAAATTGAATTGAAAACTTCAGATAAAATACCGGCAAACACTACAGCTTATTCTCTTATATTGCATGATCGATGAGTCGAATTCACACCTTTAACTGGAGAAAACGTCAATAAAATAATTTAAATACCTATACATTACAATTTAAAATAAAGAATAAAATTCAGAATGGAATTCGTTATCATTGATATACAGGGCTTCCGAGATAATAATAATAATTTTACATTAAAAGAAATTGCTATCCTTTCATCAAATGATGAAATACAGCATTTTATTATAAAACCTCCGTATGGATATCATATACTTACATCTAAAACTAAAAATATAAATAATTGGATAACAAAAAAACATCATGGATTTCGATGGTCGGATGGTCGAACGCATTTTTGTGATGTCATCATTTTTTTTAAGATGTATATAAATAACTAGTCGTGTGTGCTTGCATTGCAAGCCTTGCAAGTATGATGCCTGTAGTTTTGAAATTGTGTTCCATTCTGTGGCTGAGATATTTTAAGTTTACTTTATTTCTTCAAAAACACACCCATAATATACATATAGATATGTTTTTTCCTGATAAATAATAAGATAAAACTTAAAACTTAAAATAAAAAAGTTCTGAGAAATAATTAGCCAAAAATATATAATTGAACAAATAATTAGTTCCTTTGAAATCTAATACCTTTTGAGTAATTTATTTTAAAACTTCACTTTGAGTTATGTCGCATAAAATCGTAAAATACCTTCTACAATAAACACTTTAAGCCATAACTTATTGTTAATTATAAACTACAATTCATGCACGTATGTATTTGAAGTTTATAATACATGCGAATAAAACGCGTGACTGCAGAATGAGTTAACACCAACACTAACGTATATAGGGTAATACGTATTGCATATGATTTCTATGCGTATTTTTGACATTTTTGGGCACCAAACTTTGTTAAAACATTTTCATACAGGTCTTTTACATGATTTCATATCAATGCTGTATCGATTACTTTCCGATTGTACCTTAGTATAATTGATTATACCTTTGTAGCAAATCGCAAAAAGAATACATATATATATAAGTAAATGTGTATGTAATCGTACATGCTATAAAACTATATGTAGATATTATTAATTTTTTGTTTTCTTGTTATAACTCACACTTATAGAATTTAACTTATTTCCAATATATATGCCATCAAAATTATATAAACATTACCCCCATAAGATGTAATACCATTTTGTAAAAAAATGGACCAAAACATCTTTGGAGGGGATGAAGGGGGAGGGCGGGTGGAATTCTTGCTATAAAATATAGAATTATTAAGGGAAATTGAACGTACTGCGTAGCCTAGTGGTTAGCGTGGTGGTCTCATAGCCAGAAGGTTATTGGATCAATGCTTGCCTGGATATTGTATTTTTCTTTTTTTGGATTATTTTAAAATTTTTTTTATTTTGTTTAAATTTTGTATTTTATTTTTTTTAATATATAACAGATAAATGTTATATAAAAGTTTAAAGAAAATTTCCAAAAAAATATTCTTATAATAGTTTGGAAAAATTCGCAAAAATTTTAAGTACATAAATATGTGTGTATGTATATTTTTTTTAAAGCTTCCTGAGTAATTTTTTTTAAGCTTTTTATATGAATTTAATAATATTCAAAACTGTAGAATATATAGAAATAAATTTTAAACGCATAATTATTAAATCATGGGAGTAAACATACAAAAATTAATTTTTCAAATAAAGAAAAGGTTTAGTCAAAAACAAAATAATAATTTTATTCATATATATGTATGTATGTATGTATGAATATATGTGTGTATGTATATATGAATGGATTAGAATTGAAGATTTTGAAATTTTTCGTTCCAATATATGAACGTATGTACATATGAATCTATTAGAATCGAAAATTAAAAAAGAAACAAAAACAAAATAATAATTTATGTATGTAAAAATATATGTATGTTTGTATATATGAATACATGTGTGTATGTATGTATATATGAATGGATTAGAATTGAAGATTTTAAAATTTTTCGTTCCAACATATGAATGTATTAGAATCGAAAATTTTGAAATTTTGCTGTTGGAAAAATTAGAAATAAAATTATTAACACAAACACACGTTATTATGAATGTATACCTAGTTTTTTTAAAACTGCGGGTGAACATATAGAAATAAATTTCTCAAATAAAGAAAAGGTTTAGGTTAAAATAAAATAATAATTGTATTCAAATATATAAATGTACATATGAATGTAATTTTTTTAAATAAAGAAAAGGTTTAGGCAAAAACAAAATAATAATTTTATTCAAATATATGTATGTATGTATATATAAATGTATTAAAATTTAGCATTTTACAGTTTTCCGTTTGGAACAATAAAAATAAAATTCTAACTACATACGTACATACATATATTCTGTATGTACATATATTTTTTTAAAGCTTGCTGACGAAACGTAATGTTCAAAACAATAACAAATGAAATATTAATATTCAGATGTCACAAAACATCTGATGTCTGATAAAAGCTGACATTTATTTACGTTAAAATTAATTCGTTTATCCGCAACAAAAATATGTGAGATCATTATATTTTCAAATATTATTTATTTCTCGGTTTGTGTTTCTAATAATAAAAATAACGTAAAACGTATCATTTATTTCGTGGTTTGTGTTTCTAATTATAAAAAGTATAAAAGAAAAACGTGCTTTTGTTATACAAAAATTTTTTCAGAAAATCTTAAAATAGAGCTATTTCGGGGCTAAAAAGTTCCAATGTCAGATTTTTCTGGTACCCTAGAGGCAAAACTCTACCTAATGCCTTTTGTCCCATGTCTCTAGCCCTTCTAGAAGTACCCGTACTTTTTACCACCTGAGAAGTAGCTATATATATATAATGTAAAATAGGATGGTTTTTGAAGAGTTATACGAAATATGAATAAAATATAGAATTAATAAGAGAAATTCAATGTACTGCGTAGCCTAGTGGTTAGCGTGGTAGTCTCATAGCCAGAAGGTTATTGGATCAATGCTTGCCTGGATGTTGTATTTTTCTTTTTTTGGATTATTTTAAAAATTTTTTTTTTTTATTTTGTTTAAATTTTGTATTTTATTTTTTTTTAATATATAACAGATAAATGTTATATAAAAGTTTAAAGAAAATTTCCAAAAAAATATTCTTATAATAGTTTGGAAAAATTCGCAAAAATTTTAAGTACATAAATATGTGTGTATGTATATTTTTTTTAAAGCTTCCTGAGTAATTTTTTTTAAGCTTTTTATATGAATTTAATAATATTCAAAACTGTAGAATATATAGAAATAAATTTTAAACGCATAATGATTAAATCATGGGAGTAAACATACAAAAATTAATTTTTCAAATAAAGAAAAGGTTTAGTCAAAAACAAAATAATAATTTTATTCATATATATGTATGTATGTATGTATGAATATATGTGTGTATGTATATATGAATGGATTAGAATTGAAGATTTTGAAATTTTTCGTTCCAATATATGAACGTATGTACATATGAATCTATTAGAATCGAAAATTAAAAAAGAAACAAAAACAAAATAATAATTTATGTATGTAAAAATATATGTATGTTTGTATATATGAATACATGTGTGTATGTATGTATATATGAATGGATTAGAATTGAAGATTTTAAAATTTTTCGTTCCAACATATGAATGTATTAGAATCGAAAATTTTGAAATTTTGCTGTTGGAAAAATTAGAAATAAAATTATTAACACAAACACACGTTATTATGAATGTATACCTAGTTTTTTTAAAACTGCGGGTGAACATATAGAAATAAATTTCTCAAATAAAGAAAAGGTTTAGGTTAAAATAAAATAATAATTGTATTCAAATATATATATGTACATATGAATGTAATTTTTTTAAATAAAGAAAAGGTTTAGGCAAAAACAAAATAATAATTTTATTCAAATATATGTATGTATATATAAATGTATTAAAATTTAGCATTTTACAGTTTTCCGTTTGGAACAATAAAAATAAAATTCTAACTACATACGTACATTCATATATTCTGTATGTACATATACTTTTTAGAGCTTGCTGACGAAACGTAATGTTCAAAACAATAACAAATGAAATATTAATATTCAGATGTCACAAAACATCTGATGTCTGATAAAAGCTGACATTTATTTACGTTAAGATTAATTCGTTTATCCGCAACAAAAATATGTGAGATCATTATATTTTCAAATATTATTTATTTCTCGGTTTGTGTTTCTAATAATAAAAATAACGTAAAACGTATCATTTATTTCTTGGTTTGTGTTTCTAATTATAAAAAGTATAAAAGAAAAACGTGCTTTTGTTATACAAAAATTTTTTCAGAAAATCTTAAAATAGAGCTATTTCGGGGCTAAAAAGTTCCAATGTCAGATTTTTCTGGTACCCTAGAGGCAAAACTCTACCTAATGCCCTTTGTCCCATGTTTCTAGGCCTTCTAGAAGTACCCGTACTTTTTACCACCTGAGAAGTAGCTATATATATATAATGTAAAATATGATGGTTTTTGATGAGTTATACGAAATATGAATAAAATATAGAATTATTAAGGGAAATTCAAGGTACTGCGTAGCCTAGTGGTTAGCGTGGTAGTCTCATAGCCAGAAGGTTATTGGATCAATGCTTGCCTGGATGTTGTATTTTTCTTTTTTTGGATTATTTTAAAAAATTTTTTTTTATTTTGTTTAAATTTTGTGTTTTATATTTTTTTAATATATAACAGATAAATGTTATATAAAAGTTTAAAGAAAATTTCCAAAAAAATATTCTTATAATAGTTTGGAAAAATTCGCAAAAATTTTAAGTACATAAATATGTATGTATGTATATTTTTTTTAAAGCTTCCTGAGTAATTTTTTTCAGCTTTCTATATGAATTTAATAATATTCAAAACTGTAGAATATATAGAAATAAATTTTAAACGCATAATTATTATATCATGGGGGTAAACTTACAAAAATTAATTTCTTAAATAAAGAAAAGGTTTAGTCAAAAACAAAATAATAATTTTATTCATATATATGTATGTATGTATGTATGAATATATGTGTGTATGTATATATGAATGGATTAGAATTGAAGATTTTGAAATTTTTCGTTCCAACATATGAACGTATGTACATATGAATCTATTAGAATCGAAAATTAAAAAAGAAACAAAAACAAAATAATAATTTATGTATGTAAAAATATATGTATGTTTGTATATATGAATACATGTGTGTATGTATGTATATATGAATGGATTAGAATTGAAGATTTTAAAATTTTTCGTTCCAACATATGAACGTATGTACATATGAATGTATTAGAATCGAAAATTTTGAAATTTTGCTGTTGGAAAAATTAGAAATAAAATTATTAACACAAACACACGTTATTATGAATGTATACCTAGTTTTTTTAAAACTGCGGGTGAACATATAGAAATAAATTTCTCAAATAAAGAAAAGGTTTAGGTTAAAATAAAATAATAATTGTATTCAAATATATAAATGTACATATGAATGTAATTTTTTTAAATAAAGAAAAGGTTTAGGCAAAAACAAAATAATAATTTTATTCAAATATATGTGTGTATATATAAATGTATTAAAATTTAGCATTTTACAGTTTTCCGTTTGGAACAATAAAAATAAAATTCTAACTACATACGTACATACATATATTCTGTATGTACATATATTTTTTAAAGCTTGCTGACGAAACGTAATGTTCAAAACAATAACAAATGAAATATTAATATTCAGATGTCACAAAACATCTGATGTCTGATAAAAGCTGACATTTATTTACGTTAAGATTAATTCGTTTATCCGCAACAAAAATATGTGAGATCATTATATTTTCAAATATTATTTCTTTCTCGGTTTGTGTTTCTAATAATAAAAATAACGTAAAACGTATCATTTATTTCTTGGTTTGTGTTTCTAATTATAAAAAGTATAAAAGAAAAACGTGCTTTTGTTATACAAAAATTTTTTCAGAAAATCTTAAAATAGAGCTATTTCGAGGCTAAAAAGTTCCAATGTCAGATTTTCTGGTACCCTAGAGGCAAAACTCTACCTAATGCCTTTTGTCCCATGTCTCTAGCCCTTCTAGAAGTACCCGTACTTTTTACCACCTGAGAAGTAGCTATATATATATAATGTAAAATAGGATGGTTTTTGAAGAGTTATACGAAATATGAATAAAATATAGAATTATTAAGAGAAATTCAAGGTACTGCGTAGCCTAGTGGTTAGCGTGGTAGTCTCATAGCCAGAAGGTTATTGGATCAATGCTTGCCTGGATGTTGTATTTTTCTTTTTTTGGATTATTTTAAAAATTTTTTTTTTTTATTTTGTTTAAATTTTGTATTTTATTTTTTTTTTAATATATAACAGAAAAATGTTATATAAAAGTTTAAAGAAAATTTCCAAAAAAATATTCTTATAATAGTTTGGAAAAATTCGCAAAAATTTTAAGTACATAAATATGTATGTATGTATATTTTTTTAAAGCTTCCTGAGTAATTTTTTTTAAGCTTTCTATATGAATTTAATAATATTCAAAACTGTAGAATATATAGAAATAAATTTTAAACGCATAATTATTAAATCATGGGAGTAAACATACAAAAATTAATTTTTCAAATAAAGAAAAGGTTTAGTCAAAAACAAAATAATAATTTTATTCATATATATGTATGTATGTATGTATGAATATATGTGTGTATGTATATATGAATGGATTAGAATTGAAGATTTTGAAATTTTTCGTTCCAACATATGAACGTATGTACATATGAATGTATTAGAATCGAAAATTAAAAAAGAAACAAAAACAAAATAATAATTTATGTATGTAAAAATATATGTATGTATGTATATATGAATACATGTGTGTATGTATGTATATATGAATGGATTAGAATTGAAGATTTTAAAATTTTTCGTTCCAACATATGAACGTATGTACATATGAATGTATTAGAATCGAAAATTTTGAAATTTTGCTGTTGGAAAAATTAGAAATAAAATTATTAACACAAACACACGTTATTATGAATGTATACCTAGTTTTTTTAAAACTGCGGGTGAACATATAGAAATAAATTTCTCAAATAAAGAAAAGTTTTAGGTTAAAACAAAATAATAATTTTATTCAAATATATGTGTGTATATATAAATGTATTAAAATTTAGCATTTTACAGTTTTCCGTTTGGAACAATAAAAATAAAATTCTAACTACATACGTACATACATATATTCTGTATGTACATATATTTTTTAAAGCTTGCTGACGAAACGTAATGTTCAAAACAATAACAAATGAAATATTAATATTCAGATGTCACAAAACATCTGATGTCTGATAAAAGCTGACATTTATTTACGTTAAGATTAATTCGTTTATCCGCAACAAAAATATGTGAGATCATTATATTTTCAAATATTATTTATTTCTCGGTTTGTGTTTCTAATAATAAAAATAACGTAAAACGTATCATTTATTTCTTGGTTTGTGTTTCTAATTATAAAAAGTATAAAAGAAAAACGTGCTTTTGTTATACAAAAATTTTTTCAGAAAATCTTAAAATAGAGCTATTTCGAGGCTAAAAAGTTCCAATGTCAGATTTTTCTGGTACCCTAGAGGCAAAACTCTACCTAATGCCTTTTGTCCCATGTCTCTAGCCCTTCTAGAAGTACCCGTACTTTTTACCACCTGAGAAGTAGCTATATATATATAATGTAAAATAGGATGGTTTTTGAAGAGTTATACGAAATATGAATAAAATATAGAATTATTAAGAGAAATTCAAGGTACTGCGTAGCCTAGTGGTTAGCGTGGTAGTCTCATAGCCAGAAGGTTATTGGATCAATGCTTGCCTGGATGTTGTATTTTTCTTTTTTTGGATTATTTTAAAAATTTTTTTTTTTTATTTTGTTTAAATTTTGTATTTTATTTTTTTTTTAATATATAACAGAAAAATGTTATATAAAAGTTTAAAGAAAATTTCCAAAAAAATATTCTTATAATAGTTTGGAAAAATTAGCAAAAATTTTAAGTACATAAATATGTATGTATGTATATTTTTTTTAAAGCTTCCTGAGTAATTTTTTTTAAGCTTTCTATATGAATTTAATAATATTCAAAACTGTAGAATATATAGAAATAAATTTTAAACGCATAATTATTAAATCATGGGAGTAAACATACAAAAATTAATTTTTCAAATAAAGAAAAGGTTTAGTCAAAAACAAAATAATAATTTTATTCATATATATGTATGTATGTATGTATGAATATATGTGTGTATGTATATATGAATGGATTAGAATTGAAGATTTTGAAATTTTTCGTTCCAACATATGAACCTATGTACATATGAATGTATTAGAATCGAAAATTAAAAAAGAAACAAAAACAAAATAATAATTTATGTATGTAAAAATATATGTATGTATGTATATATGAATACATGTGTGTATGTATGTATATATGAATGGATTAGAATTGAAGATTTTAAAATTTTTCGTTCCAACATATGAACGTATGTACATATGAATGTATTAGAATCGAAAATTTTGAAATTTTGCTGTTGGAAAAATTAGAAATAAAATTATTAACACAAACACACGTTATTATGAATGTATACCTAGTTTTTTTAAAACTGCGGGTGAACATATAGAAATAAATTTCTCAAATAAAGAAAAGTTTTAGGTTAAAACAAAATAATAATTTTATTCAAATATATGTGTGTATATATAAATGTATTAAAATTTAGCATTTTACAGTTTTCCGTTTGGAACAATAAAAATAAAATTCTAACTACATACGTACATACATATATTCTGTATGTACATATATTTTTTAAAGCTTGCTGACGAAACGTAATGTTCAAAACAATAACAAATGAAATATTAATATTCAGATGTCACAAAACATCTGATGTCTGATAAAAGCTGACATTTATTTACGTTAAGATTAATTCGTTTATCCGCAACAAAAATATGTGAGATCATTATATTTTCAAATATTATTTATTTCTCGGTTTGTGTTTCTAATAATAAAAATAACGTAAAACGTATCATTTATTTCTTGGTTTGTGTTTCTAATTATAAAAAGTATAAAAGAAAAACGTGCTTTTGTTATACAAAAATTTTTTCAGAAAATCTTAAAATAGAGCTATTTCGAGGCTAAAAAGTTCCAATGTCAGATTTTTCTGGTACCCTAGAGGCAAAACTCTACCTAATGCCTTTTGTCCCATGTCTCTAGCCCTTCTAGAAGTACCCCTACTTTTTACCACCTGAGAAGTAGCTATATATATATAATGTAAAATAGGATGGTTTTTGAAGAGTTATACGAAATATGAATAAAATATAGAATTATTAAAGCAAATTCAAGGTACTGCGTAGCCTAGTGGTTAGCGTGGTAGTCTCATAGCCAGAAGGTTATTGGATCAATGCTTGCCTGGATGTTGTATTTTTCTTTTTTTGGATTATTTTAAAAATTTTTTTTTTTTATTTTGTTTAAATTTTGTATTTTATTTTTTTTTTAATATATAACAGAAAAATGTTATATAAAAGTTTAAAGAAAATTTCCAAAAAAATATTCTTATAATAGTTTGGAAAAATTCGCAAAAATTTTAAGTACATAAATATGTATGTATGTATATTTTTTTTAAAGCTTCCTGAGTAATTTTTTTTAAGCTTTCTATATGAATTTAATAATATTCAAAACTGTAGAATATATAGAAATAAATTTTAAACGCATAATTATTAAATCATGGGAGTAAACATACAAAAATTAATTTTTCAAATAAAGAAAAGGTTTAGTCAAAAACAAAATAATAATTTTATTCATATATATGTATGTATGTATGTATGAATATATGTGTGTATGTATATATGAATGGATTAGAATTGAAGATTTTGAAATTTTTCGTTCCAACATATGAACGTATGTACATATGAATGTATTAGAATCGAAAATTAAAAAAGAAACAAAAACAAAATAATAATTTATGTATGTAAAAATATATGTATGTATGTATATATGAATACATGTGTGTATGTATGTATATATGAATGGATTAGAATTGAAGATTTTAAAATTTTTCGTTCCAACATATGAACGTATGTACATATGAATGTATTAGAATCGAAAATTTTGAAATTTTGCTGTTGGAAAAATTAGAAATAAAATTATTAACACAAACACACGTTATTATGAATGTATACCTAGTTTTTTTAAAACTGCGGGTGAACATATAGAAATAAATTTCTCAAATAAAGAAAAGTTTTAGGTTAAAACAAAATAATAATTTTATTCAAATATATGTGTGTATATATAAATGTATTAAAATTTAGCATTTTACAGTTTTCCGTTTGGAACAATAAAAATAAAATTCTAACTACATACGTACATACATATATTCTGTATGTACATATATTTTTTAAAGCTTGCTGACGAAACGTAATGTTCAAAACAATAACAAATGAAATATTAATATTCAGATGTCACAAAACATCTGATGTCTGATAAAAGCTGACATTTATTTACGTTAAGATTAATTCGTTTATCCGCAACAAAAATATGTGAGATCATTATATTTTCAAATATTATTTATTTCTCGGTTTGTGTTTCTAATAATAAAAATAACGTAAAACGTATCATTTATTTCTTGGTTTGTGTTTCTAATTATAAAAAGTATAAAAGAAAAACGTGCTTTTGTTATACAAAAATTTTTTCAGAAAATCTTAAAATAGAGCTATTTCGAGGCTAAAAAGTTCCAATGTCAGATTTTTCTGGTACCCTAGAGGCAAAACTCTACCTAATGCCTTTTGTCCCATGTCTCTAGCCCTTCTAGAAGTACCCGTACTTTTTACCACCTGAGAAGTAGCTATATATATATAATGTAAAATAGGATGGTTTTTGAAGAGTTATACGAAATATGAATAAAATATAGAATTATTAAGAGAAATTCAAGGTACTGCGTAGCCTAGTGGTTAGCGTGGTAGTCTCATAGCCAGAAGGTTATTGGATCAATGCTTGCCTGGATGTTGTATTTTTCTTTTTTTGGATTATTTTAAAAATTTTTTTTTTTTATTTTGTTTAAATTTTGTATTTTATTTTTTTTTTAATATATAACAGAAAAATGTTATATAAAAGTTTAAAGAAAATTTCCAAAAAAATATTGTTATAATAGTTTGGAAAAATTCGCAAAAATTTTAAGTACATAAATATGTATGTATGTATATTTTTTTTAAAGCTTCCTGAGTAATTTTTTTTAAGCTTTCTATATGAATTTAATAATATTCAAAACTGTAGAATATATAGAAATAAATTTTAAACGCATAATTATTAAATCATGGGAGTAAACATACAAAAATTAATTTTTCAAATAAAGAAAAGGTTTAGTCAAAAACAAAATAATAATTTTATTCATATATATGTATGTATGTATGTATGAATATATGTGTGTATGTATATATGAATGGATTAGAATTGAAGATTTTGAAATTTTTCGTTCCAACATATGAACGTATGTACATATGAATGTATTAGAATCGAAAATTAAAAAAGAAACAAAAACAAAATAATAATTTATGTATGTAAAAATATATGTATGTATGTATATATGAATACATGTGTGTATGTATGTATATATGAATGGATTAGAATTGAAGATTTTAAAATTTTTCGTTCCAACATATGAACGTATGTACATATGAATGTATTAGAATCGAAAATTTTGAAATTTTGCTGTTGGAAAAATTAGAAATAAAATTATTAACACAAACACACGTTATTATGAATGTATACCTAGTTTTTTTAAAACTGCGGGTGAACATATAGAAATAAATTTCTCAAATAAAGAAAAGTTTTAGGTTAAAACAAAATAATAATTTTATTCAAATATATGTGTGTATATATAAATGTATTAAAATTTAGCATTTTACAGTTTTCCGTTTGGAACAATAAAAATAAAATTCTAACTACATACGTACATACATATATTCTGTATGTACATATATTTTTTAAAGCTTGCTGACGAAACGTAATGTTCAAAACAATAACAAATGAAATATTAATATTCAGATGTCACAAAACATCTGATGTCTGATAAAAGCTGACATTTATTTACGTTAAGATTAATTCGTTTATCCGCAACAAAAATATGTGAGATCATTATATTTTCAAATATTATTTATTTCTCGGTTTGTGTTTCTAATAATAAAAATAACGTAAAACGTATCATTTATTTCTTGGTTTGTGTTTCTAATTATAAAAAGTATAAAAGAAAAACGTGCTTTTGTTATACAAAAATTTTTTCAGAAAATCTTAAAATAGAGCTATTTCGAGGCTAAAAAGTTCCAATGTCAGATTTTTCTGGTACCCTAGAGGCAAAACTCTACCTAATGCCTTTTGTCCCATGTCTCTAGCCCTTCTAGAAGTACCCCTACTTTTTACCACCTGAGAAGTAGCTATATATATATAATGTAAAATAGGATGGTTTTTGAAGAGTTATACGAAATATGAATAAAATATAGAATTATTAAAGCAAATTCAAGGTACTGCGTAGCCTAGTGGTTAGCGTGGTAGTCTCATAGCCAGAAGGTTATTGGATCAATGCTTGCCTGGATGTTGTATTTTTCTTTTTTTGGATTATTTTAAAAATTTTTTTTTTTTATTTTGTTTAAATTTTGTATTTTATTTTTTTTTTAATATATAACAGAAAAATGTTATATAAAAGTTTAAAGAAAATTTCCAAAAAAATATTCTTATAATAGTTTGGAAAAATTCGCAAAAATTTTAAGTACATAAATATGTATGTATGTATATTTTTTTTAAAGCTTCCTGAGTAATTTTTTTTAAGCTTTCTATATGAATTTAATAATATTCAAAACTGTAGAATATATAGAAATAAATTTTAAACGCATAATTATTAAATCATGGGAGTAAACATACAAAAATTAATTTTTCAAATAAAGAAAAGGTTTAGTCAAAAACAAAATAATAATTTTATTCATATATATGTATGTATGTATGTATGAATATATTTGTGTATGTATATATGAATGGATTAGAATTGAAGATTTTGAAATTTTTCGTTCCAACATATGAACGTATGTACATATGAATGTATTAGAATCGAAAATTAAAAAAGAAACAAAAACAAAATAATAATTTATGTATGTAAAAATATATGTATGTATGTATATATGAATACATGTGTGTATGTATGTATATATGAATGGATTAGAATTGAAGATTTTAAAATTTTTCGTTCCAACATATGAACGTATGTACATATGAATGTATTAGAATCGAAAATTTTGAAATTTTGCTGTTGGAAAAATTAGAAATAAAATTATTAACACAAACACACGTTATTATGAATGTATACCTAGTTTTTTTAAAACTGCGGGTGAACATATAGAAATAAATTTCTCAAATAAAGAAAAGTTTTAGGTTAAAACAAAATAATAATTTTATTCAAATATATGTGTGTATATATAAATGTATTAAAATTTAGCATTTTACAGTTTTCCGTTTGGAACAATAAAAATAAAATTCTAACTACATACGTACATACATATATTCTGTATGTACATATATTTTTTAAAGCTTGCTGACGAAACGTAATGTTCAAAACAATAACAAATGAAATATTAATATTCAGATGTCACAAAACATCTGATGTCTGATAAAAGCTGACATTTATTTACGTTAAGATTAATTCGTTTATCCGCAACAAAAATATGTGAGATCATTATATTTTCAAATATTATTTATTTCTCGGTTTGTGTTTCTAATAATAAAAATAACGTAAAACGTATCATTTATTTCTTGGTTTGTGTTTCTAATTATAAAAAGTATAAAAGAAAAACGTGCTTTTGTTATACAAAAATTTTTTCAGAAAATCTTAAAATAGAGCTATTTCGAGGCTAAAAAGTTCCAATGTCAGATTTTTCTGGTACCCTAGAGGCAAAACTCTACCTAATGCCTTTTGTCCCATGTCTCTAGCCCTTCTAGAAGTACCCGTACTTTTTACCACCTGAGAAGTAGCTATATATATATAACTAGTCGTGTGTGCTTGCATTGCAAGCCTTGCAAGTATGATGCCTGTAGTTTTGAAATTGTGTTCCATTCTGTGGCTGAGATATTTTAAGTTTACTTTATTTCTTCAAAAACACACCCATAATATACATATAGATATGTTTTTTCCTGATAAATAATAAGATAAAACTTAAAACTTAAAATAAAAAAGTTCTGAGAAATAATTACCCAAAAATACATAATTAAACAAATAATTAGTTCCTTTGAAATCTAATACCTTTTGAGTAATTTATTTTAAAACTTCACTTTGAGTTATGTCGCATAAAATCGTAAAATACCTTCTACAATAAACACTTTTAGCCATAAATTATTGTTAATTATAAACTACAATTCATGCACGTATGTATTTGGAGTTTATAATACATGCGAATAAAACGCGTGACTGTAGAATGAGTTAACACCAATACTAACGTATATAGGGTAATACGTATTGCATACGATTTCTATGCAAAAAGTCTCAGGTTCGAACCCTGCAAAATGCGATTTGCCAGATCAACTTTTTTTATTGATAATTTTATTTTTTTTTTAAATAAAATTAAAAAACCTTCACCCTTACCAAATCAATATCAGCGAGTTTCCGTTCTAAAACTTTTACCCTACTTGTAAAAAGTTTAATGCAATAGAATAACATTTTCTTATAAAATTTTACCCTAAAAATATATTGTCAAGGAGTTTAATGTAAACTTATGTTTTGCTTTCTAATACATGTTGCAACAGATCCCGAGAAGAATGCACAACTAAATTCATATGTACACACTTATTATAAAACAATGTAGATTTTATTAAAACAATTTTCTTAAGAAAGTTTTCATTTTTTGTTATAACTCACACTTCCAAAAATGAATTTATATACAATATTAATACTTCCAAAAGTAAGTAAAAAATTACCCCTACAGGATGTAAAACCATTTTGTAAAAAACGGTTACAAAACATCTTGGGAGGGGGTGAAGGGGGAGGGCGGGTGGAATTCTTGCTTTTTCTGGTACCCTAGAGGCAAAATTCTACCTAATGCCTTTTGTCCCATGTCTCTAGCCCTTCTAGAAGTACCCGTACTTTTTACCACCTGAGAAGTAGCTATATATATATAATGTAAAATATGATGGTTTTTGATGAGTTATACGATATATGAATAAAATGTAGAATTATTAAGGGAAATTCAAGGTACTGCGTAGCCTAGTGGTTAGCGTGGTAGTCTCATAGCCAGAAGGTTATTGGATCAATGCTTGCCTGGATTGTTGTATTTTTCTTTTTTTGGATTATTTTAAAAATTTTTTTTTTTATTTTGTTTAAATTTTGTGTTTTATTTTTTTTTAATATATAACTGATAAATGTTATATAAAAGTTTAAAGAAAATTTCCAAAAAAATATTCTTATAATAGTTTGGAAAAATTCGCAAAAATTTTAAGTACATAAATATGTATGTAGTATGTATATTTTTTTTAAAGCTTACTGAGTAATTTTTTTAAGCTTTCTATATGAATTTAATAATATTCAAAACTGTAGAATAAATAGAAATAAATTTTAAACGCATAATTATTATATCATGGGGGTAAACTTACAAAAATTAATTTCTCAAATAAAGAAAAGGTTTAGTCAAAAACAAAATAATAATTTATGTATGTAAAAATATGTGCATGAATGTATATATGAATATATGTGTGTATGTATGTATATATGAATGGATTAGAATTGAAGATTTTAAAATTTTTCGTTCCAACATATGAACGTATGTACATATGAATGTATTAGAATCGAAAATTTTGAAATTTTGCTGTTGGAAAAATTATAAATAAAATTATAAATGCAAATATACATAATTATGAATAGATACCTGTTTTTTTTAAACTGTGGGTAAACATATAGGATTGAATTTTAAACATAAAGAAAAGGTTTAGTCAAAAACAAAATAATAATTTATGTATGTAAAAATATGTGTATGAATGTATATATGAATATATGTGTGTATGTATGTATATATGAATGTATTGGAATTTAGCATTTTTTACAGGTTTTCGCTCGAACAATAAAAATAAAATTTTAGGTAGATACATACGTACATAAATTGTGTATGTATATTTTTTTAAAGCTTGCTGACGAAACATAATATTCAAAACAATAACAAATGAAGCATTAATATTCAGTTGCCACAAAACATCTGATGTCTTTTATAAAATCTGACATTTATTTAAGTTTATTTCGATTTTTCGAAATTAAAATATATGTGAGATCATTGCATTTTCAAATATTATTTATTTCTCGGTTTGTGTTTCTAATAATAAAAATAACGTAAAACGTATCATTTATTTCTTGGTTTGTGTTTCTAATTATAAAAAGTATAAAAGAAAAACGTGCTTTTGTTATACAAAAATTTTTTCAGAAAATCTTAAAATAGAGCTATTTCGGGGCTAAAAAGTTCCAATGTCAGATTTTTCTGGTACCCTAGAGGCAAAATTCTACCTAATGCCTTTTGTCCCATGTCTCTAGCCCTTCTAGAAGTACCCGTACTTTTTACCACCTGAGAAGTAGCTATATATATATAATGTAAAATATGATGGTTTTTGATGAGTTATACGATATATGAATAAAATGTAGAATTATTAAGGGAAATTCAAGGTACTGCGTAGCCTAGTGGTTAGCGTGGTAGTCTCATAGCCAGAAGGTTATTGGATCAATGCTTGCCTGGATTGTTGTATTTTTCTTTTTTTGGATTATTTTAAAAATTTTTTTTTTTATTTTGTTTAAATTTTGTGTTTTATTTTTTTTTAATATATAACTGATAAATGTTATATAAAAGTTTAAAGAAAATTTCCAAAAAAATATTCTTATAATAGTTTGGAAAAATTCGCAAAAATTTTAAGTACATAAATATGTATGTAGTATGTATATTTTTTTTAAAGCTTACTGAGTAATTTTTTTAAGCTTTCTATATGAATTTAATAATATTCAAAACTGTAGAATAAATAGAAATAAATTTTAAACGCATAATTATTATATCATGGGGGTAAACTTACAAAAATTAATTTCTCAAATAAAGAAAAGGTTTAGTCAAAAACAAAATAATAATTTATGTATGTAAAAATATGTGCATGAATGTATATATGAATATATGTGTGTATGTATGTATATATGAATGGATTAGAATTGAAGATTTTAAAATTTTTCGTTCCAACATATGAACGTATGTACATATGAATGTATTAGAATCGAAAATTTTGAAATTTTGCTGTTGGAAAAATTATAAATAAAATTATAAATGCAAATATACATAATTATGAATAGATACCTGTTTTTTTTAAACTGTGGGTAAACATATAGGATTGAATTTTAAACATAAAGAAAAGGTTTAGTCAAAAACAAAATAATAATTTATGTATGTAAAAATATGTGTATGAATGTATATATGAATATATGTGTGTATGTATGTATATATGAATGTATTGGAATTTAGCATTTTTTACAGGTTTTCGCTCGAACAATAAAAATAAAATTTTAGGTAGATACATACGTACATAAATTGTGTATGTATATTTTTTTAAAGCTTGCTGACGAAACATAATATTCAAAACAATAACAAATGAAGCATTAATATTCAGTTGCCACAAAACATCTGATGTCTTTTATAAAATCTGACATTTATTTAAGTTTATTTCGATTTTTCGAAATTAAAATATATGTGAGATCATTGCATTTTCAAATATTATTTATTTCTCGGTTTGTGTTTCTAATAATAAAAATAACGTAAAACGTATCATTTATTTCTTGGTTTGTGTTTCTAATTATAAAAAGTATAAAAGAAAAACGTGCTTTTGTTATACAAAAATTTTTTCAGAAAATCTTAAAATAGAGCTATTTCGGGGCTAAAAAGTTCCAATGTCAGATTTTTCTGGTACCCTAGAGGCAAAATTCTACCTAATGCCTTTTGTCCCATGTCTCTAGCCCTTCTAGAAGTACCCGTACTTTTTACCACCTGAGAAGTAGCTATATATATATAATGTAAAATATGATGGTTTTTGATGAGTTATACGATATATGAATAAAATGTAGAATTATTAAGGGAAATTCAAGGTACTGCGTAGCCTAGTGGTTAGCGTGGTAGTCTCATAGCCAGAAGGTTATTGGATCAATGCTTGCCTGGATTGTTGTATTTTTCTTTTTTTGGATTATTTTAAAAATTTTTTTTTTTATTTTGTTTAAATTTTGTGTTTTATTTTTTTTTAATATATAACTGATAAATGTTATATAAAAGTTTAAAGAAAATTTCCAAAAAAATATTCTTATAATAGTTTGGAAAAATTCGCAAAAATTTTAAGTACATAAATATGTATGTAGTATGTATATTTTTTTTAAAGCTTACTGAGTAATTTTTTTAAGCTTTCTATATGAATTTAATAATATTCAAAACTGTAGAATAAATAGAAATAAATTTTAAACGCATAATTATTATATCATGGGGGTAAACTTACAAAAATTAATTTCTCAAATAAAGAAAAGGTTTAGTCAAAAACAAAATAATAATTTATGTATGTAAAAATATGTGCATGAATGTATATATGAATATATGTGTGTATGTATGTATATATGAATGGATTAGAATTGAAGATTTTAAAATTTTTCGTTCCAACATATGAACGTATGTACATATGAATGTATTAGAATCGAAAATTTTGAAATTTTGCTGTTGGAAAAATTATAAATAAAATTATAAATGCAAATATACATAATTATGAATAGATACCTGTTTTTTTTAAACTGTGGGTAAACATATAGGATTGAATTTTAAACATAAAGAAAAGGTTTAGTCAAAAACAAAATAATAATTTATGTATGTAAAAATATGTGTATGAATGTATATATGAATATATGTGTGTATGTATGTATATATGAATGTATTGGAATTTAGCATTTTTTACAGGTTTTCGCTCGAACAATAAAAATAAAATTTTAGGTAGATACATACGTACATAAATTGTGTATGTATATTTTTTTAAAGCTTGCTGACGAAACATAATATTCAAAACAATAACAAATGAAGCATTAATATTCAGTTGCCACAAAACATCTGATGTCTTTTATAAAATCTGACATTTATTTAAGTTTATTTCGATTTTTCGAAATTAAAATATATGTGAGATCATTGCATTTTCAAATATTATTTATTTCTCGGTTTGTGTTTCTAATAATAAAAATAACGTAAAACGTATCATTTATTTCTTGGTTTGTGTTTCTAATTATAAAAAGTATAAAAGAAAAACGTGCTTTTGTTATACAAAAATTTTTTCAGAAAATCTTAAAATAGAGCTATTTCGGGGCTAAAAAGTTCCAATGTCAGATTTTTCTGGTACCCTAGAGGCAAAATTCTACCTAATGCCTTTTGTCCCATGTCTCTAGCCCTTCTAGAAGTACCCGTACTTTTTACCACCTGAGAAGTAGCTATATATATATAATGTAAAATATGATGGTTTTTGATGAGTTATACGATATATGAATAAAATGTAGAATTATTAAGGGAAATTCAAGGTACTGCGTAGCCTAGTGGTTAGCGTGGTAGTCTCATAGCCAGAAGGTTATTGGATCAATGCTTGCCTGGATTGTTGTATTTTTCTTTTTTTGGATTATTTTAAAAATTTTTTTTTTTATTTTGTTTAAATTTTGTGTTTTATTTTTTTTTAATATATAACTGATAAATGTTATATAAAAGTTTAAAGAAAATTTCCAAAAAAATATTCTTATAATAGTTTGGAAAAATTCGCAAAAATTTTAAGTACATAAATATGTATGTAGTATGTATATTTTTTTTAAAGCTTACTGAGTAATTTTTTTAAGCTTTCTATATGAATTTAATAATATTCAAAACTGTAGAATAAATAGAAATAAATTTTAAACGCATAATTATTATATCATGGGGGTAAACTTACAAAAATTAATTTCTCAAATAAAGAAAAGGTTTAGTCAAAAACAAAATAATAATTTATGTATGTAAAAATATGTGCATGAATGTATATATGAATATATGTGTGTATGTATGTATATATGAATGGATTAGAATTGAAGATTTTAAAATTTTTCGTTCCAACATATGAACGTATGTACATATGAATGTATTAGAATCGAAAATTTTGAAATTTTGCTGTTGGAAAAATTATAAATAAAATTATAAATGCAAATATACATAATTATGAATAGATACCTGTTTTTTTTAAACTGTGGGTAAACATATAGGATTGAATTTTAAACATAAAGAAAAGGTTTAGTCAAAAACAAAATAATAATTTATGTATGTAAAAATATGTGTATGAATGTATATATGAATATATGTGTGTATGTATGTATATATGAATGTATTGGAATTTAGCATTTTTTACAGGTTTTCGCTCGAACAATAAAAATAAAATTTTAGGTAGATACATACGTACATAAATTGTGTATGTATATTTTTTTAAAGCTTGCTGACGAAACATAATATTCAAAACAATAACAAATGAAGCATTAATATTCAGTTGCCACAAAACATCTGATGTCTTTTATAAAATCTGACATTTATTTAAGTTTATTTCGATTTTTCGAAATTAAAATATATGTGAGATCATTGCATTTTCAAATATTATTTATTTCTCGGTTTGTGTTTCTAATAATAAAAATAACGTAAAACGTATCATTTATTTCTTGGTTTGTGTTTCTAATTATAAAAAGTATAAAAGAAAAACGTGCTTTTGTTATACAAAAATTTTTTCAGAAAATCTTAAAATAGAGCTATTTCGGGGCTAAAAAGTTCCAATGTCAGATTTTTCTGGTACCCTAGAGGCAAAATTCTACCTAATGCCTTTTGTCCCATGTCTCTAGCCCTTCTAGAAGTACCCGTACTTTTTACCACCTGAGAAGTAGCTATATATATATAATGTAAAATATGATGGTTTTTGATGAGTTATACGATATATGAATAAAATGTAGAATTATTAAGGGAAATTCAAGGTACTGCGTAGCCTAGTGGTTAGCGTGGTAGTCTCATAGCCAGAAGGTTATTGGATCAATGCTTGCCTGGATTGTTGTATTTTTCTTTTTTTGGATTATTTTAAAAATTTTTTTTTTTATTTTGTTTAAATTTTGTGTTTTATTTTTTTTTAATATATAACTGATAAATGTTATATAAAAGTTTAAAGAAAATTTCCAAAAAAATATTCTTATAATAGTTTGGAAAAATTCGCAAAAATTTTAAGTACATAAATATGTATGTAGTATGTATATTTTTTTTAAAGCTTACTGAGTAATTTTTTTAAGCTTTCTATATGAATTTAATAATATTCAAAACTGTAGAATAAATAGAAATAAATTTTAAACGCATAATTATTATATCATGGGGGTAAACTTACAAAAATTAATTTCTCAAATAAAGAAAAGGTTTAGTCAAAAACAAAATAATAATTTATGTATGTAAAAATATGTGCATGAATGTATATATGAATATATGTGTGTATGTATGTATATATGAATGGATTAGAATTGAAGATTTTAAAATTTTTCGTTCCAACATATGAACGTATGTACATATGAATGTATTAGAATCGAAAATTTTGAAATTTTGCTGTTGGAAAAATTATAAATAAAATTATAAATGCAAATATACATAATTATGAATAGATACCTGTTTTTTTTAAACTGTGGGTAAACATATAGGATTGAATTTTAAACATAAAGAAAAGGTTTAGTCAAAAACAAAATAATAATTTATGTATGTAAAAATATGTGTATGAATGTATATATGAATATATGTGTGTATGTATGTATATATGAATGTATTGGAATTTAGCATTTTTTACAGGTTTTCGCTCGAACAATAAAAATAAAATTTTAGGTAGATACATACGTACATAAATTGTGTATGTATATTTTTTTAAAGCTTGCTGACGAAACATAATATTCAAAACAATAACAAATGAAGCATTAATATTCAGTTGCCACAAAACATCTGATGTCTTTTATAAAATCTGACATTTATTTAAGTTTATTTCGATTTTTCGAAATTAAAATATATGTGAGATCATTGCATTTTCAAATATTATTTATTTCTCGGTTTGTGTTTCTAATAATAAAAATAACGTAAAACGTATCATTTATTTCTTGGTTTGTGTTTCTAATTATAAAAAGTATAAAAGAAAAACGTGCTTTTGTTATACAAAAATTTTTTCAGAAAATCTTAAAATAGAGCTATTTCGGGGCTAAAAAGTTCCAATGTCAGATTTTTCTGGTACCCTAGAGGCAAAATTCTACCTAATGCCTTTTGTCCCATGTCTCTAGCCCTTCTAGAAGTACCCGTACTTTTTACCACCTGAGAAGTAGCTATATATATATAATGTAAAATATGATGGTTTTTGATGAGTTATACGATATATGAATAAAATGTAGAATTATTAAGGGAAATTCAAGGTACTGCGTAGCCTAGTGGTTAGCGTGGTAGTCTCATAGCCAGAAGGTTATTGGATCAATGCTTGCCTGGATTGTTGTATTTTTCTTTTTTTGGATTATTTTAAAAATTTTTTTTTTTATTTTGTTTAAATTTTGTGTTTTATTTTTTTTTAATATATAACTGATAAATGTTATATAAAAGTTTAAAGAAAATTTCCAAAAAAATATTCTTATAATAGTTTGGAAAAATTCGCAAAAATTTTAAGTACATAAATATGTATGTAGTATGTATATTTTTTTTAAAGCTTACTGAGTAATTTTTTTAAGCTTTCTATATGAATTTAATAATATTCAAAACTGTAGAATAAATAGAAATAAATTTTAAACGCATAATTATTATATCATGGGGGTAAACTTACAAAAATTAATTTCTCAAATAAAGAAAAGGTTTAGTCAAAAACAAAATAATAATTTATGTATGTAAAAATATGTGCATGAATGTATATATGAATATATGTGTGTATGTATGTATATATGAATGGATTAGAATTGAAGATTTTAAAATTTTTCGTTCCAACATATGAACGTATGTACATATGAATGTATTAGAATCGAAAATTTTGAAATTTTGCTGTTGGAAAAATTATAAATAAAATTATAAATGCAAATATACATAATTATGAATAGATACCTGTTTTTTTTAAACTGTGGGTAAACATATAGGATTGAATTTTAAACATAAAGAAAAGGTTTAGTCAAAAACAAAATAATAATTTATGTATGTAAAAATATGTGTATGAATGTATATATGAATATATGTGTGTATGTATGTATATATGAATGTATTGGAATTTAGCATTTTTTACAGGTTTTCGCTCGAACAATAAAAATAAAATTTTAGGTAGATACATACGTACATAAATTGTGTATGTATATTTTTTTAAAGCTTGCTGACGAAACATAATATTCAAAACAATAACAAATGAAGCATTAATATTCAGTTGCCACAAAACATCTGATGTCTTTTATAAAATCTGACATTTATTTAAGTTTATTTCGATTTTTCGAAATTAAAATATATGTGAGATCATTGCATTTTCAAATATTATTTATTTCTCGGTTTGTGTTTCTAATAATAAAAATAACGTAAAACGTATCATTTATTTCTTGGTTTGTGTTTCTAATTATAAAAAGTATAAAAGAAAAACGTGCTTTTGTTATACAAAAATTTTTTCAGAAAATCTTAAAATAGAGCTATTTCGGGGCTAAAAAGTTCCAATGTCAGATTTTTCTGGTACCCTAGAGGCAAAATTCTACCTAATGCCTTTTGTCCCATGTCTCTAGCCCTTCTAGAAGTACCCGTACTTTTTACCACCTGAGAAGTAGCTATATATATATAATGTAAAATATGATGGTTTTTGATGAGTTATACGATATATGAATAAAATGTAGAATTATTAAGGGAAATTCAAGGTACTGCGTAGCCTAGTGGTTAGCGTGGTAGTCTCATAGCCAGAAGGTTATTGGATCAATGCTTGCCTGGATTGTTGTATTTTTCTTTTTTTGGATTATTTTAAAAATTTTTTTTTTTATTTTGTTTAAATTTTGTGTTTTATTTTTTTTTAATATATAACTGATAAATGTTATATAAAAGTTTAAAGAAAATTTCCAAAAAAATATTCTTATAATAGTTTGGAAAAATTCGC
This sequence comes from Condylostylus longicornis, assembly GCF_029603195.1. Classification (NCBI taxonomy): domain Eukaryota; kingdom Metazoa; phylum Arthropoda; class Insecta; order Diptera; family Dolichopodidae; genus Condylostylus; species Condylostylus longicornis. The sequence goes on from NW_026577998.1 coordinate 1,475,442, forward strand.
AAAAATTTTAAGTACATAAATATGTATGTAGTATGTATATTTTTTTTAAAGCTTACTGAGTAATTTTTTTAAGCTTTCTATATGAATTTAATAATATTCAAAACTGTAGAATAAATAGAAATAAATTTTAAACGCATAATTATTATATCATGGGGGTAAACTTACAAAAATTAATTTCTCAAATAAAGAAAAGGTTTAGTCAAAAACAAAATAATAATTTATGTATGTAAAAATATGTGCATGAATGTATATATGAATATATGTGTGTATGTATGTATATATGAATGGATTAGAATTGAAGATTTTAAAATTTTTCGTTCCAACATATGAACGTATGTACATATGAATGTATTAGAATCGAAAATTTTGAAATTTTGCTGTTGGAAAAATTATAAATAAAATTATAAATGCAAATATACATAATTATGAATAGATACCTGTTTTTTTTAAACTGTGGGTAAACATATAGGATTGAATTTTAAACATAAAGAAAAGGTTTAGTCAAAAACAAAATAATAATTTATGTATGTAAAAATATGTGTATGAATGTATATATGAATATATGTGTGTATGTATGTATATATGAATGTATTGGAATTTAGCATTTTTTACAGGTTTTCGCTCGAACAATAAAAATAAAATTTTAGGTAGATACATACGTACATAAATTGTGTATGTATATTTTTTTAAAGCTTGCTGACGAAACATAATATTCAAAACAATAACAAATGAAGCATTAATATTCAGTTGCCACAAAACATCTGATGTCTTTTATAAAATCTGACATTTATTTAAGTTTATTTCGATTTTTCGAAATTAAAATATATGTGAGATCATTGCATTTTCAAATATTATTTATTTCTCGGTTTGTGTTTCTAATAATAAAAATAACGTAAAACGTATCATTTATTTCTTGGTTTGTGTTTCTAATTATAAAAAGTATAAAAGAAAAACGTGCTTTTGTTATACAAAAATTTTTTCAGAAAATCTTAAAATAGAGCTATTTCGGGGCTAAAAAGTTCCAATGTCAGATTTTTCTGGTACCCTAGAGGCAAAATTCTACCTAATGCCTTTTGTCCCATGTCTCTAGCCCTTCTAGAAGTACCCGTACTTTTTACCACCTGAGAAGTAGCTATATATATATAATGTAAAATATGATGGTTTTTGATGAGTTATACGATATATGAATAAAATGTAGAATTATTAAGGGAAATTCAAGGTACTGCGTAGCCTAGTGGTTAGCGTGGTAGTCTCATAGCCAGAAGGTTATTGGATCAATGCTTGCCTGGATTGTTGTATTTTTCTTTTTTTGGATTATTTTAAAAATTTTTTTTTTTATTTTGTTTAAATTTTGTGTTTTATTTTTTTTTAATATATAACTGATAAATGTTATATAAAAGTTTAAAGAAAATTTCCAAAAAAATATTCTTATAATAGTTTGGAAAAATTCGCAAAAATTTTAAGTACATAAATATGTATGTAGTATGTATATTTTTTTTAAAGCTTACTGAGTAATTTTTTTAAGCTTTCTATATGAATTTAATAATATTCAAAACTGTAGAATAAATAGAAATAAATTTTAAACGCATAATTATTATATCATGGGGGTAAACTTACAAAAATTAATTTCTCAAATAAAGAAAAGGTTTAGTCAAAAACAAAATAATAATTTATGTATGTAAAAATATGTGCATGAATGTATATATGAATATATGTGTGTATGTATGTATATATGAATGGATTAGAATTGAAGATTTTAAAATTTTTCGTTCCAACATATGAACGTATGTACATATGAATGTATTAGAATCGAAAATTTTGAAATTTTGCTGTTGGAAAAATTATAAATAAAATTATAAATGCAAATATACATAATTATGAATAGATACCTGTTTTTTTTAAACTGTGGGTAAACATATAGGATTGAATTTTAAACATAAAGAAAAGGTTTAGTCAAAAACAAAATAATAATTTATGTATGTAAAAATATGTG